>NC_138962.1:35258000-36580000 GCF_055761805.1 Camellia sinensis
TGTGCACCAAAGCTGTGATGTAGTCCCTCTGCCAACAATGAAATTTCATATTAGGAACCAACCAACATAGGGCATACGTCCAAGTTCAAATATTACACATCACGACAAGTATTGTTTTTGACAGCCACTTACCAGTATTTGTGCTTTGTCAATATGTGGGTCATGTATGCCTTCTCTTAGGCGCAGTGAGTTATAATGCCTCCATACATTCTCTTTCACGTCGTACACAACAATTGTCCAGTGAAAGTTGTCGTGTAATGGGAAGATTAAGAATCTCTGGCCTTGATACTCCTTGATGTGTACATCAATTAGTTTATTCCTCTTGTGGGGGGGTACTGTTCAATGATTTTTCGCACACAAAGGGCATACAATGATGTACTAAGTATTTATATCGATGTTTGGTGTTAATGATTTGAATGTTCATCTGCTAATGGTGGGTGATGCTACTGATGTGAATGTTCACATCTGTTAGTGTGAGTAATGCTACTGATGTGAATGTTCACATCTGTTAGTGTGAGTAATGCTACTGATGTGAATGTTCACATCTGTTAATGTCAGTGATATTACTGGTGTGAATGTTCCCATTTGGTAATAGTGGGTGATGTTACTGATGTGAATGTTCACATCTGTTAGTGTGAGTAATGCTACTGATGTGAATGTTCATATCTGTTAATGTCAGTGCTATTACTGATGTGAATGTTCCCATTTGCTAATGGTGGGTGATGTTACTGATGTGAATGTTCACATCTGTTAATGTGAGTAAATACTGCTGATGTGAATGTTCACATCTGTTAATGTGAGTAATACTGGTGATGTGAATGTTCACATCTGTTACTATGAGTTATATTACTGATGTGAATGTTCACATGTGTATATCATTTAAGTTAATCAACATAATAAGCATATAATATTCAATGCGAATGATGTGAATGTTCACATCTGTCAATGTGAATCTTCTCAAAGGTCATTTTATGTTTTTGTTAACATTGACATCTGCCTATTACTTAAATTAACAATGTAAGCATGTAATGCTGAGAATAACATCCACATGTATGGAGACATAATCAAAATTAAAGTCTAGTGGTTACCAAACATGTGCTTGTAAAGATGAATGATGAATCTTCCAAACTTGGGTTGACTAGCCCTTGTAGTTCAAGTAGAATTTCACCATAAGCATCTATCACCTGCAGAACCGGAGGGGTGGCAGTACATTATTTACAGTGTCTTCACTCTATGTGTATGTGTGTGTGTGTGTGTGTGTGTGTGTGTTTTGTACACTTTTACAGTTGCCATACGTTGTTGGTTATTGATTCTTCCTTGATGAGGTGTATGATGTCATCAAAATACACATGTTTAGTCTTTGAGTCCCCTTGCCACACTAGCAACCTGTGCATTGTGATTACAGAAAATTTTAATGTCAACATTGCACATTTATGAAATGGTCTAATTTATTAAGTATGTATGTGAACTGAACATGATGGAAAAAAAAGCAGTTGGGGATATGTAAGATCACTTACTCATCACCGCCGTTCTTGTGCAAATTTTGGACTTTTTGCTTGTTGAGTTTGTTCATGTTAGCCCAGACCTTGAGTTTGTTGTTCAAGGATAACTTCTTGGACTTTGTTGGCTGCTTTTTTGGTGGTTGCTTGTCTAAATCTTGTGCAATTTGGACTGCATGTGATTTCTGTTGGGCTCCCTCTTTCCCTTTCTTCTGACCAGGCAGGTTGGGGTATTCAAACTCGTCCAACCTGTGTTCTGTCCTTACCTTCTGCTTTATGCGCTTTACCCTTGATGGGGGGCTGATAACGTGTTCCAATACTGCAGTGGGATTGTTGTTAAGGCTGTCATGAGCCTTTTGTGCTTCAACTTGAGTGATGATGTGTACGGACTGATCGTCAAAAAGGTCTTCAAGTATTGTTTTTTCACATTCCAAGTTGATGACCAACTTTGTCAGCCGCTGAATTTCTGTATCTTTCCACTCCATGCAAGTCTTCATGTGTATGTCCACATTGGATGAGCCCGATTGGTCAAATAGTTTGGCTTCAAGGGCAGCAATCACCCTTGCCCTCAACTCCCACGATTCTTCCAACTGTTTGTATTTCGCTTCCCATTGCCGTACAAGAGCCCAAGCTTTTTGGTTTTCTTTCATGAGTACTTCCACAATGTCGGGCTCAGTTGGTTGTGCTATGATGATTCCCTTCTCAGCATTGGGGGTGCTACAGCTGGGGTTGATATAATGTCCAACATCATTCAGGTCCACTGCATCAACAGAAAATGCATCCCTGTCATCACTGCGTTGACTGTCTTTGCTTTGATCCTCATTGCTTTCATCTTTTTTTGCTACTGCACTTGACTCCACATTCAATTTTGTGTGACGATAAATCTTCGCTTCAGTTGGTGATGCCATTAGCTCGCCGCCATATACCTGCATTTCCAGACAGTATGTTAGTTAGATAGTTCCTCGTCGCACTATTTGAATAAGCACAATATATTTGGTTGTACTTCTACCTCATTTAAACCTAGCTTAGCCAGAGTTATGGACTTCATGTTGCTATGTAAGGCTGTGAGGTCCCATTTTACGCATCGTGGAATGGCATTGGGGTTGTGGGGTTGTAAGATTGTTGTATGCTCACACAGCCAATACTGAAACAAATAACAAATATCAGTAATTTGAATGTTCATATGAAATTAACATTGATGTGAATGTTTACACCACTGGTGCAGTAATGTGAATGTTCACAGTGCACCACTAGGCCAGTAATGTGAATGTTTACATCACTTAAAACTGATGTGAATGTTCACATCCGATGATGTGAATGTTCACATCTGCTAATGTGGAGTAATGTTACTGATGTGAATGTTCACATATGTTGAGTGATACTACTGATGTGAGTGTTCACAACTGTTAATGTGAGTGATATTACTGACCTGAATGTTCACAACTGTTAGTGTCAGTGCTATTACTGATGTGAATGTTCACATTTGCTAATGGTGGGTGATGATACTGATGTGAATGTTCACATCTGTTCAAGTCTGTGTTATTACTATGTGAATGCTCACATTTTGCTAATGGTGAGTGATGTTACTGATGTGAATATTCACATCTGGTAATGTGAGTGGTACAACTGGTGTGAATGTTCACATCTGTTAATGTGAATGTTTACACCAGCATCTACTAATGTGTGTTTTGTACATTACTGAAACAGTTATGCGAATGTTTTCATCAATGTTGTCAACTTCCACACCAAAGCTGAGAAATGTGAACATTCACATCAGAGTGTTCAGAGCCCGTATATGTTCATATTAAACATAGAATAAGTTGTATGAGATTTGATTTACCATTAACAACATCACACATCCGGTGACTCGTCCTGGTTTTCCACAGTTTTGGCCCAATGAACCCATCAAGGTTGCCCGGATGCTCTCAGCCCAATCATACTCGATCATCTTGTGTAATGGGTCCATGTATGAGTAGAAAACCCATCCAATTGTTTCTCCGGATGTAGAAAAGAATAGCTTGACGCATGCATACATGCAAACTAATCTTGCGACCTCCTCATCGTCATGTTTTTTTGTGCCCTTCAATGCTTCCCTCAGAATTTCTCGTATTTTGGCAGCACTTAACCGGCTAACATCCTTGCACATTCGGTGTATGATGCCAGATGTTGGTTTTGCACCATAAGAGAGGTCCATCGACTTGGTGCCGCAGTCCACCCCAAAAATCAGTGATACGTCGCTTCTAAAAATCTGGATGTTCTTATCCCCAATGTAAAACCTTCCACTAGATTGCTTGAATGTTTGTACTATACGTACAATCACATCATCATATTTCATGCAGTGGTTGAGGTCGATTCCGTTACTGATCAACCTATCAAATAATGGCCAGAATGGTGTTTTTCTAAGGCACTTCAATTGGCCACTTGTAAATTTGGTATCCTTTAACAGTTTGACCAGTCCAGTTAGATTTGACCGGTAGTTCACTTTTTTCATGTTCATTTCTTCCGGAACAGCTGTTTGATCAGGCTTGGTTTTGAAACGGGATTCCCCTCGCTTTCGCTTGCCATGAACTTTATGGGGAAGACCTGTGTGTTCAAATGAGCACATGTAATTGGTTGAAACACAGAGGATGGAACTCGAAGCAGCAAACAACATTCAACAACCAGCATTGACAGTAATTGGAACATTGACATTATTATACACTGATGTGAATGTTCACATCAGTGTTTATTACTGTAAGTTTACCCAGTAATCAATACTAATGTGAATGTTCACATCATCCATGTTTGAAAAATAAATTCGGAAAACGACAACAGTTACTGGGCAATGTGAATGCTTACATGGGTGATCACATTATGTTATAATTTGCTAAAAATCAAAGGGGGGAACCAACAGTGCAAAACTACACCCAATAACACAAACAACTTGGGCATTGATGTCACAATGTGAATGTTTACATCATGCTCCATCACAGTGTTGAGTGAAGTTTGGAGGTTCTGACATTAATGTGAACATTCACATGATGTGAACATTCACATCAGTGTGTACTACTCTAAAATTACCCAGCAATCAATACTAATGTGAATGTTCACATCAGCCATGTTTGAAAAATAAATTCGGAAAACGACAATAGTTACTGGGCAATGTGAATGCTTACATGGGTGATCACATTATGTTATAATTTGCTAAAAATCAAAGGGGGGAACCAACAGTGCAAAACTACACCCAATAACACAAACAACTTGGGCATTGATGTCACAATGTGAATGTTTACATCATCCTCCATCACAGTGTTGAGTGAAGTTTGGGGGTTCTGACATTAATGTGAACATTCACATGATGTGAACATTCACATCAGTGTGTACTACTCTAAATTTACCCAGCAATCAATAGTAATGTGAATGTTCACATCATCCATGTGGCCAAAAACAAATCCCGAAAACTACAACAGTTAGAGGCCAATGTGAATGTTTACATATATTTTTACAAAATTAATTCCGAAAATATCTATGTTTACAAATTCAAATCCGAAAACCAGAGGGTGTATGTATACATCAATGATGACATTATGATTGAGAAGCAGAAGGTGAAATGGTATTCCTTACTTTTGTTCGTCATGGTTGGTGGGTATGGATCACACTCAGTGGATAAAATAAACTCAATGGGGCGACAACAATCTTCGAACGACGAAGCACCCTCCTTCCGATGTGAAGCTTCGCAGTGGTGAGACGAAGAGGAATCTAGGGTTACTGGAGGCAATATCAGTATCGTTTCGTCGATTGAGTTTTTGTTTTGGAAATTTTGTGGACTGAATATTTCGAATAGGAATGGGTTTTTGCATAATCGGTTTCACGCGGGAGAGGCGGAGAGGGTTATTTCGTCCTTTAACAATTAATGGACCTAATGGAATATTCAGAAACAGTTTGGGTTTTATGGAACAAAACTGTTATAAATAGGACTTATCAAAAAATGGCCCAATTTTTAAACCTTTTTAATTATTTTTTAGTTGAGGGTATTTGCAATCTAAACATAAAATGTTTTTGAAATTGCGAGTTGTATAAATTTAGGTAAATGATAAATATTGTTTCAATGTAAAATAACCACGTGCAACTCATGTGGGAATTTTAGCAATTCTACTACAAGGAAATAATAATAATAATTTACACTAGTGATTTCTATAGCTTCTTATGAATTTTACTTTGTCATGGAAATGACACGTGCGACTCATGAAATTTTAGTAATGTTCGGACAAAAAAGAAAAATAAATAAATTAAACTGATAATAGTGTAGTTAATGTCGCCTTCACTTAAAGATTTTTTTGAATGTGTAGTCGATAACCACTCCACAAACTCGTAAACTTTATAAATTTGATTATTAAACTACTAAACATTTTTTACATGATTGGCCTAAGACCATTATACAGTGGTGCTCTTATTATTATTATTGGTGGTTTGTGTCTACTTTGTAGGCGGGCAATAATCACTAGGGAAGGGAATAGGACCAAAGATATTTAATACTTGAATGGTAATTACAAAAAGATTTTCAAAACCTCCATAACCACCGATCCCATTTGAACTCGAACCTCCGTAGCCTCCATAAACACCAATCCCATTTGAACTCGCTCTTTCATAGTGTCCATAACCTCCAATTCCATTTGAACTCAAACCTCTATAGCTTCCAATCCTATTTGAAATTTTGAGTTGTATAAATTTAGGTCAATGATAAATATTATTTCAATGTAAAATGACCATGTGCAACTCACGTGGGAATTTTAGCAATTTTGACACAAGAAAATAATAATAATTTACACTAGTGATTTCTATAGCTTCTTATGAATTTTACTCTGTCATGGAAATGACATGTGCAACTCACAAAATTTTTGTAATATTCGGATAATTTTTTTTTAATTAAATTAATAAAAGTATGGTCAGTATTGCTTTCATTTAAAATTTTTTGAATGCGCAGTTGATAATCACTCCGCAACCTCATAACTTTTTAAAACTTGATTATTAAACTACTAAACATTTTTAACTCTTAAATTTTTGAAAAATTATTAGTTGGCCCAAGACCATCGTGCAGTGGTGCTCTTATTATTATTATTATTGATGGTTTGTGTCCACTTAGAGGCGGGCAATAACCACTAGTGACGGGAATAGGGCCAAAGATATTTAATTCTTGAAAGGTAATTGTAAAAGGAATATCAAAACCTCCATAACCACCGATCCCATTTGAATTCAAACCTCCATAGCCTCCATATATAACCACCAATCCCATTTGAATTTGATCCACCATAGCCTCCATAACCTCCAATTCCATTTGAACTTGAACCTCTATAGCCTCGGATCCTATTTGAAATTGTGAGTTATAAATATTGTTTCAATGTAAAATGACCACGTGCAACTCACATAGGAATTTTAGCAATTTTGACATAAGAAAATAATAATTATACCAGTGATCTCTATAGCTTCTTATGAATTTTACTTTGTCATAGAAATTATACGTGCAACTCACAAAATTTTAGTAATTTTTGGACAATTTTTTTTTAATTAAATTGACAAAAGTGTGGTCAATAACGCCTACATTTAATTTTTTTTTTTTTTGAATGTGTGGTTGATAAACACGCCGCAAGCTCATAATCTTTTTAAACTTGATTATTAAACTACTAAACATATTTTACACAACTCTTGAATTTTTGAAAAATTATTGGTTGGCCCAAGATCATTGTGAGGTGGTGCTCTTATTATTATTGGTGGCGGTTTGTGTCCACTTGGCAGGCAGGCAACAATGGCTAGTGACAGTAATGCGGCCAAAGATATTTAATACTTGAATGGTAATTGTGAAAAGATTATCAAAACCTCCACAACCACCATCCCATTTGAACTTGAACCTCCATAGCCTCAATAACCACCAATCTCATTTGAACTCGATCCTCCATAGCATCCATAACCTCCAATTCCATTTGAACTCGAACTTCCATAGCATCCGATCCCACTTGAAATTGTGAATTGTATAAATTTAGGTAAATGATAAATATTGTTTCAATGTAAAATGACCGCGTGCAACTAAGATGGGAATTTTAGCAATTTTGACACAAGAATATAATAATAATTTACACTAATAATTTCTATAGCTTTTTATGAATTTTACTTTTTCATGGAAATGACATGTGCAAGTCACAAAATTTTAGTAATTTTTGGACAAATTTTTTTTAAAATGATAAAAGTATGGTCAGTATCGCTTTCGTTTTAAATTTTTTTGAACGCGTGATTGATAATCACTCCGCAAGCTTGTAACCTTTTTAAACTTGATTATTAAATTACTAAATATTTTTTACATGACTCTTAAATTTTTGAAAAATTACTGGTTGTTCCAAGACCATCATGAGGTGGTGCTCTTATTATTGTTGGTGGTGGTTTGTGTCCACCTGGCAGGCGGGCAATAATGGTTAGTGACAAGAATGGGGCCAAAGATATTAAATACTTGAATAGTAATTATAAAAAGATTATCGAAACCTTCATAACCACCGATCCCATTTGGACTCGAACCTCCATAGCCTCCATAACCATCAATCCCTTTTGAACTCGATCATTCATAGCCTCCATAACTTCCAATTCCATTTGAACTCAAACCTTTCATAATTTCCAATTCCATTTGAACTCGAACCTCCATAGCGTCCGATCCCATTTGAAATTTTGAGTTGTATAAATTTAGGTAAATGATAAATATTGTTTCAATGTAAAATGATGACCACGTGCAACTCACGTGAGAATTTTAGCAATTTTGACACAAGAAAATAATAAATAATTTACACTAGTGATTTTTATAGCTTCTTATGAATTTTACTTTGTCATGGAAATGACACGAGCGACTCACAAAATTTTATTAATTTTCAGACAAATTTTTTTTAATTAAATTAATAAAAGTGTGGTCAGTATCGCTTTCGTTTAAAGATTTTTTTGAATGCGCGGTTGGCAACCACTCCGCAACCTTGTAACTTTTTAAAACTTGATTATTAAACTACTAAACATTTTTTTACATGACTCTTAAATTTTTGAAAAATTATTAGTTGGCCCAAGAGCATTGTGGTGGTTTGTATCCACTTGGCAGGTAGGTAATAATAGTTAGTGACGAGAATGGGGCCAAAGATATTTAATACTTGAATGATAATTGTAACAAGATTATCAAAACCTTTGTAACCACCAATCTCATTTGAACTCGATCCTTTGTAGCCTCCATAACTACCAATCCCATTTGAACTCGATCCTTTGTAGCCTCCATAACCTCCAATTTCATATGAAATTGTGAGTTATATAAATTTAGGTAAATGATAAACATTGTTTCAATATAAAATGACCACGGGCAACTCACATGGGAATTTTAGTAATTCTGACACAAGAAAATAATAATTTGCACTAGTGATTTCTTTAGCTTCTTATGAATTTATTTTGTCATGGAAATGGCACGTGCAACTCACAAAATTTTAGTAATTTTTGAGCCAAAAAAATTAATTAAATTGATAAAAATGTGATTAGTATTGCGTTCATTAATTTAAAGACTTTTTTAAATGCGTCATTGATAACCACTTCACAAACTTGTAACCTTTTTAAACTTGATTATTAAACTACAAAATATTTTTTACATGACTCTTAAATTTTTGAAAAATTATTGGTTGATCCAAGAGCATCGCGAGGTGGTGCTCTTATTATTATTATTGGTGGTTTGTGTCCACCTAACAAGCGGACAATAATGGTTAGTGATGGGAATGAAGTCAAAGATATTTAATACTTGAATGGTAATTGTAAAAAGATTATCAAAACCTCCGTTAGCCATCGATCCCATTTGAACTCGATCCTCCACAGCCTCCATAACCACCAATTCCATTTGACCTTGAACCTCCATAACCTCCATTTCCATTTGAACTCAAACGTCCATGGCCTCCGATCCCATTTGAAATTGTGAGTTGTATAAATTTAGGTAAATGATAAATATTGTTGCAATGTAAAATGACCATGTGCAACTCGTGTGAGAATTTTAGCACAAGAAAATAATAATAATTTATACTAGTGATTTGTATAGCTTCTTATAAATTTTACTTTGATATGAAAATGACATGTGCATCTCACGAAATTTTAGTAACTTGTAGACAAAAAAGAAAATAAATAAATTAAATTGATAAAAATATTGACAGTATCGCCTTCATTTAAAGATTTTTTTAAATGCGCGGTTGGCAATTACTCCATAAACTCATAATCGTTTTAAACTTGATTAGACTTCCAAACTCTTTTTACCTGACTCATAAATTTTAAAAAATTATTTGTTGATCCAAGAGTATTGTTAAGTGGTGTTCTAAATTATTATTATTGGTAGTTTGTGGCGACAAGAGTTACTTAGTGATGAGAATAGGACCAAAATATTTTATACTTGAACGGTAGTACTGCATGCACCAATTAGTGTACATATTAGTATACAAACTAGTGTTATTATTACTGACCTCACTTATTATACAAATTATAAACATTCAAAACTTTTAAAATTATGTTATGTTATCTGTTAGTATATTAATTAGTACATTAATTGATACATATAGCATTATTTTAATAATTTTTCCAAATTCTCTAACGTGACGTGCCACTGATTCAAAATGGCAAAATGAAGAAGTTTAAAGAGGCGTTTATTAAAGTGAAAAAATACATGTGATGTTTAAAAGGTTAGAGTGGAGAATGTTTTAACGCTAGGGCCGTTTTTTTTTTTATTATAAATGAACAATATTTACTAACTGAACCACATTAATAAAAAATTAATAATTAAATAACTAATATTGAAAAAATCTAAAGTTTATTGGCCAAAATAAATATTGAATAATATTTCAAGTATGCAAAAGTATAATTTATCTTCTTTTGGTTTACCATGTTTCTTAACTATATTATGTATAAGAAAAATATCAAATAATTCTTACTTTTTTAATAAAATTCTCATTAAATCCGATTCACACATGAATCAACTATCTCAACATATTGTTAATAGGACTTTATCAAGTAATTGATATAGATATATATATAAAATTTCCCAACCACAAGTTATATGATATTTGAGTTATAGTAAAATAGTACTACCAGTTTATCAATAAATAAACCCCTACTTTTTAGTCAAAGTTAATTAATTTCAAAACATTTTCATTTATTGTTTTCTTATTCAGCACTGGTAGGAAGCCCGAAAATCTGTGGCTCGAATGGCTCGAAATTGCCAAAACGACGTCATTTTGCTGCCAAAACGACGTTTTGACAGTTTCGAGGCATTTGAGCCACACATTTTGTGGCCCTCAAACATTATTCTTTCTTATTAGTCAACGTCATAAATGGTAAATCAATAATTAATTGCAAAATTTAACATTTTCATTTATTGTTTTCATAAGAAAATTTATTTGCATTATGACAAGACAAAATTTACCATTATTTTACGAATAAACCCCTACAATTTTCCTTCGAATTTTTTCTCCTACTAACCTCAACGTATGAAATCAAAAAAAAAATGGGATTCTAAGAAATTAATATTCTGTTTGTTTGGGTTAAAAAAAATATTTTAAAAAAATATTTTTTGAAGAAAATATTTTTCTATGTTTGGTGGTTGTGGTGGGACAAAGGTGGAGGTGGTGATAGTGGTAATGTGGCGACATTGATAAAAATTTTGTTCGGAAAATGTTTTTAACCTTTTAAAAGTGAAAAATATTTTTTACCCAAATAGACTTATTTTTCATTGATTATGAAAAATATTTTTCATTGAATTTTATTTTTCATTCTACCAAATGCCCAAAAAAAAAAGTTTTCCAAAAAAAGTTTTCTGCTCAACCAAACAGAGAAAAAGAAAAAGGAGAAGTGATATCTCAAAGCAAAATCTCTCCAACTACTTGGGATCAACAAAGAGGCCATCACTAAGAGGCCTTCAAAAAAAACTAAGGCCACCGCTAGATATTTTTACATAGGGGGTGTGCCACTACATTCCCATGGACATAGTTAAGTACCACCTCAGCAAGCCAAAAACAATCAAACTGCTCATGCAATCCTCAATAAATATTAATTTCCAAATCCTGATATGATTATTTTACATGGGTTTAAACTGACAATCAAACAGGCTTAGTTTAACTAGAAAACATAAATAAATAATGTTTGATTACATAGAAACAGAAGAACATTTAACCAACATGAGTTTCGTGTTCTCGAAGCTTGTGTTGACTCTAAACAGGGCGAAGATCTATGGATCAGGCAGAGCTTGTATCTCTACCGAATGAACAAGACACATGCAGCTCAAGCTCCCACAGGCAGTGTAGTTAACGGACACATCGCCAGTTCTATGATATCGAAGGAGTAGGGATTTCAGTGTCAATCAAACAGAGAGCCATGTACCTCACTTTCCAAGATACCCAAAAGTCAGAAGGCTCCAGAAAGCTGGGAAGAATGCTTGTTCCTAACAGCAACATTAGCATGGTTCACAAGTTGCCCCAATATCAAAAGGTATATAAACTAGTAAACTACAATTCTACCTCTGAAAGAGAAGGGACAACAAGATGTTGATTTGTTGGATACACTTGTTCCTGACAACAACATCAATCAAGGTTAAGCAAAGATTAGAATTATGAAAAAGACTATACACAAATCATTATTAACTAGAAAATACACCTGTTTGGCATTAGAAGAAAAAAATATAAACATTATAAAGACAAAGTAATTAATACAGCAAAACGATACTTAAATTGAATAATTTTCTGGCTAAATAAACAAGCATGCTCCTGCACACAACCTAGTTACCATACTCGGAGATCTTACTCCACAAGCAGATTCTTTTTTGGAAAACTATCTATTCTGGTCTGGATGGAGAGGAAGCCTATATTTCTAGGTTTTAAGGACTCCTTACAAGTGTTGGAGAAAGTTGGAATTTCTTGTCTTCAAGTTTCCATTTCATGATTAGGGTGTGGAATTTTAATATTAGTACTGGGCATCTTAGTTTACCTGTTGTAACAACTTTGCTCAGATTCCCTTGAGCACTTGGAGCTGTAATACCATCTCACGAGGAGTCCAGGATTTGAGGAAGAAGAAGACCAGGTTACAACCTATAGTTTCAACCACATTACAGTTATTGTAATTTTCTCGAAAGAGCCAAAATGACCTTATACATGTCCAACAAAAAACCTGAACAGACAACCAGGCCAAAGATTACCAAATGGACAATGTGCCAAAAGGACAATAAATGATTTTGAGCGGTCATATTGTGAGGTCTTTTATTCTGTCAACTATTTATCTTAAAAAGAACACACACACACACACACACACACACACACACACACACACACACACACACACACACGTCATACAGGCTGCCAAAACATGAAAAGATGCATGACATCAGCAGTATGACAAAAAGCATAGACCATTAAAACACAAAGAAAATGATCTCTAATTGTCCTAGCCAATAAATAAGAATGTTGTATAATCACAAGGGATTCAGTGTTAATCTGAAACCATACTTGGAGATATGGCAAATTCATGTTAAAAGGACATATAACACAGCAGCATGCAATCCTACAGCACAAACAGTATCTCATTCCAGTTATATATATTCAAGTGTCAAAGGTCTTTTTTGTAATTTTATATTTCACAATTTAATATCAAAACTATTGATTGAGACATAGATCACAGGCCAGACATGAAGTGGTAAATTTTAGATGTGATGAAGTATACCGGCCACTGATGCATACAGCGCAGTAGTTGCTCAAAATGGTCTCTGACAAAATGATAAAACATGAAGCACTTCTAAAATGACACCCGAGTGAGTAACATAAGCATCACCCATAAACCTTATGAACTTCCTAAGGAATTACCAACTTCATTTCCTTCACCAATCCATCCAATGTCCGATAAATGCTATCAATTTGAGGATGTGCTAGGGAGCCCACAAGAAATTCATGCACAATTCCTTTGATGCTGATCCAACTACACCCTGGCTGCTTTCTCACGCCCTTTTGCCACATATACCACCTCATTCCAGAGACATCTCCCCATCGACAATCAACCGCAAATGCATTTGACAACATCACATAGCCTGCAGAATTTTGAGGCTCCACCTTAACAAGATTTTTGGAAATATGTTGGGCCAACACTAATCTGTTGTGGAGCAGGCAACCCCCAAGCAAAGCCCCCCACACAAAATCATTGGGATCAAAAGGCATGGAGTTAACAACTTCAAGTGCTTCTTCAACATGGCCCATTCGAGCAAGGAGATCAATATAGCAAGCATAATGCTCTAATTTAGGCGGGACCGAAAAGCTTTGGCTCATATTGAGGAATATCTGACGTCCATCATCTAACAACCCTGAATGACTGCATGCACAAAGAACACCGAGGAAGGTTCCCGCATTGGGATGCAAACCAAACTCCTGAACTATGGAGAAAAGCCTTAATGCATCCTCTCCTTTACCATTTATTGCAAGACCCATTATCATAGCATTGATTGAAACAACATCTTTCGTGACCATCTGGTCAAAAACCTCTTTCGCCTTTGCCAAACTTCCACATTTAGAATACATGTCTATCAATGCAGTGGCTACATTTTTGTTTAAAGCTAGAATACTTTTCTGCCCTTCAGATTTAAAGTATTCATGAACCCAAATTCCACTGTCTAAATCACCAATTTGAGCACAAGCTGAAAGCACACTAACCATTGTAACATGGTTCGGTCTACAACTATGATTCTCCATGATTAGGCCAAAAAGACTCAAAGCCTCCATAGGAGAACCATTTTGAACATACGCACTTATCATAGAATTCCAAGGAAGCACACTTCTTTTTCCACTGTCTGCAATCTCATCAAATCTTTCTCTACTTTTGTCAGTCTTTCCCCATTTCCCATACAAATAAACAAGAACAGTCCTCACCGAATCAAGACCCAAATTTAGACCCAAATTTTTAGAATCGACATCATTAATAAATTCAGATAAAATTCTAACCCAATTCTCAATATCTACAATCTCAAGATGTGAACAAACAGATAAGACATTGACCATAGTATCATCTTCTGGCGTCAACCTCTCCTCAACCATCAATAAAAAGAGTCTCAAAACTTCATCAGGCTGACCTGACTGAGCAAACCCAGTAATTAAAGAAGTCCAACAACAAACCATACTCCTCTCAGGCATTTCATCAAACACCTTACGTGCAGACACCAAATCCTTCACACCCTTAGCATAAACAGCAAGAAGACCATTGCAAACAAAAGAATCAGACACAAAACTCGATTTCAGAACATGGGCATGAATCTGTTTCACACACTCTACATCATTGGCACGAAAACAGGCCTTAAGAAGGAAAGAAAATGTAAACCCATTGGGCGAAATTAACATCGAATTCAACCCGTTGAAGACAAAGAAAGCGTCAGAGCAAAGACCCTCTTCAGCCAAGACTCTGATGATTGCATTGAAAGGGAAAATGTTGGGTTTTTCGAGTTGGTGAAACACTCGAAGAGCGAATTGAGATGGGTAGTGGCCAATGAGGCGAGTGGCAATGAGATTGTCTTGGTGTGCGTTAACTCGGAGAATTTGGGCATGGATTTGGAGGAGATGAGAGCGAGAAATGCGACCTTGCAAGAGATTGGAGAGGTTGATGAAGCTATGAGAGGTTGAATTGGAAGAGACGTAATGTAAATGCATATATTTCTGATGAAGAGGTAGAGATCGAAGAAAAAAAGAGCATTGTTGAAGAAAGATTTGAGAGTATGAACTCATAATCATCATTTTAGAAAGCTTCTCATGATTTGAATTTTATTTCTTTTATTTTTTTGGTGGGCTCTCTATACATTTCAATTATTATTATAATTTTACAATTTAAGTACATCAAGGTTTTTATATGATTCCAAAAATCATAATCTATTAAAATTAGACCATGTCAAGATTTACGGGCTACAAAATTCTGATATAATCTAAAAATTGAGATTATATTAAGACATGACGAAGACAAAAAATTTAACTACTTACTACATAATCCAAGAGTTGAAAATACATTGAAACATTAGATTATAGAAATTTAGAAACAATATTGTTAGCATGTCGAAGAAGTGACATCTCTGAAGTTAATCTAGAATTTCAGCTCAATATTTGAGGGTAAGATCACATAAGAGGTGAATCTCCTGTGATCGAATTCTGTGAATGCATTTTTTTAAAGATAATATCAGTTACGTCCAAGAAAATGTCATACAAACCAAACCAAACCAAACCAAAACTGTTTTGCCATCCAACTGAGGTTTTTTTTAGGATTGAAATACAGTTTGTGAGAAACAAAAATATCTTTCTTTCTTTATTTTGCTTTCATTGTATTAACAATGACAGAATAGGAATTGCACACTTTCTAGGTCTGGAGAATGAACATTCAACCAGCAAAAGAAGACGATCGCCTACAATCTCACATCCCTTCACTAGGGCTTCTTCCATTGTGAAGCATACTATTACACTACCACAACAAAGGCATATACAGGAGGAAACAAGTAAAAGTAGACAGGCTATCAAGCAACTTGCTCTCCAATATCATTGCCATCAATTTTCTACATTGCTTGGCAGAGAGAGAAGTTCCATAAGCTCCAGGCGATACTCGAGGCCTCTGAGGTAGTGTCCCAACAGCATACACCTTCACAAAAAGACAATAGACTCGTCACAGACCCATAAACCAATGATACAAACAATAGCAATAGTTCAAATAATACGAGTTCCCCACAATGAAGATTATTATTTGCTTATTTCTGAAGAGTAAGCTGGAGTAGTGTGTCCTGGCACAGAGACTATAGGAGCCTATTTGGTTGTGTTTTTGTTTTTTGTTTTTTTGTTTTTTTCATTTTTTGGAAAACAAGGGTCTTGGAAAGCGTTTCAGTCATTATCCAGGCTTCCCAAACCCCTCGTTCAAGGTCTGCATCCCCTCTTCAAGATCCCAATTGTAGTCTTTAATCCCCAAACATTTGCAAATGCACAAAGTTCAAATAATCGAATAAGATAGTGAAAAACTAGTTCTTGTACATGCACTAAATTTGTACAAGTCAATAACGGGTATTATGACTAAACTGGCTTCAGAGGGAATGTAAGTTAAAACTAAATTATCTAGCACCAGACTTTGGAAGGTTACACAAATCAAGTTGAAAATGAAACAAATGGAAAGACACAAATGTGTATTTTCAGAAATTTAATTAAGTTCGGAAAAAGAAAAACTTTGATCAGTAGGGAAGTCGGCCCATGCTGTTAACATTTTCAGAAAGTTTTTTGGTCTAATCTCATAAAAGAAAATAAAGGGAAAAAAGAAAACAAATATTTGTAAGTTTACATCTATGGTCAGTGAGAGCTAGCAGTAGGCAGCATTCCAATTTCCTAAACTACTGCAATAAGGAAACACAGAAAGGAGCTGATCTAACCAGAATAGAAGACGAGCTAGATAGTCCCGAGTTAATGAAATCAGAGGCTGGTATTGAAGTGAAGCATTCTCCACAAGATCAATGCAATCTTCTTCAATTCCAACATTTACAATCCCAGTTGAGGTGTTCTCTGATAGAGGTGCCTTGGAATGCATTTTTGGAGAAAGGGTTGCAAGTAGACCATGTATGACAGAGTGGATCACTTCCTTCAGCTCAGTGCATGTTGGCTCTGATAACTCAGCCACCTGTTCATAAAAAAGTACTTGTATCAGTAGCAAGACGGAATAACAGAGAATTGCAGGAGCTACAAGTAGAATGTAGTTGAGCATGATGTCAGCACACTAGCTTAGTCATCACTAAGGAAGATTTGATAAAGGAGATTGATGAAAAACATATAGGTGGAAAAAAGTTGAATTGAAATAGCAGAGGCAGACACGTTTGTGCCTAGAGGGTGAATAAGTCAATCTAAAACAAACCAATTAAAATTTACCAAGAGAATAATTTGAATTAATTCAGTTTGTCAATTAATCAGTCAATCATATCAAACACCATTCACAAAAAATCACAGTAATAATCTCTGCTATTAGAATCGTATGATTTGCGATTTGAATCGTACGATTCAATTCAATCGGTAATCGATTCAATCAGGTTGTGTGATTCGCAAATAACTATAAATCGTAGGTGAATCAGTGAACCGAATCGGTGAATCGTGAATCAATTCAATTCGCTAAAATCGATATTTGGATTTCTTTTTTGGTTTTTTATTGTTGGAAAAAGGTTCACACAACCTTTTTAAGGTCTCTAGGATTACTATATGCCATCTTTTGACTTTCTCCCTCCATATTTACTCTCAAATACTCAAACCTTAGTCGGAAAAAAAATGAACTTCCTCTCTACAATATTCTAGGTTTGCATATTCAATTTTATCTAAGTATTTGTATTTATAAAATGAATTTTTTGAAGACATAAAGCGAGATTTTTGAAAAAGTTTAAAGATTTGATTTTTTAACCTTGTAAAAAGTTAAAAGCATTGTTGTTGAGTTATTATTACGTAGAAATTGAAAATTTATCTTTATTTGCTTTCTTTATTAAGAACGATTAATAAGAAATAGTATCTAAAAGGGAAAAGGTGAAGTGGTAAACGTGGGAACTAGTGTTAACCTCTTACCCATGCCACATAATCATCATTTAAAATAATATTTTTATTGATTTAAGTCTAAATATTTTATATTTATTAGATATATTTAATATCTAAGTGTTTAGATATTATTTTGGGTAAACTACCAATAAGTCCTAATAGTTGGACTTAATTCCCATCAATTCCTATTGAAAATAAGTCTTGGTAAAATTGTCGCTAAAAATAATTTTTTGTGACAATTTTTTATATATGTCGCTAAAAATTAACAATTAGTGACTTTTTTTGTCATGATTTTTATAAATTGTCGTTAAAACTTACAATTAGTGACTTTTTTATGACAAATTTTTCCCATAGAACCTATTAGACAATAAGTCCACTTATTAGGACCTACACGTGAATACCCCATATATTTTCTATGTAATTAAAAAAATGTGACCAAATCTTTACAATTCACAATTCGATTCAATTCGCGATTCAGTACAATACCATTTCGATTCATGATTCGAATCTCAATTTGACAACTATGATAATAATAAAAGTAAGATAATAATAAACACAGCCATATGCATTGAAAACCCTTGGAACAACAATCGACATCAGAAAAAAGCCACGGGCACCCTTGCTGGTCAAAAATCCATTAGAACAATTGATAACACAGATTCCAATAGACCATTTACAACCCAACCTTGAATAAGTTAGCATTGACGCCCCATCAAGCAAGTGATTCTAACACAGCAGTTAGTCTCCTCTTATCTAGGTCTCCACTCCTCGGGAATTCAATTAACCAATGCCCATTGATTGATCAAAATGCAGTAAAAGTGTAGGTTGTTTTACAGAACAATGAGAAGAGTTTTCTCAAATCATTTCCCAATGCATAAGCAAATCATATCTTCTACTAGAATACGAGAGAAATAGGTTTCATAGGGTGTCTGGGGCATTAAAGATTGAATTTGTGTCTTTGTTCGTATTAGACTAAAAAAATAAAGGCCCTATTTATAGTTTTTCCATATTAGGTTGTATGGGGATTCAGAAATCCGCTTGCCCGCTTGAGCTCACTTTGAGCAGGCTTCAAGCGAGGGCTTGCAAAACCTCTACATAGCTGAATCGCCGCTACCCTGCTTGAGCATGCTAGTCTCACTTGACTCCCACATAACACGTTAAATATTCAATGGCTAAATAAACTAATGGAATATCCTCATGCGATTTTACATGAGATTGGATTGGAACACACATTTTCTTGTCTCTGGATCATCAACAATTTTAATCACATAGACACTCAGGCTAGGAAGCATGGGCATTTCAAAGAAGGTGGTGTGTCCGCATCGGACACTTCCCGACACGTGTCAGGCACTCGTCCAAACATGTCCTATTATTTTTTTATACCCAGACACTTGGGGGACACATATATCCATCATTTGGGGACACATGAAATTAATTATAAGTTCGAACATAATAACCTAGGGTGTAAAGATAAAAGAAAAATAATGTAGATTTACAAGGTTGGGTTTATTTAGAAACAACAGTAACTGTCAATTGCTTTTCTGGATTCTAGACAGAAGTACTGGGAACTAATTCCAAACCAATACTCTTGATAAAAATATATTTGCAGTAAATTGCTGCAAAGATTGAACAAGTCATGACAAACATTTGCAGTGAACAATCGTTTAGACGTGACACAAAACCATCAAACAAAAAAAATTCCCAGCTAAGAAGGATACTTACAGAAACTACCAAAGGCTTATCCTCAGCATTGTAGACGAGAAGCCAGTGGAATTGAAGAAACAACACGGAATTTTTTTACTTTTTATTTTAAATGAACAGCTGTATTAAATTTCTGTTTCTTTCTCCTATTTCCTCTTATTGCCAATTAAAAAATGAATCGGGGGATTTAGAAAAGCATGAATCAATCACATTCCATATAACAATGACTGATATGACATCCTCAATAGACTTCCCAATATACACAAATCACTTTGTAACAGAATAGGACTACCAACAAAATCTAGAGTCACCAAGCTTAATAAGAAAACAGCAAAGCACATAGCAATAAAAGTTTAGAAAACCAAAAAAAAAAAAAACAAGGGAAACTTGTTTTGCAAAATATTTTTACCAACACAAACCAGCTGGAGTGTTCTATAGATGTATGGCTAACCTTCTCCGGTTGAAGCGATCTCAAGTAATCCAGCAAATCATTCTTTTCCTCTCCAACAAACTGTTGCATTTGAAGAGCTGCAGTTTTCCTCTTGACTTCATGCAGCTCCTGAATATATAGAACAAAAAATAAATAAAAGTGCCAGATGTCTTCTAAGACTGGCCTATTGCAGGGAGAAAAGGGAAATAGTGAAAGCCAATTATGCTGTCAGATCCATTGAAACCACAACAGTTGAATTACTCAAGAATATAAAGGTCATGAGGTTTTTGTTATCAACTAAATGAGAAAAAAGATTCCAAATGAAACATGCTAAAGGCCTAAATCAAAGGACAATCTCTAATCTATGATTTAGCAAGTACAAATGAATATGCAAAATAAAAATAACAAAAATATATTTCAAAAAGATGGCAGAAAGCATTTCAATTCTGATCTTCCTATCTTGGCATCCAAATCAGGCAAAGGGTATAAAGAGTATGCACATTTTTTATGAAGTAAACATTTCTTTAGTTTTAGGCCTTTTTTTTTTCTTTTTTTTTATTTTATTTTTAATTTGGCTATGTCAATAATGTAATGAACCCATGTACGAGGGTTGTATTAGATGGAAATTTATAGTTCACCTTTTTTACAGAAGACAAACGAGAATGCAAATTTAAAATGTATTGTTGAGCTTCAGGAGTGATTTTCCCAAGGCCTTCAACACCAATACTCTCAGATGCCTTATCACTTATTTTTTCTAATTTGGGCATCTCATCTTTTCTAGCCAAGTTGACCCTTCTCTCATAGTCAAGCAACATCCTTGGTGCTTCAAATTTGGAATCTTCTGTTTTTATTATTTCAATACTTCCTTCATCTATATCAAGGTTCCTTTCAAGGCAAAGTCTATATTCAGCATTCCGTAATGTATACCTGCAGTACAAGAAGAATAGCACTCAAAAATCTAGTATCTTCATAGACATACATCACTAAAGAAATGAAATTTAAAATTTTAATTAAAAAAATTTAGTAAGATAGCTCAATAACATATCAAAAAAGCATTTTATCTATTTATGATCCTAGTCTCAGTCACCTAATCAATTTATTCTAATGTAAACTTGCTTCAGCTCAGACAAGAAAATGTTGAATATGGGATTTTTAAGATGATATGCATACAAAACTTAGAATCCTACAACCACCATCCATATATACAAATTAACTGCAAGATCTCAAGCCCCCTTCCATCATCTACATCCTATTGGAAACAAAACAGAGTATAAAGGCATGAAATACAGTCATAAATAAACATACCCAGTCATCATTGAAGAAACCAATAACTTGGAGAGAGGTTCCCATACAGCTTCAATTAAAACTTGAAACTGGTTAGAGGGAAGTAAACCCAACATGCCAGAAATAGTCCTCTTCATAGCATCCACAGTAGTGAGTGGAACATCTTTCTGAATAAGGCTCACATCCATAGGCTCTATCTCTTGTACCAGATTCAAGAGAACTGATTTCTGAAACAACAAACAGTCTTAATTGTAAAAGAACATTACAAAGGTTAACATGAAGTCATTTACTTATTTCACTTTGCCACTACTAGGATTTATTAATAGTAACTGACAATTCTAATACATCAACCAGTTTTTTCAAGAAGCATGGGTGGTGGCAGGAAGAAATTCCTGTACAAGCTGGCAAAGATTTTGGAATGAAAAAGTGAAACCAAAATATATATCTACCTCTCCCTTCATTCACACAATTGCTTTTAGTAATGTCACGGGATTTTGGTGTAAATATGGGTATCTCACCCCTTAATGCTAGCTTTTGTGAGCTGCCAGTTTGCACTACTGTTAAATTGCATTTAAACAGTTTTTAACTCAATACAAAACTTTGTTATGAAAAATTAATTCGATCATTCTCCCAGTCTCATATTTGGTCAATTGATCATAACCTCATTACAAATTTCATAAATAAGTACAATTTGCAATGAAGATAAATCCTCAAGGCCTCTATGCTATCTAGGATCAATCAACAATCCATAAGGGTGTGTCAAAAAACAGTTGCTACAAAAATTTATAGCATGATGGAAGAAATGGAGAGTGCTTTTAGAGTGTTATGCAATCACATAATGTGGCAAAGTACACATAAAAGGTGTGTTGTCAAAATGAGGACAATTAGATAGATGACTAACAATACAAGAAAGGACAGAGTTGATGTAGTATTGACTATTGAGTGAAATCGAGCTAATGGACAGTCATTTTAGAAAATTTAGTTGAGTGCAACGGAGAGCAAAGAATACAATAATGAGCACAATACTATAATTCATGTCAAAATTGTTACAAGGGGAAGATGAAGGCCAAAGAAGAGAGTGAGTAGGCTTTAAAAACACATGAATATAACCTCAGCATCCAAGCAGCAGAGGATTAGCATAGGATACCAGCCAATGAGATGTAAGGCGATGTTGGGTGCGGTTGCATCAAATCATTAATTTATCAAGGAGCCATTTTTTAACTTCAGAACTGATTTTCTCAAACAACTCCCTTCTTGAAAAATTTACTTGCGTAGTTGTAAATCACCAACAACAAACACTCTATCCCCCCAAAGTATAGTTATGATAATAATTAAACATTATTTCGATTTTGAATTCGTACTCAATTCACTAACCCTCCATTTATTTTATTTTTACTTTTCTGGCCTGGCATTGACCCTCCATTAGGTCACTAAAAATCAGAGAAAGACATACAATTTTGAAATTTATGTTTTAGTTGCTGTCTGGGTTTCCTCATCTTGTCAAAAGCAATTAGTTGAATTCACACAATTAGTTAGATTCTTGTTTTCTAAGGTACCACAACAACAATACATTTATGATTGAAAAAAAAATAATAATAAAATAGATTGAGATTTTGTGAGTACTTAATTATACACCATTTGGTTGACAATGAGATAATTTACACTTTCCAAAGCACTACAATTGCAGGGGGGGAAAAACCTACCAAATTCAATGAATTCAATAAAGAATTAAGAGTAACAGTGAGAAATTCAAGAACAAAAGCTAACCTTTGAGCGTGGAATTTCAGTTTTGGAGTAGAGATCATCGAAAGAAGATGCTGAACAAGCACGAACTACGGTTCTTAGGGTTCGAATTTTTCTAGGGTTTTTAGAAGGTTGGAGGGGAGACAAAGCAAGGGAGGGTAAGGAAGAAGAACGACGAATGCGTGAAGAGGGGAGAGGAAGAGGAGAGAACGAGAGGATGGAGGAGAGGGTTGCCATTAACGACCACCACTCACCTTTCTCCTCCTTCTCTCTCCTCTCTCTCTGTCTCTCTCTCACCCGAACAACAAAGTCAAACGTTAGGGCGTGTTTGGCTCTTGCTTTTGTCTCGTGATTTATTTTATGTTTTGATATTTTTATAGGTAAATTACACTCGCACCTCATAAAATTTAGATTTAATACATATCACCCTTGATATTTGAAAAATTACACAAATTCTCTGTTATTGTAATTATTTAAATTGAATGAAAATATTAAATTCGTGCACTCTCTTTTCTTACTTTGCTTTACTTTAGTTCCTTTTCTTTTTTCTTTTTTCTTTTTTTTTTCTCCTTTCTTTTGCTTTACTTTTTTTTTTTCTATTTTTCTATTAAGAGTTATTACCTTTTATAAAAGTATGGGTTTATAAAATGAGAAAATTAACCACAGGGCGGGAATGCCATTTCCAGAACGTTAGTAAGTAGGATATAATTGGATCAAACATCAAGGGGTGTTAGTGTAATTTATCCTACTTTTATTTTGGATAAACTATCAATGGGTCCTAATAATTGGATTTAATTTCTATCAAATCCTATTAAAAATAAGTCATAGTAAAATCGTCGATAAAATTAATTTTTTTGCCAATTTTTTACATATATCGCTAAAAATTGACAATTAATAACTTTTTTTGCCACGATTTTTGAAATTGTCGCTACAACTTGCCATTAGCGACCTTTTTCTATACGAATTTTCCAAATTATCGCTAAAAGTTAAAATGATATTTTTGTGATGATTTTTTTAAACTGTCGCTAAAACTTATAATTAGTGACATTTTTGTGAGAAAATTTTTAAATTGTGATTAAAAATTAACAATTAATGACTTTTTTAATAGTATTTGATGAAATACATCATTAATTATCATAAAATATATTGGACAATAAATCTACCTATTACGTAAGTCTCTCGTTTACTTTTTAACAAAGCCTTTGTTTGGCATATGAGTTTTTTGGGATTTTTTTTAGTCATAAAAATATAAAATAGGTTAAAAAGTTAATAAGATAAAATGTCACATCTAAATCCTAATCATTTAATTTTTTCTCACAAAAGTCAAAAAAATAAAAAATAAAAACCTATATAAAACGAGGTTTTTTAGCCTCACGATAAAGGGTGTTTTAGGAAGATGATTAACAGTTATTTTTTGATTTTTTTTTTAAATTTTTTTGTGAGGCACTTCTCAAAATAGCTAAAAAAATAAAAAAGTCAACCCATATATCAAATGAAGCCAAAATATGTTGGGCACATAATTTATTTATTTATTTTTCCCCGGTAAAACTAAAAATAAGAAGGAAAAAAAATTATTTGTTACCAAAAATGAAAGGTGGTTATTTGTAAACAGAAGGCCATTTATACTTCAAACTCTATTGGAAAAAAAAAATACTTTTATTTTTAAAAAACAAAAAAACATTAAATATATTATGCAACCAAACAAATACTTAACTATTAGTTTATGCGTTTTTATTTTTTTACAATTGATAGAAGAAAAATATGAAAAAATAAAATTACATGTAATATTCGAATCTAAACATTACACTTTACAATAAAATACTTTTTTTTTTTATTAAAAGAACTTTCAATGTTAAATATGGAATTACGTTAAAGGGGAAATTATAAGAACGAAAAGTATTGAGGACTAGGGGTGAGCATGGTCTGGATTGAACCGGATTGGGGTAAAATCAGGATTAATCCGTTATTTACGATTCCTGAAAAATTGAAACCAATCCGAACCAATCCATTTAAATACGGATTGGATCAGTTTAGGACCACGGATTCACATAATTAAATAACAAAAAAATATATATATAACACTTTAATTTCATAAAAATATAAACATAGCGCTATATTAGTTCCACAATAGCAATATGTTTTTCTATAATAGCGACATATTGTTCTAGAATTTAAACAATCATAAGAAAACTGGTTTCACCATAAGTATTTAGATCATTACAAGTTAAAACTAAAAACTAACAAACAAAAATAATAAAAGAAGATATTATACGGTTTTAAGTTTGTGTTTAGATTTTATATAGAATAAGAGAAGATACTATGGAAAGAATGTATAATAAAAATATAGACTATTTGTATACGGTCCATATCGGTTCTAATCCGGAACCGTGGGGTTCAATCCAGAACCAATCCGTGGATTACAGATTTTTAATTCTTCAATCCAGAACCAAACCGCAGATTCAAAAAATCAATCCAAACCTATCGAATTGGGCTGAACTGGATCGGATTACGGATTTCACGGATTCCTTCCTCAACCCTATTGAGGACCCCCTTTTAACTCAAGTGTTACTAGAAAACATGGAGTATAAATCATATATATTCTATATATTATACATGTGATACTATGTTTAAATTTAATTTAACATTTTACTTCTTACCTCTTTTAAAAATTAAGGCTAACTTTAGTTTAGTTTTCAAAATATGTTTTGTGAATCTTTTTTAAAAAAATTAAAAACTAATTTAATGATAAATAATAATAAATAAAATATACTCGTCATCTTTATATAGTTTTACCTTTTTGGGACAAAATTAATTTTTTTAAAATAAAATATATTTGTGGTATTTATTTTTATTAAATTAATTTATATTTTCTAAAAAAATATTACAAATTTGAAACCAAACATAATCTAAGAACTTCATTCCTTTCAAAACAATTGCTTGTTTATATTTTTCAAAAAACACTTTTCACAAAATTTTACTTTTCTTATTTTTCGTATTTTTTTGTTTTTACTGAATTTTTTTAATATTTTAAGTAATTTTTTTTACTTTTTAGACACACCTAACATAAATACACCTAAAAAGTAAAAAAATGTAAAAAAAAATCTTTTAAAAATTCACTAAATACCAAAAATATAAAAAAAAATACAAGAATTCGGTACATTTTTTATATTTTTATGTATTTATTAATTTTTTAAAATATTTTTTCATAATTTTTTTACTTTTTAGATACATCTAAGTAAAGTGCATCTAAAAAAGTAAAAAAAAAATATTTAAAATTTAAAAAATATTCACTAAAAACAAAAAACACAAAAATCGAAAAAGTCAGTTTTCAAAAAACTTAATCCAGAAAACTCAAACCAAACAAACTGCTTCTAATAAAAATTTTAAAAAAAATTAAAACTAGTTTGATAAAAATAAAAATGAAAAACATTCACCATTTTTATTTTTTTGAAAAACGGACATAATTTTTGAAAAATTTTATATTTAAATTTTTTTTTTCAAATTATATTTTATTGAAAAAAATTATAAAAGTCTGAGTAACAGAAGAAATTGTTTTGATACTCCAACAACCAACATTAAACTTTTAAAACATAAAACACATAAAAAAAATAATAAAAAGACAGCGATGAAGCCTCACACAGCATCAACATGATTCACGGGGTTTCATCTCCAAAATGTAACAAATTAGCAAATCATCATTGAACAAAACAAACTTGATTAGTTAATAACACTGAAATGTTACATCATTTTTACATGTTAATTGATGAACCTTACAAAACCTTTCTAGACCCCAAAAACAAAAAACAAAAACTAAAAATTAAAAACTAAAAATCTCTTTATTAACTTGGAAGTTGAACAATTAATCCATGACTAACGACGTCGTTCTGGAGTCCAACGAGGCAAGGATTTGCTAAAATGCGCCGATACCACTCTGGAATCTAGAAGCTCCATGATCGGAGTAAAGCTAACACACCTCGGCACCTTATACTGATTAATAGAGGCGCCTCTCGAGATCGAATAATCCATGAGCTCCTCAAACGTGCCACTCTTCACCACACGAATCTCCAGAGGCCCAATTGAGTTATCCGCGACTCGGCCTTGTCGATACACCGAGTTAAGCGATTCCTCCATCGCTAAACAGCACCGACTCATCACCTCGTCACTCAGTGACTCACCCGAGTAGTCCTTCAATAACAGTTCCCAATAAATGACGTAGTGACCCGGAATCGTCCTCGTGTCCGCGTAACTCGTGTACTCCACCACGCTCGCGTTGAACTCGCTCAACACGAGTTGCGAAGCGTTCTCGACCGCTCTCTGTAACTCGGCCTCGTCTGTCTTGTCCGAGTCAATACTGAGTAACACGTTCTTTCTCCGAACAAAGTGGAATTGTGGAGCTGAGTTGTGGAACCCGGTGACGAGGAGGATGTCGCCGACTCGGTACCGGTACAACCCGGCGTAAGTAGTGATCACGAGCTCGTACTCTTTTCCGACTTCCACGTTGGCGAGGTCGACGAGTTCGGGTCGAGTTGGCCCGATGGAGTTGGGCTCGTGGGGCAGGAATTCGAAGTACGCCATGTTTGGCATGATGGTGTAAGAGACTTCGGAGGGTTTACACATCGGGTTGAGATTGAGTCCGAAATAACACTCCGACGAAGCGTACATGGTGCAGGCTAGGGGCAACCCGCCACTGTAATGGTTCAGGGTCGGAATATATTGGGCCATTGCCCCGGTTACTATCACATCCAAGTACTTTGTGTTGGGCCAAATTCTAGTGATAATCCCTTCCCAATTGTCCTTTGAACACTCTGCTGCAATGAAATCTGCGAGATTCGGGTCGGGATTTAATATCCGGGTCATGCAGGCTTGGATTGATGGGTTGGTGATTTTCGGATTTAGTGTTCCGGTTCGGATATCGTGGGTGAGTTGTGCCCAATTGAGTTGGAGGAACCGGATGGCTCGGAGGAGGCCGGAGGCGAACACCGCTCCGACCCGGAGGACTTGTTTGTGCTCTATGAGGCCGCATAGCATCTGGGTGTACATGCTGTGGAACGAGTCGGGGCAGAGGATCGCTTCATTGGGGCTCGTGTAGACATTGTATGGGTCGTAGGGTCGGGTTTTGAAGTGGTCACTTTTGTAGTAACTTGTAAGAACTGGCCGGGCCAAAAGCCCACCCGGTGTCTTTGTTTCGGACTTCACAAACAAGAAATAAAGCCCCTTGCCCTTGTCCATACCGGGAACATATCTGTTACAGTCAGCAAAAAAAGAAATTTAGTGAAAAAACTCATTAAAATGTTATTTGTTGCAGCTTTAATAAATTGTTTATTTTGAATTCTTTTGTTTTAAAATTATATGTCAGAATGTATGTTATTTCAATGAACAGTAGTGATTGAGAGCCTGAATTCCTTCGCCCTGAATGCCCCTAAACCACGAAATGACGTCGTTTCGTGGTTTTAATTTTTTTTTTTTTCTTTTCAGCAGAAGAAGGGAGACGAAGACGGAGGAGGGGGAGGGGGAAGGAAGACGAAGACGGAGGAAGAGGAGGGGGAGGGGAAGGGGGGGAGGGGGACTGGAGGGGGCCTAAAAAATGGGCTAGAGGCGGAGGCGGGGGACGCGGCGATCGGCGATGGCAGAGGCGACGAGCAGAGGCATGGTGAGCAGAGGCATGGCGGAGGCGACGGAGGCGGAGGCGCGGCGATCGGCGATGGATCGGAGACGACGGCGACCCCTCTCCCTCTCCCTCTTTCTCTCCCTCTCCCTCTCTCTCTTCCTCCGCTTCAACCTTCCTCTGCGTCGAAAATGGCAGAAAAAAAGAAAAAAAAAAAAATTCAAGCCACATTCGAGCCAGGCATTTCGGGCCCTCAAACATTTTCCTTCAATGAATTACTTATTTATTGAGAAAAGGTTTGGGTGTGGTATTTTAAAAATTGATGTATAAATTATTAAATAATGTTGTGTAGACAAAAATAAAATATAAAAATTTTAGAACAAATTTAAGAAGTGATTATGATTTTTAAAAGAATATATGCCACCAATAAATATTTTAATATATATTTTGTGTTTAATTATATATTTATTTATGTGTTCAAGATCATGTAACTAAGACTTCACTCAAACCTTGTTTGGTAACATTTAATTTTAGTTAAAAAATCACTATAAGTTATTACATCACATTTTTTATTTTTCTGTATATCTTTTCATAAAAAGTTAAAAAATTATTAAAATAATTTATTTCCAAACGAAACCTCAAAATAAATTCAAATTACATGTTTTGTGTATATATATGTTTTTGTTTTGTTTTTGTAGGAGTAACATTACTTGTTTTATAGATATATATACTTACAGGTTCATGACAGGCATGAGAAGACTGTATAGCAATTGACGACGGTCCAGCTCTTCCTGAATCGTGGGCATCAATTTCCTTTCACCAGCTGAAGTCCCAGAGCTGTACAATTTTCAAAATCACAAGTTAATAACTCCTAGTCAACTCATTTACCATTTTTTTTATTATATAAATTTAAAATCAAAATACCTAGTGAGAAATTCGGAGATGGGATGAGCAGACAAGATCTTAGAACGATCACCATTCGCAATGCGCTGAATCTCAGGCTGAAGATCTTCGTAAGTAATCACCGGAATTTCGGATTTGAACGTGTTTCGATCGGTTGCTCCGGAGAGATTGAATCGTTGGAGGTACTCAGTTTCGGCGTTCCGACTCAGTATCTCGGCCAAAACCTTCTCTTGAATTTGGTCCGCATTTCGAGTCATCTCTTCGATGAGTCGAAGCGCCTTCGCGTCCTTCTCACACGCCGGAGGTCCTAGCGGAGACGATAGTGCAGAATCAACAGCCATTGTAGAGAGAGAGAAAATGAGACTGTAATTGTGAATGTGAAGAAGATGATGGTGGTGAGGTGGAGTGTGGAGAGCTGAAGGGTGCATTGACTTTATATAGAAGAGGAGGGAAGTGCATGAAGTGAGATGTCAATAGACGTGTGATGGTAAGGTACAAAAAAAGGGTCTAAGCTGACGAGTGGAGGACAATTTTGTAATATTATCCTACAAAAATGTGTTGGGCGAGGAGGGGGGGACAATGTGGGCCCATGACACGCTGTCATTTGCGAAATGGGGAAGACATGTGGGCCCTTACCGACACGTCAGCAGGTAGAGACTGTTCTTTTTAAAAATTCACTTGCAAAAAGATTCTAAAAAAAATATAATTAAATATCCTAGATAATATTTATATGTGTAAAATATTGATCCACCTATCATCACTCAAAAAATTAGAGTTTAATTTTTCCCACATAACTCGAAATGTGTAAGCAAAGACACATTTTTTAATTGGTGGAGAGTGGTGATATTCACAGGATCAATATATTTTTTTTGGAAAAGTTATCTCTAGTTCATAAAGATATGTGAGGCTCATCCTGAGTCTTATTTTGATAATTCAAATCGTTTAATATGTAAACTTCTTCGAGTACTTTATTCTTGTAAAAAAATATGTTGATCGAATATCGATAGCTACTTGATTGGATCAGATTTTTGTTAGCAATTTATTTTAAAAATTAAATTTACCGTTGAGAGAAATCTAATCCGATCAAATAACAATCGATATTTGATCAACGTGATTTTTTTTCAAGAATAAAGTATTCGACGAGCTCTACATATGTGACGATTCGGATCATCAAAAAATGACCCATGGTGGGCCCCCTTTGATCCAACACCACACTCCAGTCCAATCTCGAATTAGAAAGAAGCCTGACTCTTTTTTTGGTAAGAATAACTCACATTCTCTACAAATTATAAAATGTGTTTTATTCACATACTTTTGTGTGTGAATAAATTTGTTTTCAAAAAATTAAGTACAACTCAATGTTGTTAATAATTTTTAGAAGAGTTATGGATCAATCCTGTTGAGTAGATTTATTTATCTATAAGTCTTATTTTTTTCACTTATTAATATTTTTAAAAATTATTAGAACAAAATAAATATTTTAAGACTTTTTCAAGGCATTAAAAAAACATGGAGAACGAATTTTTTAGTCCACATAGAAATGATCATAATTTATACTAATTTTTATGGTTTACTGGTCTGTAGTTTGACTGTAATACGCGTCATGGCTCTTTCTAGGTAACATTGTCCTTCACGATGGAGAAACCGGGCAACTAGGCAGCACGTGAGACATATGCCGAAATGATTCTCTATTTATTGAAAAATATTATATAAATTAATAAATTATATATATTTGAAATTATATAAATTGTTTTGATAAGATTTTAAAGAATTTATTTTAAAGTTATATTATTGCATATTACACTAGTAAAGAATTTTTTTCATAAATTTAATTAATTTTCGTAGTAATTATTACTCTTTTAGGAAAATATTTGAGATTGTTAAAAGAAATTTTCATTATTTGACCCACAATGATGTCGTATGATAGGAGTCCACTTTTTAGTTGTTACACATTGATCTGTGGATAAACTTGTGAACAAAAAATTATGAGTATGTAGCACTTATATTTCTTTAAAGCAATGTTGCGATCGACACTCTAACTCTGTTAACTCTCTAGAATTTTTTCTCTAAAATACTTTAGAAGTTTTCACATAAATTTAAAATATTTCGAAAAAATCTAGAGTACCCTGAAAAGACCTAGAGAAATCTGGAAGAGTCTAGAACATCTTAGAAGAATCCGAAACATTGGAGAAGATTCGGGAAACTAAACAAATCTAGAAGATTCTGGAAAGTTATAGAATATTTTAAAAAAGTATAAAAAACTCTAATATATCCTAAAATAGTTTAGATAGTTTTAGAGTACAATAAAAGTATGAGTATATCATAGAATATTTTAAAAATAAATTTATCACCACTCATTTTGTGGATGAGGTTTGTTTTTAGAAACTTCTTCACTAGTATAAATATGAGATTAGCTCATGCAATTAAATCATCAAACACGACAAAGGTGATCTAAGTTAAGGTATCTCAAGGTCATGTGTGAGGAAACACAAAAGTGAAAAACAAAGTGAAAATTTGAGTACTTAAGGCCTCTTTTATGTTCAATCAATCATTTAGATGTGAGCAATAAACTATCATAGGTAGCAGCGATATTGTGCAATTGCTAATAGACAACATGAATACTTATAGAAGGAAAATGAAGATAGAAATAAATGCCTTTTTCTCCGTACACAAATGGCTTAGTGTAGGGTATACTTACGGCTCCTTTAGCAATAAGTTATTTTAGTAATTTTTTAATTTTTTTGATTAAAATATGAGATAAAAAAAATTAATATATTTAAAATAATTTTTTAATTTTTTACAAAAAGATGTGTAAAAAGTTAAAAAAAAGAGAATCTTTAATTTTTTATATAGGTTATAGGCTTTTTAATAATTTTAATAATTTTTTAACTTTTAAACTAAAACAAACACTTGTCAAACGAGTCCTTGGTGTAGTTGTAAACATAAATTTCAGAACATAAACCTTACACTTTGGATCATTTACCATGTGTATTATCAAGAAATCAAGACAAAATGACATACCTGAATCCATTGATAAACGGTTAAACGGAAGCGTGATTATCAATGAACTCTTTGTTATTGATTATGTTATTGTCTTCTAATCCTTTCCCCTTTGGTGTCTTATGTTTCTCCTTGAGAGGATTTAGGAAAAAAATGGCAGTGTTCTTATTTCCACCTGGGAAGGAATAGGGACCATAACCTTTTAAAGGTTGTAATTGGTTTTCAAAACTGAAAGGTTGTGAAAGTTCAAAAGGAATGAAAACCAACTTTAACCATTATTGGTTTTAATTTCTATTTATTGGTTTTCAAAACTGAAAGGTTGTGTAAGTTCAAAAGGAATGAAAACCAACTTTAACCAATATGTTTTAATTTCTATTTCTGCCCCTCATAGAAATAGAAATTATACAACTAGTATTTACACATTAGGTCCATAACACATATACCATTAAGCCTATTAACTAAATTGAATCACTTAAATTGTATGCTTCTTATAAATGATAACACCACATTTAATTATGTGGTCCAATTGAGATATTATCTAACAATCTCCCACTGGACCACATATGTATCCTGAAAAATGTGCTTAACTTTAGTGAGCTCAGAAATTTGTTATCATAACTTGAGGGTATCCAAACAATCTTGTCCATTAACTATATTAATATAGGATCAAAGCGGTCTTCGTTACATCAATCGTAACTCGACCCACCAATGGTCACGTATACTAATACAGCTAAATGACATAGATCAATCATGGATGCGTAGCATGGAAATTACATGTGATGTGATCCATACATGCTTATTTCCAACTGGTCCTACTTAACTTTATTGAGATCAATACTTCACAATACGTAACAGAGCGTAATAAACTGAATATTTCATTTCTGCAGAAATTAATCTAATTACATAGATAAAACTCAAGGCTGACATAAAGTAGTAATATAAATACAAACTCCCACTAAACCAGAATGTTCTCAAATAGAACAACACCCATCTGAGCAGTGTGCTCATGAAAGACCTTGGGTGGTAGTCCCTTCGTAAGTGGATCCGCTATCATGGAGTTTGTCCCAATGTGCTCTATGGAAATCTGTCCACTCTGCACTCTTTCTTTTACAACTAGGAACTTGATATCAATATGCTTTGATTTTGTCGAGCTCCTGTTGTTATTGGAATATAAAACTGCAGACTTATTGTCACAATATAACTTAAGTGGTCTTGCAGTGCCTTATATTCTTCATTCATGGTTTCTATCCACTTATGAGAGTTGGAACTTTCCATGATCTCCTTCCTCTGGTGGATCGCCTTAATGGCACAGATTCTTGAGGTTGAAGTTGTAGAGTTTGTTCCTCAGGAACAATTACCTCATCTTGAATGGGTTACCAAACAGATAATCTTTAAATAAATTAATTTAATGACAACATCTCAAGATACCTAGCACAACATTAATACCAAGCCTTTGGGTAGTGATATTAACTGTAAGTGGTATTCTTGTTGTAATGATCAAACATTAACAATAAGTTATGTCAAATAACAAATCTATCTTTTGATGGATTTATTATTCACATTAGGTTTTCTTGACAATTAGCACATGTTATCACCACAAAATGTGTGTGTAATTCTGCCAAGTCTTAATCATGTCTTTGGACCGATAAATACCCGCATGAGATACACAGACATGAACTTCAAAACATTCCATATAAAACAATCTAGACAAGAGAGATCACTTTTGTAACATCTTGTTTGAATTGACTTATATTGAGAATGTTAGAAAATTAAATTTCTGTAGACGTTGTATGAAATTACATTAAATTTAAAGATTTCTAAATTTGTGACCCCGTATATGTTATATAATCTGCAGCAATTCCAATTATATATATACATATATAAATAGAATTGACGGGTCCAAAAACAAATAGTTTTTTTATTTTTATTTTTTTTTATTTTTATGATGTTCAAAATTAAACCGATCAAATCGCAAGATATATCTATATATATATATAAATACATGATGTTCATCCATTTGAGAGAAAAAAAAAATTGCCCACCGAATCATTTTACAATTCCAGAAAACAGATTGCCATTTTCACAGAACAAAATAGGAAAAAACAGAATTTATATCCATAAGAAAATTCAGAATCTGATTCCAGGAAACTAAATAGAATGAATAAAGCATATCAATTCTGATAAGACACATGATATGCATGGCTCTGATACCAATTGTAAACATAAATTTCAAAACATAAACCTTACACTTTGGATCATTTACCATGTGTATTATCAAGAAATCAAGACAAAATGACATACCTGAATCCATTGATGAACGGTTAAACGGAAGCGTGATTATCAATGAACTCTTTGTTATTGATTATGTTATTGTCTTCTAATCCTTTCCCCTTTGGTGCCTTATGTTTCTCCTTGAGAGGATTTAGGAAAAAAATGGCAGTGTTCTTATTTCCACCTGGGAAGGAATAGGGACCATAACCTTTTAAAGGTTGTAATTGGTTTTCAAAACTGAAAGGTTGTGGAAGTTCAAAAGGAATGAAAACCAACTTTAACCATTATTGGTTTTAATTTCTATTTATTGGTTTTCAAAACTGAAAGGTTGTGGAAGTTCAAAAGGAATGAAAACCAACTTTAACCAATATATTTTAATTTCTATTTCTGCCCCTCATAGAAATAGAAATTATACAACTAGTATCTACACATTAGGTCCATAACACATATACCTTTAAGCCTATTAACTAAATTGAATCACTTAAATTGTAGGCTTCTTATAAATGATAACACCACATTTAATTATGTGGTCCCATTGAGACATTATCTAACAGTAGTTGCTTTTCGATTCAAGTGTAATACAATAATTTATTAATAAAGTTCTCTTTCTATTCTTCTCTTTGCAAATTTCTTTCTTCTCTTGGGATTTCAAACAATTCATTAAATCTACCAAGACACAATTACTCAATCATTATTGATATTATAAAATTTGTGTTAAGGCCTGTTAATCAACAACTTAACAAAGATTTTACTAACAATATATATCAATCCATTGGTGCAATAAACCACGTATTAAATATGCAATTTTGAAATAATAAAATTGTTAGTGGGAGTGGGGTGCAAACCACTTAGGGTGATTCACAAAAACAAATACAAGAGAGAAGATTTATAATCTGAAAAGGAAAAAAAAAAACGCAGATTTATTTTATTCAAACTCATACTCTTACTCTTACTCTCTAACTCTCTTCTTTCTCCCATACCTTGATCATTTTGATACATCAGCTATTTATAGATAAACTTGACAATATAAAATCATTAAATGCAAATACTGTAAGATTATAGGATCTATATATTAGAAATCAAAACAATATGAATATAAGTAACTACTAAAATATAAACTCATATACATACCATTTGATTCCGTTATTGTCTTGAGTTTTGCTTCTTTGAAGGAATATGGCATTCACAATTGGAAAACCTTAGCACCAGCTCTTTCCCTCTTTCTCATAATCTTCACGTTGTCTTTCAATGGATTGACAACCCTTTGATTTACATATATATAGATATATGTAAACCCTAATAAGGATAGGAGAGGGGACTGGGCCTAAATAAAACAATTACTGGGCCCTTCCATTAAGGAACCCAAATAACTTAAAACAGGCCTTACACCTCCATATCACATATCCACATATAAAATAATATATACACTAAGATGACCATGGCCCAAACTTTATGGATCACAATAATAATTTTGGGCTCATACCAGTCAATCTATCTGAATCACGTTCAACCCGTTTTTCACAAACCAAACAAAATATAGTCAATGACAGCCTAATTAAGAATAAATTCTTACATTCTCCCACTTAGGCAGCATTGACTACTACTTTAAGAAAATATTTTATTTAAGAAAAATGACTCTCGGGTTAAACAACTTTAATGGCCACATAAACATGATTCAGAACAAAAACATCTCAGTACAGAATCCCGTTCAATGAGAAATATTAATATCGAACTGTAGCGGTAATTATGCTATTGAACAACATAACACCTTCCACAATTACAAACACTAATATCTCACCAACATGGATTCCTATATGTGATAAAGTGTAGTGTGGAATTTCAGCATAATTGATCCAAAAATTATATAACATGTTAATTCCACATTCAGTCCTCTGTATGGTCTTGACAAGACCCTGCAAGGAATTTTATTCCATTTTACACTTCCAAAAGAAGTCTTTATTCCTCTAAACCGAGGTCTTTCATGCTTTAAACCAAGCATCATACTTTATGGATCCATATACACTTCTAAACCGAAGCATTATATACTTCTAAATTAAAGTGTCAATCTTTATATCTCAAAATTTAAATATAACTGTAAGAGCTCATATAAGACAGATACATACATAACAGTTACCATTTATGTGTACACACATAACTATAAACAAAATGTGAATAAACACATTAAACTTTATTAATTGAAATACACCATAGAAAATATTCATGGGTAAAAAATTTCTTTAACCAAGAACATAAAAACTATAAAGTACCCATATGCTCAATATATTTAGTAAACTAAAATTTGGCCTAAGCCCTATATTTAGAGGATCAACTAGTATGTATTTTATAACATGTGCTCATAAAGAATATCATCTTTAACAACTCTGTAATTCTGAAATACTTTAAAATTATGTATTTAACACCATCAGAGTTTTTGTTATTCTTCATAGAGAAAATTAAAACCATATATCATAATACATCTTTATAGGTTTGGAGATGAAATTAACAATTCCAAGCCCAGAAATAAAATTCTTTAATTACATAACTCAAGTCGAACTCTAAAACATGTTTGCATAGTGAAAAATTATAAGAGATTTTATGAAACTCTTTCATGAAACAAGATCTCATGCAAACATAAAATATGTAACCAGTAACAGACACTATATATCATTTGAGCAACTTCCAATGTCGACATTATACAACCAATAATATTAACACGATTAATTCTTCCATAGCTAATTGTATAATCTTTAATTCTCTATAAATATCATGACACTTTATATCTTTCAACCCAATGGTCAAGGCTTAAAATAAAATAATAATTGTCTAACAAACTAATTGCATATGCACAAAGTTTAATTCAAACTTCATAATTCATTAAACTCTCACAACACTAGCATACAAGACATTCCTCATGAACTTTTTCTCAAAATCATTTTATGAATACTAAATGTTACTTAATTAGTCTCGATCATTAAGAAGAGCAATGTAAAACTTTCAATTCTGCATATTAAATTCAGTAAAAATGTGCTCTAGGTATGCTCTTTGAGATGAGACAAATAATCCTCTAAGTTATTTTTCAAGTATCTTAATGCCAAACACATAAAATACTTTATCAAGATATTTCATATCAAAAATTTATTAACAACAATATCTTCACATCAAGTATTAATTCGAAATTATTACTAGTAAGTAAAATTCCATCGGTATAAAGGATCAAGAAAAATAAATTGCTCCCACTGACCTTGAAATGTATGCATAAATTAATAGTATTATCCATAAAGCCAAGTAATAATATTTGGTGAACCTTTAAATATCATTACTCAGAAATTCGTTTAAAACTATAGATAAATTTGTTTAACTTACAAATCAAATTTATTTTGTTTGGCGAAGCAAAAGATAAAAATGTCACAATACCACTATAATAATTATAAACCTATATTTATGACATTGGTAAGAACAATACTCTTTTCAAATCACAATCTCTTGCAATAGCATTGTATTTATTTATTTATCTTTAAAAAATACTCATTAGATTTCAAACTTTTAAAAAGGTATAACATGATCTCATATCTAATTAATAATTTCTACCAATTCATTTACCATATTACAAATCGCCAATATCTTCATCATACGTAACAATTATCTTTTCAATCTCTTGATATTGCTCATTTAGAAAAATAATATAATCGCAAGGATCTTTTAATTGTATGAGAATGTCTAGAAGGTTGCACATGTCATACATGTTCAACTTTTATCAATAGACTGAATAGACACTTCAGATTCTACTTGCACTCTCACTTTCTCTATGTGAGAATGAACGGACCAATTTATTATAATAGGCACAAGTATACAAGAATATTTATATATTTAAACTGTTCACCAATCTAATAACTTCACATTTTAAAAGCTTAAAAGATTCTTATGTCATAATCAAGATAATAGAACCCTTGACAACTTACAAAAGTAACAACAAATAGCAATAAGTCCCATTTTAATTTCAAAAGCACAACAAATTTTTACTTTTCTACTAGTTCACAATTCAAAAGTGTTTTTAAAATATTTTTAACTTGGTACCATATGTAAAGTATACACAAGTATACATAGCAATTAAAAATATTTTATCACAAAAACTTGTATAATTTAAACATGTTAACCTACACCTCATCATTTTATTAGAGTCCAATTACGATTCTCAAATACTCAACTTTATTCCGAAGTTGCAAGCATGATATATTTATATTGATTCCACAATTTTGTAAAAATTAATAAGAGGTTACTACATTAACCAAAATTATCATGTTCACTTTAATATACATCTTCAATTAATAATTTTAAAAACTTCATCAATATGTTTTTCAACATAAATGAGATAAACAAATGCTTAACATCAATACTCATTTATGAAATTAATAAAATAATTTTTCCCACACACCTTATGATAAATGAAAATCTATTTCAATTATTATTATTATTATTTTATTTATTACCAAAATTAAAAATAATAACAATGCTTATTTTGTTGACATTAAAATTGAACTGTATCTCATGGATAATATAAAAATAACATTCTTTAAAATAAGATCAGTACTAAACTATAACTTAAATAACTTGACCATAAAATAAAATTTTGATCAACACAAGCATTTTTTTTTTAAGCAGTTTAAAAAATAAATAAGGAGATTCCGAAGGTGGGAAGAGCGTCATAACTCACAAAAAATTCTAAAGAATTTTTCTTACTTGAGTTAATAATATATAAAGAGATTTGCGGAATATTCTGAAAAGGAAAACATAAAATACTGAAGAAAGATAACGATTTGTAAAAGTCGAAGGTATTATATAGAGCATTGTAGAGTATAATTTAGATTTTCTTATAAGAATCACCTAGTGAATATTTTAAAACTCTACTTTTTTAAATAGTTAACATTGAATATAATTTCAATCTTTCACACTATATTGAGGTCTTAATATAAATGGTTAAGAAGACACATTCTCGAGTATGTCAATGTCTAAATCAGGTAGTCTTAAAGCTAACTGAATATCTTTTAACCGATTCATAATCAAAACTTTAATGGAGTAAATTTGATTTTCATAAAAATATCTCCCTTCATTACTTTCAATTCAATATAATATCATTCAATTATATATAGACAATAATAATCTCATAATCACAATTAATATTCTCAAATATTTAAAATATATCACTCTTAAACTGAATATATAGAAAGCATGTTCGCAACTCCAACTTTCAATTATACATACGCAATTAGTATAATCTCACAAGAATATGCTGCGAATAAACTTTAGCAATATTCTCAGATGTGCCAGAATGTATCACTATATAAACACCTTGGGTTAAATATATAGAATACAATCAACATCTTTAAACTTTAATATAATCTTAATTGATTATACATGGACAATAATTATAATCTCATAACAATGGGCTGCAAATAAACTTTAACAATCTTGTTAGATGTTTCAGAATGTATCATCATATAAATACCTTTGGGCTAAATATATAAGACACATTCTAACTGTCACGCCCCAAACTCGCCCCTAGAAGTTTGGCAACGAGACCGGCCAGTAATCCTAGATTACCACAGGCCTTGCTATACAAAGCATAAATAAAAGGGCTCGCGGAAGCGAAAATAATAACCACTAATAGTCCAAAGAGCTGTGCATAAATATGAACAAGTATTTCCATGCCAAAAAGGTGTTAATTTACCCACTTACTGTACATCACATGCAATAAAAGATCATATACAACACCTAGGCAAAAGCCACAGATACAACAAGACAAAGCTCACAAAACGGCCTTCCAGGCCTAGCCCCGGCTCGGAGCACACAAAACACTTGTTAGGCTTCAAAACAACGGCTCGGCTCGAGAACCCGCCTAGGCTTGACTTCCAGAATGCTCACCTATAATACATAATTACAAACAATGAGCTAGAGCTCAGCAAGTAACATTAAAGTAAAGGGGTTAGTGAATGAAGTCCGACATTTTCATAAATCCACAATAAATCAATCATAAACATATATCAGTCATCAGTCATCATAAGAACATACGTAATGGCATACTCCACAGAACCTTTCATAACAGTCTATCAGTCAACAGTCTACGAGATCTCGTAACTAGTCATGGGCTTGTCCTTCCATGCCGTTCCCCATGACTCATGACGCATGGGCCTGCATGTTCCCGCCCCCATGACCCAACTATCTATGGATGCCATACTAGATTCGCAAATCAGGACATTCATTCACGGAAAACATTCTCATTTCAAAGCATAGCATAACGTAATACATTTAAAACATAGTTCATAATAACATATCTTTACAGAAATGTTACTCACAGTGGGTTTCCAAAACCGGTTGCACGGTCTTCGCCTCTTGACCTGCAATTATCAACATGATAACACATTTCTTCAATACACATTATCATTAAATCACTTAATTCATGCACTTCATTCTTTCCTTTACTTCATTTCATGTTCATTCTAATCTTTCTTTACTTTGATTCATACTCATTTCATGTTTATAAGATGATAAATGATGCAATTAACATGTTAAAATCAAGTCTACAACTTCCCCAAAGTTTTCTTGAAAAAGGCCTTCCCGCTCGAGCGCCACTTTGGCCGCTCGAGCGTACTGTAAAAAGTCCCAAAACTGCTGGGAGGCTGATTTTCACGCTCGAGCGGGAATCCCTCCGCTTGAGCGGACCATGCAAAAATCCGAAATTCTGAAATCTTCCAAAGCTTGAATCTTTCCTTTTTGCAAAACCACTTCAACACGATGAAACCCAAGTCTCAAAACACTTGAAACACAACTTGAATTACACATTATAGCTTCTAAACAAACCCAAATGCATCATATACAAGATCAAACCATGAATTGAGGTGAAGAATCATAACTATTCATGTAAAAGCTTCATTTCTTCATATCCATGGAGGTTCTTCCTCAAGAATGCCAAATATAAACATAAATCATCTATTCATGCCATACATGCTCAAATTAAACATATTTCTCCTTTCAATCCTCTTATTCGACACGAGATCATTGATGATTCAACCTTATTTCAAGAAAGTAGAGAAGAAATTCTTACCTTGATTCTTTAATTGAGGAAGATTTAAGCTTGATTTTCCCTTTTCTTCTATCTTCTCCCCCTTGGTTTCTCTCTTCCACGAATTCACTCTCTCTCTTTCTCTTAGATATTTTCTTTTCTTTTGTTTTGAGTCAAAACATGGTCAACATCCTTATCTTAAGTCATATTCATAAAATTGTGCCATAAACATGAGCCAAACAAGGCTTAACGATTCAGACGAAATTCAGTCCTCAATTTATGTTCCCAAATGGTTCTAAAAATTCCCGGTATCACATAGGTGTGCTCAATTTCGTTTTCTGAACCCATTATGGTCATCAATTTCAGTCCCAAAGTTCTCATCTCGACAGATATTCTTCTAATTCAAACAGATATTCTTCAATTAATTCGCATAAACACATAATTAATTACCGCTAATTATAGCATGTATTTCGGGGTCATTACACTCTCCCCAACTTAAAAAGTTTGGTCCTCCAAACTTCGCTTATGCTGATAATATTCAAATCAGAAATTTCGGTTGTACGTGATAATTCTTCCGTCAGAAATGTTCAATATAAAAGTAGTCATATAGACATAATCATTCCTTAATAAGTAATAACAAAGGTATATTATTCCGTCATGGTCATATGTTCATATTTCCATCGCATAGGTAACAGTGTTAACTTCATAATAGACAATTAAAGTCATACCTGTCTTTGCTTTTCCAGTATTTTGCGTTTTATCTGCCACTAGGGTAAAAACTCTTGCTTGCCGCAACGTATTCCCCTCGGGAGTAGCTGTTGCGGTTGTCCTTGGGGTCACTGTTGAGTTAGCTCCACTAGTCACGGGTCTCTCATTCCGTGGATACACTTGTGGACAAGTCTTGGCTATGTGTCCTTGTTGTCCACATTTGTAACAACCTCCAGTTCCTCGGCGGCAAATGCCCCCATGCTGCTTTCCACATTCCCTACAAGTAGGTACACCTACACTGCCACCATTTTCCCTTTTTGTGTTGTCACTAAACTTTGAAGTCACATTTTCGTTCACGGAGCCCATGGATTCACTAACTGTTTCTACTTTCTGTTTCTTGAATTTCTTACTTTCTGCTTCGGTCATTGCTGTTGGCTTGCACATTTTCAAGTTAGCAATATTTGTTTCAGCCATCAAGGCTCTGTCAAGTACGTCAACATATTTTTCTAATTTCAACACATTCACCCTGTCAAGGACCTCAACATGTAAGCCACCCTCAAATTTCCTTGCCTTCTTGTAATCTGTGTCAACCATATGAGGAGCATAACGGGCTAATTCAGTAAATTTACTTTCATATTCCGCTACTGACATAGTGCCTTGCTTCAACTGTTCAAATTCAGATAATTTCCTATCTCGCATGCATTGTGGAAAGTATTTTTCATAAAATTTTTCTTTGAATCGATCCCATGTTAAGTCCCTGTTCATATCTCGAATGAGCATCCACCATCTTCTCGCTTCTTCCTTCAAAGTGAATGTGGCTAATAGAACTTTATATGTATCATTACATGGAAACACTTCAAAAATTTTCTCAGTCTCAAGTACCCATGCCTCTGCTTGTAATGGCTCAATACCTCCTGCAAATTCTGGCGGTTTCAATTTCTTGTATTTCTGTGTTAAGGTGATAACATCATCATTATTAATCGGTTCCTTTTGCACAGGTGGTGGTGGAGGAGGTGGAAATGGTTGTCTCTGTTGTTGTGGTTGTTGGTTTTGTTCTAGCTGTTGTCTAGCCAATCCAGTCAGAGCTTTAACCATTCTTTCTAACCGAGTCATTCTAGCATCAGAAGGTTCTGTCTCATCTGCATTTCTTGCATTGGCGTCTTCCATTGGTCTATAGAACCCATAGAAAATACAACATCTCATTTTCACATAACAGTTCTTCTGTTGCCTCATCATACAATTCTCGTTTCTTTCTCTTTCAAACACACACACACATGCACACATGTATGCCATGCTCTATTTCTTTTCTATGGCACCCTACAGCTCTGATGGACACGTGTGTGGGTAAATTAACTCGTGCGCTTTGATACCACTCTGTCACGCCCCAAACTCGCCCCTAGAAGTTTGGCAACGAGACCGGCTAGTAATCCTAGATTACCACATGCCTTGCTATACAAAGCATAAATAAAAGGGCTCGCGGAAGCGAAAATAATAACCACTAATAGTCCAAAGAGCTGTGCATAAATATGAACAAGTATTTTCATGCCAAAAAGGTGTTAATTTACCCACTTACTGTACATCACATGCAATAAAAGATCATATACAACACCTAGGCAAAAGCCACAGATACAACAAGGCAAAGCTCACAAAACGGCCTTCCAGGCCTAGCCCCGGCTCGGAGCACACAAAACACTTGTTAGGCTTCAAAACAACGGCTCGGCTCGAGAACCCGCCTAGGCTTGACTTCCAGAATGCTCACCTATAATACATAATTACAAACAATGAGCTAGAGCTCAGCAAGTAACATTAAAGTAAAGGGGTTAGTGAATGAAGTCCGACATTTTCATAAATCCACAATAAATCAATCATAAACATATATCAGTCATCAGTCATCATAAGAACATACGTAATGGCATACTCCACAGAACCTTTCATAACAGTCTATCAGTCAACAGTCTACGAGATCTCGTAACTAGTCATGGGCTTGTCCTTCCATGCCGTTCCCCATGACTCATGACGCATGGGCCTGCATGTTCCCGCCCCCATGACCCAACTATCTATGGATGCCATACTAGATTCGCAAATCAGGACATTCATTCACGGAAAACATTCTCATTTCAAAGCATAGCATAACGTAATGCATTTAAAACATAGTTCATAATAACATATCTTTACAGAAATGTTACTCACAGTGGGTTTCCAAAACCGGTTGCACGGTCTTCGCCTCTTGACCTGCAATTATCAACATGATAACACATTTCTTCAATACACATTATCATTAAATCACTTAATTCATGCACTTCATTCTTTCCTTTACTTCATTTCATGTTCATTCTAATCTTTCTTTACTTTGATTCATACTCATTTCATGTTTATAAGATGATAAATGATGCAATTAACATGTTAAAATCAAGTCTACAACTTCCCCAAAGTTTTCTTGAAAAAGGCCTTCCCGCTCGAGCGCCACTTTGGCCGCTCGAGCGTACTGTAAAAAGTCCCAAAACTGCTGGGAGGCTGATTTTCACGCTCGAGCGGGAATCCCTCCGCTTGAGCGGACCATGCAAAAATCCGAAATTCTGAAATCTTCCAAAGCTTGAATCTTTCCTTTTTGCAAAACCACTTCAACACGATGAAACCCAAGTCTCAAAACACTTGAAACACAACTTGAATTACACATTATAGCTTCTAAACAAACCCAAATGCATCATATACAAGATCAAACCATGAATTGAGGTGAAGAATCATAACTATTCATGTAAAAGCTTCATTTCTTCATATCCATGGAGGTTCTTCCTCAAGAATGCCAAATATAAACATAAATCATCTATTCATGCCATACATGCTCAAATTAAACATATTTCTCCTTTCAATCCTCTTATTCGACACGAGATCATTGATGATTCAACCTTATTTCAAGAAAGTAGAGAAGAAATTCTTACCTTGATTCTTTAATTGAGGAAGATTTAAGCTTGATTTTCCCTTTTCTTCTATCTTCTCCCCCTTGGTTTCTCTCTTCCACGAATTCACTCTCTCTCTTTCTCTTAGATATTTTCTTTTCTTTTGTTTTGAGTCAAAACATGGTCAACATCCTTATCTTAAGTCATATTCATAAAATTGTGCCATAAACATGAGCCAAACAAGGCTTAACGATTCAGACGAAATTCAGTCCTCAATTTATGTTCCCAAATGGTTCTAAAAATTCCCGGTATCACATAGGTGTGCTCAATTTCGTTTTCTGAACCCATTATGGTCATCAATTTCAGTCCCAAAGTTCTCATCTCGACAGATATTCTTCTAATTCAAACAGATATTCTTCAATTAATTCGCATAAACACATAATTAATTACCGCTAATTATAGCATGTATTTCGGGGTCATTACACTCTTCCCAACTTAAAAAGTTTGGTCCTCCAAACTTCGCTTATGCTGATAATATTCAAATCAGAAATTTCGGTTGTACGTGATAATTCTTCCGTCAGAAATGTTCAATATAAAAGTAGTCATATAGACATAATCATTCCTTAATAAGTAATAACAAAGGTATATTATTCCGTCATGGTCATATGTTCATATTTCCATCGCATAGGTAACAGTGTTAACTTCATAATAGACAATTAAAGTCATACCTGTCTTTGCTTTTCCAGTATTTTGCGTTTTATCTGCCACTAGGGTAAAAACTCTTGCTTGCCGCAACGTATTCCCCTCGGGAGTAGCTGTTGCGGTTGTCCTTGGGGTCACTGTTGAGTTAGCTCCACTAGTCACGGGTCTCTCATTCCGTGGATACACTTGTGGACAAGTCTTGGCTATGTGTCCTTGTTGTCCACATTTGTAACAACCTCCAGTTCCTCGGCGGCAAATGCCCCCATGCTGCTTTCCACATTCCCTACAAGTAGGTACACCTACACTGCCACCATTTTCCCTTTTTGTGTTGTCACTAAACTTTGAAGTCACATTTTCGTTCACGGAGCCCATGGATTCACTAACTGTTTCTACTTTCTGTTTCTTGAATTTCTTACTTTCTGCTTCGGTCATTGCTGTTGGCTTGCACATTTTCAAGTTAGCAATATTTGTTTCAGCCATCAAGGCTCTGTCAAGTACGTCAACATATTTTTCTAATTTCAACACATTCACCCTGTCAAGGACCTCAACATGTAAGCCACCCTCAAATTTCCTTGCCTTCTTGTAATCTGTGTCAACCATATGAGGAGCATAACGGGCTAATTCAGTAAATTTACTTTCATATTCCGCTACTGACATAGTGCCTTGCTTCAACTGTTCAAATTCAGATAATTTCCTATCTCGCATGCATTGTGGAAAGTATTTTTCATAAAATTTTTCTTTGAATCGATCCCATGTTAAGTCCCTGTTCATATCTCGAATGAGCATCCACCATCTTCTCGCTTCTTCCTTCAAAGTGAATGTGGCTAATAGAACTTTATATGTATCATTACATGGAAACACTTCAAAAATTTTCTCAGTCTCAAGTACCCATGCCTCTGCTTGTAATGGCTCAATACCTCCTGCAAATTCTGGCGGTTTCAATTTCTTGTATTTCTGTGTTAAGGTGATAACATCATCATTATTAATCGGTTCCTTTTGCACAGGTGGTGGTGGAGGAGGTGGAAATGGTTGTCTCTGTTGTTGTGGTTGTTGGTTTTGTTCTAGCTGTTGTCTAGCCAATCCAGTCAGAGCTTTAACCATTCTTTCTAACCGAGTCATTCTAGCATCAGAAGGTTCTGTCTCATCTGCATTTCTTGCATTGGCGTCTTCCATTGGTCTATAGAACCCATAGAAAATACAACATCTCATTTTCACATAACAGTTCTTCTGTTGCCTCATCATACAATTCTCGTTTCTTTCTCTTTCAAACACACACACACATGCACACATGTATGCCATGCTCTATTTCTTTTCTATGGCACCCTACAGCTCTGATGGACACGTGTGTGGGTAAATTAACTCGTGCGCTTTGATACCACTCTGTCACGCCCCAAACTCGCCCCTAGAAGTTTGGCAACGAGACCGGCTAGTAATCCTAGATTACCACATGCCTTGCTATACAAAGCATAAATAAAAGGGCTCGCGGAAGCGAAAATAATAACCACTAATAGTCCAAAGAGCTGTGCATAAATATGAACAAGTATTTTCATGCCAAAAAGGTGTTAATTTACCCACTTACTGTACATCACATGCAATAAAAGATCATATACAACACCTAGGCAAAAGCCACAGATACAACAAGGCAAAGCTCACAAAACGGCCTTCCAGGCCTAGCCCCGGCTCGGAGCACACAAAACACTTGTTAGGCTTCAAAACAGCAGCTCGGCTAGAGAACCCGCCTAGGCTTGACTTCCAGAATGCTCACCTATAATACATAATTACAAACAATAAGCTAGAGCTCAGCAAGTAACATTAAAGTAAAGGGGTTAGTGAATGAAGTCCGACATTTTCATAAATCCACAATAAATCAATCATAAACATATATCAGTCATCAGTCATCATAAGAACATACGTAATGGCATACTCCACAGAACCTTTCATAACAGTCTATCAGTCAACAGTCTACGAGATCTCGTAACTAGTCATGGGCTTGTCCTTCCATGCCATTCCCCATGACTCATGACGCATGGGCCTGCATGTTCCCGCCCCTATGACCCAACTATCTATGGATGCCATACTAGATTCGCAAATCAGGACATTCATTCACGGAAAAAATTCTCATTTCAAAGCATAGCATAACGTAATACATTTAAAACATAGTTCATAATAACATATCTTTACAGAAATGTTACTCACAGTGGGTTTCCAAAACCGGTTGCACGGTCTTCGCCTCTTGACCTGCAATTATCAACATGATAACACATTTCTTCAATACACATTATCATTAAATCACTTAATTCATGCACTTCATTCTTTCCTTTACTTCATTTCATGTTCATTCTAATCTTTCTTTACTTTGATTCATACTCATTTCATGTTCATAAGATGATAAATGATGCAATTAACATGTTAAAATCAAGTCTACAACTTCCCCAAAGTTTTCTTGAAAAAGGCCTTCCCGCTCGAGCGCCACTTTGGCCGCTCAAGCGTATTGTAAAAAGTCCCAAAACTGCTGGGAGGCTGATTTTCACGCTCGAGCGGGAATCCCTCCGCTCGAGCGGACCATGCAAAAATCCGAAATTCTGAAATCTTCCAAAGCTTGAATCTTTCCTTTTTGCAAAACCACTTCAACACGATGAAACCCAAGTCTCAAAACACTTGAAACACAACTTGAATTACACATTATAGCTTCTAAACAAACCCAAATGCATCATATACAAGATCAAACCATGAATTGAGGTGAAGAATCATAACTATTCATGTAAAAGCTTCATTTCTTCATATCCATGGAGGTTCTTCCTCAAGAATGCCAAATATAAACATAAATCATCTATTCATGCCATACATGCTCAAATTAAACATATTTCTCCTTTCAATCCTCTTATTCGACACGAGATCATTGATGATTCAACCTTATTTCAAGAAAGTAGAGAAGAAATTCTTACCTTGATTCTTTAATTGAGGAAGATTTAAGCTTGATTTTCCCTTTTCTTCTATCTTCTCCCCCTTGGTTTCTCTCTTCCACGAATTCACTCTCTCTCTTTCTCTTAGATATTTTCTTTTCTTTTGTTTTGAGTCAAAACATGGTCAACATCCTTATCTTAAGTCATATTCATAAAATTGTGCCATAAACATGAGCCAAACAAGGCTTAACGATTCAGACGAAATTCAGTCCTCAATTTATTTTCCCCAATGGTTCTAAAAATTCCCGGTATCACATAGGTGTGCTCAATTTCGTTTTCTGAACCCATTACGGTCATCAATTTCAGTCCCAAAGTTCTCATCTCGACAGATATTCTTCTAATTCAAACAGATATTCTTCAATTAATTCACATAAACACATAATTAATTACCGCTAATTGTAGCATGTATTTCGGGGTCATTACACTAACACCTATAAACAAGTCAACCAGCAAGAATGATTTATCAAGAAATTATCTCCTTTGGGTAGATAAATTCTTTCAAAAACAATAAAATTTCCCTTATTAGCGGCTCACACTACCTCTAAAATTAATACACTCAATTAACCCTCTTTGGGTAGGTAATTGAGTGATATAATATTAGAAGAGCTTCCCAGAATCCCTATTGGTAAATCACTTTAAATCTCAATGAGTTAACCACTTCGGCAGTATCACCCATATTGATTCAAAAATCTTCAAACTGAGACTACAAAATAAATATTTGTCCACCTTTAAAACTTTATTTATTTATTAACAATAATGCAATCTGTAACCCATCAAAGCATATATAATATCATATTACGAATCACTACCAAACAGTTACTCAAAAATAATAGCTCACGGCCAACCAAAATTCGCATATGAATTTACAAAAATACACCAAAGTGATATACATGATATAGAACTCTTAAACAATCTTGATGTTTATGTAAAAGTCATAAAAACGAATATGTTTCATATGTTTTGCAAATGTTTGATTAGGTAAGATTTGAGATATATATATATATATATATATATCAATACAGATTCAATATACACATGTCCATACTTCACAATTTCGTAAAATTACCAGATCTAAATTACTTTTTTTTTTATATATATAATACAATTGGAAGCAAACTATCAATACTCAAACAGTATGCACTCGTTACATTGAAAAAGTTTGCTTGAAATTACTAAAGCACAATTTTGAGATGCAAAAACATCATTCAGTAAAAGAAATATTAATTTATTCCTTATCATTATATAAAATAATTTTACTGAAATAATCTGCCATAATTTTGATTCTAGTATAAACTTGCTCTGATACCACATGTAAGATTATAGGATCTATATACTAGAAATCAAAACAATATGAATATAAGTAACTACTAAAATATAAACTCAGATACATACCATTTGATTCCGTTATTGTCTTGAGTTTTGCTTCCTTGAAGGAATATGGCATTCACAATTGGAAAACCTTAGCACCAGCTCTTTCCCTCCTTCTCCTAATCTTCACGTTGTCTTTCAATGGGGCTGACAACCCTTTGATCTACATATATATAGATATATGTAAACCCTAATAAGGATAGGAGAGGGGACTGGGCCTAAATAAAACAATTACTGGGCCCTCCCATTAAGGAACCCAAATAACTTAAAACAGGCCTTACACCTCCATATCACATATCCACATATAAAATAATATATACACTAAGATGACCGTAGCCCAAACTTTATGGATCACAATAATAATTTTGGGCTCATACCAGTAATCTATCTGAATCACGTTCAGCCCGTTTTTCACAAACCAAACAAAATATAGTCAATGACAGCCTAATTAAGAACAAATTCTTACAAATACAACTAAAACTCTAAATTTTAAGGGTAGCAGCCATTGTTGAAACTAAAACTCTGAACGTAGAAACCATTGTTGAAACCTTGATTTTTACTTCCATACTCTACTCTTAGCTAGGCCGGTGGAAAAAAAAAAAAAAACTCCCAATTAAATTGGTAGTGAAGCAAGATTGCTTCGCAACAAAAATTAAAATTTAAAATGATATGTGTACGGGGAAGAAATAATTCTCCTCGTATAATCCTGTTGACCAAGTCCACGCTCCTCCGTACGACGTCGCTTTGTCACCTGAAAATACAAACGTGAGCTAGCCGGCGGGTGTGTGCCAGAAACCTCTCCGATGCCTAAGTCAGTAAACTTGACAAATAGACAAAGCTCTATGTTTTCAGAAAGCAAAATTGTGTGTTGTGTTCTGTTACCTCCACCAAGGTGATGTTTGTGAGCTTTTATAAGTTTCAAATGGCACAATCCTTGTAGGACTTTTATTCCTCCATGCAGAGTCCTCCTAGGATTCATACTCCTAAGGATAATGCTTATCCTTTTACACCCCCCCCCCACTGCTTAAACCAAGTGGGATGGTTTTCATTACGGCCGAACTGTCACTTGACCGAGATAAACCTGGCTTTGTAGAGCCGCCGAGTAGGCCAAACTACTCTTAGTTCGGCTCTGTTTTTACTCCTCATCTCGGTTCTCCTCTGCTCAACCCGTAGCACGGTTGAACCAATCTTAACAAGTCGCGACCGGTATAACTCCTAGGTCGGTCTAACTCAAAGATACCGTTAGACCGACCTATTCAAGATATATCCCGACCGGACTAACTCCGAGACCGGCCTAGCTCTAACTTGCCCGGACTAAAGTAGCTTTACTATTCTTGAACCGAAGTAACTTTATAATTCTTGGGCCGGAGTAACCATTTCTATTGGGCCGGAGTAATCATTACGGCCTTTTTACTCAGTCCTTCGCACTCTGGACCACAAAGCCCAACTTACAGCTCGGCCCAATTTTTCCCAAAAATTACCCTCTCAATTGCCCCTTAATTCCATCTACACAGCATGATTGGGATTATTAGTCTATTAACCGAGCTAGAGTTCTTTAAGCCTTTCCAGCCGAGCTAAAAAACAGTTTAGCCTCTCCAGCCGAGCTACTTTCACTCCGGGCTCTGTTTGTCCGGTCAAAACGTCTCTTTAATCACAGCGACTGTAACGTTTCCCTTTCTAATGACACGTGGCAGATTCTGATAGGCTGAGGACGGCTGTCACGCCGTCTTTCGTACTTCGCGAATTTTGAACAGTCCCGCCCAAATTTTGGGCTCTCTAACAAAAACAATCCCTGAGGCTAGGTCCCTTCACTTTTGCCATTCACTTTCTTCCTTTTCTTCGAGTTCTTCATTTTTCTTGCAATTGTGAAGTATACTTCGTGTGTGCCTCATTTACTGTTGCCGCTTCCATTTAGATCTTATTCAATCTGGTAAGCAAGCCTATCCTTCTTGCTCTGTTTTGCTTTCGTATCTGTATATCTTGTTTCGTATGTTTTTTGCAAACATTTTGTCCATTTCTGGCTCGCTTCTGTACTTTTATGAAAAAACATTAGCAGAACCCTTGCGTGTATGAACTTCTGTAGAAAACTAGTCTTAGATCCAAAATTATGTAGCAATCGAACTAGGATACTGTTTGTCCTACATAGGTAGATCACTTTAGTCAATAACCGAACTAGAACTTGTATAAATAACAGAAATCTCAATAGGTTACCAAATCCCGAATCACACTGGCCGAGATAACCTTTTTGAATGAAGTCTGAACTTATTAAACTTGGAACCTCGGTCTTCAACCGAGCTAAGCCTTCGGGGCTAAGCCAGCTTCCTTAGTTTTTTGGACCGAACTCAGTAAGCTGCCCCTAGATGATGAACCGGTCTAATAAGCAACCTGCTCAAACCGAGCTACCAAACCTTTTGACGAACCGAGGTAGAACCAGTTTACGAGGCCGAAGTAGGGCTCTTATACCTTGCTTTTGATTTGTAGCACGGTCCAATGATCAGTGCTTAACCCCTTTGTTTTCTACTTTGCAGACTTAGGTTGCCCAGGCACATCTTCATGCGCTCAACCGTGCTACTGAGCACAACTTTTGCACCGATATAACTTATCCATAAATTATACAACAAATGGGTAAGTATAGATATTTGGTAAAGACCCCTGGTGGCATGGCCGAATTCCGAAGGGATTATGGCATCCCAGACGATGTTCACCTTACACTAGCCAAGAAGGATATCATTCCATGGGGCGAGGCAGGCTTTGTACCCTTTACCCTGCTTTCAATTATAGAGACCGGACTAAGGTTCCCAGTCTAGCCTTTAATTTGTGAGTTTCTTAGGCAAACCCGACTATGCTCAACCCAGCTATCCACCAATACATACCGGATAATAATGGGTATAGCCGAACTAAACCGCCAAGCAGGCCTGAACCTCGGTTTAGCCGAAATCTTCCACCAGTACTCCATAGGTTCCAAAGATGATGGCTGGGTTTATTACCTTAGGATACGTCGCCGTAGAGAAAAGATAATAAAAGATACGTCGGATAAGGATGTAAATGATGATGACTTCTTCTGGGTATCGGGCAATTTTGAAGATCAGCAAGCCCCAATCCCAGGCCGAAGTATAAATTGGAAGAAAGGAGAACCTGGTATAGTTACTTCGGTTTTATACATTCTTTTCTTTTACTTCGGTTTCGGATGTTATAACCGATCTGACAGTTGTATCCTTTTTGCAGATTCAGCTCATCTTGCTTTCCATTACAGTTACCCAAATCTGAACACACTCCGAGCGGCATTATGGTTTAAAGAAAGGAGTTGGGCGAAGCTTCTGAACTTTGAGCCGACCTACAGATATAGCGGTCGTCGAAAAGCCCGAGTGACCGATTTCCTTCTTGAAGAAGCACCTGAACCGGACCCAACCTTGCCCGAAATACGACTTGTCCCACTAACCGCTGAAGAAGAGATGGCAAAGAAAAGCAGAGTTAGGGCCCTTCTGACCGAAACAACTAGGCCCGAAGTAACACCACCCAGCCAATCGCAACCTGCTGTTGTGGCCCTCCCTTCTCAACAGCCGTCCTCTTCTCGCCGAACCAAGCGCGCCCGGACTGCTGAGACCGAACAAATTTTGGTTGATGAAGCAGAACCCGTACTTTCGCCGAGCTTGCCACCGAGCCCTCAACTGGTACCTTCTGACCGAACTACCGGCAGCTGGGCCCCAAAACTTACCTTCAACGACCGAGACATCCGAGATACAGATTCGGTTGTTGCTGAAAAAGACCACTTGTTGGCCCTCAATCTGGCCAAGGGTGTGTGCCTCCCCAAAGACATGGAGCATCACCAAAAACAACTGAATACCGAACTAAAGGCCATCCGGTCAACGACAAAATCCATGATTCTGGTAAGCAACTTTGGTCGTTTTGCTGTCTACTTTCTTTTTTCAACTTCTACTTCGGTTTAAAGGGAAATCTTTGCTTTGTCAGGTCCTTCAGAAAAACAAAATCACCCATAGGAAAGTACTGGAGCTTAGGAAAGTAACTAGGCAAGCAGCGGCAGAGGCTGAGGCAAAAGCGGCCGAGCTGGAGGAGGCCAGAAAGGAAATGGCCGAACTACGGGGTGAGGTCGGCAGACTGACCGGAATGGTTAGTTTGGCCGAAGCCAAAAAACAAAAGACTGCTATTGCTCTGAAGGACAAGTACCTGCGCGAGCTGGTAAAACTTGAAAAGAAAAAAGACGCCGAAATAACCCAGACGAAGGAGAGCGCAAAAGAGGCCGAGAAGAAAGGTTTCAAAAAGGCTGAGGATGTATACGTCAAGCAATGTGAGGCTGCCAAGGAGTTGTTTTTTAAGTGCGGCTGGAGGGGAGCCGTTGAGAAGCTCGGTCATGATCCTCAGACCGAGGTTTTCGACCCTCCAGCCTACTTTATACCGAAATCCTTTGCAGAGTATGCGAATGTTATGCAGCAGCAGTTTCTAGAAGACTCAGATTCCGACGACTCCTCTGCTTCCGAAGATACTCCGGTTGTTAGTGCAGACCCATCACTTCGGTTGGAGCCCATGGTAGAGGACCTACCTATTGAACAGCCAAGTGAAACCGTGGTTCCAACCGAAACCATCCTGGCAACTGAGAGCGAACTTCCTCTTGAAACCGGTCTTCAAGTTGATGGTGATGCAGCTTTTGACGCCGAAATTGAAGAACTTTTTTCTTGATTATGTACTTTTTTCTTTCGTTATTTTTTGTTCTTGTAACCGGGCTATGCCCCTTCTTTGTAATGGGTTTTCAATAAATGAAAAATTTTACTTTAACTCTTATTCCAGTTTTAATTCATATGGTTGCGCTTGTAATGTCTTTCTATTACTCCAACTGTTATTTCGGTTTTAGCTGGTTAAACTATACTTACAAGCCAACCACTCCGTAGCCGACATATTTACTTCGGCTGAGGAGTACACAGTTGGTTTAATCCAGCCGATCCAATTTCAGCCATACCCTTACTTCGGCTGAAGAGTAACAAGAGTTGGTTTATTCCAGCCAACCACTCTTCAGTCATACCCTTACTTCGGCTGAAGAGCAACAAGAGTTGGTTTATTCCAGCCAACCACTCTTCAGCCATACCCTTACTTCGGCTGAAGAGTACAAAGAGTTGGTTTATTCCAGCCAACCACTCTTCAGCCATACCCTTACTTCGGCTGAAGAGTACAAAGAGTTGGTTTATTCCAGCCAACCACTCTTCAGCCATACCCTTACTTCGGCTGAAGAGCAACAAGAGTTGGTTTATTCCAGCCAACCACTCTTCAGCCATACCCTTACTTCGGCTGAAGAGCAACAAGAGTTGGTTTATTCCAGCCAACCACTTTTCAGCCATACCCTTACTTCGGCTGAAGGGTACAAAGAGTTGGTTTATTCCAGCCAACCTCTAAGTTAGTTTTTCCAGCCAACTTAGAATAGTGTTTGGTTAGTCCGACCAAACGTCCTGCAGCCTGGATCCTTATCCTGGGTTTAGGAAGGGTGTTGGTTTATTCCAGCCAACCTCTAAGTTAGTTTTTCCAGCTAACTTAGAAAAATGCTTGCAATGTACCTAATCTTCACTAAAGCTAACTTTTACAAAAAACAATTTATGCTGAAAAGAATTGCTTGTTTTATTGAAGAAAGAAAAAATTACATGTTTGAAAAAGAAAAGCTAAAAGTAAAATAACTTGAGATTGGTCGTGTTCCATGGCCTAGGAATTGCTTTGCCATCCTTGTCTTCTAGGTGGTATGCCCCTTTGCCTGCTAACCTAACCACCTTGTAAGGACCTTCCCAGTTTGGCCCTAACTTGCCGTCTCCTGGAACCAAGGTGTTTCCCATTACTTTGCGCAGTACCCAATCGCCGATCTTGAATTGTCTTGGATGCACCTTTTTGTTGTATTTTCTGATTAACTCTCGTTGGTATGCGGCGATATGAACAAGTGCTCTTTCTCTTCTTTCTTCTGCAAGGTCGAGTTCCAATGTTATGGATTCTCCATTCAAGTTTGGATCAAAATTTTCGCTTCGAATTGTGGGGAGGCCAACTTCCAGTGGGATTACTGCTTCCATTCCATAGGCTAAGGAAAATGGTGTTTCTCCTGTTGATCGCCGAGGTGTGGTGCGGTAAGCCCATAAAACATGAGGAAGTTCATCCGCCCACTTGCCTTTTGCCTTTTCTAGCCTTTTCTTTAGTCCATCCAGGACGACTTTATTTGATGCTTCTGCTTGCCCATTTTCTTGAGGATATGCCAGTGTAGAATTGTAGAATTCTATCTTGTATTCTTCACAAAAGCTTCTGAAGATTCTGCCGTCGAACTGAGTACCGTTGTCTGAGATCAGTGCTTTTAGTATGCCAAACCGAGTGATGATATTCTGCCAAACGAACTTCTTCACATCTTTTTCTTTGATTGATGCCAATGCTTCTGCTTCCACCCACTTTGTGAAGTAGTATGTTGCTGCGAGAAAGAATTTTCTGTTGCCAGATGCTGTTGGAAGTGGTCCTACTATGTCCAAGCCCCACATTGCGAAAGGCCATGGGCTGGTTAATGGTAGGAGTTCTCTTGCTGGTTGATGTATTTGGTGTGCGAATTTTTGGCATTTCTCACACTTCTTCACATATTTCTCTGAGTCTGCTTGCATATATGGCCACCAATAACCTTGTGAAATGGCCCTGTAAGCTAGCGACCTTCCCCCTTGATGGCTTCCGCACACTCCTTCGTGTATTTCAAACAAGAATGCTTCTACTTTGCTGGGATGAACGCACTTTAGGTAAGGCCCTGAGAATGACTTCTTGTATAATGCCAGAGATGGAGATAGCCAAAATCGCTGCGACTTCGCCCTTATTCTGTTGGCTTCTTTTTTTTCTTCTGGTAGGATGCCGTCTTTTAGGAACAGGATGATGGGATCCATCCAAGAGGGGCCTAATTCTGCGCAACATACTTCTTCTGCTTTGGGATCTTCTATGCTTGGTCTTGGTAAATAGTCGATCAGTAGTGGATGAGGTATGGAGGAATCTGCCATTGAGGCGAAGCCTGCTAGTTCGTTTGCTCTGCTGTTTTCCTCCCTGCCGATTTGCTCTATCCTTACTACTTCAAATTTCTTGATCCCTGTTCTGACCAACTCTTGGTACTTGGCCATCCTGTCATCCTTCGCTTCATAGTCGTCAGAAATTTGATTTACCACCAGTTGTGAGTCGCTGTAAACCATTAGTTCGGTGGCCTTCATGTAGTGTGCTGACTTGAGTCCTGCGAGAAGCGCCTCATACTCCGCTTCATTGTTGGATGCTGGGAAGCCAAGGTTGATTGCTTGCTCTACAACCAGGCCGTCTGGAGAGATGAGGACTATGCCAAGTCCTGCACCATGCCAATTGGATGCTCCATCCACAAAGAGCTTCCACATCTCTCCAACGAATAACTTCCAGCAAGTGGAGGGGTCAGATGATGTCGTGGGGTCAAGGATGGTGTTTTCTTCAAGGTCCATGTTTGCTGTCTGCCCTTCGTCATCTGATTGTACTGTTGGTGAATCTTTGTTTGTTTCTTCCTTGTTGTCCTTGGTCTGGTCTGCCTTGGAGTCTGACTGAGTGCTAACTGCTAGGGGTTGCGCTATTCCGGCGTCAACTTCCATCCCTAGTTCGGTCGTGTCAGTTAGGTCGACTGGGCAGATATGATGACTACCAGGAGTGAATTCTGCGACAAAGTCTGCCAAAGACTGGGCCTTTACTGCGGTTCTGGGTTAGAACTTGATGTCGAATTGTCCCAGCTCTACTGCCCACTTTAAGATTCGCCCAGAAAAGTTCGCCCTCTCAAACAAAGCTTTTAGTGGAAAAGCTGTGAGGACGACTATGGTGTGGGCATGAAAGTAGTGTGCCAATTTTCTGGATGCCATCATTAATGCTAATGCTAGTTTCTCCAAGGGCAAGTACCTTGTTTCGGCTCCCAACAATGTCTTGCTGACATAAAAGATGGGCAAGTGTTGTATTCCTTCTGCACGAACCAACACTGCGCTAACTGCGTGCTGAGAGACTGCCAGGTACAAATGGTCGTAATCTGTCTGACGACTTGCTTATGAACCGATTGAGCGCAGCCGCCATGCCGGTGAGATGCTGCACTTCTTTGACTGAGTTTGGTCTCTCCAACTTCTGGATTGCTTTGATCTGGGAGGGGTCTGCTTCTATACCCCGGTTGGTCACAAGGAAGCCCAAGAATTTGCCAGATCCAACTCCGAATGCGCACTTGGACGCATTGAGGCGCAACTTGTGTTTCTTTAAGACTTTAAACATTTCTCCCAAGTCCCTAAGATGGTCATTCTCATCCTTGCTTTTGACCACCATGTCGTCGATGTAAGCCTCTATTGTTCTACCTAACAATGGTTCAAACATCTTGGTGACCATCCGTTGGAATGTCGCCCCTGCGTTCTTTAGGTCAAAGGGCATGACCTTGTAGCAGTACAATTCCCTTGGTATTGTAAAGGATGTGACCTCCTAGTCTGGTTCATGCATGGCGATTTGGTGGTAGCCTCTGTATGCATCCAGAAAGCTGAGTCGGTTGTGCCCTGCCGTCAGGTCCACCAGTTGATCTATCCTTGGTAGAGGAAAGCTATCTTTTGGGCAGGCCTTGTTGACAGCTTTGTAGTCGATGCAGACACGCCATTTACCATTCTTTTTTGGCACTACGACTGTGTTGGAGATCCATCTTAGGTAGTGCACTTCTCTAATTGCTCCTGCCTCCAGCAGGTTGCCTACTTCTTCTGCCACTATTTCGGCGTGGTGGAGTGCCGATCTGCGTGTGCGTTGAATGACTGGTCTGGCGGATGGGTGGACATTGAGTTGGTGACTGATGAAGTTTGGATCAATGCCTGGCATGTCGTAGGGCGTCCAGGCAAACACTTCGATGTTAGAGGTCAAGAATTCCAAGACCTCTAATCTCTCAGCGCTGGACAACGATGAGCCAAGCAAGAAGAACTTATCCGGGTTCTTCTCATCTATTTTTACCTCCACCAAGTCCTCCACCGCTTTCTGATCAGCCTCTTTACCGACGTCCGCGAATAGTTCATTACTTTCCGTTCTTCCACCGAATGAACGTATCCTTTGGCAGCGCGGCTGCCATTCACTTGGCGAAACATTACTTTGACATGATCTGATCTCCATAGACTTCTTCAATTATACCAGTGTCTTTGGGGAACCGCATTACTTGGTGGTAAGATGACGCCACCGATCGCATGGCATGCAGCCATGTTCTGCCCATGATGATGTTGTAAGTGGAGGGGACTTTCAACACCCAGAATTCCACTTGTTTTGTCACGCTTCCTGCTCTGACTGGAAGAATTATTTTGCCGACGGGCCATTCTGGCATGGAGTTGAATCCAATTAGGGGAGAAACTGCAGGCGCCAAGTCTTTGTCTTGTAGCTTCAGTTGTTTGAATGTGTCGTAGTACATGATTTCACATGAACTACCCTGGTCAATCAGAATCCGCTTGACGTCAAAATCCTTGACTTGGAGAGTGACGACTAGGGCATCATTGTGAGGACAGTATATTCGATCCAAGTCCTTATCCGAAAAGGACATTACATTTGTTGCCTCTGTCTTTCCCTTCTTGATGGCTGGTAGGGCACTTAGCACCTCTCTAAAGTGCTCAGCCTTCTTGATTGATCCCCTGAGCTCGCATACACGCTCAGGTTCAAAGACTCCATGTATTACATTGATAATGCCTTGAGGTGGGGCGTCGATTGGCATTCCGTTGGGGTTATTGTGATCTTGGGGGGCTGGTTGCGTCCCTCCTTCAATATATTTGTCCAAGTGGCCTGCTGCCACCAACTCTTCCAAGTGTTGTCTCAATGGCGTGCAATTCTCAGTGCGGTGCCCTTTTTCTTTGTGGAAGGTGCACCGTGATCTTTCGTCATAATCCTTCTGGGCTTCTCCTAGCTTGGCTGGCCACTTGACGAAAGGTTCATCTCTTATTTCGCTCAGAATCCGATATATCGGTTTTTTGAACACCGTTGTTATGACAGTGCGGATTCTCAACCATCTTTTGTCTGGGTCTTCTCCGTTATCTCGTCTGCCACGTCCGTTTTTATTCTGCCGATCTACTGTATTGACCTTTGCTGAGGTTTTCTTTTCTGGTACTACGGTCGCACTAGATTTTGCTTTGGCACGTGCGTCATCCTCTTCTACCCTGATGTGCTGATGCACTCTCTCCATCAGGGCTTCCATGGTTAAGGGTGGCGTCATGGTGATTGATTCCCTTAGTCTGTTCCCGACTGGAAGGCCTCTCTTATACTGCGCAATGGCAAGATTGGTGGGGCAGTCTCCAATCTGATTGAATGTTTCCCAGTAACGACTGTTGTAGGATCTAAGGGTCTCTTTATCTCCCATGTCGATGGAGAGTAACTGGTCGATCTCTACCGGTGTCTTAGTATTTGTTCGGAACCTTGTTACGAATGCTTCTGCCAATTGAGCCCAGGAGGCTATGCTGCCCTCTGGAAGCTTTTCGAACCATGTCAAGCCTAGGTCGCCAAGGCTTGATGGGAAGAGTATGCACATTAAGGCCTCGTTTCACCTGTATACGGCCATGACTTGGCGAAAGTGGCTCAAGTGTGAACACGGGTTCGTCTTCCCTTCATATGTAGTGAATTTCGGTTGAAGGAAGCCTGATGATGGTAGGGGCGCGTTTTCGATTGCTGGAACAAACGGCGAAGTCTGTAGTCTTGCCAATGCTTTGTCCGTTGGTTCGTAGGCCGGTCGCGGTATTGGCATTCCAACCTCGACGTTTCCATGCGTCCGAGGAGCCAACCGCTGTAAGGCTGAAACTCTATGTGGATCCCTTGCCCTGGCATCCTCCTTGCATCGTGCTTTCTCTTCGAGCACGGTTCGTAAGTCAGATGATCTGGGTAATTCTGTCTGTCTAGATCTGGTTTGGTGAGAATGTGAAGGCCAATATGTGCTTCCTTCAGTATATGATCTCTCAAATCTCGTCCTCTCAGACTTGGAATGACGAGTTTTGGAAGACCAGGATTGAGTGTCGCCTGTCCTAAGGCTTTTGCTCTCTCCTTGCGAGGGTGTAGTATTCCTATTACGATTTTCTGAGTGGCGAGGGAGCGTCTTGTTTTTGCGCCCCTCTCCTGTCGCCACTTCTTTTTTCTTCATCTGGCGCTTCAAGGCTTCCATGTCCGCCGCCATCTTCTTTATCAATTCATCTTGCTCTTTCACGCGATCTTCCAGAGTTTGAGGGTCAATCCTCCGTCTTTGTCTGTCGGGACTTTGAGAATGGGATTGACGGGGGCTGTGAGTCCGTCTCCCCCTAGCATCCCTCCTGGAGGTATGTCTTTGGGGCTCCAAGTCCGCCATGGGAGGGACAGAAGGTAATCCTTCACGCCTTGTGCCCCCCTCTGGAGTTAGTCCGTCGACGGCGGACTGCGGCAAGTCTTCAATGTGTGCCATTGAATGAGAAAAGGAGAAGCTTAGTCAAGAGGTTTCGTTCTATCTGTTTTTCCCACAGACGACGCCAATTGTACGGGGAAGAAATAATTCTCCTCGTATAATCCTGTTGACCAAGTCCACGCTCCTCCGTACGACGTCGCTTTGTCACCTGAAAATACAAACGTGAGCTAGCCGGCGGGTGTGTGCCGGAAACCTCTCCGATGCCTAAGTCAGTAAACTTGACAAATAGACAAAGCTCTATGTTTTCAGAAAGCAAAATTGTGTGTTGTGTTCTGTTACCTCCACCAAGGTGATGTTTGTGAGCTTTTATAAGTTTCAAATGGCACAATCCTTGTTGGACTTTTATTCCTCCATGCAGAGTCCTCCTAGGATTCATACTCCTAAGGATAATGCTTATCCTTTTACACCCCCCCACTGCTTAAACCAAGTGGAATGGTTTTCATTACGGCCGAACTGTCATTTGACCGAGATAAACCTGGCTTTGTAGAGCCGCCGAGTAGGCCAAACTACTCTTAGTTCGGCTCTGTTTTTACTCCTCATCTCGGTTCTCCTTTGCTCAACCCATAGCACGGTTGAACCAATCTTAACAAGTCGCGACCGGTATAACTCCTAGGTCGGTCTAACTCAAAGATACCGTTAGACCGACCTATTCAAGATATATCCCGACCGGACTAACTCCGAGACCGGCCTAGCTCCAACTTGCCCGGACTAAAGTAGCTTTACTATTCTTGAACCGAAGTAACTTTATAATTCTTGAGCCGGAGTAACCATTTCTATTGGGCCGGAGTAATCATTACGGCCTTTTTACTCAGTCCTTCGCACTCTGGACCACAAAGCCCAACTCACAGCTCAGCCCAATTTTTTTCAAAAATTACCCTCTCAATATGCAGAGGAGGTGTCATTGAATAATTAATCTAATATTTAATATATAGGCATGCAGAGTAAGGAATATTTTTATTATAATCTTCTATAATATATTATAGTAGTTAGTTGATATAGTTGAGCTGTCGCTGTGTTAAGAAGACAAAGTATAGGGATCTATCTTAAATTTCTAATCTAATATAAAACAACAATGGCCTCGAATCTTCCTTCAATCAATCACAAAATTAGGATTAGAAGAAAGCATATTGGCCGATTTGTTTTTCGATATCAACGTGCGGACCAAACTGCTATTGAGGAATAGAAGTTGAATATAATGTTGGTTTGTAAAAGGAGTTCTGGATTCGGAATCCCGCTTGTTTGTTTTCATTTTTTTAAAAATATTTTTCAGAGAATTTTATTTTCTTATTTTTTATATTTTTTTATTTTTATTGAATTTTTTTAATATTTTTAATAATTTTTTTACTTTTTAGACATACCTAACATAAATATACTTAAAAAGTAAAAAAATTATAAAAAAAATCTTTTAAAAATTCATTAAATATCAAAAATATAAAAAAAAATACAATAATTTAGTACATTTATTGTATTTTTATGTATTTATTAATTTTTTTAAATATTTTTTTAGAAATTTTTACTTTTAGATACATCTAAGTAAGGTGCATCTAAAAAAGTTAAAAAAATGTTTAAAATTTTAAAAATATTCACTAAAAATAAAAAAATACGAAAATAAAAAAATTCAGTTTTCAAAAAACTTAATCCAGAAAACTCAAACCAAACACACTGATTCGGATTATGAAATATCTTAGACGAGCGGACTAACAGTTTAGGTGAGGAGATAGTATTAAGAAATAGTCCATTCAGATTAGAGTGGAAACAATTGTCCGAGAGGATGTCTGAACGGTCATCTAATTTGTAAACATTTTTTTTGTTAACTAAAAACCATGGTTAACATTTTTTTTGTTAACTAAAAACCATGGTTTGTGAAAATCATGGACTGTTTTGAAAAATCATAGTCTCTAATTATTTTATATTTATTTTATATAAAAATAATTTAACAATCCTCTCACTAAGAATTATTATCAAAACAAATATAATTTTTCTTAATACTCTTACTAATAATCTCATTTAATCTATTTTTAAAAACAAATAAAGCCATAATAAGAGAAATAGTTGTATTTCAGTGAACAATTTAAAAATAATTACATTGACAATCTTTTAGATGCACATGAAATGACTTGTACTTACACAAAATAGGCTTTTTATACCTTTAAAAAATAAATTTTGTTTTTAGTGTCTGATTGATTTGAGTTTTTCCTCATATTATGAAAGAAAGCCTACGATTGCATCAACCGAAAGCTAACATTTTATTCACTTTTGGTTGAATTTCACAATTGCTTTTAAGTAGTTTTTTATTTTCTGTTTTTAAATAAATGCTACGAAAATTGAAACTAAACATAAAACTTGGATTTGGTTTATGGAAAATGAGTGAGAGCACTAATTAGTGCTATCACTAATGATGTGACAGTGGGTCCCACCAGAAATGATTTGATGTTTTGGCTTTGGTGTTGTATTTTTTTTCTTTTTTTATTGAGTGTCATGTCATTAGTAGTCTTTTTAGAGTTCCAAAATTAGTGGTCTCTATTATTGTTGTTGGTTTATTTAACCAAAATATATTATTATTGAAAAAAAAAAAAAACCAAACAAGACCTTTATTGAATTTTGAGCCAGAATTGTCAACTACTTTAAAGTTGAAAACCTGGTGGATTTATTCTTCCTTTCAAGTGTATTTTATTTTAAACAAAAATAAAATAAAATAAATTTCATATATACATTTATGTAATATAGTGCAATGTGCATAACTAGGCTCAATGGACTATTTTCAAATTTGACCTGCTTAAAACTTAAATTGGTGTATATCATTGGGCCTGTTTGATGCATCTTGTCTGAGTTGTATATGTATTTTTTTGTTTGTCTGTTTTGGGAGTCTATGTTAAATTATTTGGTATGACTTTTGTTTATAGTTGATTATGCAAAAATAATTCAAATAGGTAGAAAAATTTATTATGTGAAAACTAAAGGAGAAATGCTTAAGTTTGTACTTTTTAATTATCAATTTTTAATTTACAATAAAACACCACCAAATAGGCCCATCAAACTTAGATTTTAATGATGTTCAGGGTTAGTTCGGCAATTGACTTTGTAGTGATTTTTTAATTTTTTTTATGAAAAGACATGTAAAAAGGTAGAGAGAATGAATTAACTTTTATGCTATAATGATTTTTTCACTAAAACATTGGCTTTGTTTGCTTTGTATTTCAAGATACAATTTTTTAGAAAAATTTTCAAATTTTTTTTTAGTTCATATTTTTTGAAAAAAAAAATTAAAATCACTTTTTCTCTCTCATCTCTCATTCTCAATCACTTTTTCTTTCATACATATCTACTTAACGATAACAAAATCATTCCAAACTCCCAAACTTTAAAATTATTTTCAAAATATACAATTAAACAAACCAATTTTCTTTCCGAACGAGTCCTAAGCATTGAACTAAAAGATCTCTATTCCAATACAATGGGTAGAATCGAAGTGTCACAGACTCTGTGCTGCGTCTTGACTTTGAATTAGGTTAGAAAATACAGGCCAACTTGTACAGGATTAAATAAATAAATAAATAAAATAAAGTAACTTGCTTCAACAATAATGCTACCTTCTCAAATTTATCACCTCTAATGATATGATATTGAGATTAAACTCCACATAATGAATTATTTAGCAAATCAAAATTTGACACTCGTCAGACACATCATTAAGAATAATTTTTAAGGGTGATAAATTAGGCGTTGTTTGGTTTGTGCTTTGAGATGTTATTTCAAAAATAATTTTATGAAAAGACTTTAAAATGTTTTAAAATTTGTTTGATTATATATTTTGAAAATAGTTTTAGAATTTTGAAGTTTAGAAAGATTTGATATGTTTTTGTAGTTGAATAGATAAGTGTGAGAAAAAAAGTAATTGAAAATGAGACATGAGAGAGAAAAAGTGATCGATTGATATGTAATAGAAAGAAAAGTGATCTCAATATTTTTTTTGGAGGAATGACGGAGCACTTTGTACCTCTATGGAGGTTGTTTTATTTTTGTTATTTTAATTTATTAAAACCCAAACTAAAGAGTAAAGTATTAATGAGTGTGCTTCAACTAGATTCCAATAGTTGTTTCATCGACTGATGTTGGACTTGTATACAACACTAATATTAATATTGTTAATTGACTCAAACAAGTCTTAATAAGACAGAATTAGTTTATTAACTGTCCCAATGCAACCGGCTTACATTAAAAATATTTTTAAAAAATAAATAAATTATAGAATATTTGACTAGAATTTATTTAACAACCGTCTTTTATTAAAAAAAAAATTGGTGTTTCCATGAGGTCACTGTATGTCTACCTAATTTTGTGTAGCTTTCCTCTTCCTACATTGGAAGAATTGTTAATTATTATGTGTTTTTGGTTCTATTTAATAACTTGTTAGTGTTGATGATTTATGCATAGAACTTAACTTCTCTCCAATGTATTGACCATCTAGTCCAATCCATCGGCTCACCACCAGCCTCGCTTTGTTTATTTTTTTTTTTTTTTGGTTGAGGATTCAGTGTATTCATAAATAATAATAATAATAATAAAATAGATTGATTTCATAACCGTAATCACGTACTTTTATTATTTTTATTTCAAAAATTGAACGATCTATTTTTAAAAGACAATGATAATAAAATTATATGACTATTGGTATAATTTTTTTAATTATAAATGATGAAAATCTTGAAAATGAATATAATATATCATATCATTGAGGTGGGGTTGGCGTGGTGGGAGTCTCGGGTCGGACTAAATGATCTAGTCTGCGAATGTCAAAGGGAAAAAGAGTTTGAAGTGCTACAATTTAAGAGCACAAAACTGAAATGTTATTCGTACAAAATTTTCAGACAAAAACATAATCATTCACCAAATTAATTGTTGTGAAGGTGATAATTTTATAATTAAAAGTCATATTGGTGATTTTTTTATTTTAAAATTGTAACTTAAAAAAAATTCAATAAATTAGATAGGCGTGATAGGTCTAAGTTTATTTTTTATTTATTATTATTATTATTATTATTATTATTATTTATGGGATAGGTCTAAGTTCAACATCTATATCATCACTATACTGAAATATAACACAATTTGGTTCCTACCAACACAAAGAAAATAAAAGGTTCTTCCATAGATTATTTCCCTTGACTCAAGAAATTTTTTTTTTACTCAAGAAGTTAATGATCAAAGCACTTGAAATTTTATTGGTATGTTAATTGGTCATAGTGGACCTAATGACTAAACAATGTTATTAATCTCAATAATTGTATGGGGTTTTAGAGTTTATAAAGTATATATTCCGAATATGTATGATGACTTAACGAATGGTTGATAATGCTTTTATTTTTAAAAAATTTAAAAATTAAAAACAAATATAAATTTGATAATTGTTTCCTTTGTCAAACAATGAAAACACCAAAAAATATATGTTTTCTCTAGTCTTAAGAATATTTTTTTCCTTTTTCTCTCTCCCGTTTCTACAATTCCTTCCGAACACTTTCCCCTTCAATCACCTTATCTCTTTGGCATATCTCTTTAGTCATCAAAGTGTAATTTTTTATTTTTATTTTTATCTTTGACTGGCGGACAAACTACCAAAAAGCGAGAAAAAGAGACAAGCAAAGGCCTTTCATTCTTTTTGGTTGTTGAAGCAAATTTATTAAATGGTACCAAACCAAAAGCCAACTAGCAAGTAGACCACCCTTGGGCTCAGCGGAAGGCCAAAAAAAATCATGAGTTAATTTATAAATGTTATGGTAATTTAGGTCTTATTTAAAAAAATTTGAGTCAATAAGTCTTATTTAATAAAATTGAAAATAATATCAATTTTTTCTAATTTTTAAAACTAAGAATATTATCAATTTTGCATAGTAATATTTCAAATAACTATTATCACTAATTGATAAAAAAACAAAATATGAGATTAAACGTTTTTGCTGTTCTACTTATTAGTTTGATTCAACTATCTAGTAAAATTGAGAATATTAACAGTTTTTCCCAATTTTAAAACTGAGAACATTATCAATTTTTTTCATTTTAAAGTTTTTTTTTTTTTTTTTAAGTTTTGCACATCAATGTTCCATCATCATGCTCCTTTATAGACAAAAAATTTGTAGTTTTGCACAAAAAAATAATTCAATTTTTTCAAAAAAAAAAAAAAACACTCTGCTTGTTTGGTTTGGATTTTCACGATTAACTTTTCAAAAAATTGAAAAAAAAAATTCCCGTATTTTTTTTCTTTTTACTGAATTTTCTAAGCAATTTTTTTTAATTTTTAGATAAACATAACATAAATACACTTAAAAAGTATAATATTTGTGAAAAAAAATCTTTAAAAGTTCACTAAATACCAAAAATATATTTTTTTAAAAAATAAAAATTAAGTACATTTTTCGTATTCTTGTGTACTTATTGATTTTTAAAATATTTTTTTACAAATATTTTACTTTTTAAATACATCTAAATAAGGTATATCTAAAAAAGTTAAAAAATTGCTTAAAATTTTAAAAATATTCACTAAAAACAAAAAAACACAAAAAAATAAATAACTCAATTTTCAGAAAATTAAATCCAAAAAATTGAAACCAAACACACTAATTAGTTTTTTTCTTCTTTTTTTGTGCACATAATTTTTTTTTAAATTTTTTCAATTTGAAAATTGATATTTTAAAGTTTTGAAAATCAAAATAAATATCAAATCATCATGTTCCTTTATAGATAATCATAAACGATGAACAATCATTATTTGAAAGGCAATTCCGACTATTAAAAATTTAATGGGACTTGAAAGTCCAAAAAATCTTAGTTAGAACTTAATAGAGTATAAGTTCATAAATTAAAACTTTTGTGTAAATGCTCCAAAAATCATATATTACTATTTTTTTTTATCTATCATTTTATATCATGATTTGTATGAATTCTTGTGTTTGATTCATTATTTAAAAATAATTACAAAGAAAATAACGGTAGTAAATTTTTTGTTAATGTGTCCCAATGATATGAAATAATAACAAATTTTAGTGTGAAAAATGTTCAACGCCTTTAAAAAGTTAGATAATTCTATTTGCACATTACATATTATCTCACCACATATTATTCTGTAAATTTTTTAATTACAATTATATCCGTTAAAAAAATAACGATTAGGACCTCATACCACTCCAATGTCAATATTGTCGGTTGCTGTTGGCGCCCCACCAATCCCCAACTCCTTTCTTTATCTCTCACACCGCCCTTTTCTATCCTCATGTAGCTCCTCTGGCTCTCTATATTGTCTCCCCTAATTGCTTTCCCTTCCCAACCCCCTTTCCCATCATAGTGGCACCGTTCCCCACTCATTTTCATCTTGGCGTCACCATTCTCTACTATTTTCACCCTTTGCAAGACCCTCCTCCACCCTCACAAAACTTGTCATCGTAGAAAAAAAATAGAAGAGAAAGGCATGGGCAGATGAAGAAGGGGTGGCAAATAAGTGACGGGGGTGGGAAGGTGGTGTTAACTAGGAGGGTTGGAGGTGGTCCTGGCCTCGACGTTGGAGGTGGTGGTTGTTGGTGGTGGCTAATTAGAGTTATAGTTATGGTTTGAATTTGATGGTAAGAGTATTGTAAAAAGTACATGGTGAGAATTGAGGGGAAAATAAATTATATGAGATGTGAGTTCAACAACGGTGTGTATTGAGAGGATTGTGGTATGTAAGTACAAGTTCCTTAAAAAGTCTCTTAATTTACTTATAAAAACAAAATATATTATGTGTTAGCCTTTAATTTGTTACAAACTCAATCATACAAGGTCTAATTTTATTACCACATCATTGTAGGTAAATTTAGAGTTTTAAATTGTGAATTTGTAACATTTTTTTTGACCACCCTTCGATTCATCTCCCTGTTGAAAAAAAAAAAAGAAGAAGAAAAAAAAAAGGAAGGATCATATTAATAACTTTCCTAAGATCATTCATTAACAAAACTTAAAATAATTATATATTTTTTATAGCATGTATTTTCATATAAAAAAATATATAATTATTTAAAACATATTAATAAGCATCCTTAAAGCACTCATTAGCCAAATTGACAAAAAAGGATAAACATTGGGTTCGGCTAATGTCACTTACGATTGGTTCCCGACGAGTTGCTTATGTTGAATTGTACAAACATGATACTAAATTATCAATGAAATTCTGATTTTTAAAAAGGGAAAAAAAACATAATACTAAATGATGTTCTTTTGCTATATTTCCAAACTGAGATATTCAACTACTAGGTTAGGCCTTACTATCCACATTTAATTTAGCTCATTAGCAGCATGAATGAATCATGTGTGTTTTGCCATACTGATGAAAAAAATACTGTGTCATATTAGAACACCCAAAAATCATTAGTAACATTAGGATCAAACTCCACAAATTAAATTATAAGCTAATGCCATGCTTGATTTTAAAATCATTTTTGGAGGATTGAGTACCTTCGAAATAAGAGAAGATAAGTAATATCATCAAGTAATTATAATGATGAGTCGCGATTAATTTGATCCTCAAATCAATATGATTTTATTATTTATTTTTATGAATCCGTATATAAGAATTTATAAAATAAACTAAATTAGATTATTAGAGTGAGACCAATGATGGGCCCCACGAGATAGTGCATCGAATTGAAGAGAGAAAAGTTATTACATGCCCTTTGGAATGACCCCAAGTGGTGCCCCATAGTCTTTGTGAAATCTCATGGGTACCAATTTTTTTTTTTAGGTGTATTTAGAAATGTAAGTAACGGAAGACACATGACCCTACAAGTTTTTTAATTTAATTAATCTGTACAATCCGACAACGAAATAAGAGCTCCAAAAAAAAACAAGAAAATGGAAGTAGGTTTATTTCACGAATCACATGTTATGTCAAAACATACATTTAAAAACACCATTTAATGTGTTCTTTTCTTGCATAACTAAATAAGCATGACCAAATTCTTGAGATTGACATTGTCTGCGAACTGTAACCGACAGTTAGGTTTCCTAACTACCAAGTGTCTCAACTTGGTCCAAGTCTCATCATAGAGTTCCATTGGTCCATTAAGGTCAAGTTTGGGATACTTAAAAAAAATTAAAAAGTCAAAAAATTATTCAAAAAGTTAAAAAGTTAACACTATTCATCAAAGGTTAACAATTACGGCTGCACAACTCTCAATCCTAATTTTCCTCTATAAACCAATTTTTATAATTTTTTATTACATATTTTTTCATAAAAAGTCAAAAAGTTAACCTAAATATCTATATTTTTTCCCTCAACTTTTTAGTCTAAAAAGACAAAAAGTGTACTTATTTAAGACACCCCAAACATCCCCTAAATTTAAAAAAGACACACCCTTTTCAACTAAAAAGAGCTAAATGATAATCCTCCCTCCGTATAAGGTCAATCACAAGAAATTTCATCAATTATTATTAGATACTACTTCATCTCTTAAAATTTAAAATGTACATCCAAATGATGTAATGATGATAGTTTAACAGTCTTAACAAACTCAACACTAACAGAACAAGTAAAGGTAACCTAATACCTAGTTCGGCCAGAGGCATCATCGAGGATGATACAGGTAGATGGTTTTCGAATTTATGCCGGAACATTAGAAAAACAACTAGCATTGTGACAGAACATGAAAAGGTTTTATATATAAATAGGATATCACGTGACATTACATTTCACTAATTACAAATGTATTAACAGATATTTTAATATTATAATGTGTCATAGGTTGTTTCTCTTTTCTTTTCTACCTAATTTGCTTTCCATTCTAGTCTCCAAGACTTCCTAAATAAGGCCTAGTTTGGAAAGACTAAATAAGTGCACTTTTTGACTTTTTTTGTATTATGTGTAGAAAAAGTAGAGAGGAGATGTTGATTGATGTGACCCAAAAAAGATAAAAAGATGAAATAAGTGCACTTTTTCTTTGTAGCCAAACTTGGCCTAAGTCTTCCTAGTCTTCTCCAAGTCTTCCCATTCCTATCCATTCCAAGACTTCCAAGGTAAGCCATCCAAGGTCTTGGTCAAGTCCACCAATTCTTATCCATCAAGAACCTTGCCTAAGAAGTTTTCATTTTTATATATATTGAACTTATGTCATATCTTAGAACATACGAGAGAAGAAGTTTTGGTTGTGTTGTTATGTCTTGAGTGAGATTATCAGGCAAATAAAAAGGGTGTATGTGATAAAGTTTTGGGTTCAACCAATTGTGTAGTATTGGTGAACCATACGACTTAGTCGGGCTGTTGTATCCTGGGGGGACAAGTCAAGGTTTTTTCTGTTGCACCGGTGTGAGGCTTTGCCTAACCACAGAGGGCTTGAATCTCCTTAAAGCGAGCGAATTTCCCGCGCCTCAGCCCTTTCAATAATTATTGTAATTTCTATTATTTGTATTTTCTAGTGTTTTATTTGTAATTATCACCAACAATTTTAAGGAGATTCAAATAGCAAAAGTTCATGGAGCCAGTACTGGAGAAGCCCAACGAGAATACTGGCAATCTCAACAAGCCCTTCCGGTTCAAGGGAGCTCATTTCAAGAGATGGAAAGGCAAGGTGCTTTTCTACCTCAGTCTCCTCAAGGTGGCTTATATCCTGACCGAGAAAAATCCGAACAAAGTCCCCACTGAAGAGATGACTGACGAGGAGTATGTTGCTTATCTTGAAAAACTCAAAAAATACAACATAGATGAGTATAAATGTCAATACTATCTTTTGAATTGTCTTTCAGATCAATTTTATGATTATTATGATACTACTTACACCACTGCCAAGAAAGTTTGGAAAGTCTTGCAGAACAAATATGACACTGAAGAGGCAAGCGCTAAAAAATATGCTGCAAGCTGTTTTTTCCGCTATCAGATGATAGATGAAAAATCAGTGGTGAAGCAAGTTCAAGATTTTCAAATGTCAGTAGCTGAAGTTAGATCTGAAGGCATCCAAATTGGAGATAATCTTGTTGTAGCAGGTATTGTTGACAAACTTCCATCATCTTGGAGGGAGTTCCAGAAGTCAATGCGTCACAAGCAAAAAGAGACGTTCTTGGAGACTCTAATCACACGGATTCGGGTGGAGGAAGAAGCACGAGGATAAGATGCGCTTATGACACAAGAGCATTTCACTGCAAAGGTAAATTTAACTTCTGGAAATACTTTACCTAAAGGTCGATTTCATAAAAATAGTCATTTGAAGCTAATTAAGAAAATTTGGAAAAATACTGGAAGGCCACAAAATAAGAATTACCCGAGGCAAAAGAAATGGAACCAAGAACCCCCTTTACAAGATCTGACAAATGTGACATGTTTTGTGTGTGGCAAAAGTGGGCATATTGCTCGAACTTGCAAATTTCAGAAACAGCAGTCTCGACCACAAGCTAATGTTACTGAGGAACCATTTGTGGTTATGATCACAGATATTTTTATGGTTCAATCTGCAGAAAGGTGGCGGGTAGACTTTGGTGCCAATAGGCATGTCTGCTATGATAAAGATTAGTTCAAAGATTTCACTCCTTTTAATGAGGAGATGACTGTTATGCTTGGTGACTCTAGTTTAACCAAGGTGCTCGGGTGTGGGGATGTTGAGCTGAGTTTTACCTCTGGACGTGTGCTTGTTTTAAAAGATGTGTTGTACACACCGTCCATGAGAAAAAATTTGATGTCAAGTTATTTGCTCAACAAAGCTGGTTTCAAATAGACTATTGAATCTGACCAATATGTAATCACTAAAAAAGGCATATTTGTGGGGAAAGGGTATGCCTGTGATGGAATGTTTAAATTAAATGTTGAGAATAAGAAAGCACATGTTTCTGTTTACATGTTGTCTTCTATAAAGTTTTGGCATGCTCGTCTGTGTCATATTAATAGCCGATATGTGGGAGTCATGAGTAGTTTAGGATTAATTCCCAGACTAACAAATAAGTTTGAGAAATGTGAAGTTTACAATCAAGCAAAAATAACTAAAAGGCCTCATAAAAGTGTGGTGAGAAATACTGAATTGTTAGAATTAATTCACACTGATTTATGTGAATTTGAAGGAATTTTAACACGTGGTGGAAATAGATATTTTATCACTTTTATTAATGATTTTTCAAAATACACTTATGTATACTTGTTGAAAAATAAAAGTGATGCGTTTGAAAAATTTAAAGAATTCCTTCTTGAAGTTGAAAATCAATTCGGTAAAAAAATTAAAAGGTATAGGAGTGATAGAGGCCGGGGTATGAATCTTTTGGATTCAACTCGTTTGCTCAGTCTTTGGGAATAATTCATGAAACTACTCCACCATATTCACCTGCATCCAATGGTGTAGCAGAAAGGAAAAATAGAACTTTAACTGATTTAACAAATGCTATGCTAATTGAAGCAAGTGCTTCTTCAAATTTGTGGGGAGAAATAATTTTAACTGCATGTTATGTTATGAATAAAGTGCCACATAAAAAAACAAAATTTACACCTTTTGAGTTGTGAAAAGGGCATAAGCCAAATTTGAGATATTTGAGGGTTTGGGGTTGTCTAGTTTTTGTTAGACTAGTGGACCCTAAAAGACCTAAATTAGGTGTGAAAGCTGCCACTTGTGCTTTTCTTGGATATGCAACAAATAGTACAGCCTATAGATTTTTTGAAATTGAAAACAAAATAAATTTTGAATCAGGTGATGCAATTTTTCATGAAGAAAAATTTCCTTTTAAATCTAAAAATGGTGGGGGTCAAAATTATCAAGAAAATATTTTATCTGGAACCGGTTCCTCTACTCCTCTTTTACAAAACCAAGATACTGTAGTTTTTGAACCAAGAAGGAGTAAAAGAGCCAGATTAGAAAAAGATTTTGGCCCTGATTACCATGTTTTTAATGTGGAGGAAACTCCATTAACTTTACAAGAAGCTTTGGCATCTCCTGAGTCCGTGTTTTGGAACGAGGCTGTAAATGATGAGATGGAATCATTATTATCCAATAAAACTTGGGTATTAATAGATTTACCACCAGGTTGTAAAACTATTGGCTGTAAATGAGTTTTGAGAAAAAAAACTTAAACCGGATGGATCTATTGATAAATATAAAGCCAAGCTTGTTGCAAAAGGTTTTAAACAACAAGCAGATCTTGACTTTTTTGATACATTTTCTCCGGTTACTAGAGTTACATCCATTAGATTATTAATTGCAGTGGCTGCAAATCATGATCTAAAAATTCATTAGATAGATGTTAAAACAACTTTTTTAAATGGAGACTTGGGTGAAGAAATCTATATGGATCAACTTGAGAGTTTTGTGGAACCCGGTCAAGAAAGCAAAGTATACAAGCTAGTTAAATCCCTATATGGCCCCTAAACAGTGGCATGAGAAATTTGATTCCTGCATGATTGAGAATGGCTATAAAACGAATGAATGTGATAAATGCATTTACTATAAATCTGAAGAAAATTCACATGTCATTATTAGCCTCTATGTGGATGATCTACTTATATTTGGCTCTAATTCGCATATCATCGTGGAAACTAAAAATATGCTTAGTAGCCATTTTGATATGAAAGATCTCGGTGAGACTAATTATATTTTGAGAATGAAAATTACCAAAACCTGTGATGGTATATTTCTTGATCAGTCGCATTATGTTGAGAAAATTTTGAGAAAATATAATTTTTAGAACTGCAAGCATGTTCTTACTCCTTTTGATCCTCATGTGCGTTTATTTTCTATTGAAAATGATGAGGATGTAATTAATCAAAAGAAATATGCTAGTATGATTGGTAGCTTGCGTTATGCGACTGACTGTACTAGACCTGACATTGCCTATGCAGTTGGAGTACTTAGCAGGTTTACAAGCAAGCCTGGCAATGATCACTGGCTAGCCATTGAGCGTATTATGAAATATTTATTTGGTGCCATAAAATATGGCTTGTTTTATAATAAGTATCCTGCAGTACTTGAAGGTTACAGTGATGCCGATTGGAATACCTTGTCAGGTGATTCATTATCAACCACTGGTTACTTATTTACATTGGGAGGTGGTGCTATAAGTTGGAAATCGAAAAAACAAACCACTATTGCTAATTCAACAATAGAGGCTGAGCTTATTTCTTTAGCTACAGCCAGTGAAGAAGCAAATTGGTTAAGAGATTTGTTAAATGAAATTTTCTGTTGGGAAAAACCGATTCTGCCTATATTGATTCATTGTGATAACACCACAGCAATTGGTCGAGTTAATAACCGTTATTATAACGGTAAATCCAGACCTATCAAAAGAAAACGCAGTACTGTGAGATCTTATATGAATAATGGCATCATAAATCTGAATTATATTAAATCTGGTGATAATCTTGCAGATCCATTAACTAAGGCCTTAGCAAGAGATAGAGTCTGGAATACATCGAGGGGGGTGGGGTTGAAGCCCATTGAATATAGCAGGAGCCATGTATGAGGATACTCAACCAGGGACTAGAGATCCTGTAACTGGGTTCAATGAGAAAAACGATCATATGATGGCCGTGAGAAATTGTCACGACCCAAACCCGGCCCTATGGGTTTAGCACCGTAACCGGCCAGTAATCCGAGATTACCGAAGGCCTGCTGAACAGTAATACAGTGAAACAGAGTACAGGGCCTGGCGGAAGCCAATACAGTAAATAAATAGTGTCCATTGAGCTGTGACAGCCTGTATGCAAAAAGGCTTTTCATACATTATACAAAAACAGTACAGAAAACATTCCGTCTGTACAACACAGTATACAAAATTAACAGTCACACAGTACAGGGACCTAATCCCTGTATAACAGTACAGTAAACAGTCAGTCTATACAAAACAGTGAAACAGTACAAAAAAGGGGGAAACTCTAAAACACCCCTAAGCCCTAACAGTAGGCTCGGAACCTCGCAGTGAGGCACAAAGGCTGGCTTGACAAAACTGGAGTAACCCTGACGCCTCTAGCTGCGGTCTGGTGCCTGTACACCTACATATATATATGAGCAGTGAGCTAAAGCCCAGTGAATAACATAAAGCGTAAAGGGGTTTAGAATGAATGTCCTTACAGTAATGAAAACAGTTCATTTCTATCAGTAATTCAGTTGCTCAGTACAGTAAACAGTCATATGTGGTACATCCATTAGCATAACAGTAACAGTAGGTCTTAAAAGACCGAACAGTAATGATGGCCATCAGTCAGTAAACAGTAGTGGTTCCACAAGGAAACCGACAGAGATCTCTGTGACAGTAACAGTAACAGTAAACCGTAGATACTAAGGATGCCACAGTACAGTTCAGAAATAAAGGACATACATTCATTCGGTAAATAATACCAGTTCAGTAAACAGTTCAGTTCAGTATTCAGAAGATAATCAGTTGAACATATCTTTACACAATTGTTACTCACAGAGTTCTGGGCTACAGTATGCTAGAGCGTGTCTCTCCAGTCGCCAACCCTACACAGTTAACAGATTGAACACACACTAAGCTACACAGCTGGGAAAGATGATAACTTAATCCCTAATTTGCCTTGGTGTGTTCTACATCTATGTCCTCATTAATATGTCTTAAACTAGGCCTAAGAATGCCTAGAGTGGGATGAGGATGCAAAGATGTACATTGAAAAGTATTTTCAGAAAACAGAATTCCGCTCGAGCTCAGGTTTCCCCGCTCGAGCGTACATGAAACAAAGGTACCCGCTCGAGCGTAAACTTTCCCGCTCGAGCGTACCATGAAAGTACTGGATGGGTGAAATCTCCGCTCGATGCCCGCTCGAGCGTGAGACCTGACTCCGCTCGAGCGCCCAATCCTCCGCTCGAGCGGACTGCAGAACAGTGCAGAGATGCTGGATGCTCGAATTCTACGCTCGAGCGGTACTTCATCCGCTCGAGCGGAAGTGCAAAATCTGGAAAACCCAGATTGCACCTCCAAGCTCAAAACCAAGTTGTTAACAACTCAAAACCGATCCTCTTGGGCTCATTTTCTGGAAAACTCTTATAAACACATGGAATAACATGATTCAAGCTCAATTTTGAGAAATCAAAGCCCAAGGGTGTTTAATTCAAACCCAATTTCAAATCATTTTCAAGAACAATCTTCAAACATGACATGCATGATCTTAAATCATTTTCAAAGCTTCGATGCTGTTTCAAAAGAGCTCAAACCTTCGAAAATAAGATGAACTCATGGAGTATGACCAAAAGATGGACATGCATGTGATGAAACATGGACTACAACCTCCATACTCATCAATACTAACATGCATGCAAAGATTGAGCTTCAAATCAACAACAATGAGCCAAAATATGACTTAGTTCTACAATGAAGCATGAATCATGCAAGAATCAACTCAAAACATGAACAAGAAGACAATGGAGCTACCTTAAGTCTTGTAGTTCAAGAAGGGAGCTCAACCATGCAATTTCTTCAACAATTTCTTCAATTTCCAAACAATTCACAAGCAAAATTGAGATGAAATCAACTCCTCAAGTCTCTCTCTCTCTAAGGTCGGCTAGACAAGAAGAAATGGCTGATGAAATGTTCTACAAGTGTGTACATAAGGCTCAAGTGTGTGTATTTGAGTGGACCACTAAGGGTGGCAATTCGGTAATTAAGTCCAACTCTTTAATTAGCTTAATTTAATCTAATTTAATCATACCTAATCAGTTTTCAGATAAATATACCATAAAATCGCATTAATTATGAGGGTCACGGAACATCAATCGGTTTCTAATTCGGCCGCCGATAAGGCCTTCAATTAGCAGTTTAAACATATAAACATGAACAGATAATCAGACAATCAAACAGATAGAATGCAATTAAGTAACATATGCTCAGTTAATTCAGATTCCAATTTCAATCAGTCAGTTCAGTACTTTACTTAGTTCAATTATCAGTCAGTTATCAGTTCCGTTTAGCAGTAATCGGTAATTATCGGTAATCAATCAGTCCCTAGTCAGTAAACAGTATGAGGGTTGTTACAGTCTCCCCTCCTTATAAAGAGTTTAGTCCCCTAAACTCGAGTTACCTTCATTCTGGAAGAAAACAGGATTCAGTGGAAACAGTTCAGGATATCGTTTAGCCATGTCATCTTCCCTTTCCCAAGTGGCATACACGCCACCATGGTTCTGCCAGTCAACTTTCACTAACGGGATCTCTTTGTTCCTCAGTTTCTTGATCCGTCGGTTTACAATCTGTATAGGCCGTTCCTCGTAAGTGTAGTCATCACTCAACACTACGTGGGTAGGCTCTATTACATGGAAGGGATCCCGGAGATAGTCTCTCAACATAGAAATGTGGAAGACGTTATGCATGTGTTCCATTTCAGGAGGGAGCGCAACTTGATACGCCACCGGATTAATTTTCTCAATAATCTCATAAGGTCCGACGTATCTCGGTGCTAACTTGCCTTTGACTCCAAAACGAGTCTGGCCTTTCATTGGTGTCACTTTCACAAAAACGTGATCACCCACTTCATACTCTCTGTCCCGTCTTCTGACATCTGCATAACTTTTCTGTCTACTCTGTGCAGTTTTTAGTCTTTGCTGTATCAGTTTCACTTTCTCAGTTGTTTCATACACAATCTCGGGCCCAAGCAAAGGCCCATCTCCAACTTCTGTCCAGCAAATTGGAGATCTACATTTTCTGCCATACAATGCCTCAAAAGGCGCCATACCAATACTCGAATGGTAGCTGTTGTTGTAGGCGAATTCAGCTAAGGGCAAGTGACTTTCCCAGTTTCCCTGAAAATCAAGGACACACATTCTCAGTAAATCCTCCAGAGTTTGGATGGTCCTTTCCGATTGGCCATCTGTCTGAGGATGATAGGCACTACTCAGTTTCAGTTCAGTACCCAGTGCAGTTTGTAGGCTTTGCCAAAACCTCGATGTAAACTTCGAATCCCTGTCAGAAACAATAGACACAGGCACTCCATGCAGTCTTACAATTTCATCAATATAGATAACAGCCAATTTGTCCGCATTATAAATCGTCTTGACAGGTAAGAAGTGAGCAGATTTGGTTAGTCTATCAACAATCACCCAAATTGAATCCATACCTTTTCTGGGGCGAGGTAATCCAACGATAAAATCCATCGTGATATGCTCCCATTTCCACTCTGGCATGGGTAGGGGTTGCAATAGTCCGGCAGGTCGTTGATGTTCGGCTTTGACCTGTTGGCAATGAAGACATTTGGATACAAAATCAGCAATCTCTTTCTTCATTCCCGGCCACCAGAAATTCTGTTTCAGATCTTGGTACATTTTCGTATTCCCCGGATGGATAGACAATTTCGAATTGTGGCCTTCTTGCAGAACTCTTCTTTTCAGTTCAGTATCATTCGGTACACACAGTCTTTCTTGAAATTTCAGTACATTATTCTCGAATTTGAATCCCGGTCTCGGTTTAGATTCTCTTTCCTCGATGATCTTCTTCAAGAAATCATCCAGTTGCTGTTTCTCTTTAATTTCCTCAATCAGTGCCGGTTGAGCAGAAATAGCAGCTAAGGTTCCACCTTGTTCCCGTAAAACAATTTCAATTTCAGATTTTTCAAGGTCACAAAGCAACTCTTTCTGTCCTGTAAGCAAACATGCTAAGTTTCCAATCGATTTCCGGCTCAATGCATCGGCAACGGTATTGGCTTTTCCTGGGTGGTACAAGATCTGTAGGTCGTAATCCTTTATCAGTTCTAGCCATCTCCGCTGTCTCATATTCAGTTCTTTCTGTGTGAAGAAATACTTCAAGCTCTTGTGGTCGGTATATACTTCACATGTTACCCCGTACAGGTAGTGACGCCAAATTTTCAGTGCAAATACTACTGCAGCAAGTTCCAGATCATGGGTCGGGTAATTCTTTTCATGTGGTCTCAGTTGTCGGGAAGCATAAGCAATAACCTTCCCATTCTGCATTAAAACACATCCCAAACCCTTATGAGAAGCATCACTAAATACAGTATAACCATCCGTACCTGAAGGTAAAGTAAGCACCGGTGCAGTCACTAATCGAGTTTTCAACTCCTGGAAAGCAGATTCTCTTTGGTCAGTCCAATCAAATGATGTCCCCTTCTGAGTTAACTGAGTCAATGGTAGAGCAATTTTGGAGAAATCTTTGACAAATCTTCTGTAATATCCAGCCAATCCCAAAAAGCTTCGGACTTCAGTCACATTGGTCGGTCTAGGCCAGTTCACTACAGCTTCAATTTTCTGCGGATCAACAGAAATTCCATTTTTGCTAACAACATGCCCCAAAAACATAACATGGTCAAGCCAAAATTCGCATTTAGACAGTTTAGCATACAGTTTCTGTTCTCTTAAGGTTTGTAGGGCAAGTCTCAGATGATGTTCATGATGTTCTATACTTTTGGAGTAAATCAATATGTCATCGATAAATACTACAATGAAGTCATCAAGGTACGGTTTAAAGATTCTGTTCATAAGGTCCATAAATGCAGCAGGGGCATTCGTGACTCCGAATGGCATAACTAAAAATTCATAATGGCCATACCTTGTTCTAAAAGCAGTTTTATCAATGTCATCTGGTTTAACTTTCAACTGATGGTATCCGGATCTGAGATCAATTTTGGAAAATACTTGTGCACCCTGTAACTGATCAAATAAATCATCAATGCGCGGTAATGGGTATTTATTCTTTACAGTTACCTTATTCAGTTCACGGTAGTCAATGCACAGTCTCAGTGAGCCATCTTTCTTCTTGACAAACAAAACAGGAGCACCCCATGGCGAAGTGCTAGGTCTGATAAACTTCTTATCCAGCAGTTCCTGCAGTTGTACTTTCAATTCTTTCAATTCAGTTGGAGCCATTCGGTATGGAGCTTTAGAAACTGGTTGTGTTCCGGGAATCACATCAACAGTAAATTCAATCTCCCTGTCAGTCAAATCTCCTGGAAGATTATCTGGAAAAACATCTGGAAATTCCCTGACTATAGGAATACAATTCACATCAGTTTTAACACTATCATCAGTAGACACAGTCAGTACAGAACACAGATATCCTTTACACCCCTTTCTAATTAATTTAACGGCTTTCACTGACGAAATCAAATACGGAGGAGGTACTACTCCACTCCCATTAAACACAAATTCAGGCAAACCAGGTGGACGGAAAACAACTTGCTTGGTCACACAGTCAATAGTGGCATGATATTTTTGTAACCAATCCATCCCCAATATTACGTCAAAATGATCAATGTTCAATGGCAGTAAATCAATAAACAGATGCATATCCCCAACAATAATTTCACATGCGGGGTACATATAAGCACATGTCATGGATCCCCCTACGGGTGATGATACGGCTAGCAGATAGTTCATGGGTTCTAAGGGTCTATCCAATTTCCGTGAAAAAGCATATGATACATAAGAATGAGTAGACCCCGAATCAATTAATACATATGCATTTTGTGCACAAATAGAGAGAATACCTGACACAACGGTCTCGGTATTCTGCACATCTCCCGGTACTAGTGCGAACACTCGGCCTTGCCTCACAGGCTCTTTCCCCGTAACTCTGGGGTTAGGCTTTGGTGGAGCATTTGATGCTGCTGCGCTTGGTGCAGCTTTACCACTGGCTTGTGGAGCAGAGGGGCAGTCTTTAACCATGTGGCCCACCTTGCCACACCTATAACAGGCTCCAGATATTCTGTAGCAGACTCCCTTGTGCTTCTTGCCACACTCAGGACAGGGTGGTATGAATCCACTCCCTTGACTGAGGCTAGTTGTTGTCCCCGTATTCTGTTTCTTGTTGGCTGGGTTGTGCTTGCCTTTCTTAAATTTGAAACCCTGCCTTTTACCATGCCATTCAGTTATTGGCGTTTCAGATTGTTTCACTGCTGCAATGTTCGACTCGGCCATCAATGCCCGGTCGAGAACACCCACAAAAGTTGGTAGTTTCAAAACATTTATCCGGTCAAGTATTGCCACATTAAGGCCACCTTCAAATTTTCTGGCCTTCTTATATTCAGTATCCACCATGTGCGGTGCATAACGGGCAAGTTCAGTAAATTTCGTCTCGTATTCTGCAACGGACATTGTGCCCTGCTTCAGTTGTTCAAACTCAGTTACTTTTCTATCCCTAACACACTGAGGGAAGTACTTTTCAAAGAAGGACTCCTTGAACTGAGCCCAAGTCATAACAATGTTTGTTTCACGGATTAACATCCACCACCTTCTAGCCTCTTCTTGTAGGGTGAAGGTAGCTAACAGTACTTTGTTCGCTTCTGAGCACGGAAACACTTCAAATAATTTCTCTGTTTCCAGAACCCAAGCTTCAGCTTTTAGCGGTTCAAGGCCTCCCTGAAAGGATGGCGGTTTCATTTTGCTGAACTTCTGGGTAAGAGCAATTATATCCCCATCATTCACATTCACATTAGGTTCCGGCTGAACCGGAGGAGGAGGTGGGGGCTGTTGGTTCTGTTGTTGCTCCAGTCTAGCAGTTATCAGTTCTATCATTCTTTCCATTCTTTCCATTCTTGCCTCAGTAGATGAGGACTCAGGTTCATTTGCATTGTCCATTTCACTATAAGCAGTTATAACAGTTTTAAACATAAGCAGTCATTTGTTTACCAGTTTAACACATTAACAGATATTCAGTCATAACATAACCACACACTTATCATGCTCATGAGATGCCCTAATCACTTTTCTAGGACACCCTATAGCTCATTTGGACACGTGTGTGCGGTATAACTCGTGGTAAGTATCGCTCTGATACCACTCTGTCACGACCCAAACCCGGCCCTATGGGTTTAGCACCGTAACCGGCCAGTAATCCGAGATTACCGAAGGCCTGCTGAACAGTAATACAGTGAAACAGAGTACAGGGCCTGGCGGAAGCCAATACAGTAAATAAATAGTGTCCATTGAGCTGTGACAGCCTGTATGCAAAAAGGCTTTTCATACATTATACAAAAACAGTACAGAAAACATTCCGTCTGTACAACACAGTATACAAAATTAACAGTCACACAGTACAGGGACCTAATCCCTGTATAACAGTACAGTAAACAGTCAGTCTATACAAAACAGTGAAACAGTACAAAAAAGGGGGAAACTCTAAAACACCCCTAAGCCCTAACAGTAGGCTCGGAACCTCGCAGTGAGGCACAAAGGCTGGCTTGACAAAACTGGAGTAACCCTGACGCCTCTAGCTGCGGTCTGGTGCCTGTACACCTACATATATATATATGAGCAGTGAGCTAAAGCCCAGTGAATAACATAAAGCGTAAAGGGGTTTAGAATGAATGTCCTTACAGTAATGAAAACAGTTCATTTCTATCAGTAATTCAGTTGCTCAGTACAGTAAACAGTCATATGTGGTACATCCATTAGCATAACAGTAACAGTAGGTCTTAAAAGACCGAACAGTAATGATGGCCATCAGTCAGTAAACAGTAGTGGTTCCACAAGGAAACCGACAGAGATCTCTGTGACAGTAACAGTAACAGTAAACCGTAGATACTAAGGATGCCACAGTACAGTTCAGAAATAAAGGACATACATTCATTCGGTAAATAATACCAGTTCAGTAAACAGTTCAGTTCAGTATTCAGAAGATAATCAGTTGAACATATCTTTACACAATTGTTACTCACAGAGTTCTGGGCTACAGTATGCTAGAGCGTGTCTCTCCAGTCGCCAACCCTACACAGTTAACAGATTGAACACACACTAAGCTACACAGCTGGGAAAGATGATAACTTAATCCCTAATTTGCCTTGGTGTGTTCTACATCTATGTTCTCATTAATATGTCTTAAACTAGGCCTAAGAATGCCTAGAGTGGGATGAGGATGCAAAGATGTACATTGAAAAGTATTTTCAGAAAACAGAATTCCGCTCGAGCTCAGGTTTCCCCGCTCGAGCGTACATGAAACAAAGGTACCCGCTCGAGCGTAAACTTTCCCGCTCGAGCGTACCATGAAAGTACTGGATGGGTGAAATCTCCGCTCGATGCCCGCTCGAGCGTGAGACCTGACTCCGCTCGAGCGCCCAATCCTCCGCTCGAGCGGACTGCAGAACAGTGCAGAGATGCTGGATGCTCGAATTCTACGCTCGAGCGGTACTTCATCCGCTCGAGCGGAAGTGCAAAATCTGGAAAACCCAGATTGCACCTCCAAGCTCAAAACCAAGTTGTTAACAACTCAAAACCGATCCTCTTGGGCTCATTTTCTGGAAAACTCTTATAAACACATGGAATAACATGATTCAAGCTCAATTTTGAGAAATCAAAGCCCAAGGGTGTTTAATTCAAACCCAATTTCAAATCATTTTCAAGAACAATCTTCAAACATGACATGCATGATCTTAAATCATTTTCAAAGCTTCGATGCTGTTTCAAAAGAGCTCAAACCTTCGAAAATAAGATGAACTCATGGAGTATGACCAAAAGATGGACATGCATGTGATGAAACATGGACTACAACCTCCATACTCATCAATACTAACATGCATGCAAAGATTGAGCTTCAAATCAACAACAATGAGCCAAAATATGACTTAGTTCTACAATGAAGCATGAATCATGCAAGAATCAACTCAAAACATGAACAAGAAGACAATGGAGCTACCTTAAGTCTTGTAGTTCAAGAAGGGAGCTCAACCATGCAATTTCTTCAACAATTTCTTCAATTTCCAAACAATTCACAAGCAAAATTGAGATGAAATCAACTCCTCAAGTCTCTCTCTCTCTAAGGTCGGCTAGACAAGAAGAAATGGCTGATGAAATGTTCTACAAGTGTGTACATAAGGCTCAAGTGTGTGTATTTGAGTGGACCACTAAGGGTGGCAATTCGGTAATTAAGTCCAACTCTTTAATTAGCTTAATTTAATCTAATTTAATCATACCTAATCAGTTTTCAGATAAATATACCATAAAATCGCATTAATTATGAGGGTCACGGAACATCAATCGGTTTCTAATTCGGCCGCCGATAAGGCCTTCAATTAGCAGTTTAAACATATAAACATGAACAGATAATCAGACAATCAAACAGATAGAATGCAATTAAGTAACATATGCTCAGTTAATTCAGATTCCAATTTCAATCAGTCAGTTCAGTACTTTACTTAGTTCAATTATCAGTCAGTTATCAGTTCCGTTTAGCAGTAATCGGTAATTATCGGTAATCAATCAGTCCCTAGTCAGTAAACAGTATGAGGGTTGTTACAGAAATGCACTAAATTACTTTTTTTCCCATCCCTATGATGTAAGTGCATTTATCCTGTAACGTTGTAGAGGCTAAGTTATTAAAAAAATTCTTAATGAATTTCTGTAGCTCTTATTGAGTGGGGTGTCATAGTTACAAGAGCACCACTGACAGAATTCACCTATGTAAGTATGGTAGTGGGGCCGCTACCTATGAGATTTAGGCTAATTCTCAAACACACTCATGAATCCTGAGATCACACAAAGCCGTAATGTGCTAGCTTTTAAAGCTTTTGTGAACACTTGGAATATTATGTGTGTGCAATAATTATTTATTTCCCTTAAGTAGTCATAGTTCAACGCTGAGCATACTATTGGCTCTGGAGTAGATATTATTGTTTCACTAATGGAGGTTCAATGCAGAGCACACCTACCATGATGCATAATATCCTTATTTGCCTAATAATCTCAGTTTTTGTTACCTGTAATATTAAAATAGGTGGGGGAATGTTAGCAGATATTTTAATATTATAATGTGTCATAGGTTGTTTCTCTTTTCTTTTCTACCTAGTTTGCTTTCCATTCTAGTCTCCAAGACTTCCTAAATAAGTCTTCCTAGTCTTCTCCAAGTCTTCCCATTCCTATCCATTCCAAGACTTCCAAGGTAAGCCATTCAAGGTCTTGGTCAAGTCCACCAATTCTTATCCATCAAGAACCTTGTCTAAGAAGTTTTCATTTCTATATATATTGAACTTATGTCATATCTGAGAACATACGAGAGAAGAAGTTTTGGTTGTGTTGTTATGTCTTGAGTGAGATTATCAGGCAAATAAAAAGGGTGTGTGTGATAAAGCTTTGGGTTCAACCAATTATGCAGTATTGGTGAACCATACGACTTAGTCGGGTTGTTGTATCCTGGGGGGGACAAGTCAAAGTTTTTTCTGCTGCACCGGTGTGAGGCTTTGCCTAACCGCAGAGGGCTTGAATCTCCTTAAAGAGAGCGAATTTCCCACGCCTAACCTCAGAGGGCTTGAATCTCCTTAAAGAGAGCGAATTTCCTGCGCCTCAGCCCTTTCAATAATTATTGTAATTTCTATTATTTGTATTTTCTAGTGTTTTATTTGTAATTATCACCAACAATACATATATCTTCTATTGTTTTCCAAATCTAATCACAATAATAAAAAAATATCACATAACATATATCTTATTTATTTATAAAACTTACTCCTTAGAAATGGTCTTAAACTAGCTCTGATCCTCAATCTAAATCACATAGATATACTCAGATGCTCAATTGATAATATAATTTATTATTGGAGAAGCAAACAGTCATCATCTTGTGCTGAAGTGGTATGGTGCTGCTAAAGTGGGGCTGCTTTGTGAGCTGCTGGAAGTGTGGTCTGGTGCTGCTAAAGTGGGGTTGCTGCTGTAGTATTGTTGCTGGTGTTATTGCTGGTTTGGATTGGTTGATCATTGTTGTGAGTCGATGCTGATCATAGTTGTGTTATTGCTGGTGTTATTTCTATTGGTTTTGTTTCTTTTTGTTTGGGATTGGTCTCTCACCAATCTTGCGTCAAATGCTAACAAATGATTGTGCTTCTTTTGCGGTACCAACCTAATTGGGATTGTTGAGGGTAGCTATGATGTTTTGTGCATTTCCCTGTTTTATTGATGTAAAATGTTGCATGTATTGTGTTTTTTTCATCAATAAAGCTTTTCTTTTGCTGATAAAAAAAAAAAAAAATTAATAAGGGCAACAACTATGAACCACATATATCGAGAAATGAACTCATGATGCTTTTGCAAATCAATGAATGAAGGCTTTCATGGCTAAATTCTTGATGGATGATGCTAGAGGGATTACATATCCCAGACTCTATGCTACGTGCTCATTTTAATTTTGTAAGTAATTTTATTCCAAAAAATAAATTTAAATAATTAAATAAAGGGTCCTATAGTTTTCTACGGGCTCGTTTGGAAACTTGACTATTTTAATTGACAAATTAATTTTTTAGCTATTTAGTCTGGTTTCAAAAAATTGTATTTGGGATGTGTGGGGACATATTTTCTGAGTGCCAACACGTGGCCAAGGTGACGCCGAAGTGTCAGCCAAGGTGCCACGTGTCCTGGTCATAACGCCGAGGTGATCTCAGCTAGGCCGAGGTTATCTCCGAAGATATCGGAGTCCGGGATAAGCGAATAAAGGACAAGAGTCCTGGATTGAATGAGACTTCAGTTTGGGTAAGGATAAGACTCTTAAAGAGTTTATCGCAATCCTACTGGGAGTCCAAGATTAGCAATAATCCTAAGTCCATTGAAGCTAGGCTTCTATTGGGACAAAGATTGTGTTGGCTATAAAAGAGAGGCACCCTCATAGGTCTAAGGTATGCAATTTATATTCTGAATAGTGAGTTAAGCACTTTTGCTATCTTTGAGAGATAACTGACTTGATCATTGGAGTGCCCCCGGGTGGACGAACCACCGCCAGAATCTCATCTTTTTGTTAGAGGTCATTCGAGACTTATCTATTTTGCCAGTGCTCTCCAACTAAGTATTAATTTGGCAGTGTGGTCGAAAATTGACACACACAATTTGGCGTCGTCTGTGGAAAAGAAAGGAGAATAAATGGCCAACAATGGACATCAAGAGAAGATTGGGGATGACACTCCTATTGGGAGTGGGAAATTTGTTAACCTTGACATCGAAAAAGACAACTGCAATGAAGAGACTCGTGACCAGAATCACGGAGGAAAGGACATCGGCTAGGAAGGCGACGTACCAAAGAAAACGGACCAAAGCGGGTATTACAACGAGGACGACCTTCAGGTATGGAAGGATAGATGCCTACAGAGGGACGATGAAATAAAGGGGATGTCAAACAAATTGGCAGACCTGCAATCGTTCGTCAATTTCATGATGCAAAACAACGTCATGTAGCCACCATTCCCGCTGCAGGACACGCCGATTCCAGCAGCCAATGCCCAGAAGGGAGGGCAGAAAACAATCCCTGTAGCCCCCTAGCACACCAAGAATGAAAAACACTCTCACCGGCCTTCAAGGGAGGTTGGGCAAGGAGAGCCGAGAAGGGAAGAATCTCGAAGGACACATCGCACCAAGGAAGCAGACCCCAAAGAACATCGGCATGTTCAAAGGTAGGAGTTGTGCTTCGACGTAACTAATGGAGAAAGGTCGAAGAGGGCTCACAACGAAGTTGAGAGTAGTGCACCTAAAAGGTTGAAGTCAGGAGATAGCCGAGCTCCTGGTCGCACAAAGGAAGACCTAAGGGATTACCTACAGAGGAGGCAACAAGATGCCGAGGTAACCTCCCCAGTCAAACCGAGAACGCCATTCTCGGTAGAATTGGACAAATTCGAAGACCCAAAGAGGTTTAGCATGCCGACATTCCAGATCTATGACGGGAAGTCGAACCCAAACTTTCACGTCGGTTTGTACCTGAACTCGATGGTGTTGTACACTGGGAACGAGCCGTTGCTTTACAAGGTGTTCCCCCTCATCCTTCAGAGAAATTGCATCAGATTGGTTTCACAAGTTGCCAAAAGGAACTATGAAAACCTAGGAAGGCCTGGTCGAGATGTTTGTGGCCAGGTTCGTGACGAACAAACTACAGCCATTAAGGGTGGATCCCCTGATGGCTCTGAAAATTGGCGAGGACGAAAGCCTGAGGGCCTATGCCAAAAGGTACTATGAGGTATTCAACTGGATACCAGAATGCAATTAAGAGGTGGCGGTCGTATCATTTAAGAATGATCTAAAAGATAATTGTGTGCTCCGAAAATCATTGGCAAAAACACTGCCAAAAAGTATAGAGGAATTAATGGCCAGAATAGAGAAGTACGCCAGGGCCAAGGAGGATATGTCCGGAACAAAGGCGCCGAAACCAGAGAAGAAAAACGGCTCGCCGAAGCGAGGCCGAGGTGATAGTGGCTACAACAAACCAGAAATCAGATTAAGGGCTGCTCAGGCAGTCACAACTGTATTTCGAATTCCGGTTTACAAGGTCTTGGAGAAAATCTGAACCCAGCCCTATTTCAGAGTACCAACAAGGGTACCAGGAAAGTTTATGGGAAGAAGCCTTGGTAAACATTGTGCTTACCATAATGAAGATGGACATCTGACTCAGGGTTGTAGAGCCCTGAAAGCACACCTGGAAGACCTGGTAAGGCAAGGCCATTTAAGGGATCTTGTGGATGAAGCCAGGACAAGAGAAGAGTAGGCAAGACTGCCTCAGGCACCAGCAGCTCCACCTCCTCCAGCACAGTAACTGCAGGTAGGCGGACCTCGGGTAATTAATGTAATTCACTCGAAGGTCAACGAAAATGAAATACGGGAGAGACCTAGAAGGTAAAGCACTTGCAGCATGTGTACCAGGTCTGGGAGAAAAGACCTCGCATCGAGGAATGCCAGGGACCAATAATGTCATTTACTGAAGCCGACCTTGAGATGGTGTAGCATCTACACAACGATGCCTTGGTAGTATCCCTCCAGGTTAGGGAGTGCCAAGTGAAGCGTATCCTAATTGACCAAGGCAGCTCTTGTGACATCATGTATGTCAGGTGTTACAAAGAGCTTGGCCTTCACCCAGACGATATGGAGCAGTCCAGCAGCCCAATGGTCAGGTTCAATGGAATGCCGACGTGGCCACTAAGAGCAGCAAGCTTGGAGGTGCAGGCTGGCACCAAAAAGATAAAAACAGAATTCACCATAATTGACACACTCTCCCCCTACAATGTTATCTTGGGAAGGCCATGGCTACATGCAATGGGGGTTGTTCCCTCAACGTTGCATCAGCTATTGCGGTTTCCAACAGAGCATTGGATAGAGGAGGTCAGAGGGGATCAGCTACAGGCAAAGAACTGCTCAATGGCAGCAATGAAACCCACCTGCAGCATACAAGAACCAGAGATAGTAGAGATCGAAGACGAGGACATAGAGGTCCTAGAAGATGTCGTCAAAGAGCCAGCTGAAAAGAGTAAAGAAGCCTTGAAGAAAATCATTGTCCAGCAAGGGGATGAGGAACGCTTCTTCCTTCTCGGCTCAGGCTTAGCCGAAAAAGAGGAAAAAGAACTGGAAGCTTTCTTCAGAGCAAACATTGAGGTGTTTGCCTGGATGCCTTACGAAATGCCTGGCATTGACCCCGAGGTCACTTGCCACAAACTGAACGTAGACAGGTCGGCCAAACCTATAATCCAACGAGTAAGAAGACCGACGTTGATGCATGTTGAGGCAGTGGAAGAAGAAGTAGACAGACTTCTGGAGGCCAAAGCGATTCGAGAGGTAAATTACTCGATATGGCTATCAAATACCGTGGTGGTGAAGAAAAAGAATGGTAAATAGAGGGTCTGCGTGGACTTTACCAGCCTAAACAAGGCCTGTCCTAAAGACAGTTTTCCATTACCCAAGATTGACCAATTAGTGGATGCCACTTCAGGGCATGGAATGATGAGCTTCCTGGATGCCTACATAGGATACCAACAGATAGCTATGTACCCGCCAGATGAGGAGAAGACTGCGTTTATCACCCCAAAAGGGTTGTATTGCTACAGAGTGATACCTTTTGGGTTGAAAAACACAGGAGCAACTTACCAGAGATTGGTAGCCAAGATGTTCAAACATCTAATTGGCAGAACAGCGGAAGTTTACATCGATGACATGGTCGTGAAGACCAAGGAACCTGAAGGTCATCTGGCCGACCTAAAAGCAGTCTTTGATATCCTTAAAACATATCGGCTCCGACTCAATGCATCGAAGTGTGCATTTGGAGTTTGATCTGGTAAGTTCTTGGGATAACTGGTGACCAGAAAGGGCATTGAGGCCAGCCCAGATCAGATCAAGGCCTTCCTAGAACTGAAAAGCCCAATATCGGTGAAGCAAGTACAGATGTTGATTGGAAGGGCTGCAGCCCTGAATAGGTTCATAAGCAGAAGTTCTGACAAATGCAAACCCTTCTTTTAGCTTAGTGAAGAAAGCCACAGACTTCTTATGGACAGAAGAGTACGAAATCACCTTGGCCGACTCGAAGAAATATTTGACCACGGCCCCAGTTCTCTCAAATCCAGAACCTGGAGAGGAGCTATTCCTATACTTAGCAATTTTGGAACATGCAATAAGTGCAGTGGTAATCCAAGAAGAAAAAGGGAAACAAAAGGCTGTTTACTACGTAAGCAAAACCCTGGCTGATGTAGAAACCAGCTATTTACCCTTAGAGAAGTTAACGTTGGCTTTAGTAATGGCTTTAAAGAAACTAAACCATTACTTTCAAGCCCACAAAATTGTGGTGCTAACTGAACATCCTTTGAAGTCCCTGTTGCAGCAGGGAGATCTGACAGGCAGAATAGCTATATGGGCAGTGGCCTTGGGCCAGTATGACCTGGAATATAGATCCAGAACAGTAATCAAATGCCAAGTTTTGGCCGACTTCGTGGCCGAGTTCACACCAGAAGCCATCGTACATCGAGCTCCGTTGAGCCGAGGTGAACGATGTCCAAGCGAACAAAGAGCAACCCAGCCGAGGGCAACAAAACAAAGGAAGGAAGAAAAACTCAGGCCCTGCAGCATTTACATCGGTGACTCCTTTCGACTGTTTGTTGATGGAAGTTCAAACCGACAAGGAGTGGAGGCAGGAGTAGTATTTGTATCTCCAGATGGATAGATACTAGAACAATCCATTTGTTTGGGGTTCAAGGCCTCAAACAATGAAGCAGAGTATGAAGCACCAATTGCAGGATTGAAACTGGCAGTAGCAGTAGAAACAGATGAGGTGATAGTCTTCTGTGACTCTCGGCTTATAGTCAACCAGACAACAGACGAGTTCGCAGCCCGAGATGAAAGGATGTCGGCCTATGTAAAGGAGGTCGGCAGATTGGTGGCCTTGTTTCAGAATTGCCGACTACAGCAGGTTAGCTGAGATGATAATAGTCACGCTGATGGCCTGGCCAACCTGGCTAGTGCGATACAACCTGGAAAGGCAAGAACGATAATGGTTGACTACTTGCATGGTCCAAGCATAGAACCACTGAACACAGAGCGCGAAGCAATATGTGTGGAGATGGGACCATGTTGGATAGATACAATAATAGCATTCCTTAAAGACGGGAAGCTGCCCGACGACCGAAAAGAAGCGTACAAGATCAGACTGAAGTCGGCAAGATTCAGTTTAACCCTAGAAGGACATCTCTATAGAAGATCATTTACTGGACCCCTTCTGAGGTGTGTGCATCCTGCACAGGTTGAAGATTTTCTATACAAGATACATGAAAAAATATGTGGAAGCCACGCTAGGGGCAGGTCACTTGCCCACAAGGTCATTACTCAGGAGTACTGGTGGCCCTATGTACAGAAAGATGTCGAAGCTTATGCGAAGAAGTGTGAGAAGTGCCAAAGATTTGCACCTTTGATACATCAACTAGTAGCCGACTTGAACCCAGTATCCAGTCCTTAGCCATTTGCCCAATGGGGCATGGATCTTGTCGGAAAACTACCTCAAGGAACTGGACAAAGGAAGTACCTGCTGGTAGCGACAAATTACTTCAGTAAGTGGGTAGAAGCTGAACCCCTTGCCAAGATTCGGGATGTGGATGTGAAGAACTTCATATGGAAGAACATCATCACTAGGTTTGGAATCCCAAGAGCAACAATAGCTGACAATGGCACACAATTTGACAGTAAGCTAATCAAGAGCTTTTGTGCCAAGTTCAAAATCAAGAATTATTTTTCAACCCCAAGTTTTCCTCAAAGCAATGGACAAATAGAAGCATCCAACAAAGTTATCCTGTATAGGATTAAGAAGAGGTTGCAAGCAGCAAAGGGAAAATGGGTAGATGAATTGCCCAGTGTACTATGAGCATATCGGACTACGCCAAGAAGATCAACTGGGGAATCCCCGTTTGCCATGGCTTATGGCACAGAAGCAGTTATTCCGCTGGAGGTCGGCATCCTAGGGATTAAAACTCAGGCAGAAAGAGAGAAGGGAGAAAGCAACAATTCAGCTGGGGACATATCAGCAGCAGCTTGCCAAGGCTTACAATAAAAAGGTAAACCCACGAGAGTTCCAAGTTGGTGACCTCGTCATGAGAAAGGTTGTCGGCAACAAGAAGGACCCTAGAGAAGGCAAGCTTGGCCCAAATTGGGAAGGACCCTATAGAATCATCTCGGTCTTGGGCAACGGGGCATATCGGCTTCAGGATTGCGAAGGCAAAGAGCTACCAAGACCCTGGAATACTTGCAATCTGAAATTTTTTTATCATTAGACTTTCTTGTTTTTTGTTATTAGCCGAAGTAATAAAGTTTTAGCTCGATTTTTTACACTTGTGACTGACAAGATACTTAATGATGTCTCTGCAATACATGCATAATGAGAACCCAAGTAGAACTTAAGTTCACATGAGGGGGCAGAAAGTTGGGAAATGGTTCCTAGAAAGGTAGAATTTACAAACTAAAATTAGTTTAACGCTTGTTGAAATTTAAGTTTATAAGTTGAAGTTAAACCGAGGTCATGTTTAACGCTTGTTGAAACGTAAGTTTACAAGTTGAAGTTAAACCAAGGTCATGTTTAACGCTTGATTGAAACTTAAGTTTACAAGTTGAAGTTAAACCGAGGTTATGTTTAACGCTTGTTGAAACTTAAGTTTACAAGTTGAAGTTAAATCGAGGTTATTTTTAACGCTTGTTGAAATTTTAAGTTTACAAGTTGAAGTTAAACCGAGATTATGTTTAACGCTTGTTGAAATTTTAAGTTTACAAGTTGAAGTTGAAACCGAGGTCATGTTTAACACTTGTTGGAATTTAAGTTTACAAGTTGAAGTTGAAACCGAGGTTATGTTTCACACTTGTTGAAACTTGAGTTTACAAGTTGAAGTTAAACCGAAGTTACAAGTTGAAATTAAACTGATGTAGTGACTAAAAGAAAATTGGTCTAAACACTTGTTAAAATTTTTTAGAAAAAATTACATGTTACGACCACGGTTGTATTAGAAGAAGTACTTGTGTACTGCCGAGGTAAACCATTGGTTTATATAACCGAGGTATATCACCCCGAGGAAATTGCACAAATAAGGTGTATGCTTGAAAGCATGCAAATTATTTTAAGTATAGAGTCATGCAATGAAGACAAACATACAAGCATTCAAAAGAAGAAGTTGTATTTATATTCGAAAGAAGGCACATCGGCCAGACAGAAAGCTTACATTGTTTCAAAGAACGAAAAAAGTACAAGGTACAGGGAAAAAAATGAGAAAAGCATCAAACTAAGACTCTTCGGCGTCTTTAGGCGGTTGGGTCTGGAGTTTGGAAGACCGCTAAGAAGACATCTCGGCGGCCCTCTCAACCACGAGCTCGGCATCGATTTCTTGAAGAGTTTGGTCGAGGCTCTTGTCGGCAATAGACACGTCGGATGTTGCCTTCTCAGGAACAATGTCTTTGGAGACCTCACCCTCCTCGTCTTGAGTCAAGTCTAGGACTTGTTCATTTGGAGTATGGGGCTTGGCCCCAACAACGTCCTTTGTCTTCTTAACCAAAGCTTCCTCTTCAGACTCAGAACCGTCTTCGAATTGGCTTGGAGTAGGCAGGAATGGTAGGGGAAGGTCTGTGGCGTTCTTGAGGGGGGAGTCCTCGGGGACGTCCAACTTCTTGAGGGCAGCCATCCAACCAAAGGTGAAACCCTTGTTGCATGCCTGCTTCACTTGTTTTTTATAGTCCTCATTGACGTCTGCCGCCCCTTTTGCGTATGCCTTCTTATCGACGGCCTTGATCTCGGCCTCCTTTGTGGCTAAGGCATCTTGGAGTTCTTTTTGGGCCTCGGCCGTCTTATCTTCGGCCTCTTTCTTTTCGGCCTCAAGAACCTTCTTAATGGCCTCTGCAGCATCTGCTTTTTCCTCGGCCACGTCTTTGGCTTTAATGGTGCCGCAGCCTAATTTGACAAGGTCTTCATTTTCGCCTCGGCCCTTTTGATGGCCTTCTGTAAACTACCAACCTCCTTGATCTTGTCGGCTAACTCCTTCCTTACTTCAAAAGATTGCATAGAGAAGGAGTGAGGGTACTGGATCGCTTGAAAGAAAATGAATAGAATAGGAGTTAGAAAAATTCTCTGAGTATGAAAGGATAGAAAAAGGAAAATACTAAGTGTGAAAGACTTACTTGAACAGAATGCTGGAGCATCAGAGCGAAGTTCTCATACTCGCTCATCTCGGCATTCCGGTTAAGATCATTTGGAAGCAGCAAAGCCGTGGAGAGAGCGACGCTGACTTCGAGGTCAGTCGCACTGTCGCCAGCTCTGACCAGCTTGTCTTCGATGGTGATCGGGGGGGCCCAGGGGGCATCTGATTTCATTGGCCCCAATCTTGTGGCCGATTTAGACCTCGGCCTTTTGGACCGAGTGGATTGAGATGGTTCGACCTCGGCGGGCCTCTTCTCGGCGGCAGAAAGGGTCTTTTCACTTTCAGCCAACTTTGAAATAGGTAAGGTGTCTTCAGTGTCAATCTGAGTCACTGTTGCCTTTGGCTGAGCTTTCTTTAGCCTTTTTTGCTTCGGCTTTGGTTGAGGCTGAGATGGTGCTGGTTGAGCGTCGATGGTAGATGGGATGTCGGCTAAGAGGTCATCAGCAATTGCTTTTTTGCGACCCATCTCAACAGCAAAAACAGTTCGGCATCGTCGTCGGCGTTAAGATGGTGGGATCAGTTGTGGAGCTAAGGTAGATGGATGCTATGCTAGATCAGAGGTTGACCCCTGATCTGGCCGAGATGACGAAATTGCTGGAGGAGTAGTGGCGGATGGAGAAGACTGGCTCTTCTTCTTTTTCGGCACGTCGGGAAGAACCGACTTATAGGTGGGAATGAAGTTGAGTAGCAAAGGAGCTCTCCGCCTCGGAATGGGTAGATCCAACAACTTCTTCAGGCCCTTGCTAGGGAAAAAGGACTTGCGGAAGTCTTTTGCTGGTTGGGGAAGAGCTGCCAGAAAAACAAACATTAGAACAAACGAAGTATTGAAGACTTTAAAAACAAGTAAGTATAAACACTGAGCTCTTACCATTACCCTCTACAAAAACTGTTCGAGGAAGAGGGTAGAGGTGGAGGTCCTCATCTGGAGCGAACTCCCAGTTTCCCGAGATAATGAAGTAATCATCCCCGGCTCCCTTGTTGGAGTCTGGGAGGTCGGCAATAATTTTGTACTCTGTGGACCTCGATTTAAGATAGTAAATATAGCCTTTCTCTAATTTGAGGCCACACATGGTGTAACAGTATTGAATGTCGGCTAAGGTAACCCTAGCATTCTCTTGTTTGGCTAAGGCTATTATACCGTTGATGACTTGGTAGGAATTGATGGCGAGCTACATTAGGTTCAATTTATAGTAATGGAGTATCTCACGGAAAAGGATGTCGAGTGGAAGCCTAAGTTCACACTCAATAAAAGCTACAACGGAGAAGGGCATAGAAACAGTTGTGGGCATGATGGAGTCATCTTCTCCAGCCAACCTCAGATGGACGTCGGCGGGGATGGAAGACTCTTGCGTAAACTATCCCAACTTGGTTGGGGTATCTACCCAATGTTTCCACATACCCATGACGTCGGCCAAGGGGGAAGGTGTATAATTTGGAAATAAAGTGTTCTGTAAAGGCTCAGAATACCTCGGCAAAACCTAAACAAGTGATGGGGTAAAGATTTTTTGCAATGTAAAGTGAAGTTTGTTTCAGTTTTTCCCTAAGATTCGTGTGTTCTATGGCAAATCTCAAACCTAAGTCTAAGCAGATGGAGATTGAAGGCAAGAATCCGGAGAAAATACAAAAAACACAAACAAGAGCAATGATTCAGAATCAAGAATAGTGGTGAATCATCAAGAACACTGTGACAGAGTATGTGCAAGGGTGCAAGGCCAAGAACAGTGGCAGAATGAACAAGTATGTGGGTATTGTGTGTATATTAAAGAACGGTTTGGGCAAAAAGCAAAATCATGAGATAAATATGCTCAGAATACATGGTCGGATTCAAAACACAAATGTGAATGACGTTGCAATTGCAGTATACAAATGTAACAGTTTAAGGAAAAATAAAAAATTGAAACGAAGGAATAGTGACTTACAAGAGAAGATTAGGGTCGCCGAGATCAGACGGTGGCAGTAACTGGAGAAGTGCGGCAAAAATCCTCACCATGGGGAGAACGAAGTTGGTTGCAGAAAGCCTCGCGAGAGCAACAATGGTAGATTTGGGAGAAAAGGTTAGAGAGAAAAAAAGCTTCAGAAACGATGGTGTAAAGTGAAAAGACGGAGAGAGGAATGAAGTTTTGTTGAAACACAAAAACGGCGGCAAAAAGGCAATTAATATGCCTAAAACGACGTATGTGTCAGACGACGCACGCAAGAGCAATTTGACTTAGTGGCGCATGTCGGGTACGGCCCAAAGAGAGAGAGACGCGTGGCAAGAACGGTTGAGTAGTCATGCGTGACAGCTCACACGTGTGTTGAAGCTTTTAGAATTCTTGATTTAACGGAGTAGAACCTCGGCTTGGAGGATGATCTCGGCTGAGAAACTTGAACAAACTTGGTTAATGATTTTGAGGCATTGGTGAAAGCAGACTGTAAGTTTTTGGTCATATTGAGCCGACGTATTATGACCTCGGTAATGAACGAATGGAGTGATCTTAGCCGACATGCTAAATGGAAGAAACGATATAGGTTCCATCACCTCAGGATGCCGAGGTAATAGAACCTAAGAGACAGTTGTGGGGACATATTTTCTGAGTGCCAACACGTGGCCAAGGTGACGCCGAAGTGTCAGCCGAGATGCCACGTGTACTGGTCGTGATGCCGAGGTGATCTCGGCTAGGCCGAGGTTATCTCCGAAGATATCGGAGTCCGGGATAAGCGGATAAAGGACAAGAGTCCTGGATTGAATGGGACTTCAGTTTGGGTAATGATAAGACTCTTAGAGAGTTTATCGCAATCCTACTGGGAGTCCAAGATTAGCAATAATCCTAAGTTCATTGAATCTAGGCTTCTATTGGGACTAGGATTGTGTTGGCTATAAAAGAGAGGCACCTCCATAGGTCTAAGGTATGCAATTTATATTCTGAATAGTGAGGTAAGCACTTTTGCTATCTTTGAGAGATAACTGACTTGATCATCGGAGTGCCCCCGGGTGGATGAACCACCGCCGGAATCTCCTCTTTCTGTTGTAAGTCGTTCGGGACTTATCTATTCTGCCAGTGTTCTCCAGCTAAGTATTAATTTGGCAGTGTGGTCGGAATTGACACACATAGGATAATAGTTAACCTTTTTTTTTTTTGTAGTTAATTTGAAGATTGTGAGAGAATAAATTAAACAATTATGATTTAAATGTGATATTTTATCTTAGGGGAAATTACAAAAAAAACCCAGGGTTTAGTGCATTTTTCAAATTAAACCCTACGTTTCCAATTGTGACAATTTGTACCCCACCATTCCACTCGTGTTTCAATCTGATCCCCTCATTCATCTTCGTCTCTATCAGTTAATGGAAGACTGATTTGGGTGCCAAAATTTCCATAATCTTCATAATTTAGGACAAAAGACACCCCTCCATTTTCTGAATTTGAGTTTTCGAATGGAACAAAGGAATTGGGATTAGAGGACTCAAACTTGTTATCCCACAACAAACCCTTCCTTATGAACAACAGAGAAGAGATTGGAAAGAAGATAATCAAGTGCATCAGGACCGTTAAACCCATCGTAAATTCCAACGAAAACCCATCCATGTTCCTTCGAAACAACGACATGAACTGGATCCTCACCGGCCTTTTCTTGTGCCTATTGAAGATTCTGACTACCCATTGAATCATCATCATCTAAACTACCATCTGTGCTCAAATTCACACTGCTGATTGTCAACTTATTTTGCTTCTTACACCTAACAATCCAATCCTATTCTTTCACAAAAACAACCCATTTAATCGGCTCAACAATCAAATTTTGCCCTTGTGAAATCATCTTCGATATCGCTCCCTGTAGGACCCGAATCAACGACCCTTTTCTCGATCTGGGTCGAAAAGAAAAACCCCAATGAGAGTAGCTCCTCTAGAAATGATCGTCACTACCCTTTTCGAGAGGCCCCGGGAAAATTCCACGATCGAGAGGTCCCGACAAAAACCCTTTTTCGATCAGACTGGACATGAACCCCCTCTCCATCGGGCCCGAACCCGAATTTTCCCAAGAATTTAACGGCAAAAGACTTGAGCTCATGGAATTCCGAGGAATAGGTTGGAGAGGAATGGAAACGAAAGAGGTGGAGCTCTCGAAAGCGGAGGCTCGATCGATGGAGTTGTAGCTGTAGAGATCGACCAAGGTAGTGGAGAGAGGGGTGGAAGTGTTGGCACTGACAGAGGCGCCAGAGATCGATTGGAAAGTGGTAGTGGTGTCTTCGAAGTCGACTTTGAAGGAAGAGAGACGGACTGGAAAATGAGGGGGTGTCTTTTGCCCTAAATCATGAAGGTTAATGCAATTTTGGCGTCCAAATCAATCTTCCGTTAATTGATAGAGACAGAATGGATGGTGGGATCGGATTGAAACACAGTGGAATGGTGGGATACAAATTGTCACAATTGGAAACTTACGGTTTAATTTGAAAAAAATACTAAACTCTGGTTTTTTTTTTTTATAATTTTTCCTTTTATTTAATTAATTATTTTAATCTATTTTATTTTTATTAACTATTTTAATCAAAAAAAAAATACCAAGTCAACTTTCCAAACACCCCTGCAGGTATGTACAGTTTAGGGACTGTACTTATATCCAAACATAAAATTGAAGATTGAACAAGCTAATATAATATAATTTTATCCCCAAACTAATACAACCATAGTATGTAATATTATACGCACTCTTTATCATGAAGGATTATTTTGACCATTAGATTTAAAAGTTAAGTTTTCAGTTTTTCTTAATTTTTTTTTAAAAAAAATACATAACTTAAAAGAAATTAAAAATTAAAAAAATGATTTTTAACCTCAGGTCAAAAAGAGGCCGAAGTGGAATAAACGTGGGAATAGAAAATGGTGATGGAAATCTACTGTTACGTCGCGTTTAGTTTTTCGAAGTTAAAAAACGTTCGCACGCGAAGGTTGGGGGGTGTGGGGGCGGAATACGCCCGCGGCGTTCAGGAAACATCCTCGAACCCCACTGACGTGCCTTTTTTTTTTTTATAACACGGTGGGGGGCAACTTCTAACGTGCGCATACAGCTCTACTTTTGGAGAATTTTTTGACGACAGATAGGTAAATGTCATGTGATACTTAAAGCTTTTTTTTTTTTTTTTGGCTATGTTTCTGTGTTGAGTGATAGGGAGACAACATGAGAGGTTATGGTATTTGTGATTAGTTGAAGGAACCATGCGACATGTCAGATGGTACCCTATCTGTACCCAAGAATTTTTCTTACTTTTGCCAACTCCTTTGAATTTTTACCAAGAATAATATTAGGGATTGTAAAAAAATTATTATAAAATATTTTATAATTTTTTTTATTCTTTAATTAGTGTATGATATTTTATTGTATTTGTAATTTAAAAATAAAGAATATTTCATAATTATTTTTTATAATATTTTTTTGGGTAAATGACGCTTACAACCCCTGAGATTTTGGTTTAATACATATTACTCCCTGACGTTTGGAAAATTACGCTAACCCCCCTGTCATTGTAATTATTTTGACGGAATGAAAACATTGAACTCATGAACTCTCTTTATTTTTACTTTGCTTTACTTTCTCTTTTTTTTCCTCTTTTCTTTTACTTTTTTTTTTAAATTTAATTTCCTCTATTTTTCTACTAGGAGTTGTTACCTTTTATATAAGTAGGGAGATTTATGAAATGAGACTATTAACCAAAGGGGTGGGAATGTAATTTCTAAAACGTCAAAGGGTGGATAATAATTGAACCAAATCTCAAAGGGTGTCAATGTAATTTATCCCTTTTTTTTTTTTTTTTTTTTTTTTTTTTTTTTTTTTTTAATGATCTCTAAGATCTCTTTTACCAGTGATTCCTTTGCTTTGTGGGTTGCCCAGAAGATTCATTTCATCTTGGTTACTGGTCATAGCATTTATAAATAAGTGAATTGTATAATAAAAAATATGAGCCTTGATTTTTTTTCAATTTTTTATTTTCAGAATAGGATATGGTGGGAGTGGATAAGGAGACTTGAATTCGTAAGTGCTGAGTGAGTTTCCTTTTTAAATATTTTGTTGTTCATCTTGTGAAATTAAATAAATAGATTTATGAAAAAATTAAATTATATATCAAGAATACATGTAGATAATTATAACTAAATTTTAACATAAATACACAATAATAAAAGGGTAAAGAAACGAAACCGAAGCCTGTACGGTAGCAGTTTCCTTAAAACAGATTTCGCCGCCTCACAGGTCGAGTGCTTGAGGAATCCCGGCGTCTGTCTCCCAGGATACGACGGTCAAAACTAGCTACAACAGAAGCACTATCTGTCTAGCTTAGCGAACAAAACAGTGGCAGCACTCTCTCATAGTAGGAACTTTTTGACAAACTGACTAAAGAATAGAAGAAACAATTTCTGTGTTTGAGACTTGACAGGAGGGTCTCAATTTATACATGTATAGGGGAGAAAGGAAGAGCCTCCAGCCTTTATGGCTGTTTATAATGCACTATTAACCTCTGCAATAAAGGCAGGAGTTACAAACCCCATTAATGCAGGAGTTACAAACCCCATTAATGCTCTATTAAACTCTGTAATAAATGCAGGAGTTACAAACTTCATTACTTTTTCCATGAAGCTAACTTCATGAGGTAATTTCTCATTCAAATCTCAATGGTTTTTAGCCATTCTATCTGTGGTGTAAAGATCTGAATGCAAAGTATCTAGACCCACTTGGACCAAACACAATAGATGGTTGGGACCCACTTTAATATTTAATTAAAGTCACAAAAAAACCATTTTTTCCAACATATTTACCTATCGTTTTGATAATGATTTTTTTTTATATTTTATTTAAATTTCTAGATGTATTTTGTGTTTTTGAGATATTTATTACCGGTAAAGATACTGAAATTTTATCAAAATAATATTTGTGAATTTTAATTTATTTGCATTTAAATATGATGTAATAACTGTCAGTAGTTGAATTATATTTTTTAAAAAAATTATTACGATAAATTTATTATTATTTTAGATGGAAATGAAAATGATAAATTTATCTTTGAGAATTAAAATAAATTTATATGATAAATAAGTCTAATTCCCCATTTTTTATATGTAATAGCCAGAACTTTGCAATTATTTTTATTAGGCCGAAACTAATTCTCTTTAAAGGGGCCATGTTTTCAGTCAACAATTTTAGTTGCAGTTGAGCCCAACTCGTTAACCCTAGTTCTAGCAAGCCCACTTTAATGCTGTGTTTGGTTGGGGAATTTGGGGATAGATTTGGAAAGAGAAATGGAAAAGGTAGGTGAAATGTGAATAAAACATGCCTATATTTCACCTAGTTTCACACACCTTTTCCCTTTCCCTTTTCAAATCCCTCATCAAATCCCCAAACCAAACACAGCATAAAGGTACTAGTGGTACTAATAAAGATTTATTTATTTTTGGAATTAAGATTTAGAAAAAATAAAATTTTAAAAATAAAAACCTTAGATCAAATTTTTTTAATGAAATGATGCCAAATCACAAAAAATATAATAGGAATGAAATTTAAAACTAAAAGTTTGTCATGTACTTTGATCATATTTTAACTTCTTAAATGTTTAATATGATAATAAAAAAAAATGTACCAATGATTTAGTAATTAAGATTTTGTTTAGAACTTGGGAAAAAATATAACAAAATATACAAAACAAAGAAAAAAAAAAAAATACAACCCCTTCTAAATGCTAGATTGACCCAACCTAAAATTTGGCATAGAATATAGAAAACAAATATCGATTGTAATATATCAAGAATTTTCTAAAACAAAAAGATTATATATATTCATTTTGAGTTTTTTTTTTAATTTTTTTTTATTTTTCAAATTTATTCCGCACAAATAACACTTTTTCCAAATTTTCATTTAATCTCATCCATCAAAGCTTTGGACCACACCGACTGAAGGCCCATGCAAATCAACAGAGTTGGGCTCAGCCCACTTCGTCTGGTCTTGCTATCGTTACAGCGGCCCAATGCCGCTCTTTAATATTATTTATTTATTTTATTTTGAGTTGATTTTTATTTTTTTAAAGTCGGTATAAATGGTCTTAAAAGTTAAAATATTTTATTTTATTTTATAAAAAAATCTCTAAAAAATTTTCAAAAACGAACTTTTTAGTTTTTATTTTTATTTTTATTTTTATTTTTATTTTTATTTTTTGGATAAAATTAATTAAATTTTATTTTCTTAAATATTTAGATGTCATCTAGTTTAGAAGAACTTAAAACATAAATGATTTTAATTTAAAATTTTAAAAAAATCAATCAATTTTATTTTTAAAATGTATAAATAAATTACATGGACTTCTTGAAATTTAAAAAAAAAATACAATTACCCCTTAGTCTTTTAACGTGTAGACCATTTTTTTTACTAATAATGTGTCAGTCTATGCTAAAACATATATGTTTATTTATTTTAATGTTGATTCATGATGTGCATTAATTTTAATCACTTTAATCTTACAAAAAGAAAAGTCAATGTAATTATATAAAAAATATAAAGTTAATTGTATTTTTTTAATATTTTAAGGGAGGTGAATGTAATTTAGGCTCCGGTTATACCGACGTAAAATATTTTACAATTTTTTTTTCTTTCTTGTAAATTGATTTACACGTTTTTTATTTATTTTATTTTTGTTTTTCAATATTTGGTTGACATTTGGACAAAACATGTTATTGCCTATTTTTTTTTGATTTAATAAAATATCATTTATGACTTTTTAATAAGTTAAGATATTTATTTAAAAAGACAAAATGTATTAAAAATATAGTGAATGAGAATCAATTTTATAAAAATGACTTACACAAATTTTAAAAACAAATTATTTTTGAAAAAATTATGCAAAAATATTTTTACTTACTTTTTGTTTAATCAAATAATAATAAATAACTAAAATATTTTACCTCAAGATAAACGGAGGCTTACTTAAAACAAAAAAATAAGGGTAAATTACAAACACACCTCTTGAGATTTACTTAAATTATAAATTATTATTGTGATTTTAAAAATTACATTATGCTCCTTAAGGTTTATAATTTCATAATAAATATGTTCTTTTATTAATAAATCATCAAGTTAATTAACAGTTTTTAATAATATTAAAATTTTATTTCAATTAACAATTTAATAATTTTATTATTGTGTAGGTGAATAGTTATAAATATTACTTTTTTAATTAATTCTGTTAAATAAAAAATTTTGACAAGAAGATATTTATAATTTTCTAAATTACGGAAGAAAATTCGTATTTCAAACCTACTTTAAGGGATGTATTTGTAATTGATCCAAAAATAAATAAATAAATAAATAAACTCCAGATCTGTGGTGTGTGAGTATGTGCGCCGGAAGCGCACAATAGTGAGGAAATGCATTGAGCAATGCAATGCGTGTGCGCGACGTTGGCCCAGATAAGAGAGAGAGATAGGGTCACTCACAGACCGCTTTTCTTCTTTTATTGGCGGTGATGAGAGAAAAAAGTCATTTTGTTACACAAAGGGCTGAGCGTCGTCATCGACCGACTTCTTAGCTCCCTTTATTTTTCAATTCCCCCCAAAACTAAAACCCTAACTCCCTCCTTTTGTTGATTCGATCTGAGACGCGGGAACTCCTTCTAATCTCTCTCTCTCTCTCTCTCTCTCTCTCTCTCTCTCTCTCTCTCTACCAAGTTTTCTTTAATCTGATCCTCTCTCCCTCTCTCGTGGATAAATGGATTAATGGCAAAAGATAAGGTAAGCTCACGAATCAATTTCTAATTCTGTGTTTATTGTAATGCGAAACGTAGATAACTTTGAATTGTTTAGATAGATTATTGTTTATCTTTATTTATTTTTTGCTAGTGCATGGCTACTTTTTGGCTTCGTTTTAGGTTTTGAATGCTAAAACAGTGGTAATTGTGGTGTTTGTTTGTTTTTGCTCCGGAATTGGAGGGAGGATTAGTAGTTGAATGTTTTTTTTATTTGATTGATGTGCTGTGATGCTAAACTTAAGCTATAAGAGCTGAATTAAAAACACTGTTAACTTTTTCTAAGTTTAAGCTTAACAATCTGTGAGTATGTACACATTTGGAATATGCATTAGCAATATTACATGTAGGTGAAATTTGAACAGTAGCAGCTGGAAATATGAACACTTTTTTTTTTTTTTTTGATGAATGTTATATTGTTTTATCCTGAATTATTGTGCTTCAAAACAAAATTTGACTTCATTTTTCTTATTTCTCGTTTCGTTGTCTACTATTTAATTTTCTTAATTGTCGTTTTGTTGTCTACTATTTAATGCTATCGTCTCACATTTTTTATTAAAAAAAAACCAGTATATATATCCACCACTAATAGTGTGGAAGGTAATGCTGATGGTGTTAATTACAAAAACAAAAAGTTAAGTTGGATTTTGTTTTGAAGGTTGGATTTTGTTTTGAAGGTTGATTTTTTTTAGACATTTGGTTCCAGATATAGTAGTCCCGAGAATTTGGTTGCATATTAAATGCGATATGAAATTGAAAACCTATGATATGGTCTATATACCTTATTTATCTCCTTAACTTGGATTTGCCCAATCTTGTTAGTCAACAGAGCTGTTTATACTCCAAGAAGTGTCCTGATAGCGACTTATTAAATGTTTTCAATAAATATGATAGTTCTATCAAATTTAGATGCGTTGTCAACAACAAAATACCAGTTTGGCTCTGGAAAGTTTTGATATACCGGTCTGGTTGATGTGACGTTTAGATATACCGCCCGGTAAGTTGAGATTTTGACAACTCGGCAAGAGCATGTCAACATTTATTAATATGAAAAAATAAATTTGAATGTAGATGGTGAAGAAAAAAGTTGAAAAAAATTTAAATTTGAAATTAGAAACTTGAGCAGTTACAAAGGAGCAATATGGTTATCAAAAAATTCATGACATGAAGTTCACTGAGTTGTGCGCTTTATATAATATTATAGATTAGGTACTTAAAAATTTACAACTTGTAGCAACAATTGATTATCTTTAAATTTATAAATCTCTTACGCTATGTTTGATAAAAAAAAAAAAAAAAAAATTCATTATATTTAATTTTGTGATTGATTGTTTTAAGGACTAGCATGCTGGCAAGCTGCAAACACTGCATCCAATTTTTCCTTCTTGTGGCTTTATTTGAAGTTTTATGTAGAACTGTCATATGAAGAGAATTAGATATAGTTAAAAATATATGTATTATTGATTGATGAATGTTGATTTTTGTTCTGTTACAATGGATTGATTATATAGATGTAGGTTAGGTGGTGGTAGGTGAGGAGTAGGTGAGTGTAGTAGGTGAGTGTGTGGTAGGTGATGGTAAGTGTGTGGTAGGTGATGGTAAATTCTAACAGCCCCCCGCAAACTCAAGGAGGATAGAAACTAACCAACTTGAGTTTGAAGAGAGGAACAAAACAAGAAAATACATAAAAATAAAAAAAAGATAGGAGACACTGTATGGTCGTGTCAGACCGTTGGTGAAGACACTGAAATGTAGTGTCATAACGTGGTAGAGGACACTGTATGGGGGTGTCATAACGTTGTAGAGGACACTGTATGGTGGTGTCATAACGTTGTAGAAGACACTGTATGGTGGTGTCATAACGGTGTAGAGGACACTGGATGGCGGTGTCAGACCGATGTAGAAGACAGTTTATGGGGTCATGTCGGACCGTTGTAAAAGACAGTTTACGGGGTCATGTCGGACCGTTGTAGCAGACAATGTCGGGACAGTTTACAGAGTCTTGTCGGACCCATAAGGGAGCTAACCGGAATCAATGTCGGGACAGTTTACAGAGTCTTGTCGGACCCATAAAGGAGCTAACCGGAATCAATGTCGGGACAGTTTACAGAGTCTTGTCGGACCCATAAAAAATACACTGTATGATGTCGGGACAGTTTACAGAGTCTTGTCGGACCCATAAAAAATACACTGTATGATGGTGTATATAGGCTGCCCAAATATATATATATATGGATATATATAGTGAGCCCTCAAAAGTCGCGCCCTCAAAAGGCGTGCCCACTTCATCAAAAGGCGTGCCTGACAGAAAGCGTCGAGCCATCAAAAGGTGAGCCGGAGACGCGGCGAGGCACGTGAGCGACAGAGTGGCGTGTCGGCCGCGTCGTCAGTGTCAATATAAACCAATGCGGAGGCGGAGGAAACCAAACCAGACTGAAACCTTTGAACTGGTCATTCTGAAACAATCTGTAAATACTCTGTATCCAACCCTTCTCGGAAACACTCAGCAACCCAAAAAACATGGCCTCTTCTTCCCGTTCAGCTACCCAGAATATGGCCTCATCTTCCCGAGGTCTGCTCACTCTCTTTCCCGACCTCAACGAGTCAACAGGAGAGATAACAGGTGCGGTGGCCAGTGAACCTCAACCAAACACCTCTGTGTTTGCTCCGTTGAACTTTCCGATGCGGTCGGTGGAGCAAAAAATGGCGGTGCAAACTGATATTGAGGCCAATCAGTATACTCTGAAGTCATGTGTGGAAACCATGACTGCGGTCACAAACTTGTCGCACCGGCTGCAGAGCAGGACAAATGAGGTGCAACAGTTAAACTCCCAGCTGGCTCTGCTCCAACGCATGTATAAGGATGCGCGAGCAGAGATAAGTGTGCTAAAGACAGAAAACAAGGAGCTGAAGCGGAGGGCCACCGTGATGTTCCGATTTGGAGGGCCGCCATATGCTGCAGTGGAGGAGTAGGGAGGAGTGATCATGCCCAGTGGAGTGGGAAACACGGAGGCAGCACTGTCAAGGGCCGCCCAGGACGGAGGCAAGAAGAAGAGACCGGCAGTAGAGTAGAGAAGGGAAAAGAAAAAATCCCACGGGGGGTGTGGTTGTTTTGTTGGTGTGTCTGTTTTTTTTTTTTTTTTTTTTTTTTTTATGTAAAATGGTTAACGGGGTGAGCCCCGACATGAATAAAAGGAGTGGTATGCAAGTCGTCTTCGTCCAAAGTTTTTTTTTTTTTTTTTTATCTCAGAATACGCAAACAATTGATGTGCAAAATTTTGGGGGAAGGACTGTTATGCTATAATAGAAATTTTCAAAAGAGTAACAGTTTGATGGGGTTTCCCATAAGTTAATTTGTTTTGTTTTTGTGTTTTTTTTTTTTTTTGTGTTTTTTTTTTTATGTTTGTGTGCAAAGGACGTGATGGTTGGAAAGTCAAAAAGGAGGAAGAGATAAAGTAGAGGTAGTGCGCCAGAATAGGAAAATAAAAAAAAAAAACGAAAAGAGGAAAGTGGAGTGGGGAACAGGATTGTAAGGAAAAATAGGTTTTAAAAATAAAAAGGAGGAAGAGATAAAAAAAGAATAATAAAAAAATAAATAAACAAAGGAGGAAAAGAAAAAGTGGTGGCTGGCTCTCTCTCTCAGCATCACGTGGGTGGTGTAAAGAGAGTGGTTGTAAAATGTGTGCACTGGGTGATGAGGAAAAGCGGCCTAGAAAACACCGGGTTGCGCTGGAAGGCTGCTTCTCGGTGTATGTAGGACCTCAAAAACAGAGGTTTGTGGTCAAGACTGAGTATGCAAATCATCCACTGTTCAAGATGTTACGTGAAGAAGCTGAGTTGGAATATGGGTTCAACAGTGATGGCCCTCTTGCTCTTCCAGTTTTAGAGAGAGAGAGAGTGAGGAATAGACGAAATGGAGCAAATCTGCTCAGATCTGAAGTTGCAGAACCCAGAACCAAAAACAACAAAATGAGCTGGTGTACAGATCTCTGTTCGGCGAAAGCATTTTTGCGGCGGAGGTGGATCGTCTGGCGGCTAGATCAAACGATGGAGACGCTGAAGGCATCGGAGGCGACTGTAAGTATTGCACAGAATACTACTGGCAGTGTATTTGTACCCGTGGGGGCGTTGGGCGGCGGAGAGCCGAGACCCGACCCGGAGAAAGCGGGTATGGCTTGGTGATGATCGTGAGCTTACTCTTGGGAGCTCAAGAACCAGGTAAAGAAATGCTGAGCAGAAAAGATGACGTGGGTCGGAGTTGGCTCGAGATGCAGGGGTTGTAGAGAGGCTGAGGAAGGCTGGTGCGCTCGATCTGGACAAGGAGTGAATCCTTACATAACATCAGGGTCCCCTTGCGGGTCAAGCAGTGGATCTGCAATATCAGTAGCTGCTAACAGTTGAGAGATGAGAGGTCTGGCAGGCGGCCAAGGCGAGGCTACCGCCCGCCGGTGAAGTGAAAATACTAGGTGCTTAACCTTGCTCTGATACCAAGTTAAAAATATATGTATTATTGATTGATGAATGTTGATTTTTGTTCTGTTACAATGGATTGATTATATAGATGTAGGTTAGGTGGTGGTAGGTGAGGAGTAGGTGAGTGTAGTAGGTGAGTGTGTGGTAGGTGATGGTAAGTGTGTGGTAGGTGATGGTAAATTCTAACAGATATTGTGTTGTGAGATTGAGTGTTATGTAATCTTTTCAAATCCCTCACCTTCACACCCTAAACAAACAAAACCAAAGAAACTCCATTTTTCATGCTATACATATGCAAAGAAATATATTTCTACTAGCTATAGAGTCTATAATGCCAAACTGATTGGGAAAAGCACTGACCAATTAGAGCAACGTTGTCCTGTCTATGATTATATATAAAATGGGCTAACATTATAGAATCAGTTTGGTTTAAAATTTAAAAAATGCACAAATAACTTCTGAATATGCTTGGATTGTGTGATGTTGCTGAATTTTACAACATATGTGATGGGAACTGTGAAGGCATTGGATGAAGATAAATTGGTGATTGTGGATTTATTTCAATATTGTTTTCTTCTCTATGATTTATTGGGTTTTATCCATATTACCTAGAACTAATATCGTACGTCACATGCTCTGAAGTGTGGTACAATAGGGTTAGACTTCCTAATTTGACAGCCAATATATTATAGTGTATTTTTCTTCAAATTAATTGTTCAACAACACAGTTCAATAAGCGTTATTATAACCCATTGTTTTACATTTTGTCAATTCAAAACTTCACTCCATCTAGATTTTAGTTCATTGTATTTGATTTTTTTCTTATTAAAGAGAACCTTTAACGGAAAACATAGAAAGATTATGGGATCACTTTAAATTGTTAAATTCATTGTTTTTGGAACATGCGTTTGAAAATGTAAATCGCAGGTGTTTGCTTTTTTGGGTAACATTCATTTTATTTATTAAATTAAGATTTGCCTATTGTATCGGGTTAATTTTGGTAATATTAATCTAGGTTTTCTAGGATGCATCCTTTATGTAATAAATTTTGCAAATATTTATTTGAGTGTTGATTATTTTTACATTAACAACTCTCCAGAGAAGACCTTTTTCAGCCAGGGAGAAACGACGGCAAACAAAAAAGAGTTGGTTGAAAAATAAATATTAGTTTATTTAGGAATCTGTATTTCATTAGGATTTTCCTTGTTGGATGATGCTTATAGGTTATATATATGGGGGTGTGTGTTGAACTATTAGGTTTTTTGGCAGTGATTGAATATTGAAAGAACTCTAATATTGTTCTGCCTACAGAATTCTCTCTCTTCTCTGGTTCTACATTAATGTGTTGTTGGAACTATTTAAAGGTATCAGATTCTTGGAAAATCGTTTATAGGGCAGGGAGAAAGATGGGAGCTTTCAAATCAGGTTTGAACTAAAGAGAATTGGGGTTTAATAGTGAATCGTGATCAATGTGCTGCCAAGAATTATAGAGGAGAAAGAACGAAGGATTATTTTGGAACCCTGTCCAGAGTTCCTTATACCTCAAGTTCAGGGTTCAGCTACAAAACACTTCAAAACCTACATATGCTAAATCTGACATTTCTCTAAAAAAAATATGAAATAATAAGCGCACGTTGATATTCATAGGCTATTGTGTTTGTTTCATTCCTATTAGGAATACAAGTCTAATAATTAGATATTTCAAACTCAAGTGGGTGAAATCAATCTCAACTTTGTTAAGGACACATAAAAGAGTCACCAACACAACTGTCCTATTTAAAATTGAGCTAAGATCCATGGGAACTCATATAGCATGTACCCATTTTATGAAAATGTTAAAATAACATCCAGTCAAAAAGTGATGGGGACATAAATAAAACTAAATTAGCATTAGTTGAACCTTGACAAGCCTTGAATGATGCTTGAATAACCAGCACCTTCATCAACAAGGTTACAATAGGTCTTTGTGAACTTTCCAATTTACATTGTTTGTACTATTTTGATGTTGACTGCCGGACTATGGAATGCATTACAACTGTATTGGACTATGGAATGCGTTACAACTGTATTAGACCTGGTTCTGTACTTGAAGAGTTTTCTATTTTAATTTATGGGTGAAACTGTTAAATGAATTTGATATTGAATTGCTTATTTTCAATTAAGTGTGGTAAATGGAATGACATAGGACTGGTTATATTTGTCACTACAGGCTTTCTGTCCAAATGTCTGCTGACATGAACATGGATGCATCTTCAGCACAAGACAACAGTGAAACTGGACAAGGATCGCCCCCTATACAAAGAACTTCAATTCAAGAGCATGAATTTGGTGCTAGGAGTTTAGCTAGTGAAGCAACAGAAGAAAAACATGTGATTAGCACTGGAAATGTAAATATGGTATCAACAGAAGCCAGGCCTGCGGAATGCAACTATAATGGTATTGAACGATTGAGACAACCTCACGAAGATCTAACCAGAAATTTAAGTTGTGAACAATTGGGACAACCGCTGGAAGATGCCACCATGAATTCTAATTCTGAGCAGTTCGGTTTACTACCTGATCACGTTGCTGGAAAAAATTTAAGTGCTTTACGAGCTATGTCAGAAATAAATTATGAACTTGTTACAGAAAATGTAAATAGTGAAGCATTGGTGGAAACACAGAAGATGGGTATTGGACACATTCAAAATGGACCAGCTGAAACTGGGACAGTAGAATTTGACCATCTTGGTCTGGAACAATCTATCCTACCTTCAGAAGATGTGACCAAAAATTCCAGTTGGGATCAATTGAGACCAACACCAGAAGATGAGAGAAAGTCTAGTCTGGAACAATTGGGATTACCACCTAAAGATGCTGCAGTGAATACTAGTCTTGAACAATTGAAACCACCACCTGATCACGCTGCTGGAAAAAAATCAAGTGCTGCACAAGCCAGGTCAGAAATAAATCATGAACTCATTCCCGAAAACGTAAATAGTGAAGCATTGGTGGAAACAAAGAAGATATGTACTGGATGCATTCAAAATGTACCAGTTGAAACTGAGACGGTAGAACTCGACCATCTTGGTCTGGAACAATCTAGCCTACCTTCAGAAGATGTGACCAAAAATTCCAGTTGGGATCAATTGAGACCACCACCACAAGACGGTAGAAACTCTAGTCTGGAACAATTGGGATTACCACCTAAAGATGCAGCAGTGAATACTAGTCCTGAACAATTGAAATCACTGCCTGATCATGCAGCTGGAAAAATATTAAGTGCTAGACAAACAATGCCAGAAATAAACCATGAAGAAGTCCCAGAAAATGTAAATAGTGAAGCATTGGTGGAAACACAGAATATAGGTACCGGAGGCATTCAAAATGGACCAGCTGAAACTGAGATGGTAGAATTTGACCATCTTGGTCTGGAACTATGTGGCCTACCTTCTGAAGATGTGACTGAAAATTCCAGCAGGGATCAATTGAGACCGCCGCCAGAAGACAAGAGAAAGTCTACTCTGGAACAATCAGAACTTGTTCCAGAAAATGTAGATAGTGAAGCATTGGTGGAAACACAGAAGATAGGTACCGGATGCATTCAAAATGGACCAGCTGAAACTGGGATGGCAGAATTCAACCATCTTGGTCTGGAACTATCTGGCCTAATGTCTGAAAAGGTGACTGAAAATTCCAGTAGGGATCAATTGAGACTACCACCAGAAGACGAGAGAAAGTCTACTCTGGAACAATCGGGATTACCACCTAAAGATACAGCAGTGAATACTAGTCTTGAAGAATTGAAAACACCACCTGATAACACTGCTGGAAAAATATTAAATGCTAAACAAGCAATGCCAGAAATAAATCATGTACTTGTTCCGGAAAATGTAAATAGTGAAGCATTGGTGGTAACACAGAAGGTTGGTACTGGACACATTCAAGGTGAACCAACTGAAACTGGGATGGTAGAATTTGACCATCTTGGTCTTGAACAATCCGACTTACCTTCTGAAGATATGACCAAAAGTTCCAGTTGGGAACAATTGTGCCCATCACCAGAAGATAAGAGGAAGTCTAGTATGGAACAATTGGGATTACCACCTGAAGATGCAGCAGTGAATGCTAATCTTGAACAATTGAAACCACTACCGGATCACGCAGCTGGAAAAATATTAAGTGCTAAACAAGCAATGCCAGAAATAAATCACGTACTTGTTCCAGAAAACGAAAATATTGAAGCATTAGTGGTAACACGGAAGGTTTGTACCGGACACATTCAAAATGGACCAACTGAAACTGGGAGGGTAGAATTCAACCATCTTGGTCTTCAACAATCTGGCTTACCTTCTGAAGATGTGAACAAAAGTTCCAGTTCAGAACAATTGGGACCACCATTGGAAGATGAGAAGAATTCTAGTATGGAACAATTGGGATTACCACCTGAAGATGCAGCAGTCAATACTAGTCTTGAACAATTGGAACCATTACCAGATAATGTCTCCAATAATTGTGATCTCAAACAACTAGGAAAACAACCAGAAGATGCAGCCAACAATGCTAGCAAGTTGGGAGGCAGGGGTAGAAGAAAATCTACAAAATCGACAAAACATGCGCCAGGATCTTCTGTAATGAGTACGAGAGTTTTGCGCTCAAGGTTGCAAGAGAAACCTAAAGCTCCCGAGCCAAGTAATAATTTGCCAGAGCATGTTGATGGTGCTAATCAGGAAAAGAGAAGGAAGATGAGGAAGAAGAAAAATATGAAGAAAATTCCAGTTGATGAAGTCTCAAGAATTAGAAAGCATCTGAGATACTTGCTAAATCGAATAAACTATGAGCAAAACTTGATTGATGCCTATTCTGGTGAAGGTTGGAAAGGACAAAGGTTTGTAGTCTATAGCCAATTTAGACTAAATAGTTTATCACAGTTTTTTTTTTCCTTCTAGCATGCTGCTGTCATTCTAGTGGCTGGTGCATATTTTTCATGAGCATGTTCGATCCTATTCTTTCTCTTGCTGATAATTTCTTTGATTTTTAGTGTCTGGTGCATATTTTTCATGAGCCTGTTTGATCCTATTTTTTCTCATGCTGATAATTGCTTTGATTGGATTTTGCAAAAAATGGGACTTGAACATCAAACGATATTTATTAAATCCGTGTACTTTTTTTTCTCCCAATTTTCTTCTTCTTTATAGTCACAACCTTTACAATGACCGAAAGGTGTTCATTGGATGCTTGTAGCTTGTTACCTTGTTGAGTTTTGCTTTTTTCATCTCTTTTGTTTTCTTTGGTGGACTTCTTGTCTCCCACTTTCTTGTAGTTTATTTTTTTATTTTTGCTTATTAACATAGTGCTGATAAAAATAAATAAATAAATAAAAAGAAAGAAAGAAAATTAGAACTTTTGTCTGCTGCTGAGTTCCTAATTCTTTTGCTTGCTATTTTGGTAATTTTGCAGCCTAGAAAAAATAAAGCCAGAGAAGGAGCTTCAACGAGCTAAATCAGAAATTTTCCGTTGCAAATTGAAGATAAGAGATCTATTTCAACGTCTCGATTTGTTAATTGCTGAAGGAAGGCTTCCAGAATCCTTGTTTGATTCTGAAGGACAGATTGACAGTGAGGATGTAGGAGTTGCCTTCTTTGAACAAGATAATTTTACATTTTTATGACACTTCTAATTAAATGTTATTTTGTTTCTGATAGTATATATATATATATATATTAGTTCTAAAGAGTTGCAAATACCTAGACATTTATCTTCCTGTGGCAGATATTCTGTGCAAAATGCGGGTCTAAAGATTTGGGAGCTGATAATGATATCATACTCTGCGATGGTGCTTGTGAGCGTGGTTTCCACCAGTTTTGTTTGGAACCACCATTGTTAAAAGAAGACAGTATGTCTAAATAACTTGCTGCTCAACTCACCTTGATTTTTTATTTCTTGAGTTCCTTATTTCCTGTTCTTGTTTCTATTTGTTCTTTTTTCAACTCATTAATTCCCCCTGGCTTACAGTTCCTCCCGATGATAAGGGTTGGCTTTGCCCTGGATGTGATTGTAAGGTTGACTGCATTGATTTGCTTAATGATTCTCAAGGAACTGTTCTTTCCGTCTTGGACACCTGGGAGGTCAATTACAAACTTCAGTCTTAAAAATTGTCGGTTGATGACTAATTGGTTTGCTTATATGTTACTCATTATGCTTATCTCCCGTGTGCAGAAGGTATTCCCTGAGGCGGCAGCAGCAGCAGCGGCTGGAAATAAGCTAGATAGTGTTGGACTTCCATCAGATGATTCTGATGATAATGATTATGACCCTGATGGTTCAGAAGTGGATGAGAAAGTTGAGGGAGATGAATCTAGTTCTGATGAATCTGATTCCTATTCTGCTTCTGAAGATAATAGAGATTCACCAAAAAACAAGCAGAAGTTGGAGCTACCTTCTGATGATTCAGAGGATGATGATTATGATCCTGATGCTCCAGATCTCAGTGATCAGGTTAAGCAGGAAAGTTCAAGTTCTGATTTTACATCCGACTCTGAGGATTTTAGTGTTGCATTCGATGATAACATATCTCCATGCAAAGACGAACCTGTGCCTGATGAACTGATGTCTGCATCATCAGACCAGAACAAGCCCTGTGGTGTCTCCAATGGAGAAAGATCTAAAGTTGGTCGGAGGAAAAAACAATCTTTAGATGATGAGCTGCCATATCTATTAGAGTCAGGTCCTGGCCAAGGGGAGTCTGCACCTTTATCAGGAAAGAGACATGTAGAAAGGTTGGATTACAAAAGGCTGCATGATGTGAGTTCCCTTTCACAACATATATCTCTTATCATTAGCATGCTGTCCATAATCAATGTTTCTGATGATGGACTTTCAAGCATTTTTCCTGTCAGTCACTTGTGATATGTGCTAATTGTTTGCACTTCAGTAGTGAACATCACAGTATGGCACCATCTTTGTGTTAGCTGACTTTGATGCTCATGGATGTTTACTGTGATTTCATTTATTACCTGATGTAGTAGACACCACTTCTGTAGTTGTCCTCAAGTAGGTGTGCACAAAGTAACCAAGGAACCTGCAAACTGAACCAACACGGTTTTCATATGTTGGGTTGGTTGGGCACGGTTTGGTTTTGGGTTCAAAGATCCCATAAGTGATCAGGTCTGTTCAGTTTTTGGTTGGGAATCTGGGTAACTCAAACTGACTTGAGAATCGACCCCATGTATATATTATATACAATATTTGATATTGTATAAATACACTTTATGTTTGATTGTTTCTTTTATTGTCATTGGCTTTAACCATGTATTATTGTTGACTATTAAAAATCATTAGTATAGTATGTGGTGTTGATTTTATGGTTTGGTCATTTTTAAATATTTAAATGACAGTGGGTCTCAGTTTTTTTCAGTTTGGGTTGGTTCGGTTCCATACATGGTTGTAGGTTCAAAAATCCTAGAATCAACTAGGTTGGTTTCATTCTATGTTTGGCAATAACCTAAACGAAACCAAGCCATGCACACCTCTAGGCAGATATATTATGGCTAAATTTCTTATCATTCTGACATTGTTCAGATTGAAGCACAACAATCTTTTCCATCTACATATTATTAATTGTTGCCATATCCATGTAGAAAAAATTGCGAAAAGTTCCAAGAGAATCATGCCAAAATTTGAATCTGTGTCTGATCCTCCTGGTTCCTAGTCTCTGTAGAGTCTGCTGTTCTTTATGGAGAGTCGTTTCTTTATGCTTATTCTATCATATGCTTGCTGTATACCTGGGCAGTTTATCCCCTCTTCCTGTTCCCGTTTATTGTCATCCTCATTTGTTCTTGTTATTGTTTTTTTTGTCTTCAATTATATTTTGCATATTGACTCCATTATGTTAGTTTTCGTAATATATCCTATGTTGGCTTATCTTTGTTTACAATGACCTGATTTATAAAGGAAACATACGGAAATGTTTCATCTGATTCAAGTGATGAAAATTGGATGGATGCTTCTGATGTACCAACAAAGAGAAGGAAGAACAATACAGGGAAAGTTGCTTCAGCATCACCTTGTGGAAGGACTCCGATTATAGAGGGGAAGCACAACCAGGAAGAGAGTGAACGTACTCCTAAGAGAAGAGCTTGTAAGAAGCTAGATGTTGAAGGCACAAATGATTCGCCAGCTAAATCATATAAAGGTTCTTCTGAACCTGGTTCAAGTTATGGTGGTTCTAAAAGAACACCATATAAAAGACTTGGAGAGGCGGTAACTCAGGTATCACATGCTCGTCAATTAATTTTTACTTCTTAATTCATGTGGTAGTCTGCATATGGAATCAACATTTCCCCATCAATTCAACTGTGGACTGGGTTTTTCTGGCACTGTTCTTTCCGTTTCTACAAATAGTAGTCAAGGGACAAAATTTTGTTTCATTTCCATTGAAACAACTGAAATGTTGCTGTTTTCTAGGAAACCGAAACAGAACATTAGTGGAATATTGAAATCCAATATTTCCACCGACACTCAGAAACACAATGAAACACAGTGAAACATGCTGAAATAATGAGATATTTCAACACTTGAGAGGAATGTCCAACCATGGTCATTTCTATTTGTCTTTTTTCTCAAAAGAAAAAGGTTAAGAACCAAATTAAAAAAAAGTTAAAATTTATCCCAAAAAAAAAAAGTTTAAGAAAAAGAAACTAGAAAGGAGAAGAGAAGGTTAACCAAAAATGATTAAGTTATTAATTCTCTCTTTTATTTTTTAGTTGCGAAGTATTTTTTTTTTTAACTAGAATTTTGCTTTCTTTTATTATTATTAATTATTGAAATTCCCAAATAAAGCTGCAAACCTCTTCCCAAATAAAGCTGCAAACCTTTTGTATATGATCATCTAGTATTCATAGACCTATATGCTCAATTGTTTAATTATTCAGAATTTATTAACATTTATATATTACAGGTTATAGTTTTTGTTTCTTAACATTTTCAATTTTTATTGTCATTTCACTAGTGTTTCTAAACAGTTCCATTTTCAAGCTAACTAAAACAACCTACCGAAACAAAATTTAATCGGTGATGATGGTAGTATTAAATATGAGGAGGGACTAATGCTTTGTCACAAGCCAGCAAACCTTGTTGACATTAGTATTGAATGATTTGTGCTCTTTGTACCTTACCTTGTAATCATTTCACAATTCAATTGACTTGTGTTGTGGTGGTAATTTTGCAGGGACTTTTAAGAGCCTTCAAAGAAAATCAATATCCAGATCGAGCTGCAAAAGAAAATTTGGGAAAAGAATTAGGAATCACAGCCCATCAGGTTAGCAAATGGTTTGAAAATGCACGTTGGAGCTATCGGCATACATCTCGCATGGCATCAAGTCTAGAAAGTGTCCCAATGTCAGAGCCCGAACCAAAAATGGTAAGAGAAGATGATGCTGGCAATGGAGTAAAAAATAAGGAAACGAGCAAAGTGGATGCTGGATTGGCCTCTACGACCCCCAGAGGTCACAAGAGAATAAGTCAGTCAGAACATCAAGCATCATCGGATCACATGTTGAGTATTGAGGAGACCCAGAATCCAAGTGCACCAGTTGATTTACCGAAATCTCAGGAAGTGAGAAAAAGGAGCAGACCACCGAAAGCTCGAGTGCAGAAAAGGGGCAGACCACTGAGATCTCAAGAAGTGAGAAAAAGGGGCAGACCTAAACGTAAGAAATCTGCTGCTTGACTATTAGGAAATTCTGTACTGCTTGGAGATTATTACTTTTGATCATTTGCTACTTGGAATTGAGTTGTCCGGAAGGGTAGTCCAATTCCAAGGTGAGATCCTGAAAGCACATTTCGATTACTGTTCTGTAAACAGACTTATTTCTGCTCACATACCCCCGCTCATAAATCTGTTCACAAAGCAGACTCAGTGAGATTGAGAACACTTGTTGGTCATTCAAACAGATGCGTCATCGGCAAACATGGTGCATGATGGTATCTGATAGAGAAATGTTCCCCAAAAGCCAAGAGTATGCAAAATATGCCATCTTTTCCAACAGAGGAGTCCATGTTTGGTTCAGGTTTGGCTCAAGTTTGGTCAAATGGTTATGGTAGGGCAATTATAGGGGGGAAGACATCAAATAACTTGGAATAACCTGTGAGTTTGAGGTATTATGAAACACATTTAATTGTTTTCGAAACACAATTGACTTGTGTTCTGAATTAAATTGAACTTGAAAATTTCTGTGGCTTCTAATTTTTATGATGGATTATAAAATTTCAAATTTGTTTGGCACAATGGAAGTGATGAGGCCGAGTAGCCCTTATTGCCATTATAAATGTTGAGGCTTTGGGGGAGAAAAATAGAGGGATATTTGTATTTGATTTATGAATGATAGGTTAATGATTAATTTTTAGTTACATGCGTTTGTAGGGCCTTTTTTGGGTATGGCTTAGATTATGCCTCGATCTGTTTGGTTTGGAGTTTGAGTTTTCAATCAATATATATATATATATATATTAGTGTTTTTTGTTTTTTACATTTTAATTATTATTTTTTTTAAATTCACCTAATTTAGATTACAAAGTATAAAAAAAAATTATTGAATATGAAAAAATACAATAAAAAAATTAATACATTTTCTTATTTTGTTGTGCTCAATAATTTTTTTTTAAATTTTATAATTTTTTAAGTAAATCTAAAATGTAAAATTTATTATTAAAATATTTTAAAAATTCACTAAAAAATATATATATATATAGATTAAAAACTCAACCAATTTGTCGTTTACACCCAAAACACATTTTGGAGTTTTTTTTTTTTAATATTCCAAAAAAAAAAAAAAAACTAATTAAAAAATCGACCCACTTTTCAAATTATTTGAAAAATTAACCTGCTTTTGAAATCGCATTTTCAAAATACGATTTTGAAATTGAAATTACATTTTCAACATGCAATTTGCATGTTGAATATGCAATTTCAGCATGTCATCATAAATTACATTTTCAACCTACGATTTTAAGGTGAAATTGCATGTTAAAAATGTAATTTCAATTTCAAAATCGCATTTTAAAAATGCGATTTCAAAAAGCAGGTTAGTTTCTCAAATAGTTTGAAAAGTCGCTAATTCTCTAAATAATTTTTTTTTTTAGAATATTAAAAAAAAAAAACTCCCACATCTTGTGGTTGTCTAAAAATGGAAGAAGCCAAGATCAAAAGCTCTTCCACAACAATTATATACAAAACATCAAGTACACAATACACACATGTCTATGACAATAAATAAATAAATAAATAAATAAAAATCTAGAATATATAATATATTATCATCCTATTATGTACAATTCGGGTATAAATGTCAGCCTCCCATGCTATAGGATGGTCGAGAATGTTGACCATCGGAGTATTCTTTGGCATAGTCACTCGATGAAAGCAAATTCACCTGCATCTTTCGAACTTTAGTCATCTATCTCATTGAAAGGTCCAAAGATTCAGTAATAAAAAAATAAAAAATAAAAAATAAAAAATAAAAAAAATCATAGAAGAAAAGTGAAATACAAAATAGTTGAGGCACATAATTAACCTTAACAATCTCAGAGTTTGAGCTCGGACGTATATAGGCTGCTAAAACACTCATATTAAAGTCCTGGGAGAAAAAAAATATATATAAAAAAGAAGAAAAAAAATCAAGATATTAGAATCAGATGACAGCAATTCATGAAGCACGATTAAGGAAGAAAAACATGTTTTTTTTTACATAAATTAACATAAACACATATGTATAGGATAGGTTTAGTGGTGATAAGCAAGGCGTCAGTTTTAAATAAATTTTGCAAGGATTTCAGAGAGTCAAGATTAATGCAATTGCAAAGTTGAAAATTGTGTATGCACCAAGCGTAACAAAACTAATATAAATACAAGCATTACGATATTTACATTATTTAAAAAAGGTAAATCCATGGAGTATTTCTTCAAACTTAAATCATCATCAGGTTTGTGGCTACTATTAATGGTGCAAGAAATGGCATTAAATCAATATAAGAGGAAATGAAATAGCAGCCACTGTTTCCAACAACTTTTCAGGAAATGGGGGAGAGGTGAAGGGGAAAGAAAAGGAAGTGTAAATTTTGTCCGGCAAACTTCTAATTTCCCACTCTAAACATGAAAATAATGGGAAAATTTTGATATCTTTTTGGTAAATCACCATTCCATTTGAAGCAAAGAGAACATCTAATAAAATGCAAACTCACTCGGAAAGGATCACCCCTTAAGGACTGCACAAACATTGAAGCCCCTGCACCTTTACCCTGCTTATTAACAGCAAAAAATTACAAATCCGTAACTGGAATCGAGAAAATGTTAAACAAAACAAAGACGTGTGCAAAACAAGCATCCCTCCGTGTGTGTGTGTGTGTCAAGGCACAGACAAAGACGTGCAATCACACACTCAGACATGGACGTACACATGAATGATTGAGACCCCGAGAACTTTAGGGGAAGAAGAAACCCAATAAGAAGGGGAAATTTGTAGGCCATACCTCTCACCTCCACTCATTGATATTGGATTTTCACTTCCTCGTCTTTTCTTTCAATGGGATCAGTCTTCTCATTGTTTCGGAAAAAAAAAAAAAACACACTACGATGCTTCCTTATTTACCACTTCCAAGGTAACCTTCTGAATTTGAAGCTTCTTCCCAATCACCACCACCAACTACCAAAAAAAAAACTATAAAAACCCCTATAATATGCACAGGGTATGACTTTCTAATTTTTCTATAGCACTGTCCCTTGAGAATTATTTTCTGTAGCCATAAATAAGCTTTCTATCTGATGTGTGTATTCAGTTTAATGTGGGATATGTGTTCCTATTTATTACACAAGTTGTGGATCTTCAAATTAGTCAGAATTCTAACACTAGTCAATATGAAATTTGGCTTGCAAGCTTTTATTCTTGTAGGGATGTTGATCCCATTTCTTAAACTTATAGAACAGTAAGGATGATTTAACCATGATGCAAAATTTATGTAGCCAGTCAGATGCCTCAACTACTACAATCAAAGGTGGACCTAATTGAAACAAGACACGATTAAAAATATGCAAAATAACAACAGAAGGGCTGAGTTCTGCAATTTCTAGCAAACAAAGCTCGTATTCCACAAGATATGGGTCTCATCAACCGAAAACTTAAGTATTTGCGTCAACCTCAGCAAATTTTGAGCCAAATTATAACCCAAAATCTACTTTTGTATTTTAGCTAGCCTTTTTTTTATGTACACACTCCATCAAACTCTCTATTCTAAAATTCTATTTCATTAAAATATTATTTTTTATTCTCTTATTTTTTCAATTTAAATATATTTTTTCCAACCGTCATATTTTTAAAACGGCTATATTCTAACGGTCATATTCCTACGGCTATATTCTAACGGCTATAATTATGTTTTATCCATATCAATTTAATCTATCTCTTTGGAAGCTCAACTGATGTTAAACAAATATATTCCAAGACCAAAACAGTAGCAAAACAGCTCCAGAACTGCAAGAAAAAAGTTGCCAGGCTGCAGAGGCCTTTGGCCGGCCGACAGATATATTGGCCGGCTGGACAGGTTTTTGACCGCGCAAAGAAAGGAAATTTTGCTGTGGCCAGACGACCGGCCATGGTATTTTGGCCCAGTTCTGTTCCAGTTCAGTTCTTTTTGGGTAACACAATGAAAGAAATAAAGAAAGGAACAGAAAAAGGTGTGAAAATATAATAAAAAATAGATTAACGTATGAATAGTGTCTCACTTAATCAGGTGAGGCACTGTAGCAAAGTCAAAATGAATGGTTGCTATAGAGAGTTTCATGGAGCTTTTGCTCTCTACAATAGCTTCAAAGCCATTGTAGAGAGCCTGATGTGGATGCTCTTAGATAGAAAAACAAGTTATTCCCATAGTTTAGTCACCAAGTGGCTGTGAATGGATGAAACAAGAAGGATAAAAAAAGGCAAACAATAAGAGAATCCAATGTAATGGAAACACCAAATATGCAAGTAAAAAATATAGTGACAGGAAAACCAAAAGAATATCCAATCAATAGAAAAAGAACGAATTGATGATGAGGTGCGTAATTTCTACTTTGCTAAATAAGTACAAGACAATGTGTTCGCATGGTGGGAAAGGATGGCATAATTATCAATTGAAACTAAAACCATTCCCATGCTGGAAAAGTTAGGACTCCAGTGGCCAGCCAGGTAAATATCCTTACTTTCTTTCATGGCTCTATCTTTATTCCTAAGGGCGTTTTTTCATGAAAAAGTCAGTATCCGTCTGGTCCTTTGTTATAAGCATGTATCGGTAAAACTTTATGTTTCTTATTTCATGCATCATGCTACAATGAAAAGGGGTAGAAATAAAATAAAGTTATGGCACAATAGCCATTACATCATAAAGATTATGAGTGATTTAGAGAAAGTTCCACAACCACAATGAAATTAGGGACACAAAATTTCTGCCAAAAATCTTTATTCTTTTTCAAAGAAATAAGTATTTTTTTCTTCTTTTTTTTTTTTTTTTTTTTTTGTATTTGAGGATGTGATTTTTTTTTTCTTTTCTTTTATTTATTTATTTTTTTTATGACCGGGCGTTCATGCCAGCTTACGAGCATCTCGACTAATCCCGAAACCCACGCAAGCGTCCCTTCCACGTGGATCGGGCAAATCTCAGACAGAGCCTACGGGCATGGCCCCAAGGAGCAAATTGCTCCTAATGGGAGTTGAACTTGAGAGCTAGAGAGTGTACACCCCTAGCCCCAAGTTGCACACCCACTAAGCCAACCCCTTGGGATTATTTGAGGATGTGATATTCACAAACCATTTCTAGATATGAGGATATATGTAGTCCATCACGCTACAATAGATTACATGCGGAACACAAGAATCACAAGAATAATTTACCTCCAATGATAAATCCCTGAGACGTCTTCCTGTTTGAGCGCAACAAATGCGGACTACGTTTTCATCACAACTTCCACTTATAATATAGTCTCTTCCATTCATGTAATAAGAACGAGTGTAATTTTGTGAGCTACCTGTTGAACTTATATTAAAATCCAGATGGAGTCTCCCGTCAGCAGCCAATAGTTGTTTAACCTGATAACATGGGGGGTTAATCAACATAGTACAAATTAAACACATCGTGCATATCTAGCCACGATGACCATACTCATGCCAAAGATGTTTAATATGTTTAGCTAGATCTTAACATATCCAATTCAAAATCGAGTCTGGTTATGTTCCACCAATAGCATCTGATCTCTGCTGGTGATTCAAATTCTAAAAGCATATATAGAAACAACTAAAAAAGAGAATTAACATTGGAAATTAGAAATCAGAAAGAGGAGAGGAAAAAAGGTTGCAAGGAAATAAGCTTAATTACTAAAATAAAGGGATCACAGTGATTGATGGATTGGACATAAACACTGTTAATGCATGCAGTTGATTATCACTAAAAATACCTCATTGTCAACAGCTGACACAAGAAGATAGTGGTCATCGGGGGAAAAGCAGACCATTACATTTCCTCGAGAGCTTGATGCCGTGTAGCAAGGGAAAATTGGTTTTTGTCTTAAATCCCACATCTTAACCTCCTGATCAAATGATGAAGTAGCAAAAATGGATGGAGAATGGTTCGCAAACTTAACAACGTTAATGTGCTCTCGATGCATATCAGTGAACACTTGCAAGCGTCTTCCACAGCCAATGTCATACAAAGCAACATTTCTTGAGTATCCACTAGCAAGAAACCATTCATCCGTTGAGTTGACATGAACAGATGTCAGTTGATCAAACTCGTCAAAGGTAACAGAAGGAGCAGTGGAATGGATTTCTTTATTTCTTGGAGGAATATGCTTGATGTCATATAGTTTCAGCGAACCATTGTCAGCACCAGCAATTAGCTGAAATTCAGCCGCCGAATAAATAAATAATAATAAGTCAACAATTGCCACATCATCAGAGTATAAAGTAGGCACCAACACAAATTCTTTAATAGATTCACCGAATTGAATAATCCCAAAAAAAAAAAAAATCCTCTTCAGAGGGGAATGCTTACAAACAATTTAGGAGGCGGGATATTCTTCGAATTTACAATACCCTCTTCTGGCAATATAATTGACCCAATCATTCTTCCTTTAAATGCAAGTTGCATATAGATGGGCCCCGCCCCAACAATTGGACAGATTCAAACCAAAAAATCTCTCAAGGCATAACTGATAGACTAAACTAAACTAAACTGGATCCAAGTATGTCTTTGCACCTGGCTCCTATATTGGACTTATATCAAGATGAACATGATATTTTTTTGATCAGCCATGATGAACATGATATTACCTCAAGTTGGCTCATAACTTAAGAGCAACCTTGTCACATCCTAAGTGACATGCATGTTCATCACATATAACAAAATTCCACCTAAGCTTGTACCTTTCTGCTAGCTTAAAGATATATTTACCTTTCAAATAAACGATTTCCTTTCAAAGCTTAATTTTTCCATTTGTTACAAAGAAATTTTAAAAGCAAATATGCCTTTAACTTTGCACAATCCTGAATTCACTGAGTATGTGATGACATGGACCATGACTATTTTCAAATAAAACTACCCATGTACTTAAGAGAATGATTAAACACTACAAAAGCGGAAGTACATAGCATACTTTTGATTGATAGTAGTAAGAATAACTGGAATACAATGGTAAACCAATAAAGTGGAATTTCTCTTCATCACATTCAATCTGAAAAATCCCATACCTTGGAGGGATACTTTTTGAGCCAACATAGTCCCAAAACACTATTCATTGCTCCAAGTGATGGGATGTAACTAACGATATTCTCATTCTCATGATTCATCACAACAACTTCACCATCCAGGGTACCGAAAGCCATAAGGCTAGAGTCAGAAGGATGGTACTCAAACTGCCGTGGACGGAAGCTCCTCCTTTTATCTCCTGAGATGCTTAAAATAGAAAGTGGATGCAAGAGAGGCCAAGCAGAAGAACCCACTTTTGCAGCAGAAAGTGACCTGGAGTAGAAATGTTGAGACTTTGCCGAAACATGCAATGGCTTCTGCCTCCAATTTTTTGAGTGAGTACAGCTTGCTCTGATTTCACGCTTCTGTAAGATACTGACAACACTCTCTTTATTCTTCCTCCTGTATGGTAGGTACTCAAAGTGTTGTGAAAAGATAATGTTGGCTCTCTCCCTGTCAATCTTTCTAATTGGCAAGTCATCAAGAACATTCAAACGGGGTAATGAAGCTATCATGTACTCTCTGTAATGTTTTTCATAGCATATTGGTGAAGGATGATGAGAAATATATTTCTTTTGCACAATAGATGAGATGTATCTAGATTCAGAAGAACTCAAGTACTCGTCATCTTGCATCACCAAGGTCCCAAAAGAAATCTGCTATGACAAAATAAAACTATACCTTTAAAATGGAGGCACAATAATGCTGGGCAGGTAAAATGTGATGATAAGTTTTTGAAACAAAACCATTTCTAGAAAACAACAAATAATCCGACATTTGCAACTGAATTTCAAAGAATATTACTACATGCTTAAGGAAAAAAGGTATTATTATTTATTGAGGCATCCACAGGCCCCCTTGACAATTTCATGTTGAACCATTCTATTCCAACCAAATATATAATATTATATGTCTACTAGATGTTACCTGGAATGTATATCATTTTGGCATGTGGAACTGGAATTGGAAGGTAATATGATAGGGTATCAAACTATTGGCATGTCTCAAGATACTGACGATGAGTGTGATTTAGTTTGAACAATTTGACATCTCAAGAAATTTAATCCATTGAAATTCCTTTTCCTTACAAGTTTTCCTATATCAAATTAATCATGTAAAAACAAATTTCTAAGTGTCTCTTACATAACTTGAGGCACTGATGCATTTGGACTCTTTTTTTAGAAATTCTCTCACCAAAACTCCCCTCTTAGAATTTGGTTCCTTGTACTATGTTTATTTTTTTTTCATAGCAAAAACATTAAGGAAATGAAAAGGGAAAATGCACAAGTCACTTTGTATCCCTAAATTTAGTGTCATAGCTAGAAAGTGTACCATATTTGGAAAAGTAAGTCGCAAAACTAGAATGCTAGGGTATGTGTTTTCTGGTAACTATTTATTTACCTCATTTTGCAGATCAACCGGCCCATCCCACCCAGGAATTGCATCAGGCAGCACCTCCAGTTGGCCAGGCTCCCTATGGTGGTTTGAGAAATCCACTTCACTATCATCTGATGAATCCTCAAAAGTGCATTGGACATCGTCATTGATATAGGCATCTTCCATTGTTGAATATTGATAATAATCTTCATCAAAGGATGGTGCTCCAATGAAAAGACCACTGTTCAGCTGATCTGAATCAGTACTCTTCCCACTGGGTGATGCAGGACAAGGCCCCGTGTCGTCACAACACAAACAATTCTGAAAGCGGAGTTCCATTAAAGAAGGAAGCTTTGATAGTGCAAAACTAGTTGTCCAAAGATTTGCAATTCTCGTCTCACATAATGAAAGGAACTTCAGCTTTGGCATACAAGCAAAACAATCCTCTCGGAAACTAGTGAGTGAACTGCTGAAATCCAGGTTAAGGGTATGCAACTGCATAAACTTCCCAACCATACTGAGTTTCCGGAAGTGGGAAGACCTCAAGTTTAACACTTGGCAATTCAAGCCCTTTTGAGAGAGATCCCTAAGAGTGATGTCAAAAGGCAGTGAGTTCAAATCAAACACGTACAGAAAACAATTTTCTCAACACACACACAAAAAAAAAAACTCCTGTCATACGGTGTTTCTGTAAGGGTGGGAAAAAAGAACCTGGCTCGTGCATACTCAGAAATGAGGAATTACAGAACTGTTATTGATAAAACCACTATATGAAAATGAGCAAGAGAGGAATGGAAAGAAACACAACACAGATTTAGGCAACTAGTTAAATATAAAAGCATGGTTATCAAAAATGCTTTCCAAAAGCAGATACCTTTGAGAGTTTGCGGGATGACAACTAGTTGAAATTTTCATTACCAAAAAAATTGATAGTGGTTACAATAGTAAAATTGGTAAAAGGTTTTTCTACTTTGGACACGGAAGGATTAACCATTCTATTTCATTCTCCATGGCATTTCAAAACACAAATCCATACTGTTCAAGACTAAAAAATAATAGTAACCTTTTCTTTGGGTAAGTAAAATATTAATCACCACCAATAATAAATATAATTAAGTTAATCTTAGTTTCTTTTTGACAATAAAATGGTAATAAAGTGTGGTTAAGCAATCCAATTAAAAGCAGACACAACTACATACCGCAAAAACTCCTTCCCAAAGGACAAATCCCGGAGGTCAACAACTCGAAGTTTTTGATTGATTGCACGCAGCAACACCAAAACATATTCTCCATTCAATTCACATGATGAATCATGAAATATATCAACTGCATCAATCTCAGAAGTGTCAATTTCCAGGAATATATCAAGAAGTGGAGGAAAATCAGAATCCTTCAAGTAATCCAAGGAAAACACAAGGCTACAAAGCTGGTGGCGGGCTTTTTTGACCTCAGCCTGATTATGAAAGCAACTTATGTTAGGAAACAAAAATACAGTAGTGCTCATTATATAATTCATGCTTGATAATTAGGCAAATTCAAATGAAACAGGAAATTGTTCGTAATTTTGGGGATATCTAGAACCAAGAATTCCTGAATTACGCGACATAAAGTTGGGAATCATTCAGGATTCATTTGTCAGATGAAGTATATCGGGATAAATGGACAGATTCACAAAAAATTAGAGAATCTTGTAATTGTCTATAGGTGCCAAACAACCAACATTATTAAGAAAACAGCCTCTTAGACAATCAAGTGATGTATCAAGCACACACAAATGCAGAGGGAGGAACACTGAAGAGTGAAAGAAACAAAAAATAATTATGAGGAAAAACTATGCTATACAATGGATTTTAAGTTTTTAAAAGTGAGACGTCAGAGATTTCTTTCCCTACTCTTTATCAACATATAAATGTAAAATTAATTGTTTGTTTTTTCATACAAAATGTAGAACTTAATTTTATATAAACATTACTTTCTACTTACTTTCATCTATATATGGACAGATCTTTTGTGTCCCTACTATGTCCCTGTACTAATTCTTTGGAAATTGTTGTCTTTGCGTTTCTATATCATGTAGTATCCATGATTCATAGTGTGTGCACATAACCATGTTCCAACTATTTGGTCCAGTAACTGAACTCCTTTGTTATTCAAACACTAGAAATGGCATATTTTATTTCAAAGCATTTTATATTTTCTCATCCGAATTCTTTCTTTTTAGTATAAACTATAAAGGCATGATGAGTTATACAATGGGAGCCCCAACCTACTTGCTAAACCATCCTATCAGTGGCTTGGGACAGAGAGTCCATCTTCACAACTTCGACCAATTAAACTATTTTTTGGGGGGCATATCGGCCAAAACCAGAAAATTTGAACATACCACAATCCTTCATCACCACACTGTATGTCCTTTCAAAGCCATCCCTTTTCTTATACCAAAAACTTCAAAATGCACCAACTTTATGGCAGGAAGTTTGTTCTCTCACTCCTTGGTATGAAATCTAAATCCAGTGGAACTTATAGTGCCAGGCCTATCATACCAACAAAAGACTCTGGGAGTAGTATTTGCGTGGTACATCAACTCAAGAATTTCCATTATTATTATTATTATTATTTATTATTTATTTATTTATTTTTTATTATTTTTTTATGTATTACAATCGCCCTAGCTTTAGGATTCATTTATATCCAGACTTTTCGAGACATGGTTAATTCAATCTCAATTTAAATAAGAAAATAAAATTTACCGTTGAGGATTACTTACATTCATGCAAGAACATATTACAAACAAATGGTTGATGAATACAATGCCAAACATGATGATAACAAACCTTGAAAAAAGCTGACAAAAGTGCTTTATTAGGTAGGACCCCATGCCTCCTACAACAATCAAGGTACCTAGAACCACAGCCAGAAGGCAGTAATTAAAGCATTTAGCGGAAAACACCGAAACTAAAACAACAATCCATAACTAAAGCATATATTAGGCTATCAAGTCAAGAAACCATCAGAGTGTTGGTGAAATATATATAAGACAAACTTCAAATTTTCATTCTTCTTTTTTTAAACATTGGCAATTAACACTCCGTTTGGAATGTGAGGTGAGAAAATAAAAGATTGTGGTCTCTCAGTATCATGTTTGGATGAGTAAAACACCAAAGTATGCAATACAAGTATTTGGATGAGATGTTTTCTTTCTTTCTTTATGTTTTAATGGGCAATCTCGGTATTATAAAAAATAAACGACCAAAAAACTTGTTTCTCACCAAATCTCACCACGTTTGGTGAGAAATTAAACTTATAAAATAAGAGTGTTTTTGGTTCATCAATTTGTATAGGAATTTGGAAAGAAAAAAGAGAAAGGTTGGGTAAAATGTGAATGAAATGTAGTTATTTCACCCACCTTTCATGCGCTTTTCCAAAAAATTAGGGAGTTGTCTTTCTCACAATTTCTCATCATTTCCTTCCTAAATTATAAACCAAACATGATAAAAAGAGTTGTATTTCTTTTCATTTCTAACCATTTCTCACCAAATCACATCATACATAACTAAAGCATATATTGAAAGGTCAAAGAATTTATCTATGACATTTTAAAACTCTCTATCCTTTCTTTCTCTTCAATTTCCCATTTTTTTTTCCCTCAAACTATTGTGCTGAATGTCCCTTATCCTACCAACGCCAAATTGTCAACACAATTGACGTGGCAATACACAACAACATACATTTTCCAGTACAAAAACTATCAACAAATTAAATAATCAGTAAAAATATCTAAATCAACTGAACTGCAGTGATTCTGATAGGAAATTGCTGTGAGGAGTGAATTTTGGTTTGAAAAGCAAAAAAATTAAAAATTAAAAAAAAATGTACCGTTGTTCGAAGTCTGGTGGTGAAAACGTAGAATCTGTAGTTGATCCAGGAACAAGATTTGCCATGGCAGTGTTCGTGATCTCCTCCCTCTCCCGCTTACTCCATACTAATCCTCATCTCTTACATACCATATACATATATAGATACATGTATATAAACTGCGATTTACAGAGTATGATGAGAGAGAAAATCTGAGCGAGATTGGGGCCTGAGAGAAGCCAATTTATACCTTTAAGACCACACGGACATCCATGGCCGACCCTGAAGCTTTTCCGAATGGAGTGTGTCGCACTTGATGCAGGCGTTCCGTTCCATGTGTTCGCTTTGCAACAAGATGGGCTTTGGAAGAGTTCAATATGGGCCTTGAAAGAACTGGTTAGTTGGGCCAGGCTAGATAATGAGCTATATAAGCCCAATAAGTTTGGAGATTTATGGGATGCAAGGGTAGAACAAAGTGCTTTCAGCCCATTTATTTAGACGGCCTATGTTTGGGCTTTTGGCCTAGACCAAGTTGTGCCAATAATGGCCTTTGGGCTTTTGTTTTTACAGGGGCTACGATTGATAATTACCTGCCATATGTGGGACGGGCAATTGTCAAGACGAAACTCTGGTAACTATATATATGAATCCTAACATTTACTCCAAAATAAAATAAATACATAATAAATGAGAGTAATGTTATAAGAAAATACATCACCTAGTGGCTAGTGGTATTGAAAAGGGATGATTAAAAAATAAAGCATCGTCCTTTGTTTCTGTTGAGAAAACACATTCATCATACTTTATTTTGGGTGAACTGAAAAATGAGAGCAATGTTATAAATAAATGATTTTTTCACCAAATTTTTTTATCACCAAACACAAAAATATTAAGATTCCAAAAAAAAAAAAAAAAAAAAATCAAATATTTTATAGCATACACATCTTTTGTTTTGTTTTATTTTATTTTGCTATTTTGATTAGCAAAAGTTAGTATCGGGGGAGTTCAACCATCACCCTCTTCTTGTAAGGACATAAATTTTGTCTCATATTTCACTCCTATAAGTAGAACTCAAAGTCTTTCTTAAGAGAAATTTGATAACCAAAATATTAGCCACACTCACACATGCCACAACCCCTTGGTTTGTACAAATCGTCTGTTGATATGCCTCTTGCGGGATAACTAGCACTATCGGTTCGAGTCCGGATCCTCGGCCGCCCTTCTCGGTGGCCGTTCCCAGCAGCCCCCCAAAACGACGTCGTTTTGGGGGTTTTTTCATTTTTTTTTTTTCTTTCTTCTTCCTTCTTCGCAGAACCAGAGGGGAGGGGAAGAAGAGAGAGAGGAAGGGGAGGGGAGGGGGTCCGGATTCGCCGAAGACTCGCCGTCGCAGGTCGTCGAGCTCGCCAGCCGTCCGATCGTCGCCCGATCCAGCTCGTCGCAGCAGCTGCACCGCCGTCGCCTCCGCCTTCGGCCCACCTCCGCCTCCTTCTCCTCCTCCCCTGGTGATTATAGCCCCCTCCAGTTCGGCCCACCGGCGGCTCCCTCTTCTTCTCCCTTCCTCTCTCTCTTCTTCCCCTCCCCTTCCCCTCTCTCTCTTCTTCGCCTCCCCTCTGGTTCTGTTCGAATGAGGAAGAAGAAAGAAAAAAAAAAAATCAAAAAAACCCCCAAAACGACGTCGTTTTGGGGGGCTGCTGGGACGGCCGCCGAGAAAGGCGGCCGAGAATCCGGACTCCTACCGGTTCGACTTTTGTGTCTATTTTAGTGTTCAACTTTTTCTTTTGGGTAATGCTAGGGACACTAAATTTTTTACCAAACAAATGACCAAATATCTCACATGGGGGTGGGGTCCGCAATTTTGTGGGCCCCACACCCATGTGAGACATTTGGTCATTTATTTGATAGAAAATTTGGGACCTCTAACATTTTCCTTTTCTTTTTGTCTTCCTAACAAAAAGCAATAAATAAATAAATAAATAATATAAAAGCACTATCTGTGTAAAAATTTTAGGATTGTTTAGACGATTTCACACACATTAATCTTGGTGTCATGCTGTTTGGGTTAGTTTTGTTAACCATTTTTGCTTCTACATTCTTAATTGTTAAATTTTGAAGGAGATGATTTTTTTTTTTATCTTTTGTAAAGTACAAGTATAGCCAATTTCAACACTTTGATTTTCATGTCACCGTATAATAAGAACGAAGTTGCAATAGAGGATCAAATATAACTTTGTGGATGAGACGTTTTCTTATTAAGTGTGATATTGAGATTCGAGTTCTATCCCTATAAATGTAATTTTCTTTGTCTTATTCCTCAACAAAAAAATAATAATAATAATAATAATAATTTGGATTAAAATTTTGTAATTAAAAATATAATTTTCTTTGCCCAAATGATCTAAATTCAAGTTTTGGGCCAGAGCGGGAGTGGGAGGGGAGAGGGAGGGGGGTCGCACCCCCAAAAATTATAAAAATCATGTATATTATATTAGTAATAGTAAAATAATTTTAAAAAATGAAAAAATACATGTGTATTTGTCCCCCCTAAAATTTGAATTATGGATCCGTCATTAATTGTAAATATTATTTTCTTTATCATATACCTCTCCTATATATATCGTTATCAGTGCAGTATCCTTTTTCAAAATTATTTCAATTTGAATTTTCAATTTTCTTTTTCTTATTTCTCTCTTTATCAATTGTAAAAGAAGTAAAAAAGAAAATGAAGGACCACAAGGGCATACCCATTTGGTATGTGCCACCTTATTCTTGTCAAAGCAAATAGGGTGGTGGTTCTAAAGAGGTCATTCTGTGGGGACGATGATACTGATGAGGTAATTATTCAGTAATTTCAAAATATAGATACGTGATATTTTATAATATTGTGATTGGTGGAGAAGATGAATAGATAAGGTATTACGTTAGGTGATTAAAAAATATAAAAAAATATAATAAATAATAATTAGTTAAGAAATACGAAAACGTAATATTTCAAAAATATTTTATAATTTTCCCATACTGAAATGGGGCTGTCTCAAGTATTTGGTGGGGGGTAGCATAAATTAAAAGCACTTTTAAAAGGTTTGGCAAACTGTTACATCTTTCATGACTTTTTAACCTAATAATATTGGTCATCCCTCTTTAGTCTGTTGTCATCCCAGCTTATCATTCCTTCTAAAGAGAAAAGTGAACAAAAGCACCATTCGCATCATCTCTCTCTCTCCACATCTGTATTACTATATAATATTATAGATGTTAACATAATGTCATATTTTGATTTTTGAAAATGTCATTTTAGCCTATTTAAAATACAAAATTTAATTTTGAGATAAATTAAGTTTGAACTTTGGTGTATGAAATAACATTTTTACCATTTGAACGATATACAACATGTTTATATCTATATCTAGCTATACTATATATAAAATGAAAGTTAGAGATAGTGTAAATGTCACAGATTTTTTATTCAAAAAATACCCATAACAATTTGAAAATTGTTAATACATTTGTACACGCATCACATGTATACCAACTGCTAGTTATCTTCTATCTATCTATGTTATATATAAAGTAAAGGCTAGAGATAACGTGTAAATGTCATGAATTTTATATTCCCAAAATACTGATAATAGTTTGAAAACTATTACTGCATTTGTACATGTGTGTGTAAAGGCTTGAAATGGTGTTTGATTTTCAAAATACCTTTCTAGCCTATTTAAAATATAAAATTATATAGAGGCGTGAATGCGGTTTGAATTCAAAACCTTTACGCTGTGTTTGGTTGGGGGATTTGGGAAAGGAAATGGAAAGGGAAATGGAAATAAAAGGAAAAGGAGAAAGAATTAATAGAATTCCAAATTCCAACTATGTTTGGTTGTGTTGGTTATAAAATAGAATTGATGTCCTAAAAGGTCTCCTATTTCTTTATTTATTTCTCACCCCCTTTCTTTTCTCATATATTTTTTATTATAACCAAACATAAATAGGATTACATTTCTCATTCCTTTTCCAAATCCCACCCAAAAACCCCAACCAAACACAGCATTAGTTTAATACCACTTGAATAACACATAACATATATACTTTAAATTAAAATTAAAATGGGACAATCACTAGTATTATTATAAAGTGAAGGCTTCTCATGTGTTGAGACAACTTAAGTAAGATGAATGGAAGTTGAATCAAAGACTTTTTGTTTAGGAAACATCTTTATTATTAAAACAATACACAACATATCTAATTTTAAATTAAAAATCAAACTTTATATTTTAGAGATTTCACAATACGCTTATTGGGTGAGTATACACCCACTAATGTATCTTTCTATTATATAAAACTTACATCTGAATTGATATAAGTTTGTCACGTTTTTCGTTTTTCCAAAAAATTATTGATAACTACTCGGATCAAATTCTGTAACTTCTTGTCTCAAGTAATTACTTAAGATTAAACTCACATCAAATTTTATACCCTTGTGATTATGTTATGCACGTGATATGCCGCGTAAATTAGAAGGCTGTTTGATGGGTCAAGAAGGCATATCATGATTTAGAACCCCATGCAACTTGCAAGCCATGCTTTATGCCCATTGATTATACCTTATTCTGTTTGAATAACAAACATGTTAACCCACACAAAAAAAAAACATACTAAAGCATGCATGTGTCACTATCAAGAAAAACCCCCCCCCCTCCAAAAAAAAAAAAAAATTAATAATAATAAAAAAAAATAATAGCAGCAATTGGGAAAGTATTATTTAATATTTGCGGGTGATGAAGATAGTGGCAACAAAATCAAATCGAATCCATTCAATTCAAAGATATAGATATATACTAGTTTTAAAAAATCCATACAAAGCAAGGGCTGTTATTATAGTAGGTTTAAATTTTGTATTTTAATAATTTTTTAAAAATTAAAAATTATTCTATGAAATTGAATAGATAAATCATTATATATATATAATAGAATTATGTGATATAATATGTATCATTTTTTGATTTGTTATACATCTAATGCTGTAGACTCCAATTTTATTATCATATCATTTGGGGTGAATTTATGAGTTCTTAACATTTCTTCCAAATTTATAAAAAAAAATTATGGTGTATAGTTTTTTTCAACAGATAAATATAAAATAAATATTAAGATAATTCTCTCATTTAAAAAAAAAATTACTAAGATAATTCACTAAACTAATAAAGAAATAGAAGAAAATACATATCTATACCATGGCTAATTTTATTAATACATAAATCATACTCGCATTACAAATGACCAATTTTATTAATAAGTAAATCAACAATTTTTAATGATATGAAAAATATTTTTTAGTTACCTATTTTGTTAATAAATAAATCATTAAATCAATTAATAGTTTTTAATGATATGAGAAATATTTTTCAATAAACAATTTTGATAATTTATTATTGCACAGTATTAGCAAAAATCTAGTTTGGGTCAAATCGATAGAGGAGATTCGACAGAATAACCAAAATTTCACAAAAAGCAACAAATCAAGCAATTGTGGATGGTGTCTTATGCCTTGACAGTTTCAAGAACTTCTTTGGAAGTCGTAATGCGAAGAAACAAGTGTGAAATTTGATTGAAGAACAAGTAAACTTGCCACTTAATTACAAGAATTAAATTACAAGTTCAATGTGCATAACAATCAACAGAGTAAAACTTGGCTACAGAGGCTGAATTACAAACAAAATACTCCTAAGTACAAAAGCTACTGCTATCTAAGTTAAGTTACTCTTAATTCCACATGGGTTGTGAATTTTTGTTGAAGATCTTTCTCCTTTGAATTTCCAGTTGTTATGCTACTAACCCTGCTAATTGCTTGCTGACACATGTCCCACCATGGAACAAATTACCTCCACTTCTTGCATAACTGCCCATAATCTCCATAATCGCTGGTAACTGCTTCTCTGCTGCAGCCTCCTCTTTCTCTTGCAAACGAACCGTGTGTCCTCCATTACTTACATGCCTAACTTCATGGCTTGACACCTGGGCCATGTTTGGCCACATACTATTGCACTATCAGATGAATTGACAAAGAAAACTACACTTGCCACATATACTCCTTTGACTGTTTCGCTCTTGTCACCTGTTCTACATTCTAGGACTCTCATTTCACTACAAATTCGTGGTCTTTACCCCTAGCATTCACTGGATCAGCTCTCCGTATTTTGTTACGCTTGTTCGACAGAGAAAACAAATTTTAGTGCCAACAATGCCTCCCTCATTCAAGACAAAAATGATGTTTTTGTTTTGAATGAATATCAGAATGAACAATTTAAAGTCTTGACACTTATATACTTGGGTGGTTTATAATAATGAACATTTAGGCTCATAAAGACAAACTCACATATCAAAGCCCAAATACCACAATAAAACCCAGTTGCCAAAAATTGACCAAAATACTAATGAAATAGGCCCAACTGTTAGTAACAAGCCCAATTGTCGGTAACAGGTTCAAACTCAATCAGGAGCGTCTACCATAAGTTATTTGAATGCCAAAATTTGAACCATCACTACTCTCACTTCCTCTGTTTTGCTCTGTACTTTGACTTCTCAACCTTTTTGCTTCGAACCTTTTTGTCCACATACTTCTATAGTGCCCAAACGAGCTCAAATCAAAGGAAAGAAAGAAATAGAAACTTTACCTGTGCAACGTTTCCCAACTGAGTTCCAGTAGCTACTCCGTTAACACGTCTTCAATAGTTGTATTATTCCACGCAGCAACCACTCTACACAAAGGGAATTGGGTCCTACTTTCACCACAACAATTCCTGACAAACTTACTCATTATTACCCTATTGCAAACACTGAAGTGATGCTTTTCCATAAGGTGAAGTTAGCTTAGTACCATTGGGACTCAAGTCCTAACACTTTGCGCTCATGGCAAAAACCTAACCCTAACTGGAGGCTATGGGTCCAGCGAATGATGGTATACGACATTGATCTCTAGAGGGCTTTAGGTATCTACGATGCTATCCAACTATCCGCCTTGGCCCTAGACAGGGACAAATGGGCCATCAGTGTTGCTTCCTACTTTTGGTCTTTGTCATGCAACTCCCTCATCTTGAGATGTGGTATGATCTCTCCCATCATCCTTGATGTCGTACATTTAACTGGCTTTCCTACTTCTGGCCAACATATCAGTGCACTTTTAACCCCCAAGGCAACTATTAAACTTGATACCGACCTTAGCTATGGAAAATTCCAAACCAAATATCAACAGTTTGGTCTTGAACCCACAGATGAAGAGAGAACAACTTTTTACTTATTGTGGCTTTCTCGATATTTCTTATGTGTCCCTGGCTTTAAAATTACCAAAGAATACTTAGTTCTTGCCACTTACATTCAAAAAGGCATAGAACGAGCCTTTGCTCATTTTCTTTTAGGCACCCTGTACAAAGGTCTTTTTTCCTTAGTTAATAAGAAAATTGATCATAACTGTGGTGGCCCCTTCTGGCTTTTCCAAGCCTGGCTTTATGCATATGTTCCTAAAATCGGGTCCACCATCCAAACTCCATATTTCTCACCATGCGAAAGCTATGCTGAATTTTTTCTTTCCTTTAGACCAGTTACCTTCAATTCCTTCACCAAAGTGTTCACCACTCTCTTTCAACTACCTATCGACAGGGATCCCTAGCTTTTTATTCCCTTCTAACATTTTCATTTTACTTCATCCAGACTCACATATATGAATGTTGAGCCCCATACCCTAGATGATGACTGGAGACAAAAACAAAAAAGCTTTTGGTCTCAAATCCTTACTCCTAGATATATTCTGGTGAGAGGGTCTATCTCTACCAGTAGACTCTCAAACTATAGCTTTGAGAGCTACAACCCTTGCCAACGGGCTAGGCAAATGGGTCTGTATCAAGCTGTTACTTGCCCTTATTTCCATCACATAATTCATGAACAAGTTGGGGCTAGACTTCAATTTAAAGATCATTTAGATGTGGAGACTCTCTTAGCTGAGAATCAGAAGTTATTTGACCAATTTGGCTTTTATTACTGCAACACCACACCTTACCTTACCACAAGATTCAAAGAATGGTGGCTTCTTATGAGTGCACTGATCTTTGATAAGGAATTTCAAGTCTGTCTCTAGAATGTATATCATGACAACAAGAAATAAGTATAAATGAGTATTTGTAAACACTTGTGCTCCCTTTTTTCTTATACCTGTTATTAAAATTGCTTTCCTTGGGTGTGTAATGGTACTAATTTGCCACATTTCCTTCATGCAAACAAGTCTCATATCAAGGCCACTCCTCTGGCTATAGAGATACCTGCCTAGGCTGTTCCATTCCTTATGAACAAAGGTAAGGCTCCAATGAACCCACCAAAAAAGTCCAAAGGTAAACCCTTGAATACCGCCAGCTGTGTAGGGTTTATGCCATACAACCAAGGTGTTGAAATTGAACGAAGAACTAAGAAGAGACATGAAGAAATTAAAGAGATTCTTTCCTCTCAGTCTCAATTGGAGAGTGATATAGTTCTTGAAAGGAGGTCCAAAAGAAAACAAGAACAACCAACTCCTTTTCAAACTACAGCTCCTCCTACACCAATCCCTTCCTCTCCTAGCAGTTCTTCCTCTCCACTTATAATGGTATAGACTTCATTCAAACTTTGCTAAACCACTATTTATCATGTTTAATGTACTGACCTTCTATTCACTTTTCTTCTTTTCAGACGTACAAGAGGAGAAAACTTCTCTCTCCAGTTGTATCTCATTCCTCTCATGAAGAATTGCCTGAAAACCAGACCAATCTGCCCTCTTTTTTTGCCTAAGAATCAAACCAACTTACCCTCTTCTCAGACAAACTTTGAGGATCAACCTCCCCACCATGGAGAGTAGACTGGTCAAGAGAGAGCAAGCCTAAGAGAACTAGCCCCTGAATTGGCTCAGCTTTTGTCTGACATTCCTTAAGGGATAACTTTAGGGAATTTAATAGTCTTCCCTCTTAGAGGGGATATGCCATGGAACAAATGAAGTCATCAATTTTCCTGGTGTGGCCTCTTCCTCAGAAGAATCAGAAGCCCCTGGGCATACCAGAGAGACACTAATTGACTTAACTGATAACCCTGAAAACCATACATTCCCTATCGACAGAATTTCACCTGTCCATGAGCAAAATGATGTCATCTATCAAGATAACCATTTTCCACCTTATAATCAAGGGAATGAAGTTGACAGAGCTGACACTGAGGTCCTGAATAATGAGTCATCTTCAAGTGACATGAGGACTCCTCATGAGGGAATTACACAACTTTTCAGCAAACCTATTCAGTCTCCCTTTACCTCTATACAACAATCAAGGGAGGAAGTACCTTCATTCCATCTACCTCTAACAATTGATGCCCCCTTATCAGTTCAAATTGAAATTCCTATGAGTGAAGGGACCTCAATTTTGCCCAGACCAATCACCATGGACATGGGAGTTCAAACCTCCTACAGCTCTGGTCCTGTCAAAGAATCCACCAATGCCCTTGCTACAACCATTTCTGAAGTGCAAGTAGCTTATTCATAAGTAGCATTCTCTATGCAAGTGTTTATCTCCTTTGCCTCATCAGACTTTTGATTACAACTTCACCATGCTTTTGATTACTCTAACAGACTGGCATATCCACTCATAACTTAGTTACTACTGACATGGAGGTACAAACCACTTCCATCTTGCCTAACACTGAAACTTCTACTATGTCTTCAACAGAGGTAGAGCATTCCTAAGTTGTTCATTTTTCTTATAATTTGAAACAATTACTAACTTAAACTCTCTATTGCAACAACCTAGAGTTGCTCCTCTTCAAGACTTACTTTTGGACATCTCTGTTGTTCAGCAAACTGTTGCCAACCTGACTGTCAAAGAAAGATTGAAGTAACTGTCTAATGAAGAACAACAAATGATAGGCCAATTTTTCACAATACTTGGTCAACCTTTGAATGATTTGGTTCTTCCTTATACTCCAACTTTGACTAATTGTTTGGAAGCCATTGCACCTCTGATGCCTCAACTTTTTGACCTTGACCAAGTGCAGGCTTTCCAAAACTTCCTTTCAAAGCTCCCACAACACTTAATGGCTATTAACTAATTTCATACTAAACCAAAAACCATTGAAACCCAAGTGGATCAAGTGAGAAAAACAATCAATGCTCTGACTGAGGCCTCTACCCGATCACAGGCCCTCATTACTCAACTTGCCATTCTCATAGCAGAAAAGGCTCAACTGGAGACTTAACTTGCACATGTGAGATCTTAGAAAGCTGCTACTGAACAAGAACAAGCCAACATTTCCCAACAAATTCCAAACCTTCTTGTTCAAGCAGAAGGTGGCCCACCTGCCATTAAGCAAGCCCAAGCTAGACTTAGGCAAAATAAAATTAGGCACCAAACTGCCCTTCAAGCTTGGAGTAGGCTTTCAATGTACTTTCGAAAAGATTAGGCCAAAAATAATTATCTTGATTGTACTCATGACACAATCTTTAATGAAAGATCTGTCACATTTACTCCAGTTTTTCCTGGTTTGTCATATATGCTCATTTTCATGCTTTTATGACTTATTCATGCATTCCCACATAGTTGGATAATATTTCTTTAGGTACTTGCCATTAATGACCCTTCTATGTGGCTCAGCTTCTAAAGAGGCAAGATGATAAGCTCCCTCTCTAAGGACCATGTGTATTTTAAATGGACCTTCCCAATTTGGGGACCGCTTGCCATATTCTGGGCTTTTTAAGTTAATTAGTAAAATGGTTTTCCATACCAACTCTCCTTCAAAAAACACTTTACTTTTTACTTTCTTGTTATAGCTTCTCTCAACTTTCTTTTTCTGAGCTATCAAGTGATTAAAGGCCATAATCCTTTTTTCCTCTAAGTCTTGCAACTCAATCAACATAGCTTCAGATCCATAAGGATATCTAAATGTCTAGCTAGTCGATTAGACCTTGCTGTTACTTCTAGGGGCAACACAGCATCATGTTCATACACCAACTCATATGGAGTTGTACCTGTGCTATTTATTTTTGAGTTTTTGTAAGCCCAAAGTACTTTTGACAAGAGATTATGCCAATCTCTAGGGTTATCCTCAATCATTCTTTCTAAAGTATTCTTGACAATCTTATTTGTTGCCTTAGCTTGCCCATTTTCCTGAGCATAATAGGGTGAGGAATTTAATATTTGAATGCCATATTCTATGGCAAACCCCTTAATCTTATCCCCATTGAACACTGTGCCTTGATCGACAGCAATGGATTGGGTAAACCAAACCTATGAATCACATTCTTTTTTAAGAACTCGATGACTTGAGTCTGTGTCACCACTTTTAAGGGCACTGCTTCCACCCATTTGGTAAAGTAATTAGTGGCTTCCAATAGGTAAGAATGTGTTTTAGAAGACGCTGGGAAAATATGCTGAATTAAGTCCATTGCCCATCCTCTAAAAGGCCAAGGCTTTACAACTGAATGAAGGTTTGTAGCTGGTACCCTTTGAATATGGCCATGTTTCTTGTAACTCTGATATCCTTTTGCATATATTATGTAATCTTTTCTGATACATGGCCGAAAATAACCATATCTGTTAATCAACCATCTTATCTTATCACCAGCTTGATAGGCTCCACAAATTCCCTCATGTGTTTCTACCATGGCTTTCATTTGGTCTAGTTTACTAATACAAAGTAAAGTCAAACCATCATGTGTCTTCCTAAATAAATCATCCCCCATGATAACATAATTTAGGGCTTGATATCTTATTTTCCTATCACTCCCTTCACTAGGATTCGACAAGTACTTTATCAAAGGAAACCTCTAATCTTTCTTTGTCATATCCAAAGTGAAAATTGTCAAGAAATTTCTACACCTAATCCTAAGTGTAGAAAAGTTTCTTTTCTTAATTCGAACCACCCTTTCTTGAGCTCCCTTAGGAATTTTTAAACCAGAAGCTGCTTGAGCCATCTCATTGGCCTCTTTATTCTCCAACCTGTATCTATGTATGAATGTGACATGGTCAAAGAAACTGATTAACCATTTAACCTCAATTAAATACTCCTCTAAAGCACCACTTACACACTTGAACTCACCCAAGACCTATTTAATGACCAACTATGAATCCCCCAAAACTTGACGGCTTCTAATTTTAAATTCTATGGCCAACTCTGGGCCAATTATCAGGGTTTCATACTCAACTTGATTACAGGACAGAATATGTTGTGTTTCCAACTAATATGCAAATTGGTACATTTGCTTATTTGGCGCAATCAATACAATACCTGCTCCAACTCCTTCATCTATCTTTGAACCATCAAACATCAATTTCCAAGGTTCATTTTCCACCATATTGACTTCATATAAGTCTAAATCGACAGATGTACAAGGGTGTTCCGTTAGAAAATTAGCCAACCCTTGTCCTTTGACTGCTTTTTGAAGCACATATTTGAGACAATATTCAATTAATGCTAATATCCATTTACCTTGTCTTCCTCTCAAGATTGACTTGGTCAACATATGTTTGATAACATCTATCTGTGCTATCACAAACACTTCTGTGGGCAACATATAATGCCTCAGTTTAATGGCTGCAAAGTTAAGTGCTAAACATAGCTTTTCGACAGAATTATATCTGGTCTCAGCATCATTTAACCTCCTACTTAGGTAATATATGGCTTGTTCATGACCCATATAATTTTCTTGAGCCAATAAACAGTCAATCGACAGGTCAGAAGCTGAAATGTACAACTTTAATGGCTTACCTGCCACTAGGGGCATAAGCACTAGAGGACTTGCCAAATATCTTTTGAGCAACTCAAAAGCTTCTTGATAGCATTCCTCCAATTTAAACTCAATTTCTGACTTATTTTTAATAGAAGAGAAAATGCTAAAGTTTTTTAAACCAGATTAGCTATGAATCTCCTTTAAAAATTTATTGTTCTAAGGAAGCTTTGCAACTCTTTTGTGTTAGTTGGAGGCTTTGCTTTCAGAATTGTTTTGGCCTTATTAACATCCACTTTTATCCCTTTGTGATATACTAAGAAGTCAAGAAAATGTCCAACAGATACCCCAAATGCACACTTTAAATGGTTCATCTTGAGTTTGTAGATCCTTATTCTTTGAAATGTCTGCTACAAATGTTCCAAATGCTCATCAAAACTGTCAGACTTGATGGCTACATCATCTATGTAGACTTCTAAGAATTTTCCAATCAAATCATAGAAAATGAAATTCATTGCCCTCTAGTATGTTGCACTTGCATTCTTTAATCCAAAAGGCATGACTACCCATTCAAATGTCCCCAAAGCACCAAGACACCTGAAGGCTGTCTTATGTATATCCTCTGGGTTAATAAAAATCTGATTATACCTAGCATGACCATCCATAAAGAACAAAATCTTGCTCTTGGCTGCTGAATCTACTAACAAGTCAGCCACTGGCATGGGATATCATCCTTGGGAGTTACTAGATTTAGGTTTCTAAAGTCTATGCACACTCTTAACTTACAATTTTTCTTCATAGCAGGGACAATGTTAGACAGCCACTCAATATACCTGGTTATTCTAATGAAACCTATTTTGAGCAACTTTTCAATTTCCTCCTTGACCAATAAGGTGACTTCATTTGTCATCCTCCTTGGGGGTTGTTTATAGGGAATGAAATTTCCTTTAATTGGAAGCCTATGCCCTACCAATGCTCTACCAAATCTAGGCATTTTTTCATAATTCCATGCAAAGTAATCCACGTACTCAAAAAGCAAACCAACTAGCTTGCTCTTACATTTATTAGATAGATTAGAATTTACATAGATGGGCCACTTACAGGCCTTACTCTCTAAGTTATACTCCTCTAAAGGTTCCTGCACATTTACCTTGAGGTCATCAAGCTTGGCAGGAGCAACCTTCATATGCTCCAAATGCACTTTTTTATAACTCAAAGGGCTACTGTCGATAACACATTCTACTGAGGAACAATTGGGCAAACACTTAGGGCTAAACTTACTTTCTAAGAAGAAATAAAAAAAAGCCTAGAAAAAGTAGATCTAATTACAATGGCTATCTCATCCAGCTTGTCTTCTTTTATCACTTGTACTTGCATTACTCTTGATCTTCAACAACCTCCTCTATCACAAGCCTTTTCTGCTTCTGCATCAGGCTTGGCTTGGCCAATTCCTGGCCTATCTGCTTGAAACCTTCCTCAATGAAGGCCTTGAACTCATCATTAGTCAAACCTTTCCCTTGGGACTTGACCTCTTCCTCATCAATCACAACTAGACCTAAATCCTCATCATACAGCACAACTTATATATTGTTAACATCAGCAACAAAAGGATTTGCATCTGCCCAGTAAACTTTCATTCCTCCTTTTTTACCTTGAACACCACTAGTTAAAAAGATTAGTTCCTGGTGCAAAGAAGAGGGTACACACCCATTAAGGTATATCCAATCCCTTCCTAACAAAACATTGTAGTTGGAAGCAGAATCTATCATAAAGAAAGTTGTTCCCATTGACCTGGAACCAACCTGAAGCTGTAAGGCCACTACTCCTCTGGCCTCAAATGACCCACCAGCAAAATTACTTATATTCACATCAGTAGGAAGCAAGTTATCGACAGATTTCCCAATAGCTTTTAGTGTTCTAGAAGGAAAAATGTTGACAATAGCCTCATTATTGACCTTAGTGGTTTGGCTTATGTCTTAGTTACTGCTATTTGAACTACTAGCTCAGTCAAATCTTCGACATCACCTGCCAATTTATCTAGCTAATTTGGTTTAGCCTGAAACCTGTGAGGAATGGCCATAATTATATTGCACTCCTTAGATGAAGGTAAAGAGCAAAGTGAATGGCAGCCAACTTTTCTCCAAAGTCTCCACCAGAACTATCTAATTTGATTTTATCTTCTCCAACCCTTTTATTATCATTCATGTTATCAATGGCCATCTCCTGGTCTTGTACTTCTTTCATTGCCCTATCTTTCTCATTGTTATCATCTTCATCAGACATTAAATCCTTCTCCAACTCTTTCAACTTCTGCCTCAACAAAGCCTTTTCAGAAAGCTTCCCAACAGGTCTGTCATTTACCTTTTCTGGCTCCATTTTTCTTTTCAAAATCTGATATGGCTGTACTGAATGGGCTCTAGAAGTTGAACCCTTCACTTCCTTTTCTCTAGCAGCAGGAACCAATCCATCTCTAGTCCATACTAAATCTTGTCTTCCAACTGGCTTATCCCCCACAGCTGTAAATATCATAGCATAGAACTTTCTTTGTTCCCTCTTTTTTTGAGTTCTTGTTTCTCCTATTGGTCTCCAACCAGTCATGGGAAACTTTGGATGAGACACTCCATGCCATCCTAGATGGGATGGTACTAGAGACTTTACCATCATTGGTTGAACTAGTAGCTTATCTAGCTTCATTCTTAGGCCACGATACTGCTGTTAAAGTCCTTCAAACGGTCTCACAAACTGTTGTTGCCCTTCATATGGCCTTCTAGTCTGTTGATGGCTATTATGTGGTGTACCAAACTGCTGTTGCTGGCCAATATATAGCCTAGTCAGTATTTTTGGATTTTCATAGGGCTTAATACCCTTTTGTTGTTTGAGCATAGCCCTTACGTTACTTGACCCACTAAAACATGGATGAACAAGAGCCCCTTAGAACAAGAATGGAGCATCATCCCTACCATAGTTCTCTACAGGACCAAATATCTCTGGGTCTGTCCCATCATAGAACAAACAATCATTGTCGAAAATCTGCAGATCACCACTACCTATGGTGTTGAACCTCAAACCAACATTCTTTCCAATTTTTTGAATTCCATCAATCATAATGGCCTTAGCTCTTTCTTTATTAGTACTACATCTGAAACAAATGAACCTCTCACTGGCTCTCCTTGAACTTTTTTTCCTTTTGTTTCTTTTGCCATTTTCTCTATCCTCTCTTTGTGGAGTTTCTCTAATTCCACCAAGAGAACTCTAGGGTTCTTATCCTTCTTCTTTTGATCAATCGATTGGAAGTCAGTTGATACCATGTTGATCTCCACCATATTTGGAAATGGATCACTATCAACTGCTATGACCCCTTTATCTTTTTCAGTATACTTTAGCATTCCTTTCTGAATTAAATCCTGCACACAATTTCGAAATGTAACACAGCTATTAGTGGAATGCCTAAAAGAGTTATGCCACTTACAATACTGCTTGCCAACCCTATCTATTTCTCTAAGAATGTTGTGGCCAAAAGTCAAAGTTAAAAAGTTGTTTGCTAACAACTCATCAAATAATGCATCTGCTTTTGATAAGTCAAAAAAGTATTGCCTATGTGATATAGCCACATTCTTTTTGGCTAGCTGTGTTGCTGACATGCTCGCAGACTTGTCAGCTTTCCTTAATGTCTCACAAACCACAAGCTTTTTACTTATCACTTGAACAACATCTATGTCAACATCCATATCAAACTCAACCTCTTGGTAATAAGTCCCTGATGAGGCTGCATTTCTCTGCTGCTCTTATCTGAGAATGGCCTTATAACTGGTTGCCCTTGAAAACAACTCAAATAAGTCTCTAAGCATCATGCCTTCAAACTTTTTCCTAAGTTCAAAATCTAAACCATTCTGAGCTAATCTTATGATTTATATTTCAAGCATATATACAGGACATCTGATTTTTGCTTTCTTAAACCTGTCGATATACTATTATGCATTATTTCCTTGTCTTTGTTTAAATTTTGACAAATCCACCATTGTCACCTTAGGCTCGGTTCTAAAGAATTGAGCATGAAACTGACTCTTCATTTCTTGCCAAGTATGAACAAAATTTTCTGAAAAGTTAATAAACTATGTACATGCCACTTTAGACAGAGAATGAGGAAAGAGTTTTAATTTTAAACAATCATCATAGCCAAGTTCTTTACATTGGAGTATGAATGTAACAACCCTTTGGAGTATGAATGTAACAACCCCAACCCATGATTAACATTAATCTATGATTTCATATGTCTAATAAGTTATTAAGATCAAATTCTGAATTAATTACATGTGTGTTGCATTATTTGTGTTTATATTTGTTTAACGTAGGAAAATCTGTTCATGTTTATGTTTTGATTTGCGAATTGAAGACCTTATCGGCATCCGATTCAGAAATTAGCTTGATTTATGTGTTATTTGGAATTTTTAGAACATTATGGTAAGTTTAACTAAAATTCGATTCGGAACGATTAAATTAGGAAAATTAATGCCCAATTAAGCCTAATTAATGAATTACTCAATCCAAGCCTATATATGGCACTTTTTATACTCCCACTCATCCTTGTTGATTACATTTCAACACATTCTTGAACCTATGCACACACAAACGTGAGGATAAGAGGGAATTAAAGGGGAGAATTGATTTCAAGAAGAAAAAGGAAGAACTGCTAGGCAACTAAAAGACAAATTGAAGAATTAAGCTAGGACTCACCAAGACTCACCTAGAATTCAAAGAATTGAGAATTTTAGGTAAGACTTGCATTCCCTAAGCTTTCATTTAACTCACTTTACAAGAATTCAAGAGAATTTAGTTGAATTAAGCAAATCTTGAGCTAATGAGTTGGTAAGAAGACCATATCATGCATACATGCTCTTTTCATAGCAAATTGAAGTTGTTTTCAAATATTTCCTCTCATGCATGTTGTAATCCTAGCATGGTTTGAATAATTCATAACATTTCTTACCATTGGACCGCATTTGATCATGTTTTGGAAGCTATGAGGTCAAATGAATACATGCATGTCATGTTTATAGCATGTTCTTACATTTCAAGTTGAATTTTTTGCACAATTGACTTGCTTTTGGGCCTTGATTTCATGAAGTGAACTTCAAACCAAGATGTTTTACAAGTTCTTAGATGTTTTCCAGAATTTTGGCCTAAGAAGATGAGTTTTGAGGTGTGGAATTCGAGTTTGGAGCTTAGGAGTGCAATTTGGAAATTCCAGATTCTGCACTTCCGCTCAAGCGTGAGATTCTGCCCTCAAGCGGCCACCTTTGTTTTTGCATCTCTGCTTGAGCGACCAGAAGTTTGCCCGAGCGTGAAATACATGCTTCCAGAAGTTTCATGTTTTTGCAGACCACTTGAGCGTTAAGAGTTACACTCTAGCGGGGACATGAGTTTTACGCTCAAGCGACCATCGAGCGTCCGTCGAGCGTGAAAATCACATAATCAGTACTTTTTTCAAATTTACATAGCGCTTGAACGAGGGAAGTTATGCTCAAGCGTCCCTGCACACATTGCATGTCCGCTCAAGCGAAGGAAGTTGCGCTCGAGCGGGCCCCTTGTTTTCAGCAGGTTTTGTTAAATGTGTTCAAGTATATTTTGGCATCCTCATTGCATCCTAAGCCAAGATTAAGACATAGTAATGAGGGTAAAATGTAGAAACACACTACGAACAGAATGTAATGAGTTAGATATATTCCAAGGTGTATTTCAAATGTGTATTTGTTATGTATTGATGTAGGTCACGTGCCGTAAACCGTTTGATTAATCTGCTCTGTCTGTCTGCACCCGAAGCCAACTGTGAGTAATAACTTAGTAAAGTTATATTCAACTTTATTTATTTTCTGTATGATGAAATAAGATATGTCTTCTGAAATGTTATGTTCTAAATAATGAATGGTTGTCCAAATTCTAACATGTATTCGTGGCATCCTTTGCATCGTGTGATATCTGTTAGCTGTTACTCGGTATCAGAGGTTCCATTATGGAACTTATTATGTCTGCACTCTGTTACCCGTACCAGAGGCTCCATGATGGGGCTTAGCATATCTATTATATGTTACCCAAATCCGGAGGTTCCTTTATGGAACTGGTTACTCATAACCACCATACGTTCTGCATCTGTTCTGTTAGCGCTAATGGATGTACCACATATGATTAAGCATGAACTCTAATTTCTGTATATGATTTGGACAAGATTATGAATATGGATCTACTTTTGCTTTTGAAATAAATATGAATCTATTTTCTGGAGTTGATATGCGACATCATTCATGGAAATCCTTTACTTTGTTATTATTCACTAGGCTTTCGCTCACTATTTATATTATGTATGTAGGTGACCAGGCACGTGATGAGGGCCAGAGTTAATGGCCTGGGATTCCATTTTGTCAGCCACCCTTTGTACCTCCCGAGGAGGTTCCGGACCAAGTCAAGTCGTGTGGCCATGTCTTTTTGAACGTTTAGCACTTTGTTTTCTCTTGTTAATGAACAGTTTGCTTTTGGTTATCTGTACATAGGGTGACATATAATTACTGTACCTATGTGATGTCATGAGTATGCTTATAAAGTTTAAAATGATTTTGTCTCATATATGTCTGCACAGCTCAATGGACGTTGTATTTTGTGTATTTGCTTCTGCAGCCCCTTGATTATGCGTTATTATGTTCAAAGGCCTTTGGTAATCCAAGGATTACTGGCCGATTACGATACTAAACCTATAGGGGCGGGTTTTGGTCGTGACAATGAGCCCATCTACATATTCTATGGTTGATTGTCTCTCTTTCCCTATAAACAAAGTAAACTCAAGAATCCTATAATTTCTTGGAATGGAGGTTGTTTGGTAAGAACTCTTAAACATTGGCCTATCTGGCCTTCTCAGGCCTGGACCATACATTTCTTGTATGATGTTCATTATTTGTTGTATATTATTAATCTAAGGGCTTAAGTATTGTTGTTGTTATCCTCCTCCTTGAACTTATGGTTGGAAGTAAGGAAAATGGGGGACCAGGCCCTCTAAGCTTTGGATGCATCATGTTAGGCTTATAATATGGTTGTTGCACGACATGATCTCGTATATTCTGAGGCCTTACTTGATTAATTGGCCTATTTCTCTGTTCTGCCATAGCCTGATAACCTGTTACAAGCCCATCAAAGGCATGAGTACCATACATTTGTGGCATTAGTTGCCCTTCAGGTCTCATTCCCATCTTATTTAAGTTGTGATTAAACTTTGAGTTTGCGGGGTATTCCCTTTCAAACACAGGATTTATAGTCATTCCATCCTCATATCTCTCTTGGAGTGTGGAAGGTCTGTAAAATGATACAGGTTCATTTACATTTGCATGCTGTTGAGAAGTTACAAGAGGCACGAATTGTGCTTTATTTACCTGAGGCTCCTCGCCAACCCTTTTTGGTTGGTTGGGCTTGATGTTAACCTTCTCAAACAAGGCCAGCAAGTCATCTACCATCACTTGATCCTCATATGTAGACATAGAACCAATTGTTTGCTGAGTGTACAGTAAAAGAGCCCTTCTTGGATCAATAAGAGGACAACTAGATTGGCCAGTTTTGGCCATATTGTGGCCATTTCCTTGACCCATTTCCTGTCTGGCCACTGAATGGCCATCACCTAAGTTGTCTTGCACTCTTTCGAGTCCACCATCCAAGTCTTCTCCATCTTCAACCCTTTTCTCAAGGTCTTCACAGACTTCGTTTTGTTTCTTCCTAGCCATGCTCTAAATTAGACAAGTCCCACTGGGCGTGCCAAAATATGTTAGCAAAAATCTGGTTTGGGTTAAATCGACAGAATAACCAAAATTTCACAAACAGCAACAGATCAAGGAATTGTGGTTGGTATCCTATGCTTTGACAGTTTCAATGACTTTTTTGAAGGTTGCAATGCAAAGAAATAAGTGTAAATAAACTAAAATTTGATTGAAGAACAAGTAAACTTGCCACTTAGGCCAAGTTTGGCATCCTCAAAAAAATCTAAAAAGTCAAAAAGTTATACAAAAAGTAAAAAGAAATTACTATTCACAAATAAAAAATATTAAAAAAATATTTTATATATATTTATACTTCAAATGCACTAGCAACGTGACAGTCCAAAACCAGGAAAAGATCCACTTTTTTTGTAGGCAAAATAAAATTCCATAGGTAAAGTTTATTAGTTTGATGGTAATATTAGGCCCTTGGGGGCCCACTAAGGGTTCCGTTTTAATAATCCGAACCGTTCAATATATAGAACTCGTCGATTAATATATGCCTACAAAAAAAACACGTTGATCGGATATCGTTAACTATATGATCAACTCAGTTTTGTATAAACAAAACTGATGGTGTGATAGTTAACCGTTGGAAAAAAAACTAATCCGATCATATATCTATTGATATCCGATCAATGTAATTTTTTACAGGCACATAATAATCGATGAGTTGTACATATTGAACGTTTCAGATTATTAAAATGGGACCCATGGTGGCCGCCACGGACCCACCATCACTATCCAAAAGTTATTTGCTCCGAAGGAATTGATTATTTTTCTTACTAGACAGGCTCGGCACCCGCAGGCAGTGTACCATCAATCTTAAATCTTCCACTACACACTTTATTTATACAATTTTTTATTACACATTTTTTCATAAAAAGACAAAAAGTTAATCCAAACATCCATCTTTTTTTTCTCAATTTTTTAGTTCAAAAAGACAAAAAGTGCACTTATTTAGGACACTCCAAACAACCCCTTAATTACAATAATTAAATTACAAGTTCAATGTGCATAACAATCGACAGAGAAAAACTTGGCCACAGAGGCTGAATTACAAACAAAATACTCCTAAGTACAAAAACTACTATTATTTAAGTTAAGTTACTCCTAATTCCACATGGGTTGTGATTTTTTGTTGAAGATCCTTTCTCCTTTGAATTTCCAGCCTTTATGCTACTAACCCTGCTACTTGCTTGCTGACACGTGTCCTACCATGGAGCAAATTACCTTCACTTTTGTATAACTGCCTATGATCTCCATAACCGCTGATAACTGCTTCTCTGTTGCAACCTCCTCTTTCTCTTGCAAACGAACAGTATGTCCTCCATCACTTACATGCCTAACTTCATGACTTGACACCTGGACCACGTTTGGCCACATCCCATTGCACTATCAGATGAATCGATAGAGAAAACTATGCCTACCATATCTGCTTCTTTGACTGTTTCGCTCTTGTCACCTGTTCTGCATTCTGGGACTCTCATTTCACTACAAATTCGTGGTCTTTACCCCTAGCATTCACTAGATTATCTCTCTATATTTTGTTACGCTTGTTCGATAGAGAAAATAAATTTTAGTGCCAACACATAGGTAAATATTTTTTTTTCCTGAGTATTGTGTTAAATTAAAATTTATAACAAATGATAATTATAATTTCTAGTATTATACGACCGATTCATATTTTAAATAAATCTTATGGGTATATTTGTAATTTGTTTAAAAATAAAAGATTTATATTTCATAATTGACTAAAAATGTTCGCGTAATTACGAAAAAATCTGTTTCATAATTGATCAAGAATATTTATGTAATTATGAAAAAAAACCTGTTGCATAATTGACTAAGAATATTTATGTAATTACGAAAAAAAAACTTTCACTCAACATATAGGCTACCATTAGTAAATTATTCAAAATAAAATTATAAAATAAAAAAAAAGACGAATTTCAAGCACTTAAGCGATATATACCTCCATTTGGGAAATGGGTTGGCTTTTTTGGCTGTTTTAGCCTAGGCTAAAAAGCTTAGTTTGGGAAGGATTTTTTGACTTTTTTGACTTTTTTTGTGAGAGAAGAGTGTAATGATTATGCGTTGGATGTGATGTTTTGTTTGTTGTGACTAAAATAGCATATTTTATCTTTTGTGGTGAAGAAGAAAAAAAACTTTACTCTTTAGGGAACAAAATCCGCACGTACATCCACCCTATTTTAGATTGGTTTTTTCATAGGGTTTTATATAGGATTTGTTATTTATTAAGAAAAAAATTGATATGCCAAATTAGATTAGTGACTTGCCCTTTTAAATCCATATAGGAGTGTATCCTATGTAATTATTATTATTATTATTTTGAATCGTCTAGCGTTCATAGTATTTCTCATATTTTTACTAATCCCAAGACACTATTTTAATGTGATTAAATTAATAAAATAGTTGTAAAATAAATTTCATATGGATTCATATGGAATATGCAACTTAACTAGGCTTTCTAAAACAAATATGTAACATCTCCTATAGTAATAATATTGAAAAAAAGAACTTCAAAATAGGAAATCACTTTCTCTTTCTCTTCCAGTGAGACTCTTTTTCTCTCTTTCTCATCATGAACAAATCATCTTTTTTTTTTCTTTCTTTCCTTTCTTTTTTTTTGGTGGAGGAAGTTAAACTATGTTATTGGATCAAGCATGTTATGTTAATGCATCAAACATGCCTTTATGCTAACCTTGTATAGATTCTTGTAGTTTTCTTCAAAATTACCTAAGAAAAAAGATATACACATTATTTCACCTTCTTATCTCAAAATTTTCAATCTTTGACATAACAAATGATTTTGTACCTAAAAAGTTCAAATCACCATAAAGTCAGAATAATGACAGGTTACCACTCCATTATGGTTGTTCTATCCTCAGTATTAAACAAAATCATTGTTCTTAAATCTGCGTTTTCTTCTTAATGTTTTCATAAAATATTTACTATACTTTTGAATGTTGATTAATTTTGTATTTCTTTATTGCAACATACGTTCTTTGAAGCTTTTTCAATGTGAAAAAAAAGTATAAAAAAGAGTTTGGTGAGGATCCTCGGTTTTTAAGGAACACCAATTCTGTCCACCATGCCTAGCTCTCTTTTTCTAAATTTGAAAAATGTCCATCACAATGGCCCACTTATGAGGTGGATTGATTGTGTTAAACATTAAAAAGTGATACATGGTTGAGTGGATTATAAACAATATGCATGCTTTAAGATATTTGTTTTGATGGTGAAAATACAAAGGACAAGTACAACATGCCAAATCTGCACAAAAATACTTTTAACAATCAAATATAAAAAATAAAAAATAAAAAATAAATAATAATTATAATAAACCTATATGGGTGTCTCTGCATTATGAGATTATATATTATTGCATGACAATACACACAAGAACATCATAACAATAACAAGATTCGTGAAACATCATGTATTAATGTTAGTTTAGAAGCAAATACAAGCTTTAAAAAAAAGCTAATTTATTAATGAATAATGATATATGCACTAATTTGTACATTAACTAGTGTACCAATTGATGATCTGACATAATTTAAGAGGTTTTTGATATTTGTAATGTGATTAATGAGTGAGGTCAATAATAATGTCATAACTAGTGTTAATACACTAATTAGTGTATGTAATACCACCGTTTATTAATGCATTTATTTACGTACGTTACATGCCAAAAGCTTGAGTATCTATGAGCTTGAACCCAAAACCATTAAACCATGCCCCAATGCTCTCTATTGAACTTGGAGTATTTGGGAGACAATCTCTTTATGGGTGGTTCTAAATACACGTCTAACTTTTATTTTTAATTTTAAAGATCAATTTCTTTCTAATTAGGTTAGATGTCCAATCCAAAATCTGTGAGAATTTCTCTCCAACCATTTCTTTAAATACTCACTTTTCCTCTAGGCCCATTAAAAAAATTAAATAAACCAGCCTCAACCCTTCACTTTTAGAAAATGTCTTTCTACACCCACCCATTCTCTACAACTCAATATATATCAAGTATCTTCACCTATTAATGTTTACATTAGTTTGGAAGTTGTTTAATTAGGTCACTAATAAGATTCCAAAAATGCCCTTTCTGATTTTCTTTTTTCAATTTCTTTTGTAATATTTATTAATGTGTAAATTTTCACTGCAGTTATATCAGTTAAGGCATTTGATTCTCAATATAGGCCACTAAGCCCATTTTCATGGGTGGCAGTCTAACACTAGGGGTATCTAAAATTAAATTTTATTCAACTTTGATATAATTCTTTAATAATAAGGCCTTTGTCAGAACAAAGATTTGATTTTGATTTTGATTCTCTTTGTTAATTCTAATTACATCTGGTAATTTGATCTGGATCTACTAACCTCCCCAACCACCAGCAATCCAATATATACCAAACTAAAAATTGGTAAAGAAAAACCCCAAAAAATGTGAGAAGATAAAAAAATAAAAAGACTAAGCTAGCCAACAAACATTCATATTATCTGCATAAGAGCATTTTCAATAGACTCTACATGTTAGTGCCAGATAATAAAATAGCGGTGATGATTTTATGATAGAGTCTATCTTTAAATTTTTTTGTCCGTATGTTTCAATACACTCATTCTATCATTAGATCATACTTCTAAATTTCCATTACACCAGATTTCAAAATGATTTAATACATAAGAGTACATTAGAACAAGAAAATAAAAAATATGAGAATAAAAAATTCTTGACTCTAGAGACAAACCTTGTGCCTATTGATATTAGTATATTTATTTTGCATGGGAATGGAAACTAGAGAGAGAGAGAAGAAAACAAAATATATAGGTTATGAAACATGTATAATATACAGATAGAATTAACGTTGGACAAACAACAAAAAAACAAACGGCGGAACATGTGAATTGTACAATATATGACTTGGCCTCCCTCAACTTGATCTGCTCAAAAAGATACAAAGTATATATTATGATATTATTTGGTATATGTCTGTTTAATTGACCAACTTTATTTTTGTTGTTTTTGCACGTCTCATCTCAGCATATGGGTATTCTATTCTCACTACCAGGGATGGCAATTTCTCTCGTCGTACTCCATTCTCACCACCTTGTCGCAGTCCCATCCCGAATTTGAACATTATAAGATTAAAAAGCAAAATATTATCATAACATTCATTTTTTTTAAAAAAAAAAAAATTCTCATCATATATTTTTAACTCTTATTATTTATGAATCATTTTTTATTATATATCATATCGTCTCTCATTTTCATTAATTTCATCATTCTTAAAATTACAAAATTAAATTGTCCCCTTCTCTAATATGATAGGGGAGGAGGTGGGACCCTACAAATTTGTCCCTCCCATTAGCATCTCTGACCTTTTAAGTGACAAGAATTGAAAATTTTAATGTAACTTGCTAGAATGAGTGATTTATAACTGCATAGTGTTACCATGAAAAGTAAAAGTATCCATTCTTCAATTTTTCAAAACTCAACATTTTTTGGTTAGTTTGTTATTTTTATTTTTTTAAAAAAAAAAGAAATTTGATAATCTAAATTCATAATATTCATTTGGTAGCTTCATATACTAAACACTCCAATGGTAAAGATTCTTAAAATAAATAAAAAAAAGTAAAAAACACAACTCACAGACCGAGTCATTGACCTTTTTAAACAAACAAACAAAAAAAATGGAAAACATAAGTTGAAAAGAAGATTTTTATTTTGGGTCACACTTTTAATTTGTTGAATCCAATAAAAGATAATGAATCACTTTGCGAGGAAGATGGAGAGGGATTTGTTAGTTTTTTTTTTTTTTTATTGTGTGTAAGTGAGCTTAGGCCTATTCCATCTTGATTTTGATTTTATTTTTTTTTATGATGTGTAATAGTACTTTTTTATGTACTCGTTGCATTATATCAATAATATTCGTTTTATTATTGATTAAAAAAATAATAATAAAGCTAAATGCTTTATTTTGACCCCAAACATGGGAGCTATGTTTCAGCATTGCACATGAGATTAGTTGTTTAATCCTATCATTTAAGTTTATTTTGATTTGAACATACATAAATTTAAATATTAAACATTCATAATATATAATATAATTTAATTTGAAAACATACATTTTAGAACGTAACCATTCCATTGACATCGATCTCATAAAGATGTGTTGTGTTATTGTATGTTTTTTTGGAGAGCGATGACTACGAGGTAATCACAAAGAAAGAGGTTTATAAAATAGGTCAGAACTTTTTTACGTTCTAAATTGAGTTGAAGAGTACTGTTAGATTTTTATTGGTCTATTAAGGAACGCGCATCGATAATTCGAACCGTTGAATATGTAGGATTTATCAAGCATTTTATCTCTATAAAAAATTACGTTGATTGGATTTCGATAGCTAATTGATCAAATGACATTTGTGTCAACAATAAGCATGATTTTTAAAACAAATTATTTATAAAAATGTAATCTAATCAAATAGCTATCGATATTTTATCAATGTGATATTTTATAGGGATGAAGTACTCAACAAACTTTATATATTAAATGGTTCGGATTATCGATGTGAGTTCTATGGTGATCCGCCTAACAGCACTACAACACTACAACAAGAGTTGATTCAGTTGGTAAGGCTCGTTCCCTTCGCCTATTTGGCTTAGGTTCAAGTACCGTTGCCGACAGTCTTTTGTTGGTGGGTGATATTGCCTAACGCTTTCTTTGGTCATGGAGTGGGGATAGCTTCCCTCCTCCTAAACTTTTTAATGAATCAAAAAAAAAAAAAGTTTATAATAAAAAATAAAGAACAACTTTTCTTCAATTTTTAGATAATTAATTTTTTTTTTTTTACTTATTTAAGTTATTTTTGTTTTATAAGCCATGAATATAAATTATACTAAACACTTTGATACAAATTTTTAAAATTAATATATATATATATATATATAACCCAAAAAATTACACCAAACCATGCAATTGAATATGATTTTGTTCTACCTTTGATTACAACCGTGGGTAGCCATCTTTATTTTTAAAATATATGTACATAAATAATTTTTTAATTTTTTTTATTCATCAAATATGAACATAGTATAATAATATAATAAATGTCAAATTGATAAGTAAAAAAATTATAAAATTTATTAATTTGTATGGTGTTACTCTTTTTTAATTGTTCCTAATTCTTCTTCCTTCATGAGTAATCTCTTTCCGGGGAATTCATTTTTTTTCTCAATGCAACAAAATATTATAGCATTAGTGCAATTATTATATACATTAGTATATTTTTATCCTCGTATTATACCACGTTTAGATAAAGTTTTATTTTTGTTCTCATTTTAATAGATTATCTAAATAGACAATTACTAAGAAAAATAAAAATACATACAATAAATTTTGATTTAAAAAGATGAACAATGACCTCACATGATTAAATTTTACTTTCCATTTGTATGATTGTATTTGTTTACAGTACTAAAATGCAAAATTGGAAAATGAAACCATCAATTGGTCAAAATGCCATTAATCATGGTACACACCCTCATAATTAAAAATAAAAATGATATAATTTCACACTTTGAGTTATAATTAAAAAAAATTATTATAACTAAACCCAACATGAAATATAATTAAAAAACTCATGAGTCATAATTAAAATAATATCATACTTAAAAAACAATTAGTCATAATTAAATAATAAAATGGCATACCATTTATATTGAAAATTTCCATTTCTTTAACTAACTGTTTGATTGGACGGACTGGATAAGGGGAGATTAGAATTCATCGAATTTGATTCCTGGGACTGTGAATCCCTCGGACTATTTGGTTGGATTGGATATGTATCCTGTGTTTGTTTTTTTATGGGATTAGATGTCTGAAAAGCACTATTTGTAGTGAATCCAACGTTTGGTTGGACGGACTGGATAGGATAAATCAACAAAAGACTATTTTACCATTTTTCAATTGTTTACTAAGTAATAGCAATATTAAACATATCTTTAATATTTTAATTATTTTTAGTTAGATTAAATAAAAATTTATTTTATTTTATTTTTTACACAATTAAATAAATTTATTTTTTAAAAATTAAATAAATAAATAAATAAAATATCAATAAAAATTTAAATTATTATTTTTATATTATTTAATAAATCATTACTGTATAACCTGTATAACCACTAAATTTGATTTAATAAAATACTGTATAACCTGTATAAAAAATTTATATTATTTTTTTAATTAAAATTTTAAATAAAACATCTATTAACATTTAAATAATGAAATTAAATAAAATATAAACAAAATTTTAAAATAAAACATCAATAAAATATCTATAAAAAATTATTTAAAAATAAATAAATAAAACATCAATAAAAAGTTAAATAAAATTATTTTATTTTTAAATTGAGACATTTAAATTTTATTAAAATTTACTAAATATAATACATAATTAAATAGCAGAGGGTTAAAATGGTCATTTCACCATATAATCCCAACAGTAAATAATCCCTCCAAAATTGTCCCACACCCCCAGGATAGTATAATCCCCCATATGGGGATAAGGAGTCCGGCTGGACTCCATGTCCAGCGGACTAAAAAAAACAAACATCAAATTAAATTTACTGTACAGATTACAATCCACACAGTAAATAATCCTCCCCTTATCCCCCAATCAAACACACCCTCAAGGTATTTATTTATCTTTCGTATGGTTTATTTATAATTTTATATACAAAATCTAGCAATATATCCCCATGAAAGAACGTGATAAATGCAAATTCTCTTTGGTTCTAATAAGAATTTTCTTTAATTTGCTAAATGGGGTAAAATAAAGATTGTCTCAAGTTTTTATTTAAAAAAAAGAACCTAAAAAAAAAAAAGTGCTGCTATTAGTACCTATCAAAATTCTTTGGACCCCCCTTTTATAATTTTTTTTATTACAATTATACCCTAAAGTAAAATTACATTAAAAGACATTATTAAATGGAACACCCACCTATCAATAAGAACTAATACTGTATAATATTGGACACCCAGCCCCACCCCCAGCCCCACCCCCACCCCACCCCACCCCACCCCACCCCACCTCCAAATCCAACTATACGTATTCTATGTTTGTAAATCTTAAACCTATTACTTTTCATAACCAACTAACATAAATTCTAAATCTATTATTTTTCATAATCATCTTAAATCTTGAATGTGTCATCTTCATTACCTTCATCAACGCTATTGAACTTGAAAGTTTTGCTTCAAGTATAACGTATACTTCATCATCTTATAAGTTTATCTGTCTTGCATTAACATTCTCGGTCGTTCTCGGTCGTTCTTGTTTCGTTCGAGCTGTTCGGTACTGGTTTGTTAACTGTTAGAATTATGTTCGGTAATACAGTACTGAACATAATCCTTTCGTTCAATACATAGGTTCCGAATATTAATGCAGATAATCAGTTATGTAGTTTTCTTTGTTAAACTAACTTAGAATGGAAAAGAGTGAATTGGAATGGATTTAAGTTATGTATTTTGAATGGATTTAATTCATGTTATTTTAAGTTGTGAATTGGAATGTATTCAAGTTACACAGTGATGAACAAATTTTGTTCGGACATACAGTGCTAATAGGATCATTATTGTTCGACAAAACAGTTCTGAACAAAATACATTTTTTCGGCTGCACAGTGGTGAACAAATTGTTTTGGGCTACATTCAGAATTCTGATGGCGATTCAGACGATGATTCTGTTTTTCCTCATCTTGCAAACGGTTATACAAATCACGTAGAAATTGGAGTATCTTCGATCGATCTCAATGATGACGAAGATACAAAAAGCAACAAAGAAGATGATGATGAGAGGATGAGAGAGGTTACTAATTCGGCGATACGGAGAGCGTTCAGAGAAGATGAGAGTCGGCGGAATGCTCCGTTGACGGCCGAGACGGCGACGAGAGTGATGGAGGGTTGGGGTCCAAGAATTCTATACTGAACCAAAGCTCCAAACTCTGAAGATTGAGTGAGTCAGGGAATGAGAGGGATGGAAAATTAGGTAGGTGCGCATTTCATTGTGAAAATATTATGAATATGGGTAGATTTGGTAATAAGTGGAGTGTTCAAAAAAATATTATTAAAATTTAGGATTTAGAGTTGGGGTCCAAAGAAATGGGGGATCCAAAAAATTTTGATAAGTGCTAATAGCAGCACTTAAAAAAAAAAAAAAAAAAGCAATAATGACACTTTGACAATGAAGAATTTTCTTTCTTGATTCAGTCTACTTTTTTTTTTTAAATTACATTGGCCTCTTAAATTTTAGAAAAAATACAGTAAGATGATAATTTTGGTATAATTATATTGTGTTTTTAAAAATTTTAATTCACATAATTACATTGATAAATTATAGCGACATTTGAAAAAAAAAATACAAAAAACTCCATTATTTTGATTTAATTATATCAATCTCTTTCTTAATAAGATTAATTTTTGATGAAAAAGACACAAAGTATTACCTGAATTAAAATTTGAAATAACTCAATATAATTATACCAAAAATGCTATTTATACAGAAGTCATTACATGAGAGTGAATCCCACATTACAGCAATCCCATCTCCACGTAAGAGCTTTTATGCATAGAACATTGCTCTAATTATAAACTGTAAAAATTATTATATTTTCTGACAACCTCAAGCAAGCAAATGTAATTTATCTCAAAATAAATAAATAAATAACACTGAAAAACAAGCTTTGCTCATTTATATGGGCTCATAAATACATCCAAATCTGAAATGCAACTGATAAGTACATATTTTTACCAATTCACCATATTAAACGCTATTAAATAAGTGCTCTCTATCTAATTTGCCCAATATTACGCGCTCAAACAGTGTTGGCCTTTATTTTATTTTTAATAAAAAAATTACAATTCAAGTAAAACGGGTATAAAAATTACAAATGAGGAATAAAAAATTTTATTTGCAAGACAATTGGCAATTTAAAATTTTATTTAAAAACTCATGAAATCACATTTTCTCGAGATCATTTTGTATCATTCCTCTCACAATCTCCCTCTTTCTTCATTTTTGTCAAAACTTTAATTAATCACCACCTACATCTCACTGTCACCCATTTCACTTTTCTTTTGAGTTTTACCATTGTGACTCCCTCACTGTGACCATGGCCTTCCATCTACATCTCACTGTCACCCATTTCACTTTTCTTTTGAGTTTTACCATTGTCACTCCCTCACTGTCACCATGGCCTTCCACCTACATCTCACTGTCACCCATTTCACTTTTCTTTTGAGTTTTACCATTGTCACTCCTTCACTGTCACCATGGCCTTCCACTCTCATCCCTTTCCCTTTTCACTTGCAACCTTTCTAGCAAAATCTTAACCATCACAAATATGCCATTAAGAGGGTAATTTATACTTATAAATTGGGCCGAGCTAGGTAATGGGCCGATATGGGTCATGTTGCGAAGGACTGAGTAAAAAGGCCATGAAGTTACTTCGGCTTAAGAGAGGTGTAAAGTTATTCCGGCCCAAGAGAGGTATAAAGTTACTCCGGTCCGAGAGAATCTTGAGGTTACTCCGGTCTAAAGGAAGCTTTGAACATTGCCCGGTTGCCGTATTCAAAGTTAGCCCGGTCTTAGCTTATCGAGGTTATCTCGGCCAGAACCTTGCTGTTTGATAGCTCGGTCTGATCACACCATGGTTGGCGCTAGGAGAAACCTGGGTAAGAGCAGTGAATGGAAGAGCCGAACTAAAGTTAGCTCGGTCTAGTCTGCGGCTTAGCATTAGCCATGCTTACCTCGGTCATAGTGGAATCCGACCATGGTAAAACCATCTCACTTGGTTTAAGCAGTGAGGAGGGTGTTGAAGTATAAGCGTTATCTTTCAGGAATATGAATCCTAGGAGGACTCTACATGGAAGAGTAAGAGTCCTACTTAGATTGTGCCACATGGAACCTATAAAAGCTCACAAATATCACCTATGGGGAGGTAACACAACTTTGATACATAAAGCTTTTTGTCTACTTGTCTATTTTACTGACTTAGGCATCGGAGGGGCTTCCGGCACACACCCGCCGGCTAGCTCACGTTTGTGTTTTCAAGGAGTAAAGTGACAACGTTTGGAGGAGCGCAGACTTGATCAACAGGATTATACGAGAAGGTTTATTTCTTTCCCGTACAATTGGCGCCGTCTGTAGGAAATCAGACAATAACAAAACCTCTTGATCAAGCTTCTTCTTTTTAGAAGCAATGGCGCACAACGAAGATTTACCGCAGTCCGCCATCGACGGACAAACACCACAGGGGGGTGCAAGGCGCGAAGGCCTACCTTATATCCCTCCCATGGCGGACTTGGAGCCACAGCGACAAAATCCCATGAAGGATACGAGGGGGAAGAGGCGGACTAACAGCCCCCACCACTCTCGTTCATGAAGTCCTAACAGACAAAGGCGGAGGATTGATCCTCAAGTTCTGGAGAACCGCGTAAAGGAGCAAGATGAATTAATAAGGAAGATGGCGGCGGACATGGAGGCCATGAAGCGCCAGATGAAGGGAAAAGGAGTGGCGACAAGAGAGGGGCGCAAAAGCAAGACGCCTCCTCACCGCTCAGAAGACCGTGGAAGGCATTCCACACCATCACAAGCAGAGAGTAGGAGCCTCAGGACAGGCGATACTCAATCCAGAACCTCTAGAACTCGTTTCTCCAGGTCTGAGAGAACGAGATCATTGAGGTCTTACACAGAGAGAAGTACCTATCGACCCTCGCGCTCGCACCAGACATCATCCAGGCAAACAGAGTTGCCCAAATCATCCGATTTGCGGATCATGCTGGAAGAAAGGGCACGATTGAAAAAGGATACTAGGGCGCGCGACCCTCGCAGGGTATCTGCCCTTCAGCGATTGGCTCCTCGGACGCATGGAAGCGTCGAGGTTGGAATGCCATTACCTCACCCTGCCTACGAACCAACGGACAAAGCATTAGCAAGACTGCAAACCTCACCGTTCATTCCGGCAACAGAAAATGCGCCCCTACCTTCAGGCTTCCTTCAGCCCAAATTCACCACGTACGAGGGGAAGACGGACCCCTATATACACCTAAGCCACTTCTGCCAGGTTATGGCGGTATATCGGCGAAACGAGGCTTTGATATGCATCCTCTTCCCATCAAGCCTTGGTGATCTAGGTTTAACTTGGTTCGAAAAACTTCCAGAAGGCAGCATAGCCTCCTAGGCACAATTGGCGGAGGTGTTCGTTACGAGGTTCAGAACGAACACCAAAACCCCGGTGGAGATTGACCAGTTACTCTCCATCGACATGGGTGAAAAGGAGACACTAAGATCCTACAATAGTCGCTACTGGGAGACATTCAACCAGATTGGAGACTGCTCCACCAATCTCGCCATTACACAATACAAAAGAGGCCTTCCAGTCGAAAACAGACTAAGGGACTCAATCACCATGACACCGCCCCTCACCATGGAGGCCTTGATGGAAAGAGTGCATCAGCACATTAGGGTGGAGGAGGATGGCGCCCGTGCAAAAATAAAATCTGGCACAACTGCAGTACCAGATAAAAAGACCGCAGCAAAGATCAACACGGTAGAGCGTCCGAACAAAAACGGACGAGGCAGGCAAGACAACGGAGAAGACCATGATAAAAGATGGTTAAGAATCCGCACAGCCATAACCACGGTATTCAAGAAACTGATCTACCGGATTCTGAGTGAAATACGCGATGAGCCTTTCGTCAGATGGCCAGCTAAGCTAGGAGAAGCACAGAAAGACTACGACGAAAGGTCGTGATGCACCTTCCACAAAGAAAAGTGGCACCGCACTGAAAATTGCATGCCATTGAGACAGCATCTGGAGGAGTTGGTGGCAGCCGGTCACCTGGATAAATACATTGAAGGAGGGACGCAACCAGCCCCCCAGGATCACAATAACCCCAATGGAATGCCAATTGACGCCCCACCTCAAGGTGTGATCAATGTGATACATGGAGTATTCAAACCTGAGCGTGTATGCGAGCTCAGAGGATTGATCAAGAAGGCTGAGCACTTAAGGGAGGTACTAAGTGCCCAACCTACCATCAAAAAGGGGAGAACGGAGGCTACAAACGTCATGTCTTTTTCAGACAAGGACTTGGAAAGAATATATTGCCCCCACAACGATGCACTGGTCGTCACCCTCCGCATCAAGGATTATGACGTCAAACGAATTCTGATAGACCAAGGCAGCTCATGTGAGATAATGTACTACGACACCTTCAAATAACTGAAATTTGAGGACAAAGACCTGGCACCGGTTGTATCCCCCCTGATCGGATTCAACTCAATGCCAGAATGGCCAGTCGACAAAATTATCCTGCCAGTCAGGGCAGGAAGCGTGACAAAACAAGTGAAATTTTGGATATTGAAAGTCCCTTCCACTTACAACATAATCTTGGGAAGAACATGGCTCCATACCATGAAATCAGTAGCATCATCCTACCATCAAGTAATGCGGTTCCCCAACGGAACTGGAGTAATTGAAGAGGTCTTTGGAGACCAGATTATGTCCAAGCAATGCTTTATCACGGCTAATGGCAGCCGCGCTGCCAAGGGATATGTTCATTCGGTGGAAGAACCTGAGAGTAATGAACTGTTTGCAGATGTCGGCAGAGCAGCTGATCAAAAAGCAGTGGAAGATTTAGTAGAGGTAAGAATAGATGAAAAGAACCCGGATAAGTTCTTCTTGCTTGGTTCGTCGCTGTCCAGCACTAAGAGATTAGAGGTCTTGGAATTTTTGACCTCTAACATCGAAGTGTTCGCCTGGACACCCTACAACATGCCAGGCATTGATCCAAACTTCATCTGTTACCAACTCAATGTCCATCCATCCGCCAGACCAATCATTCAGCGTATTCGCAGGTCAACACTCCACCACGCTGAAATAGTGGCAGAAGAAGTGGGAAACCTGCTGGAGGCAGGAGCAATCAGAGAGGTACATTACCCCAAATGGATTTCCAACACAGTCGTGGTACCAAAGAAGAATGGCAAATGGCGTGTCTGCATCGACTATAAGACAGTCAACAAAGCATGCCCAAAGGACAGCTTCCCCCTACCACGGATAGATCAACTGGTAGACCTGACGGCGAGGTACAACCGACTTAGCTTTCTGGATGCGTACAGAGGCTACCATCAGATTGCCATGTACGAACCAGACTAGGAGGTCACGTCCTTTACCACTCTAAGAGGACTGTATTGCTATAAGGTCATGCCCTTTGGCCTAAAGAACGCAAGGGCAACATTCTAGAGAATGGTCACCAAGATGTTTGAGCCGTTGTTAGGAAGAACAATGGAGGCTTACATCGATGACATGGTGGTCAAGAGCAAGGATGAGAATGATCATCTAAGGGACCTAGGTGAGATGTTCCAAATTCTGAAGAAGCACAAGTTGCGCCTTAATGCATCCAAGTGCGCGTTTGGTGTAGGACCTGGCAAATTCCTAGGCTTCCTAGTGACCAACCGAGGTATTGAGGTAGACCCCTCCCAGATCAAAGCTATTCAGAATCTAGAGAGGCCTAACTCAGTAAAAGAAGTGCAGCATCTCACCGGCATGGCAGCTGTGCTCAACCGATTCATAAGCCGGTCGTCAGACAGACTACGACCATTTTTTCAAGCATTGAAAGCCAAGTTCGAGTGGGACGAAGAATGCGACCGAGCTCTAAAAAGCTTAAAAGAATACATGTCTTCTCCACCATTACTAGTAACCCCAATACCTGGAGAAGAACTCTTCTTGTACTTGGCAGTTTCTCAACACGCAATTAGGGCAGTATTGGTCCGCGCGGAAGGAATCCAACATCTGCCCATCTATTATGTCAGCAAGACATTGCTAGGTGCCGAAACAAGGTACTTACCACTGGAAAAACTAGCGTTGGCCGTGATGATGGCCTCAAGAAAGTTATCACACTACTTTCACGCCCACACTATAATCATCCTTATAGCTTTCCTATTAAAAGCTTTGTTTGAGAGGGCAAACTTTTCTGGGCGAACCTTGAAATGGGCGGTAGAATTGGGACAATTCGACATCAAGTTCCAACCCAGAACCGCGATAAAGACCCAAGCTTTGGCAGACTTTGTCGCAGAATTCACCCCAGGAAATCATCATATCTGCCCAGTCGACCTGACTGATACAACCAAACTAGGAATAGAAGTTGACGTCGGAATAGCGCAACCCCTGGTGCAGGATATTCAGTCAGACCCCAAGGCAGACCAGAATAAAGACAGCAAGGAAAAAGCAAACCAAGCTACACCAAGCCAAGACTCACCAACAAATAAAGACTTGGTACAATTAGATAGCGAGGGGCAAACAGCAAGCATGGACCTTGAAGAGAACAACAGCAACATTCTTGACCCCACGGCATCATCTGACCCCTTCACTTGCTGGAAGTTGTTCGTTGGTGAGATGTGGAAGCTCTTTGTGGATGGAGCATCCAACCGGCATGGTGCAGGACTTGGCATAGTCCTCATCTCACTAGACGGCCTAGTTGTGGAGCAAGCAATCAACCTTGGCTTCCCAGCATCAAACAACGAAGCGGAGTATGAAGCATTTCTTGCAGGACTCAAATCAGCATTCTACATAGAGGCCACCGAATTAATGGTCTACAGTGACTCACAGCTGGTGGTAAACCAAATTTCTGGCGACTATGAAGCAAAGGATAACAGGATGGCCAAGTACCAAGAATTGCTCAGAATAGAGATCAAGAAATTTGAAGTAGTAAGGATAGAACAGATTGGCAGGGAGGAAAACAGCATAGCAGACGAACTAGCAGGCTTTGCGTCAATGGCAGATGCATCCATCCCTCACCCACTACTAATTGACTACCTACCAAGGCTAAGCATTGAAGACCTCGAAGTAGAAGAGGTATGTTGCGCCGAATTAGGCCCCTCATGGATGGATCCCATTATAGTGTTCTTAAAAGACGGCATCTTACCGGAAGACAAGAAAGAAGCCAACAAAATTCGAGCAAAGTCACAGCGATTTTGGCTCTTCCCATCCATGGCGTTATACAAAAAGTCATTTTCAGGACCTTATCTGAAGTGTGTCCACCCCAGTAAAGTAGAAGCATTTTTGTTCGAAATACACGAAGGGGTGTGCGGAAGCCACCAAGGGGGAAGATCGTTAGCTTACAGAGCCATTTCGCAAGGATACTGGTGACCATACATGCAAGCTGACTCAGAGAACTATGTGAAGAAGTGCGAGAAATGTCAGAAGTTCGCACATCAAATACATCAGCCGGCCAGAGAACTCCTACCATTGACCAGCCCATAGCCCTTTGCAATGTGGGGCTTGGACATAGTAGGACCACTTCCAATAGCACCCGGAAACAGAAAGTTCTTTCTCGCAGCAACAGACTACTTCACAAAGTGGGTGGAAGCAGAAGCATTGGCATCAATCAAAGAAAAAGATGTGAAGAAGTTCGTATGGCAGAATATCATTACTCGATTCAGCATACCTAAAGCCCTAATATCAGACAACGGCACCCAGTTTGATGGCCTTTAGAGGCTTTTGTGAAGAATACAAGATAGAATTCTACAATTCTACACCAGCATATCCTCAAGGAAATGGCCAAGCGGAAGCATCAAACAAGGTTGTCTTGGATGGACTGAAGAAAATGTTAGAGAAGGCAAAAGACAAGTAGGCGGAAGAACTTCCTCATGTTTTATGGGCTTACCGCACCACACCTCGACGATCAACAGGAGAAACACCATTCTCCTTAGCCTACGGTATGGAAGCAGTAATCCCACTGGAAGTTGGCCTTCTCACAATTAGAAGTGAAAATTTTGATCCAGACTTGAATGGAGAAGCCATAGCATTGGAGCTTGACCTCGCCGAAGAAAGAAGAGAAAGAGCACTAGTCCACATTGCCTCATATCAACAAGAGTTATCCAGGAAATACAACAAAACAGTGCATCCAAGGCAATTCAAGATCGGAGATTGGGTGCTGCGCAAAGTGATGGGAAACACCCTGGTGCCAGGAGATGGCAAGCTAGGGCCTAATTGGGAAGGTCCTTACAAAGTGGTTGGGCTAGCAGGCAAAGGGGCATACCACCTGGAAGTTGAGGACGGCAAAGCCATTCCTAGGCCATGGAATACTGCCAATCTTAAACTATTTTATTTTTAGCTTTTTTTAAAAGTATGTGTAAGTTTCCCTTTTTCTTAATAAAACAAAGTCGATTCTTTTCAGTATAGTTGTTTTTTGTAAAAGATTGTATTAAGAAGTTAAGGACATCAAAAGCAAGGTTGGCTGGAAAAACCAATCTATAGGTTGGCTGGAAAAACCAACACCCCTCCTAAGCCCAGGATAAGGATCTAGGCTGCAGAACGTTTGGTCGGAATAACCAAACACTTTACTTTAGGTTGGCTGGAAAAACCAACACCCTTCCTAAGCTCAGGATAAGGATCCAGGCTGCAGGACGTTTGGTCGGAATAACCAAATACTTTACTTTAGGTTGGCTGGAAAAACCAATCTAAAGGGTGGCTGGAAAAACCAACACCCCTCCTAAGCCCAGGATAAGGATCTAGACTGCAGGACGTTTGGTCGAAATAACCAAATATATTATTCTAAACTTGGCAGGAATAACCAATTTAGAGGTTGGCTGTATTAAACCAACTCTTAGTACTCTTTAGCCGAAGTAAGGACATCGGCTAAAGAGTGGTTGGCTGGATTAAACCAACTCTTAATACTCTTTGGCCGAAGTAAGGACATCGGCTAAAGAGTGGTTGGCTGGATTAAACCAACTCTTAATACTCTTTAGCCGAAGTAAGGACATCGACTAAAGAGTGGTTAGCTGACTAAACCAACTCTTGTACTCTTTAGCCGAAGAAAAGGAAATCGGCTAAAGAGTGGTTGGCTGGATTAAACCAACTCTTAGTACTCTTTAGCCGAAGTAATGACATCGGCTAAAAGAGTGGTTAGCTGGATTAAACCAACTCTTAGTACTCTTTAGCCGAAGAAAGGATATCGGCTAAAGAATGGTTGGCCGGATTAAACTCTTATTACTCTTCAGCCGAAGTAAGGGTACAGACTGAAGAATGGTTGACTGGATTAAACCACTCTTGGTACTCTTCAGCCGAAGTACGTATATCGGCTAAAGAGTGGTTGGCTAGTAAGCTCAGTCAGACCGCTCAGCTAAGACCGGAATAAAGTATCTCGGCCGAAAAATATTGTGTTTCGTTCAAATTGCAGTTAGAAAGCAAGCACAAACAGGAAAGCAAACCAAGATAACAGTTGGAACAAAAGAATTCATTGAAAAACTCATTACAAGTGTAAGCATACAAAGCAAACCGGAATAAGTGTTGAATACAAAAGACGATTTTCATTGATTAAATTCAAAACAAGTACAAAGGAGGGGTCACAGCCCGGTTACAAAGGCAAAAAGAAAAAAGAAGATACAAAATCAGTTAAAAAGATCGTCCAGATCAGCATCCAGCTCAACTCTGAGCCCGGTCTCAGCAGGAAGTTCGGTCGTAGCCAGAACTCGGTTGGGCTAGGTTGAAACAAGCTCCTCTGCGTTCGGCTCAGCTGGAGACACGACTATAGCATCAGGTGCTGAGGGATTGGAGATCGCTGGAATTGGAGGAGTAGGCTGGCGACCGGGCTGAGAGTCGTCTTCAAAAAGAAGAACCTTCATCTCCACCTTCCTCAAGAAAATGCTTCTGAAGGTCGGCGGCATACTCCGCCAGTGAGGCCGGAATGAAATACTGAGGAGCATTGTAGATTTCGGTTTCAGGCCCGCAACCGAGCTGCTCCACAGCACCTCTCCAGGCGCACTTGAAAAACAAATCCTTTCATGCTTCACATTGTTTGATATAAAGGGCTTCGCCCTCCTTGAAACCCCGGAGCTCGGCGTCTTCTGCCTTCTTCTTTAGCTCCGTTATCTCGGCGTCCTTCTTACCTTCGAACTTGACTAGCTCACGAAGGTACTTATCCTTCATCACAGCCAGGGCCTTCTGTTTGTCTGCATCAGCCGAGGTAACTAGTCCGGTCAGACGAGCTACCTCGGCCTCTAGCTCGGCCGTTTTCTGGTAGGACTCCTTTAGTTCGGTTGTTTTTGCTTCAACCTCTACCATGGCTTGCCTTGCTGTGCTCCTGAGCTCTAACACCTTTTTATGCGCAATCTGGCCCTTTTACATGGCCTGACAAAAAAAAGAGAGAGAGAAACTAATGACAAAATCGAACAGAAAGTTTGTAATATTTAGAGAGACAAGAAGAACAACTTACCAGGATCATTGATTTCGTGGCCGAACGGATGGCCTTTAGCTCGGTCAAGTTCTTGTGGTGTTCCATGTCGGCTGGGAGGCACACACTCTTGGCAAGGTTGAAAGTCATCAGATGATCTTTTTCAGTAACAACTGAATCAGTGTCCTGAATATCACAGTTCTGGAAAATCAGTTTGGGTGCCCATTTGGAAGAGCTGGCTCGGTCGGCGTGCTCCGGTTGAGAGCTCGGTGGAGGGCTTGGTGGCAGAGTGGTTTCGTCTTCATCAACTAAGCGTTGTTCGGTCTGGGTAGTACGGGCGCGCTTAGTTCGGCGTGATGAGCAGGGTTGTTGTGATGGTAGGGCCACCACGGTATCTTGTGTTTAGGTTGGTAGTGGTACCTCGGCCCTGCTTGTCTCGGTCAAGAGGGCCTTAACTCTGTTTCTCTTGGCCATTTCTTCTTCAGCAGTCAGTGGGATTAGGTTAATTTGTGGCAAGGTTGGGTCCGGTTCGGGGGCATCCTCCAACAAAAAGTCAGTTACTCTGGCTTTTCGGCGGCTGTTGTATCTGTATGTCGGTTCGAAATTTAGAAGTTTGGCCCAACTTCTTTCTGGAAAACGTAGTGCGGCGCGGATAGTGTTCAGGTTGGGGTAACTGTACAAGGATTGAAGATGGGCTGAATCTGCATAAAGAAGACTAACTGTTAGTTCAGTTCAGGAGCAGGTAACCGAAATAAAAACAAAGAATGTGAACAAACCAAAGTAATTATACCAGGTGTTCCTTTTTTCCAGTTTATACTTCGGCTAGGGATCTGGGCTTGCTAGTCTTCAAAATTGCCAGACACCCAGAAAAAGTCATCATCATTCAAGTCTTTGTCCGGTGTGTCTTTTATTATTTTTTCTCGGCGGCGGCGTATTCTAAGATAGTAAACCCAGCCGTCTTCTTTTGACCCTATGGAGTACTGGTGGAAAATTTCGGCTAGGCCAAGGTTAATGCCAGCTCGGCGGTTTAACTCGGCTATGCCCATTATTATACGGTGTGAGTTGGTGGAAAGCTGGGTTGGACATATTCTTGTTTGCCTAAGGAATTCGCAAATTAAGGATTGGACTGGAAATCTTAGTCCGGTTTCTATTATTGATAAAAGGGCAAAGGGTGCAAAGCCCTGGTTTTCCCAAGGTATAATATCTTTTTTGGCTAAGGTTAGGTGGACATCGTCAGGGATGTTATAGTCCATTCGGAATTCGGCCATACCACCTGGTGTTTCTATTAAAAACCTATATTTACCTATTTACTCCTAAGTTACGTATAAATTATACTTGGTGCTAGCTCGGTCAGAAAATGTTGCTGTGTAGCTCGGTTGAGCGATCAAAAGGAGTGTCTGGGCAACCTAAGTCTGCAAAGTGAAAAAACAGAAGTGTTAAGCACAGATCTTTCGACCGTGCTACAAAGTAAAAACAAGATAAGTCCTACTTCGGCTTTGTGAAATGTTGCAGGTCCTATCTCGGTTTCAGCAGGGTGCTTGGTAGCTCGGTTGGGGCAAGTGATTTGTTAGACCGGTTGAAATTCTAGGGCAGCTTTCTTAGTTCGGTCTGAATTAAGAGTGCTGGTTTAGCCCCAAGATAGTTCGGTCGAAATTAAGGCCTTCAAACACTCTAAGTGCAGACTTAGTTCGGTTTGTTATCTCGGCTAAGATAAGTTCAAAAGATGGTTTTTTGACTTGTTAAAACTACTGGTACAAGAGTTGGTTCGGTTGAACGATCTGGCTAGACTTACACATAGCATAAATAGCATCCTAGTCCGGTTGCATTATGATTTTGGATCAAAAACCAATGTTCTACAAGGTATTACATGTATTCGAGTGTTCTATTGCTAAGTTTTTTCAGAAACATGCAAATAAAGTAGAAAGAAAGAGTGTGTTTTGCAAAAACACACAAAACAAAATACAGTGGATTGAACAAATACGAAAACATGAAAAATAAAACAGATTTATGATGCTTACCTGATGAAGATCGAACAGCCTAGAGGATAGGAGCACACGGTAGCAGCAAAACACAAGCTTCACAATTTCAAGGTTGAAGGACAGTGGAGGTTAGAAGAGAGAGAGAAGAAGATGAGTAGTAATTCGAAATAGTAAGGGTTTGTTTTGTGTAGATGAAAGGACGAAAAGGCGGGAACTGTTCAAAAAACACAAGGTACGAGGGCGGCGTGACAGCTGCCTTCAACCAATAAGAGCATGTCACGTGTCCATGAAATATGAAGCGTTTCAGTTGCTGTGACTGAAGAAACGTTTTGACCGGACAGGTACAACCCGGTGTGAATTTAGCTCGGCTGGAAAGGCTAAGATGGTTTTTTAGCCCGACTGGAAAGACTAAAAGGGTTTTTTACCCGGCTGGAAAGGCTAAATGATTCTAGCTCGGTTGGAATTCTGGAATTTTTTAGCTCGGCTGGTAACAGGTAATCCCTATCATGCTGCGCAGATGAAATTAATGGGCAATTGATAGGGTAATTTATACTTATAAATTGGGCCGAGCTGGGTAATGGGCCGTTATGGGCCATGTTGCGAAGGACTAAGTAAAAAGGCCATGAAGTTACTCCGGCTTAAGAGAGGTGTAAAGTTACTCCGGCCCAAGAGAGGTATAAAGTTACTCCGGTCTGAGAGAATCTTGAGGTTACTCCGGTCTAAAGGAAGCTTTGAACATAGCCCGGTTGCCGTATTCAAAGTTAGCCCGGTCTTGGCTTATCGAGGTTATCTCGGCCAGAACCTTGCTGTTTGATAGCTCAGTCTGATCACACCATGGTTGGCGCTAGGAGAAACCTGGGTAAGAGCAGTGAATGGAAGAGCCGAACTAAAGTTAGATCGGTCTAGTCTGCGGCTTAGCATTAGCCATGCTTACCTCGGTCATAGTGGAATCCGACCATGGTAAAACGATCTCACTTGGTTTAAGCAGTGAGGAGGGTGTTGAAGGATAAGCGTTATCTTTCAAGAGTATGAATCCTAGGAGGACTCTACATGGAAGAGTAAGAGTCCTACTTGGATTGTGCCACATGGAACCTATAAAAGCTCACAAATATCACCTATGGGGAGGTAACACAACTTTGATACATAAAGCTTTTTGTCTACTTGTCTATTTTGCTGACTTAGGCATCGAAGGGGCTTCCGGCACACACCCACCGGCTAGCTCACGTTTGTGTTTTCAGGGAGTAAAGTAACAACGTTTGGAGGAGCACAGACTTGATCAACAGGATTATACGATAAGGTTTATTTCTTTCCCGTACAGCCATAACTCTTTTTTTGCAACCCCTCTACTATTTATAGGTATCACTTCCAATCCTTACTCCACCTACAACCCTCTCTTTTAAAATCTAAACAACTGAAGCTATCCTTAACCCCTATGTACGAGTAAAAAAAATATCTTGCACGTATACTCTTTGTGATCAAATTAGAAATCCTCTAAACGATATCGTTCCTCTTGCAAAACCACTCCAACAAGTTACTCGGCGGGTGTGTGCTGAAAAATCCTTTTGATACTTAAGTCAGTTCTCAAGATCTATATGGGAAAAGCTCTATAAATTATGTAATTAAGGGGTGGTTTGGCATCCTTAATATAATCCATCTTTTTTATCTTTTTTCCATCACATCACTTCTTTACTTTTTTGCACATCTTTTCGTATATAAATTATGTAATTAAGGGGTGTTACCTTTCTTAGGATTTACACTGAGCTTTTGTATATATTATGCACGATTGAATCTTAATAGGACTTTAATTCATCTTCGTAGATTCCTACTAGAGTCATATTCTCAAAGGATAAGGCTTATTCATAAACACCCATATTACCTAAATTCAAGTGAATCGACCTAACTCTCAGGCCGGCAACCAATCTAACTCAAGACTCTAACCCTGTTGCACGTCAATTGTGCAACCGCTTCGGTTGAATCTTACCAACTTTAGATAATATCGCCAACCTGAAACTCAACACCAAGACCATGCTAAGTTTGTCTGGTTTATCTTTTCGTTAAGTTCTTCACTCTAGTCAAATGACTTAAATAGGGTCATTTCGCATGGCCGACATGCTCATTTCATTTGCCCAGTATATTCACATACTGTTTGTCCAGTCGAACATTCATAACTCAATCCTAACCTTCAAGTCAGTAAGTTTACAGGCCGACCCAAGGCCAAGGACCATACTAATATAGCAAGGTCCAAAACAAAGATCCATACTGATTTAGCAAAGTCCAACTCAAAGGGCCATGTTAAGGTCCAACTCAAAGGGCCGTATTGATTTACACTATGTTTGGGAACTTAGGAGAGAAAAGAACATAAATGATTACTTAAGTTATAAGAGAAAAAAAAATAAAAGAAATGATTGTGATTTCTCTCATTCTTATTTAAATAAATAAGATTTAAAAGAAATGATATGATTTTGATTTCTCTCTTTTTTGTTTGGTTAGATTTCATAAAAGAAAATAAAAGAAACTGTTTTATGTTATATTACCAAAATAATATTTTTATATTTTGTCAATTATTTTATTTTTTTTTATTTTTACATGGACAAAATTGGTATTATAAAAATATAAAAATCTGTTAATTTCTTTTCACTCCCAATCTCTCCACTTTTAGAAAGATTAAAAATGATTCTCTTCACTTAAGTTATCCAAATAAGTAAAAAAATACAAATTTCTCCATTTCTTTTTTTTTTTTTCTCTAAATCATTCAATTCAAACATAGTGCTAGTCCGGTCCAATAGTTTAGTGTAAATTACCCTCTCACCTTGCATTTCATTCCTTTCTCCTTGCAACCCTATACACCAAATTTTAGTGTAAATGACAAGCAGCATGGTTACAAGTGTTAGATGTGTTCGGGATTAGACACAATTAAACTTTTACCTGTGATCCTTTTAACTTACAGCAAGAGTTATATTTATAAAGAAAGTATCTAATTTCATTTATATTTCATTAAAACCGTAGATTTGATAAGAGGGGTAGTTTGGAGTGACTTTCTCAAAATTAATAATTTGCAATTATAAATTTGGAACTTTGTTTGGTCTAACTCAATTTTCATAAAATTGAGATTTATTTTTCATTTTTTTTGTTTTTAAAAAATATTTTATGCAATTTTTTGTTATTTTTTAGATATACCTAAAAATTATAATATTTGTGAAAAAAATTTACCAAATACAAAAAATACAAAAAGAATAGGAAATTTTAATATATTTTTGTATTTTGTTGTATCAATGAATTTTTTTTAAAAAAAAATACAAAATTCATATATCAAAATTAAATATATCTAAAAATTAAAAAAAATGATTAAAATATTAAAAAAATTACTAATAATATAAAAAATGAATTAAAAATTTTAAAAATTCTAAACTAAATAGCGTGAGATAAAAGAGGTTCAAGACTTCGAAATAATTTCTCATGTTATAGGGGTCTTTTGGAAAGCGAAAAAAAAAGAGTTAATTTTTAATTTTTTTATTTATTTTGAGTCACATTACTTCTCATATTTTTTATTCAAAAAAAATAAAATAAACTTTAAAAAATCAAAAAATTAACTATTCACCAACTTTCTAAACAACTCCATAGGTTATTTTGCAGTCTTATATTTAAAAAAAAAAAATCTTCTCAATTAATTTTTTTTTTCTTTTATTACTATTGATTTGTAATTTCCTTTTTTCTTTTTTCTAACGCTTTGTATCTCGAGCGCACAGTTCACGCTCCATACGTGCGCGTGAGATGTAACACTGCCGCACTCTCAGTCTCTCCACTAACGACTAGGCCACAATATTCACACTGGCGCGCACACACTCTCTCTCTCCCTCTCTCTCTCTCTCTCTCTCTCTCTCACTCACTCAAAGTCCGTTCACGTTTCACACACTCTCCTCAAATCACACTCTTTTCTCCCCTGGACTCTCTCTCTCTGCCCTCTCGCTTTCTCTCTCTAAAATCACCACTCCCTTGAAATCGTGATTCTCGTTCCAGTTTCTCACTGTTGCTCTCCACTGAGTATTCTCTCTCTAGAAATCCAACTTTCTCTCCAACCAAACAGCGGCAACCTCTCTCTGCTCATTTCTCTCCCTAAGAAACTACCGAATTTTCAGTTTCGGCTCATCTCCTACCTCCATTTCTCGTTGTTCGGAGTTTATACGAGTGTGAGATGATTCATCTATGAGTAGAGTTCAGTCGCATTTGTCTTCATCGTCTTCTCTCTCTAGAAACGCCTATATATAGAGAGAGAAACAGAAACAAGTGTTTGGTTTGGTTTGGTTTTTGTGAATCTCACTTTTGGAGCCGAGCTAGGGCTTCAAAAATGGAGAAGAAACAGGGATTCTTTTCAGCTTTGAAAGAAGAGGTGGTGCGAGGGCTATCTCCTGCGAGGTCACGTGCGAAGAGCCCGGCTCGGAGCGGGTCGCCGATGTCGGGTCTACTCCGACGGAGGAAGCAACAGAACCACGTGGTGAATCCTGAGCCGTTGTCAGTGAGATCCGGAAGCATGAGGATCGTCGGAGAGACACTGACGCCGTTGATGGAGGGTCCGGATCCTGACGGAGGCGAAGTCGGGGATTCGAAGCGGGGCGGGTTGGGGCAGTGGATGAAGGGACATCTCTCGAGGACTCCATCAGTGGCTTCTTCGAATGCATATAAGCGGTCTGATCTGAGATTGTTGCTCGGTGTTATGGGCGCTCCACTCGCCCCTGTGCACGTTAGCACCAATGATCCTTTGCCTCACCTCAGCATCAAGGATACTCCCATTGTAAGTCTCTCTCTCTCTCTCTCTCTCTCTCACATGTGTTTTCGGGGTTTCGTTATTTTGGGAATTGTTTCTCTGTTTTTGCCAAATTTGTGGCGTTATTTGATTTTTTTGACCATAATAGTTTCAAGGAAATTATGCCTCCGTTTGGGAAGTGGGTTGGTTTTTTGGCTTTTTGGTTTTTTTGACTATTTTAACCTGGGCTTAAAAGCTTGGTTTGGGAAGGGCTTTTTGACTTTTTGGCTTTTTTGAGTTTTTTTGTGAGAGAAGAATGTAATGATTATGGGTTGGATGTGATGTTTTGTTTGTTATGGCTAAAATAGCCTATTTTGTTTTTTGTGGCTAAAATAGCCAAAAAAGCCCCAACCATGGCTTCCCAAACGAAGCCTATATAAGTTTTGCTATTCCATTTCATTCATTATCTCCGTATTATGACATTATTTATTTTTCAGATTACGTCATATGATTTTTGACATTTTATTTTGAGTTTCTTTATGATGTTTATTTTTGCTCAAAATTGACTGGGTCACTGGGCATAAGCGTTATTTTGGCATTTTCTCACATCGTACTTGTTTATTTAAACAACTTCAATAAACAGATCCGTGGAATCATTTACTTTTCTCTCTTTTTTTTTTTTTTTCTAATTTAATAAATTTTTTTCTGTAAATCAACTATAATCCTCTGTTTAACATTCCCTGTTATTTTGGGTTCTAAAATATAAAAGCACATCTCTAGCTTATTTTATTATTATTATTATTTTTGTCAATAATATTAATTGTTAGATTAGTACATCTCTAACTTATTTTATTATTATTATTTTTATCGACAATGTTAATTGGTAGATCGGCACAAATGTGAGAAAATCTCCCACCCTTAGTTTAGTTTAGTTTTTAGAGTTTTTGCCCCCTATGTTGGGATTCCATGCTTTACTTGTTTTTGTTCTGCTACAACTCCTCCGTTCATCAATCAAGCACAACACAGGCTGTGGTTTTATGGGGTTCAAAATTTGAACTATAGTTTAGGGAGCGAAAACTCTCGGGTATCCGGCCCACTGGCGGGGTGTATTAGGCCTATTGATTGTTTGACAAAGTGGCTGTTTCCAATTCCAATCCGATCTATCTTTCGGCAGCCCGAGATTTTAAGCTTCTGTTTTCTTTATTCGGTTCTTCTCTTTCTTATCACTTCGGTGAAAATATAAAACTTAGTCTGTTCGGGTACGGTATTGTTGCAGGAATCTTCTTCTGCTCAGTACATATTACAGCAATATACTGCTGCATCAGGAGGGCAAAGGTTGCAGAACTCCATTCGGAATGCATATGCTATGGGAAAGGTGAAGATGATAGCTTCAGAGTTTGAAACTGCCACAAGGGTAACGAAAAATCGAATTGCAGCAAAAGATGCTGAGTCGGGTGGATTTGTCCTCTGGCAGATGAATCCAGACATGTGGTATGTTGAGCTTGCAGTGGGGGGAAGCAAGGTTCATGCAGGCTGCAATGGTAAGCTCGTCTGGAGACACACCCCATGGCTTGGTGCCCATACTGCTAAAGGGCCTGTTAGACCTTTACGGCGTGCCCTTCAGGTGAAATTTTGTTCCTGCCCATGTGCCTGCTTTAATGCTTTTTTTTTTTGTGTGGGTAGTTTGAGTATTTATAGATTTGAGCTATGTTCTTTACAGGGTCTTGACCCCAGAACCACTGCCAGTATGTTTGCCGATGCAAGATGTATTGGAGAGAAAAGGATTAATGGCGAGGATTGCTTCATCCTCAAGCTTTGTGCTGATCCTCAGACCTTGAAGGCCAGGAGTGAAGGCCCAGCAGAGATCATAAGGCACGTCTTGTTTGGCTACTTTAGCCAGAAGACTGGCCTTCTTGTTCACATGGAGGATTCTCATCTGACCCGGATCCAATCTAATGGTGGTGATGTAGTTTACTGGGAAACCACAATCAATTCGTTCCTTGATGATTACAGGCCTGTTGAAGGGATCATGATTGCACACTCTGGGCGTTCTGTGGTGACCCTTTTCAGGTTTGGCGAGATGGCAATGAGCCATACTAAAACACGGATGGAAGAAGCTTGGACTATTGAAGAGGTCGCGTTCAATGTTCCGGGTTTGTCAATAGACTGTTTCATCCCCCCAGCCGACTTGAGATCTGGTTCCCTTAGTGAAACCTGTGAACTCCCTCAAGACGAAAGGGGAAAGAGTGCGATTGCCCTTGCAGCCCATCGGGCTAAAGTTGCAGCACTGGAGAAAGCACACGACAGCACCATTGACAATGTGGTTTGGAAAATGGAAGTCTAACAAAGGTTAGGAAGAAGAAGAAAAAAAAAAAATTAAATAGGACAATTGTTTATATGGCGGTAGTTTTTAATTGACTGACACATCAAATTACAATGTAGGAATTGAGTCATTGATGAGTTTTCTAAGTTAGGTCATGCCTCTATTAGTCAGTGAATAGAGCAAAATTATTCACAGGCTCTACCCGGGCCTAAATGAATCTTTATACTCTCAATGCAGAATCCAACTATGGTGTTGGAGCTCGGTTTTCCCACTGACGGATGGAGCAATGGAGATTTATTTTTACTTCACCTTCCATTCATGGAGGAAGGTGGTGATGCTTTGATATAGTAGAACCACTAGCCTTGTGTGATTTTACTAACTCTCTCGCCTAAATGTATACAGCAGTGGCAAGAAGAACTCTGCTACATGGATTGACCCTAAGGTCTTACTTTTTCTTTAAAAAATTCTTAAGGTGTTTTTGAGTGTGTTAGTGTCAGTGTTGGTGTGGGTTTGTGTGGTAGCTGTTGATAGTTGTTTCAGGTTGGGGCAAAGGTATTTCACCTGCCGGAGTGAAGTCTGTCCTATGTGGGTTTCTGGTTTTATCTTGTCAGACTGTCGTGTGTCGGTGCAGTAAGGCTTGGAAGAGATGATGTAAACAGAAAACTGTATCAGATATTGAATGCTTATGAATGCAAAGAGAGTGAGATAAACATCTTTCTTCATCTCTTTTCATTTGGATCTTTGTGAATTGTACATTTCAATATCCTCTTGAATGCAAAGTTCTTTGATGATAAGATAGTATATTTCTTCTTTATGATCTGCTGAATTACTGACAATATATGGAATTCTAGTTCTCTATTTTTCACGGTCTTTTTTGGGAGTTGTTGAATTGTACAGTGCCCATCTGTGTTGAATGTTGGAACTTTTTTTTACTGTGGCTTTGTTTACCCTTTCTCCATTGATGTTCTCTTTTCATCAGCTGAGAATGGTAGGAGAATTTAGGACAAGGGAGAAAGAGAGATCTAATTAAACTAGTGTGGTTTGTTCGTGCAGTAGGGAGAAAATTTGGAAGTAAAGAGTGAGATCCCATTAGATTGGAACCTGATCTGACATGAAATTTTTTGTTTCAAATATTTTTTGGGGGCCTTCAATTATTGAAGTATGTAATGTGATTTATGTGCTTTGAGATTTTTATATAAGGGGAGAAGAGAAAAAAAATTATAAATATGTGAGTAAATGTCATTTACATTCTCTCATGAATTGATAATTTTTTTTTTTCCCTACCTCTCTTTATATAATTCAGAAGTTGTCTGGGTGCATGCTAAAATAATATATTTATTATCTTTTTATTTTTCTTAAATTATGTTAACTCTTTATTTTTTTTTGCACATTATTACGGGGTGATTTAAAAAGTTAATTAAAGTTAATTTTTGACTTTTTTCATTTTTTTGTGTAAAAAATATTAAGTGATGTAATTTAAAATAGATTAAAAATTATTTTTATTCTTCATTTGGTATTGACTTTTTTAATTATTCTTTTTAGTTAGGGACTTTTTTAGCTTTTTTGGTTTGGTTTTTTCAGTTTTTTTGACTTTTATAATGAAAAAAATATAACGATTATAATTTGAATGTGATATTTTGTTTTATTAATTTATGTAATTAATTTTATCTTTTACAATTTTTTAATCAAAAATTAAATGTCAAACGAAACTGTAGCTAACTTTCGAAATTACTCCTATAAAAAATTAAAAAAATAATCTGAATAGTTGAGACTTTGACTTGGTTAGAGATTTTTAACCGCCTGACAATGTGAGGATAAGGCAGAGAGAGAGAGAGAGAGAGATCGTACTCTTTCTCTTTCCGTTGTGCCCGACAGCATCTGGTGTTATTTGTTGGAAAATTTCAATGGCCTACTTGATTGGAGTGTGCCTTTGGGGCCCCTGCCCTTTTCCCTCAGTCTTGCAAATAAATAGAGAAATGTAAATCTGCGGTCATTCGTGAGATGTCTGGTAAATGTACATGTCTTACAGCTACTGTACATTTTACTTTTACATGAGAGATAGAACAAATTTTTTGTTTTTAAATGGCCGAATCAATTTATACGCACCTTAACGTAGGCTGATTATAAGAATTACAAGACTTTCAACTTCTTGAATGCAACTCTCTATTCTACAACCCTTTATGACATCTTAATATAGTGTGTTTGGTTGAAGATTTTGAAAAAGAATTTCAAAAAAAAATTTAAAAAGATGTATGAAATTAGGTAAATTATAGGCATATTTTATTTATATTTTATCTATCTTTTCATTTTTCTTTCTAAATCCCTCATCAAATCTCTCAACTAAACACAATATAAATTAAAATTACAATATATATCACTTAATCTTTGGGCGAGCGTGTGATCCCAAGCCTTGCAACGGGCGTAACCTGAATTTTCATTGGTTCTTTAATTCTTTCACTTTCATAAAAGATTTGTTACAATTATTATAAAAATATATAAAATGTATAGACCTTCAAATTATTTTATTTTTTTTCATTATGTTATTCTTAACAAACTCGAAGTTCAATATATATATATATATATATATAGGCCTTGTTTGTCAAAGGATAAAATAGTTAATTTTAGATTAAAATTCATAAGAAGATAAAATAAGTTAAAATAGTCAATAAGATAAAATGTCACATTAAATCTATAATCATTTCATTTTTTTTTTCACAAACATCACCTCCAATTATAAAAAAATTCAACTATCTTTCTAAACACAAAAATTTTAATTTACTTAAATAGTCAAAAATTAAATTAACCTACTAAAATAGTTAACTTGCCAAACAACGCGACATTCTTAAATTCTACCATTGTCTCACTATTTGACCCAAGTCAAACTTTCAAGTAGTATATAAATATACATATAAAATAAAGGTTGAGAGTATTAACCCTAGGGGTGTAATTTTGGCCCGTGACCCGCGGTGAGTCCGAAGCCTGCTTGCGGTTCGAGGTGGGCTCGGCCCATTAAGGTTTGTTTAAGGCCGAGCTCAAGCCCAACTCGAGGCTTTGGGCCAGGGCTTGAGCCATCGTTTTGAAGCCTGGCCCGGCCCATGGACCCGACCCGCTTGGTCTGGCCCATCGGTCCGCCCAAAAGCCCGGCCCGAGGCTCTGCCTGCCCGACCCACCTGAGGCTCTGCCCGCCCGGCCTACCTGAGGCCCAGTGTTATTTTTAATGAAAAATAATAAAATTTTGGTGAAAAAATAAAAAAAAATTAAAAATTGTTTAGGCCCGCCCAAAGCCTGAGCCCAGGCCCAAACCCAAGGGTCCGGCCCACTAGCCCGCCTAAAACCCGAATACCCCTGGGTCTGGGCTTTAGCCAAGGCCTAGTTTACTAACCCGTGCCCGGCCAGAACCCGACATGGGCCAGGCCGGGCCAAAATTACACCCCTAGTTAAGCCTTGTTTGGGATGTGAATTAGTTTTTTTTTACTATTTTAGTTTAGAGTTAAAAAAAGTTTCGTTTAGAATGAATTTTTTGACTTTTTTAATTTTTGTGAAAAAAAATAAAATAATTATGATTTAGATATAATATTTTATTTTTTTAATTTTTTAATTTATTTTATTTTCTTTAGACTAAAAAAACAAAAAACAAAAATGTGAAACTTAGGCTTAGTTTGGCATGTTTGAAAAAAGTTAAAAAGTCACTACCCTATTTAAATCGCATCACCTTATTTAAGTCGCATCACCTCTCTAACACATCACTTCAAACCCAACCCAAATCCAATTTATATTTCGTAAAAATTTTAAAAATACACTTAGTGCCGTTTTGGAAACCAAAATAAAAAGCCACGTTTTTGTCAAAAGGTCCAAAAACGCAAGTGGCAAAAACGTAACAAAATTGGTTTGGGAAATTATAAAAACAAAAGTGTGAAATTACAAATTAGGGTCTATGATAAAAAAATAAAAAAATAAATTTTTTATGTTAGGTAAGGGTATTTTGGTCATTTTAATTTGATTTGACACTATAAACAAATATTAAACTAAAAATCAAAAGTTAGTTTTTTACCTACTTCTCAAATCACTTTCTAAAAAGATAAAAAGCTTGGTAAAAAACTAAAAGCTAACCTTTTACCAATTTTTTAAAGGACCTTGCTACATCTCCTAATTTTTGGCCCCCTAATCTCCCTAAATTTCAAAAAAAAAAAAAAATTGTCCAAAATAACGTCGTTTTAAGAATTAAAGGGATTAAAAAAGACTTTTTTAAGAGGACAAATCATTTTCCTTTTTTAAAATACCTCTTATTTAAATCATCTCAAACAACCTCTTAACCTAAATTTAGCAGTTACCGATCCCTAGTGGAGTTGCATCGTTTGAAGCAAAGCTTGTGTGAGAAAGAATCATATCATCAAAGTACAATGGGATAAAATGCCTCCCAGCCTAGCCCAGCGCCCATGTGATTCTCTTCTTTCTTTTTCTTTTTTTTTAACTATATATTATTATATATTTGTGCTCTGGTGGTGCTTTGTTCTGTCCTATGTTTTTACTTTGCTTTTGGGCGATCACTGTCTCTCTCTTCTTTTACTCTCTCCACTTGTAGATATGTTCAATTTCTTTTTAGCTTGCAATTTTTACAGCTGTTGTGGTTGTGGGGTGAAGCTTCCTTCTTTCTTATATATGATGATGTTGTCCCTGAATGGTCAAATGCCTCACTGATGAGTACTTTGCATCAGTAATGATAAGAAGACTTGTGCATGGTGTGAATTCATTTCAAATTAAAATTGAAATTGTTAATTAGTGTGCTCAAAAAAAGAAATTGCTAAGGTAGAGATCATGAATATGAATGAGATAAAGAGAGAGAGAGAGAGAGTCTATTTTATGTAATTGGGCAACTAATAATTTTACTTTTTAGTCCTCCTAGTGATTCTTAGGTAAAAATAATATTTGAGGAAAAAAATTGATGTTGAATTTCTCTCAAATTTATATTTTAGTTTGAAAGAATTTGAGAGCTCTACGAGGTTTATCATGAATTTTATTTTAATGACTCGAATTATTTTTTTGTTTTTGGAGTCTTCAATGTATATTAAATCAACTAAATCAAACCTTAAGTCTCATCGAATGGAGTCGACTATATAAATCCTTCTTCTCTACGCGGTTTTATCAAAGGTCATTTTGCTTCTCAAATTAAGTAAATTCATATCTCTATTTCTTACGCTAGCTAACATTAATCTAGGCCTATCATGTCTCATAATACTTCCATCTACCATCATCACATCTCGTTACTACTTCCTCTATTGGTCTCCATTGAATATAACCAAACCATCTCAATCTGTTCTCTCTCAACTTATCTTCTATCGGTGCTACTCTTACCTATTCCAGAATATATCCATTTCTAATTCCATCTTTTCTAGTCTTGCCACACATCTACCTTAACATCCTTATATCAGTAACACACATCTTATTTACATATTGTTTCTTGGTTGCCCAACACTTCATCCTATACAACATCACTAGTTTAATAAATGTTCTATAAAAAATTTTTTTTAGTCTAGTGGGTACTCGTTTATTGCACAGTACCCCAGATGCACTTCTCCACTTAAGCCACTCTCGCCTTAATTCTATAGACCACATCCATATCAATCTCCGCCGCCGTTGTAATAATCGACCTTAAATAACGAAAATGTTTACTCTTAGATAGTTCTTGGTTCTTAATCTTCACTTCTCTTTTGCTTTCATTGTTACTATTACTAAATTTACACTTCATATATTCTACCTTAATTATGTTTATCCGAAATTCTTTAGATTCAAGTGCTTCTCTCCAAAATTCTAATTTTGTATTAACTTCTTCTCTAGCCTCATTCACTAATACGATATAATCTACAAAAAGAATAAACCATAGCATATCATCCTGAATATTTCTCGTCAACTCATCCATAACTAAAGCAAAAAGTTGACACTTCTGTTATATCTCGCAATCGACATTCCATCACCTTTTCTCATACTTTCATTATATGACACATTAATTTGATTCCTTTATAGTTGTTATAATTCTGGACATCTTTATTTTTACGTTGACTAATAATTATCAATGTGTTTTGTTTGAGTTTTTTGAATTAAGTTTTTTTAAAATTGAATTTTTTGATTTTCGTATTTTTTTATTTTTAGTGAATATTTTTAAAATTTTAAACATTTTTTTTACTTTTTTAGATGCACCTTACTTAGATGTATATAAAAAGTAAAAAAATTGTAAAAAAATATTTTTAAAAATTAATAAATACATAAAAATACAAAAAAAACTAAATTCTCATTTTTTTTTTGTATTTTTGGTATTTAGTGAATTTTTAAAAGGTTTTTTTCATTTTTTTTTTACTTTTTAGGTATATGTATGTTAGGTATGTTTAAAAATTAAAAAAATTGTTCAAAATATTTAAAAAAATTCAGTAAAATAAAAAAAAATATGAAAAATAAAAAAATAGAATTTTTTGAAAAGTCTTTTTGAAAAGTGATAACCAAGCATAGTGTATAATTTTTTTATTTTATCATGTTTGTCTCTAAAAAAAATAATAATAAGTATATTTTTTAAAATAGGCTATCAATTTTTTGGGAGACTTAACATAATAAAATTGATATAATTAAAATTATAAGAATTAAATTAATAAAAAAAAACTATAGAAATTACAACATTATTTTTTTTTTAAGGAAGAAAAAAAGGGGTCTAATAAGAGACCATTTACTGAAAAGGGGTGGGGGCTGCAGAGGCCAATCACTTGGGATCATCACATGAACACCTGGAAATGGAGGTCAAGTTTGGGATGTCAAAAAACAAAAAAAAAAGTTAAAAAAATTGTTTAAAAAATTAAAAAGTTATCATTATTTACTAAAAAAAATATAAAAAAATTAATTTTGCACATAGCCGTACAACTCATCAATCTAACTCGTTCAGATCTGTGCTGCGTTTTTTAAGAAAAATTGCACAGTTGGGGTGTAATTTTAACACACTATTATTCAGGTTGTGGGGGCCATCACGGGTCCTGTTTTAATAATCTGAACCGTTCAATGTGTAGAATTCGTTAAGTACTATATGTTTACAAAAAAATCACATTGATCGGATATCAATAACTATATAATCAAATCAATTTTGTATAAAAAAATGGATGGTGTTATGATTAGCGGTTGAAAAAAAAAATCTGATCAGATAGCTATCGATATCCGATCAACGTACTGTTTTACATGTATATAGTACTTGACGAGTTCTACACATTGAACGGTTCAGATTATCAAAACGGGACCCGTGATGGCCCCCATGAGCCGAATAGCACCATCCAGTGCAATGCCCAAAAAGTAGAAAATTACTTCTTAGCATCTATTCAACCTGTGCAGATAGGACAACCGTACAACTCACACTCCTAATCTTCTCCTACATACTAATTTATACAATTTTTTAATACACATTTTTTCATAAAAAGTCAAAAAATTAACTCAAATAACCATTTTTTCCTTAATTTTTTAGTCTAAAAAATCAAAAAATATATTTATTTAAGACACCTCAAACAAGCTCAATAATATTGATTGAATGCCCATGGTGTGGTTCAATCAATCCATTTTGATGTAGACAGTTCAACCATGGTGGCCTTTGATGTATTGATGGGTATGACTAATGGTATATGTGTTAATTAGTGTATCAATTGATGATATGATATAATTTAAAATGTTTTTAGTATTTATAATTGGTGGTGTTAAATGTACTAATTAGTGTATATACTAATATACCAACTAGCGTTATGATATTATTATTGAGCACATTTATTATACAAGTTACAAATATCTAAAACTATACAAACAATACCACAACATCTGTTAGTACATTAGTGTGTATACATATAACATTATTCATTACAGGTCCCGTTTTGATAATCTGAACCGTTCAATGTGTAGAACTCATCGAGTACTATATGTCGACAAAAAATCACATTGATCGGATATCAATAACTACATGATCAAATCAATTTTGTATAAAAAAAAATGGATGTTGTTATGATTAACGGTTGAAAAAAAAAATCTGATCAGATAACTATCGATATCCGATCAACGTAATGTTTTACATAATATAGTACTCGACGAGTTCTACACATTGAACGGTTCAGATTATCAAAATGGAACCCGTGATGGCCCCCATGAGCCGAATAGCACCATCCAGTGCAATGCTAAAAAAGTAGACAATTACTTCTTAGCATCTATTCAACCTGCACAGATAGGACAATCGAACAACCCACACTCCTAATCTTCTCTTACACACTAATTTATACAATTTTTTTAATATATATTTTTTCATAAAAAGTTAAAAAATTAACTCAAACAACCATATTTTTTCCTTAACTTTTTAGTCTAAAAAATTAAAAAATACACTTATTTAAGACACCTCAAACAAGCTTAATAATATTAATTGAATGCCCATGGTGTGGTTCAATCAATCCATTTTGATGTAGATAGTTCAATCATGGTGGCCTTTGGTGTATTGATAAGGCCAAGTTTGGCATATGAGAAATAATTCATCTTTTTATCTTTTTATTTTTTTTTATCACATCACCTCTCTATTTTTCTGCACATCCTTTCGTAAAAAGACAAAGAGTACATTTATTTAGGTCATCCCAAACAATCTCTAAGTATGACTAATGGTATATGTATTAATTAGTGTATGAATTGATAATATGATATAATTTAAAATGTTTTTAGTATTTATAATCGGTGATGTTAATTGTACCAATTAGTGTATACACTAGTATACCAACTAATATTATGATATTATTATTGAACACATTTATTATTAAAGTTACAAATATCTAAAACTATACAATCAATATCACAACATCTGTTAGTACATTAGTGTGTATACATATAACATTATTCATTTGTAATTTGTATAATTAGTGGGGTCAATAATAATGTCACAATTAGTATTAATACATTAGTTAATACATTAATTAATTCATATAGAACCACTCAAGGATTATATATAAAGATAATACTAGAGATACAAAATTTTATACCAAACAAATCACTAAATATCTCACATAAATATAAGATTCATAATTTTATAAATTCTACACTTATGTAATATATTTAATTATTTATTTGATAAAAAACGTGAGACGTATAACATTTTCCTTGTATATAGCTATAGAGAAAGGCCCCCCATCTCATTAGGTGTGGGACTTGAATGAGATATAAATCATTGAATCTACTTGGACATTCTTGCCTCCCTCTCTGAGCAAGTTATGGCCCTTCTGCATTCAAGTTCTTTACAGTAATAACTCACCTCATTAAGTTGTTAGAAAGTCAAGATGACCAATTCACCCCTTTTTTTATGTTTATTTTTTAAGACCAAAAGAGGACCAAATGTGTTAAAGGCTACAATGTGTGATTGAATGCACTTCTACTTGGTAAAAAAAATGTTAGATGTGTATGCATAATTTTACTTATAGGAGGTAAACATTAGTACTAAAAAGAAAAATTACTTGTACTTTCTCTATTGAACATATAGATAATAATTTTGTTACCGGCTTAAGTTTTTTTTTTTTATTTGGTTATTAACATTTCAACATAGTATTAGAACATTCTATATTTGAATTTATAACCCACTGAATTATTAAAATATTTACATGTATTTAATCTGTATATAGATGAGAATTTAATTATATATGAAGAATATATTAAAAATATAAATATTAAAGTTGTCTCCCTCTCTAAAACTGAAGTGTTTTTAAAAAAATAAGTAAATGGTTAGTAATTCAACACACTATTACACATGAGAGAAGTGCTAGTGGCAAATTTTATTTTATTTTTTTGAATGCATTTATCTATCTACCCATATATATATATATGTTAATAACTCAGCCTAAAATAAATAATCCCCTCAATTAAGTGTTCAAATTTTACCAGTAATCCTCGTTCTCACACCGACTATGGCATATATATCAAATGCACCAATTTTTTTTTAAAAAAATAATTAATATATTTAAGAAGTAGTTTAATACAAGAATTAATTAATCTCATCATCACTTCCTTCTTCTTCCCGAGGATTGACAGTGGGACAGAGTGTACTCTTAGATGCTAATGTTGACTTTGTAAACTAAATTTTCAACTTGAGGAGTTCAACTTTCATAGCTTACCAAATCTTTATTTATAATGAAGAATAAGATTAAGAAACACACATATGCATACACATACACTGCATAGCATTGGTTAGTTTATTTAGTTGAATTTATAGTTTTGAACCACATAATGCAGCATCAATCATGTGCTAGGGAAGTTGAGGGAACCAACAAAATCGGTGCTCAATTCAGCTGAGCTCAACCCGAGCTTAGAAATTGTCTTTAGGAAGTGTTTGGATCTTGACTTTGCAAAGGAAAAAAAAAATTAAAAAGAAAAGGGAAAGAAGTATCGACCATGCTACGTAGCTCGAAACCGCGGTTCGAAATCGCGGCTCGACACCAAAATGACGTCGTTTTGGTGTCGAATTTTTTTTTTTTTTTTTTTTTTCTTCCTTCCCTGGTTTTGTTACAGAACGAAGAAGAAGAAGAAGAAGAAGAAGAAGAAGGGAGAAGAAGAGAAGGGAGGAGGAGGAGGGAGGGGAGGGGGCCATAAAAACCGGTTGGAGGAGGAGGGGAGCCTGGGCAGATGACGGTGGTGCTACGACGTCGGCGGGGCTGGGCAGACGACCGGGGCTGGGCGAGGCGATGGTCTGCTGCGACGATCGGCGACGAGCCCTCTCCTCTCTCTTTCTCCCTCTCTCCTCCTCTTCCCTCTCTTTCTCCCCTCTTCTTCCATTTTTGAGCCGTTTTGAGCTCGACCCTTTCGAGCTACGAGACATTTTCGAAGAAGTATTTAGTTAATTGGATTTTGGATTCGGGTTGGTGGAAAGTAAGAGGCCAAGGTCAACTTGTTGATCCTAAGATCTAGGAAAAGTCAATTTTTTCATCTTTTTTCTCATTGACTTGATCTTGTTTTTCACCCTTCATTTTCAATCTTGATTATGAAATATTTTAAGTTCGGAATAGGTAATATTATTATTTAGATTATTGAAACAAAATTTGTAGTGAGTTTCATAATCTCTTCTGTAAGAGGAGCTAATTTGAGATTGTTAAATTAATTAGGCCCAATAGTCCAAGGTCGGTGGACCTGAATTTATCGCAAGTCCAAGATTGGTGGGCCCAGATTTATCGCCGTCAAACGAGCCGAATCTCTCTAAGCCTCGAAAGGATTCGGATCCACGAACTTAGAGACTTACTTGGGCCCGGACTCGAATGGGTATTGAGCAAGCCTAGAGATGCGAGGCACTCGGACTCGAAAGGATTCGGACCCACGAATCTAGAGATCCGAAGCACTTGGCTTCGAACGGATTCAGATGCAATTTAGAAGCCGCTCCATTAATGAGTCCCACAATACTTGCGGACTCGGAGCTTTCCGGGATTTACATACCAGAACCATGGGCGTAATGGAGTCCGAACAAAAGACCCGATCCCGAGGACGGTAAGTGAAGATAAATTCACTCTTCGGTTAAACTAGCCTATACCCGAGTCGAGATGGCACGATCTAGGGGGTCCCTGAGACTCGGCAATATTTGCGGCATGGCGTTCTCTTGAACTACCCCTGACCCTTATGCTGCAGGACGTCCTTTGGGACTACCCCTGACCCTTTGGGATGATTGGGGATCATTGGTTAGGTGTGGCTAAGAAGAAGGGTTCGCCGAGAGGTTGATTTACTCTTCGGGGTTTTCCTCATCCTCGGAGTGATCATCTCCTCGAACAAGGTGGTTAAAGAGAATATTCCCCATGTGCCTTGCATATGGGTTTCATCCTATATCATGAGGTGCTTATAAATAGCACCCACTCATAACTTTACAAGGGATGGATTTTGGAGATTTAACTCTTGGGAAAGAACTAATTTCCCTTCTCCATTATCAACCTTAAGAGTGAAAGTGGGAGATCCATAGGAGAGCCTTGCCATTATTCTCTCTCTAGCTATTTTGCCTTTTTCTTCACCCAATCTCTTATCTCCATCATCTCCTTTACTCTTATGCTTAAGTTGAGACTATTGAAGAATCTAAACCTCTCATCATTCATATTTAAATTTAAGAGAAACTCAACAACCATTTTCATTGAAGTCAACAGCGAGTCTTGTAAATTTAGCCTCCGTTTGGGAAGTGGGTTGGCTTTTTGGCTTTTTGGCTTTTTTGGCTATTTTAGCCTGGGCTAAAAAGCTTGGTTTGGGAAGGGCTTTTTGGCTTTTTGGCTTTTTTGGCTTTTTTTGTGAGAGAAGAATGTAATGATTATGGGTTGGATGTGATGTTTTGTTTGTTATGACTAAAATAGCCTATTTTGTTTTTTGTGGCTAAAATAGCCAAAAAAACTTGAAAACCATCTTGCCAAATTACTATAACCCCAACTATGGAATTACATGTAGGTTTTGGGTATCTCTGCATTGACTTTATTGATCCTCCATTTCTTTGTTCTAGCAATAAAATTGTACCAGAGCGGAGATTTAGGAAGTGTTGTTAATTTGCTTGACATGTTGAGAATTTCAAAGTCCATGCAATAATTTTTTGAAAAAAAAAAAAAAAAATTGGAATTTTTTTATTATATTATATTTTTAGTTAAATAATAAATATAAAATGTCGGTAAAGGAAGCAACTCACATTGGGTTGTGCTATGAATAGTTTTGCCTGTATTTATGAGTCCATTTTTCCATGGCCACCCAGAGGTTTTTTTTTTTTTTTCCTTTAAACAAAGGCCGCCCAGAGATTTTTTATTTTTGTACCATATTTTGACCATTTGTGCATTTACTGCTATTTGCCTATTTTTATGGGTGTGCACACGTGCCTGCCTATGTGTTCCCATTGATTTTTTAAATTTTTTTATGGTAGATTTGTTAGAAGTATCGAACTCAAATGAGGTGAAAAACCTCTAAAGCTTATGAACTCTCTTTGCATCGATGGCTTGGTCGCGTGCGGGATAGAGGGACTAGAGAAATGGATTCAGGTGAAAATTTGACTTATGGTATATTTGGTTGAGAGATTTGAGGAGAGATTTAGAAAGAGAAAAAAAAAAAAGTGAGAAATTAAGTGAAATGTAAGTATATTTTAATCATATTTCACTTAACTTTTCTCTTTCTCTTTCTAAATTCCTTCTCAGATCCCCAATCAAACAATGCATTAGAGACCATCCATAACTTAGCTATGATAGCTCCGAAAGAAAACCCATCTAGAAACAAACACAGGTTTCTGTTTTGTTTTTCTTATGCTTTCAGCAAGCTTGACTAGATACCATCCAAAGTTCGTTTTCTTCTTTTTGAACTTTTTAGAAGTATTTAAATTAGTTATATCTAAAAAAAATATTTTAAAAAAATTAAGTAATATATGGAAAAAATATCACTAAAGATAAATAAAAATTTGTCTAAATATACTTTTAAAAAAATCAAGCCAAATAGATATGCATGTGTTTATTTTTTGGGAGAATATTTGTATGGAAAATGTTTGAGGGCCACAAAATCAGTGGCTCAAATGACTCAAAACTGTCAAAACGACGTCGTTTTGCGTCGCTTTGTGCCCAAAACGACGTCGTTTTGACAGTTTTGAACCATTTGAGTTACTGATTTTGTGACCCTTTAGCATTGCTGTATTTGTATATGCAAGTTTTAATGTTTTAAACGTGTAGATAGAGGGAGGTAGTTGATATAGGCCCTTATTATAATTTAAATGGGTTTCAACGGCCCATAAGCTATCATTCTGTGTTTCTGGGGCGGTGTATAGAGCACTCCAGCCCATTCATTTCATATATTTTTAAGGGACAATTACGAAAAAAAAAAAAAAAGCTTTAAGCTTTTTAATAAAATAAACTTAGAAGCTTTTTTTGATAAATCTTATTTCTAAAAGTTTTATTTCATTTAACTCATATTCTTTTTGACTATTTCATTAGGTCTTATTTGAGGTAAGAAGACCAAAACACCTTAAATCTCTCTTGCCCCCATTAATGTTAATATTTAATATTGATTGTCATTATATCTTCACTCCAAAAAAATGCATTAACTACACATCACTATTTAATGTTGATATATATTACACAAAAAATTAAACATGATTCTTTAGGTGCCGTTTGGTAACACTTATGTTTTCAGTTTTCTGTTTATATTTACAAAAATTTTAAAAACTCAAATAAAAACTTGTTTGGTAAAATTTTTGATTTATAAATCAGTGGTCTCAGTTTATAAATTTGGCCAAAAAATGAAAACACAAAAAATGTGTTTCTATTTTGAGTTTTCAGTTTTTTTTTTTTACCACCCAACACTAGCCACCACCCGCCACCATTTTTCACCACCGTCTTCCGCCGCCACCACCACCACCACCACTACCCACTACCCACCACCCACCACCCACCACCCACCTTCCATCCACCCGCCACCACCCACCACTCACCACTACCATCCACCGCCCGCCACCACCACCTACTTGCCACCACCACTCACCACCCACCTGCCACCACCACCATCCACCACCTGCCACCACCAGCCACCCATCACCACCAGCCACTTGCCACTCACCCGTCGCTAGCACCTACCACCCACCACCACCACCACCACCATCACCCACCTGCCACCACCACCCGCCACCCACCACCACCACCACCCACTCGTTACCACCTATCACCCGCCACCGTCACCCACCCACCCACCCACCACCACCATCCGCCACCTACCCGCCACCGCCGGCCATCCGCCATTCACCTACCACCACCACCGCCACCGCCACCACCACCCGCCACTGTCACCCACCACCCACCATCACCCGTCACCACCCACCATTCGCCACCCACCTGCCACCACCATCCACCACCCGCCACCTTCACCACTACCACCCACTCGTTACCACCCACCACCCGCCACCGTCACCCACCCACCCACCATTACCACCCGCCACCACCTAGCACCACCCACCACCGTCACCCATCCACTCACCACCACCACCCGCCACCACCACCTACCTGCCACCACCACCTGCCACCACCACCACCACCACCACCACCCCACTCGCTACCACCCACCACCATCACCCACCCACCCACTCACCACCACTACCATCCACCACCACCAGCTACCCACCATCCACCGTGACCACTTTCCACCACCGTCTTCCGCCGCTACCGTCACCCATCCACTCACCACCACCTACCCGCCACCACCACCCACCTGCCACCACCATCCACCACCCGTCACCACCACCACCACCAACTCGCTACCACCCGCCACCATCACCCACCACCAACCACCACCCACTGTCACCACTTTGCACTACCGTCTTCCGCCACCACTTGCCACCACTCGCCATTTCTCACTCTTTTTTATATTTTAAATTTTTTTAAAACATTTTGTCAATTACCAAACGCGTTTGTAGTTTATGTTTTTCTAAAAATAAACAAAAAATAAACAAAAACCAGTTTATAAAATTTTTGTAAATATAAACTGAAAACGTAAACGTTACCAAACACACCCTTATTGATTGTCATTATATTTTGATAGTTCCCATGCATCATTGATTGTTATTATGTTTTGGTAGTTTTCATGCATCCAAATGTTGATTGTACGTGATGAGTTGAATGTTCATATTAGATGACGTGAATGTAAATATTCACATCAGATAACGTTGTGATAAAGGTGATGTTAAGATTCACATCAGCATTGCATCAAATTACACAACTACAAGCCTCAACTTTCATTTGAACACAAACTTGACGTGAATGGTCACACTAAAACATATGAATGTGAATAAGTGCTTGAAAAAAAAGGTTATAGCTAAGCATGTCTGTCAACGCTTTACAAGGGAACAAACCAATATGCAATCACTACACCCTACGGTCTTCTAACCTATACGCGACTTGGGTGACGTCTCACTTAACTTCATTCTAGTCTACCCTTATTAAGCACAAATCCGGGAATATTATAATTTATATTATTATAAATTCCTACATATATGGTTTCATGATTTTACTATTGAGATGGAGGCCGAATGACGGCTGCCCACAGGCAGATCTGCTCCTGGATCTACTGTTAGATCCTGGTTATTTGTTGATTACAAAATTCTAACTGGTTAGAAAGATACGGTTGTAAATATAGGTCGTTTGCTTGAAACTGTTGTAAATATATATTTCTACTATCAAGATAAAATTCTAAAACATTAATCAAATCAACAAGTAAATTTATGGACATGCATAATAAAGAAGAAAATACTTACAATCCGAATCTTCAAAACAACATAATTCTCCAACACTTAATTTATATATCATAAACTGGGAAATTTTACAAGGGAGAGATTTTGACTCAGCATCTTTATCTTCTTTGGATTGGAGTGAGACAATTGTTGGTCTCTATGCTGGATGGCAGACAAGGAATCTGCTTTTGCAGAAAGTGGATGTACTGTTGGTTGTCGTTTTGTGCCGACGCTCCAGATGAGTGATGCTGGTGAGGGACAAGGACTCATGTTTTGCCTTTTCCTTTTTTATCTTTTTCCTCGTCAATCTTTTTGGCAATCATACTCGTGAGTGAATCCCAAAAATCACCAAAGTAGGGTTCATCTTCTGCTGGATCTTGTGATTCGCCAGCTAGAACAGCAAATTCATTTTCATCATGGTCTGGATCTTCCTGGTCTTGACTGCTAGTAACAGATTTTGTGGAGGTGTAATCACTGGAAATAGTCTAGAGAAATTGTTCCTTCATGAAATCCATGCTTTTAATCAATAATTCTGTTTTTAACAAATTTGGGTATTTTTGACATAATTCTGTTTGAATTTGTAAAAAAGGATTTTGAATGACTGGTTGACTAGGAATTGTTTTAGAAATAGCATCCCAGCAGGCTTGAGTATGGGTCTTAATTTTATGGACAGTTTCTGGTAAAGTGGGATTCATATCCTTATCCCAACATCTTACAAAGAAAACTCTTTTGAGACGTGGAACCTTATTCTGATAATTACACTGGAAATTCCATTTCCATATCCATGGAATACTAAAACAAATAGTAAAATGAACCAAAGATTTAGTCATAGAAATATCTTTTTGTCCTGGTAAATAAGAATAAGCAATTTGTCATTCATTAAAGGCTTCACGGGTAGATACTGGTAAAACTTCAAGTTGTAGCCCAAATTTATCCCACCAAACCAGAAACCAATTTGGTAAATCGTTTTTGAGGACGTCGGGACAAATACGGATAAACCAAGAGTGATTGCGGATATGATTCTAGTAATAGAATGTGTAAGTAAATGCATTGATATAGTCCCAATAACTATAGCGAGTTTCTCTGTTACGAATGTCAAGTTGACGAGTAGTATGTAGATGAATGCCCCATGTAGTAATGGGCATAATATTGCGGATGGTAGTTTTACTGAATTGGATTAGACTAGCAATCTTAGAAGGATCATGTAAAGTATGCTTGATCTCCATGGCGGCAGTCTTAATGAGTATCTGTTCATAAATATAACGGTACTGATCAAAATGTAGGGGAAATTGTTGTGTCGTTAGATAACAACGTTTAATTTTCCATGGATCTGGCATCCATTTTCATCTGCTGGTTTAATGTAAAGGACTGTTTCTTTAGGAGTGTACTGTTCAGGAGTACGGAGGACATCCTTGGTGGACTGGCCAGAGGATTCCCCTGTTAAAGGCCTGTAAGGCGGGAAATTCTATTAGATATGGATTCTGGTAAGGATTTTCCCGGCTCCTGCCCCTACGATTAAGGCCACGGCTACCGCTACTAGTCATGATCCCTGCAAATGTTCACAAGTGAGAAAATCTGGTAAAGAATTCTGTTCTCCTTTGATATAATCAATATCAAAGTCAAATGCAGATAAAGCACTTTGCCAATTGGCAAATATCTGTTTGTGAGCAAGATTAAGAACATCTTTTTTAAATATCTATTTAGCTACTGAACAATCCACACGAATTATAAATTTTTGGTTTAGCATATTATCTTGAAATTTTAAAACACATATAACAATAGCTAAACACTCTTTTTTAATTGTTGGATAATTTAAAGCAGCTTTAATCCAATTTTCTAATGTAAATCTCAATAATTCTTCTTTTTAACTGGTGAGGTTAACCTGTTTTAAAATACCTCCATAACCATAATTAGATGCATCACTTTCTACAATTTTCTACTATTCTGGATTTGGTAGAGCAAGATAGGGAAATTATTTTACTTTAGCCTTAATTTTTTGTACGGTAGCAATGTGTGCTTCTGTGCATGGAGAAGGATTTTTCTGTAATCTGGTGTAAAGGATAGCAGCATCCTGTGATAACTGATAATAATAGTCTCTAATATAGTTTAGACTACCAAGAAATGGCTATAATTGAGTTTTATCTTTTATTTCATCGGGAAATTTAGAAGCAAACTCAATACTTCTGTCAATTGGTATAATAGTTCCATTATGAATATTATGACCAAGAAAGCGTATTGTTATTTGAAAAAGTTTCATTTTTGGTGTAGATATTATTAATCCATTTCTGATAATAACATGCTTAAATATATTAAGATGCTTTATATTCTGATCAATGGATGATGAAAAAATAAGAGCATCATCAATATAACAGATAGCAAATTCTGTATAAGGAGTAAATATATCATTCATGATATGTTGAAATTTTGATGGAGCATTTTTTAGACTAAATGGCATAACATTCCATTCATAATGCCCAAAGGGTACTATAAAAGCAATTTTATATTGGTCTTGTTCAGCTATTTGTACCTGCCAATATCCTGATTTTAAGTCAAATAATATGACTACATCCTGTAATCGGTCAAGTAAATCTTTTTTATTCGAAATTGGATATCTGATCCATTTCAAGACGTCATTAAGAGGTTTATAATTAATAGCTAATCCTGGCACACTTCTTTCTATTTCTCCATTTTTATTGACATAAAATGTTGTACAACTCTATGGAGATTGACTAGTTCTGATTAACCTCTTTTGGAGAAGATTTTGAATCTCTATTTTGCACATTTCTAAATATTCTTTATTCATTTGACTAGGGCGAGCTCTGGTTAGGATGAATCTTTCATCAAAGTCTGATACATGAGGAAGAGAAACTATATGTTTATTTCTTTCTCAGAAAGCATTAGGAATATCACTACAAATTTCTGTTTAGAATTCTTTTTCAATTATTTTAATTTTGTTTTGTAAATATGACTGTTGTAATTTTTGCTCAATAGTGAGAAAATTGATTTATGTTTGGAGAAAATTAATTAGTTTTTCTTTAAAACTAACTAGATCTCTAATTTAATCTAAATCTTTAGTGTAAGGTTCTGTTATGAATTCAAAAATAATGGTTGATTACTGATTGTTGCATGAATGCCTATGGAATCTATTTTAGTAATAAGCATTAATAAGCATAAAAATGGAGTCCCTAAGATAATACTTGGAGACATGTTTCTGATAAGAACAAAAGCAGTGAGAAGACATATGTCTTGATTACATATGAAAGCTTTTGGTACTTTGTGTAGCTCAACTTTTTGGTAGCCCCCTTTCGGAAGACGAAATAAGCCCTATAGTATCGGACTCCTGCAGTTCTGAATCTGATTCCACAAATGCAATGCAAAATAGATAATCACCAAAGAGTCCTAATCCGACAAATCTTTTAGAAAATCGATTTTGAATCAAATTGCCAAAAATGTACTGTTTTGCCAGATACAAAGTCGCCACCTAAATATTTTATTTTTGAAAAATTTAGGAAACCCATAACTCATGCCAAAGGCCACGTGTTCGTCATCACCACATCACCAAGATTGTCTCGGGAACTTAGGTACAAGAGGGGAAGGTCATGAATTGAACACCCCCGCTCGCCCGATCAAAGATCGGCCTCTACTAATCATGATATGAATCTTATGTACATTATATGCTCTTGTTCTAGTTTATTAGGCTAGCATTACTATGTGATGCGCACACACAAGTATAGACTAAATCGCAAGAATTGGAACACTTGATTCATGTTTGTTTGAGAAATTGTTTCGAATATGTACCACTTGAAAAAGTAATCACATAAAAACATTACTGAAGTTACTCTAATTCAAGCAACTAGCCTTCATTCACAGGCATTCAAGCAATTATAGCAATTAAGCACTTAGCCTCATGGCAAGCATGTTTTGGCATGACAATAATCACATGCGTGCGATATGCTAAAGCGAGTAAAGGCTTACCTAGTACTCCAAGCCAAAAGAGAAATGAGTTAGAAAAATGCATGATTCCTAACTATGCGATATGACTAATGCAACACATGCAATATGACTAATGCAACACATGCGATATGAAAATCTAAAATAGGTCCGGCTACTTATCATGGCATATGAAACAATTTGATAGTATGTGATCTAAGCACGTATTCAAAGAAGTATTAAACTAACAATGCAATTAGAATGGTGAACCGAGCCTTGCAATACAAATGGGTGCAAACATGAAGTATGCTAAACAAAACATGACACTTTAATCTAACCATCGCAAGTAGTTAAGTAAAAGGGAGAAAGACGTGGGGTTGGAAGACATACACATTATTACAACATTACGCTCTCATGAAGGAGAATTCGAATGAACTAACTAGCTAACTAACTAATTAAAGCTAAGCTAATTATTACAAAATAAATGAAATTAGCTAAACTACTTAACTAATTATTACAGCAAATTAATAAATCTAGTTAACTAAAAAAATTACAAGACGAAATCGAATAACTAGTTACAAAATTAACTAGCTATAACTAATTAATTACAACAAATATCTAAGCTAAATATTTAAACTTAAACATGCTCGATACGTGAGGAATGCTCATGCACGTGCTCGGTTTCCACCCGAAAAGCCACTGTTTTGCTTCCAGAAGGTCTCTGTTGTACAGTAGAACACTAACACCTTTGTCCACTTCCAAAATAACTCTGCTTTGCTGAAAAAACACACTGCTGAATTTTGCATTAGTGGCTGGCCGGCCAGTAGTGAGGGCCTGCTGGCCACTAGTGATAGCTGGCCGGCCATCAAAGGTGGCCTATCGGCCATTGCTGCACAGTTCATCTTGCTACAACAGAGAACAAATAGAGCATGCACAGGGTGTTCTCAAGAGTTTGTTTGCACAATTCACCCCTCCTTATCATGAACAAATCCAAGGAGAGATAAAACTTGGTCCACAAACCATCACCTCAAGCAATTTCATTGTATGATGGCTTATAAATCAAGGTGTGCAAGTTCAATAAATGCAACAAAAGAAGACTCAAACCTCTCCCCTTTCATGAATTGATCAAGAGAAGTGGTGACCTTGGAAACTTAAATCATTTCATCACTGATAAGTATGAAATGCCTCAAGCTTCCATGTGTTCAATTAATGTCCGATTGAACACAAAACCAATTTTTATCTCGCACTAATTTAATCCCATTTTAATTACCAACCATCCTTTAATTCATCGAGTCCAAAGGTGAGTTTAAGTCCTCCAAATGGAAAGAAGGCTCAAACCAAATGTTGTCTTAAGCATAAAAGAGAGATCATACCATTGGTGATGAACCCCAAAGGGATTAAACCATTAAGCATGACATCTCAATCTCATGCATAAATAAACAAGTGGTTTGAACTACTTTCAAAGCAAAACAAAATCCAAGAAAGGAGGGAGGTTGCAGAGGTGATTAAGAGTGATCACAAGTATGGAAAGCCATAAATAAATGCAATCAACTCAAATAAGATGGTGTCTAAGGCCTAGAATACCAAACTCATGAGGACAATTACACTACAAGCTTGTAAAACAAAGCTCAAATCCAACTGTCAACCAAAAATAGTGCTAAAACAATTCTAAAACATGCTGGAATTAAGACAAAAATAGCTAGATTAATAAGCTAAAACATAACACAAGCTAGGCTAGTGAGCAAGACACAAGGAGGGGAGGCTAACCCCTCCAAATTTGGACTTCAAAACATGATTTTTGCTACTGAAATAACTTTGAAAAATAGTGTTTAAAAGCTCAAAAACAGATAGTAAAATGATGGGAAATACAAGGAAAAATGCCTTCAAAATAAGGTGCAAAGAAGGGTGAACCACCCCTCAGCCTTTAATGGCCTTAAAACCCAAGTTTCAGCCAAAAAATATAGAGTTTTTACAGCCCAAAAACAGTTGGAAAATTGCAAGAAAAAGAGTAGATAAAGCAAGTGAAGAGGCAAAGCCTTATACCTCTTGAAGAGGAAATCGATTCCAAGTAATAAAACCAAGAACACACACACTCAAGAGCTCAAACAAAGCTCAAAGAGACCTCAGCTCAAGTACGGAGAGGTTTGGTTAAGAGTGTATAGGCAAACGTTAAGGATATGTAGGGAAGAGTGGAAATTTGGAAGAGAGAGAGAGAGAGAGAGAGAGAGAGAGAGAGAGAGAGAGAGAGAGAGGGAGAATTATAGAGAGAGATGAAAAATTTTGCTCTCAAATTTTTCTAACCTTGAAACATTAGAGGGAGGCCCTCTAAATATAGAAAACATGAATTCCCTTCAAGAACATCCAGCTCTACACGCGGGAGCAGATGCAAGCATCCGTACAAATAGCTGGCACAGCTGTCACAAAATATCTGCAAAAAACACTAGTGGTCGGCAACCAAGAGTGATGGCCAGCAGCCTAAAGAGGTGGTCGGCAAGCCACCAGAGGCTGCAAGCTTGAAGAACACTAGGTTTGGTCAAAAAATGAAGCAACAGGTGTGCAAGGTTTGAAAGGCTCAAAGTTGTGGCATTCCGCTGACTTCGAGCACTTGACAAGCATATAGACTCATCATTGGGTGTGCATGCGATGACATCCAAGTCATAAGGGCCGTCAAAAATGGGATGTCTACAGTTGCCCCTCTTTGACAGGACTCGGAGCCATGAAATGACATGAGTGAACGTCAATGCCCGAAGACAACCCATTTTGACAAGGTCATAAGACTTGGACAAAGAATCAAGACAGAAATAAATTGTTACGCCAGCAGGTTGCCTACGTATCCCTTTGCAAAGAATCAAACCAGCGTAGTTCTGAGGCAAGATGCAAATGATATGCACAATTACTTTGAAAGCTGGACTCACATTGTCACGACCCGAACCCGCCCCTATGGGTTAAGGCCATAACCGGCCAGTAATCATGAGATTACCTACGGCCTCAAAACAAATAAGACAAAACTCATTAGAGTAAAAGGGGTCGAACGGGAGCAATTTAAAACTTTGTCCATAGAGCTGTGCTTACATGCACGTCATAACATTCCAGACATAAATATATTAATAACTCACAACAAAATTACAGTACTAAAAAGTTCCATACAACAGGATCATCCAAAACTAAGTCAACCCATGGGAACTATATACAGACATGTACAAAGGCTTCACCAACATGACAAAATAACATAGAATGGCAGAAGGGCGAAAACGTGTCTCGTGCGTGAGACGCAACGGTTGACTCTTCAAAACCTTAGTTGTTCCATACAGACTTCACTAGGGCTGGGTTTGGACTTCTCATGGCTCACCTACAAACACATAAATGAGCGTGAGCAATAGCCCAGTGAATAATATCAAATACAAGAGTTATACAAACGGTATGTAGAACAACATGCGTCAAACGGCCTTGGGCCCAATTCATATTTCTATTTAACATACATATATATATATATATATATATACACAATTTAAGTCAAGTGACTGTGGTTCCAAACATACAGGCCTTTGGCCCATTTATCTTCTATTTGTCAAACTGGCCTTTGGCCTATTCAACTTTCATTCATGTCAAACTGGCCTCTGGCCTATTCGTTCATGTCAAACTGGCCTCTGGCCCATTCATTCATGTCAATCGGTCTTCGGCCCAATCATTCTTTCATATCAAACTGGCCTTTTAGGACTTTCAAACTTTCATATCGAACTGGCCTTTTTGGGCCTTTTAGACTTTCATTTCAAACTGGCATTTAAGCCTTTCAGACTTGTCATATTAGACTGGCACTTAAGCCTTTCAGACTTTCATTTCAAATTGGCATTTAGGCCTTTCAGACTTTCATTTCAAACTGGCATTTAAGCCTTTCAGACTTTCATTCCAAACTAGCATTTAAGCCTTTCAAACTTTCATTTCAAACTGGCTCTAAATGCCTTTCAGACTTTCATTTCAAACTGGCATTTAAGCCTTTCAGACTTTCATTCCAAACTAGTATTTAAGCCTTTCAAACTTTCATTTCAAACTAGCATTTAAGCCTTTCAGACTTTCATTCCAAACTGGCATTTAAGTCTTTCAAACTGGCATTTAAGCCTTTTAGACTTTCATTTCAAACTTTGTCCACCATTCAACATTAATGAACTTTACAAAACTTATGTAGAAGTAAGCAATTGGACAATAACATATTTTGGATATTACTCACAGTGATCAGCTTATGGATTTGCCCTGGAGCTTGACCCTACATATCACATAACACATATGGGTCACAAATAATTCAATCTGTTCTTTAATTCACATATTCCTCTTTAGGCTTCATTCTTATCTCTTTAACTCATTTACAATGCTCAATGCGTGCCTAAGAGTGCTTAGAAGTGAAAAGGGAACGGAAAATAGAACACAGAATGCATTTTCAAAATTTCAGAAAACAGGGTCCCCACTTGAGCGTGGACTTCCCCGCTCGAGCGGACCCTTAAGGCCTGCAAAAGTACTGGTTACATCAAAAATATGCTCGAGCGTGAAATAGGGAGCTCGAGCGAAAGGCCTGTCTACTTAGCTCCCCGCTCGAGCGTGAACTCCCCCGCTCGAGCGGACACCAAGTCTGCAAAAAGTACTGGGAGCACGTAATTCACGCTCGAGCGGCGTGTTTCCCGCTCGAGCGGACCTCAATTTTCTGGGTTTTTCCAGATTGTGTTCTTGAGCTCCAATTCGACTTTCAAACAACATTTCTTGCATGCAATGGCTCAAATATCATATATACACATACTAACATGATACCAATACCAAATTACAACATTAGGAAGCTCAATTTCTTGAATTATCTACATGCATGTCCCAAATTATCTCAACTCATCACCAACATGCTCAAATTCAAACATTCAAGAATTACACTCCGATGATTTGTACATGCATGCGGGAGATGCTCATCATTCCCAACTTAATTGGTGAAAAGGTGGCCAAATACATGGATTTCAAACAAGATTCAACATGGATTATATACATTGTGTTCAAATATGGAAATTCATGGTAATTTCCTACATGCATGCCTCTATTGACTTCAAATACAACAAAATCCACTCGATTCATGCTCTTTATCATCATTCAACTCTGAATTTACAAATTGCAAACAAAAACCCATGATTCAAGGGATGATTACTCACCTAGGAGCCTTGAACACCCAAGTTCTAGCCAATTCTTGAGCTTAATCTTCAAATTCCCAAGCCTTGAGCCAAAATTACACAAGTCTCTCCCTTTCTCTCTCTATAACCGGCCCTCTCCCTAATCTTGAGTCCAAGATCAGCCAAAATACAATAAAAGAGAGGAATTGGGGTGTAGTGCTCCTATACAACAAATCCCACTAGGTCTCAATTTAATAATGATAACTATTTGGGCATTAATTAATTAATTAAATTAACTTAACCTGGTCCGAATCAATTTTTCAATTAAACCTCACCGTAGGCTCTAAAAATTATGCCAATCACAATGGTGTGACAAATTTTGGTTTCGGTGGCCGATAGGGCCTTCAATTTAATCGCCAAAGCAGATAATCAAACAGATATTTCTACGGTGAACAGATAGAAATTCAAAACCACATATTTTCACACAATGGCACATGAAATCATATTAAACACATAATCATACTCAAATTAAGGACCAATTAGCATACTACGGAACAGGGGTATCACACACATTCTACCCGAAGCAGGCTATTTTGAAAACTTATGATCATGCGAGATGATACAATAAGCAATAATAGATGCAATAAGCAAGATAACGATATAATGGCCCTGTTTGGTAGAGCTGGGAGAAAGTACTTATAGCTTATGTCTTAACAGCTTATAACTTATAACTATGAACATAAGCTGATTTCTAACTTATAAATTAAGTATCTCCTGCCCTACTCAAAGAATAAGCTGATTTCTGACTTACAAAAAGCAATAAGCTGCATTGTTAAGCTAAACCAAACACATCAAAATAGCTTAAATTAAGCTGAAAGCTAAAATAAGCAGCTTTTAAGCTGCACCAAACAGGCACAATAGCATGTGAATGAGCAGCTTCAAGCTTAAAACCGACACAGGTTCCATGCAAAAAGGTGTAAAACACACTTTGACCATGCCAAAACAAGAGACGAGGAAAGAAAACACCGCTCAGGGTTACGTTTCACGTATCTTGACAAACTGAGAACAAAACCACTTCGGGTCGCGTTTCATGCATCCCAAGAAACAAAAAACTGCTCAAGGTCGCGTTTCACGCATCTTGAGAAACAAGAAAGACCGCTCGAGCTCGTGCTTCGCATGTCCCGAGATAAAACACGCCCAAAACCGCACTTCACGCGTCTTGAGATACTCTAATCACGTTGAATTCGTGAGAATAGGAGAAAAATCGCTCGGGCTCGCACTTCGCACGTCCCAAGAAACAAGAGAACCTGCTCGGGCTCGCATTTCACGCATTCCGAGATAAAAACAAAAAATGCAAAAATGAATGAGCTTGTGTGATAGATGCACAAAGTCAGTGAGTGCAAAAGATGCACAAAGTGAACAAGTACGATAGATGCACAAAGTGAACCTGTCAATTTAATAACAACGCATATTCTACACATGAAATAAGAGTAAGAGCATATTCTATGCAATAAACAAACGCATATTCTATGCATGAAATATAAATGATGCTAGACACGTATGCAACATGCATGTTCTATGCATATTCTAAGAACAAAAACGTAAATCGAACAAAACAATACTCGATGGCACCTCCAAGTTACCTATCGGAGGAATTGCAATATGTTCAAAAGGATACACCTCGTTCATGTTGACAAGTGATGAACATCATGCGCTAAAACATAGTTTGAGCTCCCTTAGAAATAATTTGAACCTAACAATGAACCTTCCTTACACTTCTTGAGAAACAAAGACACAAAACAGCATTAGGACACAGAGGAAGGCCACCGACCACTTGCCGGCCACAGAGAGAGGCTGTCGGCAGCTTGCTGGCCATTAGAAAGCCTTGCCGGCCACCTGCCAGCCACTAATGGCAGTTCGGGGCTTTTTGGTCTCTTCGCACACGGGTTTTTTAAGTATAAGCCTCAAGGCTTCATTTCCTCACAACCTTAGGTCTGAAATTGTTCTACCTCTCTCTCTAGACATTTCTTCTCTCTAGATCCGAGCTTTTTATGCGTTTTTCAATGCCCTACGCACACTTTATTCATTAAACCCTCTTGATTCTCTTCCTTTTAAACAGATCAAAATTTATTTTCGACGCTTTTGCCTCATTTTCACCACTTTAGGCTTGTTCCCCTCGAGTTTCTCTTGAGTTTCGTGAACTTTTCCCGACTTTGACTTTTTCTCCCATTTTCTCTCTCCTAGGGTTGACTTTTTCCAAGTTTACACTCATTTCTCCATTTTCTTCATTTTTCACCTACTTTTCACCCATTTGCTAGATGGTAGATAATATTCCACATGACGGAGCCTCTCTCGAGGTTCCGCTTGTATTTCCACCCATTGCTGAAGTAGAGGAGCCGGTGGTTACCAAGGCTGGCAAAGCAGCTCAGGGTATTGAGGCCGACCTTGAGGCGGAGTTTGAGCCTGAGTTTAAGCCGAAGCCGCTACCGTTGAGGGTACGGCCTTTTGATCCAGCAAGATATCATCCTCGCACACACATACTGCCACCCGGAGGCATTAGGCGGTTCAGCGACTTTGCTAACGGTGTACCAGAAAACCTCTTGCTGAGGAAGCCGACCTCCCACCTTTCATCCAACGCCACTAAGGTATGAACTCTATTTTCATGCATTCCTGACTGTCTTTAATTGCATTTCTTGCACTACCTTTCATCTGACTGTACTTTTGTCACTACCTTATCTGATTCATCTGTTCTTTGCCATAAGGGGAGTCTTGTGCCTTTAGGGGGTACAGAGCTATGACTACAAGAGATTGGTACGACGAGCTCCCTGCCGAGGTTTGTGACATTGTGGACGAGACTAGCTTCGACCTCTTCTGCTTTGGCCTAACACGGGTCATTACGAGCCGTCCTCTTCTAAGGGCCCTTGTAGAGAAGTGATGGGACACCACCAACTCCTTCCACTTTTCTACTGCTGAGGAGATGACAATGATTCCCTATGACTTCGCCATAATCACGAGCTTAGGAGTAGGGGGCGATCTGATCCCTTTTAAAATTGACATGGGGGAGTGAGAGGCCATTTGGATCGAGCTGTTAGGAGCACGCCCACCTTTGTACTGGCCAGCGATAGTCAGATATAGTTAGTTCGCTGAGAAGTTCTGAAGGAGCGAAACAGAGACATTAGAGGAGCTGGAGCAGTACGCTAGAGGCTTCCTGATGTTTGTCCTCAGTACCACCTTGTTCTCGAACAGGTGGAACGCCGTGGGCTTATATTTGTTGAACGCCCTGGTGACCCTTCCCTGAGTACGCTACTATGATTAGGGCAGAGCTGGCCTCGCCACCCTATACGGCTATATGAGGTCTACCTCCCACCTGAGGAGAGAGTTGATCGGAGGCTACTAGTGAGCCTGGGAGGTATGTATTTCAATTTCCTCTTTGTACTTTACATTTTCTGCTTTATATCTGTTCAACACTTATGCTTTCTGCTTTGCACTTTCTGTATCTGTTCATACTGTATGCTTTCTGCTTTACACTTTCTGTATCTGTTCATACATTGTTGATCACATATTACTGCACTTTCCTTGCAGTTGTGGGTTTATGCATATTTCCATCTCTTACCCTAGAGTCCATGAAGGAACTTTTACTTGGCAGTTCCCTACTCAACGTGGTATGACGGCAGATGCCAACGTCGGAGCCGCGAGTCCTTCGCCTTCTTCCGCCATTATTTTGACACAGTGGCCGCCCACGAGGTAACCCAAAACACAGTCATTTTTGCTTTAAAACTGTTCTGATTCACACTTTAGCAACTGACAGCAACTAACAATCTGTACACTCTCTATTTGCAGATCATGTGGCAACCTTGGACCATGATGCCAGTTGGGGTACAGGACCAGTATGCAGGGGCATGGGCCACTTCTCATTTCCAGATCCTACTTAAGGGTCCAGTTTGCCGGGCCTGGTTCCTGAGTGAGCGGTTGGTTCGCCAAACTGTGGGCTTACCTAATCCTGTCATTCCGATGCCACCCCCGAAGTCCACGAGGTCAGCGGACAGCCTATCTGTTGATGCAGTTACTCAGTTTATGGTAGGCTTAGATGCTGATTACTTCATAGCAGAGGGCGACTACGCAACCTTTATTCAAACCTACCTCATGCCACCTCTGACAGGCGCTCGCGGAGGTGAGGGGGCGAGGGCTCCTACGGCAAGAGAAGTGGCTAGGGCGACTAGGGCCCGTACTAGAGGGCCTCCCCTTGCGGAGCAGAGCACCCGTTGGCTAGAGCTTTCTATCGCGCTCACATACTGGTGGCATACGGGGGCTGCTTATCAGATCCTGATTAAGCCCACAACAATTGGGCACGAACTTGTCAGGGTTCGAGGCTCGACTCAGGTATGGACCACACTTTACCATTTGCACCCCACATTTCATTTCAGATATGTTTATTGCAGACATTGATCATCCAAATGCATTTGCAGGCATCCATAGAGTACACAGGGAGCGCTCTCGAGCTGATAGCCTCCTTGATAGGTATGGTATAGAGGCATGAGACGCTGCTCGGTCTCCATAATATCCAGGTAATTTCTTCAATTTGTACTTCATGCTATCAAATTTTCACTGATACACTAGCATTTCAACCGTAGTCTTTCCCAAACTGCATCTGACACACTATAATTGATACACTGCTGGCATACTGTACTCACACACTGTACTCATATTGTATCTGATTTCTGCATACCACTTATTTTGCATACTATGCTTATATGCACACACTGTAACTGATATTTTGACAGCTATCTTTTTCAGATCCCATATGTACTGATTGCACCGGCGGCGGCAGTAACACTAGCACCGGCAGTACCTCCTCCAGCAGCATGGAGGAGAGAGAGTGATAAGGGCACCCGAGGCCAGAGCAGTCCTCTAAAGCCCATCTTGAGCGATGACGATGCTGAGACCAGTGACTCTGAGCAGGTAGCGAGTCGGCATTCTGAGTCATCCAAGAGTGGAGACGATGATACTAGCTTGGGTTCTGAAAGCGGAAGTGATGATGCCGAGGAGGGTTTTGGGGCAGAAAGCGGAGACGATACCGGCTCGGGTTCAAAGTCTGATTCTGACAACGGTGCTGATGGAGATACTGTCCTCGAGTCCTCTCATCCGAGGAAGAGGACGAAAAGGGCCTCTCGGGCTTGAGGCGACTGGCGCTGATTTTTTAATTTTTTGTTTAGTTTCTTTTTGTTTGGTAGCATTAATAGATGTATAGCTTTAGATAGGTTTTATTTTGCTTTGAAACTTGTACTCTTCTTTTGTAAAAACCATGATCAGAATAAAACCTTGCAGTTTTTATAAAAAGTGTTGTCGTTTTTGCATCATGAGCACCATATTTGCATGAAATGGACACGGAATCGAATTGGCCGATAGAGCACTTGATTGAAACAATGTTCTTAATCAGGTAATGAGCCGACCAACAACCAAAATACAAAATACAAAATACAAAATATAACTCAATAAAAGAAGCAAAAATAGCTTAAATACAAATAAACAAACTTGTCAAAACCAAAAAGACTCAAAACAAGACTTTAAAACACACGAAGATAAAAACAAAACACATGCTTCTAGCGCTGCCCAGCACACAGGTGGACGACAGGCCTGAGAAAAAGGCTTATGGCCAGAGATGGAGCTTGCCAGCCATAGAGAGTGGCCTGCTGGCCACAAATGTGAGAATCGCCAGATTGTTGACACCTAGCTTCCACTCCCAGCCTTATCTCATACAAAAGGTTCAGCTTCATGGTTTCCCTTCAGAACCTCATTTCAACTGTAATTTCTTCCACAAATGGAGCCATTTTTTGCCGAAAAGCTCTCGGATTAGATAGCGACTTTAGATGGCACGAAAAAGGTAAATTTTGGGGATTTCGACATAAATGCACTTTTTTCGTTGAGCCGTACTCCACTTTGTTTTTCGTTTCTTCATGTCGCGGCTCAATGCTAAACCCAATTACGCACGTCTTTAGCTTCGGAGGACAAGAAATATACCCGACAATTGAAGAATTTCAAGCATTAATGGAATCCCAACGCGATGAGGAAATCATGCCTTAGCCTTGTTTTGGCCACGCCCAAGCTTTGGGACGGATATGTGGGCTTACTTTGCACGAGGCTCGATCTTTGGCCCATAACGGAGAGTTGGACATTCCCAGCTTGATTCATCGATTTTTTGACGTCAGTGACAGAAGCGAGCTTCTCTAGCGAGGTTTTCGGCTATATGACCTCTGTTTGTGTATGCTTGCTTATTTCCTTCTTGCCCTTAGCTTTGGTGGGTCCAACATTCGATTGATTGAAGTGGCCCAAGGTTTGAAAAATGGCAAAAGTTGCATTGGTTTGGCATTGGCCGAGACGTTGATGGGCTTAGACGCCTTTCATCGACAAGAGACTACCAGATTTGCGGGGAGCCCACTACTTCTTCAAGTATTGTTTCACATCCTTCCTCATATGTGTTTCTCACATCACTCGGCACTGATTCTATATTTTTCTCTCAAAAGCTCTTTTCTCACTTTTCTCTCAACATACATCTCTCTTTTCTTTTATTTTTTCCCAAGTGTGGCTTATGAATAAGCTGAAGGTAGTGGACTCTTATCCTGAGTACTCAGCTCGAGGCTATTTCTTTCGCCACCAACTAATGGATTTCCCAAATGAGGGATGGTGGTGCGACTGAATGTGCAATAGGTCTGCTACTGACATAGCTTGGCGTTGTCCCTGGCTTAATCTGATCAAGATGAGTTACAGTATGGCTCGACAACTTGGCATACAGTTGATCGGACTGACGCACTGTGTGTTCTACTTCCCCTTTCGGTTCAGACGTCAGTTTGGGCATGATCAGACTTACCTAGAGGAGGGGGTAGAGTACCCAATTTTATTTCCCATCCGTGGTTCACACTTAGCTAGGTACCTCACTGCTTGGAGGACGAGAGAGCTTCTGATCCCCGCCCCTAGTTTCAGTTACGTCCTTTTTGGTGAATACTTGGCTTGGCTCGAGAATGAGGCACAAACCGGGCCCACTTTGGCTTCAGAAGCTTCCACAAGAACGAACAGGGAATGCAGGAGCACCTAACTCACATATGCCCCTAGTTTATTGTTTTGACCTTTCTTTTCAAGTTTTTCGAATGTAATAAAAGCAACTTTGATTTGTATCAGAGAGTTGGAGAACTTTATGTTGAAATCAATGAAATTAAAGTTGTGAGCACTGAAAATTTTCCTTTTGGTCCAAAAATGGTCTAAGTTGTAAAAGATGAAATTTGAACAAAATCAACTCTTATCAAAACCTTTCAAAACCATTTTCGAAAAGGATCACCACTGGACACGCACGAAATCAATCCTCAAGATGTACAATGTCGAATCAAAAGATCATAACTACCCCTTGATTGAACACCACTGCCCTGTATTGTACCCAGCTCTTCTCTCAGAGTAAAGATCATAACCAAACCCTCAGGTAAAGAACAAACAAGAATGACTTGATCAGATACATGGACAGGATAGTTGAGTTAGAGATGATTACAGTTGAACTTCAGGATAAAGTTGCCTACGTATCCCAAAGATGGGAATCAGGCCTTACGTAGTTTGGTTCAGGTTCACTCGAGTATTAACTCTCTTCTTTTGCACTCTAACTTTTGCTAAAATCGCCCTTTAGGGTTTTCAACCTTACGAGCTCGGTTTTTCTTTATTACTAATTGTTCATACTCTAACTTTTGCCTAGGTTACCCTTCTAGGTTTTCAGCCTAACGAGCCTCTCAAGGATAGTATTTCTTTAACTTGTCTGTGTTGATCAGTTATGAAAATTTCAGGCCATCCAAGTCCATGAGAATAACAGCTCCACCCGACCAAATAATTTTGATTATGTAAGGACTAGTCCAATTAGGTCTAAACTTGTCCCTAGGATCATGAATGGGAGCTCAGTTGTCTTTCAGCACCATATCCCCCTCTTTGAGATTCCAGGACTTAACTTTTTTGTTAAAAGCCCTGGCAATCCTGCGTTGATAGCCCTAAACATGAAATAATGCTTTCAGTCTTCTCTTGTCAAACAACATCAACTCCTCGAATCTCCTCTGTTGCCAGTCCGCCTCTGCTATCTGATACTCAGCCATAACTCGCAGCGACAGGACTTCTATTTCAATTGGCAAAATGGCCTTTATCCCGTAGACAAAAGAATATGGAGTTTCCCCTGTAGACGTTCGAATTGAGGTTCTGTAGCCCCAGAGTGCGAATGGCAATTTATCTGGCCAGTCCTTGTAGGTCTCAACCATCTTCTGCAAAATATTCTTGATGTTCTTGTTAGCAGCTTCAACAGCTGGCCGGTATGTAGATGACTTATGGAAAGCCACATTGTATTTCTCCAACAAGTCTATCACCTCTTTCTTGAAGTGGGAGCCATTATCTGATATGATCTCGTTTGGGACTCCATATCGGCAAATGATATTATTTCTGATGAACTTGGCCATATGCGATGCTTTCGACACTGCATAGGACTGAGATTCCACCCACTTTGTAAAGTAATCAATTGCCACCAAGATATGTTTACGCTCATTCGACCCTTTTGGTGTGACTGCACCGATGACGTCGATTCCCCAAACCAAGAAAGGCCATGGCAAAGTCATGTTATACAGTTTTGACGGCGGGATATTCATGCGATTAGCATGAATTTGGCATTTATGGCATCGCCGAACAAAAATATTACATTCCTCCTCCATGGTGGACCAGTAGTAACCTTGCCTGAGAATCTTCCGGGCTAACATCACTCCATTCATGTGCGCTCCGCACTCTCCTCCATAGATGGCCTCTATCAGGCTCTTTGATTCCTCTTCTTCGACACACAACTTGTGTATTCCCAAATGACCTCTTTTGTACAGTTTACCTCTGCAAATGATAAATTGGACGGCCATTCGCCGTATTCCCTTTTTGTCCTTGGCATTTGCCCCTGGTGGATAAATCTTCTTTTTCAAAAAGTTACAAATATCATAGTACCAAGGGTTTCTATCTTGTGCTTCATCTATTGCAGCGATAGTTTCATAGGATGGCGTGTATCTCTACTCAATAATAATCGGACGCATCCGGACTCCAAGTGGGATGTTTATCATAGAAGATAGAGTTGCTAAAACATCATCGAACCAGTTATTCTCTCTCAGTAGATGCGTGAAAGTCAGCTTTTCAAACCTAAGAATCAGAACATCCAGGGTCTGGTGATAAACCTTCATCTTTTCTTCTTTGACTTTCCAGTTTCCATTTGCTTGAGAAATAACAAAGTTCGAGTCCCCGATAACATCCAACCTTTTTGGCCCTAGTTCCAAGGCAGCTTCTAAACCAGCGATACACACCTCATATTCTGCTACGTTATTGGATACCTTGAACTGGAGTTTGAAGGCTAAAGGTATATGAGAGTCGTCGGGTGCTATCAGCAACACACCTATCCCATAACCATACTGGTTGGACGCTCCGTCAAAGTACATTGTCTAAGTCTCTTCCTCATCTTGCAGAATGGCTTCATCTAGGAACAAGTACTCCACCGCTTCATCCCCCTCTACTGGGTGATCTGCCAAGAACTCTGCTACAGCTCTCCCCCTGACCGACTTGCGGGTAACATACTTGAGATCAAATTCGAAAAGGAGAAACAACCAACGAACTAGCTTACCCCGTAAGCGCTGGTTTCTCAAAGAGAAATTTGATGAGATCTAATCTCGAAACCAGAATTACAGACTGAGTTAACAAGTAGTGCCTCAACTTCTTGGTAGCTCATACCAAGGCTAAGCAAGCTTTCTCCAACGTAGTGTAGCGGGTCTCATAATCCAGCATTTTTTTACTCAAATAGCAGATGGCTTTCTCCACCCTATCCTCAGATTCCTAAGCGAGCATGCATCCCATTGTGGTGTCTGTCATTGACAAGTACAAAATCAAAGGCTTCCCCAGCTCTGGCGGCGATAACACTAGCGGATTCTAAAGGTACTGCTTAATCTACTCAAAGGCGAATTGACATCGATCATCCCATCGGAATTTCTTCTCTTTCTTTAGGAGATCAAATAGTGGTTCACAAGTCAAGGTTAATTTGGAAATAAACCATCTTATGAATTGCACTTTACCCAGAAAGTCTCGCACCTCCTTTTTAGTCCTTAGTGGTGGCATTTCTAGGATGGCCTTGATTTTGGAAGGATCTACTTTGATTCCCTTCTGTGTGATCAAAAAGCCCAGCATTTTCCCTATTGTTACACCGAAAGTATATTTCTGCGGATTCAACCTCAGTCTGTATTCTCTAATCCGTTGAAAGAGTTTCTTCAAGGCGGTGTAGTGGCCCTCTCTTTCTTTGGACTTGACAATCATGTCGTCCACATACACCTCGACCTCTTTGTGGATCATGTCGTGCAGAATGGTGGTTGCAGCCCTCTGATAGGTAGCCCCTGCATTCTTCAGCCCAAACGGCATAACCCGATAACAGTAGGTATCGCACGGCGTAGTAAATGCAGTTTTCTCTCTGTCCTCGGGCGCCATCAGAATCTGGTTATACCCGAAAAATCCGTCCATGAAGGATAGCAATGTATGACCCACAGTGAAGTTCACTAACCCATTAATATCCGGCAGAGGAAAGTCGTCTTTTGGGCTGGCACTATTCAAATCCCGGAAGTCCACACACACCCGGATTTTACTTTCCTTTTTCATCACTTGGACGATGTTGGCCAAACAAGTCAGATATTCAGATACTAACAAGAAACCTGCCTCGATCTACTTGGTGACCTCTTCTTTGATTTTCAACACCCAATCTGGGCAGATTCTACGCAACTTCTGCTTGACTGTTCAGGCCTCGAGATCAAGAGGGATTCAATGTTGTACAATCTCAGGATCGATTCCAGGCATGTCTTCGTAGGCCCATGTGAAAACATCTTTGAAATCTTTTAATAAAGAGACTAAGTGCTCGCGCTCCTCCGAAGACAACGTAGACCCCAATCTAGACCAGACCCGAATCTTTTTCAGTACCCACATTAATAGCAATGATTTCATCAGCACAGGATTTTGCAAACCTCTCTTCCTCTCGATTAATCAAGTTTTTCAAAACCAGAGGAATTCCTTCCTCTTTGTTTTCATTAAAATTCTTAAAATCTTGGTCAATGCAATAAACTAACGGCACAGAGAAATACTCAGAATTGGCAGCGTTCTCATTCTAGCTCTTCGATTACAACTGACTCAAAAGCAAAAGAAAAAGAGGACCTGGACAAGACCTTGGCATCCGGGTTATCACCTCTAAGAATACCAGCCTCGGACCCAGAAGAGCCGTAATCTGATTCTGACTCCACAGACTCTGTGGAATTAGATTCTAGCTCATCACCCGACTCAAAACTAGACAAACAATCCTTCTCCAACTGCCAAATAAGAGATGGTGCTTCAAATGCATCCAAAATGCTACTGGATGGGTTCGCACCCGGTTGGTCCCTGATCATGGAGATGGTAAGGTTATCCCCCAAGTTCTCCAAGTCAGCCAGAGGATCTGTAAGGAGACATGCCAGTGATGCCCCTATTTCAAGCTCACTATTGTCCAAGTCACTTTCCATGCTCTGTTTAGCTTCAGTACTTAACTCAGCCTTTTTCTCAGTATCAATATCTTGCAACTGCATGTCAAAGAAGATTTTGAATCCAGGGACACGCTGCTTCGCAAAACTCATCCAGGGCTCGAGAAAGCCCCAAATGGGGAAGTCTTCTCCTTCCCGAACAAAGTGGCCATTTAGCGTTCCCTGGATTGGCCTGTAAATGAGCTCATAGTGTTTCTCGGTCAACTTGGCTCTGGCTCTGCCTGTCATCTCTTCTATTTTCCTGATCCAGTCCTCTTTGGTGGGTACATAACCCAAACCAAAGGCATGTGGATTCTGCGGCACGTTTGTCAATGCCGTGACGCCTTTCCGGCCACTTTTTCCAAGTTTTATTCCTAGCACATGTTACAGTTTGTTCATGAAATAGATTGATTGGACGCTGACATACATGTCCTCATCTGCTGCCAAGATGTTCTACACTATCTGGGCCTCGGCCAAAGTGAACCCTGAGAGGAATACGTCTTCCTCGCCATGAGTGATTTCTAGCACTAGTGTAGTTACCTTTGGTGGATGATGGATGGATGAATTCCCAAAAACAATCGCCACTCCTTTTCCGTGAGGGTATTTCAGCATTTGGTGGAGGGTAAAGGAGACTGCTTTCACCAGATGCAACCAGGGTCTCCCTAGCAATAAGTTGAAGGTGGCTGAGACATTCAAGACATAGAACTCGACATCCTGCTGAGCTGGGCCTACCTGGACTTTGATTTGCACCGCGTCCATGACCTCCCTGCTTTTATTTTCATATGCCCGAATTACTTGGGTTGTGGGCACAAAGTTTGCCAGTCTAAGGGCGATGGCATAAGTTGTGCAAGAAGGACAGACATTGATAGCTAAACCAGTGTCTATTAACACCACCGGTACCCATTTTTTCTTGCACTTAACGAATATGAACAGGGGTTTATTGTGAGCAGAGCCTTCCGATGGTAGTTCTTTGTCAGAAAAGGTTAGGTTTGGCCTGGCACTACCTGGGAAGACCAATCCCTCAAACTGTTCAGGCGTAGTGTCAATGGACAATTTAGCTTTGTCCATTGCTGACAGGACAGCCTGTTGATGCACCTGAGAGGCCATAAGAAGACCCCAAATTGAGATATCAGCTTGGATTTTTTTCAATTGCTTTAACACTACCTCTTTCTCCAACTACTTCTATTTCTGTTTCTCAACCTCTCTATCTTTCCCAGATGCCTCAACTTGATCTAAGTGCGGTGGCTTAAAATACTGCCCACTTCTTGTTATGTGATCTATCTTTTCTGCGTACCACGTGTTGTCTGAAAGGAACTCACCACAGTCTTCGTTGGTGTGAGCCAAATGTAGATTGTCATCCTCCCACCATACACCTCCGGCAGCCGACAAACAGTTGTTAGACACCATTTTGATCACTCTCACATCATAAGTATCCCCCACAGGGTATTGGGCCAGTACTGCTCTATGGTTGTCTTTAACCCTTTCTTGTTCAAACTGCTTCAGCACAATTTCCTGTTCTGTGTCCACAATGCTCATAGTGCCCAGTTCCTGAGCCGAATTTTCCACATCGGCATTCTCCGGCAGTTTTCCCTTTTTATCGGCCATTCCGGCCACTACAGCAATTCCTGATTTATTTTCCTTCGGTTTTGTTTCAGTTCCTTCCTCCCTATCTGGTTCATCACTCAACCACCCAAAGTTGTCCGTTGATCCATTGAAATCGAACCAGTCAATCTACACATCCCCTTGATCTTGCTCATCAAAGAACTACAGGTTGTCTAAGTCCTCCTCAAGTTCCGCCAAATCATCCAACCCTTGGCTCGGGCCATCCTCCCTAACCACATTGATCTCCACTATAGCTGGCAATACCACTTCCGGCTTGGCTTGATCAATCGGCACAATGTAGCAGCTTGGATCATACTCCCCCTCAGACAAGTCCTCAGAGCACTCAGGTAACCGACTCGTACTTTCCTCTAAGGCCAGCCTCCCTTCTACTGCAACTGGCACCACCACAGGCTTAGGTTAAAGTGCAGACGTGTCCATCATGTACAAATCTGTGCTTTCATGAATGAACATCGTTAGTCTGGGTAGGTGGGAAGGGGTAATATATACGCTGCGGTCGTAGGGGATGGCCAGTGTATGGATTAGGTTTAGATTGTGAGATGGGAGAACTTGATTATGGACTGGGAGAGGGTTAGCAGTTACATTTGGTTTCTGGAGAGGTGCGATCACCTTATTGTCAATGAGATCTTGAATCTCATGACACAGCCTGAAGCATTGGTTGGTGTCATGACCATGCTGCTGGTGAAAAGCACAATACTTGGCTGGGTTGTGTTTGGGTGGAAGAGGATCAAGTAGTAGGCGAGGCTTTAATGGTTTGAGGTACCCTTTTTTGATCAGCACCTTCATGGCTTGAGATAAGGGAATGTAGAGTCGTGTAAAGGTCATCTGGGATCGAGCAGGGTTGTTTAAAGTTTGTGGAGCTGTATTGGCAAAGGGATTGGCGGTCTTGGTTATAGCGGTGACAACACTCACATCCGGCGGCTGCGCAACTGTGCTACCACTGGTGGTTGCATTAGAACTGCGCACAAAAGGCCTCTTGGCCTGCTCTTTCTCATAAGTAATCAACCCTTATTTCATGGTGTCTTCAATTTGAACCCCCATCTCATGGAGCTCGGTGAATGTGAACAGAGGTAGAACGATCATTTTCTGCAACAACTTCCTGTGCAGATTGCGGACTACCATCCTTATCTGATTTTTTTCAGAAGGTCATGTGGTCATCATTAAAGCTTTGGCCCTCCACCTCGTCCCGAATTCTGAGAGGCCCTCCTTTGACTCCTGGCACGTTGCCTCAAGATCACGAGTTGTGACCTTGATTTCTGTGTTGTACGAGTACTGTGCAAAAAAGGCCTCGGCCATTTCCTCCCAACTCTGTTTCACAAAATCCTCCAGCTTTGCATATCATATCGCTACTATTCCCGACATGGTCCGGCCAAAGAGTGAGAGCTTCTACAACCTGGTCAAGCCCATCGGCCGCAAAATGTCTGAAAACAGCCGAAGATAAACCATGGGGTCTCCGGAACCGTCAAATTTATTGATGTGCGACATTTTGAACCGATCTGGTAATGTCACTGTAGAGTCGATATACCCGTCTTCTATGTCGGGGATGGAGTTAACACCCTGTGCTCTCTTGAATAGCTTCTCTAACTTGTTAACCTTAAGCACAATCGAGTCAACCTCAAACTCAAATGGAGCCTTGGTTTGATACACGAGTGCTTTGGAGGCTTATGGTGGGATCAGCTCTGCCGGATTGCCCTGATTTGGATTGCCTTGATTTTCAGGATGGGCAGTGGCTTCGGGTGCTAGGATACCCGTAGGAGGTGCATGAGATGCAGAAGCCGCTGTCGGCTATGGTTATTGTTGTTACAGCCTGTTTATTACCTTAGCCTGACGAGGTCTGACCTCTACCTGTCGAGCAGCGTCTTGCTGTAGGGTTTCGACTGTTTGCTAAAGATGATGGATTAGTTCCTCTATGCTGACTGGGGGATATTGTGCCATCAGAATGAGTGAATGATCTCGTACTGGACTAGATGTAGAAGACTGTCCCTGAGCCTGACTAGATGCAGGTGAATTGAGAGGTAACTATTGTAGAGACTGGACCGGTAAACTTTGCCTGACTCTCCTCCGTCTAGTAACCAGTAAAAGCGAAGCAAACACGGGCTGTCCTTTAACAAGATCTCCGGCTTTGCAAAGCCTTCTGACACGAGTCCAGAGCACTTGGGGGGTATCCGAACTTTTCGAAGCTATAGTGTTATACGACCTAAAACAAAGAAAGCATTAATCAAAAACCGCACAACATCTCAGCTCAGATGTTAACAACACACAGAAGTAATCAAAGCTGTAGAACTGCACTCAACACTGAATTCTGCCCCCAAAAATGGATACCCAACTTGCAACTAATATGCACATTCCTGTACAGTTTCACTGTAAAGCATATACCAGTTAAATGAGAGCCAAAACACCCCTATGAGGGGGGTAAGGTTACCATGTCCTAGTTTCGTCAGGAGCTAGGGTTCACTATTCAAACAAAGCAGTTTTCACGCAATTCTGCATTCGGGTGAGCATCATGTCCTAGTTTGGAACAGTCTCTATGGCTCTTTGACATGCAACTAGGCCAAATGGTCAAAAAAGGTACCTAATATACCTCTCACTCCTAATATCGAGAAGTGAAAAGAGGATCAAACGGTACAGCAGTAGTCCAAATCCAAGGATTGTGTTCCCATCATGGCAGAGCCCATGACCGGTCAGCCTTTTGGCAAGCTTTTAGGCAAGTTTCAGGCAAACCGCCCAGGAATAGTAGATAGCAAACACAGTGACTTAAACGCACCAATGCAAATGTAATGCATATATAAGTGTAGATAAAATTTCATATCATGAATTTCACGTCAAGTTCTCTAATTTCCCCATCAGAGTCTCCAGAAAATGTAGCTCGACTTTTTCGTAGCCCTCTTTCGGAAGACAAAATAAGCCCTACAGTATCAGACTCCCGCAGTTCTGAATCTGATTCCACAAGTGCAATGCGAAATAAATAATCACCAAAGAGTCCTAATCCGACAAATCTTTTGAAAAATTGATTTAGAATCAAATTGCCAAAAATTGACTGCTTTGCTAGATACAGAGTCGCCACCTAAATATTTTATTTTTGAAAAATTTAGGAAACCCATGACTCATGTTAAAGGCCACGTGTCCGTCATCACCAAAATTGTCTCGGCTCGGGAACTTGGGTACAAGAGGGGAAGGTCATGAATTGAGCACCCATGCTCGCCGATCAACGTTCGGCCTCTACTAATCATGATATGAATCTTATGTACATTATATGCTCTTGTTCCAGTTTATTTGGCTAGCATTACTATGTGATCTGCACACACAAGTATAGACTAAATCACAAGAATTGGAACACTTGATTCATGTTTGTTTGCAAAACTATTTCGAATATGTACCACTTGAAAAAGTAATCGCATAAAAACATTACTCAAATTATTCCAATTCAAGCAACTAGCCTTCATCCACAGGCATTCAAGCAATTATAGCAATTAAACACTTAGCCTCATGGCAAGCATGCTTTGACATGACAACAATCACATGCATGCGATATGCTAAAACGAGTAAAGGCTTATCTAGTACTCCAAGCCAAAAGAGAAATGTGTTAGAAAAATGCATGATTCCTAACTATGCGATATAACTAATGCAACACATGCGATATGCAAATCTAAAATAGGCTCGGCTACTTATCATGCCATATGAAACAATTTGATAGCATGCGGTCTAAGCACGTATTCAAAGAAGTATTAAACTAACAATGCAGTTAGAATGGTGAACCAAGCCTCGGTGCATGCAATACAAATGGGTGCAAATATGAAGTATGCTAAACAAAACATGACGCTTTAATTTAACCATCGTAAGCAATTAAGTAAAAGGGAGAAAGACGTGGGTTTAGAATACATAAACATTATTACAATATTACGCTCTCACGAAAGAGAGTCCGAATGAACTAACTAGCTAACTAACTAATTAAAGCTAAGCTAATTATTACAAAGCAAATGAAATTAGCTAAACTACTTAACTAATTATTACAACAAATTAATTAACTAACTATTCTAGTTAACTAAAATAATTATAAGACGAAATCGAATAACTAGTTAACTAACTAATTAATTACAACACTTTACAAAGTTAACTAGTTACAACTAATTAATTACAACAAATATCTAAGCTGAATATTTAAACTTAAACATGCTCGATATGCGAGGAATGCTCATGTACATGCTCGGTTTCCACCGGAACAGCCACTGTTTTGCTTCCAGAAGGTCTCTATTGCACAGTAGAACACTAACACCTTTGTCCACTTCCAGAATAACTCTACTCTGCTCAAAAAATAAATTGCTGAATTTTGCATTAATGGCCGGCTGGCCAGTAGTGAGGGCCTGCCGGCCACTAGTGATAGCCAGCCGGCCATCAAAGGTAGCCTGCCAGCCACTACTGCACAGTTCATCTTGCTGCAATAGAGAACAAAAAAAGCATGCACTGAGTGTTCTCAAGGGTTTGTTTGCACAATTCAACCCTCCTTATCATAAACAAATGAATGGATAGATAAAACTTGGTCCACATACCTTTAACTCAAGCAATTTCATTGCATGATGGCTTATGAACCAAGGTGTGCAAGTTCAATAAATGCAACAAAACAAGACTCAAACCTCCTTCATTTCATGAATTGATCAAGAGAAGTGGTGACCTTGGAAACTTGAATCATTTCATCACTGATGAGTATGAAATGCCTCAAGCTTCCATGTGTTCAATTAATGTCCGATTGAACACAAAATCAATTATTATCTTGCACAATTTTAGTCCCATTTTAATTACTTCATTTTAATTACCAACTATCTTTTAATTCATTGAGTCCAAAGGTTAGTTTAAGTCCTCTAAATGGAAAAAAGGCTCAAACCAAATGTTGTCTTAGGCATAAAAGAGACATCATACCGTTGGTAATGAACCCCAAAGGAATTAAACCATTAAGCATGACATCTCAATCTCATGCTTAAACAAACAAGTAATTTGAACCACTTTCAAAGCATAAAAAAATCCAAGAAAAGATGAAGGTTACAGAGGTGATTAAGAGTGATCACAAGTATGGAAAGCCATAAATAAATGCAATCAACTCAAATAAGATGGTGTCTAAGGCCTAGAACACCAAACTCATGAGAACAATTACACTACAAGCATGTAAAACAAAGCTCCAATGAAACTATCAACCAAATACTGTGCTAAAATAGTCTAAAAATAATCCAAAAACATGCTGAAATTAAGACAAAAATAGCTAGATTAATAAGCTAAAACATAGCACAAGCTAAGCTAGTGAGTAAGACACAAGGAGGGGAGGCTAACCCCTCCAAATTTGGACTTCAAAACATGATTTTAGCCACTAAAATAACTTTGAAAAATAGTGTTTAAAAGCTCAAAAACAGATAGTAAAAGCATGGGAAACACAAGGGAAAAGGCATTCAAAACAAGGTGCAAAGAAGAGTGAACCACCCCTCAACCTTTAATGGCCTTAAAGCCCAAGTTTCAGCCCAAAAATATAGAGTTTTTATAGCCCAAAAACAGTTGGAAAATTGCAAGAAAAAGAGTAGATAAAGCAAGTGAAGAGGCAAAGCCTTATACCTCTTGAAGAGGAAATCGATTCCAAGCAATAAACCAAGCGCACACATCCTCAAGAGCTCAAACAAAGCTCAAAGAGACTTCAGCTCAAGTATGGAGAGGTTTGGTTAAGAGTGTATAGGCAAAGGTTAAGGATACGTAGACAAGATTGTGGAAATTTGGAAGAGAGAGAGAGAGAATTGTAGAGAGAAATGAAAAATTTTGCTCTAAAATTTTTCTAATCTTCAAACATGAGAGGGGGGCCCTCTATATATAGAAAACATGAATTCCCCTCAAGAACATCTAGCCCTACACGTAGGAGCAGATACAAGCATCTGGGCAAACAACTGGCGCAGCTGTCACAAAATATCTGCCAAAGATACTGGTGGTCGACAGGTCAAATCAGTGGCCGGCAACCAAGAGTGATAGCCGACAGTCTAAAAAGGTGACCGGCAGGCCACCAGAGGCTGCATGCTTAAAGAACACTTGGTTTGGTCCAAAAATGACGCAACAGGTGTGCAAGGTTTGAATGGCTCAAAGTTATGGTATTCCCCTGAGAACTTCAAACACTTGACAAGCATATAGACTCATCATTGGGTGTGCATGCAATGACGTCCAAGTCGTAAGGGCCGTCAAAAATGGGATGTCTACACTTTGAATTTGATATTCATAGAATTTTCACTAGCACTGGTTAGTGATTGAGTGGTTTTCTGGAAATATTTAGTAGGAATTAATCCTTCTTGAATACAGTTCATATCAGTACTGCTATCAATTAGGCTGATGGCATCTTTGATAATAAAATAGGGTTTTATTATAAAAGTGATTCTAATATACCATTTCTGAAAGGTAACCTAGTTCATAAGCATTAAATACTGATTTTCTGATTTTACTTGATTTTCTTTCTGTTCTGAGGTTTGCCCTTTATTTTTAAGGTGACTATTGATTGTTTTGATGTCATTAAGAATAAATTGGTTAGCAGTTTGGAGATGTTTTACTTCTGTTTTAAGAACATTAATTTCCATTTTAAGATCTTGGATAGTGACTGGTTTTTCAAGTATCGTGGAGAATTGTAGTCTACTCAAAAGCTCTTTCATACTGTAGTGTTCTAGAGGAATAGCTTCTTCATTTTTATGGTCGTGATAACATAATTATAAAAATTTTAATTTGATTTCTGGATCCTTAATCTGATCTGCTAATTCTAGCATAGATTTCTAATCATCAGTTAAGACATTAAGGCTAGTACCTTCTAAGTCTAAACCATTCATTTCAACTATAGTTTTCCAATAGTTAGCCTCAGTTAAAGAATTTACATTACTGGTTGTGCAAAAACATTGTTCTAGAGTATCAGAGTCAGATCTGGACTCAGATAGGCAATAAATTTTGGCTAGATTATCATCATCTGAACTGGTTATACTATCATCACTAGATAGGGTTTGTAGAATCTGTTGTAGAAGATGTTCATCTAAGGACATCTCATTTAATTTCTATTTTAATTTAGCTCTACACTTATTCGCATAATGTCCTGATTTTCCACACTTATAGCAAGTGACTTGTGATTTATCTTTCTTTGTATAAGATTTATGTTTTCCTTTAGCTGATTTTCTAGGTTTTTGATAGGATTATTGGGGATTAGATCTAGTCTTTTTGGAATATGTTCTCCTAAAAGATCTTTTATATTGTCTCCGTTTCTTAGATTTAGAAGGATACTGAATTTTGGTATCGTAGGCAAATTGGTTGCAAAATTCACCTAGTTCTTTTATTCCTGTTAAATTTTGTTTTTTCTTAAGATACTGGAGTTTAAGGTCATTGCAAAGAGAAAGACCTTCTTCGATAATAATGCCAATAAGTTGGCCATAAGTATACTGGTTATAAGGAATTTGCATGCCATTATGGCAGTCCCTAAGCTTTTTGCGGATTTTTTCGGCAAAAAGGTTAGGAAGACCATCAACAAATTTAGCCTTCCAATGTTCACTATTGGCATCACTACGTTGTATAACTTTAAGTAAAAAAAACATCTTTATACCTGCAAAAATGGGTTAAAGATGGACATCTAAGATTCTGTAAAACTCACCGCTACGATCGTTATTACCTACTTCGTGTCTAACAAAATGGCATAAGATAGTCTGTATGAGAGTGTAGACAGCATCTTCATTTTGTTGAACTTTATTGGTGATGGGGTCAATTTCAATCTTAAAAGAATTAAGTATTTCATTCAGTTGGGGATTAGATCTTGTGATGGTCTTCCCAACCTTTTTGTCAAAAAAATCCGTAAAAAGCTTAGAGATCGCCATAATGGCATGAACAGATACTCATTGAGATTGCCACCATGGAGATCAAGCATACTTTACATGATCCTTCCATGACTGCCAGTCCAATCCAATTCAGTAAAACTACCATCCGCAATATCATGCCGATTTCTACATGGGGCATTCATCCACATACCACTCATCAACTTAACATTCGCAATAGAGAAACGCGCTATAGTTATTGGGACTATATCAATGCATTTACTTATGCATTCTATTGCCAGAATCCTATCCGCAATCATTCCTGGTTTATCCGCATTTGTCTCGACGTCCTCAAAAACAATTTATCAAATTGGTTTCTCTTTTGATGGGATAAATTTGGGCTACAACTTGAAGTTTTACCAATATCTATCTGTGAAGCCTTTAATGTATGGCAAATTGCTTATTCTCATTTACGAGGACAAAAGGATATTTCTATGACTAAATCTTTGGTTCATTTTACTATCCGTTTTAGTATTCCATCGATATGGAAATGGGATTTTTAATGTGATTATCAGAATAAGATTCCACGTCTCAAAAGAGTTTTCTTTGTAAAATGGTGAGAGAGGATATGAATCCCACTTTACTAGAAACTATCCAAAAAATTAAGACCTATACTCAAGCCTGCTAGGATGCAATTCCTAAAACAATTCCCAATCAACCAGTCATTCAAAATCCTTTTTTACAAATTCAAATAGAATTACATCAAAAATACTCGAATTTGTCAGAAATAGAATTAGTGATTAAAAGCATGGATTTCATGAAGGAATAATTTCTCCAAACTATTTCCAGTGATGACACCTCTATGAAATCCGTTACTAGCGGTCAATACCAAGAAGACCCAGACCAGGATGAAAATGAATTTGTTGTTCTAGCTAGCGAATCACAAGATCCAACAAAAGATGAACCCAACTTTGGTGATTTTGGGGATTCACTCATCAGTATGATTGCCAAAAAGATTGACAAGGAGAAAGATTAAAAAAAAAAAAAAAAGGAAAAGGCAAAGCATGAGTCCTTGTCCCTCACTAACATCATTCATCTATAGCGTCGGCACAAAATGATAACCAACAGTACATCCACTTTTTGGAAAAGCAGATTCCTTTTCTGCTATCTAGCACAGAGACCGACAATTGTCTCACTCTAGTCCAAAGAAGATAAGGATGCTGAGTCAAAAGAAGATTCCCACTCAATTTTGAGGATATGGACGATCGACTCCAACCACCAAGGACACGCCACATGTCCTCACCTTATCTTATCTTTTCTTTTCTTTTGTCTATAAAAGAGATGTCCTCACCCTTTTTGAGGCATAGTTGTTTTTAGAGTTTTTCTTTTCTAGAATTTGTTTTCTTTTCAAAGTGTGATATCTGAGTGTGGTCTCTCTCTCTCTCTCTCCTTTGTAAAAATTCCCAGTTTATGATATATAAATTAAGTGTTGAAGAATTATGTTGTTTTGAAGATTCGGATTATAAGTATTTTCTTCTTTATTATGCATGCCCGTAAATTTACTTGTTGATATGATTAATGTTTTAGAATTTTATCTTGATAGTAGAAATATATATTTACAACAGCTTCAAGCAAACGACCTGTATTTACAACCGTATCTTTCTAACTAGTTAGAATTTTGTAATCAACAAATAATCAGGATCCAGCAGTAGATCCAGGAACAGATCTACCTGTGGGCAGCCGTCGTCCGGCCTCCACCTCAACAGTAAAATCATGAGACCATATATATAGGAATTTAAATCTAATATAATAATAATATAAATTATAATATTCCTAGGTTTGTGCTTAATAAGGGTAGACTAGAGTGAAGTTAAATGGGACGTCACTCAAGTCGCGTATAAGTTAGAAAACCGTAAAGACAGTGATTGCATATAAGTCTGTTCCCTTGTAAAGTGTTAACAAACGTACTTAGCTATAAGCCTATGTCAAACACTTTCCTATTTTTATGGGTGTGCACATGTGCCTGCCTATGTATTCCCATTGATTTTTTAAATTTTTTATGGTAGATTTGTTAGAAGTATCCAACTCAAATGAGGTGAAAATCTCTGAAGCATATGAACTCTCTTTGCATTGATGGCTTGGTCGCATTTGTGATAGAGAGACCAGAGAAATGGATTTGGGCGAAAATTTAACTAGAGACCATCCAAAACTTAGCTGTGATGGCTCAGAAAGAAAACCCATCTAGAAACAAACACCGGTTTTATTTTGTTTTTCTTATGTTTTTAGCAACTAGATGCCACCCAAAGCTTGTTTTCTTTTTTTGAACTTTTTAGAAGTTTCTAAATTAGTTATATCTAAAAAAAATATTTTACAAAAATTAACTTAAATGTGAAAAAAAAAATCATTAAAGATAAATAAAAATTTGTCTAAATATAATTTTTAAAAAATCATGCCCAATAGATATGCATGTTTTATTTTTTGGGGGAATATTTGTATATGCAAAGTTTTAATGTTATAAATGTGTAGATAGAGAGAGGGAGTTGATATAGGCCCTTATTATAATTTAAATGGGTATCAACGACCCATAAGCTATCAATCTGTGTTCCTTTGGCTATATAGGTCCCGTTTAGTAGAACTGTGAGAAAGTGATTATAATTTATAATTGTGAACATAAGTTAATTTTTTACTTATAAATTAAACTTCTCCTCCCCCACTCAAAGAATAAGTTGATTTTTGACATACAAAAAGTTATAAGTTGTATTGTTAAGCTGAACCAAACACATCAAAATAACTTAAATTAAACTAAAAACTGAAATAAGCTGAAAATAAGCCTTACCAAACGGGGTCATATTGTCTGTCGAATTCCAAGAGCACTCCGGCCCATTCATATATTTTTAAGGGACAATTACAAGGGAAAAAAAAAAAAAAACTTTAAGCATTTTAATAAAATAAACTTGGGAGCTTTTTTTTTTTTTTGATAAATCTCCTTTCTAAAAGTTTTATTCCATCCAATCCATTTTCTTTTTTACTATTCCATAAGGTCTTATTTGAGGTAAGAAGACCAAAAATCCTAAATCTCTCCTACCCCCATTAATATTGATATTTAATATTGGTTGTCATTATATCTTCGCTCCAAAAAAATACATTAACTGCACACCATTATTTAATGTTAATATATATTACACACAAAAAATTAAACATGATTCTTTAGGGCTTGTTTGGTAACGTTTCCGTTTTCAGTTTATATTTTTATAAACTGGTTATTGTTTATTTTTTGTTTATTTTCAGAAAAACATAAACTACAAACACATTTGGTTTAGACAAAATGTTTAAAAAAATTTAAAAATATAAAAAAGAGTGAGAAATGGCAAGCGGTGGTAGGTGGTGACGAGTGGTGACGGCGGAAGACGATGGTGAAAAATGATGGCGGGTGGTGGTGGCGGAAGACGGTGGTGGAAAATGGTGGCAGGTGGTGGGTGATGGTGGCAGAAGACGGTGATAGAAAGTGGTGACAAGTGGTGGGTGGATGGGTGGTGGTGATGGAAGACGGTGGTGGAAAGTAGTGGCGGGTGGTGGTAATGGAAGACGGTGGTAGAAAGCGGTGACGGGTGGGTGGATGGTGGTGGCAGGTGGGTAGTGAATGGCGGGTGGTGGCGGGCGGGTGGTGGTGGTGGCGGGTGGGTGACGGTGGTGGGTGGTGGCGATTAGGTGGTGGTGGTGGTGGTGGTGGTGGTGGCGGGTTATGGGTGGTGGTGGCGGGTGGGTGATGGTGGTGGTGGTGATGGTGGTGGTGGTGGTGGTGGTGGCGGGTGGGTGGCAGGTGGGTATGGTGGTGGTGGCTGGTGGTGGCAGGTGGGTGGTGGCGAGTAGGTAGTGGCAGGCGGATGGATGGTAGTGGTGGGTGGTGGTGGTGGTGGTGGCGGGTAGTGGATGGCGGTGGCAGGTGGGTGGTGAGTGGTGTGGCGGGTGGTAATGGCGGGCGGATGGATGGTAGTGGCGGATGGCTGGCGGGTGGCTGGTGGTAGATGATGGTGGTAAGTAGGTGGTGAGTAGTGATGGCGGGTTGGTGGCGGATGGATGGTAGTGGCGGGTGGTGGGTGGTGGCGAGTGGGTGGGTGATGGGTGGTGGTGGCGGGTGGTGGTGGCAGGTGGGTGGTGAGTGGTGGTGGGGGGTAGGTGGTGGTGACGGAAGACGGTGGTGGAAAATGGTGGCGGGTGGTGGCTAATGTTGGGTGGTAAAAAAAAAAATCAAGACTCAAAACGGAAACACATTTTTTGAGTTTACATTTTTTGGCCAAATTTATGAACTGAGACCACTGATTTATAAATCAAAAATTTACCAAATAAGTTTTTATTTGAGTTTTTTAAATTTTTGTAAACATAAACTGAAAACATAAATGTTACCAAACGGCACCTTATTGATTGTCATTATGTTTTGGTAGCTCCCATGCATCATTAATTGTCATTATGTTTTAGTAGTTCCTATGCATTCAAATGTTGACTGTACGTGATTACGTAAATGTTCATATTAGATGACGTGAATGTGAGTGTTTGCATCAGATGACGTTGTGGTAAAAGTGATGTTAAGATTCACATCAATATTGCATCAAATTACGCAACTACAAATCTCGACTTTTATTTGATTGCAAACATGACGTGAATGGTCACACTAAAACATATGAATGTGAATGTTCACCTGAATTATGGAATATATATATTAATATTATGAACATTAACATTTATATTCACATTAATATGTTTTAGTGTGAACATTCACGTCATCTGATATTAACATTATGAGCATTAACATTTATATTCACATTCATATTTTTTTAGTGTGAACATTCACGTCATCTGATATTAACATTATGAACATTAGCATTTGTGTTTACATTCATATGTTTTAGTATGAACATTCACGTTATTTGATATGAACATTCACGTTTTCACGTAAAGTCAACATTTTGATGCATGGGAACTACCAAAACATAATGACAATAAAAAAAAATCATGTTTAATTTTTTGTGTGTAATGTATATTAACATCAAATAATAGTGTGTAGTTAATGTATATCAACATTAAATATAAGGGAATAAAAATTTTAAAAAATAGTGTAAATCAAAAAAAATGACCTAATGAAATAAAGGTACAAATATATGAAAAAATGCTTCATACCACTAAGCCTCCGTTTGGGAAGTGGGTTGGCTTTTTGGCTTTTTGGCTTTTTTGGCTATTTTAGCCTGGGCTAAAAAGTTTGGTTTGGGAAGGGCTTTTTGGCTTTTTGGCTTTTTGACTTTTTTGATTTTTTTTGTGAGAGAAGAGTGTAATGATTATGTGTTGGATGTGATGTTTTGTTTGTTGTGGCTAAAATAGCCTGTTTTGTCTTTTGTGGCTATTTTAGCCCCAACCCAACTTGCCAAACACCACCTTAGCACCACTAATGCACCACTAATGATGTGACATCAAGTGGATCCCACCACTGATGTGATAGTTTGGCTTTTGTTTTGTTTTATTTTTTTTTCTTTACATTGCCACCTCATTAGTGGTGTTTTTAGAGCTTCAAATTTAGTACCCTAAATCACCACTCATCAATAAAAACCCCAATAAACTTTTAGTTTTCAATTTTATCAATTCATACCCTAATAATTTGATTTGTTTTAAATCTAAATTATTCGTCTATTTTTGTTAAATAAAAGGGCAAATTACACAAATAGTCCCTATATTTTAGGACTTGTATCACTTTGGTCCCTGACTTTTCAATTGTGACACATTTGACCATGAATTTTGAATCTTGTTCCAAATAAGGACAATTGAAGATATCATTAGATTTTTTAAGAGTAAAATTGTTAATTTGATAAAATAAAAACTAATTTGACAAAAATAAATGTCAAACAAATATTTTTGAATTTTTAAAAATTATTTCTACCTACTAAAAATAAAATTATGTAAAATTGATAAATCTTCTAGACATTTATTTATTTATTTTACCAAATTAATTTTTATTATGTATTTGGAAGATGATCATGTAAAATTAATTTTAAAAAATTAATCATGTAATTTTTATTAATTTTACATAATTTTATCATTGGTGGATAAAAATAATTTTTTAAAAATTAAAAATATTTTTTCGACATTTATTTTTGTCAAATTAGTTTATATTTTATCAAATTGATGATTTTACCCTTGAAAAATCTAATGATATTTTCAATTGTCCTTATTTAGAACAAGATTCAAAATTCATGGTCAAATGTGTCACAATTGAAAAGTCAGGGACCAAAATGACAAAAGTTCCAAACTATAGACACTATTAGTGTAATTAACCCTAAATAAAACTGATAGAAAAATAATATTTTAGATATTAAACTCAATTTAAATATATATAAAATGTATAAACTATCATTTTTTATTAAATTTAATGACTAAAATATCTGTTTTTTTTATCAATTTTACTTTATAGTAATAGTTAAATGGTTTAAATAAAAATTTGTCTAAATATACTTTTAAAAAAATCAAGCCAAATAGATATGCATGTGTTTATTTTTTGGGGGAATATTTGTTTATGCAAGTTTTAATCTTATAAATGTGTAGATAGAGGGAGGGAGTTGATATAGGCCTTTATTATAATTTAAATGGTTTTCAACGGCCCACAAGCTATAATCTGTGCTTCTTGGGCTGTATATTGTCTGTCGAATTCCAAGAGCACTCCCGCCCATTCATATATTTTTAAGGGACGATTACCAACAAAAAAAAAAATTAGGCTCTGAGCTTTTTAATAAAATAAACTTTTAGTTTTCAATTTTATCAATTTATATCTTAATATTTTGATTTGTTTTAAATCTAAATTATTCATCTATTTTTGTTAAGTAAAACTGATAAAAAAATAATATTTTATATATTAAACTCAATTTACATATATATAAAATGTCTAAACTATAATTTTTCATTGAATTTAATTGCTAAAATATCTTCCTTTTTTTATGTAATTTACTTTATAAAAATAGTTAAATGGTTTAAATTGAAAATAAGTAAAAAAATTTACAATTTAAATTGGCAATTAAAAATTCAGAATTTATTTTCTTATAAAGGTCAAATTCTAAGGTGATTTTTGTAATTTCTCCTATTTTTTAACTTAGGGAAAATATAGCCCAAAATATCGTTAACAAATGACAATAAATTTTTTACCTTCATTTTTAATATTTGATACAACAAAAAAATAAATGTCAATAAAAAAATAAACTCATTTGACGGAAAATATCATTTATTTTTTAAAGATTAAAAATATTTTCAAGTCTAAAAAGAATTTTCAGAAACTGTTAACAGGTCCACTTGTGTGCAGTTGTAAGGCTATAACTTGGATGAACACAATCGACGGCGAATACACCATTTTATTTTATAAATATCAACTATAAAAAAATACAATTGAGTGTGTTTGATTTAAATTTTTTGAATTAAATTTTTAAAAAATTAATTTTTTTTTATTTTCATATTTTTTTTATTTTTAATAAATATTTTTAAAATTTTAAATATTTTTTATTTTTTTAAATACACCTTACTTAGATATGTTTAAAAAGTAAAAAAATTATAAAAAAATATTTTAAAAAATTAATAAATACATAAAAATATATTACATTCTTGTATTTTTTTATATTTTTGGTATTTAATAAAAATTTTTTAAAAAAAAAATTTACAATTATTTTACTTTTAAGGTGTATGTTAAGCGCGCCTAAAAAATAAAAAAATTACTAAAAATATTTAAAAAATTCAATAAAAATAAAAAAAAAACACGAAAAAATTATTAAGTAAAATTTTCTAAAAAATATTTTTTGAAAAGTAAAAACAAGCAAGGTGATTGTTTAGGAAAACATAAGCCCAAAAAGATTTTTGTAGAACATGTACATGTAATTACATCCAGATAAGTTACAATAAGAGGTTTTTTTATCTTCTAAACACTGGGCCAAATCGTCAAAAGTGAATAAACATATTCGTCGTTTCTGTGCTAACTTCATGTATATTTTTAGGACAATTTTTAGTAGTTGAAATTTATAGTACAATTTCTAAAAAAAAATTGCATCTTATCACGCTTAAGTAATAATAAATGTTAAAAGTGGCAGTTATATAACAATACAAAAACAGGCTAAAGGAAATCACGAGAGAAACAAGTCACTAAAATATAGTAAATCATTCAAAATAAAATTCCCCCAATACAAAAGCTCCCCTCAAAAATCTCCCAAAGAATCCAACTCAATGTATGTAAGTCCCAAATACAGGGTACTCTCTCTGCTCCAATCACCATATGGACTAAAAATGACCAACCAGTACTAATAATATCATCACAAAAAATAGTAAATATAATGAAAACATAAAATAGAAAGGTAAAGCTCCCTTCTAGTATAGCAAACAAAGGAGTGCCCATCCGAAGATCAAGCTCGCGACCATCTTCTCCATACACCACAACTTCTCGGCTCCACTCTGCAATGTTAAGATTTTAGGATTAGTAGAAGATGCAGCAAAGCAAAGAACAAAGTCATGCTTGAGAAAAATCACAGAAAAGAAATGATACAAATTAGTTGTTCTACCCTCTCTAATATACAAATTAGTTTTCACATATATATGATAGAGACTATGACTTTCAGTCATTCAGGTTGTAAAGGTAACAAAAACATTACCTTTTCTCTAGTTTTTAAGCTTAGGTGCTAAAGAGTTTTCTTAATAAATATCTTTGGCCTACAAAAATCCAAAATGCAAGCTTTTTAAGCCTTGCCAAATAAGAGGAATACTTTCATTTTATCTTAGCACACCAAGAAACTATTATGTGCTAATAGGAATGTTTGGGGCTATTGACAAGGATGTAATTAGAATTTTATTACTAATTAGGGGCGCATTATCTTTTGGGAGGATTTGCCGTATAAAATGAAAAATATATTCTTTAAAGTGTTGTGGCAAACAATAATCTTCACATAGGGCAGGGCCTCCTAGTTCCGTTCCTAACTATTGAGATAATACTCAAAGAGAATACAGTAATTTTCATAGGACACATTTGGGTTTGGTTGTATCTTTGATTTAGAGTGTATCCAGCACAAATAGATGATCCTGGCAATAGCAGGGCTATGTTGACACTAGGAGCCACCCTTATTATTTTTTTGAAGCAATTATCCATCCAGCTTTGTCGGTGGTATTGCCCTAATAACATTTGAGACCACACATTTTTGTGAGTAATAACAGATATTATGTACGCAAGACATACACAAATGTGTGGTCTTAAATACTATTGAGAATAATAGGTGGGTGAACATTACCCTCTTCTTTAATTGGTTCTTTTATTGGAATCCATTGCTTTGGACAGACCCTAATGGAATTACCAATCACAAAGGAGAGTAATGTTACAAATTTGTTTCATCTCAACCTGGCCAAATTAAACTAAAGAGCCACTGTCCAGCTTTAGGCATAGCCCCACAAACTACCAAGGTGGACCTCAAAATGTGTAGTGGCCAAAAATATGCATTGAAGTGTACACATCAACAAAAATGGGCCAATTTAACTCATTAATGTATCAACTAGCTAACATGCCCATTAATAGTTCAATAGACCAGCTAAAAACAACCCACTAACTACCACCAGGCCCCATCCTAAACCAACCCATTCATTGTTAAAAAAGATAAAAAATCATCCTTGTGACTAACTAAATAACTAGCCACAATTAACACATGACTTACTGAATAACAAGTTTTAACACATAATTTAGCTTACATACATTGGAGCTTCAAAAAGCACATGTCATTTACTTACATAAACTGGCACTACATGACTATTAACTTATCCACGACAAATGCTCTTAAGGGCATCAACATTGGATGTGTTAGTAGAGATGTTAGTGTCAGCATTTAACAAATAGCACATGAATTGCACTTTTAACAACTCCGCCCTCGTTTGGCTAAGATTTTGCGACTAAAAAAACACAAAAAGACAAAATACGCTATATGAGTCACTAAGACAAAATACTACTTTTTTCCATAATCATTACACTTTTTCTCTCACAAAAGTCAAAAAAATCCCAAAACAAAAACCAAACGAGGCTAAAAAAGTCTCAAGCTAAAAAAGTTGACTATATTAGCCAATGCCAAACGACATGTTAAACAATTTGTTAAATTTTTCGGACACTAACACATTTGTTAACTCTGGCTAGCTTAGCTAGCTTAATCAACTTAGTTACATTTTTTTTTAAAGATTCTCTCATAGGCTCGTGGAATGGCGCCCAGTTAGTGAGCTGTTTTTAACATCAACATTGTGCACTCATGTAAATGTTAACTTAGCAACATTTTAATAAGTTAAATCAAGTTCAACTTTATCCCACACGATTACTTTAAGATCAGAACTTTTAGCACTAAGGGCATTTCCATCAGACTAGTTATCTCTAACTTTTAGTTAAAATAGTAAGTCAATCTTCAAAATCTCAACTCCATCAAACTAGCTATCAAGCTGGCTATTTAGTTATTGTGCCAACAAGTTCCTCAACCACTATACATTTCACATGTGGTTTCTTGGTCAACTAGCACCAAACCTAATTACTAGTGATTATAATAGCAAAAATTATTTAGCGTCTCATGTGGCAATGCTACATGGGGCATCCACACTATTAATTAGTGACACCTGTTCCAATATGCCCTCTATGGCATTGCTGCGTTGTATACCGAATAACTGCTCTACAATTGGACCCTAGCTATGATTTTACATTGCCTTTAGCATTTTTTTGTTCTTCTCATTCTACCCTAGGTCAAAGGACCATTTTCCTATCAAAAAAAGCATCATTCCAAGCAAGCCACATAAGCTTCTCCACATCTAATCAACCGGCTGCAATCACACTATCTACATCCAAAGGGACTCAAGATAGAGGGTCAGAAGTTTAACATGAAATGATTGTACAAGAAGTTAGCAGTGAGGATTGATCATTTTCGACACGAATCCTATGCCAAGACATGATTACTAAAAAAATAAACAAGTCAGGTGAACTATCAAACTCTCATAACATGAAGTTGTTTACTAAAAAACTAGTTAAACATTTTATTTTATTTTTTTATTAAAGTCATGAGAATGTTTAAATCACTTATGTCAGATTATTTTTGTTTTGCATTTGTTAATATTTCTAACAAATGATAAAAAAAAAATTCATATGCCACATTAACACAATACGATGATGTGAAAAAATAAATGAATAGGATTAATATTGATAAAATTCTAACAAGAAACGAAATAGCAGGACAGGCACAACCAAGACAACACGATTGCCACCCTAGCCCAAGGAAAATTATTAGGTAGTCCCAGAATATCTGTACGTTGTGTTCCTGACAAATGATGAACCGCAAAAAATAGTAGGTGGGTCATCACTAGTCTCACATCTACTTACCAAAGGTGGAACAACATTGTCTCATTTATAAAGTATTCATTGTGTCATTAGTTGAGAGTATCATGAGAATAATGCAACATAGTACTCAGAGATTACAAAATAATTATCTCTACTCAAGTTCAATAAGACATAACCATATGATATTACCCTACAACAATTACCAATAGCTATTCCTCATGTTGTCTCCTCAAATACCAACATAAAAGTAATGGATCCCACTATATAAACCAATCACATTAAAATAGAGTACCACATGGCAAATACCTTAACTGTATACAAAGTTTATCCCACTCAAGAGCTGAGTAATTTTTGCATGTTTATAGGGTATGTTGAGGTGATACCTTCCTCTGTTGTGATTAGTTTAGACAGTGCAATCTCATCATATTTATGTTAATATTTGAGAGACAACGTAATGATATAACTATCTGTAATTGGTACATGGTTACCCTATGGATATGCAATAATTTTTTAGACTAAAAGACCCAAAATATAAAATTAGAGGACCACACAAAACAGGGGTCTGATTTTGTTCCCACAACTAATAAAGTGCGTAAACAAAACATAATTTGTGATTGGTTCAAAAAGTAGTTATGTCTACAACTCTGGTACCATCAATACGATTGATGAGAGTCCACTATTTTTGACTAATCACAAATTGTGTTTTGCCCAAGCACTTTATTAGGTAAACAAAACACAATTTTTGATTGGTTCAAAATAGTTAGATCAACAACTTTGGCCAGTGTCAATAGTCTTTATAGATGAGAGACTGTTGGTTTAAACCAATATCAAATTATATTTTGTTCACACATTTCATAGGGTATAAACAGAGCCATTTTCTAAAACACAAGCAGAGAAAAATTACTCTATCTAAAAAAATTATTAAATAGTTTCGAACACTAGTGAAAACCTACATGCTCCCGACAAATGAAAAAACACAATCGACCCTATTCGGTCCTTTCATATCTCCTAATTACTTAACGGGTTATCATATCACACCATAAAATTTGCCGCAACGCCATTGGTTCAACCTACCCCGTACGAAATGCCACATGCTCGGAAACTACCCAATAATTATCGCCTACACCCCATGTCTTAGCAAAGATCGATTGTTTGTTGAAAACTTGAACTTAACTAAACTAAAAATTATAGTTAGCTTGTTTTTGGGACTTAGATTTGTGATCCATCACTGTAAATACAACACCACTAGTTAAAATGCTCAGATCTCTACTCGATCGAACAGATCGAGCGCTCACTACACCTAGGAGCACGATAGCAAAATGTCATTAACGAGTGAACCTAAAAAAACACCACGTACCTGATCGGAAGCAGATGGTGCAGGCGATGTAGTCGGGAGAGACGGCGCCGGAGCTCCAGTAGGCGGCGTCGGAGGACTCAATAGCGGAGACAGCGCCGGAGATGTCGGCTTCTTGCTTGGAGCCGGCGCCGGAACCAGAGCAGGTGGAACAGCTGGCGTAGGCGACGGTGCGGGAGGCGGAGGAGATGGTGGAGGAGGCGGAGGACTCTGCGGAGCTGGGGTAGCCGGTGGTGGAGTGGCCGGAGGCGGAGTAGCTGGTGGTGCAGTTGCCGGTGGTGGAGTAGCTGGCGGTGGAGTAGCTGGTGGTGGAGTTGCTGGAGGTGGAGTGGCCGGTGGTGGAGCTGAAACCGGCGGAGCGGACACCACAGGAGGTGGCGCCGCCGTGGGGCTGGTGGTCGGAGCAGGAGTTGTCGGTGGTGCTGGATTTGAAGTAGGAGGAGAAGCTGTAGGAGTAGTAGGAGTAGGAGGTGCCGGAGTTGCAGTCGGAGATGTGGCCGGAGATTGACCTCCAACGCCGGCTACGACAATGCAGATAAAAGCTACAACAAAGACGGACCTGCGATCCGTATCCATGGCCTCACTGGTTTAACGTGCGCACTCTCTCTCACTTTAACCTGCGCACTAGAGGCTAGAGACTAGAGATAGAGAGAGAGAAGGTGAGAAAGGAAGGTAGAGATATGGAAGTGTATAAATAGGCGTGTAAATTTCTATCTTTGAAGCGTTGTACCTCTATCAACAACACCATGGCCCACACCGGAGGACACCTGTTGTGTAGCGTCTGATCACAGTTTCCCAGATCACATTAATTATCGTGTAGAGTCGCCAGAGGCTATTTTTGTTGTTACTTTTTTCTTTTTTACGATGGTTTGTTTTAGGAAGTTGATTTAAAGTTTTTTTTTTTTTTTTAAGGGTAAACTACAAATACTTTTCAAGGTTTGATAAAAATATAATTTTTTTTTTTTAAGTTTGAGAAATTATATTTCGTCCTTTGAAGTTTATATTTTCATAATAAATTATTCTTTAGGATTTTTATTTTCATACAGATTTTCTCCTAATTTATTATGTAAATTTGACTTTCAGGAAACAATTTGTAATTTCTCAAACCTCAGAATCTGTATTTTCACCAAACTTCGAGGGAGGTGTTTGTAATTTACCCTTTTTTTATATATAAAAAAATAAAAAATAATATAATTTAAAATAAGTTAAAAATTAAAAATAACTTTTAGTTAAATTTTCAAAATAAACCAATATCCTTGTTTGTTTTATATTTAACAAGCCAGTGGCAGTGTGCAATTAGAGAAAAAATAAAAATAAAAAATAAATTAATTAATTTTGGCAAATGTTATTTTTTGACTTTTTGAGCTAAAATTTATAAAAATATAAAATAGATAAAAATAATTAATAAGACAAAATATCACATTAAATTCATAATCATTTCACTTTTTTTCTCACAAACTTCACATCCAACTAAATAAAAAATTAGTCTATTAAAATAGCTAAAAACTAAAATAACTTATTAAAATAACAACTTTTCAAACACTCACTAAATATATTGGGATATTTTAGAAAGTTTGTTAAAAGTTGATTTTTTAGATTTTTTGACTTTTTTGTCTTTTGATGGATAAAAAATGTGAGAGGTGATATGATTCATGCTTGGTTTGAGAAATGGGTTGGTTTTTTGATTTTTTAATTTTTTTTGCTATTTTAGCCTAGGCTAAAAAAACTTTGGGAAGGGTTTTGGATTTTTTTTTGCTTTTTTAACTTTTTGTGAAATAAATAATATAATGATTATGAATTAGATGTGATATTTTATCTTATTAAATTAAAAAAATTATTTTATTTTTTGTGATTAAAATAGCAAAAAACACCTCAATCTTGTCTTTCCAAAAGAAGGCTCAAAATGGATTAACAGCTGAAAGTTGGCTTTTAATTAGCTTTTCAAATGAATCCATTGCCTAAATGGTCGGAATTTTCTTAATAAAATTAAGTCTTTAAATTCAAACTTTGTTCATGCCTAATCAGTTCAAAATTAGTAACCGATATTAAGTCAGGCTATTTTATTATATTTTAAAAAGTAAGTTAAAAATTAACTTTTTGACTTATTAAAAAATATATAAAAAAATAAAAAAGTGGTATTACTTAAAAAAACTAAAAAATTGATTTTTTAATCATGTTACCAAAATATGCCTAGTAATTTTTTTAGACTAAAATATTTAATTCTCAAATAAGTCTGTAGTAATGAAATCATTCAACTAAAAAGCATTTAGGCCTCGTTTGTTTTCAGATGTAGAATGAAAGGGATTTATAGTGAGAGAATTAATAGTGAAAGGATTGTTAGTGAGATGATTGATAGTGAGGGGATTAAGTAAAATTGTGTTTATTTTGATGATAGTTGTTAGTGTAGGAATTGTTAAAATATTTTTATATAAAATAATAAAACAAATAAAAAAATATAAAAAAATTAAACATTAATATTTAAAAAAATGCCCAACATGTAAAAAATAAAAAAATTAAAAAAAAATTTAATCCCCTCACTGTTTTTCTAATACCACCTCTACCTCCTCCATCTCGATCCCCCTTTCAACCTCCATCTTAATCCCCTCATCTATCATAATCTCTTCCCCAACTCTACAAGCAAACACAACATTGTCTATGTTTGGAAAGTAAGTTTTGAGGGTTTTTTTTGGCTAAAATAGTCACAAAAAACAAAATAGATTTTTTAGCCCAATAAAACAAAACATCACATTCAACACATAATCATTACATTCTTTCTCTCACAAAAAAATCAAAAAAGTCAAAAAAGTTAAAAACCCTTCCCAAACCAGACTTTTTAGCCCCAGATTAAAATAGCCAAAAAAATAAAAAAACTAACCAACGTCCCAAACGAATCCTAAATAACCTCATCTCTATTCTAATCCCATCCTACATTCTAACCCCCCCCCCCCCCCCCCCCCCAAAAACCAACGGAGCCCTAATGACATGGGATATAATTAGGAGGCGTTTGGAATTTTTTTTATTTTTTTATTTTCTTGTACAAAGATACGTAAAAGAAAAAATATAGATAATTATTTGAAATTTTGTGATTTTTTAGCTTTTAGGCTATATTTGACATGCCATATTTGGGTTAAAAAAATCACAAAAAGATAAAATAAATTAATAAAATTAATAAAACAAAATATCATATTTAAATCATAATTATTTTATTTTTTATCTCACAAAATTTAAAAAAGCCAAGAAGTCATTACAAACTAGACTTGTTAACCTCAAACTAAAATAATCAAAAAGTCAAAAAATCAATTCACATCCCAAACGAAGACTTGGTTAAAAACTTAGGTAGCGTTTGGTAGAATTTTAAAATTATGATTTGAGAATGAAGTTGTATTTTAAGTTTGTGAGTTTTGGAATTATGATTTGAGTGTAAAAAATTTGTTTAGTTATGAGTTTTTAAAAGAGGTTTTAATTGAGTTTGAAATTTTTGATGTGACATATAATAATATTTGATTCAAAAACGTACAACTCATAACCAAACGCATAACCCAAAATTCTATTCAAAGCTCATAAAAAAATTTAAAAAAAATTCTTAAAATATTTTTTATTTAAAATATAAAAAATAACATGTGCCAATTTTTTCAAAAAAAAAAAGAATATTGTTCTGGTCAACCTGCCGGTCAACTAGTTGGACGTCTGTGAGGACAACCAGATAGGTCAAATTTCACAATTCAAAGTCCCGCCTAAAACGAGTTTGCAAAAATAAGTGTAAAATTAATTTTTTAAAATTATATCCAAACATCACACTCAAATATGAATATAAAATTATGATTAAAACTTCATACCAAACGCAACGTTAATTACGTTTTCAAACACGTCTTATAACCAATGATGTGGTAAATATAACGAAAGTTTTACTCTTTTTTTAAAAAGTTAAATATATATATATATATTTATATAAATAAAGCTAATTTTATATTTTTTATATAATTATGTTAATTTTTTTAATAAAACTACAATAACAAAATACAGAGATATATATATTTATATAAATAAAACTAATTTTATATTTTTTATATAATTATATTAATTTTTTTAATAAAACTACAATTACAAATTACAGAGACGAGTCTATGGTTCGTGTTGTGTGCCTAAGCACATCACAGCACTGTGCTGTGGGCCCTTGAGGAAGGACTCGTGTTCAACTTATTTTTGATATTTTGAATTCTTTATTTTATAATTTTATTAAATAGATTATTTATTAAAAAAATTAAATTAATTAAATATCTTTAACTTCATAAACCAAAGCATATTTATGTTTCAAAAAATAAATGCTTAATATGATTTTGATAATCTTTTAGAAAATAATTATGGCTGGTTCTTGAGGATTATACATATCCGTTTAATCTCATTTTTTATGAATAATATGTTTAACAAATTTTATAATACGAACGATTCAGATCATCAACATAAACTCAGTTAATGGGCCATCACAGCACGAGTGTTGTGACAGCGCCTACCATGTCCATACAGAAATTAAAATCAATTGATTTTTTTGGACAAACAGTTTATGTCCCAACATATGATTATGACACAAATAATATATACTAAGGCCTAGTTTGGGAAGACTAAATAAGTGTACTTTTTGACTTTTTATGAAATATGGGTTGGGTTTGAAGTAGGGGTGCAACTCGGGCGGGTTCGGTCGGGTTGGGGGTCTGCCCAAGCCCGACCCGAATTGTATTTGGCAGTGCCCAAGCCCGCCCAAGCCCGACCATGAACCCGAGCATTGCTGCCCAAGCCCGGCCCGAGCTTTGTATTTTGAGCTCGGGTTAGCCCGAATTGCCCGAATTACCCGAATTGCCCGAGTCCAGAAACCTGTAGGTAGATCTAAGGGTAGACATAAAAGATGCTAATCTAAAGGTAGAAGACTAACAAAAAATAAATAAAAAATAAAAATTAAGACTAACTCTTTTACTTAATAGAAGACTAACCAAAAAATAAATAAAAAATAAAAATTAAGACAAACTCTTTTACTTAATTTATATATATTATATAATTTATTAAATTATATATATATTATATATTATATATATATATATTATATAATTTATATAATATATTAAATTCAATTCGGGTTCGGGTTGCTCGGGTTGGCCATTGGTTCTGCCCAAGCCCGGCCCGAATTGCAATTCGGGCATCAAAATGTTGCCCAAGCCCGTCCAAATTGCAAGATATAGTTGCCCAAGCCCTAAAAAAACTCGGGCTGGGCTCGGGTTGCTCGGGTTGAGCCCGCCCGAGTTGCACCCCTAGTTTGAAGTGATGTGTTAGAGAGGTGATGTGACTTAAATAAGATGATGTGACTTAAATAGGATAGTGACTTTTTGTCTTTTTTCAATCATGCCAAACTTGGCCTAAGATTTTGCATAGTATGTAAATAAATTTTTTCCAACAAAAAATATAGTATCCCCAAAAAAATCAAATTATTACCTAAAAAATGTTAAATATATAATACAATTTTAAACTTGTCCTTTTGTGGGTACATATGAATGTTGTCAATTGATTGAAAATTTTAAGTAATTTTTTAAGGGTAAGAGAATTTGAAGGGTTTACAAATTTTATTTTGATAATTTGAATCGTTTATTTTATAAGACATTCAATATATATTATTTATGAGAAAATTAGATCGATTTAATAATTATAATTTTTTCATTTTATTGCATTTATCTTTAAAAAAATGGACGATAATTATATTATTAAAATAAATCACCTATATTTTTTTAGAAACAGATGTAATAAAATAAAAAAGTTACGATTATCGAATTAACTTAATTTTTTTTTATAAATAATATATATTGAAAGTCATACAAAATAAATTATTTAAATTATCGAAATAAGACTCATAATAGAATTTACATAGTTTGGGGTTCAGCAACTGTTGTGCACCTTGTGGGCTCATTTCAGGGTCTAATTCAATAATCTAAACCGTACACATTTTAGAAGGTATCAAGTATAATACGTCTGTAAAAAATCACGTTAATTGGATATCGTTATCTCTTTCATCAAATCACATTTGTATTGAGTTTTATATTTAAAATTACATTTATCTTTTTTTTTTATAAATACAAATGTGATTCGATAAAAAGGCCAACGATATCCAGTTGACATGATTTTTAATAGATATATTCTATTCAATGCCTTTTAAAATGTAAATGATTCAAATTATCGAATTAAGCCCTGAAATTAGCCTAATAAGACACGCAACAGTTACTACTGCGCACCATACGCAGTAGCAACGCCAAACTCGACTTCACATATTCCTCAAATTATCTCAAATTGAGATCTCAACAACATAAATAAAAGTTTAGATGTTTTTAAATTATTTTTTCTAGGCATGTAATCTTAATATAGGACTATTTTGGGAAGATAATTTTAATCTATTTTATACCATATAATTTATCATATTTTTTCTATTAGGTTTTTATTCTTGGCAATCCCGGTTCACAAAACTCCTTTCAGTTGTATTTGCTTTCGCATTTTTTATTTCAGTGAGGCTATGAGTATTTAGATGCGAATGCAACCCGAATTCTGCTTTGTCGTGAAGTTTGTGATGTTAATACTTTCAAGATTGCCACTTCGCCGATTATGACGGGGATCAAGCTGCCCGGTCAGCACGTTGGGGTCCAGGGGGCAGCGCCCCTTGGCGGATCCGGGTCAGCGCCCAGACGAGGTCGAATGGCAGCGCCCCCGAAGCAAAATGCAAAATTGCATTCGAAGTTGCATGTCCGCCCTTGTTCGCTTGAGCAAAGGAGTTTTCGCTCGAGCGAAGGCTGCGTCTGTGTAAAAACCTGAAAGAGAAGAATGTACGCTCGAGCGAAAGGTGCGTGGCTCGAGCGAAGCCACTTATGGAAAACACGTGTTTTTGGTTCCTCACTCGAGCGAGAGAGTCGTCGCTCGAGCGAGCTTCGCAGTCTTCGCAGTCCCAGATTTCTATAAGTACGGGTTTCTGTCAGATTTTAGGATTACTTCTCTAGATCTTCTTTTTGGATATTAAGGTTTATCTCTGGAGATATTTTGCTAGTTTTCTTTGATGTTTTGATTGAGTATTCAACTCATGGTTTTAGAAGTTTACATCAAATGATTGTTTGTTTAATTCTATACAAAAGAGAGAGTTGTTCTTCGGTGGATTCTGAAGAATACGAGCCTGAAGCTTTGGTGGATTCTGGAGTGGCTCATCGTCAAGACAATTCCGAGGTAAAGACGGGGTTGGAAGAGACACATAGATATTGGTTCAATTCGGGCGTGGATTCGCTAGGTAATTGAGAGTATACCTGGGTAATTCCTTTATATCTTCTTAGTGGATTGTTTTGTGGCTGTTGCCCGTGGTTTTTTTTATCACAATTGGAGGTGTCCAATTGTGATTTTTTCACGTAAAATCATTGTGTCGATTTGTCTTGATTGTTTGATTGGGATTGTTGTTTACTACTTAAAATTGATACATAATCATAAATCAACATCTAGGGGATTTCTAGTTTTTTTTCAATTGGTATCAGAGCAGGTCGCTCTTTTGTTTTTTAAAACTTTTGAGTGAGATCTTGTTTAATTTGTGATAATAGATTCAATTCGTGAGGAAAATTCTATGGTTCGACCACCCCTACTTGACGGATCCAATTATTTGTTTTGGAAAGCTCGGATGAGATCGTTTTTAAAATCTACTAATGAAAAAGTTTGGCAATCTGTCATGTATGGGTGGACTGAACCGACGATTACAGTTGATGGAGTAATTTTCTCCAAACCAATCGATAAGTGAGACACAATTGATTACCAAAATAGTAGTTGGAATAGTAAAGCTATCAATTCTCTCTTTTGCGTTGTCACACCTGAAGAGTTTAGTCGAATTTGTAATTGTGAAGTCGCAAAAGAAGCTTGAGATATCTTACAAACTATTCATAAGAGCACTCCTTCTGTTAAACGCTCAAAACTTCAAAGGCTTATGTCTAGTTTCGAAAACCTTTCAATGAAAGATAGTGAGACATTTGATGAATTTTATGCGAAGTTGAGTGACATTGTAAATTCCAGCTTCAATTTAGGTGAAAAAATACCATAATCCAAGATTGTAGGAAAAATTTTGAGGTCCTTGCCCGATCAGTTCCAACCAAAAGTTACGGCTATTGATGAGGCTCAAGAAGTTGATAACCTCAAGCTAGATTATTTGGTTGGAAATCTCCAAATTTATGAGGCACATAGGAATTTTAACAAGAAACAAAAATATACTATTACTTATAGTAGTGCTCATAGAGTTAAAGAGGATTCTGATGAGGATTGTGAGATAGATTCCAAGATTACAGATGCTTTTATAAAACAATTTAAAAAATCTTTTCTGAAAAAGGATCCTAAACTTTTGGAATCTACTCATACTCATAAATCTAAAGGCAAAGATAAACTCAAAATTAATTCTATAGCCAAGAAGGAGAAAGGAAAGATACAAGGGAACTCTGAAAGAGTCCAATGCTATAAATGCCAAGGATTTGGCCACTTTGCTTCAGAATGCCCCACTCGTTTGAAGAAGAAGAAAGCCATCGCCATCACTTGGGATGATGAATCAGAATACGATGAAGATAAAAGTGACAACGAAGATCAAGGCGAAGAGGGACATAAACAATTCCTTACTTTCATGGCGGCTTTCGAAACTGAAGGACGAACACAGTATCCGAAGAGCCCGGTTGAGAATGCCACTGATGATGAATCCTCGGGAAGTGATGATGAAGAGCTTGAGCAAGCTTATGAAAAGTTGTATAAGGAGTCTCTTAAGTTATCCAAATTGAATGACAAACTCACTATGAAACTCAAGGCATGTGAAAGTGAGAATGTCAAACTAAATGAGGAGATTTCCGAGGCTAGGATTGATGCCATCAAGATAACTAATAATCAACAAGCTCTTTGTGCAAAACTCTTGACTTGTGAGACAGAGAGGAATGAGCTACAGCAAATCTATGCAACATATGAAGAAAAAGTTGAAACTCTCGAGATGTCTCAAGTTGCTTTGGAAGAACTAATGATCAAGAAAAAGGAAGAACTCAAGTGTGCTATGGCTACCATTGGTCTTTGGAACAGAGGATCAAAGACTTTGGACAATATCATTGGGTCTCAACATATTTGTTCTGACAAGAGTGGCATTGGTTTTGGTAATAACAAAGAGCAAAAACAGAGTGCATCCACATCTCATGATACAAGAGCTCAAGGGTAGGGGGAGCACAAGGTTCAACAAGAAGAAAGACTTCTCAATCTTCCTAAAGTTGGTAAGGTCAAAGAAAAGAAGGTACACCATGTAGGCCCTGTGTTTATTTGTCATCATTGTGGTATGCATGGTCATATTCGCCCTTACTGTTATAAGTTGCATGGGAAAGTGTCTCATAGAGATGGAAGAAATTCTAACATCTCGTGGGGTAGGAGACACTTCATTGGTAGTAAAGAGGTTAAAGATCATATTAGACATCGTTATTTTGATCAGCTTGAGACCAAACTTGGAGTGAGTTTGTATTTGCCTAGACCTAGACATAGGAAGTTGGAAACCAAGTTTAGACGGGTTCCCATTGAAGGGGAAGGCAACCACAACATCAAGACACCATCCAAAAACCACAATTCTCACAACTTTGTTCATACTAAAGCGGTTTGGGTGCGAAAACTTGACTTTTGTTAATACTTTTTAGTTTTTAGGTTTCTGTGCGTTTTTTTTTTTAGTCACTTAATGTGTGCATGTTCATTTTCTATCTTGCTTTGTTTAGAAAAAGAAAAAAATAATTAAAAAAAAAAAACACACAAAAAGATTTTCTTAGTATGGTTTTGCAGGCTTAAAATTTTTGAGTGGCCCCTGGTGCATATTGGAATTGATAAGAATATCCACTACATGTTAATATGTGTGTACTTTCTGTGGTCATTACTCATTTTGGAGTGTGTGTTCTTTGATTAGTATGTCTCATTCTGTACACACTCTTGGGTTAGCAAATTTTGGAGTCTTCCGCCTTAATGATTATTTTTTCTCTATGGACTTCTGTTATTGATCTTTTGCGTTTCTAGAGAAATTGACCTATACTAGCATATCTTGGGTGATGTTGAGTCTCTGAACCATCTTTCATCTTTTTGCATCTCCACGGCTTTCCCCTCTATTCTTTGTAGTCCAGGCATGAGGAAAAGGCTACCTCAAAGTCACCAACCAGGCCATCCTTATTATATCCATGCTTCTCTGGTTCGGTTTCCATGCACTTGAGCGTGTCAGCCGCCAATGAGTGTACAAAAGAAAAAGAAAAAGGAAAAGAAAAAAAAAAGATGTGCAAAAGAAAGAAAAGAAAAATATGTGAAAAAAAATAAAAAAAATAAAGGATTCATTGATTGAGGGGGAGCCTCCGCTTTTACTCACCAAATACCCCTTGATTCCTAGTGGTTTGACTTTCCTTTGTTGTGCTTAGATTCTCTTGCCAGAGGTTCAACTTTCAGATAATTACTAGGATTGAATCTAGTGTTTGTCGAACTCTAAGAGTCACACACACACTTTTCTCATGGGATCTATGTTTTTCACATAATGCATCACTTTCTTTTATGAGAAATTTTCTAGAGGCTGTGCACATTGTGTTTTCAAGTAATTGTGCTTCTTGAATAATCTTGTGTGTTTTAAGGTACAACTCTGAAATTCCCTGCTTGCTTCACCATATTATTTTTGTCGTTTTCTTCCTGTTCATTGTTTTCCATGTTTGTAGTTGTATTTTCATTGTTTTTAGTAAGGGGGAGTTTGGTTTTTCAGTACAAGAGTTTGTTAGCATGATCACTTTGATTTGTTTGGTAAGGGAGATTGGCTATAGTTGTTTTGCATGTTGTTATGCGCTGTTTGCGTATTATTTTCTTCTTGCATGCTCCTGATATTTACATCATTATATCATTGCGTGTGCGGTTTAAGATCTTGCTTTAGTTCATTGAGCTTCCTTTGTCAATTCGTGACAAAAAGGGGGAGAAAGTTGTTTTTCATGAGTCTTAGTTTTCATCTAATCATGCTACATGTTCTTAAAATCTCTAAGTTGCATCTATTCATGTTTTCCATCTCATGCTTCAAGATAATCGTGTCATATGTCTATTGCTTTTTCATATATTCTTGTGGGACTAATAGTTGTTTTGGAGATTGTGGCACTAATAGCTGTTTTGCAGATCTTGACTTTGAGATAGAAGTTTGTTTTTGTTGGCTGTAATAGGTTGGGGTGATTATGATTTTATTTGTTAGGTGTGTTTTGTTATGGCATTGCCAAATGGGGAGATTGTTAGGTTTTTATTCTTGGCAATCCCATTTGACAAAACTCCTTTTATGTCACGACCCAAACCCGCCTCTATGGGTTTAGCACTGTAACCGGCCAGTAATCCGAGATTACCGAAGGCCTGCTTAACAGTAGAACAGTAATACAGAGTACATGGGTTGGCGAAAGCCAAAACAGTAATTAAAAGGTGTTCAATGAGCTGTGACAGTCCGTATGCAAAAAGACTTTTTAAAACATATTCACATTCAAAACAAAACAGTATGTACATACATCATATACAGATATTCAGGTTAGGGACCAAATCCCTACCATAACAGTACAGTACAGGTACACATATTATTTAGTCTATACAGTGTTACAAAACCAGATACAAAGGGGGAAAACTAAAACACCCCAAAAAGCCCTAGCTTGAAGGACTTGGAACCTCGCAGTGAGGCACGTTGGTTGGCTTGACAAAAAAGGAGTTTAAACCCAACGCCCCTAGCTTCAATTCGGTGCCTGGACACCTACATATATATATAAACAGTAAGTTAAAGCCCAGTGAATAACATATGCATAAAGAGGTTAAGAATGAATATCCTTTCAGTATTGAAAACAGTCATTTATCAGTATATTAGTCATTCAGTTTGTGGCTCATAATTCATGCCATAACAGTAATTCAGAAACTATAATAGTCATATGTGGTACATCCAATAACAAAACAGTACAGTAGGTCTTAACAGACCGAGCAGTCAATGATGGCCATCATATCAGTAAACAGTGGTGGTTCCAACATGGGAACCGACAGAGATCTCTGTAACAGTAGCAGTAACAGTTCAGTAATAGTAAATTGCCATGGATACCACGAATACAGTTCACAAATAGGACAAACATTCATTCAGTAAACAGTGTCATTTCATAAAGCAGTACAGTCATTTGTTCAGAAAATAATCTCAATTGAACATATCTTTACAACATTGTTACTCACAGAGTTCTGGGCTACAGATAAGCTAGTACACGTCCTCGGATGCCAACCCTCCACAGTTACAAAACGAACACACACTAAGCTACACAGTTGGGAAATAATAACTTGATCCCAAATTTGCCTCGGTGTGGTTCTACATTAATATCTTCATAAGATGCCTTAAACTAGGCCTAAGAATGCCTAGGATGGAAAGAAGATGTAAAGATGCACTTTAAAACACTTTTCAGAATCTTCAGAAAACAAGGATCTTGCTCGAGCGTGGCTTTCTACGCTCGAGCGGACACGCAGACAAAGGAGCTTCACTCGAGCGTGACTTCCGTCACTCGAGCGGATTGTAAGCTACAGTAAAAGTACTGGATGCACAAAAATCAGGCTCGACGGGCGCTCGATCCTCGCTCGAGCGTGAGACACAAGTCCTCGCTCGAGCGTGCATTCTCCCGCTCGAGCGGACTGTAAACGCATGCAAAGTACTGGATACACGAATTTCACGCTCGAGCTCCACTATATACGCTCGAGCGGACTTCATGTATTCAGAGTGTACACTCGAGCGTAGAGTTCCTCGCTCGAGCGTGGGTCCAAAATTTAGAAATTTTATATTCGAACCTCAAGCTCAAAACTCAATTTTAATGCATCAAAACTCAACCTCTTGGGCCCATTTTCTGGAAAAACACTTTAAATCCATAATATAACATGTTTTGAAGATCGATTTGTAAAATCAAAGCCCAAGGGTGAGTCAATGAAACTCATTTTCAAGCAAAACTTCAAGAACATGATCAAACATAACATGCAAGAATTTAAACATCTTTAAAGCTTTAAATACTTGATCAAAAGAGTCAATTTCCTCAAGAACAAGATGATTTCATGATCTAAAATCAAGATAAGGACATGCATATAACAAATTCCATGAAAACAACTTCAAAACCTCAATATAAGAGCATGCATGCATGATCTAGCTCTCAATTCAACATTGTAAACCAAATCTAGACTTAGATGACTAAATTACCATGAGCCATGCATGAATTAACTGAAAATTCACAAACAAGAAGGTAAATGTCATACCTTAGGTCTCCAATTCCAAGTCTAGAAGTTCAATTTGGCAATTCTCTCTTCAATTCTTCTAAATTCAAGCAAGGTTTCTAGTTGAACTCAAAGTCTCCAACACTCTAGTTCTCTCACACGTTTGGTCTCAGAGAATGGAGAACAAGTGATGCATCAGTATGTAAAAGGCTTCAAATATGAATTGATAAGTGGCCCACTATCATGGCAATTTGGTGAATAAGTCCAACTCTTGTAAATTAACCTTATTTAATCTAATTTAATCATACCAAATTAAATTTCAATTAAATATACCATAAAATCACATAAATTCTAATTAGCATAAAACATTAATCAATTTCAGATTCGGCCACCGATAAGGCCTTCAATTTGCAGTTTAAAACATAAAACACGAACAGATCATTTAACAGTCAAACAGATAGAAATGCATTTAACTAACACACTCAATCAATCAGTTCAAATTTTCAGTCAATCAGTCAGTTAACATGCTTAATCATAGATTAGCACTAATCAGTTGTGAGGGTTGTCACATTTCAGTTGTACTTGCTTTCGCATTTTTTATTTCAGTGAAGCTATGAGTGTTTAGATGCGAATCCAATCCAAATTGTGCCTTGCTGAGAAGTTTGTGATGTTAATACTTTCAAGATTGCCACTTCGCTGATTATGACGGGGATCGAGCTGCCTGGTCAGCTCGCTGGGGTCCAGGGGGCAGCGCCCCTTGGCGGATCCGGGACAGTGCCCAGACGGGGTCGAGGAGCAACGCCCTCGAAGCAAAATGCAAAATTGCATTCGAAGTTGCATGTTCGCCCTTGCTCGCTCGAGCGACGGAGTTCTCACTCGAGCGATGGCTGCGTCTGTGTAAAAACCTGAAAGAGATGAATGTACGCTCGAGCGAAGGGTGCGTGGCTCGAGCGAAGCCACTTATGGAAAACACGCATTTTTAGTTCCTCGCTCGAGCGAGCTTCGCAGTCCCAGATTTCTATAAGTACGGGTTTCTGTCAGATTTTAGGATTACTTCTCCAGATTTTTTTTTTGGATATTAAGGTTTATCTCTAGAAATATTTTGTTAGTTTTCTTTGATGTTTTGATTGAGTATTCAACTCATGGTTTTAGAAGTTTACATCAAAGGATTGTTTGTTTAATTCTATACAAAAGAGAGAGTTGTTCTTCGGTGGATTTTGGAGAATACGAGTCTGAAGCTTTGGTGGATTCTAGAATGGCTCATCGTCAAGACAATTCCGAGGTGAAGACGGGGTTGGAAGAGACACATAGATGTTGGTTCAATCCGGGCGTGGATTCTCTAGGTAATTGAGAGTATACGTGGGTAATTCCTTTATATCTTCTTAGTGGATTGTTTTGTGGCTGTTGCCCGTGATGTTTTTTATCGCAATTGGAGGTGTCCAATTGTGGTTTTTTCACGTAAAATCGTTGTGTCGATTTGTCTTGATTGTTTGATTGGAATTGTTGTTTACTATTTAAAATTGATTCATAATCACAAATCAACATCTAGAGAATTTCTAATTTTTTTTCATTTAAAAAAAAAAAACTTTAAAAAAACAACCCATAATTATATCTTACTTTTTCTCTTTTTCATGATAAATTATCACCAGTGCTGAGCTTGTGTGACGTGGTGGGTGATGGACCCTACCGGCCTTCTAAATAAAATTCAGAAAAATATTCCTAGATCTGGCCTGCCACCTCAGATGCACACCATATCATGCTGCTACTGTTTCCACATTATAATTATTAATATAATATCCGTGTTATAAACGGATAAACTTATATATATTTGCAAATTTTTAATATAATATCCGTGTTATAGACGGATAAACTTATATATATTTGCAAATTTTTGTCATTGTATTAAAACTCTAATGAAAGAAACCGCTTCTAATGAGATGCTCTTTTTTATTACCCTTAAATCAATATTATATAAAAAATTATAAGTTTAAATTGTATTTGAATATAAGATTTGAATAAAAATTTGCTAAAAGAAACAAAATTATGAGGAAAATATAAAGAAAAGAAAATGAAGTTTCATTCATATTTTATTATCATTTCCTTTTTCTCTAAAAATTTCTTCACAAATCTTATATTCAAACATAATTTTGAGTATAAACAATCTCAATGAACATAAAATCATAGTAAACGAATTATATATTAAGAAATTATATTTACATATTGATAATTTTAAGTGTCATAATTTATTTACAATGACACAATAAGAAAATTTGATCTTACATAGTTAAATTACAGATAAATCAAAATTTAACACATAATTTAGTATGTCATTGTAGGTATTATTGTGTGTCTCAATCTTTTCCCTTACATATTATATCAATAATTAATAAATATATTTGAAGACTTAAACCAATCAATGTTCAACATTAACATCACCTATATTAATAATTGAAAAATGCTACAGGTCCTAAATTTTCTACAAAATAAATGATCAAATGTCTCACATAGGCCCATGTGAGACATTTTAGTCATTTGTTTGGTAGAAAATTTGGTGTCCCTAACATTACTCTTAATTATTTTTGTTACATTTCAAAAGTTATAAGTTTTTTTAAACTAACTAATGTTCAGTGTAAATATCAATATGAAAGAACAATTTAATTATTGTGAATTTATTTGTATAGGTGGATTGTGTAAACAATATTGAAAAGAAATACATGTGTTCTCATATGAGAAATTTGTATTTAAAAGTAAGGACAAATTACATTAATTGTCCTTTCAATTTGCCTCGTATATCGATTTGGTCCCTATAATTTTATTTGTATCGATTTTGATCTTAAATTTTTCATGTTATATTAATTTAGTCTAATTAGTAATGCTCCTTTATAAATTTGTCCGAAATTAGAGACCAAAATAGTTTTTTCACTATTCCTAAAGTGATTTAGAGATTAGTGTTTCATTTAAAATGGTCTACTTCCTTTTTAATTGACCATTTTACTCTTAATTTTCGTCGAAAGTCTTAATAAATGCTATTAATTGGATTAAATGAGGCATTATGAAAAATTGGAGGCCAAAATTGATACTATTAGAACTATATGGACCAAATTGATACAAGAAATAAATTATAGGAACTACAAACATAATTTGCTCTACATATAATGTATAAAAAATAGAAAAACAAAAACAGAGTAACAAACAAACTAAACTAATGGGATATTAGTACATCGACCTTGAGAACAATGTAAGGCGCTCTTAACTTATGAGATATTAGCTCAATTGATTATTTGTGTATACTCATATTCAGATTTGTAGGGTGGATTATTTCATGTCAACGACGAAGATTGATTATTTCTTCTCTGCTATAAAGATTGTATGTAATTGTTTATTTCTTTTCATTTTGAACTATTTCTTGCATCAGTTGTTGAGATTTGTGTGCTTGGTAGTTGTTAGGTTTTCACATATGTATTATTGGATTATAATTGTCTAATTTAATATATTTATTTTATATTTATAATTAATCTCCTATGAAATGGCCAAATCACAATTAACAATGTAATATGTCATCTCCCATCAAATACTTGTAATTGTATTGTCAATTTACATATATCAAAAAAATAAAAACAACAATTTGAATAATAAAAATTTAAAAAAAATGTCCTCTGTGCATAGAAAATTACACAAGCATCTAAAAAAAAAAAGAAGAAGCTTGCAATCAACTTACAAAACAAAGATAGCTAAACACTTATATCTTTACTATCAATTTATTAAATAAAAAAAAAAAGAGTACACAAATTTTTTTAAAAAAAAGACACACAAACAAAAATAAAAAAAAAAAATTCTTGAAATAAGTTTGGACTATTAACTAACAAAATAAGACTAACCTTTACACCATTACATTTGGAGAGAGTTGTGACCTCAAAAAAAATCAAACGAAGAAAAAATGAATCACATGGAAACAAAAATTTATGGGAAAAAAAATACAAAGGAAAAAAGTTTGAACTATTAGCAAATAGAGGAGAGGAGAGAGACACTTGCACCATTACACGGAGAAAGTTGGCCAACTTGAAAAAAATTTGAGTATCGAATATATCTTAAGATTTTTAAAAATTTTAAGTTTTATATATTTTTATTATTTTGATCAGTATTATTTTGAAAATGATGAATTACCATATTGTTTTAAATTTTGAAATTTTATATTATTAGTTAAATTATTTTGATCAATATTATTTTTAGAAAGAGCGAGAGTGATTTACCATTGATTTGAATTTTGAAATTTGAAATAATAGATAATTAGAACTTTTTTTTTTATTTTTTTAGTTTAATTAACTAACTAATACATTTTTATTTTTTTACATTTTAAATTATAAAAATAAAACAATTTAGTTTCAGCACTTGAAGTTTTCACATCCATTCTTATTAGAACCCGATTTTCTTTGATATATAATATAAATTAGCAGGTTAGCTGTGCGATGAGCGGAAATTTATTTTTAAAATAAAAAACTAAATTTGAATCTTAATACTTTATGTGGGGATATATTTTCTGAGTACCAACACGTGGCAAGGTGACGCCGACGTGTCAGCCGAGGTGCCACGTGTCCTGGTCGTAACGCCGAGGTGATCTCGACAAGGCCGAGGTTATCTCCGAAGATATCGGAATCCGAGATAAAGCGAATAAAGGACAAGAGTCCTAAGACGAAGAGGGGACTTAACCAAGAAAAGGATAAAGCTCTTAGGGAGTTTATCTTTATCTCTTAAAGAGTCCAGAGTAAGCACTAAATTGGAGTTCATAGAAGTCATACTTCTAGTAGGACTTGGATTGAGTATATTATAAAAGAGAGGCACCCCCATGGGTCTAAGGTATGCAATTTATGTTTTGAGTATTAAGTTTTGCACTTGATTATCTTTGAGAGATATACTGACTTGATCGTCGGAGTGCCCCCGGGTGGAAGAACCACCGCCGGAGCCTTTTCTTTCTGTTTCAGGTTGCTGAAGCCATCTATTCTGTCTGTGCTCTCCAGTTGATCACTAAGCAGGCAGTGTGGTCAGATTTTCACCCACACAATTTGGCGCCGTCTGTGGGAACGAAGGAAGAATAGATGGCCAGTAACGGACAGCAGGAAAATATTGGGGATGACGCTCCCGCTGGGAGTGGCGGACCAATTGACCTTGACATTGAAGGAGACAACCACAATACAGAAGCCCGTGACCAGGGTCACAGAGAGAAAGACGTCATCCAGGAAGGCGACACGTCAAAAAGGACAGACCAAGGAAAGTACTACAATGAAGATAACCTCCAGGTATGGAGGGACAGATGCCTACGGAGGGATGAGGAAGTAAAAGAATTAGCGAACAAGTTGGCAGACCTTCAGTCAGTCGTCAACTTCATGATGCAGAATAATGTTATGCAGCCACCATACCCGCTGCAAGATACACCGATGCCAGCAACCAACGCCCAGAAGGGCGGAAGAAAAACAATCCCCGACGTCCCTCAGCATACCAGGAGCGGAAGGCATTCTCACCGGCCTTCCAGGGAAGTCGGATGAGAAGAGCCGAGGCAAGAGGAGTCCCGAAGGACGCACCACATGAAGAATCCAGAGCCCAAAGAACATCGGCATGTTCAAAGGCAAGCACTCTACTTTGACACAACCCATGAAGAAAGATCCAAACGGGCCCACCATGAGGCCGAAAGCAGCGTACCAAAAAGACTAAAATCCATAGACAGCCGAGCTCCAGGGAGGAGTAAAGAAGACCTGAGGGACTACCTAAAAAGGAGGCAGCAGAATGTTGAAGCCGAGGTAAACTCCCCAGTAAAACCGAAGACAGCCTTCTCGGTGGAACTGGACAAATTCGAACCACCAAAGAGGTTCAGTATGCCGAGGTTTCAAATTTATGATGGTAAGTCAGACCCAAACTTTCATGTTAGACTATACCTAAATTCAATGGCGTTATATAGCGGGAACGAGCCGTTGCTCTGCAAAGTATTCCCCTCATCCTTTGGGGAAATTGCATCTGATTGGTTCCATAAATTACCAAAGGGAAGCATAAAGACATGGGAAGACCTGGCCGAGATGTTTGTGGCCAGGTTCGTGACCAACAAGCTGCAACCCCTGAGGGTTGATGCTTTGATGGCTCTAAGAATCACCAAGGAAGAAGGCCTTAGGGCCTATGCGAAGAGGTACTACGAAGTGTTTAACCGAATACCCGAATGCAACCAAGAGGTAGCGGTCGTATCTTTCAAGAACGGCCTGAAAGATGACTGCCCGCTACGGATGTCTTTGGCAAAAACATTGTCAAAAAGCATAGAAGAACTCATGGCAAGAATTGAAAAGTACGCCAGAGCCGAAGAAGATGCATCGAGAAACAAAGAGGTAAAGCAAGAAAAGGGCAATGGCTCGCCGAAGCGAGGCCGAGGCAACAATGGGCCGACCAAACAAGAAACAGAGTTGAGAAATAAACAGGCGGTAACGACGGTATTCCGGATCCCAATCCATAAAGTCTTAGATCAGATTCGAAATCAACCTTATTTCAGGGCTCCGGCAAGAGCACCAGGGGAATTCATGGGAAGGAACGTTGGTAGACGTTGTGCCTACCACAATGAAGAAGGGCACCCAACTCAAGGTTGCAGAGCCTTGAAAGCACACTTGGAGGACCTGGTAAGACAAGGCCTTCTGAGGGACCTGGTCGATGAGGCCAGGACAAGGAAAGAACAGGCAAGGTTGCCTCAAGCACCAGCAGCACCGCCTCCCCCAGCACAACTACCACAAGCAGGAGGACCGAGGGTAGTTAATGTGATCCGCTCAAGGGTCAACGAAAACGAAGTCAGAGGAGAGACCCAGAGGGTAAGACATTTACAGCATATCTACCAAGTCGGGGAGAAGAGACATCGGCCAGAAGTAGGGGTGTCCGCGGATCGGTTTTGTGCGGTTTGCGGTTCGGTTTTGACCCGCCCGCATCTATGCGGTTTAGGAAAAAGTCAACCCGCAACCGCCCGCGGTGCGGTTTGCGGTTTGTGCGGATAGGGTTTGTAAATGTGCGGGCGGTTGCGGGCGGTTTGCGGTTTACACTTTTTTCTTTAAAAATTAATTTTTAAGTTTTTTTTCCCATCGAATTTAGGCATTAGATTCATTTTATATATTTGTGATCATTTGATAACAATTTTCTGATGAGTTTACAAATAAAAATTGAATATCACTAGCATTTTTGTCATGAAAAAAATGTATATCAATGCATTAAAGGTTGTACTCAATTAGAATTGTCAATTCAGTAATCAATAATCAAACTAGAAGCTTCATCGATCACTAGAAGAAAAATTTTATTAGGAAAAAGTGGATGAGTCATCAATGAAAATCATATAAGAAACCAAGTTTAGGACTTGATAATTCTACGACATTAAGAAAGTTGAGAAATACTTAAAAATAAGGATCCTAGTGTCATAGAGAACATAATGGTGCTCCTGTTAAAGTTACAAAGTTGGTATCTAAAAAAAAATAATAATAATACTAATTAAAGTGCGGACGGTTTTTGCGGGTTGCGGTTTTAACCCGCGACCCGCCCGCAACCCGCAAATTTGTCATATTTCAAACCGCATCCGCCCGCATTATATTTGCGAAACCGCCCATTTATATGCGGGTTGCGCGGGTTGGGCGGTTTGAGCGGTTCGGATAAACCGTTGCCCACCCCTAGCCAGAAGAATGCCAAGGGCCGATGATAGCCTTTACTGAAGCCGACCTGGAATTGGTCCAACATCCGCATAATGATGCCTTGGTAGTATCCCTCCAGGTTAGGGAGTGCCAAGTAAAACGCATCCTAATAGATCAAGGCAGCTCCTGTGACATCATGTATGTCAGATGTTACAAGGAGCTGGGCCTTTACCCTGATGACTTAGAACAATCCAGCGGCCCGATGGTCGGCTTTAATGGAACGCCGACATGGCCACTGGGCGCAACAAGCTTGGAGGTACAAGCCGGCACTAAGAAGATCCAGACGGAATTTCTGGTAATTGACACGCCCTCACCATACAACATCATCTTGGGAAGGCCGTGGTTGCATGCAATGGGGGCAGTTCCCTCAACGTTGCATCAACTACTGCGGTTCCCAATAGAGCATGGGATTGAAGAAGTCAGAGGGGATCAACTGCAAGCAAAAAATTGCTCCATGACAGCAATGAAATCCACCTGTAGTATACGGGAGCCAAGGAAAGCAGAAGTTGAAGATGAGGACATGGAGGTCCTAGAAGACATAGGGAAGGAACCAGCCGAAAAGAGCGAAGAGGCGCTAAAAAAAGTTTTCGTCCAAGAGGACGACGAAGAGCGTTTCTTTCTTCTCGGCTCAGGCTTAGCTAGAGAAGAAGAGAAAGAACTGGAAGATTTTTTAAGGGCAAACATAGAGGTGTTCGCCTGGACACCTTATGAAATGCCAGGCATTGACCCCGAGGTCACTTGCCACAAACTGAATGTCGACAGAACGGCAAAACCTGTGATTCAACGAGCCAGAAGACCGACCTTGATGCACGTCGAAGCAGTAGAAGAAGAGGTAGACAGACTCCTAGAGGCCAGGGCCATCCGAGAAGTTCAGTACCCAACATGGCTATCCAACACAGTAGTATTAAAAAAGAAGAATGGCAAATGGAGGGTTTGTGTAGACTTTACCAGCCTCAACAAAGCTTGCCCCAAAGACAGCTTTCCTCTGCCCAAAATCGACCAACTGGTAGACGCCACTTCAGGACATGAAAGGATTAGTTTTTTGGATGCATACAGAGGGTGCCACCAGATTGCCATGTACCCTCCAGACGAGGAGAAGACCGCGTTCATCACCCCTAAAGGCCTGTACTGTTACAAGGTAATGCCTTTTGGGTTGAAAAACGCAGGAGCAACCTATCAGAGGTTAGTAACAAAGATGTTTAAGCACCTGATTGGCAAAACAGTAGAAGTCTACATCGACGACATGGCCGTGAAGACCAAGGAATCAAAGGGTCATCTTGCCGACCTAAAAGAGGTCTTTGACATACTCAAAAGATATCGGCTCCGACTCAACGCCTCAAAGTGTGCCTTTGGAGTTGGATCAGGTAAATTTTTAGGATATCTGGTAACAAGAAAGGGCATTGAGGCCAGCCTAGACCAAATCAAGGCCATCCTGGACTTACAGAGCCCGACATCGGCAAAGCAAGTTCAAGTGCTTACTGGAAGGGCCGCAGCCCTAAACAGATTCATCAGCAAAAGCTCAGATAAGTGCAGACCCTTCTTCAACCTGGTGAAAAAAGCCACGGACTTCCTATGGACAAAAGAATGTGAAGCCGCCTTAACCGACCTAAAAAAGTACTTGACCACAACTCCGGTTCTTTCCAACCCAGTACCAGGGGAGGAATTGTTTTTGTACTTAGCAGTCTCAGAACACGCAGTCAGTGCAGTGCTAATCCGAGAAGAAAAAAGGGAGCAAAAGGCTGTTTATTATGTAAGTAAAACTTTGGCCGACGCAGAAACAAGATACTTACCACTGGAAAAATTAATGCTGGCCTTAGTAATGGCTTCAAAGAAGTTGAACCATTACTTTCAGGCACACAAGATTGTGGTCCTAACAGAGCACCCACTGAAGTCCTTATTGCAACAAGGAGACTTAACAGAAAGAATAGCAAGGTGGGCAGTAACCCTGGGCCAATTTGACCTGGAGTTCAGGCCAAGAACAGCAATAAAGGGCCAAGTTTTGGCCGACTTCGTTGCAGAACTCACACCTGAAACCATCGCACATCAGGCTCCGTCGAGCCAAGATGAGCATTGTCCCAACAAGCAAAAAGAATCCCAGCCAAAGACAAAAAAATAAGAGAAAGAGAAGCTCAGACCCTGCAGCATCTACATCGGCGATTCATTCAAACTATTCGTCGATGGAAGTTCAAACCGCCAGGGAGCAGGGGCAGGAGTACTACTGATATCTCTAGATGGAGAAATAGTAGAACAGTCCATCCGTTTGGGGTTCAAAGCCTCCAACAGTGAAGCAGAATATGAAGCATTAATTGCAGGGCTAAAGCTGGCAGCAGCAGCAGAGGCAGACGAGGTAATTGTTTTTTGTGATTCACAACTCATTGTTAACCAGTCAACAGGAGAATTTGCATCCAGAGACGAAAGAATGTTGGCATATACAAAGGAAGTCATCAGACTGGCAGCCCTATTTCAGAACTGCAGATTACTTCAAGTTAGCCGAGATGACAACACCCACGCCGACGCATTGGCTAACCTGGCCAGTTCAATTCAAACTGGAAGAACAAGGACAATTATGATCGACTACATGTCGGCCCCGAGCATAGATAAACAGAGCACTGAACAAGAAGCAATGTGCGTAGACTTGGGACCAAGCTGGATGGATGCAATCATTGCATTCCTAAAAGAGGGGAAGCTGCCAGAAAACCATAAGGAAGCACATAAAATCAGACTGAAGTCGGCCAGATTCAGTCTAACAGCAGAAGGCCATCTCTACAGAAGGTCCTTCACTGGGCCGCTTTTAAGGTGCGTCCACCCTTTGCAGGTTGAAGAATTTCTTTACGAAATTCATGAAGGAATTTGTGGAAGCCATGCTGGGGGCAGATCATTAGCCCACAGGGCCATTACCCAGGGGTATTGGTGGCCCTACATGCAAAAGGATGCCAAAGCCTATGTGAAGAAGTGTGAACAATGCCAAAGGTTTGCACCTTTGATACATCAGCCAGCTGCTGACCTGAACCCAGTATCCAGCCCTTGGCCGTTTGCCCAATGGGGCATGGATCTGGTTGGACAACTTTCCCAGGCAACTAGACAGAGAAAATACTTGCTAGTAGCAACAGACTACTTTACAAAATGGATAGAGGCAGAACCTCTTGCCAAAATCCGAGATGTGGACGTCAAGAATTTTATATGGAGAAACATTATCACCAGATTTGGGATTCCAAGAGCAATATTGCCGACAACGGAACACAGTTTGACAGCAAACTCGTCAAGAACTTTTGTGCAAAATTCAAAATCAAGAATTATTTCTCAACACCAAGTTTTCCTCAAAGCAATGGGCAAGCAGAGTCATCGAACAAAGTAATACTGGATGGAATAAAGAAGAGGCTGCAAGAAGAGGCTGCAGGCAACAACAAAGTAATACTGGATGGAATAAAGAAGAGGCTGCAGGCAACAAAAGGAAAGTGGGTAGACGAGTTGCCCAACGTACTTTGAGCATATCGGACTACGCCGAGAAGATCAACAGGAGAATCCCCCTTTGCCATGGCTTATGGCACAGAAGCAGTCATCCCATTGGAGATTGGCATCCCAGGGATCAGAACCCAGGGAGTAGAGAATGGCACCAATGACGTACTCTTAGCCCGAGATCTGGATTTGTTGGAAGAATGAAGAGAGAAAGCTACAATTCAGCTTGCAGTATACCAGCAACAGCTTGCCAGAGCTTACAACAAGAAGGTCAATCCAAGAGATTTTCAAGTCGGCGACCTAGTCCTGAGAAAAGTCGTCGGGAACAAGAAGGATCCCGGGGAAGGCAAGCTTGGCCCAAACTGGGAAGGACCCTGCAGAATCACTTCAGTATTAGGCAATGGAGCTTATCGGCTTGAGGACAATGAGGGCAAAGCATTGCCCAGACCTTGGAATACTTGTAATTTGAAATTTTTCTATCATTAGATATACATCATATTTTGGCCGATATCATCAATAAAGTCTTTTCAGAATTCTTTCAACACATATGATTGAGAAAGTTATACATTGATGTTTATTGAAGACATAATTAATGTGAACCCAAGTCAAACTCAGATTCACATTGGGGACAAAGAAAAGGCAAAGATTATTCCTTAACACTTGTTGAAATTTTTAACAATTTACAAGTTGAAGTTAAGCCGAGATTATTCCTTAATTCACTTGTTGGAATTTGTAGCAATTTACAAGTTGGAATTAAGCTGATTTATTATCTTCACTTGTTGAAATTTGTAGCAATTTACAAGTTGAAGTTAAGCCGAGATTATACCTTAATTCACTTGTTGAAATTTGTAGCAATTTACAAGTTGGAATTAAGTTGATTCCTTATCTTCACTTGTTAAAATTTGTAGCAATTTACAAGTTGAAGTTAAGCCGAGATTATTCCTTAATTCACTTGTTGAAATTTGTAGCAATTTACAAGTTGGAATTAAGCTGATTCCTTATCTTCACTTGTTGAAATTTGTAGCAATTTACAAGTTAAAGTTAAGTCGATGTTATTACTTAAGTTCTCATAGCAATATGTGGGTTGCTTAACCCTAAGGAAGATGCTTAAATACTTGTTGAAATTTGTAGCAATTTACAAGTTTATGTTATGCCGACATATGGTCACCAGCCGAGGTATACAGAAACTTACAAGTTGAAGTAAAGGCTAAGTATATTGTTTAAACACTTGTTGAAATTTATTTAACACTTAGAAAAGTCTACAGTATATGTTAACACTTGTTGAAATTTGTAGCAATTTACAAGTAAGTCAGACCGAAGTCTCTGTTTAATACTTGTTGAAACTTGAGAAGAAGCCTGCAAAGTTTACATTGAGTAGTATATGTTTTATACTTGTTAAAATTTATGCAAGGTTTGCAGGTCAGTATCTTGCCGAAGTAAAAGTTTTGCAGTTATACCCGAGGTATGTAACCCCGAGAAGATTGCACAAAGGAAAATTTCTAAGTATAGAACCATGACAGAAGCAATCAACAGAACATCACAAGATTAAAAACATCTGTAAAAAGAACAGTTGCAGTTACATATTGAAAAGGCTACGTCGGCCATAAGAAGGAGTTTTACATTGTCTAGAAATTAAAAGAAAGTACAAAGTACAAAGTGCAGAAAAAGAAGAAAAAAGTACAAAAGATGTTATCAAGACTCTTCAGTACTAGCAGCTGCAGGGATTGGGACCTCGGACGATTCTGGAAGAACCTCCTCGGCCACTTTTTCCGCTTGTATCTCGGCATCAATCGCTGTTAATGTTTTCTCAACACTTCTTTCTACCAAGAGAAGATCGGACGATAGCTGCTCAACAACAATTTCCTTGGCTGCCTCCTCAACCTCATCACCCTCCTCATCCAAGGTTAAGTCCGTAACTTGCTCAGGTGGAGGAAGGGACTTGGCTTCGACGACATCCTTGGGTTTTCTCACCAAGGCTTCTTCATTGATATGCTTATCTTCATCCTCGGCATCAGCCTCAGACTCTGATTCGCCTTCAGGTGGAGGTGGAGGAAATGGTAAAGGAATAGCGTCGGCCTGGCGCAATGGCGAGTCAGCAGGAAGATCAAGCTTCTTTATCAGAGACATCCAACCAAGAGAAAATCCCCTGTTGCATGCCTGCCTGACTTGAAGTTTATAATCCTCTGCGACGTCGGCCATGCCCTGGGCATAGGCCTTTTCATCGGCCTCTTTGACTTCGGCCTCTTTGGTGGCCAGAGCTTGCTGGAGCTCGTTCTCCGCTTGGGCCTTCTTAGCCTCGGCCTCTCTTTTCTCAGCCTCAGCAACTTTTTTAACGGCCTCAGCGGATTCGACCTTCTCAAGAGCTAAAGTTTGGGCCTTAGTAGCCGCCTCGGCCTGATCTTCCAATTTTTTCATCCTTGATTCAAGAGATTTGATCTCCTTCTTCATGGAAGATGCTTCCTTCTTCATATCAACCAATCTTTGCCGGTTTTCAAAAGATTGCATTGAAAATGAATGGGCGTGTTGAATGGCCTGAAGAAAAAACAGAAGTATTAGAAAATATTCTTAGTAGGAAACAAGAAGGAAGAATCACGAGTGCAAACAGGAACACTTACCTGAACGGAGTGTTGGAGCATGAGAGCGTAATTCTCATACTCACTGAGCTTAGCATTTCGCTCCAAATCATTCGGAAGAAGAAGAGCAGTGCTGAGGGCGACACCAACGTTAATATCGTCGGCACTTTCACTAGCCATAATAGGCCTATCCTCCAGGGTTAGATCAGGGGCCCATGGAACGTCGGGCTTCTTGGACGCCGAGGTCATCGCAGACGATGACCTTGGCCTCTTTGATTGTGTGGACCTTGAGGGTTGGGTTCCAGCAGACCTCTTGGTGGAAGTAGAGGTTGATTTTTTGCTTTCTGCCAGCTGGGAGATAGGCAAAGCATCCTCAACCTCGGCGTCAGTAGCCTTGGGCTTGGGCTGAGCCTTTTTTACTCTCTTTGGCTTTGGTGGGAGCATCGCATGCGATGGTTCAGCATCAGCATCGGTTGGAAGGTCGGCAAGAAGATCTTGAATGACAGGCCTTGGACGAACCATCTCGGCAGTCTTTACAAGTCTTCGTCGACGTTTACGTTCTGGAATAGGTATTAAGTAGGGGGCCGAAGTGGATGGAAGATCGGCTGGGTCAGAGGTGGATCCTTGATCTGTTCGGGATGAAGACGCAGTTACAATTGTGGCAGTAGGAGGGGAAAGACTCTTTTTCTTCCTTTTCGGGACGTCGGGTAAAGTGGATTTATATGTTGGAATGAAGTTCAGCAACAGGGGAGCCTTGCGCTTATGGATTGGAAGACCAAGAAGCTTCTTTAAATCTGGACCAGGGAAGAAGGATTGACGGAAGTTCTTTGGTGGTTGATGAAGATCTGCAGGACAAGCAAACAGACATTAGAAACAGACAAATTTTAAAGATTTAAATAAAAACAACTAAGCGTTGGCACTGGGCTCTTACCCTTGCCCTCTGTAATTGTTCGAGGAAGAGGGTAGAGGTGGACATCTTCATCTGGGCCAAATTTCCAATTTCCAGAAGCAATAAGAAAGTCATCCCCAGCCCCCTTGTTGGAGTCTGGGAGGTCGGCTACAATTTTGAACTCAATTGACCTCGGCTTAAGGTAATAAACAAAGCCCCTATCTTTCAGGTTAAGGGGGCACATTGTATAACAGTACTGAAGGTCGGCCAGGGTGATCCTAAGATTCTCCTGCCTAGCTAAAGCTATAATACCGTTAATCACCCTGTAGGAGTTGATAGTAAGTTGCATGGGGTTCAGCCTGTAGAAATGAAGAACTTCGCGAAACAAGGGATCAAGTGGAAGCCAAAGTCCACATTCGGTGAAAGCTACTATAGGAAAGGGCATCGTATGGTCTGTGGGAATAATGGTATCATTATCCCCAGCTAGCTTAAGATGAACATCGGCTGGGATAGAGAATTCCTGCCTAAAGTATTCGAGTTTTGTTGGGGTATTTACCCTATGCCTCCACATACCCATTACGTCGGCCTAAACAAAAAGGAGTGTGTTTCAGAAGATGGGCGTTTTAGAAGGATTGCAAAAACCTCGCCAAAGGCCTAGGAAAGGACTGATAAGGCTTGTTTCGGTTTTTCCTAAAATTTGAAGGTTCTACGCACAAATCCCAAGCCTAAGAACTATAAAAATCAAGATCGAAGGCACAGATCTGGGACAGATACAAAAAAGAGAAAACAAAGACGAAGTTTCAGATTCAAGAACAAAGATGGACTATCAGAAACACGAAGAATACAAAGGGATAAAGGTCAAGAATTATGGCAAGAAAAATGTTGAAACAGTACAAATGTTCAAAATATGGGAGAAATCGAGCAACAAAGCAGTAATGGTAAAAGCACATAAAGAGAATTAAGAATAAAAGGAAAGAATCTTACCAGAACAAATGAAGCCGGGGCAATAGTCGCCGAGCTCAGAAATCGGTTGTGACGGCAGAGAAAGCTTCGCAAAGAAAGAAGATTAAAGACAGTTGCAGAAGAGAGATTGAAGCAATGGTAGATTCGAGGAAAAAAGGGCTTTCGGAGAGAGAATGAGCAACAAATCAGAATGAAAAAGTGAAGAAAGAAAGGGGCAAAGAAAAGTTTTTGTCAAAAACTTAAAACGGCGGCAAAACAGGGCATTTATTGCGCCTGGAGCACCGGATACGTCAGACGGCGCAGACGGATGAAAAGACAGCCTTAAGGCGCGTTGCAGGAACGGGCCAATAAAAACAAAACACGTGAAAGGAACGGTTAGATATGCATGTGTCACGACCCAAACCCGGCCCTATGGGTTTAGCACCGTAACCGGCCAGTAATCCGAGATTACCGAAGGCCTGCTGAACAGCAATACAGTAAAACAGAGTACAGGGCCTGGCGGAAGCCAATACAGTAAATAAATAGTGTCCATTGAGCTGTGACAGTCTGTATGCAAAAAGGCTTTTCATACATTCACACATAAACAGTACAGAACAGTATGTACAATATTCACATCCATTCAACTAGGGACTCAACCCTACAGAACAGTACAGAAAACATTCCGTCTGTACAAACAGTACGGTCTATACAAAACAGTAAAACAGTACAGAAGGGGAAAAAACAGTCAAAACACCCCCAAGCCATAGCATGGCAACTCGGAACCTCGCAGTGAGACACAAAGGCTGGCTTGACAAAACTGGAGTAACCCTGACGCCTCTAGCTGTGGTCTGGTGCCTGTACACCTACATATATATATGAGCAGTGAGCTAAAGCCCAGTGAATAACATAAAGCGTAAAGGGGTTTAGAATGAATGTCCTTACAGTAATGAAAACAGTTCAATTCAATCAGTATTTCGGTCGTTCAGTACAGTAAACAGTCATATGTGGTACATCCATTAGCATAACAGTAACAGTAGGTCTTGAAAGACCGAATAGTAATGATGGCCATCAGTCAGTAAACAGTAGTGGTTCCACGAGGGAACCGACAGAGATCTCTGTAACAGTAACAGTAAATAGTAGGTACTAAGGATGCCACAGTACAGTTCAGAAATAAAGGACATACATTCATTCAGTAATACCAGTAATCAGTTCAGAAAACAGTACAGTTCAGTTGTTCAGAAAATAATCATTTGTGAACATATCTTTACACAATCGTTACTCACAGAGTTCTGGGCTACAGTGTGCTAGAGCGTGTCTCCCGAGTTACCAACCCTACACAGTTCACAGGTTGAACACACTAAGCTACACAGTTGGGAAATATCATAACTTAATCCCTAATTTGCCTTGGTGTGTTCTACAACGATATCCTCATCTAAATGTCTTAAACTAGGCCTAAGAATGCCTAGGATGGGATGAGGATGCAAAAATACACTTAGAAAACATTTTGCAAACTTTGCTGAAAATAGGGGCTTCGCTCGAGCGAGACTTTCTCCGCTCGAGCGTAAGTCCAAAATCAAAGGCTTCGCTCGAGCGAGGAATCCTTCGCTCGAGCGGTCTGCAAAACAGTAAAAGTACTGGATGCTGAGATTTTACGCGCGATGGTCGCTCGATGGTCGCTCGAGCGGAGCCCTGGACAAAGGTGCTCGCTCGAGCGGGGAATCCTTCGCTCGAGCGAGGAAGCCAAATCTGGAATTTCCAGATCTGCCTCCCAAGCTCAAACCAAGCATTCTACCACTCCAAACTTGACCTCTTGGGCCCAAATTCTGGAAAACATCACTAAATTCAATGTATAACAAGTTTCAAAGCTCAATTTATGAATTCAAGCCCCAAAGGTGAGTCAATTAAAACCATATTCAAACCCATTTTCAAGAACAACATTCAAACATGCATGAATGAGTTTTAAACCAAATTGAAGCTCCAAAGCTTGCTCAAATGAGCTCATTTCTTTCCAAAACCAGATGAAAACATGGTCTATAACAACAATATGAGCATGCATGTAACATTTTATCATGAAAACAACTCAAAATCCAACAATACTACCATGCATGCAAAGATTGGGCTTCAATTCATCATGTATGCACCAAAACATGGCTTAACTCTACAATTAAAGCATGAATTGTGCAAGAATGAACTCAAGAACAACAACAAGAAGATGAATGTCCTACCTTAGTCTTGTATTCAAGGTCTAGGAGCTCAAAGTAGCAATCACACTTCAATTCTCAAACAATTCCAAGCAATTCAAGATGAAAACCAACTCCTCAAGTCTCTCTCTCTCTAAGGTCGGTTGAGGCAAGAAGAGGAGAAGAATGTTTGGTTTGATCACATACGTGGAGTGTAAAAGGCTCAAGAGGTGTGATGTGGTGGCCACTAAGTGGCGGAACGGTAATTAAGTCCAACTCTTCAATTAGCTTATTTAATCTAATTTAATCATACCTAATCAATTTTCAGATAATTATACCATAAAATCACATTAATTATGAGGGTCACGGAACATCAATCGGTTTCTAATTCGGCCGCCGATAAGGCCTTCAATTAGCAGTTTAAACATATAAACATGAACAGATAATCAGACAATCAAACAAATAGAATGCAATTAACTAACATATACTCAGTCAATTCAGTTTCCAATTTTAATCAGTCAGTTCAGTACTTTACTCAGTTCAATTATCAGTCAGTTATCAGTCATCATCAGTTCCGTTTAGCAGTAATCGGTGATTATCGGTAATCAATCAGTCCCTAATCAGTAAACAGTATGAGGGTTGTTACAGCATGACAGCTCATGCGCGTGGAAGAGTACGTTCGAAACCTTGTTCTCCGAAAAGAACACATCGGCTGGAAGCAGATTATCTCGGCTAAACAGTTTCTTGGCCACAATGCAGAAAGAAATATCAATATAGGCTCCATCACCTCAGAATGCCGAGGTAATAGAACCTAGGGGACAGTTGTGGGGATATATTTTCTGAGTACCAACACGTGGCAAGGTGACGCCGACGTGTCAGCCGAGGTGCCACGTGTCCTGGTCGTAACGCCGAGGTGATCTCGACAAGGCCAAGGTTATCTCCGAAGATATCGGAATCCGAGATAAAGCGAATAAAGGACAAGAGTCCTAAGACGAAGAGGGGACTTAACCAAGATAAGGATAAAGCTCTTAGGGAGTTTATCTTTATCTCTTAAAGAGTCCAGAGTAAGCACTAAATTGGAGTTCATAGAAGTCATACTTCTAGTAGGACTTGGATTGAGTATATTATAAAAGAGAGGCACCCCCATGGGTCTAAGGTATGCAATTTATGTTTTGAGTATTAAGTTTTGCACTTGATTATCTTTGAGAGATATACTGACTTGATCGTCGGAGTGCCCCCGGGTGGAAGAACCACCGTCGGAGCCTTTTCTTTCTATTTCAGGTTGCTGAAGCCATCTATTCTGCTTGTGCTCTCCAGTTGATCACTAAGCAGGCAGTGTGGTCAGATTTTCACCCACACACTTTATGTGCATAAAATTTTAATAATTGAAAGTCAAATATAAATAGATTTGCTAATGATAGATGAAATTGTTGACACTATGTGTGATCTTATGTAAAATAGTCTCATAAAAATAAGTTCTTTCAAAGTTGTAAAAAAAATAAAAACAAATAAATGTATTCCCAGCCTAAAATCAAATCCGCATTTATGTTAATCAAATTTACAAAAAATCATGAATTCCACTTGCATCAAAATATTTTTTTTTTTAGGAAAAAAATAAAAACAATAGAAAATTATGTAATATACAAATTATGACTTAGTTATAACTCATGGTGTATTATTTTGGTTATTAATTGAAAACATCATTGTTAATTTCTTATATTTTTGGTTATGTCTAAAATGGTGTCTTTAATTATACTTCAAGTAGCGTTTGATTATGATCTATTATAATATTTTTATATGACAATATTTAAGTATTTTATTACACGAAAAAAGTGCTTAAGATGGGTTAACTCAAAAGTAAGATTTATTCTTATATTAGTAAGATCGTAAGAGTTATTCATATTAATGAATAAAAAATTATAAATTCAAATCATAAACAGTGTACTCAAAGGGAATTAAATACAAAATCTCTATAACCTTAATAATTTCAGTTTTCAAAGGGGTTCTAATTAATTGTGCGACACATCATAACAACCGCAAAAAATTTATTCCAGCCAAATTATTTATATATATATTTTATAGCAAAACCCATGAAAGTGCATTACTAGTGATATTATAAATTCAAAATTTTTATTTAAAAATTATTCAAGAAATATTAATAGGTGCTTTAAATATACACAATAATTTTTGATAAATCATTATTCTTTAATAATACTTGACACTATTTATCACTTGACATTTGTCAATTTATCTACTAAAAACTTAACAAAAAAAATATTGAGTTTCATTATTTTAATCAATCAATATCAAATTGGAAGCTACACGTGTATATAAATCACTTCTAAAAATATAATGTTAGATATAAAATCATAATGAAGTTAACTTTAATTAATGTAACGATATTTTATACTATGATATGTGTTACAAAAAAATAATATTAACATTAATATTTTTTTATTTTAATTATTTACTTGAATACTTATATATAATAAATTTACTTAAATTATTAGTTTAATTTGATAATTTTAGTTCTATTGTGCTATAAAAGTGTAATTATCATATCGTAATTTTATATGATATATATTAAATTATAAGATAGTAAAATAAACATTCATTTTGATATTAAAAATTATAATTAAATTAAAATAGAATTAGTAATATAAAACTAAAAATGATTCTAATTATTTATTTTTATATTTATATTTATATTTATTTGAAAAATAAAAATATGTAGGAATAGAATTACACAAAATTTATTTAAAAGATTAAATATAAGTATGTTGTGATTGGATTAAGAAAAAAATACATAAATTAAATATGTAGAGTATTTATTTTTTTCCTTTAATATTTTTTTTGAATTATTCATACCTATTGTACATAGGTGTATAAAATTTAAATTAAATATAAATATTTGGTCATAAATAATTTTACGTTAAATAAAAAATTAAATATAAATTAATATTAAAACATCAATAAAATAGACCAAAAATAAATAATATAAAAGAAAATTGATTTGATCCGTTCAATGTACATAATTAAGCACATTCTATCTTATTTATTTAATTGTATATTGAGATAAATTTTTTTTCCAAATATCATAATAATTAAATTAAAATATCAGCTATATAAAAAAAATATATCTAACAATGACAAAACTAAATACACAATGAAAAATATGTTAAAAATAAGTATTTCTCAAATACAGTCTATATAAAATTAGTTATTATAATTAAAAATGAATTTGTATAAAATTTTATATATAAATGGAAAATGCACACAGATGTAGTTTTTTTTATTTTTAAAAGTAAATTTTTAGAATGTGTTACCTAAGCAAAGGAAAAATACTCCTTTTATATATAATATAATTTCCTTATTATAGGTTTTTTCTCCCATTTCTGTCTACAGTAGGAAAGATTATTTAGTAATTCAAGAGCATGCTTGATTGATAGGATTAAAATATGGGATTGAGATTATTAATCCGTAGACCCAATAATCCTATTTTGTTTTGAAATTTTGTTTCAAAATAATTAATCCAACAAATTTATAGGATTGTTAGTAATGGGGTAGAGGTGTGATTATATATCCTAGACTGATAAATAAAATAAAAAGACTCTTTTACCGTTGACTAAAAATTAAAACACTTATTATTTTTATATAATTTTATATTTTAGAAGGCTAAAAATAATTTTTAAAAATTTAAAAATATTTTTTGATATTTATTTTATTAAATTAGTTTATACTTTTTTATAAAAATTAAAAACAAACCAAACATGGCATTTATATTTTGTAGTTTTATTTTGCTTTTATTTATTTATAATTTTTTTCAAAATCACGTTTATGAAGAAATTTTGATGAAGTAAAAATTGTGAAGGAACATTGATAGAGGGTAAAATTGAAAAAGAAGATAAATATAGTTGTATTTCTATATTTATATATTTTTTTATCTAATACAAATCAATAAATATGAGAATAATTTATCCTACTAATTCAATTAAATAGTGAATATCACACTAATTTAATGGGATTATTAATACTTTCATTATTAGTATTGTGAATCAAAGATAACCTAAAAATATTGTTGCACACTACACAAATCATGACCCTTATCATGTTATCTCCTTATAGGGAAAAAAATGGTAAAACCCATTATTTTAGCCAATAAAATATAAAAGAATACCCATTTTTTGAAGACCCTCATTTTTTGAAAAATTCCACAATTTTTTTTGGATCTCTACCATTGATATATGTATAAGATCTATTCATGTATGTGTGGGGCTCGAACCATCAACGGTGAAGATTTAAAAAAGTTTATGAAAGTTTTCAAAAAAAATGAGAGTCTCAATTATTATTGTAAAATATATGTTGGAGCACCATTTAAATTTGCCAACGAAACAAACTATGATTTCTCCTATAGTAGTGACCTTTTTTTTTTTTTCTTAACTAGAGCCTATAGTAGTTACTTTGGTAATGATAATTCTTAACAGCGAGGTAATTTCGGGTACGTGTGGACCCCAAACCAACTTTTACACCTGTCATATGGCGGTTGGGTTGTCATACTCCTCTCAAGAATTATATCACAACAAACGCATTGTATAGCAATTGGGTGAGAATGATAAATCAACTGTTCTAGTCCCAAAAACATTAAACACTTCGAATAAAAACTTTACAAGTGTGTTCTTCCTAAAAAGGGAAATAGTTTTTTTTTTTTGAACTGGGGGGTTTTAGGACTTTAAAGAATAAGGATTATTATGAGTGCGTGAGTGGGTCCCAGGTTTAATGTGTAGCCTTTGGATGATTACGAAGCATGTGTGGTGGGGCCACGTGGCAGCTGTGATTGGAGCTATTCCAAAATTTTATAGCTGTTGGTTTTGAGCACCACCGCCAAATGCGGTGGCGGGGCCTTGTCTGTTGTTGCATTGATTTATATGTGAAATAAATAAATAAATAAATAAAATCGTTTATTTTTTAAAAATAAATACAATATAATTTAAATATTAAATTAGAATAAATTATAAATATATTCTTAAACTTTACTTAAAATATAAATTATCTTTTATGATTTAGAAAATTACAAATATTTTTCGGTCAAAATTTTTTATTTAACAAAATTAATTAAAAAAATAGAATTTCTAACTGTTCATCTATACAATAATAAAATTATTTAAATTATTAATTGAAATAAAATTTTAACATTATTAAAAATTGTTAATTAACTTGAAGGTTTATTAATAAAATGACATTTTTTTTATGAAATCAGAAACGTTAGGGGACATAATGCAATTTTTAGAACTACAGGGAGTAATTTGTGATTTAAGTAAATCTCAGGGGTGTGTTTGTAAATTTTATTTCAAATTACAAATTATAGTATGTCCCATAAGGTTTTTAGTTTCATAACAAATATGTCATTTTATTAATAAATCATCAAATTAATTAACAGTTTTTAATAATATTAAAATTTTATTTTAATTAATAATTCAGATAATTTTATTATTGTATAGGTGAATAGTTAGTAATTTTACTTTTTTAATTAATTCTGTTAAATAAAAAATTTTGACAAAAAAATATTTATAATTTTTCAAATTACAAAAAATAATTCATATTTTAAATAAATTTCAAAAGGTATATTTGTAATCTACCATTTTAAAAACTGACTATTTAAATTATCACAGCAGAATTTATAACAAACCTCGTAAAGTTAAATCTTAATGAGAGAGAATTTCAACCCATAAATAAAATAGTAAAAAGACCTCTTACCAGAAAAAAAGGGTAAATTATAAATATACTTTTGAAGTTTACTTAAAATATGAATTGTCCCTATAGTTTAGAAAATTACAAATATCTTATTGTCAGAATTTTTTTTAACAGAATTAATTGAAAAAGTAAAAATTTTAATTGTTCACCTATACAATAATAAAATTATTTGAATTATTAATTGAAATAAAATTTTGACATTATTAAAAACTGTTAAATAGCTTGATGATTTATTAATAAAATGATCTATTTATTATAAAATTAGAAACCTTAGGGGTATAATGTAATTTTTAAAATCACATGAAATAATTTGTAATTTAAATAAACTTCAAGGGGGTGTCTGTAATTTACCCAGAAAAAAATTGTGTACCTTTCAAACTTTGAAAAAAATGGTAGTCAAGTGAATTTTAATCCGTTTGGATTTAGTTTTTTGAATTTAATTTTTTATTTTTCGTATTTTTTTATTTTTTATAAATAGTTTTAAAATTTTAAGTATTATTTTTTACTTTTTAGATGTACTTTACTTAGATATATCTAAAAAGTAAAATATTTGTGAAAAATATTTCAAAAACTTAATAAATACATAGAAATACAAAAAACATACTGAATTTTTATTTTTTAAAAATATTTTTCGTATTCACGAAAATTATACTTTTAAGTATATTTATGTTTGGTGTGTTTAAAAATTTTAAAAATTACTTAAAATATTAAAAAAATTTAATAAAAATAAAAAATAGAATTTTTTGAAAAATATTTTTAAAAACTTAAATAAAGAAAAGTGAATAGTGTTTTTTAAAAGTGAATCAATAATATTCTTGAGAAAAAATTTGTGAATATAGAAATTTAACACGAAATCAAACACCAATGGGTCACGTATCGGATGTAACTCAACAGGCTCATATTAAGGTTTATTTTTTATTTTTTATTTTTATGTTGTGTTTCAGGTTTTATTGTTTATTTTATCAAAAATGTTTGAGCCCCCTTTCTCTTCCATCCCCTTTGACCCCCTTTTCCTCCCATTGGCCAATTTTTTATTTTTATTTTTTTTCTTTTTCTTCTCCTCCAATCACTATCTACCATGTGTATGTGAGTTGGTGAAATTGGTGATTAGAGGGAGTCTCTATCAATGCTCTTATTTTATATGTATTGTCGAGCCCTGCGCTGAGCCTCTCATATGCCAGTAGGTGGATTGACAAGACATTTGAACTTCAAACCTTAGGGTAAAACCAAGCCTCATCCAAGTCAGGCCAACTTGTATGGGATACGAGTTTTGGCTGAGTAAAAGCTCATCAAGTTGGGTTGTATACCATTGTCATTGTGTTGAATGATGAATCTTAAAAAATGTATATTTGAAAGAAAATCTAATTACAAATAATTGTATGTATTATTAGTAAATGCTATAAGCTGTTAAAGAATTGAAAAAAATATATTACTGTTGTATTTGGTTGGGAGATTTAGGGAGAAATTTAGAAAGGAAAAAAGAAAAGAAGTGTGAAATTAGGCGAAATATAAGCATATTTTATTCACATTTCACTTACATTTTTCATTTCATTTTCTAAATCTCTCTCTAAATCTCCTAACCAAACACAACATACGTGAATTTGTTTTATTTTTTTTTATCAATGATTGAATCAGGGGTGACTAAGGGAAGAAATATGGATGTAAGTCTTAGCTAAGTGTTTTTTACAGACTCAATTACTTTTTTTTTTTTCCCTCTTTAATTCTACTCAATTATTTTTTATTTCCTTAAGCCTATGGGTTTGGTTAACGTTTACGCTGTATTTGATTGGGAGATTTGAAGAGGGATTTGGAAAGGAAAAAAGAATAGTTAGGTGAAATGTGAATAAAATATACTTACATTTCACATAGTTTCACATACCTTTTCTCTTTCCCTTTCTAAATCCCTCTGCAAATCCTCCAACCAAACACACTATTAAAAAAAAAAAAAAATAAGTAAGAAAAATTTATTTCAAAAAATTTATATGGAATTATTTATGAGAATGATGGGGTTGTTGCAATTATTATAATTTTACTTTATTTTAAAGTGACTAGACAATAACTCAATTATATTTTTGTATACATTTTATTATGTTTTTTTTAACTCAAAAAAGTAAACTTAAAAAAATGATATTCAGGTTTGCTTGGACATCAATTCAAGACTCCCAAGAGTCCACAAGTCTACTCCAGCAGCATTATGAGGTAGCATTATTAAGCAAACACACAAATTAAATAAAATAGAATGGTTAATTTTGGATCCACTCATTATAGGTGTCTTTAAATCATTACGTGGAGTAGCCAAGTTCAGTGCTTGTCATTGTTTTGTTTTCTTACCATCTTTGGTTGTGTTATGGAGTGCCCGTTTATTTATTTATTTATTTTTTTGGTATATTAAAAAGGGCTCTTTGTTCTTATTACTTTCTTCTTCTTCTTTTTTTATAATCTAAAACTAAACAATTATAATGTATAAATATTTTTATTTTCTATTTTATGTTAGAAAATCATGTTTTTGTAATAATATTTTTATTTTAATACAAAGACTTAAAAAAATTACCCAAATAGTGTTTTGGTTAAGTAAAAAATTGCGATAAATAGTGATGTCCTTAAAAAAATGTGATTTCTAAAAAATGCGTTAACGTAAAATGAGGGATAAATTTATTTACACACTAACTATTTAATTTGAATAAAAAACATAATAAGATCAAAGTCCCATAGGCAAGCTTCAACTCAAAAAATAGGAAGGAAATTTGAAATACATAGTTAGTATTGATTTGTTAATAGAAAATGATAAACAAGTTCATTTTGTTAATAGTTTATTAGTTGATAAGGTTAAGATTACTTTATTTTTTTTTCAACTACTATTATCTTACCTTTTAATTTTAGGGAAAATTAGTGAAGGGTCCCTCTTCCACTTTTCATAATGGAAGAGATCCACAAAATTATTTTTTGATGTCTAAGATCCCTGAACATATCACAGAGAAATTTAACCTTACCAAATCAAAGCTCATGTCTCTCTCTCTCTAAACTTCTCCATTCTCCAGCCGATTGAGCTCTATGATCTATATATATATTGTGGGTGTGATCTGATTGGGCGGCTCTACGATCTCGTGCTCTTTTTCTCTCCTCTTCATCGTATTCTATCTATTCTGTTACTCATCAATGGAAGCTAGGGTTTAACACCGGCGAAGATGGAGTCGAAGGAGGTGCGTGCTGGGAGTATGATCAGAGCATTCTCATTCTGATTCGGATTGTCCTTTTGTTACTCCAATCCTAGAGCCGCAGTCACAGCAGCAGCAGAAAGCCCCCAAGAAGAGGGGGAGAAGCATCGTCTCTGATCGGAATTGTGGCACAATGAAGCTGATAGATGGAGATTAATCAAATCAAATTCCATTTCACACACCAAATAAAAGTCAGCCTCTCTGCAGATTAGACGATTCAACAGAGCTCCAATGAGGTTGTAAATATATATATAGAGAGAGAGAGAGAGAGAGAAAGAGAGAGAAATGGTTTGGGGTAGTGGTGAAGAAAACATGTAGAAGGGTGAAGATAAAGTTGTTCATGATGATAATCAGGTCCGTAATCAGCAAAAACATCCCATATTGCAAACAATTGCTACAATTTTCACAATTCCCCAAGTTATTTGGAAAATCACTTGAGGAGAATTCACATTTTTCCAAAGCTTAAATTTTGCTCAAACAAAACACTGTATTTTTCTGAATATTAACCGAACTACAAGTTATTTCGTAACACAATTGTTGATGAATCATTGATTTTCTACAACATTTTTGGGAATTCACACATGCCTGGGATTCTCATCAGTATCAGTTCCAACATATGTCTTCCAGAACCAATGGTTTTGAAACAAAAAATGTATCTCTTCAATTGGAACTTGCTTTGTTTTAGGCAAGAGGAAAAAGATGAAGTTGCTCATGATGAGGATTTCTCTCCAAAGAAAATTCCATCTACAGAATTTCTCTGGACTTCCTAGAGAATTTCTCTCCAGAGAAATTCTGGGAATGTCAGAGAAATTCTCTAGTTTTCACAAGAAATAAGAATACAAATCCAGATTTACCCTGAAATTTGGGTTGATTTACGTTCGGGGATCTAACAGAAACAACATTAATGTGATGTTTGAGGATTGGATTGATCCTCTATTGGTTGAGGATTTGATTGACCCTCTCTCTCTTTCTCTATTTAATGTGTTTGTGTGTGCATTGTTTTTCTCTGGTTTGGAGTCCAGAGAAATTTTAAATTTCTCTGGGAGAAAACTAAAGAAATTTGCAAATCAGAGAAATTTGAAGAGAATTAGACCAGAGAAATTCAAAATTTCTCTGGACTCAGCCAATGCATTAGAGAAATGCTGAGAAATTGTAGGAAGAATTAGGCCAGAGAATTTCTGAGAAATTCAGAATTGCTATAGACTTTCCAGAGAAATTTGGTCCAGAGAAATTTCTCTGGGCCAGAATTTCTCTGGACGAATTTTCTCTGAACTGAAATTTCTCTACACTGAAATTTCTCTGGATCAAGGTTGAGGGACCTTAGACATTATGAAAATATTTGGTGTCCTTTATACTATAAAATTATAATATTAGGGACCTTAAAAAAAAAGCCCCTTAATTTTAAAACCATATATTTAGACCTCTCGCTTATTAAAAATATATACAAATATACAAATATCCATTTTTAGATAAGCAATTTTATCATTGAATGGTCGAAATGTGTTAATTTTAAAAGTTAAAGAGAATAAAAAGAAAGTGTTTCCTTTTCCACCAATGTGCTTTCAATTCATTTTATATATTTTTGGGCCTGGGTATGTCCATTGCAATAGCATATTAGCTGGAGACAGAGCAACTACTCGGGGATCATTTGGTAATACTTACCTTTTTAATTTTTTATTTATATTTATAAAAATTTTAAAAATTTAAATAAAAATTTGTTTGGTAAAATTTTTAATTTATAAATCAGTGATATCAATTTATAAATTTGGCCAAAAAATAAAAACACAAAAAATGTGTTTTCGTTTTGAGTTTTGAGTTTTTAGTTTTTTTTTTTTACCACCCAACACTAGCCACCACCCGCAACCATTTTCCACCACCGTCTTCCTCCACCACCACCCACCCCCACCACCACCTGTCACCACCACTCACCACCCACTCACCACCACCACCCATCCCTTGCAGCCGCCGCCACCACCACCACCGCCACCCATCACCCATCTGCCATCCACCCGCCACAACTCACCACCTGCCACTACCATCCACCGCTCGCCACTACCACCCGCTACCTACTTGCCACCACCACTCACCACCCACCACCACTAGTCACTGGCCACCACCACCTACCACCACCACCATCACCCACTACCCACTCGCCACCCACCTGCCACTGCCACCACCACCCACCACCACCACGACCACCACCCACTCGCTACCACCTACCACTTGCCACCGTCACCCACCACCACCACTACCACCACCCGCCACCACCCACCACCCGCCATCCGCCACCCACCTGTCGCCACCACCCACCACCCCCCACCAACATTACCACCACTCACTCGCTACTACCCACCATCGCCACCGTCACCCACCCACCCACCATCACCACCCACCCGCCATCCGCCACCACCCGCTACCACCCACTCGCTACCACCCACCACTCGCTACCGTCACCCACCCACCCACCTACCACCACTCGCCACCCACCCGCTATTACCACCCGCCACCCACCACCCACCTGCCACCACCACCCGCCACCCGCCACCACTACCCACCACCCGCCACCCACTTGCTACCACCCACCACCTGCCACCGTCACCTACCCACCCACTACCGCCACCCACCCGCCTCCACCCACCACCCACTATCAGCACTTTCCACCACCGTCTTCCGCCGCCACTTGTCACCACTTGCCATTTCTCAATCTTTTTTATATTTTTAAATTTTTTTAAACATTTTGTCAATTACCAAACGCGTTTGTAGTTTATATTTTTCTAAAAATGAACAAAAAATAAACAAAAACCAATTTATAAAAATTTTGTAAATATAAACTGAAAACGTAAACGTTACCAAACACACCCTTAAAGTTTTTATTTTTTATTTTTATTTTTAAATGAATGATATTTCAATGACTTCTGACGAATTACAATTATCAAAGGTTTTTTGTTTCCAAATCATATGAAAATACCCAGATATGAATATCCAAATATGAAAACTTGACTCATAATCAAATAGTTGGGAGCATTTTTAAGATTATAAGTATTTTAAAATAGAAACAGACGAATCTAAAAATTGAGGATCCCGTAGAAAGGATTCAATAAATAACAACAATCAATTGGTAATTGCAAATAATAATAATAATAATAATTCTACATTTATCATACGGAGTGTTGATTAACACATCGAATAAAAAAAAAAAAATAATAGTGGTCATTCGTCTCTACCCCTCTCTTAGGTTCTGATGTTTCACGATTCGCTACTTACTTCCATCAGTGATCTCTCCTTCCTAGTTATATGTTTATCTCAAATACTTTTCTTTATATTTTTTAGTATTTTGTCCGTACACCAATTTTAACAACTTTATATGTTTTGTCCACTACCACCTTTTACTCATCAGGATATCTAAACTCTCATTGAAAGGATGAAGTGATGATTAAACTCACTATGGGTTGGTTTGGCAAGTGTTTATTGGGCTTTTTTGACTCAATGAGCCATAAAAGGCAGAATAGGCTCATGAGCCATAACAGATAAAACATCCCATTCAACCCCATAATCATTACCCTCTTTTCTCACAAAAAAATCAAAAAGCCAAAAAATCAAAAATTCTTTCCAAACCAAGCTTTTGAGCCCAGACTCATATAGTCAAAAAAGTTAAAAAGCTAACTCACTTCCCAAACGGAGGGACCCTCTTAAGGCTATTCTTCGTAATCCAGCTGAAGTAAGGGATTAGCTAGAAAGATGGTCTTTAGTGCCAATAGTTTGAAAATGGAAAGCAAAGCAAGGCAGGCATAAAAGACAACCACCAAGCTGGATGAAGAGCTACAAGCCAAGAGCTTTGCTATTAAAGTAAACTAGCATATCATCTGTGTTATGTACGAATTGTATTTATAATTATCTATATATGTGAATTGTGATTTTTAAATATTTTTTTTAAAAGTCTTTTTTTTTTATTTTTTTATATTATATTAAAGTTTAATATTTTGACAATAATCTTATATGTTGGACTTTTCAAGGAATTAAATGTCTTTTATTATTATTATATTATATTAAAGTTTAATATTTTGATAATAATCATATGGACTTTTCAAGAATTTTTTTTTATACTTGTTCTTAATGTATTAAAATGTTATTATGATGGATAATAATCATATGTATTGGGACTTTTCAAGAAATTCATGTGTTGGATTTCAAAGAATTTTTTTTATACTTGTTCTTAATGCATTAAAGTGTTATTATGATGGTAAGACTTGGTAGAAGTTAATAAATACTAAGATTTTTTTTAAGTGTTATTATGAGGGATAATAATCATATGTGTTGGGACTTTTTAAGGAATTCATATGTATTGGATTTCAAAGAATTTTTTTTTTATGATTATTCTTAATGTATTAAAGTGTTATTATGATGATAAGACTTGAGAGTTGGGAGAAGTTAATAAATACTAATATATTTTTTTTTAAATCAAAAAATTTAGATTGAGAAATTAAAACTCTTATAAAGTTTGGAGTTAAAAATTTCATTTTATTTAATATATAATATAGATAAGTAGCCCCCTCACTTAATCCCCCTCGGGGGAGGATAGCTCAGTTAGAGCATGCCTTTAATAGATAAGGGGAGGTTTTAGAATTCCCAAGCGCCTAGTCAGTTGAAGGGTCCGTTGAAGGTTAGCATCGATTGTGCGTGAATGTACTTGTGGAAAACTATTTCGCTAAATTTGAGGAGCCAAATTATACCAAGTGAAAAACTTTGATGTGATCAAGTTCAATTCTTAAGGAGAAGTTATTTCATTAACGCTGTGTTTGGTTGGGGGATTTGGGAAGGGAAATGGAAAGGAAAATGAAAATGAAAGGAAAAGGAGAAAGAATTAATAGAATTTCAAATCCCAACTATGTTTGGTTGTGTTGGTTATAAAATGAATTGATGTCCTAAAAGGTCTCATATTTCTTTATTTATTTCTCACCCCCTTTCTTTTCCCATATATTTTTTATTATAACCAAACATAAATAGGATTACATTTCTCATTCCTTTTCCAAATCTCACCCCAAAAATCCCAACCAAACACAGCATAAGTGTTTACGGTCTTAAATATTCTATACACTAGCATTGTTGTAGTTATTTCTTGAACTATTGCTCTATTCTATTCGTAATTAGGGTTGCAAATAAATATTTAATGAATAGAATTCGAGTTTGATTACTTAAGCTTGACTTAAACTCAGTTCAAGTTCGAGCTTGACTACTTCTTAATAAATAAGTTTGCCACTAAAAAATTCGGCTTAGCTTGTTTGTATCTCTATTCACAATAGAACACTTATTCAGGCTTTGTTTGGCAAGAGCTATTTTGATTAAATTAGTCAATAATACAAACTATCATATTTAAACCATAATAATTTCAGTTTTTTTCCCCATCATAACCATCAAATCAACTATAAAAAAGGACAATTTATCAAAAACATAATTTTTTTAGTTAAATTAAAATAGCTCAAAAAATTAAAAAATTAATCTAAAATTAGCTCATCACAAACAAAAGCTCAATTGTCTTCTAAAATGAGATAGATCTGACTGTTTCGATCAAAGAAAATTAAATTGTCTAACAACACCAAATAATTTTCCATTATTGAGCGTGGGAAGCTAGCAGTGGTCCCAAAACAGCTTAGAGTAGAAGGCATGGCCGCCAGCCCAAAATGTCAATGAAGGATGGTTGGCAGTGTGTCCGTTGGTTTAACGGTCATATATTTCCCCAATCGAATTTGATGTTTACCCCCTACCGTCCGCCTGTTGGGATTTTCATCATTTTGTTCACCCACTCAAAAAACAGATATCAATAACGCTACGGACAAAATTGCGAATCTCACATTTTATTTGAGATTTTTGATCATTTATTTAGTAAAAAATTTAAATTTTATAACATTTTTTTTTGGATAAAAAATAGTAGGGTATAATTTTAAGCAGTATCTCAAAAATATTACACAAATTTTATTAAAAAATATCAATTTACCATTTAAATTTATTTTATAGTTAAACTCACATTACATCAATTTAATCTCCGCCATCCAAACATATTATTTATCTGACACAATATCATTTTTCAATTTTAAGTGGGTAAATGCACTTTTTAGATATAGAACTTATTATTTTAAACCAATTATAATTTGCGTATTATTCATACAAAAATGTTGAAGACCTCAAAAAATTCTAAATATTTTATTATACAATACTTATGGGTGTAAGTCCTATACCTATATAATTATTGTATAAAATATTTAGTAATTTTTATAAAAAAACTCTTTTTCAATATATATTTTTTGTATAAAATATTTTTTTATATTTGTTTTGTTTGCAACTTTAAAACTAATGTACTATTGGTAGTATTGGTAGTGTGATTGTATTAATAAGAATTTAATATAAAAATATTTTCGTAAACTCATTTTTTTGTTAATTATGAAAATATTTTTCATTAATTTTTATTTCCTATTACACCAAATATTTTTAAAATTTTAAAATTATTTTCAGTCCAAACAAATGGATTTTCAAAATGTTAATTTCTTCCCACCATGACACATGAACATGAGACCCAGATTAAACCCAACCCAATTCACAACCCTATTTAGGGCTCTGAGAATTTGAATCCATCATGAAAAAGTCTACTTTTATCAAAAAGGCCAGTCTATACTTTTTCAATTTTAGGCCTCGATCCAAATAGGCCCATTCTGATAACAAAATCGAATCGAATTGAATATCGGGCCGTTTGGTGTAGCTGTTAAAATAATTTATAAATTATAACTTTAATAAGAAGTTGTTAATTTGGTTGGTATAACTGTTGAATTATAGATTTAAGTTGCTGAGCAGTGTTTGTTAAATAAGCTGTGAAATAACTTTTTTAATTAATTTTTATTTTTTGTTTGTCTACATTTTTTATAAAAAAAAATAATAATAATCTATAATCCATTTCAATCTTTTTCTATTTTTAAAAAAATAAAAAATAAAAAAATTTAAGAGTATAACCATAAATTAATATGTCTACAGCAGAAACTGATAATCAGAACAAAGGGATGATAATCAGAACAAAGGGATGAGCAGCTTCTCAGAATCAATTTTTTTGAGTTAAAATAACCTATTAAAATAAAAAATTGTTTGAAATAAATTTAACCAACCAATCTAAAAATAACTTTTTCAAAATTAAAAATCATTAATCGATTCTGAAAAGCCGAAACAAACACCCCATCAAGCGAGAAGACCGAAGGCGGGTTTTCTATACACAAAACCCTTCGCTGTCTCTTATCTTCTCCACTGTAGAGAGAGAAAATCTTGGAGGTGGATAAAAATGGCGACGATGTCTCTGGGAGTGTTTTCGAGTTTCTTGGGGGGCGAAACGGCGTCGTTAGCAAAGTCATCGTCGTTGTCTTCTTCTTCTCTCTGGCTAGGTGTTCGGTCGCTTCCAACTTCTCAGGCTAATCTTCGGGCCGTAACTTCGGCGACAGCATCGAAGCCATCGACGGCGACCCAAAAGAGAGAGCCGAGAGGCATCATGAAGCCCGGCCGAGTCTCGCCGGAAATGCAAGCGTTCCTTGGCGGCGTCTCTGAGATTCCTCGCACCCAAGTCCTCAAGCAGATTTGGGCTTACATCAAACAACATAACCTTCAGGTCTCTCTCTCTCCCTAAACCCTAATATCTTTTTGTTTAGAATTGGTCCTGGAAATTTTTGTTTTTGTTTTTGTTTTTGATGTGTTTGTGTTGAATGTTGCTTTTTATTATTCTGTATTGATATATTTTAGTTTTTTTTTTTAAATGACTCTGTGGTGGTAGAGATGGAATTTTAGTTTGTTATCTTTAGGCCATCTCAAGCCCTTACTCAAATTTTCAGTGAAAGCTTTATTTGATACAGACAAGCCCAGATTTAAGTATAAATTTTAGCAAAAGCTTCACTAATGGCAATTTGAGAGCCACAAAGTAGCCTTGAAAATTTTGAGTAAACATTTGAGTCTTCCCTTGATTGGGGTAAAAGTTTGAGTAAAACTCAATTTGTTATAAGTTTGGGTCAAGATGTGGAGTGTGTTTTGAGTGATTTTTACCCAAATTTAAATTTGATATATGTTTGAGTCAAGTATTGGAGATGCTCTACAAGTGTGGTTTCATGAGTTATTTCTTCTTATTTTCTGATGCGGATATACTTTTGTTGGGTAGATAGAACGAGCTTCAAAAATATTAACCCCCATCGCTGAATTGAGCTTGGACATGTTAGCTTTCCTACATTTTTTTGAGAATAATCAAGTAAATGAAACGTTAATATGTGTTTAGTGAGGTTTCACCTCTGTTTCGACTTTTGGATCATTTATTTGTTCTTCATGATGTTCTTATATGTGGTTAAGGTTATGTTGGCATAGCACCAATATGAGTTTTGCTACTAATGTATGCTTTATTTGATTATGTTTCGCCCTCAAGTTGGTTACGGGTTATTGTTTGGATGCTTAAATGTTTGATTTGTACTACTTGGTTGTTTTAGCAGAGTTTATCTGTCAGTTTTTTGGATGTTCATATGTTTCTAAAATGTTGTGCTTGTGTAGGTAAAATGCAGATTTTGAGTTCAAAATATTTCTGACTTTCCATTATCTAGTTTTTTTAGGGGTTTATTTGTTTTTATGATGCTTTTATATGTTTGTTTTGGTGTGGATGAATTGTGGTTCTTTTTTCCCCCCCTCCCCTAGATGTAAGATTGGGTTATATTTTGTTTCTACATATTTTCTTTAGCTTCATTCTTTTTGGACTTTAGATGGGCTATAATATAGTTATGGAAGGTATCTTATATGTGGATGAGGCTGTTGATGGATGAAATGTTGATGGTCACTGGCATACTTGAGTTTATATTGCATGTTATGTAAGGTATCTTCTTCTGTGCAGATGATCTATGTTTTGGTATTGCATGTTCTTTTAGCTGGCCAAGGTCAGTTCTTTCAATAATCATCTGTCTACACAATCCTCCGGGGGAATTTTGTTGACACTTTTATATTTTACGTGCAAATGCATACACATATTGTTGCTCTTGAAAATTATAGAAAAAGGTAATGTTTGTACTTATTTATTTATTATTATTAATTAAGAGTCTTATGAATTGCATCCATCTTCTTTGGGACCCATTGCACCTACGTGGGTAAGACTACTGCACATGACTGCTGAAGTGATGAATCTTGTGTGAAGTCTTAAGATGGTGGAGGGGAAGCTATTGGTGTAATGTAGAAAAAGAGCTGCAGTTATCCATTGGATACATAAAATAAGGTTCATGCTGAATGAACATTTGTTCCAATGCATCTGAGCTCCAATAAAATGCATACTCTTGCTTGTTTGGATGTCCTAATTTGAGAATTTGTGCTGAGAAGCCCTTGAAATAGTGTGGAGAAGGATATTGGCATTTACAATTTAAAAAATTTAGAATGTGTCCATGCGTGTCTATATGTATTTATAACCCACGGTTAGTCATTTGGGTGTGCAAGTAATAAGAAAGTCAACCAGCTTTAGAGATCAACTTAATGGTAATTTATGCTGTTGTTGGTTATCAGCATAGGGGTAAAATTGTTTTGTGCAAACTTTTATTATGATACTGTACATGGTGAGAAATGGTAATGTTTGAAGATTTGTGATTACCAGTACTACTGAAATCAAGAGGCAGTTATTTGGCTGAAGAGATGGCCGATCTATGCTCCTGTGAGAGTAAAGACACTGATTGGAGAAAGCTTGGTATTTTCTTTAGACTACTAAATTTTTTAATTTTTTGTGGGTCTCTTTGTGTTCTATTTGCATGAGTTTTAGACTCCTAGTTAATGAAGAAAAATAAATGGGTTTTGATATCTGGCACCGGTATATTCGTACAAGTGTCCAATAGGCACTCGCTGATCTATGATAAATTGAGATGTGAAATTACTCTTCTATGTTCTTTTTTGGAAAAAATTAACTTGTTGACTACTTATGGCAATCTTTTGTTGTCAGTTTGACATGTGTGGAATGCAAGATGGGAGGAGTCACAGGTGGGAGTTTCCTTATACTGTCTTGTTTAAGATGCAGGATTAATGTAGGCTTTTCATTTTCAACTTTAGGCCAATTGTCAAGTTTTGAAGGAATCACGAGCAGCCATCAATTGTCCTTCTGTTGTTTTGGGTCTATAGCATAGTGTAATAATCACTGGTTATATTTCTTCAAAGTAGCTGAAGTTAATGTTTTGATCCATCTATTTAGCCTAATGTATGAGGTCTTGTAGTTCTGTTAAATTTACAAACAACTCGTCAAAATTTAACTCTGGATGTTTGAGATGTGATTGTTCTAGTTTTATCACCACTGGGTGATTTATAAACCATTCCTTTTGCTTGCAATTGAAGCTTATTATTTATTCCAATCACTTGGGGTTGGTTACATGGATTAATTTCCCATTGATTCTATTAGAAGTCAAATCCTTCGTTAAGGTTAAGTTGAAGTTAATCATGTCTTGTCTTATCACCTCACCGCATGTTCAACATGACCTTTATTTCTTCTACCACCTTCCATGTGGATTAAATCACTCCTTACAGGTGCACACTTCATGAACTTCAAAATTTTCCCAGCATTTGGTAACTTCTTTTGTTGTTTGTTTGCATGTGTGTTTTATATAATTCGCTGTTGTTTTTAATGCGGAAAGAAATGTGGGATATGCGATATACTTCAATGAGAAATATAAGTCATCTTGATATGTATATATATATATATATGTATTTCCCGCTGTCTATGTATTTACACGCTGACTTGGTTTTTTCGTTTAGGATCCTCAAAACAGGAAGATCATAGTTTGTGATGAAAAGCTGAAGAATATATTTGGAGGGAAAGAGCGAGTTGGATTTCTAGAAATTGCTGGATTAATCAATCCTCACTTTGTTAAGTGAGCTGTTTGCAGGAGAACGGATCTAGATTTTGAAGTCATCGGTGACTGTTCTTTTTGTAAATGGGGGTTTGGGATTTTGTTGATGTTACTACTACATGTACGAATTAGAAAGTGCTATATGCAATTTGGTAGTCTTATTTGTGACTTATTTCCAGGCACGCTTACATACAAGCTGTGCTCTATTTTGGTTATTACAATTGGTTTTGCAATCAGCTCATCTTTTATGCATGATTATGTGCAACTCTCAATTTTGGGCAACTTTCTTCTTTTATTTCAATTCACAGGAAATGATTTAATCTCAATAAAAGGTGAGAGCTGGGTCAACTATCGAGGCAGGGCATGAGAAATCAAAATCTGTTCAAGATATGTTACTCATTGACATGGGGTTTTCCTAGATCATCAGTGCCAGTGGGGAAGCAAAATTCTTGAATTATGGCCGTGCCGAAAAACATGGGTAAGTTGTTCTTTTGCTTCTAAAGCATGAAAGCAGATTATGCTGTTGACATTTGGTCTGCAAACTAAGAAGGTAAAAACATTTTCAATCACATATAACTCACTGCCTAGGAGCAGTAGTATTAACTTCGTTAGCCTGTTGGTATTAGTTTGAGTCTGCCAATTTTGTTTGTTTGGAGTTTGTTTGGGAAGCCACGTGGTGGAAAAAACTCTCTTATCAATTCCTTGACCCAAACACACTCACAAAAATGATGAGAAGTTTGAGAAAAGTAAAATTTAACATTATTGCGATATTTTTTGGGGTTGAAATTGAAAAGGGGAAAGTGGAGATAGAATCTGTTTAGCGGGCAAGGATCTTTTTCTTAGATCTTCTCCTTAGTTTCTTACTTAGTGGGTCATTGGGCTCATTTTTTGGCCTAATTTTGATAATTTGAATCGTTCACATTTTAAGATTTGTCACGTATATTATACATGTAAAAAAACAAGTTGATTGGATATTGAAAATCACGTGAACAAAGTTTTATTAAATAATAAAATTGTTTATTAATTTTATTTTAATAAATGATTTTTAGTTCTTTTGATATTTGATCAATTTAATCTTTTATAAGTATGATACATCTGACAAATTTTAAAATATGAATAATTTAAATCATCGAAATTAGATCTAAAATGAATTCAATAACCTACCAAGTAGAAAGGCAAGAGAGAATCCTTTCTCCTGTTTAGCATGATTAGCTTTAAAGGTGTGATATTCAAGTTGACAATCAACTTGAAAGTGATATATCGAGTGCATTGACCAATCAGTTTTCCATATTTTAATTGGCCGTTGATTTTTTTATTTTTCATTTTTCTTTTAATCTTGCAAATTATTATTATTTTTAAATCCTTTATTTGTTATTATGTTGATTTTTTTTTCATAAATAAACAAATGATGATAATATATTAACAGAATTTATAGATAAAATGATTTGATCTTTTGTGATTATTTCATTTCAAATTAAATTACTTACCATTATAATTTTTAATTAAAAATATAATAATTTATATATAAAATGTACGTATCAAAATTATATTTATAAATCATTTTTCACTAAAGTATCAACATTTTGGTGAATCTCAATATATTTTCTCATATGCATTCTATAACAATGTATTTAATCACATTTAAAAAAAAAAATATGTATTTAATAACATTATTACAAAATTTATAACATAATGACGATAGTTTATAGTTTTCAAGGTGCAAAGCATAAACTTGTTTATTTATAATTTTTGCTACAACATGACATAAAATATTTCTTATAATTTACTATTTAGAATCACACAACATAATTTTCATGTGATTCCACCGTGTGTTAGGTATTCACATAGTCTTTTACTTTTTAGCAATGTTATAAACTCATAAAATTATTATTTTAAAAAAGTTAATGGTCTATCTCCATTATGAGTGTGACTCTACTGCTAAATACTAACAAAAATATTTATTACAAAAAAATTAATAGTGTATCTCCATAAAAATAGTATGAATTGTTTCCACTTTTCAAAAAATTCTTTTTAGAAAATTATACTCTCTTATTTTTTGTGTTTTTTTATTTTTACTAAATTTTTTTAATATTTTAAGCAATTTTTTTTACTTTTTAGACACACCTAACATAAATACATTTAAAAAGTAAAAAGAATTGTAAAAAAATCTTTTAAAAATTCACTAAATACCAAAAATATAAAAAAATACAAGAATTCAGTATATTTTTTATATTTTTATTATTTATTAATTTTTTAAAATATTTTTTCACAAATTTTTTACTTTTTAGATACATCTAAGTAAGGTGCATCTAAAAAAGTAAAAAAATGTTTAAAATTAAAAAAATATTCACTAAAAATAAAAAAACATGAAAATTAAAAAAGTCAATTTTCAAAAAATTTAATTCAGAAAACTCAAACTAAATACACTGTAATTTATTTCATTAAATTTAAATATGTAATTTTAAAATAATTTTTCATAATTCATACTATTTTTTTAAATTTTATTTTTAAGATTAGTGAAGAGAGCTTAGCGCGTTAGGTGACAACAACTTTTTCATAAAGAAATCATGATGGATCCCATGACCGCCAAGTCATCTTGTTTCTTCCAAACACGAAAAAGAAGAAAACAAAAACAAAAGTGAGATTATAATCACATGTTTTTCATTCACCAATAAAACAATTTTGATTAAGGCCTTGTTTGGAATATTAATTTTTAGTTAAAAGGTTAGAAAAATACTATAAGTTATTAAATTATTCTTTATATTTTTTTTCACAATTTTTCATAAAAAATTAAAAAAATCATAAAAAATTAATTCCCAAATGACCTTTAAGACACTTTTAAAACCTATAATAACCACCTTCACTAGGGATATAATTGATTCAGTACGGTTGGTTTGAGGTAAAAATGTTACCGAATCAATAATGTAAGTTTTATTATTTTGAATACCGATTCAGATCGTTTCATCCATCAAATTACACCGAACCGAACCGAACCGATTAAAACGGTTCAGTGTGATGCGGTTTAATCGATTTAAAACTTTTCAAACTTGAACCACTTTTAAATGTAACCACTGATCTATATAAAACCATTAGATTAGTTATTTATCCATCATTTCAACCACCTAATTCATCCGTTTAATAAATATTTTTCAATTCATAAATTAACAAAACTGAAAGCAAGAATAAGTAAAAAAAAATATTAAGGTTTCAAGAATAAGGGTTAGAATTAAAATTATATATAATAAAAATTTACAAATTAATATGGTATTACATTATATAATTATTAATTAATTATACAGATACTAAGGTTAATTAATTAAGATTAATAATTTATTATATTTATTAATATCATTATGGTATTACATTATATATATATTATAAATACAATATATGTTAAAATGGTCGGTTTCGATTTAATTCAGTGTACAAGATACTTGAATCGATACCGAAACGAAAATAAAAAAAAATCAAATTTAAAAACCGCACAACCGATTCTTGCTAAAAAACAAATCAAATATAACCAATTTAGTTCAATTCAATTGATTTAATCAATTTTTTCAATTTTTCTTACTGCTCTAATTTTCACCACCACAACCACTATGGTCACTCCACCTTGACCAACCACCATAATTTTTGTTATTTATTAACATAAATTAGTTGATTAGATTCATTTTTGTAATTTATATTTAATTCAATGTAATTCGTTTATTAAATGAGTTAAGAAATTTATATATGTTTCGAATGATTTTTTGAATTTTTACATAATATCGTGCAAAAAATAGAAAGAGATTTTTTTTGAATGATTATTTGATTCAATCTAATATGAGGTAAAAAAATTGTATGCTTTGAATATTTTTTTAATTTTTGCAAAATATAGTGTAATAAATAGAGAGATTTTTTTTTTAAAAAAAAAACTTTTTGTATAACTATTTATCTTTTTAACTTTTATTGATTTTTGGATTTTTTTAAGGAGATTTTTTTTAGGGTCTCTAGTATTAAGATTTTATAGAATAAAGAACATTCAATATTTTCATTATGTTTAAGGTTTCTAAACATTAATCCAGAGAAATTCTAGACTTCCCAAAGAATTTCTTTAGGTTCAAACCAGAGAAAATTGAAATTTCTCTGAGTTTAAACAAGAGAAATCCAGAGAAAATTGAAATTTCTTTGGTTTTATTTACAGAGAATTGAAATTTCTCTAACTTTTTTCACGGAGAATTTCTATGGTTTTATTTACAAATTTCTCTGTGTTTGTTCACAATTTTAAACCAGAGAAAATTATTTTAACTAAACCAGAGAAAATTTTAGCATAATGATTTTAAACTAGAGAAATTGTTTTAACCAAACTAGATAAGTTTTAATTTCTCTATATTTGTTCACAATTTTAAACTAGTGAAAATTGAGTATAATGACAAACATGAAAAGAAGAAAATGAGAGATTGAAAAGAGAAGATAAAATTTATTTTCTCATTTCCCTTCTGCTTCCGAAATGTTTCCATTTCCAAACTAATTGAAACAACATGTCTGTAGACAGGCCCGCGGGGGACCTCGCTACAGCTCGGACTCGACTTTGTAGTCACGGTTCTAAGTCTGAACCAAAGAGTCCAAATCCGGCAAATCGTTTTGAGAAAAAAAGATTTTTGAAAGAAGTGCCAAACATGGACTGCTTTGCCAGATACAGAGTCGCCACCTAAATATTTTATTTTGGGAAATTTAGGAAACCCTGACTCGGTGCCAAAAGGCCACGTGTCCGTCATCACCAAAGTTGCCTCGGCTCGGGAACTTGGGTACGATTGGGGAAGGTCACTTCGTGAGCACCCCCGCTCGCCCGGTCATAGACCGGCCTCTACTAACCATGATATCAATTTTTGAAAACATTGTGAGTTCTTATTCCGGTTTATTAGCCTAGGTTACTATTTGATGCGCACAGCATACAAATATAGACCGGGTCGCCTGAATTGGAACGAAACATTTCATGTTTGTTTTTTGAAAATGGTTTGCTACCCGCAGGTAGGCTTTAAAACATTTGATGATTTATTCCAATTTAGATAACCTAACCTTCACCCACAGGCATTCAGGCAGTTATATCAGATAAGCACATAGCCTCATGGTAAGCATGCTATTCATGGCAGTCACTCACACGCATGCAAGGATGCTAAAGCATAAAACTTACCGAGTACTCCAAGCCAAAATAGGAATTCATTAGAAATCATGCATGATCCTAACTATACAGAAATGCCTAATGCAACACATGCAAAATACAATTATAGCAGGCTCGGCTATTCTAAGATGGCATATGAAATGTTGCAACTATCATGTATTCAACTTTGAAACAGAAAGTACAATGCAGTTAGTATGATGCGCCGAGCCCGGTGCATGCAATACAGATGAATGAATGCAAACATGCTGTCATACTGTATGCTAATTTAAATATGCCCTAATCTAACCATCATAAGCGGATAAATAAAAGGGAGAAAGACGTGGGGTTGGAAGACATACATCACACTCACGCACACTTATTACAATTGTGTCCTCGCGCAGAGGGTCCGAATAAATAATACAGTCCAAATATTACATTCCCGAATAAAAGAATATTACAGTCCAAAATATTACAAAATTCTAATTAATTAATGAATTAACTAAGAAAGCGAATGAAACTGGCGTGCAAGCCAGGGACTGCCTTGTTTCTGATGGATGATGCATGTCCGAATTGTCTTGCGCGAAAATCCATCGGAATGCCCGATTAGCCTCTGTTTACATCTGTTCTTGAAATGCGTGCCAAGCCCCAAAAAGTTGCTGATTCTTCGTTTTGCTGCAACAGAGAGCAGGAAAGGGGCATAGCAATGTATTTGCACAGATATATGCAAGTCTCGATCCTCGTGCCACCAATCACGCATACCGAGGCATGATGGCCGAGGAGTCGAAATGCACAACTCAATATAGGATGAATGCACATGAAACTACAGCTAAAACCTAACTCCATCATGGATAATCCGGAGTGTCGGTGACTGGGGAATTGAGACACATTCCGTCACTCGGAGTACGAAATGTACCTCGTTTCCCGTGCCCGGGCTAACTCCTATTCCAGACATGATGCAATATGCATGATATGCATGAAATGCAACTAAGATATAATCCTAACATACACAATGCTATGGAATGACATGCCTCGAAATGCGTGCACGCAGGCACACAAACCGAGAAAATGGCAGAATGCAATCTAAGATACAACCTAGTATGCACAATGCTATGAAAATGATATGTCTCGAAATGCGTGCACACGGGCATGCAAACCGAGAAAATGCATGAATGCAATGAAAATGAGACGCCTTGAAATGCGTGCACACGGGCACGCAAACCGAGGCGATGGCATACGCAATGCAATGAAAATGAGATGCCTCGAAATGCGTGCACACGGGCACGCAAACCGAGAAAATGGCAAAATGCTATGAAAATGAGACACCTTGAAATGCGTGCACACGGGCACGCAAACCGAGGCGATGGCATACGCAATGCAATGACATGAAAATGTGATATGGGCTTACACCAACATGAGTGAACCTCAGCCACACTCACATAGGATGCCGTCGGATAAAAATGGGGTGCCTCGAAATGCGTGCACACGGGTACGCAAACCGAGGCAATGACAAAATGCGATGTAATGTCATGAAAACATGATATGGGCTTATACCAACATGAGCGAGCCTCAGCCACACTCACATAGGATGCCGTCGGATAAAAATGAGGTGCCTCGAAATGCGTGCACACGGGCACGCAAACCGAGGCGATGGCAGGATACGATGTAATGACATGGAAACATGATATGCAAACATGGTAATAGAATTTCAGCACTAAAATATGGGGGACAACAGTCCCGAAATGAGGCGAAATGACATGAAATGCATGGAATTATCCCGAAATGCGAATTTAGGCACCCGAAATGGCCTATGGCTATGCAAAACATGCACAATATGGACATGCAATGCAAAGACAGAAGCTAGACAGTCCCAAAAAATACATTTTCACAGTTATAAACAAGGCCAAACAGCAAGCATAGGTATGGCAAAAATGGCATGCAAGAATAGGGGCCAAAAGAGGGGTAATGAAGCAAGTGATATAAGAAAAACCCAAACTGAAAAATTTCCTTCTACAACACTGAAGAGGGACCAAAAATATGAATATTTACAGTATATGGCAAACCTCAAATCAGTATACAAACATGATAGAAATGTGATGCAAAATAAGGCTCAAAAGTGGCTATAACATGAGGTATGAAAAATAATCACCAAACAGCCAAAGACCCTTAATAAAACATGTAGAATGGACCAAAATAAGCACTTTTTCAGAACTGTAAAATGGCCAAAAACAAAAGCATGATAGGCTAACTAAACATGCAAGAATGGGGAATAAAAGAGGGATATAACATGAAGTGACCTATGGAGGTCCCAAACCATGAAAGGACCTAAATGAAACATGAAGAATGGACCAAAATAAGCACCTTTTCAGAACGGTAAAATGGCCAAAAACAAAAGCATGGTAGGCTGCCATTGCATGCAAGAATGGGGAAGAAAAGAGGAGTATAAAGGTAGGTACAACATGGAAGTCCCAAATGGTGTTGAGCCCTTATTCAATGTTGAAGAGGGGCTCAAAATAAGCCTAATAGCAGTTTACAACATGCTCAAAAACTGATTACTCATGGGCCAAAAATAGCATGCAAGATTATGACATATAAGAGGATCAATGAAGCAAGTGCATCATGGAGGGCTCAAACAGGATTGAGCCCTTAATGAAAAGTGAAGATGAGCTCAAAATAGGGCCCTTTTCAGTTAGGGCCGGAGCTTGAAACAAAAAGAATAGGGGGCTTACCAATGGATCAAGAAAAAGGGTCAAAGTGAAGAAAAGTTACTCACCCTTGAAGACTAAGACTTTTGTTGCTTCTTGGACCAATTTGCAGCTTCTTTTGCCTTTGAGAAACCTTCCTTGTTGCTGGAAATGAGGTGGTGATGGTAGAGCTTGGTGGTGTAGAAGGAATGGAGCTTAGGGACTTAGAGATTTTTAAGGAAATGAGAGGTATAGAGATGGAGTTGTGTATGGAGGCTTGAAGGTGAAGTTTTCTAACCCCAACAAAGGATATAGCTTGCTTGCTATATAGGCCAACAAGGGGGTGTAAAGGTGGGGGAAAAGGAGACAAACTTTCCCCCACAAAATATCTCTCGGATAAAGATCTTTTCTGGGGGATAAAGCTCCACAGCTGTAAAGTGCACAGTGTAAGGAGCTCGGCCGGCCCATTACTTTTGCTCCAGGTGGCCGGCCGGCCACACCCCCTAGCCGGCCGGCTAGGGGTCAAAAGGGTCAAGCAGAATTTCTGGCCGGCCACCAACTGATGGTGTCCTCCTATGTGTGTACAACACATTCCTGTGGTTAAAAGTCCAAGAAAGTCTGTCCAAGGGGTTCAACATTAGCTCTGAAAGAGGGGGTCAAAAGGGTCAAGTAACATTACTGGCCGGCCACCACTTTTTAGGGTCCTCCCATGTGTGTACATCACAAATATGTGGTTCAAAGTTCAAGAATGTGGGTCCAAGGGGTTCAACATTAGCCCGGAAGGAGGGGGTCAAAAGGGTCAAGTAACATTACTGGCCGGCCACCACTTTTTAGGGTCCTCCCATGTGTGTACATCACAAATATGTGGTTCAAAGTTCAAGAATGTGGGTCCAAGGGGTTCAACATTAGCCCGGAAGTGCGAAAAACGGGCGTCGGAGGGCGTCGGAGGATGTATAACTGGTTGCTGCAACAATTGCTGGCCTCCCACCCTTCAGTGACCTTCCTGGTGATAAAACAGAGGTACCTGCCAAAAATGAACGAAAACCGTTGCAAAATGAAAGTTCCGGGGCAAAACACGCAGTTCGGGGTCCCGAAAATGGGCTGTTAAGCACCGAAAGTGGCATTCGGCCACGAAGTGGGTTTCTCAGACCCCAGTGTCCCTCAAAAGGGAGAATAAAGGAAGTATGCCAAAAATCAGAACAAACGGAGATGGTTAGGCGGTCCTGAACCGAGGCACACGGCCTGACGGCTCCGAAAACCGGAAACCGGACTCCGAAATGGGCAAAATGGCCTACGGCCACGAAATGTAGCCTGCGGACATTGAGAGATGGTCTACTGGACCTCTCCCTCCCCTCAGGAAAAGAAACAGAGAAAATCGAGTCTGGTTCGCAAACCGAGACAAGGCACAGAAGATGGTTCGGAAGTCCGGAGGCAGGGCTCACGGCCGCAACTCTGAAACTTCTGAACGAGCACATTATGCAACATCACCAAGCGCTCAATCAGTGACATCTGAGTCTTAAGGTCGGTCAAAAATGGGGTGTCTACAATGTCCAAAAGAAATGTTCATCCTTGCATGATTAACATGTTAAGAGAGGGGAACCTAAAACTCAATTGCTGGTGTCATGTTTTCAATTCTAAATTTGTTTTAAAAAAAATCAATGCAAAACAAAAACTATAAGCTAGAAATGATCAAAGAGTTCTAAGAAACACACAAGATGAGCCCTGTAAACAACTTGAATTTTAGTAGCAGCCAAATTTCGAGTCCACTTTTGGTTTACTCAATTTCTCTGTGTTTTCAAATTTTCTTTGTATTTTCAAATTTCTCTAGTTTAAAATTTACTCATAAATTTCTCTATATTTTGAACAAACCAGAGAAAATTGATCTACTAAGAAACCAAAAACAAAGAGACTGGAAAAAATTCGGCTACTCACAAACTAATTTTCTGTGTGGTTTAGAAAAAATTTGAACCATGTATGAGATCTTTTGTTATTCGATCCTTTTATTTCTTTGTCTCTTTCTTTCCCTCTCTGTAAACAAAATCAAATTTGAGGCTTACCCAGAGCCCTATTATCCATGAATGTACCTAGTGTCTCTCCACTCAATACTCTAATTGGCAGGGACATCACATATGTCCTCTCTCTCATACCGACCCACTCGCGTCCCACACTTTGATCCATCCTATCAGCCTTCAATCCATACCTCACAAACCTTTTTCCTCTCTATCTTGGCTCTCTATCTTGGCTTACAAACATCACCCCCATCTCATCCTCGCAAGCTATAAAAGCCAAATGGACCTGCTCAGGTCTCTGACCTGGTTTGAATCTGAGCTCAGCGGACTCTGCCAGGAGGTACTTGGTACTCGGCAAAGGGATGTGGTCATGGTCTTGGCGCTTGGGGTTGATCTCCGACTTGATCCATCAGAAGATTCGGAAGTGGTAGTTAGATCGGAGGTTGAGAACAACGCTTTCGAAGAGTGCAACTATACGAGCATGAAATAATCTTCTCGTATAATTCTGTTGATCAAGTTTGCACTCCTTCAAACATCGTTACTACTTGAAAACATAAATGTGAGCTAGCCGGCGGGTGTGTGCTAGAAACTTCTCCGATACCTAAATCAGCAAAATAGACAATATACACAAAAGTTCTGTGTATTTGAGAGTAAGAATTGTGATACCTCTTCATAGGTCTTGCTATGAGCTTTTATTGATTCTGCCTGACACAATCCTAGTAGGACTCTAACTCTCCTTAGCAAAGTCCTTCTAGGAATCACACTCCCAAGGATAATGTCTATCATGATAACACCCTACTCACTGCTAACCAAGTGAGATGGGTTGCAACTCTCACTTCGGCTGGTACCACACTTAACCGAGCTTACATGGCTCGGTGCTGTTTCAGGCAGCACTGTGGTAGTCTTAACTGTGAGATGGTGCCCTGCAGAGTTACCTTTAGCTCGGTCCTCCTTCCTACTAACACATTGATCATTTACGGGGTTTAGCCCGGGATAACTAGGTCAGGCCCTTGGTAGCCCATCTCTGGCCGATTTGATGCTTAGATGATCCAAGATCGTGCTATCTAAACACTTACTTTGGCCCGTAGTTCGGCCCAATGTCTAAGATATTAACTTAGCTCGGCTCACACTATTCACATAAATTATCTCAATTGCCCGCTAATTCTGTCTGCGAAGCATGATTGGGATTAGTCTTCTCAAGCCGTGCTAAGATATTCAAACCAACCGAACCAAAATAATCAACCCAACCGAGCTAAAATATTCAACCCAACCGAACTAAAATAATCAACCCAATCGAACTAAAATGCATCAGTCAGAAGGTTGTTCAGTCTTCAGGAACCATACCGGTCGTACAGCCCGTCGTCCCATGTAACTGACATTGTGTCCTTACTCGGACATGTGGCATGCGCCTATTACCCCTCCGTACAGTAACGGCCACCTCACACTTACCAAAAAATTTGAAAAGGCTCACCGTTTTGCCTCAATTATAAAAATAGCCCCTTAATTTCGAATAGTCACCGTTACTGTTCATCTTCAAGCCAAAAAATCCTCGCGACCAATACTCTAATCCTGCACTTTTGAGTTCTTCAAGCGCTAGTATCATTGTTCTTATCAAATCGAGCCCAAGCGCTGTTACTGGAACACCTTTCACTGATCAGCGTCGTATTCTCCACTCAAAAACTGGAAAGTCTCCTGTTTTTCCACGCACTTTATATGACTCTCCATGTTCTTGGATTGTAAACCCATTGATGATACTACAATAGTATTTGTAGTATTTGTGTTTGTTACGTATAAAAACGAACTCCGAATTGCATTAGCTCCCCAAAACTTCACACTTTAGGGTAAACTGCCCCCCATTGGAGCTGAAATCCAACAAGGATTTTGGTTTTGATCCAAAATCGTCCTAAAATCAAGCTACAAACTTGTTTGTGCTCACTTAGACATGTTTCACCGAACTAGGAAAACATAATCTAAACATGACCGTGCTAAAATCTCACATTTTCTCAAGATGAGGCTAGAACCTTGCCTCAACTTTTAGCCAAGAAAACTAATTTACACTGATGCCTTTACCCGGTCAGTAGCTGGCCATAACACATTTTATGTTTTTCACTGTACAGATTTTGACGAGGTTTTATCCAGGCACACCATTCACTACAACGTCGGGCTAAGGAGCCGAGCAGGTTCTTATAAACAAACTAAGGACACACCCATGGGAAAATATCGGTTCCTTGTGAGTTTGCCTGGTGCCATAGTCGAGTTCTGAACGGAATACAACATCCCTGATGATGTATAATTCGAGCTAGTCGAACTAGACATCATGCCTTGGAACAAACCGGGCTTCGTCCCTTTGACCCTTATATCCATCGTAGAAGCCGGGCTTCGATTCCCTGTTTAGCTCCTCATCTGTGAGTTTCTTAGGCAAACCAGATTGTGTCCCACCCAATTATCCATAAACACATACAGAATAATAAATGGAATCGCCGAGCTAAACCGCCGTCTCAGTCTCAACCTTGGATTGACCGAGCTATTTCATCAATACTCGCTCGGCCAAAATGACGATGGTTAGGTTCATTACCTACGCATCAAAAAGGGTTGAGTGAAAATTGTTAAGCGCACGCCAGACAAGGATCTAAACGACGATGATTTTCTCTAGGTCTCTGGTAATTTTGAAGATCAGGAGGCCCAAATATTGGGTTACAACATCCACTGGAATAAAGGAACCCCTGGTGAGCATAGTTTAGTCGTTCTAAAAATTTGTACTGTTACGTAGCTGTGCTAATACTTGGGTTTTTTTTTTGCTGATCTGAACCAGTTGAAAAAAGATTACACCTACACTAACCAAGCCGCTACGAGCTACCTTACGGTATCGCCACCGTGACTGGACCGAGCTTTTAGGAATAGTACCAACGTATCGCTACAGTGGCAAGAGAAAAAGTAGAGTTACAGACTTCCTGCTTGAGTCTTCGCCCGAACCAGATCCCAACTTACCTCAGATCAACCTTATTTCCCTCACCGAAGAGAAAGAGATGGCCAAAAGGAGGGTCGTGCGAGCTCTTATCCCCGAATAGTCCACTGTCGAAGTCCAAACCGAACAAGCACCCTCCGGCCAACTGCACGAGACAATGGTCGCTCTTCCAACCACAAGGGCAACCACATCTTGGTAGAACAAGCGTGCACGCACCTCATCAATCGAACAACAACATTTGGTGGATGAGGAAGAGACCGTGATTCCTAATCTCGTGTTGCCAAACCCAGAGCCTGCCCATTCTGGCCGAGCAAGCCCTTCTGAATGGGCACCAGCATTGTCCTAGAAAAACCGCACTGTGTCCACCCAGGATTCAGTGGTTGCTGAGAAGGACCACATGCTCATGTTCAACCTTTCAAAAAGTCTTTGCCTTCCAGCAGACATGGAGCATCATGACCACTTGACTGAACTAAAGGCCATTCGGTTGGCTTCGAAGTCCATGGTCCTAGTGAGTCCTCCACTTGCTATTTAAAGTCTACTGTGTTTTACTATTTTCTTGGTTTTCAACCTAACACCTCTTCATCTAAACTGCAGGCCCTGCAAAAAAACCATGTAGCTTACAAATGTGTACTTGAACTGCGAAAGACAACGTGGCTGGCCATGGCTGATTCGAACTCCAAGGCAGCTGAGCTGAAAGAGGTAAAGGCGAAACTAGCTAAGGTGGTTGCTGAAAATAAGCAAATGGCCGAGCTAGTCAACACGGCTGAGGCTGACAAGCAAAAAGCCTTAGCCGAGAAAAAAGATAGCTATTTGCGTGAGCTTGCCAAGCTAGAAAAGAAAAAGAACGCTGAGATCCAGGAGTAGAAGAAGAAGACGGAGGATGCTGAGGGCCGGGGTTACAAGAAGGGAGAAAAAACCTATGTCCAACAGTGTGAAGCAGCCAAAGACATTTTCTTTAAATGCGGTTAGAAGGTTGCGGCTGAAAAGATCAGTCAAGGGTATGACTCCAAAATTTTTCTAAACCCTCGCCCCCACTTTATACCGAGCTATATGACGGACTATGCAAACGCAGTCCAGCAGAAGTTCCTTCAAGAGAAGGGGAGGAAGAAGATGAGACCCCTGACCCTGTTAATGCTCAACCTCGGTTGCCAGTCTTCACTACCCGCTCGGGTGGATCTGCTCAGCCAAACTGTGCCAAGCACGGTTGACGGAGTGCCTGTGACCGATCTAACCTAGGAAGCTGATGCCGGAATCAGTCTGCCCAATGGCAAAGTCTGTGGTGACCTAGACATTGATCTTGATGACCTTTTTATTTGACCAGGAAGCCTTTTTCCTTGTTTTTTTGCTTGTTTTTTGTTCTATGAAATGTAACCGGACTATACGCCCCACCTCTTGTAATCACATTTCAATGAATGAATTTTTTTTTTGGTTCTTCTTGCTTGGTCACTGCACTTTTCCTCTATTCTAGTGTCTCATTTTGACTGTATACCTGGTTGGGCTCAATAGCTCAGCCTTATCCTGCCAACCTTCTTTAGCCGAGATACCTACCTTGGCTAAAGAAAAAACCTGTTGGCCACACTTACCAACCTTTTTGAGCCTAGATCCTTATCTCGGCTGAAGAATGAAAAAAATGTTGGTCAAACCTGCTAACCTTCTTGAGCCTAGATCCGTATCTTAGCTAAAGAATGAAAAAGTGTTGGTCAAACCTGCCAACCTTCCGGAGCCTAGATCCGTATCTCGGCTGAAGAATGAAAAAGTGTTGGTAAAACCAGCCAACCTCCTTGAGCCTAGATCCTTATCTCAACTGAAGAATGAAAAAGTGTTGGTCAAACCTGCCAACTTTCCTAAGCCTAGATCCGTATCTCGGCTGAAGAATGAAAAAGTGTTGGTCAAACTTGCCAACCTTCTTGAGCCTAGATCCTTATCTCGGCTGAAGAATGAAAAAGTGTTGGTCAAACCTGCCAACCTTCTTGAGCCTAGATCCTTATCTCGACTAAAGAATGAAAAAGTGTTGGTCAAATCTGCCAACCTTTTTGAGCCTAGATCCTTATCTCGGCTGAAGAATGAAAAAGTGTTGGTCAAACCTGTCAACCTTCTTGAGTCTAGATCCTTATCTCGACTGAAGAATGAAAAAGTGTTAGTCAAACTTGCCAACCTTCATGAGCCTAGATCCTTATCTCAGCTGAAGAATGAAAAAGTGTTAGTCAAACCTGTCAACCTTCCTGATCCTAGATCCTTATCTTGGCTGAAGAATGAAAAAGTATTGGTCAAACCTGTCAACCTTCTTGACCCTAGATTCTTATTTCGGCTGAAGAATGAAAAAGTGTTGGTCAAACTTGCCAACCTTCTCGAGCCTAGATCTTTATCTCGGCTGAAGAATGAAAAAGTGTTGGTCAAACCTGTCAACCTTCCTAAGCTTAGATCCTTATCTTGGCTGAAGAATGAAAAAGTGTTGGTCAAACCTGCGAACCTTCTTACTTGCTCCCTAGTCGGGTAATGAGTACGAGCAATTTTTACAAGCAGATAAAAGAATTTTTTTTGGAAAAAAAATGTCCACTTGTTTTATTGAAAGAAAAATTACAAGTGTTTAAGGAAGATCTAAAAATAAAATACTTTGAGATTGGCTGTGTTCCATGGCCTTGGAATAGCTCGGCCGTCCACATCTTGTAGGTGATATACCCTTTTTCCTGCCAAACCAATCACTCTGTATGGTTCTTCCCAATTAGGTCCTAATTTTCCATCTCCAGGCACCAAAGTGTTTCCCATTACTTTGCGCTGTACCCAATCTCTAATCTTGAATTGCCTTGGGTGCACTGCTTTATTGTATTTCCTAGACAACTCCTGTTAATATTAGGTAATGTGTACCAATGCCCTTCCTCTTCTCTCTTCTGCAAGGTCTAGTTCTAGGACTATGGCCTCGCTATTCAAGTCTGGATCAAAAGTTTCAGTTCTAATAGTAGGGAGGCCAACTTCCAGAGGGATTACTGCCTCCATGCCATAACTAAGGAAAAAAGTGTTTCGCCAGTCGATCGTTGGGGTGTAGTTCGGTAAGCCCATAAGACGTGGGGAAGTTCCTCAGCCCATTTGCCTTTTTCTTTTTCCAATCTCTTTTTCAGACCATCTAAGACTACCTTGTTGGAAGCTTCAGCCTGGCCATTGGCTTGGGGATACACCGGTGTAGAGTTATAAAATTCTATCTTGTATTCTTCGCAAAAACCCCTAAAGATTTTTCCATCAAACTGAGTGCCGTTGTTAGATATCAAAGCCTTGGGGATATCAAAGCCTTGGGGATTCCAAACCGGGTTATGATGTTCTACTAGACAAATTTCTTGACGTCTTTTTCTTTTATAGATGTGAGCGCTTCTACCTCTACCTACTTTGTGAAGTAGTCCGTTGCTGCGAGAAAGAACTTCCTATTGCCCGGCGCGGTTAGGAGTGATCCTAGTATATCCAAGCCCCATATTGCAAAGGGCCAAGGGCTGGTCAAAGGTAGAAGCTCTCTAGCCGGTTGATGTATTTGATGTGTGAACTTCTGACATTTCTCACACTTCTTGACATACTTCTCTGTGTCCGCTTGCATGTATGACCACCAATACCCTTGTGAAATATCTCGGTAGGCTAGGGATCACCCTCCTTGATGACTCCACACACGCCTTTGTGAATTTCAAACAAGAATGCCTCGACCTTGCTAGGATGGACACACATCAAGTATGGTCCTGTGAAGGATTTCTTTTAAAACGCTAGGGATGGGGAAAGCCAAAACCACTGTGACTTGAGTGAATTTTGTTGGCTTCTTTCTTTTCTTCAGGTAAAATGTCGTACTATGATGGGATCCATCCAGGAAGAACCTAGATCGGCGCAGCATGCTTTGACCACTTCCGGCTCTTCAATACTTGGTATTGGCAGGAAGTCTATTAATAATAGGTGTGGGTTAGACATATCTGCCATTGACGCAAAACTGGCCAGCTCATCTACCTTATTATTTTTCTTTCGACTGATTTGCTTTATCTTAACCACTTCAAAATTCATGATCTCCTTTCTGACCAACTCTTGATACTTAGCCATTCTATCATTCTTTGCTTCGTAGTCCCCGAAAATTTAGTTGACTACAAGTTGGAAGTCACTGTATACCATCAGCTTGGTGGCCTCCATGCGAAATGCTGACTTCAAACCCGCTAATAATGCCTCACATTCCGTCTCGTTGTTGGATGCTGGAAAGCCAAGGTTGATTGCTTATTCAAGCCATTTGGTGAGATTAGAACTATGCCGAGTCCTGCACTTTGTCTGTTGGACGCTCCATCTACGAAGAGCTTCCACATCTCTCCTACAAACAACTTCCAGCAAGTGGAGGGATCTGATGATGCCTTAGGATTATGGGCGTCAGTGCCGACGTTGTCTTCTTCTAAGTTGTTGTCTGTCATTATGATCTGGTCCTCATTGTCTAGCTGTCTTAAGACTTCACTTTCAGTCGAGTCCTTGCTTATCGTACTGCGGTTTGCTCCTTCTTTCCTTTCTATAAGGTTGAATGGTTCGCTATGTAGTTGAGTGACCTGCTGTGGGGGCTGCGCTATCCTTGCGGCACTTTTCCCCGTTTCCTCAGTTAAGTCAATCGGGCAAACCTGATGACTTCTAAGGGAAAACTCAGCCACGAAGTCTGCTAAAACTTGCGCTTTTATGACGGTTCTTGGCCGAAACTTAATGTCGAACTGTCCTAACTCCACTGCCCACTTCAAAATTCGTCCAGAAAAATCCACCATTTCAAAAAAGGCTTTTAAGGGGAAGACTATTAAAATAATCACAGTGTGGGCATGGAAGTAGTGCGACAATTTTCTGGAAGTCATTATCAAAGCTAAGGCCAACTTCTCTAATGGTAGATACCTTGTTTCGGCGCCCAGCAATGTCTTACTAACATAAAAGATGGGCAGGTGTTGTATTCCCTCAGCTCATACCAATACTGTGCTAACTACATGCTGGAAAACTGCTAAGTATAGAAAAAGTTCTTCTCATGGTATTGGGGTTACCAACAACGGCGGAGAGGTCATGTATTCTTTTAAGCTTCTCAGAGCATGGTCGTACTTATCGTCCCATTCGACTTTGGCCATCAGCGTCTGGAAGAACGACCGGTATCTATCTGATAACCAACTTATGAATCGGTTTAGCGCTGCAGCTAGGCCTGTGAGATGCTGTATATCTTTGACCGTTATTGGGTCTTTCTAGGTCTTAAATGGCTTTGATTTGAGACGGGTCGGCTTCTATACCTCGGTTGGTTACCTAAAAGCCAAGAAACTTTCTTGACCCCACGCTAAATGCGCACTTGGATGCGTTTAGTCGCAGTCCGTGGGTTTTCAAAATTTGAAACATCTCAGCTAGGTCCTAGACATGATCCTCTTCATTCTTATTTTTGACCACCATCTCATTTATGTAAGCTTCTATTATTCTTCCTAATAATGGCACAAACATTTTGGTGATCACTCGTTGGAACGTTGCCCCTACATTTTTTAGGCCAAAGAGCATGACCTTATAGCAATATAATCCCTTGGGTGTTGTAAACGATGTGACCTTCCGGTCCGGTTCGTACATAGCGATCTGATGGTAACCACGATACGCATCAAGAAAGCTAAGTTGGTTATGACCTGCAGTTAGGTCCACCAATTGGTCTATTTATGGTAGAGAGAAGCTGTCTTTTAGGCATGCTTTACTGACCGTCTTGTAGTCCACACAAACGTGCCATTTGCTATTCTTTTTTGGTACCACTACCATGTTGGAAATCCACTTAAGATAGTGTATTTCTCTAATTGCCCCTGCTTCTAGCAAGTTTCCCATTTCTTCCGCCACTATCTCTACGTGATGAAGTGCCGATTAGCGAGTTTGTTGTATAATTGGTCTGGTTGTTGGGTAGACATTGAGTTAATGACAGATGAAGTTGGGGTCATTGCCAGGCATGTCATACGGCGTCCAGGCAAACACTTCGATGTTAGAGGTCAAAAACTCCATAATCTCTATTCTCTCGGTGCTGGATAGAGTCGAGCTGAGCAAAAAGAACCTCTCTAGATTTTTCTCATCTATTCTTACTTCTACCAAGTCTTCCACTGTTTTCTGTTCGATTGCTTTGCTGACGTCTACGAACAGCTCGTTACTTTCTGGCCCCTCTACCATTTGTACGAACCCTTTTGCAGCCCGGCTACCATTTACTATTACGAAGCACTGCTTGGACATGATTTGGTCTCCTAAGACCTCTTCAATCACTTCAGCTTCGTTAGGGAGCCGTATGACCTAATGGTAGGTTGATGCTACCACCCATATGTTGTGCAACTACGTTCTTCCCAAGATTATGTTGTAAGTAGAAGAGACTTTCAATATCCAGAATTCCACTTGCTTTGTCATAGTTCCAGCTTTGACCGGCAAAATTATCTTTCTTACTAGCTATTTTGGCATTGAGTTCAAGCCAACCAAAGGGGATGTCACGGGTACCAAATCTTTGTCCTTCAATTTTAGTTGCTTGAAGGTCTCATAGTATATTATCTCGCATGAGCTCCATTGGTCAATCAAGATCCGCTTGATGTCAAAATTCTTGACACGCAGAGTAACCACTAGTGCATCGTTGTAAGGGCTTTGTAACCTTGCTAAGTCGTTATCAAAGAAGGTGATGACATTTGTTGCCTCTGTTCTTTCTTTTTTCACGGGGGGTTGTGCACTCAGTATCTCTCTCATGTGCTCAACCTTCTTGATCATCCCTCTGAGTTCACATACTCGTTCAGGCTCGATGATCCCATGTATCACATTGATTATGCCTTGGGGCGGACTGTCGGCTGGCGTTCTATCTAGCCTGTTGTTACCCTAGAGGGTTGGCTGCACTTCCCCTTCAATTGTATTAGTGCAGGTGGCCTGCGGCCACTAACTCCTCTAGATGTTGCCTTAATGGCGTACAGTTTTCAGTTCAGTGTCCCTTTTTATTATGAAAGGTGCAACGGTACCTATCATCGCAGCCCCTCTGTGCTTTTCCCAACTTGGTTGGCCGCCGAACGAAGGGTTCGTCGCGTATCTCGCTAAGAATCCGGTAGATAGGTTAATTGAACACCATGGTGATTACGCTGTAGACATTTAACTTCCTTGTCTGGGGGTCCTCACCGTTGGCTCGTCTGTCCCGACCATTTCTGTTCGGTCGTTCTTCCCGCCTGACCGTGTTAACTTTTGCCGTAGGTTTTTGTCTGACATTACTGTTGTGCCAGATTTTGCTTTGGCGCGAGCGCCATTTTCTTCTACTGGGATGTGCTGATGCACTTTTTCTATTAGGGTCTCTATTGTGAGGGGTGGCGTCATTGTCATCAAATCCCTCAATTTATTGCTTACTAGCAAACCTCATTTGTACTATGCGATAGCTAGGTTTGGGGGACAATCTCCAATCTAATTAAAAGTCTTCCAATACCAATTGTTGTAAGACTTCAATATTTCCTTCTCGCCCATGTCTATGGAGAGCAGCGGGTTAATCTCCACTGGCATCTTGGTGTTTGTTCTAAACTTGGTTACAAATGCCCCCCCAAGTTACGCCTATAAAGCTATGTTGCCTTCTAGCAACCTCTCAAACCATGCGAAACCAAGGTCGCCTAGGCTAGAAGGAAACAAGATACACATTACAGCCTCATTTCGTCGATACATGGCCATAACCTGGCGAAAGTGGCTTAAGTGCATGTAGGGGTTCGACTTCCCCTCAAAAGTTGTGAATTTAGACTGGTGGAAGCCTAAGGGTAATGGTGTGTTCTTAATCACCGGAACGAATGGTGAGCTCTACAACCTTACTAACGCTTTGTCTGCTGGTTTATAGGCAAGGCATGGTATTGGCATTCCAACCTTGACACTTCCATGTGTTCTTAGAGCTAACCGTTGTAGAGCAGAGACCCTTCAGGGGTCGTGAGCCTAGATGTCCTCTCTTCTTTGAGCCCTTTCTTCTAGTACTGTCTACAGGTCTGCCGACCTAGGTAACTCTATATGTCTAGATGTCGTTTGGTGCGAATGCGAGGGCCGATAACTGTTTCCCTCTGTACAAGACCTTTCAGTCCTCGTTCTCTCAGACCTGGAGAAACGAGTCCTAGAAGTCCTTGATTATGTGTCGCTTGTCCTAAGGCTTGTACTTTCAGTTTGTGATGGTATGACTTGCCTGTCACGATCTTCTAAGTGGCGAGAGTGCATCTTGCCTTTGCGCATCTCTTCTTCTGTCATCCTTTTGCCTTTTATCTGGCGCTTCATGGTCTCTATGTTAGCCGCCATTCTCCTTATCACTTTGTCTTGCTCCCTTATGGGATCTTCCAGAACCTGAGGATCCATTCGCCACCTCTGTCTATCAGGGCTTTAAGAGCGACGCGGACTTGTGCCACGTCTTTCTCTCGCGTCTTTCCGTGGGTTCCGTCGCTAGGGATCCAATTCTGTCATGGGCAGAACAAAAGGCAAATATTTGCGCCTTTCGCCCCCTTTCGAGTTCTGCCCATCAATAGCAGAATGTGGCAATTCGTCGTTATGCGCCATTGACATTGATTGAAGGAAAACTCAATCAAAAGGTTTTTTCTCTGTATGCTTTCCCACAGACGACGCCAATTGTACGAGAATAAAATAATCGTCTTGTATAATCCTGTTGATCAAGTTTGCACTCCTCCAAATGTCGTCGCTTTATTACCTGAAAACACAAATGTGAGCTAGCCGGTGGGTGTGTGCCAGAAACCTCTCCGATGCCTAAATCAACAAAATAGACAATAGACACAAAAATTCTGTGTATTTGAGAGTAAGAATTGTGATATTTTTACATAGGTCTTGCTATGAGCTTTTATCGATTCTGCTTGGCACAGTCCTAGTAGAGTGTTATTAGGATAGACATTATCCTTGTGGCATCACACCCTACCACAGGCTTGAACCGAGGTAAGAGTTGCAACCATCTCACTTGGTTAACAGTGAGTAGGGTGTTATCAGGATAGACATTATTGTTGGGAGTGTGATTCCTAGGAGGACTCTGTTAAGGAGAGTTAGAGTCCTATTAGGATTGTGCCAGGCAGAATCGATAAAAGCTCACAACATGACCTATGTAGAGGTATCACAATTCTTACTCTCAAATACACAGAGCTTTTTTATCTATTGTCTATTTTGCTGATTTAGGCATCAGAGAGGTTTCCAGCACACACCCGTCGGCTAGCTCACGTTTATATTTTCAGATAGTAAAGCGACGACATTTAGAGGAGTGCAAACTTGATCAACAAGATTATACGAGAAGATTATTTTATTCTCGTACAATTGGCGCCGTTTGTAGGAAGGCATATAGAGAACAAACCTTTTGATTGACTTTTCCTTCAATTAATGTCAATGGTGCATAACGAGGACTTACCACATTCTGCTATTAATGGGCAAACCTCGGAAGGGGGCGGGAGGCGTGAAGGTTTGCCTTTTGTTCCGCCCATGGTAGAATTGGATCCCCAGCGACGGAACCCATGGAGAGACGCGAGAGAAAGATGGGGCACAAGTTCGCGTCCCTCTCAAAGACCTGATAGACAGAGGCGGCGAATGGATCCTCAGATTTTGGAAGATCGCGTAAGGGAGCAAGATGAAGTGATAAGGAGAATGACGGCTGACATGGAGACTATGAAGCACCAGATAAAAGGCAAAGGGGTGGCAGAAGAAGAGATGCGCAAAGGCAAGATGCACTCTCACCACTTAGAAGATTGTGATAGGCAAGTCATACCATCACAAACTGAAAGTACAAGCCTCAGGATAGGTGACACATAATCAAGGACTTCCAAGACTCGTTTCTCCAGGTCTGAGAGAACGAGAACTGAAAGGTCTTATGCAGAGGGAAGTAGTTATCGGCCCTCGCATTTGCACCAAACGACATCTAGACACACAGAGTTGCCTAGGTCGGCAGACCTGCGGACAGTACTAGAAGAAAGGGCTCGAAGGAGAGAGGACATGCAGGCTCGCGACCCCCGAAGGGTCTTTGCTCTACAACGGTTGGCTCTGAGGACACATGGGGGTATCGAGGTTGGAATGCCAGTACCATGCCTTGCCTACGAACCAGCAGACAAAGCGTTAGCAAGGTTGTAGAGCTCACCATTTGTTCTGGCGATTGAGAACGCACCATTATCTGTAGGCTTCCACCAGCCTAAATTCACAACTTTTGAGGGGAAGTCAGATCCCTACATGCATTTGAGCCACTTTCGGCATGTTATGGCCGTGTATCGACGAAACGAGGCTCTAATGTGTATCTTGTTTCCTTCTAACCTAGGCGACCTGGGTTTGGCATGGTTTGAGAGGTTTCCAAAAGGCAGCATAGCTTTATGGGCGCAACTTGTTGAGGCATTTGAAATTAGGTTTAGAACAAACATCAAAACGCTAATGCAGATTGACCAGCCGCTCTCCATAGACATGGGCGAGAAGGAAACATTGAAGTCTTACAACAACCGGTATTAGAAGAATTTTAATCAGGTTGGAGATTGCCCCACAAATCTAGTTATCGCACAGTACAAACGAGGTTTGCCAGCAGACAATAAATTGAGGGATTCAATACAATGATGCCACTCCTCACAATGGAGGCCCTAATGAAAAGAGTGCATCAGCACATCCTGGTAGAAGAATATGGCGCCGCGCCAAAGCAAAATCTGGCACAACAGTAATGTCAGAGAAAAACTTGCGGTAAAAGTTAACATGATCAGGTGGGAAGAACGACCGAACAGAAATGGTCGGGGGAGATGAGCCAACGGTGAGGTCCCCCAGACAAGGAAGTTAAGAGTCTACATCGCAATCACCACGGTATTCAATAAACCTATTTATCGGATTCTTAGCGAGAAAGGGGACGAACCCTTCATTTAGCGGCCAGCCAAGTTGGGAGAAACACAAAGAGGCTACGATGATAGGTACCGTTATACCTTCCATTATGAAAAAGGACACTGAACTGAAAACTGTATGCCATTAAGGAAACATCTAGAGGAGTTAGTGGCCGCAGGCCACCTGGACCAATACATTGAAGGGGGTGCGCAGCCAACCCCCCCAAGGTAACAACAGGCCAGATGGAATGCCAGTCGACGGTCCGCCTCAAGGCATAATCAATGTGATACATGGGATCATCAAACCTGAACGAGTATGTGAACTCAGAGGGATGATCAAGAAGGTTGAGCATATGAGAGAGGTAATGAGTGCACAACCTCCTCCCGTGAAAAAGGAAAGAACGGAGGCAACAAACGTTATCACATTCTCTGATAAAAACTTAGCAAGGCTACAAAGCCCTCACAACAATGCACTAGTGGTTACTCTGCGCGTCAAGAATTTCGACATCAAGCGGATCCTGATTGACCAAGGGGGCTCATGCGAGATAATGTACTATGAGACCTTCAAACAACTCAAATTGGAGGACAAAGATTTGGCATTCGCGATATCGCCTTTGGTCGGCTTCAACTCAATGCCAGAATGGCCAGTAGGCAAAATAATTTTGTCGGTCAAAGCTAGAACGATGACAAAACAAGTGGAATTCTGGGTATTGAAAGTCCCTTCCACTTACAACATAATCTTAGGAAGAGTGTGGTTGCACACCATGCGGGTGTAGGCATCCAATTTTTGACTGCCCGCAAGGCTCGAGCGCTTTGTCTGGTACACTCGATGATGAAAGTGGTATTGTGAGTGGTTCGAGGTCTCAACGAAGGGGCCATGTTTAAGCTCTGAAACAATCTCAAACCTTCCATATTTCCACTGATTATACCCAAGAAATCCATTTTTACACATTGTGCCACCCTATACTGAGGCTGAAACAGAAAAACAGGGGAATGCATTGAGAGTCGGCCGTGCCCATTGAAGGCCGGCTGTGCCTTAGTAACGAGAAACACTGTTCTGGGCGAGAGGCCACCACCTGTCCATTTTTGAAGATATTTATGACCCTTCTTGCTCAAATTCTATAAAAACGACCATATATCTTTGTTTTGAGGGTTGAAGAATTTCTACAAAGCCTTTACACCACCTTGAGAGCTCCTCTTCTCCTTCTTCTTGTGCAAGAAACACTTTGAGTTAACCTACCACCTTGAACCTATACCCATACATCATATACACCTTCACACCTTAGCTTAGGAACCTTGGTTGAGCCTTGAACACCATGATTCAAGCTTGAGAGTGTCGTGAGACTTAGTTTGAATCATAAGCAAAAACTTACTTCTTTGAGAGGTATAAGCTTGTTATCCTATCTTTTACTCCTTGTTCTTTCATTTTCTATATAATTCTTGTAGTTTAATGTTGTTTTGATTCTGTTCCAAGTGCTTGAGTTTGGGTTTGGAAAGCTACCAAAAGGATAGAGAGAGTTTACACTCTTTCTACACCTTTATCTATGGCTCAAACCCTTATGTTTACACCTTTTTTCTTTGTTCCCTAAACTGATTTTCAGAGTTAAAAAAAAAAGGCTAAAAATCATGCTTTGAGGTTTCAAAAGTGGAAGGGTTAGCCACCCATTCTTATTCTTGCTTACTAGTCTTGTTTTCTCTCTTTGTTGACTAGCTTTTTAGGCACTTTTCATGCATTTTTAGCCGTTGTTTTTCATCTTCTGAGGGCTGTTTTAAGGTTGTTCTAAGTTATTTAAATAGTTCATACTTTGATTAGCTTAGTTGTTGTCTCATAAGTTTGTCTTCATAGCTTATTGTATATTGTTCTTGGCTCTTCTTCAACTCATTTTCATGTTTAAGGACCTCATTTTAATAATCAACTTGCCATTCATCTCTTTCATTTGAGAGTTATTTCAATCAGTTGACGGTTATTCAAAACGTAAACTAGCGATTTACGCTTAATGGCTTAATCTCTACGGAGGTTCATTGTCAACGGTGTAGTCTCTTTTTCATGTTGAGAATCACCTCCCGTTTGACATATTTCTCACTTAGTGGACGTAATCACCTCCCGTTTGACATATTTCTTGATAGTTTTGGAAACAACTTCAACCTTCTCTCGAGGCTTTCCCATGACAGAGAAATGTAAGAGGGACAAACAGAGTCCAGAACACTCTGTCTACACTGTTTTCACTTTAGATCACAAATAGAATTTTACATGAAATTGAGGCACGGCCAGGCTTCATTGAGGGCCAGCCAGTCGTCAATGTTTGGTCAGTAGTGTATTTTTGCAGAAAACAGAGGGCAGTGGCTGAAGATGAAATAGAGCAAGCCTAGGCAGACAGAGCCGTTCTTGGACATTGTGCATGTGCATGCAACCCTTGCACATCCTTGCTTGCATCATTATCATTGTTGTAATTAATTAATCCATTTATTCTTATTTTAGTATTGTTAATTAATAGTGTTGTAATTATTCAATTTATTATTGTTTATTTGTAATTGTTATAGTTCAGTAAGTTAGATAGTTAGTTTACTTGTCATGGTTATCCTTGTTGTAATAGCCTAGTTAGCTAGTTAATTCTTTAATTTATTCATTCGATTTTGTAATAATTAGTTTAATTCAAATTTTCAGATTTTGATTCGCACCCTCTTGTACGAAGGCAATTATGTAATAAGTTGTATATCTTCCAACCTTATTTCTTTCTCCCTTTTACTTACTTGCTTACGATGGTTAGTATAGGGCATCATTTTTTCAAATTAGCATTCTTATGCCTTGCATCCATTGTCTTGCATGCATCCAAGGTTTGGCTCATCATACTAATCAAATGTTCAAATTCATTACTTGAATATGTGCTTTATTGCATGTCTTGAATGAAATCATATGCCATGCTCATAGCTGAGCCTGCGAATTACATAATGTGTACATTGCTTTAGTCATATTACATTAATTTGGAGCATGCATATTTTCTAATTATTTTGTTTTTTTTTTTGGCTTGGAGTACTAGGTGAGGAATTTTATGTTTTAGCATATTGCATTGAATATTTGTGTTACTATGTCAAGACATACTTTCATGAGGCTAATTGCTTAAATGATATACTTGTTTGAATGCTTGTGGATGAAGGCTAGTTGCTTGAATTAGGATAGTTTGATTAAATGTCCATTTTAGCCCCTTTTTTCAAGTGGCAAATTCATAAAAAAATTTCGAAACAAAACATAAAATTAAATATTCCAATTCTTGCAAATACCTTGTGTGCGCATCACGTAGTAATATAGCTAATAAATCGGAACAAGAGCATAAAATGTAAATAAAATCACATCATGATTAGTAGAAGCCGATCTTTGATCGGGCGAGTGGGGTGCTCAATTCATGACCTTCCCCTCTCGTACCTAAGTTCTCGAGCCGAGGCACTTTGGTGATGACAGACTAATGGCTTTTGGCACAAGTCTTGGGTTTTCCAAATTTTCCAAAAATATTTAGATAGCGACTCTAAAATCTGGCAAAGCAGTTCATTTTTGGCATTTGATTCAAAATCGATTTTCCAAAAGATTTACCGAATTTGGACTCTTTGGTGTTTATCTATTTCACATTGCACTTGTGAGATCAGATTCAGAATCGCGGGAGTCTGAACTGTAGGGCTTGTCGTCTTCCGAAAGGAGCACGAAAAGTTGAGCAATAATTTCTAGCGACTCTACTGGGGATTTAGAGAACTTGACTCGAAATTCATGATGTGAAATTTTATATACACTTATATGATCTTTGCATTTGCATTTTGCGTTGGTACGCTTAAGTCATTGTGTTTGTCGACTGTTATTCCTGGACGGTTTGCTGGAGGCGTGCCTAAAAGGCTGACCGGTCATGGGCTCTGCCATGTTGGAAACACAACCCTTGGATCTGGATTACCGCTATACCACTTGATCCACTTTTCACTTCTTGGTGTTAGGTATGAGAGGTATATTAGGTAATTTTGCCGAGGTACCCTTTTGACCATTCGACCTAGTTGCATATAGTGAAGTTATAGTGACTATTCCAACTTAGGCCAAGATACCACCCATTTGCAAGATGTTGTGAAACTCTTTGTTTGAAATAGTGCAGCCTAGATCATCCCAAAATCTAGGATAAGGTAACCCTATCCTCCTCATAAGGGTGTTTTGGTTCTTTTTACTTGATATGTGTTTTTTCAGTGAGATTGTACAGGATGGTTCATATCAGTATAAGTTTGAGAACAGAGTTCAGTGGGGATTATAGTTTAGTTATGTGTTTTAACTATTGTGAATTGGGGCCGAAGTGCTGTTCGATTTTGATTTTGTTTTTCTTTCTTTCTTTTGCTAGGTAGTTTACCATCATAGCTTCAAAAAGACCCAATATTCCCCAAGTTATGTGGACTCGTTCTGGCAACCTTTGCAAAGCTTAAGACCTTGTTGGTGGTCAGCCCGTGTTAGTCTTGCTTCCGCCAGTCACTCAACGAAGAAGGAATAAACAATCAGTAGCATTAGTACAAAGCACTCTGCAAACACCTATTCGTCCTTACTCAATCAGTTCACCAGCATCTAGTTCGCCAATGACACAAAATACAACACAGAACAAGGAGGAATTTGCCGCCATGATGTCGCTTTCCAAAGAACCATGGACATTGTAAACTAGAGGATGACTGCATAAGATGAGATTGTTGCCGATCTACGATGTACATCTGCAGAATCTGCATCAACTATACACCCGACCTTGGTTGCTCAGCCAAACCCGAATCTATCCCCATCGGTTGAAAACCTCCCAGTCCCAGATTTTTAGGAAATGTTTCCCCTAGCTCCGGCTTATCGGCCTCCGGTTCAACCTCCTGCAGGGATATTTTCTTTTGATATCAATAAAATTGATCCGGCCTTAGTCAAGATTGCTAGGTTAGAGAAAGCATTGAAGCAATCCCAAGGCTTCAACTCCATTCTAGATATCAAAGATGGGTACACCGAGGCCTCGATCAGATTACCGAAGAAATTTAAGATGTCCCACATTGACAGATTCGATGGGAGTGGGGATCCGATTGTGCATGTTTGGTTATTCTCAGACGTATTGAGGCTCATAGGTTTGGCTCGGGTACAAAAGCTTTCCTTGTTTGGGAGAACCTTGTTTGATGTGGTGGCCATCTGGTATGCTAAATTGGAAGACTCAACAAAGTGAAATTGAGACGAGCTATCTGAGGCATTTGCCAATCAGTATTCATATAACACCCAGATAGAAGTAACCATTAGTGAGCTTGAAACTACTACCCAGAACCCCAAAGAATCATTCATTGATTTTATTGCCCGGTGGAGAGCCAAGGTAGCTCGAATAACAAATAGGCATGCCGAAAGAGAGCAAGTTCGATTGGTGGTCTAGAACCTTGAGCCAGACATGTTACAGAGAATGATAGTTACGCCGTTGTCTACATTTGCCTTCTTACATGAGCTGGGGGTCCAGATTGAGAGTGTATTCGAAAAAGGGAATCATCCACAGAACAAGCAAACCCATAAGAAGGCTATTCTCCCAGAATACCAATGCTAGCAGTAGCACTATTCCACATCCTACGGATGTTAGTACTGCTGTTTCGACGGCCAAGATGGCTGATCCTTTTGCTACTGCCACAACCTCACAACCTTCACAAAGTACCGGTCCACCCCGGAATCGAAGAGTTTTTACTCCCCTCTCCATATGAGCCCAAACCACACTCTCAAGCTATTAATGCAAAAGGGGCATCTTAAGCCTCTTGATCCTCGTCTACTTCTAGACCTATTACCACCCGAAAATGACCTTAAATTTCCAAAAATATTTAGGTGGGGACTCTGAAATTTGGCAAATTAGTTCATTTTTGGCATATGATTCAAAATCGATTTTCTAAAAGATTTGCCAGATTTGGACTCTTTAGTGTTTATCTATTTCACATTGCACTTGTGAGATTAGATTCAGAATGGCGGGAGTCCGAACTGTAGGGCTTGTTGTCTTCCGAAAGGAGCGCGAAAAGTCAAGCTATAGTTTCTAGTGACTCTGTTGGGGATTTAGAGAACTTGACTCGAAATTCATGATGTGAAATTTTATCTACACTTATATGATATTTGCATTTGCAGTTGCATTAGTGCGCTTAAGTCATTGTGTTTGCCGACTGCTATTCCTGGACAGTTTGCCGGAGACGTGCCCAAAAGCCTTACCAAAAGGCTGACCGGTCATGGGCTCGACCATGTTGGAAACACAACCTTTGGATCTGTGTTACCGCTGTACCGCTTGATCCACCTTTCATTTCTCGGTGTTAGGTGTGATAGGTATATTAGGTAATCTTATCGAGATACCCTTTTGACCATTCGACCTAGTTGCATATAGTGAAGCTATAATGACCGGTCAGCCTTTTGGCAAGCCTTTTGGGCGAGCCTTCGGCAAACCGTCCAGGAATAGCAAATGGCAAACACAATGACTTAAACGCACCAATGCAAATGCAATGCAAAGAAACATATAAGTGTAGATAAAAAGTCATATCATGATTTTCAAGTCAAGTTCTCTAAATCCCCAGCAGAGTCGCCAGAAACTGTAGCCCGACTTTTTCGTACCCTCTTTTGGAAATTGAAATAAGCCCTACAGTATCGGACTCTTACGGTTCTCAATCTGATTCCACAAGTGCAATGTGAAATAGATAAATACCAAAGAGTCCCAATTCGGCAAATCTTTTTGAAAAATCGATTTTGAATAAAAAATGTCAAAAATGGATTGCTTTTCTAAATACTGAGTCGCCACCTATATATTTTTGGGAAATCTAAAAAACCCATGACTTATGCCAAAGGCTACGTATCCGTCATTACCAAGATTGTCTCAGCTCGAGAACTTAGGTACGAGAGGAAAATGTCATGAATGAATTGAGCACCCCTACTCGCCCGATCAATGATCGGCCTCTACTAAACATGATATGATTTTTATCAACACTATATGCTCTTGTTCTGGTTTATTAGGCTAGCATTACTACATGATACGCACACACACAAGTATAGACTAACTCGCAAAATTTGGAACACTTGATTCATGTTTGTTTTGAAAATTGCTTTGAATATGTACCACTTGAAAAAGTGATCGCAATTGAACACTACTCAAATTAATCCAATTCAAGCAACAAGCCTTCATCCATAGGTATTCAAGCAGTTATAGTAATTAAGCACTTTGCCTCATGGCAAGCATGCTAAACATGGTAACAATCACACTCATGCAATCATGCTACAGCGAGTAAAAGCTCACTTAGTGCTCCAAGCCAAAAGAGAAATGAGTTAGAAAAATGCATGATTTTAACTTATGCAATATGACTAATGCAACACATACAAAAATGCAACTAATAGACTCGACTACTAATATGGTATATGAAGTAATTTGATAACATGCGATCTACACACATATTCAAAGAAGTATTTAAACTAACAATGCACGTTAGAATGAAGAACCGAGCCTCAGTGCATGCTAGGGGTGAGCAGCGGATATACCGATCCGCCAAAACCAACCGAACGGAACCGATACACCACATTTTGAACAGATGCATGATGACGAACGGACACTTGCGGATTGATTTTCTCCAATCCGCCAATTTGGCGGACGGATGGCGGATTTGAGATTCCTTTGGCCACAACCGAACCACCAAACCGCGAGCACCCTTAGTAATTTATAAGAGTTTGTGTTTTCAATTTGTTTAAATATTCTGTTTCTATTTTCAATTGAAAAAGAGTTCAAATATTCTGTTGAAAAAAAGTTTTCAACTTGAATATATTTTTTGAATTGAAAAAAATAAACGTATTATTTATCTATATTTTTTGGTTTTTAAATCTAACTCTAAAAGTGATAAATAGAAAATATAATATATGTTGGTTGGTTTTTGGTTTCAAAAATATATATAAATGTAACAATACAGAGACATACAATCTCTACTATTGCTCTGTTCATGATTTTAGTGGTCTGAATTGTTTTTATATTTTAAGAACCACAGATTGTAATACTTTTTGTAGATGAGGCATGCTGTGATTGTAATATGTAGATGAGGCATGCAGTGATTATGATATTCTAAAGTTTCAAACTTTCTTTCTTTAGATGAGGCATGCAGTAATTGTAATACTTTTTAAGTCATTGACTGTAATACTTATTTTTTATTTTTTTGAGGAAATGCACAAGTTGAACTATGTTAAAAATTTATAAAATTTCAAACCGCCAAACCGATTCGCATCCGTCCGCCAAACCGCCAATCCGCTCAATCCACATCCGCCGGATTGGCGGACGAATGCAGATTGATTTTCTCCAATCCGCCAATTTGGCAGACGGATAGCGGATTGGAGGTTCCGTGGCCGCAACCGACCCGCGCCCACCCCTAGTGCATGCAAGGCAAATGGATGCAAACATGAAGTATGCTAAACAAAACGTGATATCCCTAAGCTAACCATCATAAGCTAGTAAATAAAAGGGAGAAAGACGTGGGATTGGAAGACATACACATTATTACAGTGCGCTCTCACGAAGGAGAGTCCGAATGAACTAACTAACTAATTAGCAAACTAATTAAGCTAACTATTACAAAATGAAATGAATAAATAGCTAAACTGCTTAACTAATTATTACAACAAATTAATCAACTATTCTAGCTAACTAATTTAATTTAACTAATTAAATAATTACAACACAAGTGCAATTAAAAGAAGTAAGTAAGCTAAACAATTAAGTACTAAGCTAACTACTCCGCCTCGGGAAGCGAGGGATGTTTATGCGCATGCTCAGTTTCCACTCGAAAAGGCCACTGTTTTGCTTCAGAGAGCCTCTATTGCACAGAAAACACATACACTATTGCCCACTTCTAGAATAACTCTACTTTACCTTAAAAACACATTGCTGAATTTTGCATCAGTAGCCGGCCGGCCAGTGATGAGGGCTTGTTGGCCACCAGTGATAGCCGGTCAGCCATTAAAGGTGGCCTACCGGCCATGGAAAATGGCCTGTCGGCCACTGCTACCCAGTTCACCTTGCTGCAACAGAGGACAACCAAAGCATGCACAGGGTATTCTCAAGGGTTGTTTGCACAACTCACCCCTCTTTTTTATGAACAAACCAAAAGAGTAATGAACTTAAGTCACAAACCACCAACTCAAGCAATTTTATTGTATGATGGCTTGTGAATCAAAGTGTGCAAGTTCAATGAATGCAACAAAAATGAGACTCTCAAAACCACCTCGCTATCATGGAAGATCAAGAGAAGCAGTGGCCTTGGAAATTTGAACCATTTCATCACTAATAAGTATGAAATGCCTCAAGCTTCCATGTGTTCAATTAACGTTCGATTCAACACAACCAAATTGTTATCTTGCTCACTTTTAGTCCCATTTTAATTACATCATTTTAGATTACCATCCATTCTTTAATTCATTAAGTCCAATGGTGAATTTAAGTCCTCTAAATGGAAAGAAGGCTCAAACCAAGTGTTGTCTTAGACATGAAAGAGACATCATACCATTAGTAATGAACCCCCTAAGAGATTAAACCATTAAGCATGACATCTCAATCTCATGCTTAAACAAACAAGTTGTTTGAACCACTTTCAAAGCAAAACAAAAGCCAATAAAGGAGGGAGGTTGCAGAGATGATTAAGTGTGATTATAAGTATGGAAAACCATAAATAAATGCAGTCGACACAAATAAGATGGTGTCTAAGATCTAGAACACCAAACTCATGAGGACAATTACACTACAAGCATGCAAAAGAAAGCTCAAATACAACTATCAACCAAAAATAGTGCTAAAACAGGTTTAAAATAGTCCTAAAACATGCTAGAATTAAGCTAAAAAAGCTAGATTAATAAGCTAAAACATAGCATAAACTAGGCTAGTAAGCAAGACACAAGGAGGGGCGGCTAACCCCTCCAATTTTGGACTTTAAAACATGATTTTAACCACTGAAAAAGCTTTGAAAATCAGTGTTTAAAAGCTCAAAAACAGATAGTAAAAGAGTGGGAAACAAAAGGGAAAAGGCCTTCAAAACAAGGTACAAAGAAGGGTGAACCACCCCTCAACCTTTAATGGCCTTAGAACCCAAGTTTCAGCCAAAAAATACAGAGTTTTTATTGCCCAAAATAGTTAGAAAATGAAAAGAGAAAGAGTAGACAAAGCAAGCAAATAGGCAAAGCCTTATACCTTTGAAGAGGAAAACCAATTCCAAGCAACAAAACCAAGGAAACACACCCTCTAGAGCTCCAACAAGGCTCAAGAATACCTCAGCTCAAAGATGAAGAGGTTTGGCTAAGAGTGTATAGGCAAAGGTTTAAGATTGGTAAGCAAAAGTGTAAGCATTTGCTAGAGAAGGAGAGAATTGTAGAGAGAGAGGAAAAATTTTGTTCTAAAACTTTTCTAACCTTAAAACATGAGAAGGAGGCCTCCTATATATAGAAAACATGAATTCCCCTCAAGAATATCCAGCCCTACACGTGGAGGCAGATGCATGCATCTGTGCAAACAGCTGGCACAGTTGTCACAAAATATCTGCGAAAGAAACTGGTGGCCGGCAGGCCACATTAATGGTCGGCAACCCAAAAGTAATGGCCGGTAGCCGAAAAAGGTAGCCAGCAGGCCACCAAGGGTTGTAGGTTTGAAGAACCAAGGCTTGGTCTAAGAATGAGGCAACAAGGGTGTAGGGTTTGAAAGGCTCAAAGCTGTGGCATTCCGCTGAGGACTTCGAGCACTTGACAAGCATATAGACTTATCATCGGGTGTGCATGCGATAATGTCCAAGTTGTAAGGGCTGTCAAAAATAGGGTGTCTACACCTTTTGACCATTCAATCTAGTTCCATATAGTGAAGCTATAGTGACTATTCCAACTTAGGACAAGAGGCCACCCATTTGCAGGATGTTGTGAAACTTGTTGTTTTAAATAGTGCAACCTAGATCATCCAAAAATCTAGGACATGGTAACCCTATCCCCCTCATAGGGGTGTTTTGGTTCTTTTTACTTGATATGTGCTTTTTCAGTGAGACTGTATAGGATGATTCATATCAGTATAATTTTGAAAACAGAGTTCAGTGGGGATTACAGTTTAGCTATGTGTTTTGATTGTTGTGAATTGGGGCCGAAGTGCTGTCCGATTTTGATTTTGTTTTTCTTTCTTTCTTTTGCTAGGTAGTTTATCATCATAGCTTCTGAAAGACCTAATATTCCCCAAGTTGTGTGGACTTATTTTGGCAGGCCTTGCAAAGCTCAAGACCTTGTTGGTGGTCAACCCGTGTTAGTCTCGCTTCCGCCAGTCACTCGATAAAGAAAGAATAGACAGTTAGTAGCATCAATACAAAGCACTCGGCAAACACCTATCTATCCTCACTTAATCAGTTCAGCAACATCTAGTTCACCAATGGCACAGAATACAGTACAGAACACGGAGGAATTTGCCTCCATGATAACGGCTTTCCAAAGGACCATAGACACTGTAAACCAGAGGATGGCTGCACAAGATGAGATTATTGCTGATCTACGACGTACATTTGGGGCATCCGCATCAATCGTACACCCCATCCCGACTGTCCAACCAACTTGGATCTACCCCCACCGGTTGAAAGCCTCCTAGTCCCAGTTTTTCAAGAAATGTTTCCCCCAGCTCCGGCTTATCGGCCTCCGGTTCAACCTCCTACTGGGATTTTTCCTTTTGATATCAAAATCCGGCCTTAGTCAAGATTTCTAGATTAAAGAAAGCATTGAAGAAATCCTAGGGCTTCAACTCCATTCCAGATATCAAAGATGGGTACGCTGAGGCTTCAGTCAGATTACGGAAGAAATTTAAGATGCCCTACATCGACAGATTCGATGGGAATGGGGATCCGATTGTGCATGTCCGGTTATTCTCAGATGTATTGAGGCCTATAGGTTTGTCTCGGGCACAGAAGCTTTTCTTGTTTGGAAGAACCCTGTCTGATGTGACGGCTATTTGGTACGCTAAATTGGAAGACTCAACAAAGCAGAATTGAGAGGAGCTATTTGAGGCATTTGTCAATCAGTAAGCTGGAGGTTACCACCCAGAACCCCAAAGAATCATTCATTGATTTTGTCACCCGGTGAAGAGCCAAGGCAGCCCGAATGACAAATAGGCCTGCTGAAAGAGAGCAAGTCTGACTGGTGGTCCAGAACCTTGAGCTAGATATGTTGCTGAAAATGATAGTGGCGCCGTTGTCACATTTGCCTCTTTATATGAGCTGGGGGTCCAGATTGAGAGTGCATTCAACAATGGGTATCATCCACAAAACAATTGAACCCACAAGAAGGCCATTCTCTCAGAGTACCAATGCTAGCAGTAGCACTATTCCATAGCCTGCGGATGTCAGTAATGTTGTTTCGACAGCCAAGATGGCTGATCCTTTTGCTACTGCCATAACCTCACAACCTTCATAAAGTACTGGTCCATCCCTAAATCGAAGAGTTTTTACTCCTCTCCACATAAGCCCAACCCACGCCCTCAAGTTATTAATGCAAAAAGGGCATCTCAAGCCTTTTGATCCTCGTCCACTTCCAGACCCATTGCCACCCAAACATGACCCTACCCAGTATTGTATCTTCCGTCAACAACATGGCCATCCTACGGACATGTGCTACCGTCTACATCATGAGATCTAAGATCTCATTGATAACAAAGTCATCGCCCCACCCGCTAAACCAAACGTAACAACCAAACCACTTCCTGTACATAACCAAGTCCCCCCGTCTAGAAATATTAACCACATCCATACACTATCGTCCACTTTCAACCTTAGCATATACATTACCTCATCCCACCTACCAAAATCGAAGGTGGTCATTCCAGAAGGCACAGGCATGTGTATGATGGATTTAACACCACAAACTTAACCCAGGCCCAAGGCAGTAGAAACGGAGAAAGAGAAGAATGCACTAAAGACAGGGTTGCCTAATACCCGTGTCATAGAGAAGGAGGTTTCGCTTGCAGAGGAATACGATCCCAGTTTATACATTGTGGCCATCGATCAACTGAAGCCAGTAGTCATACTGTTGAAATTTCTCAGCATCAATGCTATGAGGGAAGACCAAATGGCGCAGAATCCGAATGAGTGGCCCGAGCAAGGCCTGAATGACTTAGCAAACCTAGATGATGATTTGGCATAATTAGAAGATGATCTGGAGGATCTTTACTTCTTCGAGGAAGAAGATACAAGCTGTGTGCATATGGGATGGTAGGACCCGAGCCAGCCAGAAACAAGCAATGAATGGTTGAGTGAAGAAGAGTCCGATGTGGAGGAACAGATAGAAGAGATTGGGACAGAAGAGAAAATCGCTGCTAATGGCAAGGCTGAGGCTGTACCTTTGATTGAGAAAGAACAGGCACTGGAACAATTTCAAAGGGAAATGATAGAGGAGATCTATACGAAGATAGCTCTGGAACAAAAAAGGGAAAAAGAGAAAGAAAAGGTTGAGTCTACAACCGACAGTGTTCAAAATGCCAAGAAAACAGAGTGGGACCCCAGCGACCGGAAAAGGATGTTGAGGAAACTCAAAAAGCACCGGGATGTTAAAACTTGAGCTGTAGTGGAAGAATAATGGTATGATGATAGGGCGCGTGATGTTAATATGCTTTGGATAGAACCTGATGCCAGCCTGGCCATGAATAGGGAAGAGTGGTGAGAAGACAGTGACCTAAGTCATGTGTACACTGACAAAAGCTGGAACGCTAATACCCCAGATGACACCTGGTATACCAATGAGATCAATCATATGACCCGGAGTGGTCGATACTTCAAACATGCAACATTAGACCAGCTAGAGACCTTTAAAACCCAGGGGATTATATTGCTACAAGGTCATGCCCTTTGGCCTAAAAAAATGCAAGGGCAACGTTCTAACAGATGATCACCAAAATATTTGAGCCGTTGTTAGGCAGAACAATGAAAGCTTACATAGATGACATGGTTGTCAAAAGTAAGAATGAAGGGGATCATCTCAAGGACCTAGCTGAGATGTTTTAAATTTTGAAAACCCACGAATTGCGACTGAATGCATCTAAGTGTGCATTTGGCATGGGGTCAGGAAAGTTTCTTGGCTTTCTTGTAACCGATCGGGGTATAGAAGCCAATCCATCTCAAATCAAATCCATTCAAGACCTAGAGAGGCCCAATACGGTCAAAGAAGTACAGTATCTCACAGGCTTGGCCATAGCGCTAAACCAATTCATAAGTCGATCGCCAGATAGATGTCGGTCGTTCTTCCAGGTGCTGAAGGCCAAATTCGAATAGGACGACGAGTGCGACCGCGCTCCGAGAAGCTTGAAAGAATACATGACCTCATCGCCGTTGTTGGTAACCCCTATACCAGAAGAAGAACTTTTTCTATACTTAGCAGTTTCTCTACATGCAGTTAGCGCAGTGTTGGTACGAGCTGAGGAAATACAACACCTACCCATCTTTTATGTTAGCAAGATATTTGTTGGGTGCCAAAACAAGATATCTACCATTAGAGAAGTTGGCCTTAACTTTGATGATGGCTTCCAGAAAATTATCGCACTACTTCCACACCCATACTATGATTATTTTAACAGCATTCCCTTTAAAAGCCTTGTTTGAAAGAACGGATTTTTCTGGGTGAATTTTGAAGTGGGCAGTGGAGTTAGAACAGTTTGGCCTTAAGTTTCAGCCAAGAACCACCATAAAAGTGTAAGCTTTGACAGACTTTGTGGCCGAGTTTTTCCCAGGAAGTCATCAGGTTTGCCCAATCGACTTAAGCGAGGAAAGGGAAAAATGTGCCGTAAGGATAATGCAGCCCCTACAGCAGGTCACTCAACTGCATAGCGAACCATTCAGCCTTACAGAAAGGGAAGAAGGAGCAAACCGTAGTACGACAAGCAAGGACTCGACTGAAAGTGAAGTCCTAAGACAGCCAGACAATGAAGACCAGATCATAATGACGGACAACAACTTAGAAGAAGACAGCGTCAGCACCGACGCCCCTGATTCTAAGGCGTCATCAAATCCCTCAACTTGCTGGAAGTTCTTTGTAGGAGAGATATGTAAGCTCTTTGTAGATGAAGCGTCCAACAACATGGTGCAGGACTCGGCATAGTTCTAATCTCACCAGATGGCTTGACCATTGAACAGGCAATCAACCTTGGCTTTCCAGCATCCAACAATGAGGCGGAGTATGAGGCATTATTAGCGGGTTTGAAGACAGCATTTCGTATGGAGGCCACCGAGCCGATGGTAGACAGTGATTCCCAACTTGTAGTCAACCAAATTTCGGGCGACTATGAAGTAAAAGATGATAGAATGGCCAAGTACCAAGAGTTTTTCAGAAAGGAGATCATGAAATTTGAAGTGGTTAGGATAGAGCAAATTAGACGAGAAGAAAATAATAAGGCAGTTGAGCTGGCCGGTTTTGCGTCAATAGCAGATACGTCTATCCCACACCCATTGTTAATAGATTTCCTACCAAGACCAAGTATTAAGGAGCCAGAAGTGGCCGAAGCATGCTGCGCCTATCTAGGACTTTCTTGGATGGATCCCATCATAGTGTTTTTAAAAGATGGCATTTTTTCTCAAGAAAAGAAGGAAGCCAACAAAATTTGCGCCAAGTCATAGTGATTTTGGATTTTCTCATCCCTGGCGTTGTACAAGAAATCCTTCATAGGACCATACTTGATGTGTGTCCATCCTAGCAATGTCACGACCCGAACCCGCCCCTATGGGTTAAGGCCATAACCGGCCAGTAATCACGAGATTACTTACGGCCTCAAACCAAATAAACAAAACTCATCAGAGTAAAGGGGCCAAACGGAAGCAAATTTAAAACTTTGTCCATAGAGTTGTGCTTATATGCACACCATAACATTCCAAACATTCACATATTAATAACTCACATCGAAATATGTACTAACACGGAACACTGTACATACAGGATCATACAAGTTTAAGTCAGTCGAACCCAAGACTTATATACAAAAGTAGTCCAATGCTTTCGCCAACATAACAAAACTATGAACAAAGGACAAAGGCGAAGACAGTCTCGTGCGTGAGACGTTGGGCTGACTCCTCAAAACTCTGACTGTTTTTCACAATTTCACCGAGGCTGGTTCTGGACGTCCCTTGGCTCACCTACATGTACATGAATGAGCGTGAGCGAAAGCCCAGTGAATAATATTAATAAGGAAGATACATAAGTAATCTTTGAAACAGTTACAGCAGACGGCCTTTGGACCAATCACTTGTATCAATCGGCCTTCGGGCCAATCATTTATGTCAATCGGCCTTCAGCCCAATCATTTATGTCAATCGGCCTTCGGCCCAATCATTTATATCAATCGGCCTTTGGCCCAATCATTCATGTCAATCATCCTTCGGTCCAATCATTTATGTCAATCGGCCTTCGGCCCAATCATTCATGTCAATCGGCCTTCGGCCCAATCATTTACGTCAATCGTTGTCCACCATTCAAATTAATAAACTTACAAAACTTACATAGAAGTAAACAATTTGGACAATAACATATCTCAAATATCTTATGAAAACATTACTCACAGTGATCGGCTTGTGGATTTGCCCTGGAGCTTGACCCTATACATCATATAGCACATATGAGTCATAAACGATTCAATCCATTCTTTAATTCACATATTTCTCTTTAGGCTTCATTCTTATCTCTTTAACTCAATTACAATGCTCAATGTATGCCTAAGAGTACTTAGGAGTGAAAGAGAACAGAAAATGAAACACAGAAGCCCTTTTCAAAATTTCAGAAAACAGGGTCCCTGTTCGAGTGTGGACTTCCCCGCTCGAGCGGACCCATGAGGTCTGCAAAAGTACTGGTTACATCCATTTCACGCTCAAGCGCCAACCCAGCTGCTCGAGCTGAAGATCTGTCTACATAGCTCCCCACTCGAGCGTGAACTTCCCCGCTCGAGCGGACGCCATGTCTGCAAAATATGCTGAGAGCTCGTATTTTATGCTCGAGCGGCGGTTTCCCTGCTCGAGCGGACATCAAGAATTCTGGGTTTTCTAGAATTTGTTCTTGAGCTCAATTCGACCTCCAAAGGTTCTAAACTCATAATTTGGCTCAAACTTCATATATATATGTACTAACATGGTACAAACACTAAATTACAACACAATGGAGCTCAATTTCACAAATTAATCACATTCATGTCCCAATCTACACCAAATTCACTTTCAACATAACAATTTCATACATTCAAGCTCATACCTCTTATGAATGATACATGCATGTGAGATATAACTTCCATTTCAACTCAAATTGTACAAATGGTGGTCACAAGCATGGATTCTAGCCACAATTTTACATGGATCATATTTTTCATGCTCAATTATGCAAATTCATGGTTATTATGCACATGCTTGTATTCCATGACTTCAAATACAACAAAATCAACCCAATTTTCTTATGATCAAGCTAACTCATGTTCTTGACCATTAATCAAACTTGAATTCACAATTTACAAACAAAAATCCAAGAGTCAATGGTTGGTTACTCACCTAGGAGCCTTGATTCTCACAATTGTGGCCAAGTCTTGCACCTAGCCTTCCCAATTCACAAATTATAAGCCAAAATACACCAAGATGCCTCATTTCCCTCTCAAGGTTGGCTCTCTCTCTCTCTCTCTTTCTAAGACACAAATTCTGATTTTTGAGCTCAAGTAAGTGAATTGGGTGTAGTGCCTTTCCTTGCATAAGTCCCACTAATTCCAATTTATTAATATAAAACAATTGGGCACTTAATTCGTTAATTTAATCTAATTAATTTAATCCGAATCAATTTCCAATTAAATTTCACCGTAAGCTCTAAAAATTACGCTAATCACAAAGGCGCAATCGATTTTAGTTTCTGTGGCCGATAGGGCCTTCAATTTAATTTTCAAAGCAGATAATCAAACAGATATTCCTACGGTGAATAGATAGAAATTCAAAGTCACATATTTTCATATAATGGCACACAAACTCACATTAAACACATAATCATATTCATATTAAGGACCAAATAGCACAAAACGGAACAGGGTTATCACAAGCAAGGTCGAGGCATTCTTATTTGAAATTCATGAAGGCATGAGTATGAGTTATCGAGGAGGGCGATCCCTGGCCTACCGCATTATTTCACAAGGGTATTGGTGGCCATCATGCAAGCGGATGCAGAGAAATATGTCAAGAAGTGTGAGAAATGTCAAAAGTTCACACATCAAATACATCAACCGACCAGAGAACTCCTACCTTTGACCAACCCTTGACCTCTTGCAATGTGGGACTTGGATATAGTAGGGCCACTCCTAACCGCGCCGAGTAACAGGAAGTTTTTTCTCGCGGCAACGAACTACTTCACAAAGTGGGTGGAGGTAGAAGTACTCACACCCATAAAAGAAAAATACGTCAAGAAGTTTGTCTGGCATAACATCATAACCCGGTTTGGAATCCCCAAGGCTTTGATATTTGACAACGACACTCAGTTTGATAGAAAAATCTTTAGGGGTTTTTGCGAAAAATACAAGATAGAATTTTATAACTCTACACCGGCATACCTCCAAGCCAATGGCCCAACTGAAGCTTTTAACAAGGTAGTCTTAGATGGTCTAAAACAAAGGTTGGAAAAAGCAAAAGGCAAATGGGCTGAGGAATTTCTCCACGTCTTATGGGCTTACAAAACTACACATCGGCGGTCAACTAGCAAAACACCTTTTTTCCTTAACTTATGGCATGGAGGCAATAATCCCTCTGAAAGTTGGCCTCCCCACCATCAAAAGTGAAACTTTTGATTTGGACTTGAATGGCGAGGCCATAGCCCTAGAACTAGACTTTGCAGAATAGAGAAAAGAAAGGGCATTGATACACATTGCCTCATATCAACAGGAGTTGTCCAAGAAATACAATAAAGCAGTGCACCCAAGGCAATTCAAGATTGGAGATTGGATACTGCGCAAAATAATGGAAAACACTTTGGTGCCTGGAGATGGCAAATTAAGATCTAATTGGGAAGGACCATACAGAGTGACTGGTTTGGCAGGAAAATGGTCATATCACCTACAAGATCTGGACGACCGAGCTATTCCAAGGCCGTGGAACACAGCCAATCTCAAAGTATTTTATTTTTAGATCTTCTTTGAACACTTGTAACTTTTCTTTCAATAAAACAAGTAGACATTTTTTTTTTCTAGAAAAAATTCTTTTCTCTGTTTGTAAAAATTGTTCGTACTCATTACCCGACTAGGGGGGCAAGAAGAAGGTTGTTAGGTTTGGCCAATACTTTTTCATTCTTCAGCCGAGATAAAGATCTAGGTTCAAGAAGGCTGGCAGGTTTGACCAACATTTTTTCATATCGACCCACCCGCGTCCCATACTTTGATCCATCCCATCAGCCCTTAATCCATACCTCACTAACCTTTCCTCTCCATCTTGGCTTACAAACATCACCCTGATCTCATCATCACAACCTATAAAAGCCAAATGGACCTACTCAGACCTCCGAGCTGGTTCGAATCTGAGTTCAGCGGACTCTGCCAGGAGGTGCTTGGTACCTGGCAAGGGGGTGTGGTCATGGACCTGGCCCTTGGGGTTGATCTCCGATTCAATCCATCGGAAGATTCGAAAGTGGTAGTGGGATTAAAAGTTTAGAACGGAGCTTTCAAATAGCGAAACAATCATACCTCATCTTTGGAAGAAAAATTAGAGTATATGAGATTTGAGAGACCTTAAACTATTAAAAAATATATATATATTATGAACCTCTCATTTTATTAAAAATTAAAGAAAAATGTTAGATTAAATGATTCTTTTTTTTAAATCTTTTCAAACCAAGCTTATCTGCTCCGATAAAATTTAAAAAAGAAAAAAACTCTAATACGTTAATCATATTGCGCAAGATAAACGTGGCAGAATTATCAGCGCCAAATCAATTTTTAAAGAGGACGACCCAAAATTGACGTGCAGAAGGGCCTCGAGAAAAAATTGCAAAACGCGACAGAAAATTAAAAAGCTGCGTTTGTTTCATCTAATCATATAGGTTATGCTCCGGAGTTCTAATTAGAGCGGCAAAAAATAGTTCTAATGAACTGTCAATCAATAAAAAAAATAAAAATAAAGTAAAAAAAAAAATAAAAATAAAAATAAATTAATACTCTATTAGAACTCTTCTTTTATAAGCCTAAATCATTTTTGAATCATATATTATATACACACTCCACCCTGACTCCATTTAACAATTCCCATTTATTCTCTCTCTCTCTAATCTTCATCTTCATCTTCATCTCTGCAAATCCCAAACCCAAAACAACAACGACGAATCATGAGCTGGTGGTGGGCTGGTGCGATCGGCGCTGCAAAAGCAAGTCTCCAATCTCTCAAACCCATCTCTCAATCTATCCATTTATTTCAATCAAACTAACATACGTGTTTTCTTTATTGATCTACAGAAGAAATTCGAAGAAGACGATGCACCCCCAAAGTACCAGAGCGTAGCCCTAATCATCGGCGTCACCGGCATCGTCGGCAACAGCCTCGCCGAGATCCTCCCTCTCTCCGACACCCCCGGCGGCCCCTGGAAAGTCTACGGCGTCGCTCGCCGCCCTCGTCCGCCTTGGAACTCCGACTACCCCATCGAATACATCCAATGCGACATCTCCGACTCCGACGACACCCAATCCAAGCTCTCAACCCTCGATGACGTCACTCACCTTTTCTACGTCTCTTGGACCAATCGGTCTTCCGAGTCCGAGAATTGCCAAGCCAATGGATCCATGTTTCGAAACGTTCTCAATTCGGTGATCCCAAACGCCCCAAATCTCCAACACATCTGTCTCCAAACGGGTGGGAAGCATTACATCGGACCGTTCGATCTCGCCGGAGGAAAATTCGAACCACACGATCCTCCCTTTACTGAAGATCTTCCGAGGTTGAGTTCTCCGAATTTCTACTACACTCTCGAGGATATTCTCTTCGAAGAGGTTGAGAAGAAAGAGGGTTTGACGTGGTCTGTGCATAGACCCGGTGTGATTTTTGGGTTTTCGCCATATAGTTTGATGAATATAATTGGAACTTTGTGTGTTTACGCTGCGATTTGCAAGCATGAGGGTGTTCCAATGAGGTTTCCGGGGACTCGGGCGGCGTGGGAAGGCTATTCCGATGCCTCCGACGCTGATTTGGTCGCCGAGCATCAGATTTGGGCTGCGGTGGATCCGTATGCGAAGAACGAAGCGTTCAATTGCAGTAATGGTGATGTGTTCAAGTGGAAGCATTTCTGGAAGGTGTTGGCAGAGCAATTTGGGGTTGAGTGTGGTGAATTTGAAGAGGGGTTGAATTTGAAGTTGGAGGAGATGATGAAAGATAAAGGGCCAGTTTGGGATGAGATTGTGAGAGAAAAAGGATTGGTGGAAACTAAATTGGAAGAGGTGGGATTGTGGTGGTTTGTTGATCTCATGCTCAGTGGTGAGGGTATGCTGGCCAGTATGAACAAGAGCAAAGAACATGGGTTCTTGGGTTTCAGGAACTCGAAATCGTCATTCGTTTCGTGGATTGATAAGACGAAAGCTTACAAAATTGTTCCTTAGATTGATGATTATTGTGATTTGGGTCTTTCTTCTCTTGGTGATTGTCAATATTGTTATTTTGTTGAGTTGAAACAACAGAGAATAATCGTGAATGCAAGATATTTGCTTCTGAAACAAACCCTGTATTTTTGGTTCCCATGGTTGTAGTCGTTCATTTCACATCATATATTTTTGTTGGGTTTGTTGTATATTTGTTGTGTGTGGCATTGGTGCCTCTACTGGAAATCATATCTGCAAATTGTCAACTGTTTGATTGGTCTAGAACAGGGTAACAATTCGAACACAGAAGAACCATGATGTTTTCAGACTCAAAATTTATGCCCAAATTCCGATCCTAGAGTTCCCATGGTACTAATACAAGTTTAGGGTTTAACTAGTTCATTTGATCAGAATTTTTATACTTTTTTACAAGTTCAATAGTTTAAATATTGTCTGCAACAAGACTCTCCCATCCTAAGCTACGGCCTCTAATATACTTCTAAAAAATGTGGTTTGGTTTGAAAAACTGGCCAAATCTTAGGCTGAAAGGGGGTAGTTTGGGTCACTATAGTTCAGTTCAGCTCAGTGACAGTGATTTTACCCATTTGATTGTTAGGTTTTCTGGTTTGGTTTTAAAAATGACCAAATCTTAGGCTGAAAGGGGTAGTTTGGGTCAGCATAGCTCAATTCAGCTCATTGACAGTGATATAACCTGTTTGATTGTTAGGTTGGTTAAAAAACACACAAGGAAGCTTTGACTGGAAGTTGGGAACTTGCATTCTTATGTGTTCTTTCTTGTGGGAGGGAGCTATTCTTAGGACTTTCAAATTTGGGGTTGTATATAGAGTTGTGGTATACCCATTTTTTTTTTTTTTTTTTTTTTTATATAGAGTTGTGGTAGAGACCTCCTAAATTTAGTGGTATACCCTATTTGATAGTTAGGTTGGTTTAAAAAAACAAACGAGGAAGCTTTTGCTGGAAGTTGGGAACTTGCATTCTTATATATATTCTTTCTTGTGGGAGGGAGCTGTCTGGTCTTAGGACTTTCAAATTTGGGGTTGTATATAGAGTAGTGGTAGAGACCCCCTAAATTTAGTGATATACCTTATTTGATTGTTAGGTTGGTTAAAATACACAAAAATAAGCTTTTACTGGAAGATGGGATGGGAACTTGCATTCTTATGTGTTCTTTCTTGTTGGGGTTGTATACAGAGTAGTGGTAGAGACCCCCTAAATTTAAACACATTGACGGGGCAGGGGAAACTCCTGTTGAAAGTTGGGTACTTGCAGTCTTATGTGTTCTTTCTTGTTGGAGGGACGGTTGTTATGACTTTAATTGGGAGTTTAAGTGGGTGTTGGGGAAGTGGATTTTTATGTAGGTTTTTTTAGTTGTAGGATATTATTGGAGAAATTTTTTTTGTTTTTGGGAAGATAGTTGGTTTTTTTTGTGGTTAGATGTGATGTTTGTGAGAGAAAAAGTGAAATGATTATGGAGTTGGATGTGATATTTTGTTTGGATATGTTTTTTTTGATTTTGCAAAAAATTTATCTTTTAGTGAAAAAAATCAAAAAAAAAAAATGGCCAACCCAAGTTCCCAAAGACCACCACATGTTAGAGACTTGTAAAATATAAACTTCAACTTTTATCTGTACTGACATGGCGGGGTTTGTGTTAGTTGATTCTTAAACATATAAAAAAAGGGTTTGGTTATGGTGTGCAACTTACACCTTATACCTTACACTTACACCTTACACTTACACCTTTTGTAAAAAATTAAACCTTACACTTACACCTTTTTTGAGGTTGCACACCATGTGCAACCCACTTACACCTTACACCTTACCCTTACACCTTACACTTACACCTTATACTTATACTTACACCTTACACTTACACTTTTTGTGTAAGTGGCACATAGTGTGCACTTGCACACTTAAGAAAACTCCATAAAAAAATTACATGTAACGGAGGATTCACGTCATTAAGGGTAAATTTTGAGGTAATGTTTTAGGAGTCCCAAAGAATTTTTCTTGTATATATTTGAATAAAATGGAGAATATTTTCAGTGATTGGCAGCTGTTTTTGCGTGGAATATATACTAGAATTCTTAAAATCCATAGAGTGAGATGATTTCCTCCGTTTTGCTTCTTATTCTTCTTTTTAATATATATTTTTTTCTTCTTTATGTTTTGGCTTGTTCTCGCTTGATAGTTTGGGTATGTCTCATCTATCCACTTTCTCTACCAATATCAATTATAATATTATAGAATATCACATGTCTATACTCTGAGATTACTGAATAATTACTTTAGAGAAATTATTAAATATTTTCGAAGTACTACGTGTCTGTATTCCTTAATTAATCATCGTTTAATATCTCTCCTCATGTTCTCCAATCACCTAATACAATACTCCACTTACTCACCTTCTCTACCAATCATAATGTTGTTGGCTTATTTTTCATATGAAGGAAAATATCATAAATGTGAACGTGCCAGTAAGGATTGAAAAATCCTTACAGATTAAATTTAAGCCAATTATTAAGCGATTGTGTTGACGGTTCTTTTGTCTCAATGAAGAGGATTTCAAAATTATCAAGTGTAGAGAAAAAAAAAATTAACAGAAGAATGAGGGAGATAGAGAAAGATGATTGCGTGAACAATCGAGATGATTGAGTGAACAATCAAAATAATAATTACTTACCTCTACTACTATGCTTTGAAAATGAAGTGCATAAAATGCTTCAAAAAGGAAGTGCTGAAAATAAATATTTCGAAAAGGAAGTGCGTAAAATAAAATGCAGGAAATATAATGACAAGAAAAATAGAAATCAATTGTCTTTGATTTGAATTATGGATTCGTTTTTTACAATGTAGCCATGAATAGCTATTTACAGGCAAACATTTGTAGGACAAAACTACCTAAAATTACCCATTCTTCCACTCCTTCCATTTCATACTCCATGATTTTTCATAACTTTCTTCAACCTCTACTTCATATTTTATGTTCTCCACTTTATTCTCCGTTATCTTTCTACATATCATAACTTCTCATAATCTCCAAATGAGTAGGAGTGTGTCGCATGTCTTGTAATTATATAAATAATAAATAATAAAATTACATATTTATAGTGCCAACATTATCTCCCGCGGTTATTAAAAATGATGTTTATTTAAATTTTTGAATGGCCAAACCAAGTACATGACTAAACTAAGCAATAAAGTGCTTCGAATGATATAATAGCATCAAATGTTCACAATTTTGTCGGTTGAATGCAAGAGCCATTGTTTGACTACAATCGAAGCACACATACTGTCATTATTTTGTGCCTTAAATTTGAAAAGATAAGCCATTTTCAACCACTGATTTAAATGCATAGACTTTGTCTAGTCAAGTTCAACATTTCAAATGGCTAAGTTGTTCTTTAGTGCATCAAACTCATCAAAACAATGCTTAAAGATGATTGTTTTATTAGTCTTTTCATCAAAATTAAATTTTGATGTGAACCACAAATTCAAAAAGGATTTTGAACACCAAGAATCATAGTACAAGATGACCTTAAAAATTCAAACAACTTGACATTTTGAATAATTTCAAAAAATTCAGATTCATGAATATTGAATTGTTCATCATTCTTAGCCATGTCTGGCTTGAGAACATATTCTTTGACCAAATAACTTTCATCATACATTGACAAATAGGGCTGTTTTTTTATTTTTATTTTAACCATTAATGACTTATGAAAATCTTCCATAGACATGTTATTTCCATGGCTTGACTTTCTAAGAATGGGTTTTTCAACCCCCCGAGCCTTATAAGGAACATCATTTTCAACCATATTTGGCTCAACAACATGCTTTTTAGCTATGTTATATTCATAAGTTGGCTCTTTAAAAATGAATTTTTTAATCCCCTAAGCCATTGATGAAGTCAAGTCTTTCCTTTTGCCATTTTCAATATAGAAAGAATTTTGAAAAATTCACCAATTTCGACCATTAAAGCCTCGATTAAAGATTTGGTAATGAGAGTTGACAACTCATCATTCCATTAGAGAACTTCCATTTCAAGTTTATGAATTTCTCCAATTAAATCTTGTCTTTTTTCTTCCATCAAATAATATTGTAATGGATGGAAGTTTGTTTCATCAAGAAAATAGATCGCTTCTTGAAGATCTAAAATTTTTTATTTACGCCAAAAGATTTCATGTAGGCTATTTGAAATGGACAAATCTAATTCATTTTTCATTTCTTACACTTGATGTCCTACTGGGCGTGTCAAAAATTGTTGGCTTATTTTTCTTACGAAGGAAAATATCGTAAATGTAAGCGTGCCGGCAAGGATTAAAAATCCTTACAGATTAAATTTAAGCCAATTATCAAGCGATTGTGTTGACGATTCTTTTGCCTCAAGGAAGAGGACTTCAAAATTGCCAAGTGTAGAGAAAAAACAAATTAACAGAAGAATGAGGGAGACGGAGAAAGATAATTGCGTGAACAATCGAGGTGATTAAGTGAACAATCAAAGTAACAATTACTTACCTCTAGTTTTATGCTTTGAAAAGGAAGTGCATAAAATGCTTCAAAAAGGAAGTGCTGAAAACAAATACTTCGAAAATGAAGTGCGTAAAATAAAATATAGGAAATATAAATGACAAAAAAAATAGAAATCAATTATCTTTGATTTAAGTTCTGGATCTTTACAATATAGTTATGAATGGCTATTTATAAGCAAACATTTGTAGGAAAAAACTACCTAAAACTACCCATTCTTTCGTGCCAAAAATATATATTGACTTTTTTGACTTTCGAAGGTTAATAATGTAAATTTAAGCGTGTCAGCAAGGATCAACTAGTCCTTATAGAATTTATAATTGCCAACTAATTATCAAGCGATTGTGTTGAAATTCTTTCAGTCTCAATGAAGAGGACTTTTACTGGTGGCTTGTTTAGGAGAAGATTACGAATAATAACACATAAATATAATTCAGAAATTGAATTTCATTAAGCAAATAAAAATTTATAATGAAGTTACAATGACCCAGCCTCGATGAGGTTTACAGCAACAAACTACTGAAAAACTACTTCTAGGAAATGAAGTACAATACAAGAATTAAAGTACTGAAAATGTAAAACTGGAAAGAAAATGAAGTAATAAATTGATTTTTGGATCTGAGTCTGGGGCCTTTTTGTTTAGCCTTCTTTGTTATTTATACTCTTTAGTGGTAACTGTCGAAGTGGCATTCTAACTGTCGAAATACACTTCCACGATCTCTGGTCATGGCTTCGCTCAACTAGCTCTCATTACACCTCTTTTGCAATTAAGCTTCCCTTTTGAATTTGAATTGTAGGTAACTGTTGGACTACGTCGTCTCGTGCCTCTTGACTATTCTGATGCCATGCAGATCCGACACTACTAATACGAACTGCCACGTGTCTGTCTTTGATTGGAGACTTGCATTAATTTCTCTCATTGCCCTTTAGGTGCCACGTGTCACTTTGCGATTGAGTTTTACAAATTATACAATGTTGGCACCATAAATCTGCAATTATTATTTATATAATTGTAGGACATGTAGCATCTTCTTATTCATTTGGAAGTTAAAAAGAGTTATAGAGATGATGGAGAACATGAAGGACAAAGTGGATGAGTGGAAGAACACATGGCAAGAGAAGGATGAAGATGGGAGAAATAGATAGTTACTAAGAATGAGTAGTTATTGTTATAGCTATCAATGGCTACATTGTAAGAGATCCAGAACTCAAATAAAAAACAATTGATTTCTATTTTTTTTGTTATTTATATTTCTTGCATTTTATTTTACGCACATCATTTTCGAAGCATTTATTTTCAACACTTCCTTTCGAAGCATTTTATGCGCTTCCTTTTCAAAGCATAGCAGTAGAGGTAAGTAATTGTTACTTTGATTGTTCACTCAATCACCTCGATTGTTCAAGCAATCATCTTTCTCTGTCTCCCTCATTTTTCTGTTAATTTTTCTTTTCTCTACACTTGGCAATTTTGAAGTCCTCTTCATTGAGGCAAAAGAACTGTTAATACAATTGCTTGATAATTGAGTTGAATTTAATCCGTAAGGATTTTTCAATCCTTGTTAGTACGCTCACATTTATGATATTTTCTTTCGTAGGAAAAATAAGCCAACAATTTTAGGCACGCCCAGTGAGATTATTAAAATGGCTAGACGTAGAGCAAGAAGAGAAAATGAACGTCTGGAAGAGGGTGTCGAAGGAGAGGAAGAAATACTTAACCTAGAAGACAATGTGATGGATGCACCTATCCCATCAGATCCTCCGTAAATGGTCGAACAGACCAACACTTTAGAATATACAACACATGTCCAACACACTGGATAGGGCCATAAGACTGGACCTTCAAATGTTCCTTCTACCCAACCATTGAATCCGTGGAGAGGTTTAGTAAATGCTATGGGACAACAACTAATGTATACAATAGAAAGATGGGCAACATCCTTTCTGGATCGAATAATTCTCATCAACCAACTGTTGTAAGACAAATTGAAGAAAATGTAAATAGTCCTCAGCAACGATTGACTCGAGATAAACAGCCTATGCAAAATAATGGACAAGTCAATGGTCAAACTAGTAGTTACAACCATGAGAGGCCAGCACCTGTGCTTCAGTCAAGGTATGAAACTCCTTCGAGACCAATGGCCACTTAGAATGTACCATTCTCTACTAGCGAAACCATACAATTTGGTGGATCTAGGCCAACCTAGGGTAATGGCATGAGGGCATCTCCAAATCCTATGTTTGAAAACATGCCTGGCACAAGGGGTTTCATTAACCATGTGTTTGAGTTTGCACCCGTGGGGTGTAGACATCCCATTTTTTACCGCCCTTAAGACTTGGGCGTTATTGATGGTTTACTTGGTGGAGAAAGGTGTGCAGGGCAAAAGTTCAGTTTCTTCGGCAAGGAGAGAGCCAAATCTCAACTTCACACCCCATTTTGGACCAAAGCTATTTTGGATGGTTTTTAGACTTTAAAACCCTCTCTTTCAAAACATTTTTGAAATAAAATTCCTACGATGCTCTGAGACTCACATTTTGTCAAATAATGCGCTTTTCGACAAACCGAGCAAGGACAAAGTGGAAATTAATGAAAGAGAGATGAAATCTCTGAAAAATCTTTCAAAACACCTTACTTAGGGGTTTGAAGTTGAAGAAAAGAGGAGAAGAGGGGAGAAAACAAGTTGGAAAAGAAGTTCGGCAAGGATCCGGGTAGAAGAGAGTCAAGCGACCCTCGCTGAATCAGGCTTATTCATCTGCATACTTGGATTTTAGCTATGAGGCCACCACCGTTGGAAAGCTTACTTCTGGGGCTTCGTTTTGCACTCAAGAATCTCCTAAAGCCAAGTCTGGGTGGGGGAGATATGGTTGGTTGAAGTTGGGCATCATCCCGGTTGGATTGAATCTGCGCGGCTTCACCAAAAAGGGCATAACTTTTTGCACAGGAGAAATTTTAATGCAAGGTTTGCGGCATTGGAAAGCTAACTTCCGGGGCTTCAATTTGGACACCCACTGGCCACTTGTTGACCTTGGCAGCATCTATCGGCAATCTATTTAGCCGACCGGCAATTTATTGTGCCGACCGGCCATTTATTTTGGGCGACGACCTCCTTTTCTAGCCGGTTTGACCTTTTTGCACTTTCCAGGCATGGTGCATGCCAACTGTGCCAGCTGGGATGCACAAACCCGTCCCCCCATACACATAGGTGGTTGTTTTGAGCCATTGACCCCTTTTTTTGCACCCTTTGCTCAAGGCTTCTTGAGGAAGCCTTGACCCCTTATCTTGGCTTCCTCAAGAAGCTTACCAGCTGTCCTAGCTTCCGTGAGAAGCCTTGGCCCTCTTGCCCCCCTTGACCCTTTCTCTTAAGCTTGTCTTATAAGCTTAGAGCCATTTCCATTGCCTATTTAAGGGCCTCTCCTCCTCCATTGTTAAGGGTTGATGGGTTGAACAAAAAACCAAACCTATACATATATATCTGATATATATCCCCCTCTCCCTCTATATCTCCCTCTCTCTCCTCATTTGGGTGTGTTAGAGGGCTCTAAAGTGTGAGGTTCTAGGCCCTTTACACTACACCTCCAAGCCTACTACCTCCACCATCCATTCAAACACCTTGAGGCTGATTTTCAAAGGCTAGGAGCTCATTTTCTAGATCAAAGAGCTGCTGTCACCTTTTGGCTACAAGGGTAACACACTTTTCCCTCTTTGTTCCCCATTTTTGCACACACTTTTAGCCTGTCTTGCTTTCTGTTTTGAGCTTAGTGTATAACTGAAAAAAGGCTTGTTTTTAGCTCATTTTCAAGTTTGTTTAAGAACACTTTTGTGTTTGGGGTTGTCTACCCCCTCTTAGGCCTTGTTTGGCCTCATTTTTATGCATTTTTTGTGAGCTCCGGGACCACCTGGTTTAGGCCTCCTCACCACTGAAATCATAAGGGATTTCAGTGGTGAGGAGGGTGTCTTAAGGTCCTAAGAAGGAGAGGGCCATCCCCTCTCCTTATTGTCTTCATTACTTGCATTTTTGGCCTTACAAAGGGGCCTATGTTTGCACACATCTTGAGCTCGGTTCAGGCATTTTTCTGTGGGTTTTAGGACCCTCAGAACTCATTTTCAGAGTTGATTTGGTCTTGCTAAATGTCTATCTTGCATGTGCTTAATAACTCCTTGCATGGCCTTCTAAAGTAACTCATCATTTTTGCATGCCATGGTTGCATATCAGTGGTTATTTGGGCCTATTTTCACATGTTTTATTCACTGATTTTTGATGGTTTGGTGAGATTCTATGTGCATCATATACTTGCCATACAGCCCATGTTTGCTAGTCAAAGTTGCATGCTATTTTAGTCCATCTTGCTAACATCTTTTGGCCATGTTTTGAACTGGAAATATGCATTTTTTGGGACTGCCTTGACTCTCTATTCATGCTTCATGATCAAATAATGCATGCTTTGTATAGCTGTAAGCCATCATATGTGCCTAGTTTTGAGTTTCGGGGCTCATCTCATGCATCGGGTGCCATATTTCCATGATTCGGGACTATTTTGTATCATATTTCAGTGCTGAAATTTGCATGTTTACATACCATATTCCATGCCTTGCCATGCTTTGGTAGAGTGGCATTTGATGCCTTAGGTTCGGTCCTCGATTTGCGTGCATGCGTGCACGCATTTCGAGTGTCTCATTTTCATCTAATGGCCACTGATTTTGGTATGCTTGAGAGCTACCTATATTAGTTTAAGTCCATCTTTGCATGATGTTCCATGCTTGTCTTGCATATTGTCACATCCTTGCTCCATTTTGCATGATTGTTGCATGCTATACATATTCCATGTTCATGTTGCATACTTAGCTTCCATGCCTAGGTTGCATAGTATTTTGCATGCATGCCTTGCCTCTTGAATCACCATGATAGAGGTTGGGCTTTATGTGTTTATTTGGTTTGCATGTCATTTGAAATCAAAATGCACAACTTGGTTTTTTTTTTTGGGCCGTCACGCATTGAAGTGCGCGATTGGTAGTCCGAGAATCGAGTACCATCCCCCTTTGAGTCATAAACATGATAAGGGGTGTGGTTGTGCACACATTTGCTTGAAATGCAATGCCATGCCATGTTTTGCCCTCTGCTGCTGTCAAACGGATTCTGCAGGAACGTTTTGCCGATCGACTTCACAGAGTGCTGACCGGCAATCCATCGGTGGCCGATGAATTCATTTTTGGCCGATCGACACCAAATCACAGCCGATGATGATTCCCTCCTGCCGGTGGCATTCCCCAACATCCAGTGAGCACATCCTGAGACTTTGGCAGTCTTCAGAGAAGTAGAGCAGGGAAAACAGAGGCGGCTTGTGCATGGCACTGGACTCCTGAGCAAGGCCCGAGCATGCGTGCATTGGACCCTCTTCCCGAGGCCCCCTTTTTTATTGTTTTTCTTAGCTTAGTTAATTTTTTAATTAATTAGGTGATTTGTAATAATTAATTAGCTTGCGAGTTAGTTAATTTGTATTATTCTCTCAGTCCCTCCGAGCGAGGGCGAATTTGTAATAAGTGTGGGTGAGTGTGTGCATGTCTTCCAACCCCACGTCTTTCTTCCCTTTTATTTACCCGTTTATGATGGTAGACTAGGGCATATTTAAATTAGCATACCTTATGCTAATAATGCGTGCATTCATACATTTGTCTTGCATGCACCGGGCTCGGCGCATCATTCTAACTGCATTTGTATTTCAATTCCAAATTGAATACGTGTTATCTGTTGCATTTCACATGCTATGTTCAAGATAGCCGAGCCTATTCTAGCTGCATCATGCATGTGTTACATTAGCCATCTTAACATGAACTAGGATCATGCATATGATTACTAACTATTTTCTGTTTTGGCTTGGAGTACTCTGTAAGTCCTTTTGCTTTAGCATACCGCATGCGTGTGAGTGTTGCCATAATTGCATGATTACCATGAGGCTAGCTGCTTATGTGATATAACTGCTTGAATGCCTGTGGATGAAGGTTGAATTACCTAAATTGGAATAATGCACTAAAAACTGTGAGTTTTAAACCCACTAGATAGTGACAAAACTATCTTTTCTAAAGCCCACTTGAGGGTGGCAAAACCTGCATTTTAGCCTACTTGCGAGTAGCAAACCATTTTCAAAACAAACATGAAATGTTTTGTTCCAATTTAGGCGATTTGGTCTATACTTGTTTGCTGTGCGCATAACATAGTAATTCTAGGCTAAAAACCGGAATAAGAACACATAAACATTTTCAAAAACGGATATCACGGTTAGTAGATGTCGATCTTCGGATCGGGCGAGAGGGGGTGCTCATAGCTGACCTTCCCCAATTGTATCCTAGCTCCCGAGCCGAGGCAACTTTGGTGATGACGGACACGTGGCCTTTGGCACCGAGTCAGGGTTTCCTAAATTCCCCCTTAAAAAATATTTAGGTGGCGACTCTGTATCTGGCAAAGCAGTCCATGTTTGACACTTCTTTTCTAAAAATCTGTTTTCTCAAAACGATTTGCCGGATTTGGACTTTTTGGTTCAGATTAAGAACCGTGACAATTTGAGAGTCCCGAACTTGTAGTGAGCCCAAACGAACAGAACGGGACTCATCCTCCCGAGACGTTCGGGGACGTCTACAGGGGGTTTGAAGGATTTCCTGCAATTAGAAGAGAAGCAACACCTGCTTCTCCTTCTATGGTACCTTTCGCAGGGCAAGCCCCAAAAGGCCAACCATATCTTCAACAATAGCCAGTACAACAAGGACAACCAGCCTTGAATATACCCATTTATGGACCAAGAGTCCCACAAGCATATAGTGTTCTTCCAAACTCTGTGTTTGTCCCTCCAGTAGTGGTTCAACTAGCACCAAATATGGTTCCAAGGGATCAAATTGCTGATATAGTTAGAGAAATGTGTGGACCTATGGCCCGGGGGATCCAAACACCAGTATATAGAAAAATTTATCCAGAGTGGGTGAATAGAGTACACGAGTATCCTAGGGGGTTTAGAATACCAGACTTTGCCCTCTTTTATGGTAATGGAAATCAGTCAACAGCAGAACACATTGCTAGATTTATAAGCCAGTGTGGTGAGTTTGCTAATGACGATTACATCAAACTGAGGCTTTTTCCAAGTTCTTTAACTAGAGCAGCCTTCATATGGTACATAAACCTTACACATGACTCTATCCAAACTTGGCAGCAAATGGAGGAAGTTTTTCATGCCTAATTTTTCCAAACAGAACCTGAAGTTTCTATGGCAGACTTGGCAAGATTGAGCCAAAGGTCTGACAAGAAGGCTGCTCAATTTATTGCCAGATTTAACAGGGCACGAAACAATGCAAGGTCATGCTACCAGAGCTTGAATTTGTAAGATTGGCTCAGAATGACTTGGAATTTAGGTTTCGAAAGAAGTTTGATTCAACTGAGTTTCGAGACTTAGTAGAGTTAATCTATAAGGTGTTTAGATATAAAACCTTACTCGAGGGAGAACAAGATCGAAGTAATGCATCATATAAGACCTACTATAGGGACCCTAATTATGAAATTGATGCAGCAGAGATAGTAGGAAAAGAACCTATGACTTGTGAGACATTAATTCAGAAGGACAGTACAATAGACCAGTAATTTAAAAATAATGACCTGCATAGGAAGTATTTTTTTGACTTAACAAAAGCAGATGACATTTTTGATCATTTGCTTGCAGCAAATTTCCTAAAGTTACCAAAGGAAGTCAAGATTCCTACCTAGGAAGAACTTAAAGGAAAACTATACTGCAAATGGCATAATTCTTAGTCTCGTTTAACTAAAAATTGTGTCGTTTTCCGAGACAGGATCCAAAAACAGATTTGGAAGGGAAGGCTAAAGTTTCCATCCAAGTTTGAGAAAGCTATTGGAATTGACAAACTCATTTCCTGAAATTAGTGAGGCTGCAGCAACCGTTGGCATGCTAGATTTTCAAAACCTATCTCTATAAGAATTAGAGGAAGTCACTGTGCAGATGCATGTGGCTAGCCAAGCTGCTCTCAGAAAGAACACATGAAGCTCACTAGCTGATGGACAAAGCTCTGTAGGCCTTAAAGAAAGCTCTAGTGAAAAGATGTTGGATGATGACTCTCTCGAAGCTGCTATAGTGCAGAGGATGTGCCTCAGGTGCAGGATGTGTTACAAGTGGCTGAAAGGCTCCCAGTTGATGGGAAGTAGCATTACAAAGAGGTGCAGAAGGATCGAATAATCAGCACCCATAACAAGAGGCCATACCCAATTGGTCCCAGACAGCATTCGTCTTTGGTAACTCCACCAAACACTAAGATACAGTCAAAAGGAAGGAGGCCTATGTATGAAACTAGGCCACCCAATTATTACAAAGTAAACAACCAGCTTGAAAGGAAGCATAGATTCAGTGCAAGGCATGGGACTAGGACTGATAATTGGCCCCTGAAGACTACTTCAAAGAGTGGGGCAGGAGATCCAGCAGCCAAACTAGTGGGCTCATGGGTCCCAGGAGTTCTAGATTGGTTTGTCATGCAGAACAAACCTAAGGAAATGTTAACTCAAAGAAAGATTTTTGGAGACCAGAGAAGAATGATCAAACCTCCCTGAGTGTCTCCAAACAACTGGGTGTTATTAAAGAATCCAAAAACAAGGGAACCAGATGTGGTTCCTATAATTTTTAGGTCTCAAAAAAGGAAGATCTAACGAAGATACACTTAGTATCAGAAGGATCTAAAAGAAAGTGGAGAGAGCACTTCCATGGCACAAGCAAAGGATCAGACAGATAAAGGGAGAGGTTTAAAGCATATTTCCAAGATCAAGAGGAGTGCCAATATGGAGCAGTTGGCTAAAGCTCATGCTGAACTAAGGGCAAAAAAAAATCCAGTTTAGCAGACGAGAAAGCTTTAATGGAAAGCGAAGATGAAACTGATGAAGGGACTGAACTAGGCCAAGAACGAACATTGGCTGAAGATTAAATATTTGAGGCTTTCATGGCTAAGCAAACCTTTTTGGTTGACAAACCAATGGAGGCAGATCACCAATAGGCCGTTTCAAAGGAACTTGCTTGCATCGAGGTACTACAGTGTAGTATGGAAGATGCTTCTGAAATAACAAAACAAGCTAGTTTAGAAGGGAGACAAGTACAACTAGCAGTTCAGTTTGGCTTATTTCCTCTAGTGTCAGTAAACATGGTACATATTCTGCCACAGGAGTTCCAAGCTGAAGAAGGAAACCAAGAAGGTCAGGAAGATGACTCTATTTTGGTTTCTAGTGAAGATTCACAAGTCAGCATGATTCAAGATGAGTTTAAAGTGGCCACACCAATGGAAACTGAAGAAGAAAGTGAGGAGGTGAGTATTAACCTCTCGTATCCCTTCGAGTACCCTACAACATCTATGACTCAGCACATTAAGCCCTTGTATATCAAGGCTTATTTCGATGAGATACAAATGAATAGGGTGTTGATGGACAATGGGGTAGCAGTGAATCTACTTTCAAAGTCCTCTTTGAAGAAATTGGGAAAAAGAAATCTCAGATTAATCCCAACCAACACAACCATTGCTGGTTTTGCTAGTGATAAGCAGATGACTCAGGGTATTCTGCCCATCAACTTGAATGTGGGAACCAGAGATTGCACGACAACATTCTTTGTTATAGACAGTAATGCCAAGTATAATGCTTTGCTTGGCAGGGATTGAATCCACCCCAACAAATGTGTGTCTTCCTCTCTACATCAGAAAACAATGATAACCTTATGCAATGGAGAGACAGAGGAGATCAACGCAGACCCTCAACCCTTTATCGTTTGTGCTGATTTTGTAAAGGCCAAGTTATATATTGAAGGAGTGACACCACTCAGTATATTAAGGAAACCTGATGGAACAGCCGAAGTGACGGTTGATGAAGTAGCACACCTGAAGCACTTAGTGTAGGAGAGTGCTAATGAAGAGTTCGTCACCAAGGATAACAATGATGCCTAGTTGTAGGTAAGAAGATAAGACTCAAGAAGCCAAACTCTTGGCCTTAGTCAAGTTTTTAGCATTGGACATAAAGTCAATAGTCCAAAAGGCTCAGGAATAAGAGAGGGAAATCATGGTGGTTGGTTGTAATCAGAAGCAACAAAAGGTCAGGCCTTTGGCCCTTGATAAGTACTATGTATTGGACATCGAGACAAAAGTCCAAGAAATACAAGAAGAAGAAGAAGCCTTATGGACAGATTTTGTCTATGAGGAAGAAGGCAAAGATATTGAACTAGAGAAGGTGGGAGCAGAACAAAACGAAGAAGTTGTTTTGAAGGTAGAAGAAGTCAAAAGAGAAGCATTAGTAAGTGCTCAAGTACAAGACCCTTTGGAAGAAGTTAATTTAGGGAAAGGTTCTGCACAACAACCCACTTACATCAGTGCCTAGTTAAGTTCTATTGATAGGAACCAGTTGTTGATAGTCCTAAAGCAATATAAGGATTATTTTGTGTGGTCTTATAATAAACTGCCAGGATTGGATAGGTCATTAGTGGAATATAGGCTCCCTATGAAGCCTAACTTCAAACCACACAAGTAGAAACCAAGACGGATGAGCCTTGAAGTGGTTTAGAAAGTAAATGAGGAAATTCTCAGGCTCCTTAAAGCAGGCTTCACTAAAACATCCAGGTATGTTGAATGGTTGTCTAATATTGTGCCTGTAGTTAAAAAGAATAGCAAGATGAAAGTATGCATCGATTTTAAAAATCTGAATTTGGCAACTCTAAAAGATGGATACCCCATGCCTATAGTGTAACGCCCCAACTTCTGGGTCGTTAGTAAATCAAATCAACCTCAAATTTATAATTGCAGATAACTCATAATCTCAAATATACAAATCGTCTCCATAAATAATTAACTCAAATGTCTTCAAAATATAAATTATACAAATCTCCAAAAATAATATATAGTTGTGGACTAAAAAATCTCCAACTCAAATAATCTCTTTAGATGCTTCAACTCCAATAGCCATTAAATTTGTTCCACACTTGAAAAATAAATTAATTCGAGAAGTATATAATACAATAGGAATAACAAGGCACGGACAAAAAATAAATCAACAGAGATCCAACAATTACACAACCGATTAGATTCGATAATCAAGCAATTTACCAAATTACACAAACAAGTCAACTCGACATATGATAATTTATCCAGAACCAAATACCCAGTCCTATTCGGTACATAACCAATGACTGGCCTCACTCACCTCACCCAAGCACAACTGCTTATCTGGACTATTGGTCCAAGCTATTGACAAGGTCTACTCGATCTATGTACGGAGCATTTCCACGTCATTTAGCTAGACAAATCAACACTGACTACACAGAACAACTTCAGAAAACTTATCAAATGAGTAGAATAATGAAACGAATCAACAAGAATAATTCCATAGAATTTTACATATGACCATGATAATCAAGAGGAGTACAAATGTGTAGTAATTAAGATAAACACTATTTGCAAGGAGATTTAGAGGAAGCATATTGTATACCATCCGAATTACCTCAAATCAATCTCTTCTGTCGCCAACACTCAAATTTTGATATTTCTCCACGGATCTCCAAAGTCTAAGGCATAAGGTATGTAAGGTTTCACAAAATCTACAACTCTCCTGTTATATGAAAATGCTTACTCTTACTCTAAACACTCTTTATCTAAACTCTAAATCTATAGAACAAATGGAGAGAGAGAGAGAGAGAGAGAGAGAGAGAGAGAGAGAGATTTGGAAAGAACCATAGAAAGAAATTGAGAGGTGAGCTCAATTTATAGGCAAGGATGCTTGGGACAAAAGAAAAGAAAGACTTGGGGCCAAAGAAAGGAACTTTACTTGGTGGGCAAGAAAGGGATTTATTTGGAGAATAAGAAAAGAAACTTCCTTGGAGACAAAGTAACTTGGAGAGAAAGGAAGATTAAAGAAATTAAAAATAAAAGATTACTTAGTAAGCAAGGAAATGATGAAAAAATAATAAAATTTACTTGGTGCCCAAGAATGATGAAAAAATATTAGAAAACAAAGGAGATGAATAATAATGAGGTGGAGAGAAAAAGAAATAAAATAAATAGAGAAAAATAAGTTAAATTCACCAATATCACGCACTAAAATATTAATACCTCAAAAATACGAGATTTCACATATAGTGGATCTATTGGTGGACAGTTTAGTAGGGCATAGGATTTTGTCTATGATGAATGGGCATTCTAGTTACAACCAGATCTGCATTGCAGAGGAGGATATCCACAAGACAGCATTCAGGTGTCCTGGGAATATTAACACCTTCAAATGGGTGAAAATGCCATTTGGTCAAAAGAATGCTGGGGCAACATATCAGAGGACAATGAGTACTATGTTTCATGATCTTATTGGAGGATACCTAGAGTGTTACACTGATGATATTGTTGTAAAGTCACAGGCTATTGAGAAACACTTGGTTCACTCGGCAGTAGCTTTCGAAAGAATAAGAAAGTTTAAATTAAAACTTAATCCTCTCAAATGTGCTTTTAGTGTATCAGCTGGAAACTTCTTGAGGTATGTAGTGCACAAGAAGGGATTACAGATTGATCAGAATAAAGCCAAAGCCATCATTGAGGTCAAACCTCTATCAAGTAAGAAAGAAATACAAAAGTTCATTGGTCAGGTTAATTTTCTTCGAAAATTTATTTCTAACACTGTAGGGAAAACTAAAATATTTTCTTCTTTGTTAAAGTTAAAAGATAAAGAGGAGTTTGTATGGACAGCAGAGTATCAAGTTGCTTTCAAAGGAATTAAAGCCTACTTAGCCAAGCCTCTAGTGTTGATGCCGCCAAAGAGCGACAAGCCCTTGAAGTTATACATTACTGCAACAGAAGATTCATTGAGAGATTTCTTAGCCTAAGACAATGAAGAAGGCAAGGAGTAAGCAGTTCATTACCTTAGTAGATTTTTTAATTCTTGTGAATGTAAATACTCAGCTGTAGAAAAGCTGTGTCTTGTATTGTACTTTGCAACAATGAAATTAAGATATTATGGCGGTGTTTGGGAAGGAGGTTGAGAGGCTATTTTAGCCTCATTCAAACAAATAGCCAAAAAGTTGTACTGTAGCTACGTTTTTTTTTTTTCCTTTCAGAAATTGACACAGACAGATTTGGCAGAAGACTGTGCATGGCAGATTTGAAATTACTATTTTGCCCTTTTAATTTTTGACTAACCACCTACTTAGCATTCCAACACACAAGGGTAATTTAGTCATTTCATATCTCAACAAATCAATCATCACGTCAAGCAGAAGTGTCACAGGCACAATTTTTTGGGAATAATTTTATTATTTTTTATCTCAACATCATTTCAAACACATTTTTCAATATAACAATCAAACAAAAAATTTAATCCATCTTCCCAAATACAAAAACTAAAATAGCCTACTAAAATAGTCAAAAAGCCTAAAAAATAGCCACTTCCCAAACACCCACTATCTTTTGCCTACTGTTGTCTTGGTTATTGTAACCACGGACTTGGTTAAGTACATGTTATCTAGACTTGTGTTGAGAGGAAGAATTGACAAATGGATATTAGCTTTATCAGAATTTCATCTAGAATATGTCTTCCAAAAGGCAGTAAAATGACAAGTTTTGGCTAACTTCTTGGCAAATCATCCATGTAAAACAGAAAGCCAAGAGATAATGGACCTTGGTATGGTCAATGTTGAGTCATGACAAATGTAGTTTGATAGATCAAAAGCCAATAGTTTGGTTGGAATTGGTGTTTTAATTAAATCACCACAGGGGTAGAAATCACACATGGTTTCAGAGTGGATAAAATTACTTGTTCCAATAATCAAGCTGAATATGAAACTTTAATAATGGGATTTGAGATACTTATTGGATTACAAGCTCATGTAGTTGATATATTTGGGGATTCCCAATTGGTAATCAACCAAGTAAAGGAATCTTCAAGTGTCAAAGTGCAAGCATATTACCATATTATGTTGTTGCACTGCATTTGCTTTATCGGTTTCTGTCACAACCCAAACCCGCCCTTGTAGGTTTAGCATCATAACCGGCTAGTAATCCTTGGATTACCAAAGGCCTCTTGACAGACTAGCAAATAATAAGGGGTTGCAGAAGCAAATATACAAAAAACATGAATAGTCCATTGAGCTGTGTCGATAACATGGGACAAAAGATTTCAAAATTTGCATATACATAAGCGTGTCGGTCGAAGGACATCAATATTTACAAAAACATTTACAAAAGTGGAATTTCCAAGACCCGACTTTACAAAACAGACAGAGACTAGCATAAGTACAAAAAACAACCATGAAACTAGACTTCGATCGGAACCTCCTTGGGAGGCACAACGGTTGGCTAACAAAAACAGAAATGAAGGCCGTCAACTCTGGCCCTGATCACGCGCCGGCTCACCTACATACATAATATAAACTGTGAGCGAAAGCTTAGTGAACAATAACAGAGTAAAGGGGTTTCAATGAATGAGTCCGTACAGATTCAGAAATCATAATTCAGTTTCGTATCAAATTTATAATTTGTCCAGATCATATACAGAAATCATGAGGTATGCTTAAGTATACATGATACATCCATTAGCATTTACAGAGCAAATACAGAACAGATGCAGACACATGAGGGTTATGAATAACCAGTTCCATAAAGGAACCTCCGGATCCGGGTAACAGAGAATAAACACGCTGAGCCCCATGATGGAGCCTCCGATACAAGTAACAGAGTGCAGACAGATTAAGTTCTATGATGGAACCTCCGATACTGGGCAACAACTAACATATATCACATGATGCTAAGGATGCCACGAATATATATCAGAAATTGGACATTCATTCATTGTACAGAATATAGCACATCAAAAAACAGATCTTATTTTATCACACAGAAAATAAATACAGTTGAACATAACTTTACTATGTTATTACTCACAGTTGGCCTTGAGACAAACAGACGGAGCAGATTGGTTAAACGGTACGCGGCACGTGACCTACATGACACATAACAGATACACACTTGAAACACACGTTCGAATTGTACATAACTTATGTCGCCTGCTCTTAGTGTGTTTCTAACCTTTAATCCTCATTATGGAGTCTTAAACATGGCCTAGGAATGCCTAGGATGGAATGAGGATGCAAGAATGCATTGGAAAACATTTCTTAAAACTTGCTGAAAATAAGGTCCATGCTCGAGCGTGACTTTCCCCGCTCGAGCGGATATGCAGACAATGAAGCTTCGCTCGAGCGTGACTTTCCCTGCTCGAGCGGATTGCAAACTTTTGAAAAAGTACTGGATGCATGATTTTCACGCTCGACGGGTGCTCGACCTACGCTCGAGCGTGAGACTCAGAACCTCGCTCGAGCGTGGATTCCCTCGCTCGAGCGGACTGTAAAACACAAGAACTTCTGGGTATATGCATTTCACGCTCGAGCGTAAACATCATTGCTCGAGCAGAAGTGCATGTACTCAGAGTGTACGCTCGAGCGTGAAGTTCCCCGCTCGAGCGTGGATCAAAAATCTAGAATTTCCAGATTGATCCTCAAGCTCAAAACTCAACCTCAAAAGCATTAAACTCGATTTTTCTGGGCCAAAACTTGAGAAAATGCATGAAGACCCTTAAAACAACATAAATTAAAGATCTATTCAAGAAGTCATGGTTCAATGGCTTGCCAATTGTACAAAATTCCAACACAAACTTTATGAATATGTCATTAATATAACATGCAAGAACTTCCTTGAATTCAAACACTCCAAAACATAATCAAACTTGGTAATTTAATGGAAAACAAGATAAATGACCAAAATGTAAGTGAGGTTAACACATGCATGAAAGAAACCTTTGAAATCATGCTTAATTTGTGAGAAAATGTACATGCATGCATGGTATGGTTCATTTCTCCCCAACTCTAGTGCAATTCCTACTTAAATTCACTTAATTCACCAATAATCTTGTAGAATCTAAGTTAATTACTCAATTAAGAGTCTAGTCCCTTACCTAGAGGCTTCAATCTACAAAATTAAGGTTGAGGCTCCACAAATCTTCTTCAATCATCAACAATTCTTAGCATCTCCTTGAATTTGAGCTCAATCTCCAAATCTTGAACCAATTCCTCTACTCTCACCCTCTCTCACATTTTTGGAACTTAGAGGACTCAAAGATGCATGTAGATGGAAGAAAGGAGTGAGTGGAAGTGTAATGAGACCACTAAGGCTTTAAACCAAAAGTGTGCTTAATAGGGTTAATTAGTGGGCATTAATTTAATCTAATTTAATCGCTCCAAATCAAATTTCAATTAAACTTACCATAAAATTCTATAAATCCTAATTAGCACATAAATCAAGTCAATTTTTGGTTCAGACGCCGATAAGGCTTTCAATTCGCAAATCAAAACTAAAACATGAACAGATCTTTCTACGCCTAACAAATATAGACACAAACAATGCAACACACACATGCAGTTTAATTCAGAATTTCACCTTAATTGCTAATTAGGCATAATTAATCATGGATTAACATTAATCAGAGGTCGAGGTTGTTACAGTTTTTGATAGCCAATATGACTTATATCCCAAGATTCATGAACCATAAGGACAATGATGTGGCCCGAAAGGCTTCAAATTTCAGAAAAAAAGAAGAATACCCAAGTGAACATAAGTCAAGCAACATACCAGAAGTTAATACCACCTTTGACTAAATGGGGTATCATGGTAAAAGTTAACCAGAATAATTTAGAAGAGCATAATTGGAGACATCCAATCATTCAATATTTAACTGGCTCATCTTCGAAGGCCAGCAGGAAAATTAAATTACAGTCTATGCAATATATAGTGTATAATAATGCTCTTTACAAAATGGGAGTAGATGGGTTGTTGTTGGAATGTTTAAGGCTACAGGAAGCGTTGACTACTATAGCTGAGGTGCATGAAGGTATTTGTGGTGCCCATTAGCCTGGTGTGAAGATGAGATGGTTGCTTCAAAGGCATTCCTACTATTGGCCAACTATCCTAAAGGATTGCATAGAGTATGCAAAAGGATGTCAGGCATGCCAGAAGCATGGCTTGATAAAGCATGTTCCGATAGCTGATTTGCATGCAGTAGTGAAGCCATGGCCATTTAGAGGATGAGCAATGGATGTGATAAATATATCTACCTTTTTCGAAACAACATTGTTTCATTCTAATGGTTATAAATTACTTCACTAAATGGGTCGAAGCTAAACCTTATAAGGCTGTGGATCAGACTAAAGTTATTGAAAAGATGGGAAGATAGTAAAATCTTTTGCAACAGAGTTTGGAATTAGCTTGTTAATTCCATCCCTTATGATGCACAAGCAAATGGTCAGATTGAATCATCTAATAAATCATTGAAAAAAGGAATACAAAGAGTTGTAAAAGACAATCCTAGGGATTGACATAACTTGTTGTTAGATGTGTTGTGGGTCTATAGAACTTCTCCAAGGTCACGTACATGAATCACTCCTTATGCCTTAGTATATGGACATGATGCAGTGTTGCCTGTGGAAATTAATATTAAATCCTTGAGGGTAAAATGCTAGGACCAGTTAACTTCTGAGCAGTACCATCAAAGCATATTCTTGGAATTAGAAAATGTGGATGAAGCTAGAATTTTGGCATTAAATAGTAGTATTCTTTTCCAAAAAAAGAAGGCAGCCAAAAACTATAATAAGAAAGTCAGGCACATTAACTTTGGTGAAGGTGATTTGGTATGGAAGACAATACTTCCAATATGAATTAAAAGTCATAAGTTTGGTAAATGGTCATCTAATTGGGAAGGGCCATATCAAATTTATAGAGTCTTGCTTGGGAGAGTATACCATCTGAGAAATCTAAATGGATATGTGCATTCTAAGAAAATTAATGGTAGGTACTTGAAGCCTTATTATCCAACTGTGTAGGAGACACAAGGAGTATAGAAAGTGCTAAATAATAGAATGATAGGGCATGATACACTCACATAGATAATAAAAGGTTTTTCATTTTTATAAAGAATTAAGTACATATAGCCACAAATTGGCCCAGAAATCAGTATAGTGTTTCAATTGTTCCCTTACAATTGATTCTCTACTTTTAAGGGATGAGAACAACTAAATGGTTGTAGTCATGTCTTGTTTTTTGTCAGCCATCCATTGGTTAGTAATTTGTAGCTTCTTGGCATTTCGATCCAGAGCTAGGTTGACTGCTGCTAGCTCCTCTTCCAGTTGAGCTTTCTTCTCCAACAGCTGGGATCGAAACTGGGATGTATAGGAGTGTTGTCCCTTCAATTCAAACACTTCAGCATGGATATGGGATACAAACTCCTTATCCTTCAACAGTTTTTCTTCTACAGCCTTAGCCATTTGGTAGATATTGATGTAAAAGTCTATGGTGGCTGCTACCTGAGATATGTGGCTTAAAAAAGCCAGATCGGATTGCTCGAAAGCCTGACAGCATTTAAGGAAACCATCCTTGATGATAGGTCTTTGCAAAGCTTCAAATAGAATCCTCGAAAATGTTTGCAGTAAATCCAAGCAAGTGCCCAAGTCCGCTCGAGGTAAAGAGGCTTCAGTAGCAATGGCGTACCTCTCAAAAATCTCTAGCAAGGAATCGGCAAGGGTCAATGGCTCAGTCTTACTGTTTGGTACCCGAGCTGGTGAAGAGATGCCAAACAAGCTGACTAGCTGAGCCTCGAAGATGTTTATCTCCTCCTCTGACATTATCAGTATAGAGAGATTACTGGTTGAAGGAAGAGATGGAAGCATGGGAATATGTGAAGGGATAGAAGTTCCTTTCGCAGAGTCAATAGTCCTGGCTACCAACAAGTCTAAAGAAGAGGGACTAGAGCGGGATGGCTGAAAGGAAATTGGTGAGCCACCAGTATCTTCCTTGAGAGTACCAATTATCATTAAAGATAAAGTGACCACTTGAATTTTCTCAGGTGATACAGGAGTAACCATGATTATAGGAGGAGTAAAATGAGAGGAGAGGAAAAATGGATGTGGTAGGTATGGTTTTAAGCTTGGGCATAAGGAAGGTCAAATGCTTTGCTTTAAAAAAGAAGGCATGGAGTATATAGAGCTGGGAAGTGAAAGTACCATCTGAATAGGCTCTATAATCATTGGCACTTCAGTATAAGCCTTCATTGTTCCTTTTTGAGACCAAAGAGGCCAATGTCGAAGGAGGAATGACTGCTGTTGCATAAACAGAAAATAGAAAGAAAATGTTAATTCTTTTTGTTAAGTCTTGGAGAGGGAATCAAAAAGAGTTGAGGGAGAAATTACCAGCCTCAGAGATTGTAGTGGTAATGATTGGAGAGCTGCGAAGGGCATAGAGCTCAGCAGTCTGTTTTTTCCTTGCAGCCTCCCTTTGTAGCGCATCAACAGCAGCAGCTTCATCATTTATTATTTGTTACTGCCTCCTCTTTTTAAACTTCTGAAATACGATAATTTCTTTAGAATGTTCTTCTTCCATGGCCTTAGGAGTTGTCTCGTGAATAGGATTATCAACAAGGTCAGAAGGAGAAACTGTTATTTTCTTTCTTCTCTTCAATGGTGTTTCTTTCTCTTTCTTTGCTTCTTCCTCTTCTATGGGAGCCTCAAGTGTCTCCTCTTCAGGATCAAGCAAAAGTTTTGTCTTCCTCTGTTGTTGCTACTTGCCTTTGAGGATATTCAAAGCTTGAACTCTCTAAGGAAAGTCCTTCTGTGAGGTTCCTGCGCTAAAGAGAGGCTATAAATAACTAAGCAAGGCATCATAAAGAGAAAAGAAAAAAAAACAAAAGAGAAGCAGTAGTGCACGCCTTTCTTCGAAGCAGCTCTAGTAACTCTAGGAGGAGGAGATGAGGCAGTTGGAATAGTCCTTATGGTAGCAAGAGTAGGAGCTGGGATAGCAATGGCAGTAGAGGAAGTGATTATCCCAGTCCCCGTGGACTTGGCTTGAGGCACATCTAGTCCCACTAACAAATCTTGAGGAGGAATGGCCAAGTGCACCTCCATATTGGTCGTCCACCAATTTTGGTACCTTTTCAATGTATTGCCTTGGGGAATGAAGGGTAAGTATACAAAATCAATTAAGTCTTGGATCAACTCGGAGGTGCTTCTTCCAGTCTAGACCTTGGAATCTTCAGTTCTCTGCTTATAAAATTTGAGTTGGATTGGCTGCAGAGAGGGATAGGGATCCCCTGAGTGAATCCAAATTGCTTAGCAAATTGGACAGGATAGTAGGGCTCAGAAATACACTTATAAGCTCTAGGATTCATAGTGCCAATGAAAAGCTCCTCAGAATCAGAATGGAAGCCCACAAATCTTTGTGTTGAGGCTTAGAGCAGGACTTGTCATCCAAAAAGGCTTGCAGCTAGGCTAGTCCAATGTTAGCTTCGAAGGGACAGAAAAAGAGGCTAGAAGGAGAAACTGGAAGTCGATAGAAAAAAGAAAAGTAGAAGGCAAAATTGGAAAGGTAAACAGAAACCTTAGCAAACTTCATGCCATAAGAGGTAGGGTCTGGTGATAGAAATCTTAGACATTTAGGCCCCGTTTGTTTTCAGTGATAGGAAGGAGGGGATTGATAGTGAGGGGATTAATAGTGAGGGGATTGTTAGTGAGGGGATTGATAGTGAGGGGATTAGTAAAATTGTGTTTGTTTGATAACCAATGGAGTAGTAATAGTTCATGTTTGTTTTGAGAGATAGGGATGGGATTAACCATGTGAAATTCCACAAATACCCTTATTGCATATTATTAAATTTGGACTTATACCAAGTAAAGAATAATTAAATTTGTACTCAATATTATTATTCTTTTTTTTTTTAATATTCAAGAATCTAATTATCAACAAATTTATTTATTCAATTTTTTTTAAAATTTTTTTTTAATATTAATGAGTCCAATAGCAAAGCAGATTTGCCACCCAAATAGTAAATTTGCACCCCATTTGATACCTCTTTTTTTATACTTGTTGGTATTTTTTTTTTTTTAGACTTGAAATTTAATTTTGGACTTGAAATTTTTTATTAAACTAAATTATTTATTTATTTTATTTATTATATACACACATATATATATATATATATATATATGTTTAACACACACCTTAACAGAAATAAATTAATCTTAAAACTGATGGTCCACACACCTGAACTACTTAAATTGTAGAACCCTTCAAATTGTACATTCAGCAGATTTAATGACTAAATGGTCCACAAAGCCAGAATCTCTTATGGTGTGTTTGGTTGAGGGATTTGGGGAAGGATTTGGAAAGGGAAAGGGAAAAGGTGTGTGAAACTATGTGAAATATAGGCATAATTTATTCACATTTCACCTACCTTTTCCATTTCCCTTTCCAAATCCCTCTCCAAATCCCCCAACCAAACACAACGTTATGAAAAAGAATACAAACTTTATGGTTGAGGGAAAAAAAATCTTAAAACTGATGAACTTTGTGTTAGCAGTGCAAAGTCATAATTACCTAAATAAATAAAATCACATCCATTCTAATTTAATTACAAACCTGTGACACAATTCCATACAAATATAAAACTCATGTACTCTGAGAAATCTGTGAGCAAAATGCATTACTTAATTTATTCACACAATTCCAAAACGCATTACTTAATTTATTCACACAATCTGTGAGCAAAACGCATTACTTAAACCTGTACACAATTCCAAACAATGAGTTTGAATTTATTCAGACACTTTTGAAATCTGTGAGCAAAACGCATTACTTAATTGGTGAACAGCAGTAAGATCTATGACAACAATAATACATGAACTATAATATTTATAGTTCCAAGCCTTGCTGCATAACAACAATAATACATGAACTGCAGATTTTATACTACCAAGTTACAAAAACCAGCCCAACACGGGAGCAACATTTACTCAACAAAAAGACCATCATAAAGTATTGTAGCAGCAGAAACTACCTAACCTATAATATTTATGCATCACATAATATATTACAAGTCATGTGGGAAACAAAAAGACCATCATACAGTAGATGTCACATTTAAATATGACCTTTCAATAGCAAAGAAACCCACTCCATCTTGTCATTCTCATCTAAACTGAAAAACAAGTCAACTTTGTCTTCATCCTTCACTATCATAGATGCTGCCATCAATCTTTGAGTATTACTCATTGGCAACTTCAGAAGTTCTACATTAACCAACCTCCTCTGTTGGGATAGGTCATGTGAATATCCTATCCTATGAGCAACCTCCACCATCGTAGTATTAGTATTCTCAATGAATGATCCAAGATTTTTTGCCATCTCTGATAGTTCAGTGGGTATCCCCTCAGTAGGTCGAGCCCGCTTTTTCCCAGTTTTAGCTGAGTCAGCACGGTTGGGAACATTACCTGCAGTAGACATTGAGTAATCGGTATCACCCATGTTCATACTAAATTGTTCAACAGGAGACTGTTCTCCTTCTTCTGTAGTTGCATTGGCATCCTCTTTTTCCATGGCTGCAACTGCATCAGCAGGATCCTCAGCCAGTTCACCAGTCGCCCTATCCTTCCCAAATAGAATAAGCCAATCTTCATAGAATGGGAATGGCCTATTTCGCATCCCTTTTGCATCTGGCACCCTCTACACAAGTGATTATGTTATTATTAAAAAAGAACAAATTGATTTATAAGTACATACACATACAAATAAACAACATAAAAATGAGATTTACCCGGACATAGTTCTGCCATACGTCGTCACTATCAACAAGCACCATCTTTTGTTCATCATTCCAACCAAAACCACTCATGTTTAACATATCTTGCAAAGCATTATATTGTTTCCTCCAAAATTTAATCTTCGAGTCGATGTGGGGACTGGCTCGAAGATCAGTTCCAGGAAAGGCACTTAAGATCTTCTTCTCACATTCATTGTAGAAGCCTGCCCTAAACTGATTATTATCAAGCTTCCACCTGGGATTACTTGCTATTACATCCTTCATGGTTGTAATGAGGAATACTTCCTCACGGTGATTCCAAAACCTTCGAGGTTTCGCCTTCTTACGAGAACTAGTGGTACCTGTGTCATCCATACCTATATATATGTATATCATAAGTTTAAATCATAACACACATGTCAATCATAAATAACAAATCAACTTACACAACATTTGTTACAAATACCACACAAAAACTAAACAAATAAGGTTCGAATTATATGGCATAATAAACTCTCACTATTACATAAAAAAACATCATACAATACTAATTTATTGACCTCTGCTTGCTTGCCATTCATTAAACATTTGGGTTACCAAGGCAGTTCTCCATTCACTCCATTGATCAGATGCTTCAACTACATCAATCATTTCATCTCCTAATTAAGTAGCTAGAGGAGGAGGATTCATTTCCTCGTTCTCATCATCATCAAGATCCATAGGCATTTCATGTTGTATGAGATTGTGGAGAAGGCAACATGCAGTGATAATACGAAATTGAGTCTTGATTGGAAAGTAAGAATAAGTCCTCAATATTGCCCACCTCATTTTAAGTAGTCCAAAACACCTCTCAATGACGTTACGAGCAGAAGAGTGCCTCATGTTAAAAAACTCTTGTGGAGTTGTTGGGGCACCCCTTCTCTCCATGTAGAAAGATGGTAACGTTGTCCTCTATATGGTGCAAGAAAACCCTCCCCATTTGTGTAACCCGCATCTACGAGATAGTAGTGGCCTGTAATTATGTAAGATGGTTTCACTATGTATATAACAAAAGAATTGTTTAATATAGATATAGTGTACCCATAATTAGAACAATATATAATTATCATACCAGTAGGGACTTTTAACCCATTGGGTCTACTGACAGCATCTCTAAGTACCCTAGAGTCAGAAGCAGATCCTTCCCATCCAGGCAAGACATATATGAATTGCATGTCTTGGGAGCACACACCCAATACATTTGTGGCAATTTCTCCCTTTCTTGTTCTATACATTGGTTTGTCTATTGCAGGGGCAAGAACCTTAACATAGGTTCCATCTAAAGCACCAAGACAATTCTTAAAAAAAAAATTTATAAAATTAATATAGGTAATACAAAAATATAATATGCTAATTAAGCGAAATTGTAAAAATATTGTACCTGAAAACAACTCCACCTATCATCTGTACAATTAGCAGTTATCGGTTCAGGCTTCTTAAGGAGGAGACCATGGAGGCGCAACACAGCCCTGTTTGACCACTCCGCATGAAATTAAATTTAATTTTGCGGTTCTTAGTGTGATGTGCAATCACATTTAAAAACATTGCTACTTGCTCCTCTAAAACGACATACTTTGAATCAGATAATCCAACACTTCGCACCAACCCACATAAAAGCATGAAAGTACGCCTATTCATCCGAAGTTGGTCATGACAATTTATGTCACCATCATTGACCAATCTATTCAAATGGTCAATTTGTTTTCCATAGAGGTGAGGTGATCTAGGTAGTTGCAACCTAATTTCTTTCTTCTTGAATGCAGCATGTAAAATCACTATATACATAGCACATGCATAATTAATGGATGAAACAATATGTTGGAGGGCTACAAATTCCTCTATAAGGTCCTTTCTCCTTTTCTTAGTGGCATAATTATTATCCATCTACAAAAAATGAATAAACAATAAGCAGCTAAAGTTAGCGCAAAAAGTATAACAAATAATAGATAATAGAAAGTGTTTAATATGATAAAACAGATTGTAACGGCCAAAAAGCCATAGTAGAGTGAGTTTGATAAGAAACTTAAAATATTTGTATATAATGTATGGAAATACGTGTAACATTCAATGTATAATCAATTTAAATATTATTAACTAATGTCCTTAAGACACTCGTTAATCAAACCTATAAAAAAATATAGATATGATTTAGATAAACAGTTTTATAAATTTTGTCTATTCATGATTTTATGTTTAATTTTTTTACTTCTAACATTATTTTTAAGCAAAGAGATGTTGAAAGGGTAAAAAAAGGAATTGATGAGGGGGACCAAGTAATGAGTGATAATGAAAAAGTGAATAAAAAATAAAAAAGCAAATGTTGTAATAAGTCACTGCACATAGACTTTTAAAGATGACAACTTATGCACTTATTTGTCAGAAAATGGCAACAAAGAAAGGCTTCAACCTGTCATACATTTTACGTAAAGGCTGATAGGATATTTGGTTTGTCATTGCTCACTGTATCTTTGGAGTATTCAAAATGCTCTCGACATGTTTTCAAATTTATAGGTGTATTGTGTTCCCTTTTCTTTAAAAAAATTCTGCTTTATCTAGACATCCATATTATGTTCATACTATGGAGGAAGCAATGGCAACTGCTAGGTGGAAGAAATGGAGGGATGTGGATTTGTTGAAGAAGCAGATGGAGACTTATTGTGAAAATGGTTTGGAGCCTTGGACACCAGATAAGCTCCCCTATCCCTCAGGTATTTACCCTATGTTGCTTTGAACTACAAAAAAATTAATGAACATATGGACCAGTAAACTTAACTAGAAATTTACTGATAAAAATGATATAGTTTAGAATCAACTCTTATGTAGTGGAATTTGCATTTAGAATGAATTTGGACCAATTATTACTTTTTTTAAGTACTTTTTTAGGTAAAATTTTTTGGGTTCTTAGCATTGTTGCTCAAAAATATGTCATTCCATTACATCATTCACATCCCTCCATTTCTTCCACCTAGCAGTTGCCATTTCAAATTATCAAAATTTCCTTTTGCAATGATTGATTGCAGGAAAGTGAAATTTTCTTGGAAGAGAGTTTTATATCAGATCCTTCTGTCATATTTATCAAGACGTTTATAAACAAACACAACTCTCATACTCTCTCACCTGAGCATCTAATTTGGCCCTCTTTGCCTTTGCTTTTACAAAATTGTTCGTAAAACTCAAAACCCAATCTGACATATACCCAAGCATGCAAGTATCTATTATACAGAACATATAAAAGCCACAGATGAATGCAAGTTTAGATCCAAGCAACGATGAACTAAATCGAACTAAATAAAAGAAATAAATTAATTAATTAATTAAACTGAGAACAAGATTGAAACACCAAACACCAACAAGATTAATTAATTAAACTGAGAACAGAAAATCTGAAGATTAATTAAACACCAACAAGATTAATAAATTAATTAGCTTTTCTCACCTGCAACACCAACAAGATTGAAAATCTGAAGAAGAAGAAGAAGAGCTTTTGGAGAGAGCTTGCTGTACGAGATTGGGAATCTGAAGAAGAAGAAGAGCTTCTGTTGCCTCTTCCTTTTGCTGCTGCTACTCTGATGAGTTAGTGCTAGGGCAACATGGGTAAAGAAGTAATCACACTCCTTAATACCAACGGACTAGCTTTGAATACCAACATCAGGGGCAGACTGTGAATCCCCTCTGCAAGGCCTTTATGAAGCCGTTCGGCTTATCAATCCGTCCCTCATCTCTATAAACAAACAGGGTATTAAGTGGGACCCACAGTTAACCTAATCCCAATCCCCCTCTAATCCCCCAAAACAAACGGGGCCTTAGAGTGTAAGTCAGTAAAGTATACAAAAAGCCAGAGTTAGAGTATCCAAAATAGGCCTCCTTGATTGGCATTCATGGGTTTTTCATAAAATTGGGAGCAAGTTCTGTAGACATAACCCAAAACATATAAAGCTAAAGCTACTTTTTTATGCAAAACAAAAGCTTTAGCGAGAGGGGCAAACTCATGCATAATCCTCTGAGAAGAGGTACGAAAGAGAAATTTACAAAGCCAATACAATAAAAAAGAAAAGAGTTCCCTATCAGTTACAGGACCTTCCTTTTTGTTCTCAAATTTGACAAAGTCACTATAGGATGAGTTCAGAGGGGGAATAGAAAAAGAGACGTTAAGGTCATTATAGTTTGGACCAAAGGAAGTGCCAATAGGAGATAACCCTAAAAGATGGCAGATGTCAAAGACAGTAATGGCCATCATACCACATCTAAATTGGAAGAAATTAAAAGCAGAGTTCCAAAAACAAAGAGCAGCAGGTATTAAAAATGGATCCTCAGAAATAGTGAACTTGGATAGTTAAAAGGCGTCGAAGATGCAAAGTTCCTACAGATCCAATATCCTGGCAGAAATAACTCGATCGTACCATTCCTCCCATTCTGGCCTTACTATAAGCCAGCAACGATGGGGTCGGTTCATCCTCTAGCTTCCCCAATTAAGACCACCTTCATAGAGGAGGCAATGATCCTCCAAACGCGAGTATAAAGTAGGAACCTGAGCAGGGGCCTCCTTAAAAATGGGCCCAAGCACATATTCTCGTTGCTCGTGTCGACGGGAAATGAAAATGCGTCCATCAATAGCACTTTGTTCGCCAGCTTTGTACTTCTCACATTCTTCAGCGATAATCCTCTTCAAAGCTACGGATGGGCTCACACGCTCCACAACTGGTACTTTCAAGAAGGAAGAAGCCATTAGTAGAAGTTTTCGGAGAAAGAAGCTGAGAAAATGAGTAAGGTCTCGTTTGGCAACCTTCTATTTTAGCCAAAAACCCAAAAGTCACTATAAATTGTCACATCACTCTCTCTACTTTTCTGCACATCTTTTTTGTAAAAAGCCAAAAAGTTACTAAAATAGGTTGTTCCCAAATAAGGCCTTAGAGGAGGAGAGAGTAATAGAAATGAAGGGTTTGTGTTTTGGGCGAGCAAGTAAGTTAAAAGCGCAAAGAGAAAGGGTTTTTAAACCTTTTTGTTCGAAAAATGCCCAATCAGCCTAAACGGGCAAAAAGACCCGAGATAATTGTTTGATTGATTTTGAGACCCATATGAGTTTAAGCCTTTGTCTTAAAATTCAAAGGAGTCCTGAAAGTACAACATGAAAAGTTTCTCTTAAGGGTGATTGTTTGGGAGAGAAATGTATCTCAAATACTCAGATTGGCTTTGAAAACAGATATTTGGCTTCGAAGCCAGGATTTGGCTCCAAAGCCAGATGTCAAACATCCAGCTAGTGCTTCGAGAATAGATAGTTGACTTCGAAGCACGTTTTATGCCTAAGAATTCAAGAATGTCTGGGTTTGATCTGCTTCGAAGGAATTGAGGGCTTACTCTTAGATTTTCTGTAAAAAATAAAATCCTTCGAGGTGAATTTGAAGTATTCTGCAGCTGGAATTTGATTCTTATTTGATGTTTTAGACTTCAAAATAGCAAAGCCAATATCAAGTCAAGTAAAGGATCAAAATCCAAAAAGACTTACCTGAACATGAAAAATTCATTTTTGGATTTTCTGTCAAAATAAACCCTTTTTTTGGGAAGAAGCATTGTTACTTTTAAAAGTAACTTTGATACAAAGGTTGGTTAATTTAAAACTGTTAGATTATGTTGACCATGCGATTAGAATGAAAAGACCTAAAGTAAAATTGTCATATGTATTCCATACTTTGGAGATATTCAAACCAGGCTTCAAGTATTCCATACTTTGGAGATGTTCAAACCAGGTTTCGAAGCAAAAATTGGTTAATTCGAAGCTGTGATTTTATTTGAATTATGTGAATAAAGTGGTCACAAGCATGCAATTGGAACATAAAACCAGATCATGCCAAATAGGGAAATAGGGGGAGAAAACCCCTAGTTTTATTAATATATAAGTAATTGCATTAGAATGGCCTACTTGGCTACGAGTTTGATTTCATAATAATAGGGAATAGAAAAAGTAACAAGTTCATTAAATTTAACCCAGCAATGTTCAATGAACTTATATTCTTTCTTTATTTTATTTTCTATCCTATCAAAGCTAGGTTGTTGCAGCTGGTATGCTCTTATTTGGTGAAAAAACTGTTCAGCTTTCACCTCAAACTCTATCTCTTTCAAGCCTTGCCCCATTTCATCCATATTTAAATCATCCCAGTACGCTGAATCCTTATTCTTGAAGTTATCATATTCTTTAATAAGGTTCTTTGCTTCGTACTGAGTCTGAATTCGATTGGTTGTGATTTCGTCCAAAGAGTCACTGGTGGCCAAATAAATTTTGTACCAATGAAGGAGTGAAAGTTGATCCGAAAATGCTTGAAGCTCTGTCTGGGCAATAGGGTTGAGAACATGACCTCAAGTCATAACATCACAAGCCCATTGGAAGTTCTTAAGAGGAATCTCGTCTCCAAGAGCATTGAAAGGCAAGTGAGAGAAGACAGCAAGCAGAAGCTGAGCTTTGTATCACTCAAATGTAGTTGGAAGAGCTAAAGGTTGGTAGGAATGAAAAAACTAATTCTCGAAGAGAATAAGTTTCAATTCCTTCATCCAATGAGGATTCTGAGGGAGAGGAGGTACAGAGGGATCCATCCCGAATGAAGAGGGGAACTAGGGGTCATTCACGCATTCGAGTCAGTCAGAAAAGCAAAGTTTTGTCTTCTGAGCCAAGAATGACGGATTAAATCCATGTGCGTCATCTGGATGAAGAGTTTCCCACATTATCTTCATTGGCATGGAAGACATGTACCACGCCACAAGCAAGTTGTCCTCCAGACTGTGTTGGTGATCAATGAGTATATATGGATAAACCATTGAGCTCCGAGTAGAAAGAGAAACAGAAAGGGGATCGAATTCAACAAATCGACGATGAATCCGCTCCCTTAATTGGGGTTCAGCAGGTATTGACCAACTTTCCCAGCCAGTGGACTTGGAGGAAGAAGAAACAGTTTTGTCCCATGCGAAGAGTGGTGGGGCAAAAGAGGCGCTTCCAAGATCCATTTCTGCAAATGTTTGGTCCAAAGGTTTGTTTTCTAAAGGTTAGTAATTTGCAAAAGCTTTCATGACTTGTATAAATGGAAGCAGATAAGCGTAGCCAATAAATGCATTAAGGTTCTTTCGAGGCCTGTAATCATCTTCGAAAGACTCCTCGTATGCTCGATCAATGTAAGAGAAGTTGTGATTGGCCATTGGAGATGTACCAGTCTTTTCGTCTACTCAGAGAATGGAAGTGCAAAGTAAGGATTTAATGATGTTCACTGCTTCATTGTTTGAAAAACGGTTACACTTCCAAAATATTCAGAGTCCATGCACGTCCTAGAACGTGGGTAGAATGCACTAGTCCACTAATATCACCAAGTATTAGGTATATTGGTACAGAGGGTAATGTTGGTTGTATAATTTGTAAAAGCCAATCGCAGAGTGACACGTGGCACCTAAAGGGCAATGGGGGAATTAATGCAAATCTCTAATCAAAGACAGACATGTGACAGCTCGTATTGGTAGTATCCGATCTGCATGGCATCGGAATAGTCAAGAGGCAGGAGATGACGTATCCCAACGGTTACCTACAATTCAAATTCAAATCCAAAAAGGAAGCTTAAATGCAAAAGTGGTGTAGTGGGAGCTAGTTGAGCAAAGTCATGGCCAGAGATCGTGGAAGTGTATTTCCACGGTTAGAAGGCCACTTCAACAGTTACCACTAAAAAGTATAAATAGCAGAGAAGGCTAAACAGAAAGGCCCCCAAACTCAAATCCAAAAACCAGTTTATTAATTCATTTTCTTTCTAGTTTTACATTTCCAGTTCTTTATATTTTCAGTACTTCAATTCCTATATTGTACTGCACTTTATTTCCTAGGAGTAGTTTTTCAGTAGTTTATTGTTGTGAACCTCGTCAAGGCTGGGTCATTGTAACTTCATTGTAAGTTTTTATTTGCTTAATGAAATTCAATTTCTGAATTATATTTACGTGTTATTATTCGTAATCTTTTTCTAAACAAGCTATCAATAAAAGTCCTCTTCATTGAGGCTGAAAAAATTTCAACACAATCGTTTGATAATTGGTTGGCAATTATAAATTTTGTAAGGACTAATTGATCCTTGCTGACATGCTTAAATTTACAGTATTAACCTTCGAAAGTCAAAAAAGCCAACATATATTTTTGGCACGCCCAGTGGGACGTCAAGTGTAAGAAATGAAAAATAAATTGGATTCGTCCATTCTAAATAGCCTAGATGAAATCTTTTGGTGTAAACAAAAATTTTTGGATTTTCAAGAAGATATCCATTTCTTGATAAAACAAACTTTTATCCATTACAATATTGTTTGGCAGAAGAAAAAATACAACATTTAATTGGAGTAATTCATTAACTTGATATGAAAATTCCCTAATGGAATGATGAGTTATCAACTCTTACTACCAAGTCTTTAACTGAGGCTTTAATGGCCGGAATTGGTGAATTTTTTCAGAATTTTTTCATGGTTAAAAATAGTAAAAACAAAGAGTTGATTTCATCAATAGCTCGAGGGGTTCAAGAGCCCATTTTTAAAGAGCTAAATTATGAAATTAATATAATGAAAGAGTATGTTCTTGAGCCAAATTTGACTAAGAATGATATTCCATGCATGGCTTGGAGGGTCCAAAAACTAATTTTTAGAGAGTTAAGTCATGAAAATAACATACCTATGGGGGATTTTCATAAGCCATTAATGGCTAACATGAAAAAACAGCCCACTTTACCAAATAATTATGAAAATCAATTTGGCGAAAGTCATGTTTTTAAACCAAACATGATCAAGAATAATTAACAAGCCACTATTCATGAATTCAAAATTTTTAACATTTTTCAAAATATCAAAAAGTATGAATTTTTATGGTCATACTATACCATGACTTTTGTTGTTCAAAATCTATTTTGGATTTGTGGATCACATCAAACTTTGACTTTGATGGAATGACTAACAAATAATATTTTGTTATTGCAATATATTGGGCCAAAAATATGGTTATTAGTTGATCTATAAAACTATCATCATTTGGTTTTGTGGTTACCTTCGAAATATGTCCCAAGACACTTCGAAGCATGTTATTAAGAACATGTGAAGATTGTTAAACCTCTTTTCAAAGGATAAATAGTTGTGATGTTATATGTATTCATTGAAATATCATTTTATAGACACTAATGGCTAATTAAAATGCCAAACTAATTTCTTAGTAATCCAACTCTTCGGATTTGGTTTCGAAGAGATGTCATGAGCACTTTCGATGGACGACTTTGATCCTTTAGTAACATATCTGACTTTTGAATGGTGGTTTTGTCATCAATAAACACCTTTGAAATGTAACAATTAATTAATTGACAAATAATGCCTATTTGCCATTTGTTACATGAAAATGTAACTAGTATTCTACAAAAGTTGGTTCGAAGAATAACAGTTTTGGTGTCTTCGAAGAATTAATAATTGGTTCGAAGCACAAAATTAATATTTTTATTAATTATGTGTGAACCAGAACATACAAAATTTGAATAACTACAATGTTGGCCAAAAGCTGCTTCAAAAGCCCTTTTGCCATAATTTTGTAAGCTTCAAAGCACTCCATCTTCCATCAACAACAGCCTCGAAGAAACAAAAATGGTGGTTGTGAACCTTCAAAGCTTTGCCGAGTATTTCCAAGGGTGTAATTCGTCCTTTGTCGGCATCTTTGACCTTCGAAAGATGATTTTGGTCTACTATACCACATTCGAAGCTTGTTACTAGTCCATAATAGCTAGTATGTGTAACAACTTGTTAAGGTGAATCATGTTTGGATATTTTCTTTGCCTTGAAAATATGAGTTTTTGAATGATTCTCAGTGCAAGTAACATCAACCTACTTCAAAGGTTCCAAGTTTTTTAAGTGTTTGAAGTACGAGTAAAATAAAATTGTTTAATTTCCTTCAACGGACTAATGCCGATTCAAAGTACATATGTAATATCCTTTCAAGGCATATATATAATTCGAGACATTTAGTCATAATTTCATACTCATTCGAAGCACTTTGTTGATATTATTCGAAGCACTTTGTTGCTTAGATTAGTCATGTGTTTGGTTCGGCCCTTAAAAAATTCAAATAAACATCATTTTTAATGGCCGTGGGGGGTAATGTTGATACCATAAATCTACAATTTAATTATTTATATAATTGTAGGATATGTGGCACCCTCATACTCATTTGGAGGTTATGAGAAGTTATGAAATATGTAAAGATAATAGAGAACAAAATGGAGAACATGGAGCATGAAGTAGAGGTTAAAGGAAGTTATAAAAGATCATGGAGTATGAAATGAAGGAGATGGAAGAGTGTGTAGTTTTAGATAGTTTTTTTCTACAAATGTTTGCCTATAAATAGCCATTCATGGTTACATTATAAAGGATCTAGAACTAAAATCAAAGACAATTGATTTCTATTTTTCTTGTCATTTATATTTCTTGCATTTTATTTTACGCACTTCCTTTTCAAAGCATTTATTTTCAGCATTTCCTTTTCGAAACATTTTATGCACTTCCTTTTCAAAGCATAAGAGTAGAGGTAAGTAATTGTTTACTTGGTAGTGAGAGTGGATAACTCATCATTCCATTAGCGAATTTTTGTTTACACCAATAGATTTCATCTAGGCTATTTGAAATGGGCAAATCCAATTCATTTTTTATTTCTTACACCTAAGGTCCCACCGGGCGTGCCAAAAATTGTTGGCTTATTTTTCCTATGAAGAAAAATATCATAAATGTGAGTGTGCCGCAAGGATTGAAAAATCATTACAGATTAAATTCAAGCCAATTATCAAGCGATTGTGTTGACGGTTCTTTTGCCTCAATGAAGAGGACTTCAAAATTGCCAAGTGTAGAGAAAAGAAAAATTAACAGAAGAAGAAGGGAGACAGAGAAAGATGATTGTGTGAACAATCGAGGTGATTGAGTGAACAATTAAAATAACAATTACTTACCTCTACTTCTATGCTTTGAAAAGGAAGTGCATAAAATGCTTTGAAAATGAAATGTTGAAAATAAATGCTTCGAAAAGGAAGTGTGTAAAATAAAATGCAGGAAATATAAATGACAAGAAAAATAAAAATCAATTGTCTTTGATTTGAGTTCTGGATTTGCCTTTATAGGCAAACGTTTGTAGGAAAAAATTATCTAAAACTATCCACTCTTCCACCTCGTCCATTTCATACAACATGATCTTCTATAACTTCCTCAACCTCCACTTCATGCTCCATGTTCTCCACTTTATTCTCTATCATCTTTTCATATTTCATAACTTCTCATAACCTCCAAATGAGTAGGATGATGCCACATGTCCTGCAATTATATAAATAATAATACTTGCAGATTTCTGGTGTTAACATTACCTCCTGTGGCCGTTAAAAATGATGTTTACTTGAATTTTTGAAGGACCGAACCAAGCACATGACTAATCTAAGCAATTAAGTGCTTCGAATGATATAATAGCACCAATAAAGTGCTTCGAATGATTATAAAATTGATATTATTCGAAGCACTTTATTGATGATTTCATACTCATTCGAAACACTTTATTGGTGTTATTATATCATTCAAAGCATTTTGTTGATATTATTCGAAGCACTTTATGGTTTAGATTAGTCATGTGCTTGGTTTGACCCTTTAAAAATTCAAGTAGATATCATTTTTAAGGGCTGCGGGGGGTAATGTTGGCACCATTAATCTGTAATTTTTATTATGATTTATTATTTATGTAATTGCGAGGCATGTGGCATCCTCCTATTCATTTGGAGGTTATGAGAAGTTATGAAATGTGAAAAGATGATAGAGAATAAAGTGGAGGAACATGGAGCACGAAGTAGAGGTTGAAAGAAGTTATGGAAGATTATGTAGTTTGAAATGGAGGAGGTGGAAGAGTGGATAGTTTTTCCTACAAATGTTTACCTATAAATAGTCATTCATGGCTACATTGTAATGAATGGAAGAACTCAAATTAAAGACAATTGATTTGTATTTTTATTGTCATTTATATTTCCTGCACTTTATTTTATGCACTTCATTTTCGAAGCATAGGTGTATAGGTAAGTTCTCTACACTTTATTTTATGAACTCTCTTTTCGAAGCATAGGAGTAGAGATAAATTAATGGTTAGTTTGATTGTTCACTCAATCATCTTTCTCCGTCTCCCTCTTTTGCTTTTAAGTTTTCTTTTCTTTACACTTGGCAATTTTGAAGTCCTCTTCATTGAGGCAAAAGAACCGTCAATGCAATTGCTTGATAATTGGTTTGAAAATATTTTCTTTCCAGTTTTACATTCCAGTTCTTTATATTTCCAGTACTTCAATTCATGTACTGTACTTCATTTCCTAGGAGTAGTTTTTCAGTAGTTTGTTATTGTGAACATCGTCGAGACTGGGTCATTATAAGTTTTCATTTGCTTAATGAAATTCAATTTCTGAATTATAGTTGCGTGTTATTATTCATAATCTTCTTTTAAACAAGTCACCAGTAAAAGTCATCTTTATTGAGGTTGAAAGAATTTCAATACAATCGCTTGATAATTGGTTGGCAATTATAAATTTTGTAAGGACTAATTGATCCTTGCTGGCACGCTTAAATTTACATTATTAACTTTCGAAAGCCAAAAAAGCCAATATATATTTTTGGTACGCCTAGTAGGACTATTGACAATGGCTAGACGTAGAGTAAGAGGAGAAAGGGAGTGCCTTGAAGAAGGCATAAAAGAAGAAACGACAAACAAATTGAATTTTGCTATTCAAATTTGTCAAAATGAAATATATTGGCGTGAAAGAAAAATTTTGAATCTTTAAGAAAAGATCCATTTTCTTAATGAAGAAAATTTCCAAGTTGTTTCTTCATTACCATATTATTTGGTAGAAGAAAAAATACACCATTTAATTGGAGTAATTCATCAACTTGGTGTAGAAATTTGCCAATGAATACATGAGTTATCAACCCTTAATGTCAAGTCTTTAATGATTGAATTTTGTGGGTTTTTACAAAACGTTTTTAAGTCTTTTATGACTAAAACTGGGGAAGAAATAATTTCATCAATGGCTCGGGGGGTTAAAAAATCCATTTTTAAAGAGTCAAGTTATGAAAATAACATGGCTAAAAAGTATGTTGTTGAGCCAAACATAGTAAAAACATGTTTCATATAAGGCTCGGGGGGTTGAAAAACTCATTCTTATAAACATGGTTTTAAAAACCGGACCGGACCGGCCGGTTCAACCGGTTGAACCGCCGACCGGTCGAGGTTCCGGTCCGGGTACACCCAGTAAACCGGTCATAGTCGAAAACCGGCCTCTTTTGAGAGAACAGGAAAAACCGCCGGTTGAACCGCCGAACCGGTTGACCCGGTCCCGGTTCACCGGGTTTTAAAAACGGATTTTTTGTATTTTTTTCTTTGTTTTTTTTTTATTCTTTCTTTCTTTCTTATTTTATATATATATATATATATATATATTATATTATATATATATAATAAAAATTTAGTTGGAAACTCTCTTTTAAGGGTTTCCTCTTGTGAGGAATCCCATTGAGAGCTTGAAATTATTGTGAAAACTTCTATCTATTTATAAGAAAAAAATTCTCCCAAAAAAATTCAAGAAATCTTAGTGGGATTCAATCAAATTTATTGGAGGGAAACTTAAAATTTTGATATCCCTCCAAAATTTTTGCTTTTCTTTCAATCAAATTACTTGAATTAAAATCATATGGAGGGAATATTGAATATTTGATTTCTTCTTCCAAAATTAAAATTAATAATATTTTTAAATATATTTTTTAATAAAAAAAATATTAAGAGAAATATTTAAGATTATTAAAATTTTTAATTTATAATTTTATTACTTATATTTTTATTTAAATATAATTTTAATATATTTATGACGTCACGGTTCGATTCCGGTTCAACCCGACGGTTGAACCGGTGACCCGTCCACCCGATCATTTTTCCGGTTCACTCACCGGTCCGGTTTTTAAAACATTGCTTATAAAGTCAAACCATGGAAATAATATGTCTATGAAGGATTTGCATAAGACATTAATGGCTAAAATGGAACAACCAATTAGGCTAAGAAATGATAAAACTCACATAGAGGACTTTCATAAGCCGTTAATAGCTAAAACAAAAAAACAGACCCATTTGTCAATGAATGATAAAAGTTATTTGGCCAAAGAATATGTTCTTAGACCAAAAGTGATTAAAGATAATGATCAACCCACTATTAACGAATTTAAAATATTTGACATTATTGAAAATGTCAAAGTATTTGAACTTCCAAGGCTATATTATGCCATGACTTTCGGTATTCAAAATCTATTTCGGATTTGTGGGCCACATCAAAATTTAATTTTGACGAAATAGCTAATAAAACAATCATCTTTAAGCATTGTTCTGATGAGTTCGATGCACTAAAGAACAAATTAACCGTTTGAAAGGTAGAACTCGCTCCTAGTTAATTGGAGGTTATGAAAAGTTATGATATGTGGAAAAATGACGGAGAATAAAGTGGAGAATATGAAGCATGAAGTGGAGGTTAAAAGAAGTTATGAAAGATCATGGAGTAGGAAATGGAGAAGGTGGAAGAGTTAGTTTTAGGTAGTTTTTTCGTACAAATGTTTGCCTATAAATAGCCATTCATGGCTACATTGTAGATCCATAACTCAAATTAAAGATAACTGATTTCTATTTTTCTTGTTATTTATATTTCCTACATTTTATTTTACATACTTTCGTTTTGAAACATTTATTTTCAGCATTTCCTTTTCAAAGCATTTTATTCATTTCCTTTTCAAAGTATAGGAGTAGAGGCAAGTAATTATTACTTTGATTGTTCACTCAATCATCTTTCTCCGTCTCATTCTTTCTTCTTTTAATTTTTATTTTCTCTACACTTGGTAATTTTGAAGTTCTCTTCGTTGAGGCAAACTAACTGTCAATGCAATCACTTAATAATTGGCTTAAATTTAATTTGTAAGGATTTTCAATCCTTCCTGGCACGCTCGCATTTGTGATATTTTCCTTCGTAGAAAAAATAAGTCAACAATTTTTGGCATGCCCAATGAGACATCAAGTGTAAGAAATGAAAAATGAATTGGATTTGTCCATTTCAAATAGCCTAGATGAAATCTTTTGGCGTAAATAAAAAATTTTGGATCTTCAAGAGATCCATTTTCTTAATGAAACAAACTTTTATCCATTACAATATTATTTGGTAAACACGATTTAATTGGAGAAATTCATAAACTTGATATGGAAGTTCTCCAATGGAATGATGAGTTGTCAACTCTCACTACCAAATTTTTAACCGAGGCTTTAATGGCCGGAATTGGTGAATTTTTTCAAAATTCTTTCAGTGTTGAAAATGACAAAAGGAAAGACTTGATTTCATCAATGGCTCGCGGGGTTAAAAAACTCATTTTTAAAGAGCCAACTTATGAAAATAACATGGCTAAAAACATGTTGAGCCAAATATGGTTAAAATTGATGTTCCATATAAGGCTCGGAGGGTTGAAAAACACATTCTTAGAAAGTCAAGCCATGGAAATAACACATGCCTATGGAGGATTTTCATAAGCCATTAATGGCTAAAAAAAAACAGACATATTTGTCAACGAATGATGAAAGTTATTTGGTCAAAGAATATGTTCTCAAGCCAAACATAACTAAGAATGATGAACAATTTAATGTTTATGAATCTGAATTTTTTGAAATTATTCAAAATGTCAAGTTGTTTAAATTTTTAAGGTCATCTTGTACTATGGTTCTTGGTGTTCAAAATCCTTTTTGGATTTGTGGTTCATATCAAAATTTAATTTTGATGAAATGGCTAATAAAACAATCATCTTTAAGCATTGTTTTGATGAGTTTGATGCACTAAAGAACAACTTAGCCATTTGAAATTTTGAACTTGGATAGAAAAAGTCTATGCATTTAAATTAGTGGTTGAGAATGGTTTATCTTTTCAAATTGATGGCCAATTTTATTTTTATTTTTTTTTAAGGCACAAAATAATGACAGTATGTGTGCTTCGGTTGTAGTCAAACATTGGCTCTTGCATTCAACTGACAAAATTGTGAACATTTGATGCTATTATGTCATTCAAATCACTTTGTTGATATTATTCAAAGTACTTTGTTGCTTAGATTAGTCATGTGTTTAGTTCGGCCCTTCAAAAATTCAAGTAAACAACATTTTTAATGGCCGCAGGAGGTATTGTTGGCACCATAAATCTGTAATTTTATTATTTATTATTTATATAATTGCAGGACATGTGGCACCCTCCTACTCATTTGGAGGTTATGAGAAGTTGTGATATGTGGAAAAATGACGGAGAATATAAAGTATGAAGTGGAGGTTGAAGGAAATTATGGAAGATCATGAAGTATAAAATGGAGGAGGTGGAAAAGTAGGTAGCTTTAGATAGTTTTTTTTGCTACAAATGTTTGCTATAAATAGCCATTCATGGCTACATTGCAGATCCAGAACTCAAATCAAAGATAATTAATTTCTATTTTTCTTGTTATTTATATTTCCTACATTTTATTTTACATACTTCATTTTCGAAGCATTTATTTTTAGCATTTCGTTTTCAATGCATTTTATGCACTTTCTTTTCAAAACATAGGAGTAAAGGTAAGTAATTATTACTTTGATTGTTCACTCAATCATATTTCTCCGTCTCATCCTTTCTTCTTTTAATTTTTTTTTCTCTACATTTGGTAATTTTGAAGTCCTCTTCGTGAAGGCAAAAGAACTATCAACGTAATCGCTTGATAATTGGCTCGAATTTAATCTATAAGGATTTTTCAATCCTTACTGGCATGCTCGCATTTATGATATTTTCCTTTGTAAGAAAAATAAGCCAACAATATATGATCTTAAGTTCTTGAGAGGAATCTCGTCTCCAAGACCATTAAAAGGCAAGTAAGAGAAGGCAGTAAACAGAAGCTGAGCTTTGTATCGCTCAAATGCAGTTAGAAGAGTTGAAGGTTGGTAGGAAGGAAAAAATTGATCCTCGAAGAGAATAAGTTTCAATTCCTCCATCCAATGAGGATTCTGAGGGAGAGGAGATGCAGAGGGATCCATCCCGAAGGAAGAGGGGAACTTGGGGTCATTCACGCATTTGAGCCAGTCAGAAGAGCAAAGTTTTTCCTTCTGAGCGAAGAACGACGGATTAAATCCCTATGCTTCATCTAGATAAGGAGTTTTCGCACTATCTTCGCTGGCATGGAAGATGTGTACCACGCCATAAGCAAGTTGTCCTCCAGACTGCATTGGTGATCAATAGGTACATAGAGATAAACCATTGAGCTCCGAGCAGAAGGAGAAATAGAAAATGGATCAAATTCAACAAATCGATGATGAATCCGCTCCCTTAATTGGGGTTCAGCAGGTATTGACCAACTTTCCCAGCCAGTGGACTTGGAGGAAGAAGAAATAGTTTTGTCCCATGCGAAGAGTGATGGGGGCAGAAGAGGAGCTTCTAAGATCCATTTCTGTAAATACTTGGTTCAAAGGTTTGTAGTTGGCAGATTCTTGGTCTAAATGTTAGTAATTTACAAAAACTTCCATGACTTGTATAAATGGAGGCGGATAAGTATAGCCAATAAATGCATTAAGGTTTTTTCGAGGCCTGTAATCATCTTCCAAAGACTCTTCATATGCTCGATCAATGTAAGAGAAGTTGTGATTGGCCATTGGAGATGTACCAGTCTTTTCGTCTACTTAGAGAATGGAAGTGCAAAGCAAGGATTTAATGAAGTTCACGGCTTCATTGTTCGAAAAGAGGTTACACTTCCAGAATATACAGAGTCCATGCACGTCCTAAAATGTAGGTAGAATGCACTAGTCCACCAATATCACCACCACCAAGTATTGGGTATATTGGTGCAGGGGGTAATGTTGGTTATATAATTTGTAAAAGCCAATCGTAGAGTGACACGTGGCACCTAAAGGGCAATAGGGAGAATTAATGTAAATCTCCAATCAAAGACAGACACGTGGCAGTTTGTATTGGTAGTATCCGATCTGCATGGCATCGAAATAGTCAAGAGACGTGAGATGACGTAGCCCAACGGTTACCTACAATTCAAATTCAAATCCAAAAGGGAAGCTTAACTGCAAAAGAGGTGTAGTGAGAGCTAGTTGAGCAAAGCCATGACCAGAGATCGTAGAAGTGTATTTCAACGGTTAGAAGGCCACTTCGACAGTTACCACTAAAGAGTATAAATAGTAGAGAAGGCTAAACAGAAAGGCCCCCAGACTCAAATCCAAAAACCAGTTTATTAATTCATTTTCTTTCCAGTTTTACATTTTCAGTTCTTTATATTTCCAGTACTTCAATTCCTGTACTGTACTTCATTTCCTAGGAGTAGTTTTTCAGTAGTATGTTGCTGTGAACCTCGTCGAGGCTGGGTCATTGTAACTTCATTGTAAGTTTTCATTTGCTTAATGAAATTCAATTCCTGAATTATATTTACGTGTTATTATTCGTAATCTTCTCCTAAACAAGTCACCAGTAAAAGTCCTCTTCATTGAAACTGAAAGAACTTCAACACAATCGCTTAATAAGTTGTTGGCAATTATGAATTCTATAAGGACTAATTGATCCTTGCTAGCACTCTTAAATTTACATTATTTACCTTCAAAAGTCAAAAAAACTAACATATATTTTTGCCAAAAATTATTGGCTTATTTTTCCTACGAAGGAAAATATCATAAATGTGAGCGTGCCAGCAAGAATTGAAAAATCCTTATAGATTAAATTCAAGGCAATTATCAAGCGATTGTGTTGACGATTTTTTTGCCTCAATGAAGGGGACTTCAAAATTGCAAAGTGTAGAGAAAATAAAAATTAACAGAAGAAGGAAGGAGACAGAGAAAGATGATTGCGTAAACAATCGAGGCGATTGAGTGAACAATCAAAGTAACAATTACTTACCTCTACTCCTATGCTTTGAAAAGGAAGTGCATAAAATGCTTCGAAAAGGATGTGCTGAAAATAAATGCTTCGAAAAGAAAGTACATAAAATAAAATGCAGGAAATATAAATGACAAGAAAAATAGAAATCAATTGTCTTTGATTTGAGTTTTGGATCTGTCTTTTACAATATAGCCATGAATGGCTATTTATAGGCAAACATTTGTAAGAAAAAACTACCTAAAACTAACCACTCTTCCACTTACTCCATTTCATATTACATGATCTTCCATAACTTCATTCAACCTTCACTTCATGCTCAATGTTCTCCATTTTATTCTCCATCATCTTTTCACATTTCATAACTCTCATAACCTCCAAATGAGTAGGAGGATGCCACATGTCCTGCAATTATATAAATAATAAATAATAATAAAAATTACAGATTTATGGTGTCAACATTACTCTCTGCGGCCCTTAAAAATGATGTTTATTTGAATTTTTGAAAGGCTGAACCAAGCAATGACTAATCTAAGCAATATCGTGCTTCGAATAATTTCAACAAAGTGTTTCGAATGATATAATAGCACCAACAAAGTGCTTCGAATGAATGTGAAATTATGACTAGATGTCTCGAATTATATATATATATATATATATGTCTTGAAGGGATATTATATATGTACTTCGAATCAACATCAATCCGTTGAAGGAAATTTAAACAATTTTATTTTAATCGTACTTTAAACACTTAGAAAACTTGGAACCTTTTGAAATAGGTTGATATTACTTGCACTTAGAATCATTTAGAACCTCATATTTTCAAGGCAAAGCCAATATTCAAACATGATTCACCTTAACAAGCTGTTACACATGCTAGCTATCATGGACTAGTAACAAGCTTTGAAGGTGGTATAGAAGACCAAAATCATCCTTTGAAGGTCGATAGTGCCGACAAATGACGAATTACATCATTGGAAATACTCGGCAAAGCTTCGAAGATTCACAATCACCGTTATTATTCTTCCAAACTATTAATGCAAGATGGAGTGCTTCGAAGCTTACAAAATTATGGCAAAAGGGCCTTCGAAGCAACTTTTGGCCAACATTGTGGTTATTCAAATTTTGTATGTTCTGGTTCACACATAATTAATGAAAATATTAATTTTGTTCTTCGAACCAATTATTAATTCTTCGAAGACACCAAAATCGTTGTTCTTCGAACCAACTTTTATAGAATACTAGTTACATTTTCATGTAACAAATGGATAAAAAAATGGTTATCAGTAAAGTCACTAATTATCATGCCAAAAATAGGCATTATTCAACAATTAATTAATTATCATTTTAAATATATTTGAAGGGAGGTACACATTTTGAAAGTTTTCTCATCCCATGTTACATTTTGAATATGTTTATTGGTGACAAAATTACCCTTCGAAAGTCACATATGTTACTAAAGGATCAAAGTCCTTATTCGAAAGTGCTCACGACATCTTTTCGAACCATATCCAAAGAGTTGGATTACTATGAAATTAGTTTGACATTTTAACTAGCCATTAATGGCTATAAAATGTATTTTAATGAATAACATGCTTCGAAGTGTCTTGGGACATGTTTCGAAGGTAACCACAAAACCAAATGGTGATGGTTTTATGGATCAACTAATAACCATATTTTTAGCCCAATATGTTGCAATAACGAAATATTATTTGTTAGCCATTCTATCAAAGTTAATGTTTGATATGATCCACAAATCCAAAATGAATTTCGAATAACAAAAGTCATGGTATAGTGTGACCATGAAAATTTATACTTTTTGACACTTTGAAAAATGTCAAAAATTTTGAATTCATAAACAGTGAATTGTTCATTATTCTTGACCATGTTTGTTTTAAAAACATGACTTTTGCTGAATTGATTTTCATAATTATTTGGCAAAGTGGGTTGCTTTTCCATGTTAGCGATTAATGGCTTATGAAAATCATACATAGATATGTTATTTTCATGGCTTGACTCTCTAAAAATTAGTTTTTGGACCCCTCGAGCCATGCATGGAACATCATTGTTAGCCAAATTTGGCTCAAAAACATGCTCTTTCATAATTTGACTCTTTAAAAACGGGCTCTTGAACCCCTAAAACTATTGATGAAATCAACTCTTTACTTTTACTATTTTTAACTATGGAAAAATTCTAAAAAAATTCACCAATTCAGGCCATTAAAGCCTCAGTTAAAGACTTGGTAATAAAAGTTGATAACTCATCATTCTATTGGCGAATTTTCATAGTAAGTTGATGAATTTCTCCAATTAAATTGTATCTTTTTTCTTCCACCAAATAATATTGTAAGGGATGAAAGTTTATTTCATCAAGAAAATAGATCTCCTCTTGAAGATCCAAAATTTTTTATTTACGCTAATAGATTTTATGTAGGCTATTTGAAATGGACAAATCTAATTCATTTTTTATTTCTTACACTTGAGGTCCCGGGCGTGACAAAAATTGGTGGCTTATTTTTTCTACGAAAGAAAATATTATAAATGTGAGCATGCCAGTAAGGATTAAAAAATCCTTACAGATTAAATTCAAGCCAATTATCAAATGATTATGTTGACGGTTCTTTTGCCTCAATGAAGAGGACTTCAAAATTGCCAAATGTAGAGAAAAGAAAAATTAACAAAAGAAGGAGGGAGACAGAGAAAGATGATTGCGTGAACAATCGAAGTGATTGAGTAAACAATTAAAGTAACAATTACTTACCTCTACTCATATGCTTTGAAAAGGAAGTGCATAAAATGTTTCGAAAAAGAAAGTGCTGAAAATAAATGTTTCGAAAAGGAAGTGCGCAAAATAAAATACAAGAAATATAAATGATACGAAAAATAAAAATCAATTGTCTTTGATTTGAGTTTTGGATATGCCTTTTACAATGTAGCCATGAATGACTATTTATAGGCAAAACATTTGTAGAAAAAAACTACTTAAAACTACCCACTCTTCCATCTCCTCCATTTCATACTACATGATCTTCCATAATTTCCTTCAACCTCCACTTCATGCTCCGTGTTCTCCACTTTATTCTCCATCATCTTTCACATTTCATAACTCATCACATGTCCTGCAATTATATAAATAATAAATAATAAAATTGCAGATTTATGATACCAACAAATACAATAAAATATTACGTGTCCATACTCTCTGGAATTACTGAATGATTATTCCTGGATTTGTTTGTATTGTTTTGCTTGGTTTGAATGAAAATTTTATTTAAAAATAAATTGGAGCCCTAATATTTTTTAAAATATATGTATATTGTGTTACGGCTCGAATATAACATGCCTAAATTGGTTCCATCGGAATAGGAATCATAATCTTCCCTAGAGCAGCAATCACCTAATGTGCACATGAATGAGAGAGATTCTATTCTAGCTTGAATTATAACCAACCTAAATTGCTTCCACCGATTATCAGAATGGGAATGTAGTCTTCCGTAGATGAGTAACCACCTGTGCACATGGATGAGATTCCTAAGCCTATGTTTGGGAAGTGATTTTTGAGGTTTTTTTGATTAAAATAATCACAAAAAATAAAATAAATTTTTTAATTCAATAAGACAAAATATCATATTCAACTTATAATCATTACATTCTTTCTCTCAAAAAAAATAAAAAAAGTCAAAAATTCTTTTTAAATCAGACTTTTTAATAACTAAAAAGTTAAAAAGTCAACTCACTTTCCAAACAAAGCCTAATATATTTCCTTGGCATATTTGGGTCAACCCCTGTCAGCAAGCCCACAAAATTATTGTGCGGGCCTCCCGGGTTTAGGCCCAGCAGGCTTTTTTTGACAGACCATGCCCTTAGCCCAGACTAGCTAACAGGTTGGGCCTAGGGCTACGTTTATTAAACTCTTTACAAATTTTCTCACAAATTTTAAGTAAATTTAAATTATATGCATTTAAAAAGAAAAAAAAAGGAGAAAATTAGTGAAAATCCCTCTCCAATTTTTTTGTAGTAAGAACGGTTTAATATGATTTTTTTTTTGTTAGTTAAGATTTCTTAATGAATTTTTTTTTTTTCTTTTGATCATACTAGAGAAATTAAGAAATTTTTCTGTGATCATCTCACATAAACTTTTGAAATTTATCTGTGTCAGGACGAAATTTTTCAATTTTAAATTTTCTTTATGAAAATGTTGAGGGATCTCAAATACTATAAAAATATTGTATGTGAGCTTAATTTTATAAAATCATAGTATCAGAAATTTAAAAAAAAAATTGACTCAAAAAAAAAAAAAAAAGTGTTCACAGATTATTGAACTCCATATCCCGGCTCCCAAACAAACCCGGCCCTTGTGCTAACCCTAAAGCAAATCATTACACAAAAAGAAGCAATAAACCCACCCCATCACTCACTCACTCGGTACTCGCTCGAGCCATGGATCCGTACTCGTTCTCTTCATCGGCAGCGATGGCGCAGAAGACATGGGAGCTGGAGAACAACATCGTGACCATGGAGACTCCGGCGTCTGCGGAGTCCGACGCCATCTTCTACTACGACGATTCGGCTCAGACCAAGTTCCAGCAAGAGAAACCATGGTCCAACGACCCTCACTACTTCAAGCGAGTCAAGATCTCTGCCCTAGCCCTCCTCAAGATGGTCGTCCATGCTCGCTCCGGTGGAACCATCGAGGTCATGGGACTCATGCAAGGGAAGACTGATGGCGACGCTATCATCGTCATGGATGCTTTTGCTTTGCCTGTTGAAGGGACGGAGACTAGGGTTAATGCTCAGGCTGATGCGTATGAGTATATGGTTGATTATTCGACGACTAATAAGCAGGTATGTGAAATTAACCCTAAATTACTGTCAAAATAGAAGAATTGTGAAAACCCTAGTTTGATTGAGAAGAGATGGAGTGGTTTTTTTTTTTTGGAATTGGAATTGGAGATTTCAATTCCAAATTATGTAGAGCATTGTACTTCGTGATATTGTTTATGTTGTTTTGCTTAGATACTGATTCGAGTGACTCTTTCTCTTTTTGCTTGGTTTGTAATGATGGTGAATTTTTCTGTTTCATGTGAATGTTGTATGTTAGAAACTGATTTCAAGAAATTTGCTTGATTTATAATAATCTCAATTTTGGAATGATGTTATCTACTACAATTTGTATTATTATTGCTGAGATTTTCAATTACATTGATTTTCTTTCTCTCTTTTTTGCCCCGGTAGTAACGCGACGACGACGACGACAACAACAACAACAACAATAATAATGAAATACAAACCTGTATCCTAGTTGTATGATGTTTCTCTTGAAATCCAAAATCATATGCTTGCGTGTGAACTAGTTCTAAATTGTTGTATTTCTTGAAAGTCTCAAGTGATGAGGAAGGACAGGTGGACTATGATTGTAAAACATTCCACCTACAGGAACCATGGTTTAAATAACATTTTCATGCTATTGCTAGTGTGTCAAAACTGAAGGACATTGTCGTTATGAAAAGTCTGGTTTAACTGGCAAATGTGATCTCTGTGCATTATGCGACAATAGTTTTATCTACACAAGGCTGCAATGTTGTAAATCCTGTACATGTGCTAATTTTTTTGTTTCTGTATGGGACAAGTTTACGTGCTCTTTGTATATTAGTACCCTTTCAATTTGAAGTGTTATTTTCTTCTTGTTCATTTTTTTGGGCATAGTAGTGGTTCTCTTTCCTTGAAAGTAATTAGAAACTCTAATTCAATTACCAATTACAATGATCCAAACATGGTTTGTGAGATTGAAAGAATGTTATATCTTCAAGAACGTGAATTTGACAACTTCTCTCTCTCTCTCTCTCTCTCTCTCTCTCTCTCACACACACACTTTGTTTTTCATAATTTTTATCGCAGCAGTCCCCTAACTTAATTGTCGATTTGGAGCAAGTTTGATTACATCGAAGTGTTGTGTTCTAGTAACCCTCGAGTAATTTGTCCCTCTCTCTATCTCTCTGTCTCTCTCACACACACAGACTTGCACAATTATTTATGTAAGCATTCACTGGTAGAATTTCTATATATCTGCAGCTACTTGCTCTTCACTTTTTTCTTTATATACGTATATTTTGACAGATTTTCTTATGTTTTTCCTTACCTGGGTTGTTATTTCTGAGCCGAAGCTATTAAACTAAACATCTATTTTGTTTGAGTGATCATTTTGGCTTAGTTCTGTCAAAATAGGCTGGTACCATTCTCACCCTGCTTATTTCTGGGTATGTTGAATGTTGTGATGCAGGTTGGGCGGTTGGAGAATGTAGTAGGCTGGTACCATTCTCACCCTGGTTATGGATGCTGGCTTTCTGGTATTGATGTCTCAACACAAATGCTCAACCAGCAATTTCAAGAGCCATTTTTGGCAGTTGTTATTGATCCAACAAGGACTGTTTCAGCTGGAAAAGTTGAGATTGGGGCATTCAGAACATACCCAGAAGGATATAAACCTCCAGATGAGCCTGTTTCTGAGTATCAAACCATCCCTTTAAACAAGATTGAAGACTTTGGTGTACATTGCAAACAGGTTAATTTGTTTTCCATCAACTCCTTTCTGGAAATCATGGTTTAAAGCTGGATAACTTAATCTGGCTGTGTTTTGCAGTATTATTCATTGGACATCACATATTTCAAATCATCACTTGACTGCCACCTCTTGGATCTGCTATGGAATAAGTACTGGGTGAATACTCTTTCCTCATCGCCTTTACTGGGGAATAAAGACTATGTTGCCGGACAAATTTCTGATCTAGGTATATGTCTAAAGCTATTCTTGAGAGATATAGAGGTTCTACATTTTCTTGAATTACTTAAAAGTTAGAACAGTGTATGTATTAGTACATTATACGAGTTTGAAATACCACAGTTGTTGATTATCTCCATGAGGTAAAGACTTGTTTGCTGCGAACCTGTGGTTTATTTAAAATTAATCATTTCTTTACATTGTGCAGCTGAAAAGCTGGAACAAGCGGAAAATCAATTGGCTCACTCACGCTTTGGGCCCTTAATAGCACCACCTCAAAGAAAGAAAGAGGTCAGTGGATATTCATCCAAGTTATCTCATCTTTTGTTTGGTATATTTTGGTGGCTTGCTTCCCGTGTCGTCGTTGCATTAGTTTTTGATTTTCCACTTTTCTTTTTGAAAGCTCTGTTTTGTTGCTAGGATCTTTACTTTTTTCAAGTTCTAGAGTATATCCTCCAAATAACATGAATTTCTAGACTATAGTCAATATGAATATTCATTTTTTTAACAGTGCCAATCAATAAGACCCCCAACCCTTAGATTTTTTTTTTATCTTGAGGAGGTTTCTTTTTCATCAGACATTAAAGACTAGAGGCTTGTTATGATAAAGGCCATTTTCCTGCAGAAAGAATTGTCTCTATGCATTAAAATATTTTGCATGGTAGCTTTATTTGTGTCTGTTCTTGGGATAGCAGGACGGAAATTGCTTATAAATTGTCTAAGAAAGGAAACTTCTTTTATGCTGATTTTTTTCTTTCATTTTTTCATGAATCTATGGCTTTTTAATCTGAAAAGATGTTTACTAGTTATTTTTTAACATGTGGAATTACTTGCGTTAGTCTGTTGTTGCCTGGATCCATTCTTGCATTATGCTTTCCTGCCATAAATTTTGATAAACCGAGCAATAGTTAACTATCTGCGGCTCCAACTTTGCTTTTGAATTTGTAAGTTACTCGACATTAGTTCGTTTTTCTCCATTCGAAGGTGCGAAGCAGTTTCAGGATATATATGTATATAAAAGGTGATTAGTACATGATGCGCATTGGAAATGTTATTTGGATAACCACTTCTTTGTTGGTTTGCAGGAAGAGTCTCAACTTGCAAAGATTACACGGGATAGTGCAAAGATTACTGTTGAGCAGGTGCATGGTCTTATGTCTCAGGTGCGATTCTTATCTTCTGGCCTGAATATTTGCTTCAAGCACACAAATGTTGGTTTGATTTTGTCTTTCTAGTTCATCTTTAACGCCTTTTTCTACACATTTTAGGTTATCAAGGATACGCTTTTCAACTCTGTTCGGCAGATTAACAGACCTCACGCAGAATTATCGGGTCCTGAACCCATGGTTGAAAGCTGATGATGGGTTTTTAGTGCAACTGATGAATGCTTTACTTCTCACCAAGTTAATGAAGTTTTGTTACTGAAGTTTATGTAAATGCGATACTTCTCTACTTTGAATTTAAACCACATTTTGGACGACTCCATGAGGTAAAGGAGATGCTAACTGGAGGTGATCTGCCTCCTTTCAGTTCATTTTCATATTTATTTATTTTTGTATTTATTGAATTTTTTAAATATTTCTTTACAAATATTTTGATTTTTAAATTAAACACATCTAGATTAGATGCTTCTAAAAATAAAATAAAAAATTGACGAAAATATTAAGAAAAAATTATTAAAAATAATATAGTATGAATTGAAAACTCAAAAATTATTTTTGAAAATTCAAATCCAAGTGAGATAAAGACAAATTGTCACGGGCTTTGTAAATTATGATGGTGAATGTGTATATTATGATGGAGAATGTGTTTGTAAATATATAATTTATCTCTAAATATACATACATTGACGTATGTTAGTTTTAAAATTTTAATTAGTTATTATCTAGGTGTTCTTGATGTCTGTAGATCACTTTTTTTATAGAAACTATTAACGTGACTTCATCTTTCCATGGTAAAATAAACCATTAGCCTTCCCTCTTGCTATTAACGATGTAACGTAACTTTAGCGGGTTCAACTCAAGCGATCCGAATTTAGCTTAAATTTTTTTAGGGTTTGGACAAGATATTTTCAAATTCGGTTCAGGTTTGGGTAAAAATTCAGGAGTCCGAATTAAATTTGGACGAACTTGGGCAAAGATATCGAACAATTTAAGCAACTCGAAGCTCGAATTATATATATATAGATATATAAAAATAGTAAATATATATAAAAAATTTTAGTCATTACATGATCTTAAAGTAATTTAGATTATTAAATCATATTGAATATATATTATATATACAAATAACATAAAATCATACTCGGTTCAGGGTTTGGACAAGATATCGAACAATTTGATCAACTCGAAGCTCGAATTATATATATATATAGATATATAAAAATAATAAATATATATAAAAAATTTTAGTCATTACATGATCTTAAAGTAATTTAGATTATTAAATCATATTGAATATATATTATATATACAAATAACATAAAATCATACTCTTTTTATTTTATTTTATTTTATTTTGTTTTCACTCATAAATTGTAAGAATTACTATAGCGGCATCTCTTTTACATTATATAAATTATTTGTTTTAATGGTATTAATAGTTTTCTATATAAAAATATATATATAAATATAGTCAAATTTTAATAATTTAATAAATAATAAAATAAAATAGAATAATTGAAATTTATTTACAATTCGAGCAGATAGGGCAAATTGAGTTTAATTCGGGTCGGACTTGGACATGCAACATTGGGTTACAATTCGGCCTTGAGTGGGACTGGACAAGTCTCAGCACAACTTGGACTGAGGTTGGACAACCTCCCAACCCGCCCGAGTTGCACCCCTAAGTGCTAACAAATGAAAATAATAAAATTAACAAACCCACTTTGTTTAAAAAAACAAACAAATAAATAGCAAGTATACATGACACATGATCTTATGATGGAGGCCCTCTATTAAAGGGTCATTAAATGGAGTATTAATAAAATTTTAAAATGACAAAGAGGAATTGTCATATTGTAAAAATTAACTTTAGGCTTAAACATATGATTTTATACAATGTTTGAGTCTTTTTATGAGTTGTGATCTACAGACTTTGTTCTTAATACTCATTTATCAAAAACACTTTGTTCTTAATACAAAACAACATTGCAAGTCATTGGAATACAATTCAAATAAATCTTTTATTATTCTTTGAATTTGTTCAGAATTCCATGTGTTCGGAAAGAATTTCACAAAATACATTTTGATGACCATTGCAATTCATGACCAACAAGGTGTTATTAACTTATGTGTACAATATCACTTTTGTATTTGCATTTGAATGAAAAATTTAGATTCTGTTTGGTAGAGTTTTTAAAGTTTAATTTTACTCCTTAATTTGAGTGTGTTGTTTGATTATAGTTTTAGAAAACAACAATGATAGAGACCATTAATTTTGGAACTCTAAAAAGACCACTAATGACATGGCACTCAATAAAAAAAGAAAAAAAATACAACACTAAGGTCAAAACATCAAATCATTCATGGTAGAAATTACTGCCACATCATTAGTGGTAGCACTAATTAGTGCTCCCACTCATTTTCCTTTAGAAAATTAATTCCACACCCACTTTTCGAAACACTCACTTTTCAACATTATATGTCACATCACTCAATTCAAACCCTTTTTAAAACTCACAACCAAACAAATTTTCTACACTCAAATCATAATTTCAAAACTCACAAATTCCAAATGCAACTCTATTCTCAAATCATAATTCTAAAATTCTACCAAACGCGACCTTAAAACCACTAATTGTTTTGAAGTACCTATCCTCTTATAGGTGCTTGTACACACCCACAGAGACACAGGCATGTTTCGCAGAGTAAGGTACAACACAAGTGAATTCAACAAATGACAGAGCTTAGCTTACAGTTAAATTTAACTTTGTCCTGATTTACAACAAAATTAAGACAAAGTTGAAAGTCAAATTACAAATCAACTCTTATCAGGTCAAGTCCCAAAACTTAGATAATGTTCAACAAACCCCAGATACAATAAAGAAAAATCTCAATAAGGTCATCAATATGTTTGCTCATCATCACTCTATATGACTGGTTGCAACTATAACTCTTCGACAGTAGGGGCAATCCCCACAAGTCCGAACCCAAGGATCCAAGCAGCCCAAGTGGAATCTATGTGTACACGGCAAACATATTAGCTCGTCTCCCTCCATGAAACTCTCCAGACAAATACTACATTCCTGTGATGCCCTCGACATTTCACCTTCGCTGCTATATTTGGCTTTGCTGAAAACCTCCAGCTGCAAACGGTGCAGAGCCTCTTGAGTGAGTCCGGGTGGTCTCTTGCTTGTTTCTCGTGGCACTAACAGCTGGTCTGTTTGAGATATTGAGTTGGTGAATCCAGCTAACCACTCCCTCGAAATTTCAGTCTCCCAATCCCCTGCATCAATGAGCCTAAAGTGGTCTCCAAATGTAAGGACATTGCGATTCCTGCCTGATGAAGCTCTGTTGCTTCGCCTACAATAAGAAGAACAAAATAAATACACGGGATGGATTTGTGGAGGCATATATGTTTGGATGATGGATGTGCTTTATTTTTCTAATTTCTTACCCACTTCCCTTGTTTTAGTTATTTGTAGCTTGTTTGCCTATGGGCGTATTTGTTTCGCCTAGCCTCTTGAATTGTGAGAGATTTATCTTATACGGTTAGGTTTACTATTTTCAAGGAATTACTGACTGATGAAATTTGCCTACAGCTTGAGTACTGCATTAGGCTTGCGTAGAAAGAGTAGCCCATGGGCAGTATCAGAAACAAAAACATTCAATCAGGTCACATAAGGTAAGCTCCAAAAACTACTGTTACTACAAATAATCCACTACTTCATGTCTGCATCACCACCACAATTTCAAAACACATCACCAAAATCTAAGATTGTGAGCACAGTAAAAGCTGAACCAATTGTTCATTGAAGTTCTTAGGGTCACATCCAATGTCATGACATTGTTCATCCACATTTTATAATTAGGCATTTGACTATGAATGATTATGCCAGAAAACCCAAATATGAGTGGAGAAACAAGATTAACAAATTTCAAATTTGCATACCAACCTGTTTTCGGATAGAGATACACCTCTCAATCTTTCAAGAAGCCTTTCCCTTGCAAGTAGTACAGCTCCAGGTAGCCTTTCATTCCCACTGAATCTCCGGGTATGGTGTATACCACCTAGATTTTCCAAATTGATAGTGTTTCCAGAAGAAGATTGATTGCTGCCTTCATCATGTTGAACTGTATCATGCTCCTGAGCATGCCAAAATGTGAAAAAAGAAGAGCACAGAGATAGATGGCTAGTTCCCTCCAAACAACTCACAGTCAATGATTGATAGCTTTATTTATTTGCAGAGAAATTGTCAAAATGAGGTATCAACAGAAACTACATAAATATTATTATCAAAAGTGAAACAAATTAAAGAACAGTAGGACACCACAAGTATATGCATTCTAAGAGTTAGAGCCTGAGGTAATTTCCTGAAGAAATTTCCCATCCCTTAAAATAGAATCTAACAGTGTGATAGAAATAACAAACACCCAGAGCATCAATAATATGAAGGGGGAAAAAAAAAGAAGAAGAAAGAAAAAAACAAGGGTCAAGTGAACAAACAATTGAGCTGATGATGCAGTTGCAATAAAATTCTAGCATTCTATCTGACTCCAAACTCGGGAAGAAAGGAATATGAATATATGGAGCCTCTAGCAAAGATCATATGAACTTCATATCCTAATTCAAATATTTTTCTCTTTCCGAAAGATCTTGTGAAGCTTTTACTACTCAAAAGACTGGTAATAATTAAATGGTTTAAATCACCAAATTAGGCCAACTTCCAGCACATTTGATTTATTACACAGGAATCATCTTATGTTTCCAAGCTGGGCCTGGTCTAATTCCTATGTTTCTGATATATGCCAAATTTTAAGGATATGTTACCCCACAAAAAAAATAAAAAAAATAAAAAAATAAAGGATAAGATTACAATCTAATTGGAGAAACTTAAGCTCAAGTCAAAACGCACTATCAAAATCGTGCAGAGTCCAATCACTCTTCCTCCCCCAGGGCCTGTCTCAAGCTCTGTTACTGGTTTTGGTACAAAATACACATTCAGCCAAGAAATATCTAGAGCGCATTAAAATATTGAAGCATTCTTTGGCTTGAACTCAATCCTACCAGGAGAGGAATACTAGGAATTGGGGAAAGCTGTACTTAATAACAGTTGAGGCTTCCTGGGTGGTAAGATTGAACTACCTGCAACAAGAAGTTTGCCCAAGTTCATAGTCTTCTCAAGAGAGAAATCTACAAAGCTTCAAGTTTCAAAGCTTTCATTGTAGTTATTTATTTATTCATTAATTTTCTTTTCATGTAATGTTGGTAAGATTTGAACAAAATTCAATGGGATATTTTGCATATAATGGCTCACACTGCAAGCCAACTCACAATTAAGAGCTTTTCCTAAAATGAGCCAAGACATGAAATAAGCAATTAATGGACACAGATTTTAATTGGACTTCTTGTGTTACAAGAGGACTTTATAGATTGTTGTCCCAATCATTTTGTATTCATTTGCAGCTGGATGTAAGGGATGTCATGTAACACGATCATCAAGGGCAAGACTTCAGAATTGCAAAATGGGCTCAAAGCATGTTCTCAATTTGCTATGCCACAGAGTGCATCCAAAAAGGGCAAGCACAAATAAACATGTGTTCCTTCCATAAAAATTCCTAGCAGAATCTATCTTTTAGCTTGTTTCCTAGATCCTAAGTTGGCTTGTAAACAGAACACAATATAATGCTGTGAGATCAATCGAAGGTCTCAACTTTATATGTTTGACAATCTGTTGACAATCCCTAATCACCTAGAGCTATAAGCAACGCAGTCGAGTGGACCACCTCATCATCCATTGCTGCTCAGGCCATTCTTCATGGGATTTTTGTTTGTCTTGCCATGTTTGGGAAGATTAGATTTTAGCCAAAAAAAACCATTAAAAAAGCAAGTCATATATTAAAAAAAAAAAGGTCAAAGGTTCCTTCTTTTCTCAAATTTTTTGCACTTTTTTTCCTAAAAATCCAAGAAGCTATTCCGAAACACTTTCTATGCATTCACTTCATATTTTGGGCAAAAAATCACTTCCCAAACGAACCTAAAATGATCCTATTGGCCATAAAAGTGGGGTATATTTTGTCGGCAATAAAACTGACATAATTTAATCTTCAACTTGAGTGCATGGTTCTAAATAATAATGATATCAGGACATGTATTTGTATATGTAATATGATCATATATGGACCGATATTGAACAGTATTAGCTGATGTATTACAAGTCCAAACTATATGTTAATTAACTCATGTAATATGCATTCACTTTCCACTAAAATAGAAAAACAACCCCTGGAATCAGATTTCTAAAATTATAATAAACTAGCCCATTTAATTATTATATACAGAAAATAACCAACAAAATGTAGTAATAAAAATTGTACTACTATATGAATCTGAAATTACATAGTTAATATCTTAATCAATGTGTGGCAGAGAGTAGTTAGAAGGTTGGTTGTGGCGTACCGAATTAGGAGGGCGATTAGAGTGATGCCTGATTAAAGGGGGTCGGCGGAGAGGATCACTACCTTCCAAATCATGACGATCACGACGAGTAGTATTGTTGTGGATTTGGTAGTGATGGTGGTGGTCATGGCCTCGATTTCTATGGCTCTGCTGCTGGTGGAAGCTCCGATCGAGCCCTAGGTCGAGACTGTTGCGGCCGAGTCGCGACCTCCTGTTCTGAAACAGCTCCGAAGCACTCGTCATTCAACACCGCACTACACGTTTTTCCTTTCTGCGATTCGATTCGAAGAGAGCACAAAATAAGAAGCCAATTTGATACACAAAAAATGGAAAATGCAGAGAATCAGTAGACCGACCTTATCAGAAAACCGGACTTTTGTGTGTGTGTGTGTGTGTGTGTGTGTGTGTGGGTGGGGGGGGGGGGGGGGGGGGGGGGGGGGGGGGGGGGGGGGCTTCAATATATAATTTTTTTTTAAATTCAAAATTTTATTTAGTTCATATTTTTTAAAAGAAAATTTTAAAATTATTTTCTCTTTTCTACACATTAATTAATAATTTTTTCTCTCTTTTCAATCATTTTTCTCTCACATAAATCTCTTCAACTATGATGTTTTGAGAAGTTAGTAAAAAATTAATTTTTTTGACTTTTTTAACTTATTTTGTCTTTTTGTGGGTGAGTTATGTGAGAGGTGATGTGATCCAAAAGGACTTGGGGTCACTGCTGTGGCAAACGCACAGCATTGACTGTTGTGCTTCATTTTGTGATGCATTATGGATTTATTTTTATGATCTGAACCGTTCATTTTGTAGGATTTGTTGAGTACTTCAAGCCTACCAAAAATCATATTAATCGGATATCAACAACTATATGATCGAATTGCATATTTTTATACTATTTTTCAAAAGAAAAACTTCTTGTTTGTTTTTTTGGTTATCAATCATATAGTTATTGGTATCCGATTAATATGATTTTTGGTAAGCTTGAAGTACTCAACAAACCCAATGAACGATTCATATCATAAAAATAATCCCATAATGCATCACAAAATGAAGCACAACAGTCACTGTTGTATCTTTGCCACAGCAGTGACCCCAATTCCGATCCAAAACTAGTAAAAAACTAAAAACTGATTTTTTACTAATTTCTCAAAAGAGCACTATAACAAAATATCAAATTATATCAAATTTTTAAATTTCAAAACTATTTTTAAAATATACAATTAAATAAATTTCTAAACTCCCTTTTTAAATTTTCTTTTAAAATCTATTTCAAAACACAAATCAAACCGACTCGAAAGTTTTTAGAGATATAGAGAATGCAGAATCCTTCCAAGAGAGAGAGAGAGAGAGAGAGGTGAAATTTGAAATTGAGAGACTGTTCTTTTTATTATTCAAAAAAATAAATAGGTTGATAGGTTAGTCTAATGTATTGTCCTTAACACTTATAATATATCTGTAAAAAATATTTATTCATTTATGTTAGAGCATCTCTAATTCTGAATTAAAATTTTTATTAAATCTGAGTAAAAAAATGACTTTTTCTTTAATCTGATACCGAGTGCTCTAACGGTTGATTTTCATCAAATCTGTGCCGGAATAACCGGTTGATCGATCGACCGGTCAACCGTGTGGTCGACCGATTAAGCTAATTTTTTTTTTTTTGAATTTTTTTTTTTGAACTGTTTGAACCTTTTAGTGGTCGACCGGTTGGTCGACCGGCCGGTCAACCGACTGGTCGACTGGTAAGGCAAAAAACATTTTTTTTTTTCAACTGTTTAAACTTTTTTTGGAACCTTTTGGTGGTCGATCGGTTGGTCTCCCCCAACTGTCATGCACAGTATTTTGGTAAAATGCGGAGCCTGTCTTTCTTTTAGTGAAACGTTTGGTGAATTCTCGATTTGATATCAATTTGGTAAAATCGTTAGAGCTCCAAACATTACTTTTTTCACCAAATTTCAAATTTGATACTAAGTTTGGTGAAAGATTAGAGATGCTCCTAGGGATCAAAATTTAAGTCCACACGGACTCCAAACACTTAAAAATATATTTAATCCTAATAAAAAATTATAGAAATTCAAACGTACTCCAAACACTAAATAATATATTTAATCCTAATAAAAAATTATAAAAATGCAAACGCACTCTAAACATTAAAAAATATATTTAATCTAATAAAAAATTATAAAAATTCAAAAAACACGGTTGGTAAATTGGAACTGCTCAGTTTTGAAGAGGAGGAGAGATAGGGAGAATGAAGCAATGACGAAAGAGGTAAAATAAAAAAAAAAACATGTCGATTCTTCGTCATCCCAAGTTTTCAACTTTTACGACCGCTTGTGGTCTTCGCATACGCCTTGCAGTGCGTGTTGCAAAATTGTGTTTTGCAAAATTGTGTTTTGTTTTGAGTTTCTAACCACATCTTCAACGTTTATTTATTTTTCATTTTTTTTATTAAATTTAAATAAAAATTTTATTTGATATTGAACATTTCCACAAATTTTTTTTTTTTTTTTTCATTAAATCGCCGATCAATTGGAAGGATGACCAAGAGGATCTCTGGCCGGTCGACCAATTAGTGTAAATTTATTAGAACTTTAAAGTAAGAAAGAGATTGTTTAGGAGTACAATCGACTGGTCGTCCAGTGTATGGTACTAAAGACTATTTACAATAATTTGATAAAAGATTTCAGACATTCTTAATTTGATGAAAAGTTCAAAAAATTCTCAATTTGATATTGATTTGATGTTAATGTTGAAGCGCCAAAATTGAACTTCTTTCATCAAATTTAAATTTAATGAAAAAAAAGAATAAACGTTGGAGACGTAGTAAATTGAGTTTTTAACGACAATGCTACGTAGCTCAAATTTTGTGGCTCAAAAGTGGTTCAAATGGCCAAAACGACGTCGTTTTGAGTACAAAACAACATAATCTAATATTTTATATTTTGAGCCACAAAATTTGAGCTACGAGACATTTTTCAGTTTTTAATTTGTATTTTTTTAATTATTAATTAATATTTTATATTTTAACTTTACTTAATCTAAATATATTTTTTAAAAATAAATTTTTATACTTTTTTTTAAAATATAAAATATAAAAAATATTTAATATTTTTTTGTATTTATTAGGTGTATCTAAAACAAATAATTAAATATGAAAAAAAATTACTGGAAAAAAAAAATGAATTGAAAACTTAAAAATTATTTTTAGAAATTCCAAATCAAATAAGGTTTAACTACGCAAAAGCTTCTTTAGTTATTGATAAATATTAATATATCTGTGAACTGGTATATATTAATTCTCAACTACAAATCATATAAATAGAGAAATTGTGCATATTGATTTTCATTAGCAGTTGAGAAAGTTTTGTTGTAATTAATACACTCTAAAATTTGTACTCTTTGCAAAAAAGGGCCCACAAAAAAAAAAAAAAAAAAAAAAAAAAAAAAACATTGTATGCACATTATATTGATCAAAACTGATCATTATATCAAAGCATCCAAACCTTTCTAATATTAAGTTTGTTATTGCAATGAAGTAGCTATGCAAGGAGCTGAGATCACAATTATATTTCATTCTCATCAAATGATAATCAAAGCAACGCATTATTTCTGTTTCAGTCACAGACTTGGATGAAAATAGCATTCATCATGGTCAGGTTTGTCAACTCCATCAACGTTCCTCAGCCAATAGGTCTGATCAAAAGAGGCTGCACTCTCTGAAACACCGTCCATTACATGATCATGACCCTCCGGAAAGTATATTCCGGTGCGAGGATGTGGCATCCAACATGATGGATTAGCCTTCTTGTAACCCTTGATCGATCCTTGATGTTTCTCTGCCACTTGATCTGTCTTGGAAAGCTCGCTCGTGTGTCGTCCAGCTGGCTTCTGTGCCCTACATGAACCAAAAGTCACCCCAACGTAGGATTAGGGGGAGCAATTCAATAGAGACAGCATTATTAACTAGTGAGAAATCTCATATTATGTAATTAAAAATATATAGTAAAATTAGTAAGAGATAAGAGATGTCCACATATATTATTGTCATATTATCTCCATATGCATGTAAATATGCATAGAACAACGTAAAAACATTAATAATTTTAAGCCGGAAATTGAGTATGATTTGGCTTGAGCACAATAACGTGAGTTAAATGAGTTAATATATCATATGGCGATATTAACAACACGTAAACCCACTAATCATTACATTAGGATTGGACTAATTTTTTTATCCACTTAATTTTATTTGCAAAATTGTATTAACTATAGAAAGATATTACCGTTACACAAAACGATGGTTCAAATTAAAATTATAAGTAAGAAAATCATGTGTTTAATTTAGATTTGGCAGGAGATTATAGCACTGACCAATAAAAGTTAGCTATAAGCTAACATCAATACCAAATATGAGACACCACATACCATAATAGAAATGAACCAACTCAACTAAATTTAAAAAATAAAAACTCCAAAAAGAGCAAAGTGAATAACCAAGAAACTTGTCCAATCTTGATATAGTTGAGATAAAATCATAGAAACAAATATTCAATGTTACGATAATATTATTTTATGTGATGTTAATCGACATTAAGTGAATAATCATAACAATAAAATCACCTAAGCAATATCATGGGTGTTTTGGTGACCCCAGTTCTAACCATGGCTACCTCTCCAACTGAAGACTCTCTAAGGATTGCAAAATCGATCTGGGATTGATAGATTTATTAATGCTTTCATTATAATTAACACACACACATATATATATTCAGAAAAGAATAAATTCTCTTGTTCATGTGGTGAAGGTAGCATTTTTTTTTTTCAAAAGCTAAAGTCATATTTCGAAGACTTTAGAACTTTTTTCCATTTCAGTGTTAAGAGAGGTTCCATCTGTGGCTCTCATAGATGCCCACCCTTTTTAAGGACTGGTCGTGATTTTAGTGTTTATATTAGATAAATTGAAACCCTGAATTCATGTATGAAATTTTGAAGAGTCATTTCGTTAGGATCAAAGTATCTTTAATGGATGAATGAATTTAATATCGGCGAATCTTGATTTTTTCAAAGATCTCAATATCAAGAATCAAGTGTTCATTTGTGACCATATCAGAAAAGAAATTTAGCATGCAGAATTCAGAGGTTTTTCATTTTATTTTATTTTTTTGATTAGCAAAATCAATTTTAGTGTAAGTTTAAAAAAAAAATACAAATCAATAGTAAACTTTGGAAACATTAATAATTAGAATCTTAAATTTTTTTATGAATGTATAATAATTTTTTTTAAAGTACCACTAAGTGATAATTTTCCATTTTTTAAAAAATGGAATTTTGAATTTCTTACAGAACTGTTATCTTCACGAGCTTTCACTTTATACGAACACGATTTGTTTGAATTTTATTCTCAGATAGTGTTCATCATTGTATTCTCAACATCACTAAAAAGCAATTTTCGGTACTGCCATGTACGCAACGGTGCTGTTTAAGTACCTCAGAATATAAATATACACGTGCATGTTATTCCTTTCAATTAATTTTAATTTAAATTTTTATAGGTTGAGGATATGTTTAGCCTTGGGTTAATATCGGCCTAAAAGTACACAATTTATCCTGAATGATACTATCTGCTAAAATCAAATCAACTTATCTATTAAAATTACCTTATTTATCTATCTCTTGAAATTCGTCAACCCTATTTATCTATTTGTTTAAATTCACTAAACTAACTATATGTTGAAACGTGAAACATATTACTCATTCAATATCCTAAGACTTATTTATCTATTTGTTTCAAATGTTCCTTTACTGTAATATATAGTATTGTAGACATTCTATTTTGACCGGCCCTAAGACTTGGATGCTTTCTTTTGATTACCCTATGATTACAAAACAAGAAGGTGTTTCTCACAGAATCCTCAATAAGAAAACTTAGGATTTGAGCCATGTTTCCAACCCTAAATAGCCACAAATTACCTTTCCAAGAGAATATTCTGACCTCACGGTTGCGTCTAGAATGGTTCATTTAGTAGAATCAACCTTCACTGCACTTCTGGGGGTTTCATTGAAAAATTCTCCTAAAATTTGGGTTACAGCACAAATATTTGAAACTTTTGGGCCAAATTATAATTTTCAAAACTCATGGAATATTTTGTTAAAGTCAGGAAATATTCCATCCATATGCCGAAATGCTGATGTGGCGGTCTTGCTGACGTGGCATGACTGGATTGGTCTTTGTCGATGATGTGGTGCTAACATGTTTTTACTCAAATTCATGGATTGGTCTTTACCGATGATGTGGCGCTGACATGTCTTTACTCAAAAAAATAAATTTAAGGAATGCTTAGAAGGAGGTTTAAACACCCAACCTACTATTCAACACCTAACATCTTAACCACTTTGCCAAAGCCTTGTCTTATGTTATATTTCCCCTCAAATAATATTAGACCACTCCAAACCAACAGGTAGAGAATGTATATTTTTACATTTTTTTTCTTATGTGTAGGACGCTCCCCTACCCCATTGGCTGACCCATATATTACAAAATACATACCTAATTATCCCTCATTATCAAAAAGAGATTTTATTTGCATCCATAAAGGAGTATCCCGTGCAACCACCTTGAAAATTTACCTTCCTATCACATTCTTGTCTCCCACCTTATCTCTCACCTTCTTTTTGACCTTAACTCTCCCTCATTGCCTATACAGAATGATCAGATTGTAAAAGAGGGGAAGGACCATGAAATTGAAGAGAAAAGAGTGAGAAAAAAAAGAAAAAATTCAAGTTTTGAGTCAAAAACACTTACATCTTCCATATACACCTTTCATGACTTTTACACACTGAAATTCCACCTTTTATACATCCAAAACATCTCCTAAAATTCTGAAATAGCTAAATTTTAGTAGTGATTAATCAAAGGAAAGAGTGAGTGTTGTTGAAAGTAAGGAAAAATAAAAGAGTTAGCCACTTTTCCACCACACATACCTAAAGCTCCATTCTAGTTTCGAATTGAGGATTGAGAACACACTTCTTAAACTTGAGGGAGATCGAGAGGAAGTTTGGAAATCAAGTAATTCAATCTTTCTTTGGAATGTGAATTTCTAGTCTTTTATTTTCTTATATTTTCTATCTCATATTTATTTTCTTACTTCTTATTTCATAGTGTTTTGTTATAATCCAAATAGTTTGTTTATCTCATATTTATTTTCTTACTTTATATTTCATAGTGTGTTATTGTAATCCAAGTGGTTTGTTTAGCTCATAATTATTTATTTATTTATTTATTCATTTTATTCGCTTGCTCTAGTTTCATATTAGTTTTGTTGTAATTTTACATGTTCTATCTTATATTTATTTTCTTATCTTAGGTTCATGTTAGTTTTGTTGTAATTTTGCACTTTCTATTTTATGTTTGTTTTCTTGTTTTAATCTAATCGGTAGTGGTTAATTGAGTCACTTACATATTTCTTGTTTGTTCATTTTCTTGGTTTTGTAATAAGACAGGTTTTGCTAGGCCTAGTTGGCCAGCCGGCCCATCTGGCCGCCCGGTTAGCTTCTTTTAGACAAGACAACATTGTCTTCCGATGTTAACCAACTTCCAGTGGTTTCCAAAGCATATGAAGCTTTTTCTTTTTTTTTTTATTTTATTTTGAGTGTGTTGTGAAGTTTTTATTTTGATATAATAGTCTCCTCATCTCTCTCTAATTTGGTTTGTAATTATTCTTTCAAGTGTTGTGATAATTCTCCACCTTGCTTCTTTCTATCCCATTCTTTTACTTGCTATCACGACCCAAACCCGCCCCTATGGGTTTAGCACCGTAACCGGCCAGTAATCCGTGATTACCGATGGCCTGCTTAACAGTAAAGACAGTAATGCAGAGTAGAGGGGCTGGCGGAAGCCAAAATAGTAATAAAAGATGTCCAATGAGCTGTGACAGTCTGTATGCAAAAAGACTTTTCCGAACATATTCACATTCATAAGCAAACACATATATACACCATATGTACAAACATTTAGGTTAGGGACCAAATCCCTAATTAGCATAGTACAGTACAAGTCTTAAACAGTATTACAAAACAGAGACGGAATGGTGAAACTGAGACACCCTAAAACAGCCTTAGCTCGGTCAGACTTGGAACCTCGATGTGAGGCACAATGGTTGGCTTGACAAAAAAGGAGTTAACCCGACGCTCCTAGCTCCGGTCCGGTGCTTGGACACCTACATATAAATATAAACAGTGAGCTAAAGCCCAGTGAATAACATATGCGTAAAGGGGTTAAGAATGAATGTTCTTTCAGTATTTAAAACAATCATTTAGAAACCATAATGGTCATATGTGGTACATCCCATAGCAAAATAGTACAGTAGGTCTTAACAGACCGAACAGTCAGTTGATGGCCATCATAACAGTAAACAGTAATGGTTTCAAACATGGGAATCGACAGAGATCTCTGTAACAATAGCAGTAACAGTAGATTGCTATGGATGCCACGAATTCAGTGCACAAATAGGATAAACATTCATTCAGTAAGAAGTATCATTTCAGAAAGCAGTACAATAGATCATTCAAAAAATATTCATGATTGAACATATCTTTACAACATTGTTACTTACAGAGCACTGGGCTATAGGCAGCTAATGAGCGTCCTCAGATGCCAACCCTACACAGTTACAGAACGAACACATACTAAGTTACATACTTGGGAATCAACAACTTAGTCCCTATCTTGACTCGGTGTGGTTCTACATCAATAGCCTCATTAAGATGCCTTAAACTAGGCCTAGGAATGCCTAGGATGAAATGAGGATGCAAAGATGTACTTTAAAACACTTTTCAAAATTTTCAGAAAATAGAGGTCTCACTCGAGTGTGGCTTTCTTCGCTCGAGCGAGCTTGTCAAAACAGTGGGGTCACTCGAGCGTGGACTTCCTCGCTCGAGCGGTCTGTAAAAATGCAAAAAGTGCTGGATGTTGAAGATCTCCGCTCGACGCTCGCTCGAGCATGAGACACAGTCCTCGCTCGAGCGTAGGTTCTCTCGCTCGAGCATGCGTCTGCGTGCACCAAAAACCTGAGAGCTTGCAATTCATGCCCGAGCCAATATTCCGTCGCTCAAGCGGATCTCTGAATACACAGGGGCTCACTCGAGCGTGAAAGCCAAAATCTGGAATTTCCAGATTTGCCTCCCAAGCTCAAACCAAGCATTCAACACCTCAAAACTCAACCTTTTGGGCCAATTTTCTGGAAAACACTTGAAAACCAACAATATAACATGTCTTTAAAGATCAATTTGTAAAATCAAGCCCAAAGGTAAGCCAATTGAACACAATTTCAACCCAAATTTCAAGAACAAAACAAAAACACAACATGCATGATCTCCTTTAAATTCCAATAGCTCAAATCAAGATTAAATTGGCAATTTGATGGAAAAACACGATGAATTCATGGACTACAATTAAAACATGAACTTGCATGTAAGATTTCATGAAAAACAACTTCGAAATGTCATAATATGAACATGCATGCATGGAACCACTCTTAATTCAACACTTTACTTTAATTCTTGACCTTAAGCTCCTATTCCTCCATGAAACATGCATGACTTGAATTCATAAACAAGAAGGTAAATATCCTACCTTAGGTCTTCAATTTTAGATATAGAAGCTCAATTATGCAATCAACCTTCACATCTCCTAAGTCTCTAAGCCAATTCTCAATTGAAGCTAAGTTTTCTCCTCTCTCACTCTTTCTCTCGGTTTTGTCTCTAGAGATGAACAAGAATGATGCATCAAAAGGCTCCAAAACAATGTTGTAGGTAGTGGCCCACTAATGGCAAAAGGGTAATTAAAGCAACTAATATGATTCAACATTATTTAATCTAATTTAATCATTCCAAATCAATTTCAAATTAAATTTACCATAAATCACATAAATTTTAATTAACATAAAACACCAATTGATTTCTGATTCGGTCACCGATAGGACCTTCAATTCGCAATTCAAAGATAAAACATGAACAGATCATTTAATGACTAACAGATATAAATGCATTTAAAACAGCATACTCTTGCAATCAATTCAGAATCTCAGTCAAATCAGTTACTTATCATTCTCAGTCACAATTTAGCATTAATCAGAAGTGAGGGTTGTCACACTTGCTTTCTTTATTTGTGAATATGCATCATATTTTGTCTTTCATTATATCCATGCTTTACATCCATGTTTCATGCATCTTGATTCGGCTAAGTTTGTATTTGTGGATTTAATCAATTCCTATGTGATTATGTGCACTACTTCATGTTCTTGAGATGATTCATATGTCATATCTTAGAAGCCGAATCTTTAGAAGCATTCTTATGTATGTATTGCATTAGGATTTTATATATAGGATCATGCATATTTTACTAATTTTGTTTTGCAGCTGTTCACGGGACGTCGGTAAATATGTAAGTTTTTATACTTTAGCATCCTGCTTGTGTGTGTTTTTCTTGTTATGTTTAAATATCCTACCATGTGGCTACTTGCTTACTTGATATAACTGTATAAATGCCAGTGGATAGAGGTTGCATCGTTTAATTTAGAATATTGTTGATTTTTCAAGTTTGTAAACTCAATTTATTTGGGTTGTACATCTTTAAAACTCTTTCAAAATATATAGAATCAAATTATTTCAAAATAAATGACATAATTTATATTTGTATGCTTCACATAGTAATTTTTAGGATTTATTAAATAATCGAAATATAAACATACAAAGTAAATAAAATTCATATCATGGTTTAGTAAATGTCGATCTTTTGATCGGGTGAGCGAGGTGACTCAATTAATAACCTTCCCCTCTCATACCTAAGGTTCTGAACCAAGACAACTTTGGTTATGACAAACAGTGGCCTTGGCACGAGTCATGGGTTTTCTAATTTCCCAAAATATTAGGTGGCGACTCTGAAATCTGATGACGCAGTCCATTTCTGGCAAAAGTTTTTGCAATAAATGGATTTTCTAACAGTTGTTAAATCTGGACTCTAATTTATGTTTCACATTGCACTCGTGAGATTAGATCAAAGAAATCGAGGGTCCAAACTATTTAACGCGCACGAATACTCCCCGGGCATATTACAAGTATAGATAGATTGAAATTGTTGTATTGACAATTAACAATTAAAATTATGCTTTGTTATAAAATAAAATAAAATAATGAGATAGTTCTAATTCTTCACTATTTTAGAATAAAAATATGTGAATTTTTAAAAATTGTTATATTGGTTTTTGAAAGGAAAATAATTAAAGAAATTTTAAGAACTTAATGAGTAAGAAAGAATTATGATGACATGTAATTTAAAATATCAAAAAAAAAGTTAAAAAATGAATAAAGACTTTAAAAAGATGTGATTACAATTAAAACTAATGTCATATTTATTAATAGGTATAATTTTATTTTGATATCTATTCATACTTTAACGTGCTTATTTAAAACAAAAATAAAATAAATAAAGATATTAATAATTTTGAGTTTTAAAATATGATTTGTAGACTTTCCATAGTAACTTTTGGAATGAATATATTGGATTTTTTTTACAAAAATTGAATATTAGTCATTGAACAAATCTTATAAGATTTAAAATAAAATTTATAAGAGAAAGAAATTAATGATATTGCAACATATGCATTTTAACCATTTTAAATTTTGAAAAAAAAAAATAGATTAGGACTTTAAAGTTCAATTATCGTACAACATTTTTATTTATATAATAATATAAATAAGGATAAATAATAGATAGATTAAAATTAATTATAAATATAACTATATTTAAAAGGATATAGTTTTGTATAGTTATATTTTAAATTCCAAAATTTATTTTTTAACTTCTTATATAAAAAAAATTTAAAATTTTAAATTACATATGATTTTTTTCCTAAAAACATATGAACTCGCACTGAAATAGAGAGAGAAGTACCATAAAGGGAGAGAGAAGCAGCATATCTTAAAAATAAATAATTAAATAATTGACTATCACCTTTAATAGTTTTGAAAAAATTGATTAAAATTAAAATTTTCTTTTTATAGTTCTGAAAAACTGTTATATGTTTGAAGTAATGCTATACACTAACTGTCAATTAACACATATCATGATATCAAAAAAATATTAAAAGTAATTTTTTTTTTAAAAAAATAATGATATACAAACATAAAATCAATACAAAAAACTTATTAATAATGATTTTGTTTGAATTTTGATCTATCAATTTATAATGAGTGACGTGTTTTTTATTATACAAATGATCCTATCATACCATTTTAGTATAAAAATTCTATTAAAACAAAACTAACCAACAAAAAATAGTTATAAACAAAAAAAATAGATAATGGTTGGTAGAGAGGAGGGAGAAATGACACACAAAATATGAAATACAAAAACAAAAAAAATGGTCATACGTAAAAAAGAAGAAGAAAAAATGGTGTATCTAAAGGATAAAAGAATCTGTCTAAAAAATATAATAGATTAAATATAAACTAATTTCCAAATTGTCTCAAAAAAAGAAATTTAAAAAATAATGAGTTTCATCATTCCATAAATATAATATTTATAGGGCGAAAACGATATGAATGACTTGGAAAAAGTATAATGTATTATGCTTAGGATTTTTGGATAGAAAAACGAATTGGTTAGAGAAAGAGTGTATAAGAATAATTTTTTTTCATATTTTCTTTTCTAAATTATAAATCATAGAATCATTATAAAAATAATAAATTATGTGATTTAAAAAAAAAAGTTATATATAGTATAGATATGCTTAAATTTATTTGGGAATAAAATTGTGTTTTAATTATGGAATAGAGAGAGAATCTAGATATAAGATTTTTTTATTTTATGTTAGGCTTAATTTTAGGTTTATATAGATCAGACTAGTTGTGAAAGATATTAATAATATACATTTTATGGGAGGTGAGAGAGTTTAATTTTCATTAGATTTATTTTAGGAGAGAGATGTAAAAACCTGAATTTTTAGACAACTAATTAGTTTGTTAATAATAATATTAAGTTAATCAATAATGATTATTAAACTATTAAATTATAATGTTAATAGCACCATAATTAATACCAATATTAAATTCTTTTAAATAAAATTATTTATCTTGCTATGATTAAATTTTTATATTTAAATACAGTTGTGGAAACTAAATGAGTTAAATAAATAATAACTGAATTAATCAGAGGATAGTAGGGAGCAAAATATCTAGTGACTAGGTTATATATATTCATTGATTTTATTCTTTACACACACGTAGACTTGCAAAAATAAATAAATAGGGGAGGAGACCGGCCATGAGTCGACCCTCATGGGGAAGGATAAATTTTGTCTTATATGGAGATGCCCCTTCAAAAGTGCAGCCACTTTTGCATGCTCGATCAGAATTTTTCTCACCTTTGAGTGTAGGGGTGGGTTATCATAAGTGTGGCATATGGGATAGGCAACCTACCAATGACCATGCATGCATGCATGCTTTCTCTTATCAATCCCTTGTCCAAGTTTTCCCTCCCATTTTAATCTATATAAGAAATACAAAATCCTCCAGCATAGAACTTGCAAATTTCAGCTAGAACAAGATAGAAAGAGAGGGAGAGAAAGCAACAGAGAAAGGAAAGAAGAGAGAAGAAGAAGGTCCTAACACTTGAAAAAAAAATTTAACTCCATTGAGATAGGATACATAGAAATACTCCACTTCTTTATATATATATATATATATATTAAAAAATGCATGCAAAACAATCTGATATACTTGATAATGCATGATGGAAGTATGAATGAACTCAACAAGAGAAAGGCCTATCTTGCATGTTTTAGATTTAACTTACTTTGCATTATCTCTTGCTATCTTCTCTTTATATATTCTCATTGCCCTATGGTCACACACTGAAAGACCTCTTGAATGCATGAAAATTTTCCCTCCATGAATAATGAAGCCTTGCATGTCCAAGTAAGAAAACCCTCTCAACCCTCTCAGTTTTTGTAATTGTTAAAATTTTCAGATTATATTTATATGATAAAATGACTAACTTATAGATAGAAATTTTTATATATATGTATATAAATTTTGTGATGTATATATCAAATATTTGAAGATATTGATAGTCTTAAAGTCATGGTATTATTGTAAAAATAGGCTTGCAAGTGTAGTTTATACCATTAAAGAGAAGATTGAAGATTTTATTTGGCCCTTAAATCTGCCAGAAAATTTGTACAAATTTTTAGACAATTTTATACTCAAAATTTGAAGATGATTTCTTCTACAAAGTTGTTGAGAATGACGTCTAATTCATCCAGGAATGTTTGCAACAATTATTGAGCTTTATACGAATTTATACAAAATTTTAATTAAATATGAAACTGTAAGATAGATTTTACTATATGTTTGAAAATTTATTAAAGATTCTATATTAATTCAAATCTGGTAATTTCTAACTAAAAGATAAAATTTGAGAAATCTAGTTTCATAATAAATTTTTAGATTATAGAGCTGATCTATGAATTTAAGTATGGAATTAATTTAAGAAAATGTGATAAATCTGTGTCATAACAATTTTTGAGAATTTTACAGAATTATTTATAAATTATTTTTGGAAAATTCTTTCTGAAAAATGACCTAAACATCCTTATTGAATATTCTGTACATTTTCACGAATTTTAGAATTGTATAAATAATTTATTTATAATTTTTATTAGCTAAGATAAAACCTGAAAATTTCTGGACAGGTTTAAGATCATTGCTTCAATTATTTATTTGGATAAAAATTAATTATTGTGTTGATCTAATTCATTAAATATTGTAAATTAGTAATCCATGTATGGGTGTATTGTGGTTTATTGAATATTGTACTAGTTTAATTTTGTAAATTAAAAATCCATGCATGTATATGATTATGATTTATTTATTTTTATATCCAAATTATTATTTCATACCATGTGTACGGGGAGCAAATATTCCGGCGTGCCCGTATTCCTTTCTTCCGAGCTCCGTCGATATCCGATCACCTGCGAGCAAATAACGGTGAGCTACCCGGCGGTGTGTGGCCGGAAACACCCTCCGACGGTCAAATTAGCACACACCTTAGAGGGAATAGAGAGAAGGGAGAGAGTGTTTGAGTGTAAGAGTTCCTTACAGAGATGTTCGTCTATCGCGTATGGGGGGCGCAGACATGCTTATATACCTTCTGAGCCCCATATCCACTCCCTGTCATCTCCTGACACGTGGCTCTGCTATCCCATCTGTCAGCATAAACCATGCCATTCATCACCTGCCCTCAACTGCCTGTCAGCACAGCTGGAGCTCGGCAGCCGAGCTGCCCTACCTCGGTCATACCATGCTTCATACCTCAAGCGCCTAACCGGATAAACATACGAAGGACCGGGCTAAGCGGCATCCTGGCCGAGCCTAGCCCGGATACTTACTTCGATCGGCCTTCCTGCCGACCATACAATCTCCTCGGCTGACCACGCCTTTCCGGGCACCGGCCACTCAACTTCCTCGGTTGTCCATGCCTTCCTGGGCGCCGGTCACTCGGTCAATCCGGCTTTGACCATCCTCGGACCGGGCACCCTGGTCCGACCGAGCACTGCCTTACCGAGCAGTTTCTGTCCGGTCCGGGGTGACACTCGGCCCGTACTCTGCCCGGCCCAAATTCTGGCAGCCCACTTTGGGTAAAAAGTTGATCGTCTCGGACCTATGCACCGTTGGGCCCTCAACTTGCTCGGTCGATATCTCGGCCCAACTCCAGATCATAAATCACCCTCTCAATTGCCCCTTAATCCCGTCGGCGAAAGCGTGACTGGGATTACTCACTTCGACCGAGATAACATTTCTCCGGTCGTCAAGTCGCCAAGCCTCCACCGAGCTAATCTGCTATCCTTCCCCGGTCATGTTCCTCAGCTTACAGCCTTGTCGTCGAAAGTAGCTCGGCTGGCTCTTCGTTTCTTCATCCCGTCGCTTCAATCCTGACGTAGCCATAAATGGGGACACGTGGCGAGCTCCCATTGGTCATCGAGAAGCCAACCCGTCGTTCTTGTCAGATTTTGAATTTTGGCGGCCTTTCACTCTTACATACACATGGCCTCCCTATGCCATTCCTTCATACTGCCTTTCTACTATCTGACGATCTAGAGCTCAAGCCCTCTCCTCTATCTCGACTGCCATTTCTCATTCTTGGAAGAACAGCCCCCATCCTCCAAAGGTAAGGTTTTCGATCCCCCTAGTTGCTATTTTCTTTCATATTACACACACTAGGGTACAAAAACATAGCTATTAGGGCATAGGTCGTAGAATCCGCATTAAACCTTCCACTGTTCTTGGTGTTCTTCGTCTTTCTGAAGAACACTGAAGAACTGGAGTGAACCGGGCTCTGGGCCTTCTTTTGATCCAAAAAACCGACCAAACCGGGCAAACAACATGTTTGTTTCAACCAAAGCAAAAACCGAGATGACAAAAGGACTTGGCCGTTCAACCGGGCTAACATCTGTCCGATTGGGCGACCGGGCTCCTTAGAATAGACAACCGAGGTGGTTTGGCACCCTTAATGACCGAGGTAAAAACCAGCACCTTTCGTGCGACCGCGCTTAACACTTGCCATCCTTTTCCTGCAGAGTCCAAGGGGACCACTGTCATTCCTGAGGCTCTCAGGACCGGGCAACATCCAATACACAGAGCCAAACCCCTCAGCCGGGATACCCTAAGCCGGCCAAAAATGGGGAAGTTCCGCTTCCTAGTGGATACTCCGGCTGCGCTGGCTACGTTCAGGGAGGACTACGGCGTCCCGGCCGATGTCCACCTGCAGCTCGCAGAAGAGGAGACCACACCTTGGGGTAGGGAGGAGTGCCCCTTCACCGTGCTATCCATCGTTGAAGGGGGTCTTCGTTTCCCGCTCAACCCTCTTATAACCAAGTTCCTCCGCCGCACCGGGCTGGCACCCACACAGGTGTCCACCAACACTTACAGAATAATCAACGGCGTTCACGAATTGAACCAACGGTTAGGCACCAACTTAGGCCTAGCCGAGATATTAAGGCAATACACGATGGGCCACACCGGTGACGGCCTTGCTTACTACTTGAAAATAAGACCGGGCAAGGAAAAAATCATAACCGGCACCCCGGATAAAGACATGCACGACGACGATTTTTTCTGGGTGTCCGGCAACTACGAAACAGCCGAGGTACCGGGCTGGTCTATAAACAAAAACTTCGGTTCTTCATGTAAGCCGCTCACCTTGCTCGGTTGGTCTAACTCTTTACTCTGCATCTAACCGGTTTCCCTGTTTCTTTTGCAGCTATCCAAGCCTTGCAAGCCAACTACCAATTCCCCAACGTCGAGGCAATTCGGGCCGTGCTTAGGTACCGTCACCGAGACTGCAACGAATTGCTCGGCTACACACCGACTTACAGATATTCTGCTCCGCGCCGGAGTAGAGTAACTGACTTCCTCAGAGCTCCTTCGCCACCTCTAGATCCAACCCTCCCAGACGTCCCATTAATCCGGTTAACCGACGAGCAAGAAATGGCCAAAAGATCTCGGATCAAAAATCTTCTAACCGCGACCTCAGCCGAGATACCGAGCGTCACCACCCGCTCCCCGGCTACTGATCAATCGAGTGCAGCCGTGGTAGCCCTTGCTTCTCCAGCTCCAGCTGCCGGGCAATCTGCCAGAGAAGCGCGCCGGGCTGGAAAAAGACCAAGGGCAGATCCCTCCGCCGAGCTCGTCGCCGAGCTGACAACCGAACATCCAGCCGAAACTCCTGCTCCCGTGCCCGCTTGGCGTCCTCAGCTGAAGCACCGGGGACAGGACATCCCGGCGACTGCTTCGATCAAGGCTGACAAAGAACATTTGCTCGCCTTCGATCTCTCCAAAGCATTTCTCCTACCGGGCGACGTGGTAGGCAGTGACCACGTCCCTGACACCCGGTTGGTAAAATCCTCCGTGAAGTCCATGGCCAGGGTAAGTCGGCGTTCTTTTTAACATTTCACAAGTGTTTGCTCGGTCCTTCTTGCTCGGTCCCCTTTCTGATGTACTTTGCTTCTTTGTGCAGGCCATTCAGAAACAACATTTGGTCTTGGAGCGCATCCACCGGCTTAGGCAGAAAGCCAACGACACTGCCAGCCAGGTTGAAAGCCTTCAAGCCGAGCTCGGCCGGGCTAAAGCTTCTCTCGAGATGGCCAACCATGATAATAACAGGCTGCTCGGTCAACTGAATGCAGCCGAGAAAAAACAAAACGAGCTCCAGGCCGAGGTTGACACTGTGAAGAAGGCGAAGAGGAAGGCTTGCCGGGCTGCCAACAACGCGGGTTTCAACGAGGCCGAGAAGAACTATAAGAAGCAGGTCTTTGCCACACAAGACATCTACTTCAAGGCCGGTTGGAAGTCCGCCTGCGAACACCTCGGCCAAGGCTCTGACACCGACGTATTTGCCAACCCTCCTCCAGCTTCTCTGCCGGTCTACCTTGTGCCATATGCAAACGATGTTTTCAGCGCTTTACAGGCTGAGGCCGAGGAGGGACTTGAAGATGGGGACGGGGAGACGGATTCTGAGGAAGAAGAGGCCGAGGTGCCTGAGCAGCCCGGCAACGATGAGCCCGGCGCCCAAGAAGCAAGCCAAGCTGTTGACCTTGATGCTGATGCTGCCGAGGACGCGTTCACCAATCTTTCCCCCCTAGTTTAGGTTTCATTTTCTTTGTTTTTGCATTTTTGCTTCCAACTCTTTTAATGTAACCGGGCTCTGTCCCCTCCGTTTGTAATGAATTTCTTATCAATGAAAAATTCGAATTTTTGCAAGTGTATGCACGGTTGTAATCAGTTCTGTCTTCAGCAAACATCCCGGTATGACTCATCGAACCGGAATACATAGCACTGTCTAAGCACTTCAGCAGTACAAGACAAATTCATGAACCGAAATAGCCGCTTCGGCTGTAACTAAGTCGAACAAATCAACACTTCCAACCGGAGTACATCATCTCGGTTGGGAATCCAAAGTTGGACAAGACACCAACTCTTCCAACCGGAGTACATCATCTCGGTTGAGAATCCTAAGTTGGACAAAACACCAACTCTTCCAACCGGAATACACCATCTCGGTTGGGAATCCTAAGTTGGACAAAACACCAACTCTACCCTTCTGAGCACTGACGTGCTTTTTGTGCATGTCAATGAAGGGCGTCAGTGTACTGTTCTACATTTTTTTTTTCACCATAAAGTACACTGTTGGAAGGGGACAAAACCAAGGGCATTTTTATCTTTTTACCCTCTGTCTATTCAGCCTTTTTTTTTTTGGCCCAAACATGTGAATAGTGTTAACTTTTTTGCTTTTTTAGTGACTTTTTGTCTTTTTTAGGGATGCCAAACACCTACTTATTTGGGTCATATCAATCAACATCTCCTCTCTACTTTTCTGCCCGCTTTCTCTATTTTTCTACACATTTTTTTTTATAAAAATCAAAAAGTGCATTTATTTAAAATATCTCAAATCATCCCTTAATATTTTGAAATACTTACTCTAAAATAAAAGTCACTTTGATATAATATATAGCATAGATAGATAGATTTTAGGGGATAGATTTTAGGAACTTGTAATTCAATTTTTTTTTTTTTAATTTATAATTACTTTGTTAGCCAATATTATTATTTTTAAATATTTTTAAAATTACAAAAATTAGCAATTTTAGCTTCTTTTTTTTTAAAAAAAAATCTATAGCTACTTTGTTAGCCAATAGTATTATTTTCAAATATTTTTAAAATTACAAAAATTAGCAATTGTGGTTTTACGTTTTTTTTAATCTATAATGTTTTTTTGAAATATATAATTATTTTGTTATGAGATGAGATTTGTGGTTTTTTTTTTTAATGTATAATTTTTTTTAATGTATAGTTACTTTGTTAGGAGATGAGATTTAGGAAAGAGATAAATATTGGGGGCAAGAGATTTTAGGAACTTGTCATTCAAAATTTTAGGTTGTTTTTTGTTTTTTTTTTAATCTATAATTACTTTATTAGCCAATAGAATTATTTTTAAAATTATAAAAATTAGCATTTGTAGAATGAGACTTTTGAGCTCTCACAAACTGTCACGACCCAAACCCACCCCCATAGGTTTAGCGTTATAATCGGCCAGTAATCATTGGATTACCAAGGCCTCTGAACAAAATAACATATGATTAGGGGCTGCAGAAGCATATATATAAAAACATACATAGTCCATCGAGCTGTGCAAACATACATGAGACAGATAATCTTAAATTTTATAAGCATACATATGACGTCATAAAAGTACAGTAATTACACGTCACCCCATGTACATATAAACAGAAATTTTTGTTCGTAAACCAAAAGAAACAAAGTCTTAAACATTCACAAAACATGGCCACAAGACTTGACTTAATCCAGAACCTCCTCGGGAGACACAAAAGGGTGGCTGACAAACACAAAACTCTTCAAGCATCATCTTAAGCCTAGTCGCGCGCTTGCTCACCTACATACATAATAATAAATAGTGAGCGGAAGCCTAGTGAATAATAACAAAGTAAAGGGTTAATGAATGATGTCCCAAAACCAATTCAGAAACCAGAGTTCATATCAAGACAAATTCATATTCGTATTCTTGTTCAAAACATATATACAGAAATCAAAGTTCATGCTTAATTATCCTTACATCCATTAGCGCTAACAGATCATATATAGAGCATCATAGATCATACTTGTCAGTTCCATAGAAGAACCTACGGCCGGGTACAGATAACTTGTTAGTTTCATAAAGGAACCTCCAAACTGGGAACGGATAGCTTGTCAGTTCCATATAGGAACCTCCAGCAGGGTGCAAATAACTTGTCAGTTTCATAAGGAACCTCCGGTCCGGGTACAGATAGCATACTTGAATCACAGCATTAATGCCACAAATATTTGTCTGAGTTGGACAATCATTCATAGTACAAAACATAGCATTTCATAGAATAGATCGTATTCCATATACAGAAAATAATTTAACTTGAACATAACTTTACTAAGTTATTACTTACAGATGGCTCCACTTGCAGAACAGACAAATCAGATAACTTATGCCGTGTGACCTACACACATATATAACAGAAACACATAATGAAATACACACTCGATTGGTACTTAACTTCTTTCGCCTTATTGTAGTGTTTTCTTGGTCTAAACCTCTTATTGTGTCTTAATCATGGCCTAGGAATGCCTAGGATGCAATGAAGATGTTAAAATATCTTTGGAAACACTTAACAAAATTTACTGAAAATAGGGGTCCCGCTCGAGCGCAACTTTCTTCGCTTGAGCGGACATACAAAAATGTGAGTGGTCACTCGAGCGTAACTTTTATTGCTCGAGCGGTCTGTAAACTCTGCAAAAGTACTGATTGTGTGATTTTTTCACTTGACGGCCGCTCGATGGTCGCTCGAGCGTGAGACTCAGTTCCTCGCTCGAGCACAACTCTTGTCGCTCGAGCGATCTGCAAAAATATGAAACTTCTAGGAGCTTGCAATTCACACTTGAGTGAACTTCTAGTCACTCGAGCAGAAGTGCAAGATCGTAGAATGGTCGCTTGAGCGGAGAAGCAGAATCTGGAATTTCCAAATTGCACTCCCTAGCTCAAAACTCGAATTCAACCCTTCAAAACACAACCCTTGGGCCCTAAAACTTGAGAAAACGAGTCTAAACTTGGAAAGCATAAAGAATTAAAGATCATTTCATGAAATCAAGGCCCATAAGCTTGTCAATTGAGCAAACTCAAACTTGACTTGTGAAAACACAACATGAATATGACATGCATGGAGTGATTTGAGCTCCAAGTTTCTATATCATGAGCAAATGAGATGTTTAGGTCAAAAACATGTTGGGTTCCTTGAACAAAACTCAAGTATGGACATGCATGTGGAAATTCTTGAAAATCAACTTACCAAATTATTAGAATTATGCATGCATGCATGATACACTCCCAAAGTCAACTATATAACCTCATTCTTGTCTTTCTGTAGGATTTCTTTTGAAATCATGAGTTGGCTAACTTAATTACATTATCAAAAGCTTGGGTTCTCACCTAAACTTCTCAATTGAGCTTTAAGTAGACCAATTCTTGAGTGATCAAGCTAATCCTCCTAAGTTCTCTTTAATTCTCTAGCAAATCATTTTTGGTTGAACTCAAGTTTTCCTCTCTCTCTCTCTCTCTCTCTCTCTCTCTCACATGTAGTCTTCAAAGATGAGGGATCGAGGGTAAAAAGTGTATTAAAGGTGTTGGAAGTGGCCTTATATAGACTAAATTAGGAAGGTTAATTAATTTAAGTTAAGGATAACTAATTGAGATCATTTATTCTAATCATTCGGTTCCAAATCAAATGTCAATTCAACCTACCATAAATTCCTAAAAATTCCAATTAACAGGTAAGTCAAGTTAATTTCTTGATCAGATGCTAATAAGGCCATCAATTCGCAGAACAAAACAATAACATGAACAGATCTTTCTACGATGAACATATATGAATACAAATAATAATTCAACACACACGCAATTAATGAAAAATTCCACTTTAATTACTTATTAAGCCTTCTTAATCATGGATTATATGTTAATTATGGGTCGGGGTTGTTACAGTCTCCCCTCCTTAAAGAGTTTGGTCCTTCAAACTCGAATTACCTTCATTCTGGAGAAACACCGGGTCCAAAGGAAACAAGTTAGGGTACCTCTTCATCATATCTTCTTCTTTCTCCCAAGTTGCATAAGTTCCTTCGTGAGTTTGCCAATCAACTTTTACCAACTGTATTTCTTTATTTCTCAATCTTTTGATCAGGCGATTCACACAATCTGAATAGCTCGTTCTTCGTAAGTGTAGTCATCTTTCAAAAGCACATATGTCGGCTCAATAACATGGTACGGATCACGCAAATATTCTCGGAGCATGGAGACATGAAAAATATTGTGTATGTGTTCCATCATCGAAGTTAAGGCTACCCAATACATCATCAGGTTGATTTTCTCAAGGATCTCATAAGGCTGAACATATCTCGGTTCTAGCTTGCCCTTCACACCAAATCGTGTTTGGCCCTTCATCGGAGTTACTTTGATAAACACGTGATTCCCGACTTTATTTTCTCTATCTCTTCTTCGAACATCAGCATAACTCTTTTGTCAGCTCTGTACAGTTTTCAGACATTGTTGGATCAGTTTCATTTTCTCAGTTGTTTCTTGCACAAGCTCCAGTCCCAGCAATAGTCTATCACCTACTTCAGCCTAACAAATTCGTGATCGACGCTTTCTACCATATAAAGCTTCATAAGGAGCCATACAGATACTAGAATAGTAGCTATTGTTCTATACAAATTCAGCTAATTGTAAATAGGTTTCCCAGCTACCTTGAAAGTCCAAGGCACACATCCGTAATAAGTCTTCCAACGTCTAAATGGTTCATTCAGATTGGCCATCTGTCTGTGGGTGATAAGCACTGCTTAGTTTCAATTTAGTCCTCAGAGCTTGCTGCAGACTCTGCTAAAATCTTGAAATGAACTTAGGATCTTTGTCACATACAATAGATACTGTCACGGAATGTAATCTCATAATCTCATTAACATACAAGTTAGCCAATTTATCCGTATTATACAAAGATTTGACAGGTAAAAAATGTGCAAATTTAGTCAAATAATCAACAATTACCCAGATAGAGTCCATACCTCAAGAAAAGTGAGGTAATCCCACAATGAAGTCCATCGTGACATGTTCCCACTTCCATTCAAGTATTGGAAGCGGTTGTAGCAATCCGACAGGTCGTTGATGTTTAGCTTTAACTTGTTGGCAATGTAAGCATCGAGCCACAAAATCTACAATGCTTTTCTTCATTCCTGGCCACCAAAATTTTGTTTCAAATCACGATATATCTTTGTATTTCCCGAATGCATAGCAAATTTTGAATTGTGAGCCTCGGTCATATCGCATTTCCTTAAATCAGAACAATCCGGTACACAAAGTCTATTCTGAAATTTTAACACATCATTTTCAATCACGAACCCAGGCCTCGGTTTTGAGTCAATTTCATCAAAAAAATTTCAGGAATTCATTTTCATATTATTTCTCTTTAATCTCTTCAATGATTGTAGGTTGAGCAAAAATGGCGGCTAAGATCCCGTCATGTTTACTCAACACAATTTCAATCTCATTTTCCTCCAGGTCATATAACAACTCTTTCTGATCGGTGAGTAAACATGACAAATTTCCAATAGATTTTTGGCTCAATGCATCTGCAACGATATTTACCTTCCCTGGATGATACAGAATTTGCAAATCATAGTCCTTGATCAGTTCCAGCCATCTTCTCTGTCTTATGTTCAATTCCTTCTGAGTAAAAAAACATTTTAAACTTTTGCGATCAATATATACTTCACAAGGTACTCCATACAGATAATGGCGCCAAATTTTCAAAGCAAACACCACAGTTGCCAGTTCAAGGTCATATGTTGGATAGTTCTTTTCATGTGGTCGGAGTTACCGAGAAGCATAAGCAATCACCTTACCATTTTGTATTAGTACACAACCCAAACCTTTGTAGGATGCATCACTGTAAATTTGAAACCCATCAGTACCATTAGGTAGAATCAACATCGGTGTAGTTACTAATCTGGTCTTCAACTCTTGGAAGGCAGACTCTCTTTGATCATTCCAATCAAATGATACATTTTTTTGGGTTAACTGGGTCAATAGCACAGTAAGTTTTGAAAAGTCTTTCACAAATCTTTTGTAGTAACCTACAAGTCCCAAAAAACTTCTAACTTCTGACACATTTGTCGGTTTAGGCCAATCTACAATAGCTTTAATTTTCTGTGGATCCACCGATATGCCATCCATATTGATTAAATGTCCCAGAAATGCTACGCTGTCAAGCCAAAAACTCACACTAGGAAAATCTTGCATATAACTTCTTTTCTCTCAAAATCTGTAAAGTAGTTCTCAGATGACTCTCATGTTCTTCCTTGCTTTTAGAATAAATTAGTATGTCGTCAATGAATACAATAATAAACTCATCAAGAAATTGTTTGAACACCCTATTCATTAAGACCATAAAAGTTGCAGGTGCATTTGTTACTCCAAATGGCATGACTAAAAATTCATAATGCCCGTATCTAGTTCGAAAAGCAGTTTTCTCAATGTCTTATACTTTCACTTTTAACTGGTGGTATCCAGATTTAAGGTCTATCTTAGAGAACACTTGTGCTCCCTGAAGTTGGTCAAACAGATCATCTATTCGGGGCAATGGATATTTGTTTTTCACGGTTACTTTGTTCAACTCATGGTAGTCAATACACAGCCTCAAAGACCCATCTTTCTTTTTGACAAACAACACTGGAGCTTCCCAAGGTGAGGTACTCAGACGAATGAATTTCTTGTCTAAGAGTTCTTAGAGTTGGACTTTTAACTCTTTCAATTCAAAATTCGACATTCTATAAGGAGTCTTGGAGATAGGTTGTGTTTTAGGTACTACATCAATAGTAAACTCAATTTCCCTATAAATTAAGTCCCCGGGTAGGTCATTAGGAAACACATCAGAAAATTCACAAACCACGGAATAGTTTCCACACTTGCATTATCTAAAGACTCAGTTGTTACACAACATAAGTAGCCCCGACACCCTTTCCTCAACAACTTCCTGACTTTCATGAATGAAATCAAATACGGCGGAAGAATTACCCCATTCCCAGTGAAAACAAACTCAGGCATACCAAATGGTTTAAACATGACGGTTTTATTCACACAATCAATAGTGGCATAATATTTCGTTAACTAATCCATGCCTAATATACAATCAAAGTGATCAATGCTCAAAGGCAGTAAATCAACGTACATTGTCATATCACCCATCATAATATCACATGTCGGATATACATAAGCACATATCATAGCACCTCTAGATGGTGTAGACTTAGATAGCAAACAGTTCATAGGTTCTAACGGTTTAGTTAATTTTCAAGAAAAAACATGCGATACAAATGAATACGTAGAACTATAATCAATCAGTACATAGGCATTCTGAGCACAGATAGAGATTATACCTAACACCACTGACTCAGTATTTTGTACATCTCCATGCACTAGTGCAAACACTCTTGCTTGCCTTAGTGTTTCATTCTCGGTATTACCCCTGGCATTTGTTCTTGCATTGGTCCTCGTTGTAAGAGCAGATCTGGCTGAACTTGTTGTAGGATGGTTAACATTGTCGAACCTCATCGGATAATCTCTAATCATGTGATCGGTCTTGCTACACCTAAAACTTGCACCCGATGCATGGTGGCACATGTCTTTATGCTTCCTTCCACATTCTGAACAGATTGGCATAGACCCACTGCTTCGGCTTATACTGCTTGAAGATCTGGTATTTTGCTTTTTGTTCATAAAGAATGAATGGCCCTTCCGAAAATTGGATCCAGACCTTTTGCTTCTCCATTTTGTTGTTGGTGCCTTGGCTTGTTTCATTGCTGCCAGAGTGGCTTCCGCCATTATTGCTCTGTCTAAAATTTCCACATAGGTAGGCAATTTCAAAACGCCTACTCGGTCAAGTACCTCTAAATCTAAACCACCTTCAAATTTTCGTGCCTTCTTGTAATCAGTATCCATTATATGTAGAGCAAAATGAGCCAATTCAGTAAACTTGGCCTCATATTCGGCTACTGACATCCTGCCTTGTTTGAGTTCTTAGCATTTTGACACTTTTTGATCTCTGAAACATTGGAGAAAGTACTTGTCATAGAAGATCTCATTGAATCGGGCCCATGTCATATTCCCATTGTTACTTCAGATTAGTAACCACCATCTTCGGGCTTCATCTTTCAAAGTGTAGGTGGCCAAAAAGAACTTTCTGAATCTCAGAACAAGGAAACACTTCAAATAACTTTTCCATTTTAAACAACCATGTTTCTGCCTTTAATGGTTCAATACCACCCAACAAAGTCGGCAGTTTTATCTTCATGAACTTTTGAGTTAAATTTATAGGATCATTGTTATCCGGCTTAACTTGGATCGACGGAGGTGGGGGAGGTAAAGGTTGTTGCCTCTATTATTGAGTCATTGCCTCAGTTAAAGCTGCAAGTGTTTATTCCATACGGCTCATTCGAGCCTCAGATGATTTAGCTGTTCCATCACTTCTTATATTTTCTATTTGCTATAGGTAAATAAAGTACTATAAACATAGGCAAATAGTCTGTAACAACCCCGACCCATGATTAATGTTAATCCATGCTTAATTATGCCCAATGAGTAATTAAAGTGAAATTTTGCATCATATATTGCCTTATTTGTGTTTATATCTATTTCACATAGAAAGATCTATTCATATTTTCGTTTTGGTTTGCGAATTGAAGGCCTTATAGGTATCCGATTCAGAAATCGACTTAATTTTTGTGTTATTTGGGATTTTTAGAATTTTATAGTGGGTTTAATTGAAATTCAATTCAAAACGATTAAATTAAAATAATTAATGTCCAATTGATTAGCTTAATCAATAATTTAATTAAAACTTCTTAGCCAAGCCTGTATAAGACTAATAAGCGCATTAACTCCCCTTTTTACACATCTTTGAGCCTATTCAACAAACAAAACGCGGGAGTGAGCAAGAGAAGGAAGGAGTTGAGATCAAAGCAATGTGAAGGGAGATTTACTAGGAGTAGTTGGAAAATTGAAGAGAATTGGGAGGTGAAGTTCTACACTTGCGCAATTAAGACTCTAGGTATGAAATCTAGTCTTTGGCTTTGTAATGTAGTTGATTCAAGCATGGAAACAAGAGAATTAGGTGAATTCACATGAGATTTAAGCTAAAATTTGAGAATTGTAACTCACACCATGCATACATGCATGATTCTTTCTATTTTAAGTCTAATTGTTAAGGATTCTCACATGCATGTACTAAGTCTGCCATAGTTTTGCAATTTCATCACGTTTTCCATCAAATTGCCTTAGTTGATCATGTTTTGGAAGCTTTGAAGTCAAGAAAGTGCTTGCATGTAAGTTCACGTGTTGTTTTACAAAGTTTCAAGTTTGATTTTGTCCAATTGACTCACTCTTAGGCCTTGATTTTGTGAAAAGATCTTTAATTCTTGATGTTTTCAAAGTTTAAACTTGTTTTCTAAAGTTTTGGGGGCAAGAGTTGTGTTTTGATGAGTTAGATTCGAGTTTTGAGCTTGTGAGTGCAATTTGGAAATTCCAGATTCTGTACTTTTGCTCGAGCGTCAGAGCCTGCGCTCGAACGGCCACTCTGTGATCTTACACTTCCGCTCAAACGACCTGAAGTACGTTCGAGCGTAAAATGCATGCTTCCAGAAGTTTGCATTTTACGCAGACCGTTTGAACGGCGAAAGTTGCGCTCGAGCGAGGGCATGAGTCTCATGCTCGAGCGAGAATCGAGCGGTCATTGAGCGAAGATTTCACACAACCAGTTGTAGACGTCCCCGAACGCCACGGGAGGAACGAGCTCCCGTTCCGTTCATTTTGGGGTCACTACAGCTCAGGACTCTCAAATTGTCACGGTTCTTAGTCTGAACCAAAGAGTCCAAATCCGGCAAATCGTTTTGAGAAACAGATTTTTGAAAAGAAGTGCCAAACATGGACTGCTTTGCCAGATACAGAGTCGCCACCTAAATGTTTTTTTAATGGGAAATTTAGGAAACCCTGACTCGGTGCCAAAGGCCACGTGTCCGTCATCACCAAAGTTGCCTCGGCTCGGGAACTTGGGTACGATTGAGGAAGGTCACTTCGTGAGCACCCCCGCTCGCCCGATCAAAGATCGGCCTCTACTAACCATGATATCTACTTTTGAAAATCTTGTGTGTCCTTATTCCGATTATTAGCCTAGGTTACTATGTGATGCGCACAGCATACAAGTATAGACTGAGTCGCCTGAATTGGAACAAAACATTTCATGTTTATTTTTTGAAAGATGGTTTGCTACCCGCAAGTAGGCTTAAAATGCAGATTTTGCCACCCTCGGGTGGGCTTAGTAAAAAAAATGGTTTTGCCACTATCTAGTGGGCTTAAAACAAACATTTGATGAATTATTCCAATTCAAATAACCCAACCTTCACCCACAGGTATTCAGGCAGTTATATCACATAAGCATATTGCCTCATGGTAAGCATGCTATCATGGCATTCACTCACACGCATGCAAGGATGCTAAAGCATAAAACTTACCGAGTACTCCAAGCCAAAATAGAAACTACATTAGAAATCATGCATGATCCTAAGTATACAAAAATGCCTAATGCAACACATGCAAAATGCAACTATAGCAGGCTCGGCTATTCTAAACATGGCATATGAAATGCTACAGCTAACATGTATTCAATTCGGAATTGAAAGTACAATGCAGTTAGTATGATGCGCCGAGCCCGGTGCATGCAAAACAGATGAATGATGCAAACATGCTGTCATACTATATGCTAATTGAAATATGCCCTAATCTAACCATCATAAGTAGGTAAATAAAAGCGAAGAAAGACGTGGGGTTGGAAGACATACATCACACTCACCCACACTTATTACAACATTGCCCTCGCGTAGAGGGTCCGAATAAATATACAGTCCCGAATAAAAGAATATTACAGTCCAAATAATACAGTCCAAATAATGTACAAATTCCTAATTAATTAACAAATTAACTAAGAAAGCTGTAAAACTGGCATGCAAGCCAAGGACTGCCTTGCTTCTGATGAATGTTGTATGTTTGGGCTGCCTTGCGCGGAAATCCACTGGGATGCCCCAATTAGCCTCTGTTTAGCAGTTATTCTTGGAAAGCGTGCCAGACTCTGAAAAGTTGCTGATTCTTCATTTTGCTGCAACAGAGAGCAGGAAAGGGGCATAGCAATGTATTTTCACAAATATATGCATACCTCGATCCTCGTGCCACCAATCACGCATATCGAGGCATGATGGCCGAGGAGTCGAATTGCACAATTTAATATGGGATGAATGCACATGAAAACACAACAAGACCTAACTCCATCATGGATGATCCGGAGTGTCGGTGACTGGGGAATTAAGATACGTTCCGTCACTCGGAGTACGGAACATACCTCGTTTCCCGTGCCCGGGCTAACTCCTATCCCGAACACGATGCAATATGCATGATATGCATGAATGCAACTAAGATACAGCCTAACATGCACAATGCTATGAAAATGAGATGTCTCGAAATGCGTGCACACGAGCACGCAAACTGAGAAAAATGACTGAATGCGATCTAAGATACAACCTAGTATGCAGTATGCTGTAAAAATGAGATGCCTCGAAATGCGTGCACACGGGCACGCAAACCGAGAAAATGACATACGCAATGCAATGGCATGGGATGGCATATAGAATGCGACATGGACTTATACTAACATGAGAGAGCCTCAGCCACACTCACATAAGAGGCCGATGGATGAAAATGAAGTGCCTCGAAACGCGTGCACATGGGCACGCAAATCGAGGCAATGGCATACGCAATGCAATATGGTATGGGATGGCATATAGAATGCAACATGGACTTATACTAACATGAGAGAGCCTCAGCCACACTCACATAAGAAGCCGATGGATGAAAATGAAGTGCCTCGAAATGCGTGCACATGGGCACGCAAATCGAGGCAATGCATATGTAATGCAATATGGCTAAAATGGCATATAGAATGCAACATGGGCTTATACTAACATGAGAGAGCCTCAGCCGCACTCACATAAGAGGCCGATGGATGAAAATGAAGTGCCTCGAAATGCGTGCACACGGGTACGCAAATCGAGGCAATGGCATACGCAATGCAATATGGCATGGGATGGCATATAGAATGCAACATGGACTTATACTAACATGACAGAGCCTCAGCCACACTCACATAAGAAGCCGATGGATGAAAATGAAGTGCCTCGAAACGCGTGCATACGGGCACACAAATCGAGGCAATGGCATATGTAATGCAATATGGCTAAAATGGCATATAGAATGCAACATGGACTTATACTAACATGAGAGAGCCTCAGCCGCACTCACATAAGAGGCCGATGGATGAAAATAAAGTGCCTCGAAACGCGTACACACGGGCACGCAAATCGAGGCAATGGCATATGTAATGCAATATGGCTAAAATGATATGAGCTTATACCAACATGAGAGAGCCTCAGCCACACTCACATAAGAAGCCGATGGATGAAAATGAAGTGCCTCGAAATGCGTGCACACGGGCACGCAAACCGAGGCAATGGCATACGCAATGCAATATGGCTAAAATGATATGCAAACATGCTAATGGATTTTCAGCAATGAAAAGTGGGGGAAAACAGCCCCGAAATGAGGCGAAAACACACCCGATGCATGGAATCTCTCCCGAAATGCAAAATTAGGCACATAGAATGAACTATAGCTATATGAAGCATGCATAATTGGTACATGGAATGAAAAGACAGAAGCAAGGCAGCCCCAAAATAAGCATTTTACCAGTACAAATCATGGCCAAACAGCAAACAAGGATAGGGCAACAATGGCATGCAAAAGTAGGGGCCAAGAGAGGGCAATGAAACAAGTGGTATATGCAAAGCCCAAACTGAAAAATTCCCTTCTACAACATTGAAGAGGGACCAAAAATAGGCACATTTACAGAACTGTAAAAACCCTAAAAACAAATATAGATATGGCTAAGCTCTTATGCAAGAAAATGGGCCAAAAGGTGGCCAAAGAGGCAAGTGGTATATGCACAGCCCAAACTGAAAAATTCCCTTCTACAACATTGAAGAGAGACCAAAAATATGCATATTTACAGAACTGTAAAAACCCCAAAACAGTATACAAACATGCTAGAAATGCAATGCAAAATGAGGCTCAAAAGTGGCTATAACATGAGGTATACAAAGCATTCAACAAACAAGCAAAGACTCTTAATAAAACATGTTAAGAAGGTCAAAATAAGACTTTTTCTAGCTCTGTAAAACGACCAAAAACCAAAGCATGATAGGCTTCCAAAACATGCAAAAATGGGGACCAAAGAGGGGATATAACATGAAGTGGCACATGGAGGTCCCAAACAGTATTGAGCCCTTCTTCAATGTTGAAGAGGGGCTCAAAATAAACCTATCTTTAGTTCTGTAAAACGCCCAAAAATGGAAGCATAATGGGCTGCCAAAGCATGCAAGAAAATAGCATTTAAGGAAGATATTGAAGCAAGTGCAAAATGGGGGGCTCAAACAGGGTTGAGCCCTTAATAAAACATGAAAATGAGCTCAAAAAAATGACCTTTTCAGTTTTGGTCGGAGCTCAAATATACAAGAAAGAGAGGCTAAGAAATGTTGTAAAAATGAGCTAGAAAAGAGGGAAAGTGAACTTACCCTTGAAGACTTGACTTTGGTTGCCTCTTGGCTTGAGTTTGTGGCTCCTTAGGCCTTGGAGAACACTTTCAATCTTCCGGAATGGAGGATGGAAGGGTGGGGGGTGGTGGTGTAGAAGGAATGGTGGTGTAGGACTTGGAAGTTTTTCAAGGAAATGAGAGAGATGAAGAGGGATTCTTGTGTTCAAGCTTGAAGAGCAAATTTTCTAACCCCTTAACTCTATGTTGCCTTCTGATTATATGGAAAAAAATGGGGGAGTAGAGGAGGGGCAAAGGTGGGGGAAAATTAGGCAAGTTTTCCCCCACAAAATATCCCCCGGATTGGGATATTTTCTGGGGGAAACAGCTATACAGCTGTAAAGTGCAAATTGAGAGGATCATGGCCGGCCAGTTTAAAAGGGAGAAAAAGGTCAACCACCAGGTAAGTGGCCGGTCGGACAGAAAAAGTGGCCGGCCGGCTAGTTCAAAGGGAAAAAAGTGGCCGGCCACCCCCTAGGATGAAGCCCCAGAAGTTAGCTTTCCAATGGCGCAAACCTTGCATTAAAATTCCTCCTGTAGAAAAAGTTATGCCCTTTTCCGTGAAGCCGCGCAGATTCGGTCCAACCAGACTTCAACCAACCACATCTCCCCCCCCCCCGGGACTTGGACTTGGGAGATTCTTGAGTGCAAAATGAAGCCCCGGAAGTAAGCTTTCCAATGGTGATGGCCTCATATCTTAATTCCTCTTGTGCAAAGAGTTACGCCCGTTTCGGTGAAGCCGCGCAGATTTTTCTCCTTCCTGGATTCATGCTAAACCACTTTTGACCAAAAAGAAGTTGGCTTTTCAGCAAAATTGCTGGCCTCCCACCCTCCTAAAAGCTTTCTAACAGTGAAAATAAGGTCTCCACCAAAAATGAGCCCAAACCGATGCAAAATGAAGGTTCGGGGGCCGAAACGCGCAGCCCGAGGCCCCGAAAACTGGCTGTTAGGCACCGGGAGTGGTGTTTGACCACGAAGTGGGTCTCTCAGACCTCAGTGTCCCTCAAAATGGAGTAAATAAGATGCATGCCAAAAACCGGAGCAATAGGAGATGGTTAAGCGGTCCCGAACCGAGGCACACGGTCTGACGGCTCCGAAAACCGGGAACCGGGCTCCGAAATGGGAAAAATGGCCTACAGCCACAAAATGTAGCCCACGGCCACTGAGAGATGGTCTACGGGACCTCTCCCTCCCCTCAGGAAAAGAAAAAGAGAAAATCGAGCCTGGTTCGCAAACCGAGGCAAAGCACAAAAGAGTCCGGAAGTCCGGAGGCAAGGCTTGCAGCCGAGACTCTAAAACTTCTAGACGAGCACGATATGCAGTATCACCAAGCGCTCAACTGGTGATGTCTGAGTCTTAAGGTCGGTCAAAAATGGGGTGTCTACAGTTGCCCCTCTTTGACAGAACTCGGAAGTCACAAGTGACGGGAGTGAATGTCAAAGCCCAGAGACAACCCATTTTTGATGAGGCTGAAGACTTAGACAAACGTACAAGATAAACAGAGATGTGCCCGCAGGCATGCCCGCAGGCAGGGGCAAAATGCAACCGAAAATGTACAGAGCCGGAGGTGACTTACGATCATGTCAAGAAAGCTGTAATGAAGCATACCATGCCACAGTTTTAAGCAAGTGAATACGAATCTAACTACATTTCATGCAGAAATGATGTAAGAAAATTACGCAATTCTCATTGCGTCTCACGCGGAGAAGGCTAAAATCGACTACTGAGAATACTCGGAGTCTTACACACAACATCTCTCTGCGTATCACACATAGGAGAGGAAGAAGGTAAACCTCTCAGGGTATCACACGCAAAAGAGGAAAGGCAAATTTCTCAGCGTATCACACGCAAGAGAAAACCTCTCAGCATATCACATGCAAGGGAGGAAAGATAAATTTCTCAACGTATCACACGCAAGAGAAAACCTCTCAGCATATCACATGCAAGAGAGAAAAGATAAATTTCTCAACGTATCACACGCAAGAGAAAACCTCTCAGCATATCACATGCAAGAGAGAAAAGGGAAATTTCTCAGCGTATCACACGCAAGAGAGAAAAGGGAAATTTCTCAGCGTATCACACGCAAGAGAAAACCTCTCAGCATATCACATGCAAGAGAGAAAAGGGAAATTTCTCAGCGTATCACACGCAAGAGAGAAAAGGAAAATTTCTCAGCGTATCACATGCAAGAGAAAACCTCTCAGCATATCACATGCAAGAGAGAAAAGATAAATTTCTCAGCGTATCACACGCAAGAGAGAAAAGGAAAATTTCTCAGCGTATCACACGCAAGAGAAAACCTCTCAGCATATCACATGCAAGAGAGAAAAGATAAATTTCTCAGCGTATCACACGCAAGAGAAAACCTCTTAGCATATCACATGCAAGAGAGAAAAGATAAATTTCTCAGCGTATCACACGCAAGAGAAAACCTCTCAGCATATCACATGCAAGGGAGGAAAGATAAATTTCTCAGCGTATCACACGCAAGAGAAAACCTCTCAGCATATCACATGCAAGAGAGAAAAGGGAAATTTCTCAGCGTATCACACGCAAGAGAAAACCTCTCAGCATATCACATGCAAGAGAGAAAAGGGATGGATGAACACCGGAACTCATCCGAATGTTCGAAACCAAAGATGCCCTAACGCATCGCATGCGAGAGGAGAAAAGACGACAATTGTAAGTGAAAAGGTGCATAACGACGCAGGTGAAGTGTACATAACAATGCAAGTAATGAGCATGACAATGCTAGATAGATGTGCATAACAATGCAAGCAATGAGCATAACAATGCTAGATAAATGTGCATAACAATGTAACGAATGAGCATAACAATGCTAATGAAGTGGGTACATAACAATGCAATTGGAACGTGCATCACAATGCAAGCATGAGAAGTGCATAACAATGCGGGTGGAAGGGTGCATAACAATGCAAGTGGAGTGTGCGTGACAACGCATATTTGACACAAAATGCCGAACAAGGGAATACAAGCCTTAAGTAGACCAATTTCCAAACGCAACCTCCGATTTACCTCTCGGAGGGGCCATGATACATTCCAAAAAGGATACACCTCGTGCATACCGACCGACGATGAGCTACACATCGAAGTCATGAGTTGAAAATTCCACAGAAACCTTTTGAGCTGAAAAGAGTGGGTTCTTCTTGCACTTTCTTGATTGTACTCCTAAACCGTGGTTACTACCTTTCCTTCCTGGTCATGTTCACAACTTTCCATATTCTCCAACGGGGTGACAGACTAGGTTAATTCAGTATCCAGAATCGAGGCGCATTCACATGCTATCTCAATCTATGGGGCTGCCATACAGATTTCAAGCCGAGGATAGACCCCTGGGTATTTAAACCAGACTTTAGTCTCGGAAATTCCAAACCTTTGCGTTCTAGGCAATAGCCGTCCGAACTCTAGTTTCTACCGTCGCAGTTGGTCTCCTAGGAACTCATTGCAAACACAGCCAAGATGCATCTGGTAGGGACTGGTTTTCTGAGGGAGCACTTCGATTGCCATTTTGGCTTGAAGCAGACTTGATCTTGAGCTTGAGGTAGAGGCACACTCATACTTCGGAGCTTTGGCAAGACTTTGAAGAGGCACACATAGAATGTAGTCTCGGAACTTACTGAAGTTGAAACAAACTCAAATACCCGACATTTTCCTCTTTTGCTTTTGCTTTGCAGCCCGGAATCATATATAGCTTCAGATAGGTCCTAGTTCTACTGTTCTCACATGACCTGGGTTGAATCCTGCGATTTTATGAAAGAACAAATTTTGTTTTGTACAAATGTGGAGAATGGCATGGCACTCGGAGCACAAAACGATTTTATTTTTGAAATTCAGAGATGAGCTTTCGACCAAGTATTGAGCCTATGACTGAACACAGCAAAACGACTCAACAAGGAAATAAAAGGCACACAACCTAGACACATCGAGTAACACTCGAAACGACTCAAAACAAGAATCGAGATAAAACAAAAAGACACGACACTCAGACGTGCACAGGGAGCCTGTTTCACCGGGTAGTGTTTCCCACCCCTCTTTCATTTGTGGTTCTCACATTTCTCGGCCCTCAAGCTCTGTTTTTCTGAAAAAGCCCTCTTCTCACTTTTCCTCTCATCGCACATCTCTCTATTCTTCAATCTCTCATTTTTCATCCCTCCCCTGGGTGGTTGATGGATAAACAGCAAATTGTGGGCTCGTGTCCCTAGCATTCTGCTAGATTCTCTTTCTTTCGCTCACAGTTAGTGAATTCTTCCCACGGAAAGGTTGCGCTACAACTGGGTGTGTAGCAAATCTGCAGCTAACATCAGTTGACGATGCTTTGTTGGGGAGTTTGGACGTGATAAGATCTGTCTAGATGATGGAGTGGAATATCTTGCCCCATTCTAGTTCGTGCTTCGCACTTTGCTTGATACCTCGTTGCTTGGAGGATGTGAGAGCTTTCTGCCCTTTGTTGTGCCCTTTTCTGGCGAATACGGTGCCCTTTCCGACAAGTAGAGTGCCCTTTCCGGCAAGTATTTTGACAAAGGGGAAAAGACAGAACACCTGACTTAACTGTGCCCTTAGTTCATCATTTTAACCATTTTTGTTTTAGTTTTCTCTTAAAAAATTTTGACCAAAATGAGAGTTAGATTAACGCGCTTGTTCGATTTTCTGATTTAAAATCATGCAAGTTAGGCTGTGAGCACTGAAAATTTTCCTCTTTTGGGTCCAAGAAATGGTCCAGTTTTAAAAATGGAATACTTTTCGAGAAAATTAGTCAACCTTAGTAAAAATTCTCAAAAACTATTTTTGCAAATGACCACTGCTCAACGAGTACAGAACCTACTCTCGAGATGCACAACCTCGAATTTGAAGGAAGATTGCCCCTTGCTTGAGGGGAACTGCATGGTAACGGAAAGTTGCCCCTTGTTTGAACGGCACCGCGGCGCATTGAATGGCAACGGAAAGTTGCCCCTTGTTTGAACGGCGCCACGGCGCATTGAATGGCAATGGAAAGTTGCCCCTTGTTTGAATGGCACCGCAGCGCATTGTAGGCAGTTCTCAGAGCGACGAACACAACCAAACTCTCGGATACAGAGAAAGCGAAGATGATCAGAACCATCGCATGGACACAATCGAATTGTTTTATGGCTGGACTTCAGAATGAAGTTGCCTACGTATCCCAAAGATGAGAATCAAGCCTTACGTAGTTCGGGGTTAATGTACACTCGGATATTAACCTCTCCTTTTTAGGCTTTAACTTTTGCCAAGGCGCCCGTTGCGGGTTTTCGACCTTGCGAGCTTTGTTCTTCTTTTCTTTTCAATTCTTTTCATTTCTTTTTCCTTTTTTTGATTTTCTTTTTTTTGTTCTTTTTTTTTTGCATCTTTCCTTTTTTGTTCTCTTTTTTTGTTTTCTTTTGCATTTTTTGTATTGCTTCTTTTTTGTATTTTTCTCTTGCTCTAACTTTTGCCTGGGTCGCCCTTCCGGGTTTTCGGCCCAGCGAGCCTCTCAAGGGTAAAAGTGTAATGAGTCCATGCTAAATGGTTTTGAGATCCTGAAATTATCTGAATCCAGGAGAATGGCTGCTGTTCTAGCACTACTACAAAAATAGTTAAAGATCACACTTTGACAAAAAAAAAGATCTCACTTTTATTGGAAGTGTGATAAAAAAAATTATATTGATATTTTAATCACACTTAATTTGATTGAGTGTGATAATATTTATTTTTTATGTCACTTTTCAATTAAGTGTGATTATATATATATTTTTCAATCACACCTTCTAATTAAAAGTGTGATTATATATACACTACTACTTTTTAATCACACTTTTTAAACAAAGTGTGATTATATATATATACACTACCACTCCCCTACCACCACTACCACTACTACCACTACTACTACCATTGCATCTCCTCCACCACTGCCATTCCATCTCCTCTGTCTGTCTCTCCCTTTCTCTATGTGTCTCTGTCTCTCTTCTCTCTCTCTCACTCATCACTCTTCTCTGTCTGTCCGTCTCTCTCATTCTCTCTGTGTCTCTGTCTCTCTTCTCTTTCTCTCTCTCACTCATCACTTTTCTTTGTCTATCTGCCTCTCTGTTTTTCTCTGTATCTCTCGTCCATCTCTCTTCTCTCTATCTCTTTCATCTATCTTCTCTCTCTGTCTCTTTTCTCTCTCGCTCTCTCGTTCATCTCTTTCTGTCTCTCTCTCGTTTATCTATTTTCGCTCTTTCTCTCTCTCTATATATATATCTTTTCACCTATTTTTCATCTTTCTTTCTTTCTTTTCTTTCTCTCTTTCACTCATCACTCGTCTCTCCCTATCTGTCTATTTGTCTCTCTCTCTCTCCTATTGTGTTCGTGTTGCTCACTATTTCCCTTCCGTCTTCTCTATTTACTGAGCTTCCTCTCAATTTATCAATCCACTACAAGAAAATACACTTTTAGCACCACTTTGTCTCTCTCTCGCTCACCACTCCGTCTCTCTCTCTCTCCTCTATCTGTCTCCCACTTATCTCTCTCTCACCAGCCATCTTCTCTACCACTTTCACTACTACTGCAAATGTCATTTCACTACCACCACTAGTACCACGGTCGCCACTTCACCACAACGACTACCAGTACAATATTTTTCATTAAAATATTACCCCTACTTCTACCAAATAAAAAATAATAATAATTTTTTTTTTATTAAAAAAAATGAAACAAATAAATTTTCAAGCTTAATTAGTAACCAAAATAAAATAAATTTTTTTTAAAAATTTTATTTTAACAAAAAATTATATTTTTTTTTGCGACGACAACCCCTATCGCAAAAAATAAATAAATTAAGTAGTGTTATTTTATTGTTTAATTTTATTTTTTTTTAAAAAATATTTTGATTCCACCCCCCCTTCTCTCTTTTTCCCATTCCCGCTCCGTCGCCCGCCCAAAACCAAAAAACCCTAGTCTCTTCTTACCCCTCCCTCTCTATCGATCGATCGACTGTTGAAGGGTTTATATGTGGAGATGAAGTTTGAGAGGCCGAGTAAGATCCAGACGATCAGTTTGCCTATGATTCTGACCCCTTCGGCAGCGGCGAGATTTCAACCTGGAAACAGTGCTCTCTCTTCGGCGGCGAGACTGCTTGGGCGGCGGCGACGATGGAAGGGTTTCGTTCTCTTCTCTTCGATCAAAAAAAGTATCAGTTCGATTCTTGAGGTATGTTCGGATTCTACCCTTCTCTCTCTCTCTCTCTCACACACACACACACTCACTCCATATTTGTTCGATTATTTGGTGTTTTTAATTGCAATTTCGATTATGGGTTTGTAGAATTTTGATCGATGGATTAATGTTATGGGTTGTTGGATCTATTTGAGTGTTGGGTTTGTTTGGGTGTCAACATTGAGACTCTGGTTCATCAACTGTTTCAAATACTGCAACAGAGCCTAATCGAACCTTCATGAAAATGAAATTAATGGTTATAAAAGAAATCACGCTAGCAAAGATATTTTAGTGTCTGAAGAGATTCCCGGTATACTTACATATCTCCTTGACTGTATGGTAGGCCACTCAAAATAAAACTAAGAATGTTAAGCAAAATCAACAAATTCCATATACACCCACAAATCATTCTGGTAAAATGGAAACCCCGTGTGGCTGAATTTTTTTGACTGGAAGCTCAAAACTGTGTATCAGTTAATTGGGGCTGTTCTTTCATTGGTTAGTGATCTGTATTGCGACAAATTAAAAGATTGCACTTTAGTTGTTACATAAACAAAAGAAAAACCAAAATTTTAAAAAAGGTACATGAATATATATATATATATATATATAGGTATTTCTGTACATATTACAATGTGAAGTTGTACATATAGCTGATGATGCAAAGATTGATTAATCCTGCATAAAGTGGTACAATAAGAATACATGTCCCAGAAGATACACATACATTCACGTATATATCATAGTGTAAAAAACAAAGCACAAAAGAGCACCATTACTGACATTAGTGAATCAACAAAGGCTTTCATATAGAGGCAAAACTAGCAGCAACATCAACACTACTATGTGTATCTCCAATCCTTCATCTTTTGTTTCGTCAAATTTAAATTTGGGACTTTTTTTTTTTGCCATCATATTCAAATCTTTCATCAAATTTGAATTTGATGAAATTTTGAAAAGATGAAGCAGTGGATTTCAAACTTTTTACTCAAAACTAACAATCAAATTAGATGAAAAAATTGGTGAATGGTTGAAAATGCTCTAATGACTGTAATTTCCATGATTAAAATCCAAAGAATGTATATTATTATCTCCATGATTGACATATATAATACAAATTCTAATTAGTCATTCAATTCAACTTCCACTAGTTCTATACACTGACTATTAATGCCACTTACAATACAGATTCTGTGCATCACTGGTTATTAAGGACCCAACAAAGGATCAATCAAAACCTCGGGAGAGAGAGAGAGAGAGAGAGAGAGAGAGATGCTACCTTTTGGTGGTGGTGGTGGCATGGTGTTGGTGCAGTGGCGTTAAGCGGCAGTGGAGCATTTTTAAAATTGTTGTCATATTCCAATATTGTTGTCCATTTTGAAAAGTATAGACTTATTTTTTTTAAACATGTTCAATGAAAGGGTGTTTTTATTTTTGTTCTTAAGTGGTCACAGTAGTGTTTCTTGTAGATACCAAATAGCATAGACTTGGCTTATATTGTAATCGATGTGACAATTACAAGTTTTCTAATGCAGAGAGCTTTTACTATCCTTTCAAAAGGCAACTGGGCAAAAACCATTGAGAATAATATTCTACAGGTAATCATACTCCAATTTTTCACAGACAGTTCCCTTCCCATTGATTTGTACAGTGTTATTGTTATTATTATTATTATTGTTATTGTTTTGTTTTTGTGGTTGGGATAGAGGTAGATAAGCAAAGGAATTGTATTTTGTCTTCATGATTTGTCGTTAGCTACAACTCAAGGTTTTGTACTGATGCTCCATTTTCCTTTCCCAATCAATTACATTTGTAAGGATCACTACAAGAAAAATAAGATTTAACGACGTTCATTTAACGACGTTTTTTTAAATGTCATCTTTTTCAATATTTAACCACGTTTGATAAACGCCACATTTTTTTAAAAATAAAACGATACCGTTTTCATAAGAGAGGGCGTGTAAAAGCGCCTCCAAATGTCCAACTCTCCCACGCGCAAATGTACAACTCTCCCACGCGCGCTCTCTGTCTGTCTGTCTCTCTCTCTCTCTCTCTCTCTTCAAATGTCTTATTTTGGGTCTAAGGACCCAAAACACTCGCTTACTCTCTCACTCACTCTCTGGATCGATCTCACTCTCACTCTCACTCTCACAACCCTCTCTAAAGCCTAATCTCTCTCAACCGATCGAATCAACCTTCTTTAGCCCCGTTTGATCCAATCTCAGAGCGATTGGTGATTTATCTCAGATCCAATCTCAGAGCGGTTGGGGATTCATCTCAGATCCAATCTCTGAGCGATTGGCGATTTCGATTTTGATTTCGAAGTTCTCTCTCTCTCTCTCTCGATTTCGAAGCTCCACCGCTTCCACCATCTGCACCGACGAGGGGAGCGAGCACCATCGTCTACTAAGGTGAGCACCACCTGATTCTCGCATTAGGGCTTTGGCGATGCATTGATTGAAGCCTCGATCATCATCGCTTTTACATTTATTGGTAATTATTCCCAGAATATTTAAAAATAATAATTTATTTTCTATATTTTTAGTGTTGTGTTTGGGTTTACAATTAGTGTTTTGAAGGAGTTAAAAAAAAAAAAAAAAAAAAAAAAAAAAAAAACCTGATAAATCTAGTTATAGTGATAGACAAATTTTCTTCTAAAAATCTGGTCATTTTCAGCATTTTCATTATTAAAGGACAATGTTGATTTGGTTGTTGATTTTCGTTTGTGCAGAGAAGGATCGAGAATCGGGGGAAGCCTTAGAGAGAAGGCAGTTGAAGAGTTTCTGTTCTATATGTATTCTCTCTTCTGTGTAATTGCCATTCTATATATTTTTTTAATATAAATAAATGCTAGTCTCAATTCATCTGCATTGGTCAACTCTATATAACTTACAATTAGTCAGATTTGTATTTTCCAACAGTGTTAGGAGAGTGAGCGTGACAAGCATGTATGAAGAGCATTTAGTGGCTTGTTGATGAATAAAAGGCATTTCTTACAAAGAAAACAGGGCATGCATTTTCCCATTTGGGGGGTATTTAGCTGGACTAGATAAATAGAAAAACAAATATTGCAAGATAAATATAATTGAGATGATGCTAGTGATGTATGGGTGATGACACAAGTTATAAATGCCAAATATGCTGTACTATTAGATTTTGTTTTTGTAATGCTTCAAACACTACATATGGCTGAGGTTGGTAGAATTGTATTGCATTCTTTGGCTCTCTCTTTATTTTGATTGTGTACTACTATACAGTATAATTGACGTCTTTTACTTTTTCACAACAGAAAAGATATTAAGGTTGTCCGAAAACAGCATTTATTGCTTTGCACGTTGCTTATATGCAATGTTGCTGCCATGGAGGTACATATATTATGACATGTTGAAACAAGCTATTTTTAATAACATGTATCGTGAAGTACTTGATGTTTTTAGATGTTCTTTTTGTCAGACACTTCCCATATTTCTGGATAGTCTGGTCACTTCAAACTCCATTGCAAAGAGCTTCTTTTTCCTTATGTTTTATCTTGTGACTTGATAGTCTTCTAATTACCTGTAAACAGGCTGGAAAAGGTGGAGAACTCACACATGATGAGACAACAATTATTGCTGGAGCCCTTGGGCTTACTGAGAAAACAGCCAGTGATGCCATGACTCCCATATCTGACACTTTTGCTGTTGATATCAATGCCAAGCTTGACAGGTGTTCCATGCTTTGGAAAACTTTTGAATAGAAGGTTTACTTGAAGTCTTTTTTAACTTTGTTCTGATCATATATATGATGATGCTTGATATCTAATAGGGAGCTGATGAATTTAATTTTGGAGAAAGGGCATAGAAGAGTGCCAGTCTACTATGAGCAACCTACAAACATAATTGGACTTGTTTTGGTAAATTGTTTGTTTGTGCTTCATGTAATTTGAAAATAAATTGTTTATTTTGTCACTCTTTGGAGAATGATCATTTTTCAAGTGACTTTAGTTTATTAGTATGCTCATTTTTTAAACTTGACATGCTGTTTTAGAACCATCTCTGCTCATTTTCATTTTCTCTTACCCTCCTGCTTCACTCCGCCCTATCTAGAAAGCATATCTCATAGTTTGGGACCCTTTAGACTTTCATGCAGAAAAATTCTTTCTTTTGGTAAAGTACATGCAAATACATTCTTGTGAGAGTCTGACATAAGAAGTTTTCTTGTGATTTTTACAGTGGAAAATAAGCTATAAAAAGATTTTGGCTCCTTATTTTGTTCTTGATGCAAAAGATGTATACACAAGAAGAGTTGAGAAGATATATTATGAATTTATTGCAGTATTATACCTTCAAACATAGTATTAAAACCTATGATGCATGCAAAAAAGAGGTAAAGGAAATTAAAATTTACTTTGATTTTGTTTGTGTTTATTAGCTAATTGAGTGATTAGTAGTTAAGTGTTATGGATCAATTAACAACCTTGTCCTTTCCAACTTGAGCCAGTAATATAAAAATTTTAGGAAAAGTATAGTCATTCCTGAATTACTTCGTTTATCCTTGTGTCATATAATGGTCCTATCATGCTAGACTCCTGAATCTAGTATGAATATATCCTTATCTCTATGTTTCAAGTTGTCTGCTCCTATACCCACTCTTTTCTCTTCCTATCCATATTTGGTTACTGCCCTTTCATGTCACTGCACGCATTTGTCTCTAATTTTGTGAATAACCTTAAAGTATAAAACATAGTAACCACTCCTGGATCATTGAGAACATGAGAAATAAGCTAATAGGCCTGCTGAAGGACTGCAACTTTATTTTTTTATGGCTGTAAGAGTTATAATTGTCTCTTACAGCTCAATTGGGTTAACTATGAAGCTCATTGAATGGTTTAGAAATTTCATATAGTTGGCGATTCTATTCTTTAAAACCTTTATCTAGAAAGGAAGCAATTGCTTGTTTGTTGTTTCTAAAATCAGCTTTTAAGAAGCGAGAAAACAAGTATGGAGGATGATGATGAGGTTAGTTTCCAACCTTCTACTACTCTGTTTTCTTCTTTTTTTCTCTGTTTTTTTAATTTTCAAAATGAAAATATTCCTCTTGCTATGAAGAATTTATTAATTTTTTTTTTTACAGTTTGGTATTTTGTGTGTGTGTGTGTGTGTGTGTTGTGTGTGTGCAGGGTGAAAATATTCCCACATGATTGTTTGTTAGGCTTACATTTGAATTCAATGTTTCATAATGTATTCTTGTGTCTTTGGGTTGAATTTTCACCATACGTTTTCTCCATGACCAAGCTAGACAATGTTGAAGTTAAAAACCCTGATGTATGTCTACTGTTGATAATAAATATCTCAACTTGGCACATTTCCTATGTGCTTCATTTATTTTCTATTTATTTTATTGAAGTCTGATGTTGCAACATTGGGTTTATGATGCTTGATCTTGTTCCTTGACCTTTATTTGATGATACATCATAGATTGTGAATCCAGCTTTTATTAAAATTAATCTTGTGATGTACCAGCCTGCCAAGTCATCAGCCATCTAAAGATCTCCAAAACTGGAAACTGCTTTTACTCTGAGATGCTTTATTTCACAGTCATTTTTCTGTCATTTTTGTAACTATGCTCCTGTTATGTGTGATTTTATTTTACACTATCATTGCAGTTATGTTTCTTTGCACCCACTATTTTGCTAATCTACTAATACCTTCTGGCAGTCTGAACTTGAAAACTTATCGTTCATGTACTCAAATGCTCAAGATTATGCTAAAGCCAAGAGAAGAGTTGCAGAACTCTATAAGAAACATGAGAAGGAACTCATAGAGGTATATTTTTATTTGTTTTTGTGAAATTTTAATGAGAAAGAACTCATAGAGGTATAAGAAACATGAGAAGGAACTCATAGAGGTATATTTTTATTTGTTTTTGTGAAAACTTATCGTTCATGTACTCAAATGCTCAAGCTCTTCTCATTGTATTAGGCAAACAAAATTTTAATGAAGAAGATTGAGGATGATCAGTTCCTAGACCTTATGACTCTGAAAACAAAATTTTCGTTGGTAAATTGTTTGTTTCTGCTTAAAAGCTTGTAAGCAATCTTCTATGTTGTGTTCTCTTTATTTTGACAATCACACTCAAATTATAGCCTTACTTTAAAATAGCAATGTGTAGTAACTGAGATGGAGATGTTCAGTTGCAGCACTGCCGGTGGAGCAGCAAACCGGGGTGCTCTTGGACCGTTTGGTTTGTTGGTTCTTGCAGATGAGAGCCTTTCTGAGCAGACTCCCATTTACTTCTATGTTGCCAAAGGAGCTGAGGGCAAGTTGAAGACTTTCTTCTGTGCTGATGAATCAAGGTTTGTTACTCTTTTCATTGTGCACTTGAAACATACTCAATATTAATTAACATTTTTTGTCCTTTATTATAGTTTTATTGGTTATGAGTATTACCAAATTATATAAGTCCATCCTTATAATTTTTAATTTTTTTTGAAAATTATATTACCTGCCCCTTGTTAACAATCATATTGAAGGTAGAATCTCCATCCATCTCTGATAGAAGAGAGAAAAAAATCTTTAAAATCATTTTATAATTATGTAATTTATATGTCAGGTTTTTTATAGTATGCATAATCTGGTCGGGTTACCCTCCCCAAACTCATTTTATTAGAATCGGGGAGGGTTGGGAACTGCTGGGTTGGGGATTTTTTTGCTATCCCTAATCAGAGGACTGTTTTTGGCATGAACCACAACTTGACTCGCCGATACACCTGTTTTTTGTGTAGGTCTTCTAAGGCAACAGATGTGATGAAACCAATTTACAGAAGCACAGTTCCAGTGCTCAAAGGAGAAAAGTTCAGCATGAGAATATTGGTATGTTAAAAAAATCATTTTGCTTAGTAAATAATAATTTGCTGACTAAAATCCTAAAATTTATCGAAAATAAAATTTGGATTATTAAAATGTGGGGTCATTTTTAATTTAGGTGAATCATTCGATAGTAGATGACTATGAATGTGCATTGCGACAATTTTATACTATTCTCGAGAAGTTAACAGAGATTGGTGGATGACTATGAATGTGCATTGCGACAATTGGTCATTAATCATTACATTGGATTCCAACCTCAAGTATACAGTTGTTCCCTACTGAAACAGCGAAATGCAGAAATTGCTCTCTTCATTTTTACATTTTCAAAACTAGACTTTGCGAATGTTGTGCCCTCTTTCTATTGGCTTCTTGTGCATTGCTGATGTTGCGACTTTTTGGCAATTTACTAGTTTTAAGTTTCACTTCACCAGTGTGAAAGATATTGTTTAATTGTCTTGGTTGGGATAGTCTGTTCTCTATTGTCATTGCATGATTTGATATTTTGTGCGTGTACCACAGATTTTTACAGACACACCATCATGCTTAAATCTGAGATGTGGTTATCTTGTTAGCAAATATATGCACATGCACTTCTGTTGATTTGATATGGACTTCACTGACATTTAGAACCTGGAGTAATTGGAATTGATTGATATTTACTTCCATTTTGGGGAATCCTTTTTATTTTTAATCCTCCAGAATTTATCATTTCATGGTAATTTGATAACCAATATATTTACATTGCGCCATTTAATTTATCATGATTTTTTTTTATTGTTTAAAAGTCTCTGTGGTTGAGGTATTCACAGGTTTAGTCTTCTACGGTAGGAGATGAATATTTAAAGTGTATTATCATATGGAATTTCAGTAGGTTGGTTGTTACAGTACAATTTTGTTGTTGATGGAAACTTGAGGGTCCAATTGTCTTCTAATTTTGATTGTGATATCATTAAGCGACTTTTCTTATCTTCTAACTGATTGATCTTTGAAATATAAAGGACGATGTTAAGTATATATACATATATGTATTTATATAGACATTGTAACTTACATTGGCATCTAATGTAGGTGCGTTTGATTGGGTATTGCGTAGAGGGCTCTCTTTTTCTAGTCTATGAATTTATTGAGAATGGCAATTTAGATTGAAGGCATTGTATGACAAATTTAATTCTAGAATTGAATATAAGACTCACCTTGTTTTTGTCTCATTGTTAAATTGTGAACAAATAATATTTCTATGTACTCTCAGCCTCAATTCATCATATTTACAAGTAGAAAGAGAACTTGTAATTTAAGTTGCCAATGATTGAGGAAAACATTGTTGGTAGAGCTAGCTATCTTTTGCTCTTCATGTTTATGCAATCTATAATTATTCTGTTTGTCAGGTATTTGTGCTAAATTTAATTGAATTACTTGATGCAGGTTTTGGTTGTAGGTGGTGGTGATGGTGGAGTTCTTAGGGAAATCTCTCGCCACAATACTATTATATAATTCCGAACGCCATAATTAAGTGATCCCATAGTTAAGCTTGAAGTTGCTCTTAAGGTAATTGAAACTCTTGTTGCAAATCACTGATCTGCCATAGAGATAGGTCATTGACATAGTTTTATTTTAATTATTTTAAGCTAAACTAACACATTTAAGCGCCTTAAATTTTCAAATCAAGTTTGATATATGTTTTTGCAGATTTTGTTGAGGGAATAGTTGATATGATCGAGCGGTTGATGCTGGGAGCCAAAGATTACGTTGCTCTTCTTCTTCTTCTTTTCTTTTTTTTCTTTTTTTTTTTTTTTTTTTGAAGACTTGAATTTTTTAGTACAGTGTATTTAAAGATGATTAATGGATAATGTCTATTATAAATTTAATTAATTTGTTAATTTTGTTATTTTTCATTTACAAAAAATTGTTTGGTGCTTGTAATTGATTTTTTTGTTGTAGCAAACCCATATATGATTTTTTTTAATAAATAATTATTTGCGACAGTAAAACAATGGTAGCTAAAAGTGTTTTTTTTTTATTTTTTTATTTTTTTTTTGCGACAGCAAAATAACTGTCGCAAAAAGTTTTTTGCGACCCCATGTGTAGTCGCATAGGCCGTCGCAAAAAGTCTTTTGCGACTGTATTTTTATTATTTGCGACGGCATGTGACGGTCGCAAAAAGTATTTTTTTTAGTAGTGAATGTTATTAATCACACTTAAAAGATGTGATGTAAATATTTTTAATCACACTTAAAAGGTGTGATCGAAATGTTATTAATCACACTTCCAAAGATCACACTTAAAAGGTGTGATCTAAATACTTTTAATCACACTTAAAAGATGTGATCTAAATATTTTTAATCACACTTAAAAAGTGTGATTAAAAATGATCCTTTTTAATCACACTTCCAAAGATCACACTTAAAAGGTGTGATCTAAATACTTTTAATCACACTTAAAAGATGTGATCTAAATATTTTTAATCACACTTAAAAAGTGTGATTAAAAATGATCACTTTTAATCACACTCCCAAAGATCACACTTTAATAAAACTTAAAAGGTGTGATTAAATAACATACATCACACAAAAAAAGTGTGATCTTTATCTGTTTTTGTAGTAGTGTAGCTTCGTAAGCTTCTTCTGATGAGATCTAATCTTCTTGATCTGACTTTCTTGCCTCTTGTTCGAGGGCTGCTTTGAATCTGGCCACGCAGGCCTCACATCGTAGTTGACCGTCGAACCTTCTGAATTCAAGGTTGGAAGCGATGGGGTTGACTCTCGAGGCTGAGAGCGATCCTAGGCTGTACAATCTCAAGAGTGATTCCACACAGGTCTTCGCAGGACCGCGCAAAACATTTTGTTTTTGAAATTTTTTTAAGAAAATGACAAATCGCTCGCGCTGAAGATAGTGTGAAACCAGTCTGGATCAAGCCAGGGTCCTTTTCAGTACTCACGCTAACAAGCATGATTTCATTCATTAAGGGCTTAGCACGCCTCTCTTTCTCTCAAATGATCAAATTTTTGCAAAACCCGAGGAATCCCTTCCTCTTCGTTTTCACCGCAGTGTTCAAAAAGTTTTGAAAAACTTAGGTCGATACAATGATTTCAAGGCACAGAAAAGACAGAGTTCTTTAGTCAAATACTGCCGTCTCATTCAGAACTTCCGGCATAACTGGCACAAGGCAGAAGTAAATGCGAGAGCATGAAGATCACTGCTGTTTTATTCAAATCTATTGGCACGACTGGTTCCCTTGGAATCACCCGACTCCTATACAACAGGACTGACTCGATACAACAAAACAGACCCAAAACAAAAAAAAAGAGACTGACTCAAAACAAAACAACAAGACTGACCCAATACCCAAGTCAGAAAGCACAAAAGCTAGCATTCGCAAATGCTCAAAACAGTGCATGCCATCCACCATATCTGGAGTAAACTGAGCGCTGCCCGCAGGTGGTTCATCCCCCCAATCACATCACGTTATCCCCCAAGTTCACCGATCAAGTGCCGATAGACTTCGCAGGACCTGGTTCGGGGATGACCTCGTTGTCGATCAGATCTTGTATTTCGTAGCGGAGACGAAAGCACATGTCAGTGTCATGGCCAGCTCGCTGATGGAAGGCACAGTAGTCGGCTGGGTTGTGCGTGAGAGGGAGGTTCTTTGGTAATGGCTGCGGCTCCAGGGGCTTCAGATGCCCTTTCTTGATCAAAGCCCCTAGAGCCTTTGACAAAGGCATAAAAAGTGGGGTGAAAACCTTCTTGGCTTGGGGGGGATATTTGGTTCCTTGTGGGCTACTTCCGGATGCACCGGTGAAAGGGGTGGTTGTTTTTGGTGCGGTGGCGGTGACCATGCCCACTTCGGAAGATCTTGCAGCTGCGTCACCGCTGGTGGTCGCATTCGAACTGCGGGTAAACGCCCTCCTGGGCTGCTCATTCTCCTGGTCAAAAAGGCCCTGCTTCATAGCATCCTCAATCTGCACTCCCATCTCATGCAAGTCTGGAAAGGTAGGGAAGGGAATCACGATCATTTTCTGCATTAGCTTGGGCTGGAGATTGCGCACAATCATCCGAATTTGATCTTTGTCAGTGGGCCTAAGGGTCATTATTGAAGCCTTGGCCCTCCAGCGGGCTACGAATTCTGAGAAGCTCTCCTTCGGCTCCTGCCTCATTGTCTCAAGATCACGGGTCGTAATCTCGATTTGGGTATTGTATGAATATTGTGCGACGAAGGCCTCGGCCATCTCCTCCCAGCTTCGTTTCACTGAATCCTCTAATTTGGCATACCAGGTGACCGCAATACCCGACAGGGTCCTGCCAAAAAGGGAGAGCTTCTGTAATCTTGTCAAGCCCATCGGGCGCAAAACATCTGAAAACAAGCTCAAGTGGACCATGGGATCTCCTGACCCATCAAAACGGTCGATGTGAGGCATCTTGAACCTGTCCGGCAGAGTTACAGCTGCGTCGGTGTACCCGTCCTCAATGTCCGGAATGGACTTTACCCCCTGGGATTTCTTGAACAGCTTTTCAAGCTTGCTCAACTTCAACGCTGTGGGGTCGACCTCGAACTCGGAGGGAGAGTTCGGTAGATTGGTAGGTGTTTTGGATAGTTGAGGTAAAATTGGGGGCGAAGCCGACCCGCCTGGAATGTCCGTATCATCTTGGACGTTTGGCGTCTCCCCAGGTGCTGGAGCTCCTGCTGGGGGAGGAACTTGTTGTGAAGCGGATGCACCGCTTTGTTGTTGTAGCTTGGTGATGAGCTCGGCCTGCTGAGTCATGATCGCAGCCTGCTGTTTGGAAAATTCCTCCTGACGGGCAGCATCCTGCTGCATGAGTTTCATACTTTCTTGCATCTGGCGCATCATTGCCTCCATCCCTGACGTGTTCTGCTGATCCATCTGACTGGTTGGTATCTATCCCTGCAGTAGAAACTGAGACCTCAGTCTGACTGTTCACTGGTGGGGTGGATAAGGGCCGCTGACCTGGTAACGGCTGAACCGGTGATTTGTGCCCGACTAGCCCTTTTTACCCTGTCTCTGGCGGAGGAACACTGATTTGCCTTTGAACTGAATCTCTGGCCTGACAAAGTCTATCAGCACAAGTCCGATGAACCTCGGGGAATATCGGAGCCTTCTGAAGCTATGGTTCCCAGACTACCTAGCAAAAGAGAAAACAGACAGCATCTCAGCCTGATTCCATCTGAACAGATACGAGCATAGTTGAATGAGTGTGGCCTCTACTGAATTCTGTCCCAAAATTCTGCCTCAAATCTGAGTCTGATACCCACAGGTAAAGCTGACTCCCAAATACTGATAGTAATGCCCGCAAGCCTGATGCCCAAACTCATATACTGATACATGCATTCCTGTAGAGACGCACTCTAAAGCACATAATAGATAAGTGAGAGCCAAAACACCCCTATGTTGGGGTAGGGTTTCCCTGTCCTATTTTGTCAGGAGCTAGGGTTTCACTACGCACATAGCGGTTTCAAACAACCTATAAACGGGTAAGCAACCTGTCCTAGCTTGGAATGGTCACTATGGATCCGAATATGCACTAGGTCGAATGGTCAAAAAGGGTGCCCCGGTAAAACCGGGGTTTGTGTTCCCATACTGGCAGAGCCCACAACCGGTCAGCCTTATGGTCATGCCTTGACAAGACAAGTCTCCGGCAAACCGTTCAGGAATAGCAGATGGCAAACACGGTGTCCTAGGCGCACCAATGCAAATGCAATGCAAAGAAACACACAAGCGTAGTCAAAAACAGATATCAAGAGTTCGAGTCAAGTTCTCTAAATCCCCAGCAGAGTCGCCAGAAACTGTAGACGTCCCCGAACGCCCCGGGAGGAACGAGCTCCCGTTCCGTTCATTTTGGGGTCACTACAGCTCAGGACTCTCAAATTGTCACGGTTCTAAGTCTGAACCAAAGAGTCCAAATCCGGCAAATCGTTTTGAGAAACAGATTTTTGAAAAGAAGTGCCACACATGGACTGCTTTGCCAGATACAGAGTCACCACCTAAATGTTTTTTTAATGGGAAATTTAGGAAACCCTAACTCGGTGCCAAAGGCCACGTGTCCGTCATCACCAAAGTTGCCTCGGCTCGGGAACTTGGGTACGATTGGGGAAGGTCACTTCGTGAGCACCCCCGCTCGCCCGATCAAAGATCGGCCTCTACTAATCATGATATTTACTTTTGAAAACCTTGTGTGTCCTTATTCCGATTATTAGCCTAGGTTACTATGTGATGCGCACAGCATACAAGTATAGACTGAGTCGCCTGAATTGGAACAAAACATTTCATGTTTATTTTTTGAAAGATGGTTTGCTACCCGCAAGTAGGCTTAAAATGCAAATTTTGCCACCCTCGGGTGGGCTTAGTAAAAAAAATGGTTTTGCCACTATCTAGTGGGCTTAAAACAAACATTTGATGAATTATTCCAATTCAAATAACCCAACCTTCACCCACAGGCATTCAGGCAGTTATATCACATAAGCATATTGCCTCATGGTAAGCATGCTATCATGGCATTCACTCACACGCATGCAAGGATGCTAAAGCATAAAACTTACCGAGTACTCCAAGCCAAAATAGAAACTACATTAGAAATCATGCATGATCCTAAGTATACAAAAATGCCTAATGCAACACATGCAAAATGCAACTATAGCAGGCTCGGCTATTCTAAACATGGCATATGAAATGCTACAGCTAACATGTATTCAATTCGGAATTGAAAGTACAATGCAGTTAGTATGATGCGCCGAGCCCGGTGCATGCAAAACAGATGAATGATGCAAACATGCTGTCATACTATATGCTAATTGAAATATGCCCTAATCTAACCATCATAAGCAGGTAAATAAAAGCGAAGAAAGACGTGGGGTTGGAAGACATACATCACACTCACCCACACTTATTACAACATTGCCCTCGCGTAGAGGGTCCGAATAAATATACAGTCCCGAATAAAAGAATATTACAGTCCAAATAATACAGTCCAAATAATGTACAAATTCCTAATTAATTAACAAATTAACTAAGAAAGCTGTAAAACTGGCATGCAAGCCAGGGACTGCCTTGCTTCTGATGAATGTTGTATGTTTGGGCTGCCTTGCGCGGAAATCCACTGGGATGCCCCAATTAGCCTCTATTTAGCAGTTATTCTTGGAAAGCGTGCCAGACTCTGAAAAGTTGCTGATTCTTCATTTTGCTGCAACAGAGAGCAGGAAAGGGGCATAGCAATGTATTTTCACAAATATATGCATACCTCGATCCTCGTGCCACCAATCACGCATATCGAGGCATGATGGCCGAGGAGTCGAATTGCACAATTTAATATGGGATGAATGCACATGAAAACACAACAAGATCTAACTCCATCATGGATTATCCGGAGTGTCGGTGACTGGGGAATTAAGATACGTTCCGTCACTCGAAGTACGGAACATACCTCGTTTCCCGTGCCCGGGCTAACTCCTATCCCGAACACGATGCAATATGCATGATATGCATGAATGCAACTAAGATACAGCCTAACATGCACAATGCTATGAAAATGAGATGTCTCGAAATGCGTGCACACAGGCACGCAAACCGAGAAAAATGACTGAATGCGATCTAAGATACAACCTAGTATGCACTATGCTGTAAAAATGAGATGCCTCGAAATGCGTGCACACGGGCACGCAAATCGAGAAAATGACATACGCAATGCAATGGCATGGGATGGCATATAGAATGCAACATGGACTTATACTAACATGAGAGAGCCTCAGCCACACTCACATAAGAGGCCGATGGATGAAAATGAAGTGCCTCGAAACGCGTACACACGGGCACGCAAATTGAGGCAATGGCATACGCAATGCAATATGATATGGGATGGCATATAGAATGCAACATGGACTTATACTAACATGAGAGAGCCTCAGCCACACTCACATAAGAAGCCGATGGATGAAAATGAAGTGCCTCGAAACGCGTGCACACGGGCACGCAAATCGAGGCAATGCATATGTAATACAATATGGCTAAAATGGCATATAGAATGCAACATGGGCTTATACTAACATGAGAGAGCCTCATCCGCACTCACATAAGAGGCCGATGGATGAAAATGAAGTGCCTCGAAACGCGTGCACACGGGCACGTAAATCGAGGCAATGGCATACGCAATGCAATATGGCATGGGATGGCATATAGAATGCAACATGGACTTATACTAACATGAGAGAGCCTCAGCCACACTCACATAAGAAGCCGATGGATGAAAATGAAGTGCCTCGAAACGCGTGCATACGGGCACGCAAATCGAGGCAATGGCATATGTAATGCAATATGGCTAAAATGGCATATAGAATGCAACATGGACTTATACTAACATGAGAGAGCCTCAGCCGCACTCACATAAGAGGCCGATGGATGAAAATAAAGTGCCTCGAAACGCGTGCACACGGGCACGCAAATCGAGGCAATGGCATATGTAATGCAATATGGCTAAAATGATATGGGCTTATACCAACATGAGAGAGCCTCAGCCACACTCACATAAGAAGCCGATGGATGAAAATGAAGTGCCTCGAAATGCGTGCACACGGGCACGCAAACCGAGGCAATGGCATACGCAATGCAATATGGCTAAAATGATATGCAAACATGCTAATGGATTTTCAGCAATGAAAAGTGAGGGAAAACAGCCCCGAAATGAGGCGAAAACACACCCGATGCATGGAATCTCTCCCGAAATGCAAAATTAGGCACATAGAATGAACTATAGCTATATGAAGCATGCATAATTGGTACATGGAATGAAAAGACAGAAGCAAGGCAGCCCCAAAATAAGCGTTTTACCAGTACAAATCATGGCCAAAAAGCAAACAAGGATAGGGCAACAATGGCATGCAAAAGTAGGGGCCAAGAGAGGGCAATGAAACAAGTGGTATATGAAAAGCCCAAACTGAAAAATTCCCTTCTACAACATCGAAGAGAGACCAAAAATAGGCACATTTACAGAACTGTAAAAACCCTAAAAACAAATATAGATATGGCTAAGCTCTTATGCAAGAAAATGGGCCAAAAGGTGGCCAAAGAGGCAAGTGGTATATGCACAGCCCAAACTGAAAAATTCCCTTCTAAAACATTGAAGAGGGACCAAAAATATGCATATTTACAGAACTGTAAAAACCCCAAAACAGTATACAAACATGCTAAAAATGCAATGCAAAATGAGGCTCAAAAGTGGCTATAACATGAGGTATACAAAGAATTCACCAAACAAGCAAAGACCCTTAATAAAACATGTTAAGAAGGTCAAAATGAGACTTTTTCTAGCTCTGTAAAACGACCAAAAACCAAAGCATGATAGGCTTCCAAAACATGCAAAAATGGGGACCAAAGAGGGGATATAACATGAAGTGGCACATGGAGGTCCCAAACAGTATTGAGCCCTTCTTCAATGTTGAAGAGGGGCTCAAAATAAACCTATCTTTAGTTCTGTAAAACGCCCAAAAATGGAAGCATAATGGGCTGCCAAAGCATGCAAGAAAATAGCATTTAAGGAAGATATTGAAGCAAGTGCAAAATGGGGGGCTCAAACAGGGTTGAGCCCTTAATAAAACATGAAAATGAGCTCAAAAAAATGACCTTTTCAGTTTTGGTCGGAGCTCAAATATACAAGAAAGAGAGGCTAAGAAATGTTGTAAAAATGAGCTAGAAAAGAGGGAAAGTGAACTTACCCTTGAAGACTTGACTTTGGTTGCCTCTTGGCTTGAGTTTGTGGCTCCTTAGGCCTTGGAGAACACTTTCAATCTTCCGGAATGGAGGATGGAAGGGTGGGGGGTGGTGGTGTAGAAGGAATGGTGGTGTAGGACTTGGAAGTTTTTCAAGGAAATGAGAGAGATGAAGAGGGATTCTTGTGTTCAAGCTTGAAGAGCAAATTTTCTAACCCCTTAACTCTATGTTGCCTTCTGATTATATGGAAAAAAATGGGGGAGTAGAGGAGGGGCAAAGGTGGGGGAAAATTAGGCAAGTTTTCCCCCACAAAATATCCCCCGGATTGGGATATTTTCTGGGGGAAACAGCTATACAGCTGTAAAGTGCAAATTGAGAGGATCATGGCCGGCCAGTTTAAAAGGGAGAAAAAGGTCAACCACCAGGTAAGTGGCCGGTCGGACAGAAAAAGTGGCCGGCCGGCTAGTTCAAAGGGAAAAAAGTGGCCGGCCACCCCCTAGGATGAAGCCCCAGAAGTTAGCTTTCCAATGGCGCAAACCTTGCATTAAAATTCCTCCTGTAGAAAAAGTTATGCCCTTTTCCGTGAAGCCGCGCAGATTCGGTCCAACCAGACTTCAACCAACCACATCTCCCCCCCCCGGGACTTGGACTTGGGAGATTCTTGAGTGCAAAATGAAGCCCCGGAAGTAAGCTTTCCAATGGTGATGGCCTCATATCTTAATTCCTCTTGTGCAAAGAGTTACGCCCGTTTCGGTGAAGCCGCGCAGATTTTTCTCCTTCCTGGATTCATGCTAAACCACTTTTGACCAAAAAGAAGTTGGCTTTTCAGCAAAATTGCTGGCCTCCCACCCTCCTACAAGCTTTCTAACAGTGAAAATAAGGTCTCCACCAAAAATGAGCCCAAACCGATGCAAAATGAAGGTTCGGGGGCCGAAACGCGCAGCCCGAGGCCCCGAAAACTGGCTGTTAGGCACCGGGAGTGGTGTTTGACCACGAAGTGGGTCTCTCAGACCTCAGTGTCCCTCAAAATGGAGTAAATAAGATGCATGCCAAAAACCGGAGCAATAGGAGATGGTTAAGCGGTCCCGAACCGAGGCACACGGTCTGACGGCTCCGAAAACCGGGAACCGGGCTCCGAAATGGGAAAAATGGCCTACAGCCACAAAATGTAGCCCACGGCCACTGAGAGATGGTCTACGGGACCTCTCCCTCCCCTCAGGAAAAGAAAAAGAGAAAATCGAGCCTGGTTCGCAAACCGAGGCAAAGCACAAAAGAGTCCGGAAGTCCGGAGGCAAGGCTCGCAGCCGAGACTCTAAAACTTCTAGACGAGCACGATATGCAGTATCACCAAGCGCTCAACTGGTGATGTCTGAGTCTTAAGGTCGGTCAAAAATGGGGTGTCTACAGTTGCCCCTCTTTGATAGAACTCGGAAGTCACAAGTGACGGGAGTGAATGTCAAAGCCCAGAGACAACCCATTTTTGATGAGGCTGAAGACTTAGACAAACGTACAAGATAAACAGAGATGTGCCCGCAGGCATGCCCGCAGGCAGGGGCAAAATGCAACCGAAAATGTACAGAGCCGGAGGTGACTTACGATCATGTCAAGAAAGCTGTAATGAAGCATACCATGCCACAGTTTTAAGCAAGTGAATACGAATCTAACTACATTTCATGCAGAAAGGATGTAAGAAAATTACGCAATTCTCATTGCGTCTCACGCGGAGAAGGCTAAAATCGACTACTGAGAATACTCGGAGTCTTACACACAACATCTCTCTGCGTATCACACATAGGAGAGGAAGAAGGTAAACCTCTCAGGGTATCACACGCAAAAGAGGAAAGGCAAATTTCTCAGCGTATCACACGCAAGAGAAAACCTCTCAGCATATCACATGCAAGGGAGGAAAGATAAATTTCTCAACGTATCACACGCAAGAGAAAACCTCTCAGCATATCACATGCAAGAGAGAAAAGATAAATTTCTCAACGTATCACACGCAAGAGAAAACCTCTCAGCATATCACATGCAAGAGAGAAAAGGGAAATTTCTCAGCGTATCACACGCAAGAGAGAAAAGGGAAATTTCTCAGCGTATCACACGCAAGAGAAAACCTCTCAGCATATCACATGCAAGAGAGAAAAGGGAAATTTCTCAGCGTATCACACGCAAGAGAGAAAAGGGAAATTTCTCAACGTATCACATGCAAGAGAAAACCTCTCAGCATATCACATGCAAGAGAGAAAAGATAAATTTCTCAGCGTATCACACGCAAGAGAGAAAAGGAAAATTTCTCAGCGTATCACACGCAAGAGAAAACCTCTCAACATATCACATGCAAGAGAGAAAAGATAAATTTCTCAGCGTATCACACGCAAGAGAAAACCTCTTAGCATATCACATGCAAGAGAGAAAAGATAAATTTCTCAGCGTATCACACGCAAGAGAAAACCTCTCAGCATATCACATGCAAGGGAGGAAAGATAAATTTCTCAGCGTATCACACGCAAGAGAAAACCTCTCAGCATATCACATGCAAGAGAGAAAAGGGAAATTTCTCAGCGTATCACACGCAAGAGAAAACCTCTCAGCATATCACATGCAAGAGAGAAAAGGGATGGATGAACACCGGAACTCATCCGAATGTTCGAAACCAAAGATGCCCTAACGCATCGCATGCGAGAGGAGAAAAGACGACAATTGTAAGTGAAAAGGTGCATAACGACGCAGGTGAAGTGTACATAACAATGCAAGTAATGAGCATGACAATGCTAGATAGATGTGCATAACAATGCAAGCAATGAGCATAACAATGCTAGATAAATGTGCATAACAATGTAACGAATGAGCATAACAATGCTAATGAAGTGGGTACATAACAATGCAATTGGAACGTGCATCACAATGCAAGCATGAGAAGTGCATAACAATGCGGGTGGAAGGGTGCATAACAATGCAAGTGGAGTGTGCGTGACAACGCATATTTGACACAAAATGCCGAACAAGGGAATACAAGCCTTAAGTAGACCAATTTCCAAACGCAACCTCCGATTTACCTCTCGGAGGGGCCATGATACATTCCAAAAAGGATACACCTCGTGCATACCGACCGACGATGAGCTACACATCGAAGTCATGAGTTGAAAATTCCACAGAAACCTTTTGAGCTGAAAAGAGTGGGTTCTTCTTGCACTTTCTTGATTGTACTCCTAAACCGTGGTTACTACCTTTCCTTCCTGGTCATGTTCACAACTTTCCCTATTCTCCAACGGGGTGACAGACTAGGTTAATTCAGTATCCAGAATCGAGGCGCATTCACATGCTATCTCAATCTATGGGGCTGCCATACAGATTTCAAGCCGAGGATAGACCCCTGGGTATTTAAACCAGACTTTAGTCTCGGAAATTCCAAACCTTTGCGTTCTAGGCAATAGCCGTCCGAACTCTAGTTTCCACCGTCGCAGTTGGTCTCCTAGGAACTCATTGCAAACACAGCCAAGATGCATCTGGTAGGGACTGGTTTTCTGAGGGAGCACTTCGATTGCCATTTTGGCTTGAAGCAGACTTGATCTTGAGCTTGAGGTAGAGGCACACTCATACTTCGGAGCTTTGGCAAGACTTTGAAGAGGCACACATAGAATGTAGTCTCGGAACTTACTGAAGTTGAAACAAACTCAAATACCCGACATTTTCCTCTTTTGCTTTTGCTTTGCAGCCCGGAATCATATATAGCTTCAGATAGGTCCTAGTTCTACTGTTCTCACATGACCTGGGTTGAATCCTGCGATTTTATGAAAGAACAAATTTTGTTTTGTACAAATGTGGAGAATGGCATGGCACTCGGAGCACAAAACGATTTTATTTTTGAAATTCAGAGATGAGCTTTCGACCAAGTATTGAGCCTATGACTGAACACAGCAAAACGACTCAACAAGGAAATAAAAGGCACACAACCTAGACACATCGAGTAACACTCGAAACGACTCAAAACAAGAATCGAGATAAAACAAAAAGACACGACACTCAGACGTGCACAGGGAGCCTGTTTCACCGGGTAGTGTTTCCCACCCCTCTTTCATTTGTGGTTCTCACATTTCTCGGCCCTCAAGCTCTGTTTTTCTGAAAAAGCCCTCTTCTCACTTTTCCTCTCATCGCACATCTCTCTATTCTTCAATCTCTCATTTTTCATCCCTCCCCTGGGTGGTTGATGGATAAACAGCAAATTGTGGGCTCGTGTCCCTAGCATTCTGCTAGATTCTCTTTCTTTCGCTCACAGTTAGTGAATTCTTCCCACGGAAAGGTTGCGCTACAACTGGGTGTGTAGCAAATCTGCAGCTAACATCAGTTGACGATGCTTTGTTGGGGAGTTTGGACGTGATAAGATCTGTCTAGATGATGGAGTGGAATATCTTGCCCCATTCTAGTTCGTGCTTCGCACTTTGCTTGATACCTCGTTGCTTGGAGGATGTGAGAGCTTTCTGCCCTTTGTTGTGCCCTTTTCTGGCGAATACGGTGCCCTTTCCGACAAGTAGAGTGCCCTTTCCGGCAAGTATTTTGACAAAGGGGAAAAGACAGAACACCTGACTTAACTGTGCCCTTAGTTCATCATTTTAACCATTTTTGTTTTAGTTTTCTCTTAAAAAATTTTGACCAAAATGAGAGTTAGATTAACGCGCTTGTTCGATTTTCTGATTTAAAATCATGCAAGTTAGGCTGTGAGCACTGAAAATTTTCCTCTTTTGGGTCCAAGAAATGGTCTAGTTTTAAAAATGGAATACTTTTCGAGAAGATTAGTCAACCTTAGTAAAAATTCTCAAAAACTATTTTTGCAAATGACCACTGCTCAACGAGTACAGAACCTACTCTCGAGATGCACAACCTCGAATTTGAAGGAAGATTGCCCCTTGCTTGAGGGGAACTGCATGGTAACGGAAAGTTGCCCCTTGTTTGAACGGCACCGCGGCGCATTGAATGGCAACGGAAAGTTGCCCCTTGTTTGAACGGCGCCACGGCGCATTGAATGGCAATGGAAAGTTGCCCCTTGTTTGAATGGCACCGCAGCGCATTGTAGGCAGTCCTCAGAGCGACGAACACAACCAAACTCTCGGATACAGAGAAAGCGAAGATGATCAGAACCATCGCATGGACACAATCGAATTGTTTTATGGCTGGACTTCAGAATGAAGTTGCCTACGTATCCCAAAGATGAGAATCAAGCCTTACGTAGTTCGGGGTTAATGTACACTCGGATATTAACCTCTCCTTTTTAGGCTTTAACTTTTGCCAAGGCGCCCGTTGCGGGTTTTCGACCTTGCGAGCTTTGTTCTTCTTTTCTTTTCAATTCTTTTCATTTCTTTTTCCTTTTTTTGATTTTCTTTTTTTTGTTCTTTTTTTTTGCATCTTTCCTTTTTTGTTCTCTTTTTTTGTTTTCTTTTGCATTTTTTGTATTGCTTCTTTTTTGTATTTTTCTCTTGCTCTAACTTTTGCCTGGGTCGCCCTTCCGGGTTTTCGGCCCAGCGAGCCTCTCAAGGGTAAAAGTGTAATGAGTCCATGCTAAATGGTTTTGAGATCCTGAAATTATCTGAATCCAGGAGAATGGCTGCTGTTCTAGCACTACTACAAAAATAGTTAAAGATCACACTTTGACAAAAAAAAAGATCTCACTTTTATTGGAAGTGTGATAAAAAAAATTATATTGATATTTTAATCACACTTAATTTGATTGAGTGTGATAATATTTATTTTTTATGTCACTTTTCAATTAAGTGTGATTATATATATATTTTTCAATCACACCTTCTAATTAAAAGTGTGATTATATATACACTACTACTTTTTAATCACACTTTTTAAACAAAGTGTGATTATATATATATTTTTTAATCACACATTCTAATTAAAGTGTGATTGTTTATATATTTTTTAATCACACATTTTAATTAAAGTGTGATTATATATACACAATTACTTTTTAATCACACTTTTTAAACAAATGTGATTATATATATATTTTTTAATCACACATTCTAATTAAAGTGTGATTATTTATATATTTTTTAATCACACCTTTTTAATTAAAGTGTGATTGTATATACACTACTACTTTTTAATCACACTTTTTAAGTAAGTGTGATTATATATATATTTTTTAATCACACATTCTAATTAAAGTGTGATTATTTATATATTTTTTAATCACACCTTTTAATTAAAGTGTGATTATATATACACTACTACTTTTTAATCACACTTTTTAAACAAGTGTGATTATTTATATATTTTTTAATCACACCTTTTTAATTAAAGTGTGATTGTATATACACTACTACTTTTTAATCACACTTTTTAAGTAAATGTATTATATATATATTTTTATTAAAGTGTGATTATTTATATATTTTTTAATCACGTTTTTTTAATTAAAGTGTGATTATATATACACTACTACTTTTTAATTACACTTTTTAAGTAACACTACAAGAAAAGTGGGTTTATGAGACGGAACTTTTTGAGACTTCATATATATAGTTACAAAATGGTTTAAATAAATGCAATGGTATTTTTCTATCATAAAAAAAAAATTGAAAAAAACGACGTCGTCTTACTCTTTTGATATTACATTTCTCTTTTCATCAATTTTTTCATCTTCCTGTCTCTCTGTCTCTATCTCTGTCTCTCTTCTCTTTCTCTCTCTCACTCATCACTCTTCTCTGTCTGTCTGTCTGTCTCTCTCTCTTTCTCTCTGTGTCTCTGTCTCTCTTCTCTTTCTCTCTCTCACGCATCACTCTTCTCTGTCTGTCTCTCTTTCTTTATGTCTCTGTCTCTATCTCTCTTCTCTTTCTGTCTCTCACTCATCACTCTTCTCTGTTTGTCTGTCTCTCTTTCTCTCCGTGTATCTCGCTCATCTCTCTTCTTTCTCTGTCTCTCTCTCGTTTATCTCTTTTTGCTATTCTCTCTCTTTCTCTCTCTCTCTCTTTGTCTATCTCTCGAGCATCTTTTGTTTCTCTTTTTTTTTTGTCTCCCTCTCTATCTCTCTGTCTCTCTCGTTTTTCTCTCTTCTCTCTCTCTCTCTCTCTCTTTTTTCTATGTCTCTCTCTCTCGTTAATCTCTTTTCGCTTTTTTCTCTCTTTTTGTTTATCTCTTGTTCATCTCTTGTTTCTCTCTCTTTTTCTGTCTCACTCTCTCTCTATCTTTTTCTCTCTTTGTCTATCTTTATCTCTTTCTCTCTCTGTCTCTCACTCATCACTCTTCTCTTTCTCTGTCTACCTGTCTGTTTGTTTGTCTGTTTGTCTCTCTCTCCCTCACTGTGTTCGCCTTGCTCACTCTCTCCCTCATCTCTTCTCTATTTATTGAGCTCCCTCTCGATTTATCGATCCAACCATGTTGGGGACCCCCAGTGGGCGGTGACCCCCAGCACCCCCACCTCCACATGGGGGGGCTGTGAGAGCAAGAGTGAAAATAAATAAATAAATAAATTTTTTTGAACCAATCAGAAAACAGTAGGGGTGGTGGGGGTCACTCCCACTGGGGGTCTAGGGCATTTTTCTTATCGATCCACTACAAGAAAATGCACTTTTAACGACCACTTTGTCTCTTTCTCGTTCATCACTTTGTCTCTATCTCTCTATCTTTCTTCTCTATCTGTCTCTCACTCATCTCTCCCTCTCACCACCCATCTCCTCTACTACATTTACCACTATTGCAAATGTCATTCCACTACCACCACTACTACCACTGTTGCCACTCCACCTCTACGATTATCATTACTACCATCATCGCCACCACTCCCCTACCACCACTACCACTACTACCACTACTACTACCATTGCATCTCCTCCACCACTGCCACTCCATCTCCTCTGTCTGTCTCTCCCTTTCTCTATGTGTCTCTGTCTCTCTTCTCTCTCTCTCACTCATCACTCTTCTCTGTCTGTCCGTCTCTCTCATTCTCTCTGTGTCTCTGTCTCTCTTCTCTTTCTCTCTCTCACTCATCACTTTTCTTTGTCTATCTGCCTCTCTGTTTTTCTCTGTATCTCTCGTCCATCTCTCTTCTCTCTATCTCTTTCATCTATCTTCTCTCTCTGTCTCTTTTCTCTCTCGCTCTCTCGTTCATCTCTTTCTGTCTCTCTCTCGTTTATCTATTTTCGCTCTTTCTCTCTCTCTATATATATATCTTTTCACCTATTTTTCATCTTTCTTTCTTTCTTTTCTTTCTCTCTTTCACTCATCACTCTTCTCTCCCTATCTGTCTATTTGTCTCTCTCTCTCTCCTATTGTGTTCGTGTTGCTCACTATTTCCCTTCTGTCTTCTCTATTTACTGAGCTTCCTCTCAATTTATCAATCCACTACAAGAAAATACACTTTTAGCACCACTTTGTCTCTCTCTCGCTCACCACTCCGTCTCTCTCTCTCTCCTCTATCTGTCTCCCACTTATCTCTCTCTCACCACCCATCTTCTCTACCACTTTCACTACTACTGCAAATGTCATTTCACTACCACCACTAGTACCACGGTCGCCACTTCACCACAACGACTACCAGTACAATATTTTTCATTAAAATATTACCCCTACTTCTACCAAATAAAAAATAATAATAATTTTTTTTTTATTAAAAAAAATGAAACAAATAAATTTTCAAGCTTAATTAGTAACCAAAATAAAATAAATTTTTTTTAAAAATTTTATTTTAACAAAAAATTATATTTTTTTTTGCGACGACAACCCCTATCGCAAAAAATAAATAAATTAAGTAGTGTTATTTTATTGTTTAATTTTATTTTTTTTTTAAAAATATTTTGATTCCACCCCCCCTTCTCTCTTTTTCCCATTCCCGCTCCGCCGCCCGCCCAAAACCAAAAAACCCTAGTCTCTTCTTACCCCTCCCTCTCTATCGATCGATCGACTGTTGAAGGGTTTATATGTGGAGATGAAGTTTGAGAGGCCGAGTAAGATCCAGACGATCAGTTTGCCTATGATTCTGACCCCTTCGGCAGCGGCGAGATTTCAACCTGGAAACAGTGCTCTCTCTTCGGCGGCGAGACTGCTTGGGCGGCGGCGACGATGGAAGGGTTTCGTTCTCTTCTCTTCGATCAAAAAAAGTATCAGTTCGATTCTTGAGGTATGTTCGGATTCTACCCTTCTCTCTCTCTCTCTCTCACACACACACACACTCACTCCATATTTGTTCGATTATTTGGTGTTTTTAATTGCAATTTCGATTATGGGTTTGTAGAATTTTGATCGATGGATTAATGTTATGGGTTGTTGGATCTATTTGAGTGTTGGGTTTGTTTGGGTGTCAACATTGAGACTCTGGTTCATCAACTGTTTCAAATACTGCAACAGAGCCTAATCGAACCTTCATGAAAATGAAATTAATGGTTATAAAAGAAATCACGCTAGCAAAGATATTTTAGTGTCTGAAGAGATTCCCGGTATACTTACATATCTCCTTGACTGTATGGTAGGCCACTCAAAATAAAACTAAGAATGTTAAGCAAAATCAACAAATTCCATATACACCCACAAATCATTCTGGTAAAATGGAAACCCCGTGTGGCTGAATTTTTTTGACTGGAAGCTCAAAACTGTGTATCAGTTAATTGGGGCTGTTCTTTCATTGGTTAGTGATCTGTATTGCGACAAATTAAAAGATTGCACTTTAGTTGTTACATAAACAAAAGAAAAACCAAAATTTTAAAAAAGGTACATGAATATATATATATATATATATAGGTATTTCTGTACATATTACAATGTGAAGTTGTACATATAGCTGATGATGCAAAGATTGATTAATCCTGCATAAAGTGGTACAATAAGAATACATGTCCCAGAAGATACACATACATTCACGTATATATCATAGTGTAAAAAACAAAGCACAAAAGAGCACCATTACTGACATTAGTGAATCAACAAAGGCTTTCATATAGAGGCAAAACTAGCAGCAACATCAACACTACTATGTGTATCTCCAATCCTTCATCTTTTGTTTCGTCAAATTTAAATTTGGGACTTTTTTTTTTTGCCATCATATTCAAATCTTTCATCAAATTTGAATTTGATGAAATTTTGAAAAGATGAAGCAGTGGATTTCAAACTTTTTACTCAAAACTAACAATCAAATTAGATGAAAAAATTGGTGAATGGTTGAAAATGCTCTAATGACTGTAATTTCCATGATTAAAATCCAAAGAATGTATATTATTATCTCCATGATTGACATATATAATACAAATTCTAATTAGTCATTCAATTCAACTTCCACTAGTTCTATACACTGACTATTAATGCCACTTACAATACAGATTCTGTGCATCACTGGTTATTAAGGACCCAACAAAGGATCAATCAAAACCTCGGGAGAGAGAGAGAGAGAGAGAGAGAGAGAGAGATGCTACCTTTTGGTGGTGGTGGTGGCATGGTGTTGGTGCAGTGGCGTTAAGCGGCAGTGGAGCATTTTTAAAATTGTTGTCATATTCCAATATTGTTGTCCATTTTGAAAAGTATAGACTTATTTTTTTTAAACATGTTCAATGAAAGGGTGTTTTTATTTTTGTTCTTAAGTGGTCACAGTAGTGTTTCTTGTAGATACCAAATAGCATAGACTTGGCTTATATTGTAATCGATGTGACAATTACAAGTTTTCTAATGCAGAGAGCTTTTACTATCCTTTCAAAAGGCAACTGGGCAAAAACCATTGAGAATAATATTCTACAGGTAATCATACTCCAATTTTTCACAGACAGTTCCCTTCCCATTGATTTGTACAGTGTTATTGTTATTATTATTATTATTGTTATTGTTTTGTTTTTGTGGTTGGGATAGAGGTAGATAAGCAAAGGAATTGTATTTTGTCTTCATGATTTGTCGTTAGCTACAACTCAAGGTTTTGTACTGATGCTCCATTTTCCTTTCCCAATCAATTACATTTGTAAGGATCACTACAAGAAAAATAAGATTTAACGACGTTCATTTAACGACGTTTTTTTAAATGTCATCTTTTTCAATATTTAACCACGTTTGATAAACGCCACATTTTTTTAAAAATAAAACGATACCGTTTTCATAAGAGAGGGCGTGTAAAAGCGCCTCCAAATGTCCAACTCTCCCACGCGCAAATGTACAACTCTCCCACGCGCGCTCTCTGTCTGTCTGTCTCTCTCTCTCTCTCTCTCTCTTCAAATGTCTTATTTTGGGTCTAAGGACCCAAAACACTCGCTTACTCTCTCACTCACTCTCTGGATCGATCTCACTCTCACTCTCACTCTCACAACCCTCTCTAAAGCCTAATCTCTCTCAACCGATCGAATCAACCTTCTTTAGCCCCGTTTGATCCAATCTCAGAGCGATTGGTGATTTATCTCAGATCCAATCTCAGAGCGGTTGGGGATTCATCTCAGATCCAATCTCTGAGCGATTGGCGATTTCGATTTTGATTTCGAAGTTCTCTCTCTCTCTCTCTCGATTTCGAAGCTCCACCGCTTCCACCATCTGCACCGACGAGGGGAGCGAGCACCATCGTCTACTAAGGTGAGCACCACCTGATTCTCGCATTAGGGCTTTGGCGATGCATTGATTGAAGCCTCGATCATCATCGCTTTTACATTTATTGGTAATTATTCCCAGAATATTTAAAAATAATAATTTATTTTCTATATTTTTAGTGTTGTGTTTGGGTTTACAATTAGTGTTTTGAAGGAGTTAAAAAAAAAAAAAAAAAAAAAAAAAAAAAAACCTGATAAATCTAGTTATAGTGATAGACAAATTTTCTTCTAAAAATCTGGTCATTTTCAGCATTTTCATTATTAAAGGACAATGTTGATTTGGTTGTTGATTTTCGTTTGTGCAGAGAAGGATCGAGAATCGGGGGAAGCCTTAGAGAGAAGGCAGTTGAAGAGTTTCTGTTCTATATGTATTCTCTCTTCTGTGTAATTGCCATTCTATATATTTTTTTAATATAAATAAATGCTAGTCTCAATTCATCTGCATTGGTCAACTCTATATAACTTACAATTAGTCAGATTTGTATTTTCCAACAGTGTTAGGAGAGTGAGCGTGACAAGCATGTATGAAGAGCATTTAGTGGCTTGTTGATGAATAAAAGGCATTTCTTACAAAGAAAACAGGGCATGCATTTTCCCATTTGGGGGGTATTTAGCTGGACTAGATAAATAGAAAAACAAATATTGCAAGATAAATATAATTGAGATGATGCTAGTGATGTATGGGTGATGACACAAGTTATAAATGCCAAATATGCTGTACTATTAGATTTTGTTTTTGTAATGCTTCAAACACTACATATGGCTGAGGTTGGTAGAATTGTATTGCATTCTTTGGCTCTCTCTTTATTTTGATTGTGTACTACTATACAGTATAATTGACGTCTTTTACTTTTTCACAACAGAAAAGATATTAAGGTTGTCCGAAAACAGCATTTATTGCTTTGCACGTTGCTTATATGCAATGTTGCTGCCATGGAGGTACATATATTATGACATGTTGAAACAAGCTATTTTTAATAACATGTATCGTGAAGTACTTGATGTTTTTAGATGTTCTTTTTGTCAGACACTTCCCATATTTCTGGATAGTCTGGTCACTTCAAACTCCATTGCAAAGAGCTTCTTTTTCCTTATGTTTTATCTTGTGACTTGATAGTCTTCTAATTACCTGTAAACAGGCTGGAAAAGGTGGAGAACTCACACATGATGAGACAACAATTATTGCTGGAGCCCTTGGGCTTACTGAGAAAACAGCCAGTGATGCCATGACTCCCATATCTGACACTTTTGCTGTTGATATCAATGCCAAGCTTGACAGGTGTTCCATGCTTTGGAAAACTTTTGAATAGAAGGTTTACTTGAAGTCTTTTTTAACTTTGTTCTGATCATATATATGATGATGCTTGATATCTAATAGGGAGCTGATGAATTTAATTTTGGAGAAAGGGCATAGAAGAGTGCCAGTCTACTATGAGCAACCTACAAACATAATTGGACTTGTTTTGGTAAATTGTTTGTTTGTGCTTCATGTAATTTGAAAATAAATTGTTTATTTTGTCACTCTTTGGAGAATGATCATTTTTCAAGTGACTTTAGTTTATTAGTATGCTCATTTTTTAAACTTGACATGCTGTTTTAGAACCATCTCTGCTCATTTTCATTTTCTCTTACCCTCCTGCTTCACTCCGCCCTATCTAGAAAGCATATCTCATAGTTTGGGACCCTTTAGACTTTCATGCAGAAAAATTCTTTCTTTTGGTAAAGTACATGCAAATACATTCTTGTGAGAGTCTGACATAAGAAGTTTTCTTGTGATTTTTACAGTGGAAAATAAGCTATAAAAAGATTTTGGCTCCTTATTTTGTTCTTGATGCAAAAGATGTATACACAAGAAGAGTTGAGAAGATATATTATGAATTTATTGCAGTATTATACCTTCAAACATAGTATTAAAACCTATGATGCATGCAAAAAAGAGGTAAAGGAAATTAAAATTTACTTTGATTTTGTTTGTGTTTATTAGCTAATTGAGTGATTAGTAGTTAAGTGTTATGGATCAATTAACAACCTTGTCCTTTCCAACTTGAGCCAGTAATATAAAAATTTTAGGAAAAGTATAGTCATTCCTGAATTACTTCGTTTATCCTTGTGTCATATAATGGTCCTATCATGCTAGACTCCTGAATCTAGTATGAATATATCCTTATCTCTATGTTTCAAGTTGTCTGCTCCTATACCCACTCTTTTCTCTTCCTATCCATATTTGGTTACTGCCCTTTCATGTCACTGCACGCATTTGTCTCTAATTTTGTGAATAACCTTAAAGTATAAAACATAGTAACCACTCCTGGATCATTGAGAACATGAGAAATAAGCTAATAGGCCTGCTGAAGGACTGCAACTTTATTTTTTTATGGCTGTAAGAGTTATAATTGTCTCTTACAGCTCAATTGGGTTAACTATGAAGCTCATTGAATGGTTTAGAAATTTCATATAGTTGGCGATTCTATTCTTTAAAACCTTTATCTAGAAAGGAAGCAATTGCTTGTTTGTTGTTTCTAAAATCAGCTTTTAAGAAGCGAGAAAACAAGTATGGAGGATGATGATGAGGTTAGTTTCCAACCTTCTACTACTCTGTTTTCTTCTTTTTTTCTCTGTTTTTTTAATTTTCAAAATGAAAATATTCCTCTTGCTATGAAGAATTTATTAATTTTTTTTTTTACAGTTTGGTATTTTGTGTGTGTGTGTGTGTGTGTGTGTTGTGTGTGTGCAGGGTGAAAATATTCCCACATGATTGTTTGTTAGGCTTACATTTGAATTCAATGTTTCATAATGTATTCTTGTGTCTTTGGGTTGAATTTTCACCATACGTTTTCTCCATGACCAAGCTAGACAATGTTGAAGTTAAAAACCCTGATGTATGTCTACTGTTGATAATAAATATCTCAACTTGGCACATTTCCTATGTGCTTCATTTATTTTCTATTTATTTTATTGAAGTCTGATGTTGCAACATTGGGTTTATGATGCTTGATCTTGTTCCTTGACCTTTATTTGATGATACATCATAGATTGTGAATCCAGCTTTTATTAAAATTAATCTTGTGATGTACCAGCCTGCCAAGTCATCAGCCATCTAAAGATCTCCAAAACTGGAAACTGCTTTTACTCTGAGATGCTTTATTTCACAGTCATTTTTCTGTCATTTTTGTAACTATGCTCCTGTTATGTGTGATTTTATTTTACACTATCATTGCAGTTATGTTTCTTTGCACCCACTATTTTGCTAATCTACTAATACCTTCTGGCAGTCTGAACTTGAAAACTTATCGTTCATGTACTCAAATGCTCAAGATTATGCTAAAGCCAAGAGAAGAGTTGCAGAACTCTATAAGAAACATGAGAAGGAACTCATAGAGGTATATTTTTATTTGTTTTTGTGAAATTTTAATGAGAAGGAACTCATAGAGGTATAAGAAACATGAGAAGGAACTCATAGAGGTATATTTTTATTTGTTTTTGTGAAAACTTATCGTTCATGTACTCAAATGCTCAAGCTCTTCTCATTGTATTAGGCAAACAAAATTTTAATGAAGAAGATTGAGGATGATCAGTTCCTAGACCTTATGACTCTGAAAACAAAATTTTCGTTAGTAAATTGTTTGTTTCTGCTTAAAAGCTTGTAAGCAATCTTCTATGTTGTGTTCTCTTTATTTTGACAATCACACTCAAATTATAGCCTTACTTTAAAATAGCAATGTGTAGTAACTGAGATGGAGATGTTCAGTTGCAGCACTGCCGGTGGAGCAGCAAACCGGGGTGCTCTTGGACCGTTTGGTTTGTTGGTTCTTGCAGATGAGAGCCTTTCTGAGCAGACTCCCATTTACTTCTATGTTGCCAAAGGAGCTGAGGGCAAGTTGAAGACTTTCTTCTGTGCTGATGAATCAAGGTTTGTTACTCTTTTCATTGTGCACTTGAAACATACTCAATATTAATTAACATTTTTTGTCCTTTATTATAGTTTTATTGGTTATGAGTATTACCAAATTATATAAGTCCATCCTTATAATTTTTAATTTTTTTTGAAAATTATATTACCTGCCCCTTGTTAACAATCATATTGAAGGTAGAATCTCCATCCATCTCTGATAGAAGAGAGAAAAAAATCTTTAAAATCATTTTATAATTATGTAATTTATATGTCAGGTTTTTTATAGTATGCATAATCTGGTCGGGTTACCCTCCCCAAACTCATTTTATTAGAATCGGGGAGGGTTGGGAACTGCTGGGTTGGGGATTTTTTTGCTATCCCTAATCAGAGGACTGTTTTTGGCATGAACCACAACTTGACTCGCCGATACACCTGTTTTTTGTGTAGGTCTTCTAAGGCAACAGATGTGATGAAACCAATTTACAGAAGCACAGTTCCAGTGCTCAAAGGAGAAAAGTTCAGCATGAGAATATTGGTATGTTAAAAAAATCATTTTGCTTAGTAAATAATAATTTGCTGACTAAAATCCTAAAATTTATCGAAAATAAAATTTGGATTATTAAAATGTGGGGTCATTTTTAATTTAGGTGAATCATTCGATAGTAGATGACTATGAATGTGCATTGCGACAATTTTATACTATTCTCGAGAAGTTAACAGAGATTGGTGGATGACTATGAATGTGCATTGCGACAATTGGTCATTAATCATTACATTGGATTCCAACCTCAAGTATACAGTTGTTCCCTACTGAAACAGCGAAATGCAGAAATTGCTCTCTTCATTTTTACATTTTCAAAACTAGACTTTGCGAATGTTGTGCCCTCTTTCTATTGGCTTCTTGTGCATTGCTGATGTTGCGACTTTTTGGCAATTTACTAGTTTTAAGTTTCACTTCACCAGTGTGAAAGATATTGTTTAATTGTCTTGGTTGGGATAGTCTGTTCTCTATTGTCATTGCATGATTTGATATTTTGTGCGTGTACCACAGATTTTTACAGACACACCATCATGCTTAAATCTGAGATGTGGTTATCTTGTTAGCAAATATATGCACATGCACTTCTGTTGATTTGATATGGACTTCACTGACATTTAGAACCTGGAGTAATTGGAATTGATTGATATTTACTTCCATTTTGGGGAATCCTTTTTATTTTTAATCCTCCAGAATTTATCATTTCATGGTAATTTGATAACCAATATATTTACATTGCGCCATTTAATTTATCATGATTTTTTTTTATTGTTTAAAAGTCTCTGTGGTTGAGGTATTCACAGGTTTAGTCTTCTACGGTAGGAGATGAATATTTAAAGTGTATTATCATATGGAATTTCAGTAGGTTGGTTGTTACAGTACAATTTTGTTGTTGATGGAAACTTGAGGGTCCAATTGTCTTCTAATTTTGATTGTGATATCATTAAGCGACTTTTCTTATCTTCTAACTGATTGATCTTTGAAATATAAAGGACGATGTTAAGTATATATACATATATGTATTTATATAGACATTGTAACTTACATTGGCATCTAATGTAGGTGCGTTTGATTGGGTATTGCGTAGAGGGCTCTCTTTTTCTAGTCTATGAATTTATTGAGAATGGCAATTTAGATTGAAGGCATTGTATGACAAATTTAATTCTAGAATTGAATATAAGACTCACCTTGTTTTTGTCTCATTGTTAAATTGTGAACAAATAATATTTCTATGTACTCTCAGCCTCAATTCATCATATTTACAAGTAGAAAGAGAACTTGTAATTTAAGTTGCCAATGATTGAGGAAAACATTGTTGGTAGAGCTAGCTATCTTTTGCTCTTCATGTTTATGCAATCTATAATTATTCTGTTTGTCAGGTATTTGTGCTAAATTTAATTGAATTACTTGATGCAGGTTTTGGTTGTAGGTGGTGGTGATGGTGGAGTTCTTAGGGAAATCTCTCGCCACAATACTATTATATAATTCCGAACGCCATAATTAAGTGATCCCATAGTTAAGCTTGAAGTTGCTCTTAAGGTAATTGAAACTCTTGTTGCAAATCACTGATCTGCCATAGAGATAGGTCATTGACATAGTTTTATTTTAATTATTTTAAGCTAAACTAACACATTTAAGCGCATTAAATTTTCAAATCAAGTTTGATATATGTTTTTGCAGATTTTGTTGAGGGAATAGTTGATATGATCGAGCGGTTGATGCTGGGAGCCAAAGATTACGTTGCTCTTCTTCTTCTTCTTTTCTTTTTTTTCTTTTTTTTTTTTTTTTTTTTGAAGACTTGAATTTTTTAGTACAGTGTATTTAAAGATGATTAATGGATAATGTCTATTATAAATTTAATTAATTTGTTAATTTTGTTATTTTTCATTTACAAAAAATTGTTTGGTGCTTGTAATTGATTTTTTTGTTGTAGCAAACCCATATATGATTTTTTTTAATAAATAATTATTTGCGACAGTAAAACAATGGTAGCTAAAAGTGTTTTTTTTTTATTTTTTTATTTTTTTTTTGCGACAGCAAAATAACTGTCGCAAAAAGTTTTTTGCGACCCCATGTGTAGTCGCATAGGCCGTCGCAAAAAGTCTTTTGCGACTGTATTTTTATTATTTGCGACGGCATGTGACGGTCGCAAAAAGTATTTTTTTTAGTAGTGAATGTTATTAATCACACTTAAAAGATGTGATGTAAATATTTTTAATCACACTTAAAAGGTGTGATCGAAATGTTATTAATCACACTTCCAAAGATCACACTTAAAAGGTGTGATCTAAATACTTTTAATCACACTTAAAAGATGTGATCTAAATATTTTTAATCACACTTAAAAAGTGTGATTAAAAATGATCCTTTTTAATCACACTTCCAAAGATCACACTTAAAAGGTGTGATCTAAATACTTTTAATCACACTTAAAAGATGTGATCTAAATATTTTTAATCACACTTAAAAAGTGTGATTAAAAATGATCACTTTTAATCACACTCCCAAAGATCACACTTTAATAAAACTTAAAAGGTGTGATTAAATAACATACATCACACAAAAAAAGTGTGATCTTTATCTGTTTTTGTAGTAGTGTAGCTTCGTAAGCTTCTTCTGATGAGATCTAATCTTCTTGATCTGACTTTCTTGCCTCTTGTTCGAGGGCTGCTTTGAATCTGGCCACGCAGGCCTCACATCGTAGTTGACCGTCGAACCTTCTGAATTCAAGGTTGGAAGCGATGGGGTTGACTCTCGAGGCTGAGAGCGATCCTAGGCTGTACAATCTCAAGAGTGATTCCACACAGGTCTTCGCAGGACCGCGCAAAACATTTTGTTTTTGAAATTTTTTTAAGAAAATGACAAATCGCTCGCGCTGAAGATAGTGTGAAACCAGTCTGGATCAAGCCAGGGTCCTTTTCAGTACTCACGCTAACAAGCATGATTTCATTCATTAAGGGCTTAGCACGCCTCTCTTTCTCTCAAATGATCAAATTTTTGCAGAACCCGAGGAATCCCTTCCTCTTCGTTTTCACCGCAGTGTTCAAAAAGTTTTGAAAAACTTAGGTCGATACAATGATTTCAAGGCACAGAAAAGACAGAGTTCTTTAGTCAAATACTGCCGTCTCATTCAGAACTTCCGGCATAACTGGCACAAGGCAGAAGTAAATGCGAGAGCATGAAGATCACTGCTGTTTTATTCAAATCTATTGGCACGACTGGTTCCCTGGCAGAAACAGACTCAAAACAAAACGAAAAGACAAACACAAAACAAAATGGTGATGCCCAAGGCAACATCCCCTGGAATCACCCGACTCCTATACAACAGGACTGACTCGATACAACAAGACAGACCCAAAACAAAAAAAAAGAGACTGACTCAAAACAAAACAACAAGACTGACCCAATACCCAAGTCAGAAAGCACAAAAGCTAGCATTCGCAAATGCTCAAAACAGTGCATGCCATCCACCATATCTGGAGTAAACTGAGCGCTGCCCGCAGGTGGTTCATCCCCCCAATCACATCACGTTATCCCCCAAGTTCACCGATCAAGTGCCGATAGACTTCGCAGGACCTGGTTCGGGGATGACCTCGTTGTCGATCAGATCTTGTATTTCGTAGCGGAGACGAAAGCACATGTCAGTGTCATGGCCAGCTCCCTGATGGAAGGCACAGTAGTCGGCTGGGTTGTGCGTGAGAGGGAGGTTCTTTGGTAATGGCTGCGGCTCCAGGGGCTTCAGATGCCCTTTCTTGATCAAAGCCCCTAGAGCCTTTGACAAAGGCATAAAAAGTGGGGTGAAAACCTTCTTGGCTTGGGGGGGATATTTGGTTCCTTGTGGGCTACTTCCGGATGCACCGGTGAAAGGGGTGGTTGTTTTTGGTGCGGTGGCGGTGACCATGCCCACTTCGGAAGATCTTGCAGCTGCGTCACCGCTGGTGGTCGCATTCGAACTGCGGGTAAACGCCCTCCTGGGCTGCTCATTCTCCTGGTCAAAAAGGCCCTGCTTCATAGCATCCTCAATCTGCACTCCCATCTCATGCAAGTCTGGAAAGGTAGGGAAGGGAATCACGATCATTTTCTGCATTAGCTTGGGCTGGAGATTGCGCACAATCATCCGAATTTGATCTTTGTCAGTGGGCCTAAGGGTCATTATTGAAGCCTTGGCCCTCCAGCGGGCTACGAATTCTGAGAAGCTCTCCTTCGGCTCCTGCCTCATTGTCTCAAGATCACGGGTCGTAATCTCGATTTGGGTATTGTATGAATATTGTGCGACGAAGGCCTCGGCCATCTCCTCCCAGCTTCGTTTCACTGAATCCTCTAATTTGGCATACCAGGTGACCGCAATACCCGACAGGGTCCTGCCAAAAAGGGAGAGCTTCTGTAATCTTGTCAAGCCCATCGGGCGCAAAACATCTGAAAACAAGCTCAAGTGGACCATGGGATCTCCTGACCCATCAAAACGGTCGATGTGAGGCATCTTGAACCTGTCCGGCAGAGTTACAGCTGCGTCGGTGTACCCGTCCTCAATGTCCGGAATGGACTTTACCCCCTGGGATTTCTTGAACAGCTTTTCAAGCTTGCTCAACTTCAACGCTGTGGGGTCGACCTCGAACTCGGAGGGAGAGTTCGGTAGATTGGTAGGTGTTTTGGATAGTTGAGGTAAAATTGGGGGCGAAGCCGACCCGCCTGGAATGTCCGTATCATCTTGGACGTTTGGCGTCTCCCCAGGTGCTGGAGCTCCTGCTGGGGGAGGAACTTGTTGTGAAGCGGATGCACCGCTTTGTTGTTGTAGCTTGGTGATGAGCTCGGCCTGCTGAGTCATGATCGCAGCCTGCTGTTTGGAAAATTCCTCCTGACGGGCAGCATCCTGCTGCATGAGTTTCATACTTTCTTGCATCTGGCGCATCATTGCCTCCATCCCTGACGTGTTCTGCTGATCCATCTGACTGGTTGGTATCTATCCCTGCAGTAGAAACTGAGACCTCAGTCTGACTGTTCACTGGTGGGGTGGATAAGGGCCGCTGACCTGGTAACGGCTGAACCGGTGATTTGTGCCCGACTAGCCCTTTTTACCCTGTCTCTGGCGGAGGAACACTGATTTGCCTTTGAACTGAATCTCTGGCCTGACAAAGTCTATCAGCACAAGTCCGATGAACCTCGGGGAATATCGGAGCCTTCTGAAGCTATGGTTCCCAGACTACCTAGCAAAAGAGAAAACAGACAGCATCTCAGCCTGATTCCATCTGAACAGATACGAGCATAGTTGAATGAGTGTGGCCTCTACTGAATTCTGTCCCAAAATTCTGCCTCAAATCTGAGTCTGATACCCACAGGTAAAGCTGACTCCCAAATACTGATAGTAATGCCCGCAAGCCTGATGCCCAAACTCATATACTGATACATGCATTCCTGTAGAGACGCACTCTAAAGCACATAATAGATAAGTGAGAGCCAAAACACCCCTATGTTGGGGTAGGGTTTCCCTGTCCTATTTTGTCAGGAGCTAGGGTTTCACTACGCACATAGCGGTTTCAAACAACCTATAAACGGGTAAGCAACCTGTCCTAGCTTGGAATGGTCACTATGGATCCGAATATGCACTAGGTCGAATGGTCAAAAAGGGTGCCCCGGTAAAACCGGGGTTTGTGTTCCCATACTGGCAGAGCCCACAACCGGTCAGCCTTATGGTCATGCCTTGACAAGACAAGTCTCCGGCAAACCGTTCAGGAATAGCAGATGGCAAACACGGTGTCCTAGGCGCACCAATGCAAATGCAATGCAAAGAAACACACAAGCGTAGTCAAAAACAGATATCAAGAGTTCGAGTCAAGTTCTCTAAATCCCCAGCAGAGTCGCCAGAAACTGTAGACGTCCCCGAACGCCCCGGGAGGAACGAGCTCCCGTTCCGTTCATTTTGGGGTCACTACAGCTCAGGACTCTCAAATTGTCACGGTTCTAAGTCTGAACCAAAGAGTCCAAATCCGGCAAATCGTTTTGAGAAACAGATTTTTGAAAAGAAGTGCCACACATGGACTGCTTTGCCAGATACAGAGTCACCACCTAAATGTTTTTTTAATGGGAAATTTAGGAAACCCTAACTCGGTGCCAAAGGCCACGTGTCCGTCATCACCAAAGTTGCCTCGGCTCGGGAACTTGGGTACGATTGGGGAAGGTCACTTCGTGAGCACCCCCGCTCGCCCGATCAAAGATCGGCCTCTACTAATCATGATATTTACTTTTGAAAACCTTGTGTGTCCTTATTCCGATTATTAGCCTAGGTTACTATGTGATGCGCACAGCATACAAGTATAGACTGAGTCGCCTGAATTGGAACAAAACATTTCATGTTTATTTTTTGAAAGATGGTTTGCTACCCGCAAGTAGGCTTAAAATGCAAATTTTGCCACCCTCGGGTGGGCTTAGTAAAAAAAATGGTTTTGCCACTATCTAGTGGGCTTAAAACAAACATTTGATGAATTATTCCAATTCAAATAACCCAACCTTCACCCACAGGCATTCAGGCAGTTATATCACATAAGCATATTGCCTCATGGTAAGCATGCTATCATGGCATTCACTCACACGCATGCAAGGATGCTAAAGCATAAAACTTACCGAGTACTCCAAGCCAAAATAGAAACTACATTAGAAATCATGCATGATCCTAAGTATACAAAAATGCCTAATGCAACACATGCAAAATGCAACTATAGCAGGCTCGGCTATTCTAAACATGGCATATGAAATGCTACAGCTAACATGTATTCAATTCGGAATTGAAAGTACAATGCAGTTAGTATGATGCGCCGAGCCCGGTGCATGCAAAACAGATGAATGATGCAAACATGCTGTCATACTATATGCTAATTGAAATATGCCCTAATCTAACCATCATAAGCAGGTAAATAAAAGCGAAGAAAGACGTGGGGTTGGAAGACATACATCACACTCACCCACACTTATTACAACATTGCCCTCGCGTAGAGGGTCCGAATAAATATACAGTCCCGAATAAAAGAATATTACAGTCCAAATAATACAGTCCAAATAATGTACAAATTCCTAATTAATTAACAAATTAACTAAGAAAGCTGTAAAACTGGCATGCAAGCCAGGGACTGCCTTGCTTCTGATGAATGTTGTATGTTTGGGCTGCCTTGCGCGGAAATCCACTGGGATGCCCCAATTAGCCTCTATTTAGCAGTTATTCTTGGAAAGCGTGCCAGACTCTGAAAAGTTGCTGATTCTTCATTTTGCTGCAACAGAGAGCAGGAAAGGGGCATAGCAATGTATTTTCACAAATATATGCATACCTCGATCCTCGTGCCACCAATCACGCATATCGAGGCATGATGGCCAAGGAGTCGAATTGCACAATTTAATATGGGATGAATGCACATGAAAACACAACAAGATCTAACTCCATCATGGATTATCCGGAGTGTCGGTGACTGGGGAATTAAGATACGTTCCGTCACTCGAAGTACGGAACATACCTCGTTTCCCGTGCCCGGGCTAACTCCTATCCCGAACACGATGCAATATGCATGATATGCATGAATGCAACTAAGATACAGCCTAACATGCACAATGCTATGAAAATGAGATGTCTCGAAATGCGTGCACACAGGCACGCAAACCGAGAAAAATGACTGAATGCGATCTAAGATACAACCTAGTATGCACTATGCTGTAAAAATGAGATGTCTCGAAATGCGTGCACACGGGCACGCAAATCGAGAAAATGACATACGCAATGCAATGGCATGGGATGGCATATAGAATGCAACATGGACTTATACTAACATGAGAGAGCCTCAGCCACACTCACATAAGAGGTCGATGGATGAAAATGAAGTGCCTCGAAACGCGTGCACACGGGCACGCAAATTGAGGCAATGGCATACGCAATGCAATATGATATGGGATGGCATATAGAATGCAACATGGACTTATACTAACATGAGAGAGCCTCAGCCACACTCACATAAGAAGCCGATGGATGAAAATGAAGTGCCTCGAAACGCGTGCACACGGGCACGCAAATCGAGGCAATGCATATGTAATACAATATGGCTAAAATGGCATATAGAATGCAACATGGGCTTATACTAACATGAGAGAGCCTCAGCCGCACTCACATAAGAGGCCGATGGATGAAAATGAAGTGCCTCGAAACGCGTGCACACGGGCACGCAAATCGAGGCAATGGCATACGCAATGCAATATGGCATGGGATGGCATATAGAATGCAACATGGACTTATACTAACATGAGAGAGCCTCAGCCACACTCACATAAGAAGCCGATGGATGAAAATGAAGTGCCTCGAAACGCGTGCATACGGGCACGCAAATCGAGGCAATGGCATATGTAATGCAATATGGCTAAAATGGCATATAGAATGCAACATGGACTTATACTAACATGAGAGAGCCTCAGCCGCACTCACATAAGAGGCCGATGGATGGAAATAAAGTGCCTCGAAACGCGTGCACACGGGCACGCAAATCGAGGCAATGGCATATGTAATGCAATATGGCTAAAATGATATGGGCTTATACCAACATGAGAGAGCCTCAGCCACACTCACATAAGAAGCCGATGGATGAAAATGAAGTGCCTCGAAATGCGTGCACACGGGCACGCAAACCGAGGCAATGGCATACGCAATGCAATATGGCTAAAATGATATGCAAACATGCTAATGGATTTTCAGCAATGAAAAGTGAGGGAAAACAGCCCCGAAATGAGGCGAAAACACACCCGATGCATGGAATCTCTCCCGAAATGCAAAATTAGGCACATAGAATGAACTATAGCTATATGAAGCATGCATAATTGGTACATGGAATGAAAAGACAGAAGCAAGGCAGCCCCAAAATAAGCATTTTACCAGTACAAATCATGGCCAAAAAGCAAACAAGGATAGGGCAACAATGGCATGCAAAAGTAGGGGCCAAGAGAGGGCAATGAAACAAGTGGTATATGAAAAGCCCAAACTGAAAAATTCCCTTCTACAACATCGAAGAGAGACCAAAAATAGGCACATTTACAGAACTGTAAAAACCCTAAAAACAAATATAGATATGGCTAAGCTCTTATGCAAGAAAATGGGCCAAAAGGTGGCCAAAGAGGCAAGTGGTATATGCACAGCCCAAACTGAAAAATTCCCTTCTAAAACATTGAAGAGGGACCAAAAATATGCATATTTACAGAACTGTAAAAACCCCAAAACAGTATACAAACATGCTAAAAATGCAATGCAAAATGAGGCTCAAAAGTGGCTATAACATGAGGTATACAAAGAATTCACCAAACAAGCAAAGACCCTTAATAAAACATGTTAAGAAGGTCAAAATGAGACTTTTTCTAGCTCTGTAAAACGACCAAAAACCAAAGCATGATAGGCTTCCAAAACATGCAAAAATGGGGACCAAAGAGGGGATATAACATGAAGTGGCACATGGAGGTCCCAAACAGTATTGAGCCCTTCTTCAATGTTGAAGAGGGGCTCAAAATAAACCTATCTTTAGTTCTATAAAACTCCCAAAAATGGAAGCATAATGGGCTGCCAAAGCATGCAAGAAAATAGCATTTAAGGAAGATATTGAAGCAAGTGCAAGATGGGGGGCTCAAACAGGGTTGAGCCCTTAATGAAACATGAAAATGAGCTCAAAAAAATGACCTTTTCAGTTTTGGTTGGAGCTCAAATATACAAGAAAGAGAGGCTAAGAAATGTTGTAAAAATGAGCTAGAAAAGAGGGAAAGTGAACTTACCCTTGAAGACTTGACTTTGGTTGCCTCTTGGCTTGAGTTTGTGGCTCCTTAGGCCTTGGAGAACACCTTCAATCTTCTGGAATGGAGGATGGAAGGGTGGGAGGTGGTGGTGTAGAAGGAATGGTGGTGTAGGACTTGGAAGTTTTTCAAGGAAATGAGAGAGATGAAGAGGGATTCTTGTATTCAAGCTTGAAGAGCAAATTTTCTAACCCCTTAACTCTATGTTGCCTGCTGATTATATGGACAAAAAAGGGGGAGTAGAGGAGGGGCAAAGGTGGGGGAAAATTAGGCAAGTTTTCCCCCACAAAATATCCCCCGGATTGGGATATTTTCTGGGGGAAACAGCTATACAGCTGTAAAGTGCAAATTGAGAGGATCATGGCCGGCCAGTTTAAAAGGGAGAAAAAGGTCAATCACCAGGTAAGTGGCCGGCCGGCCAGAAAAAGTGGCCGGCCGGCTAGTTAAAAGGGAAAAAAGTGGCCGGACACCCCCTAGGATGAAGCCCCAGAAGTTAGCTTTCCAATGGCGCAAACCTTGCATTAAAATTCCTCCTGTAGAAAAAGTTATGCCCTTTTCCGTGATGTCGCGCAGATTCGGTCCAACCAGACTTCAACCAACCACATCTCCCCCCCCCCGGACTTGGACTTGGGAGATTCTTGAGTGCAAAATGAAGCCCCGGAAGTAAGCTTTCCAATGGTGGTGGCCTCATATCTTAATTCCTCTTGTGCAAAGAGTTACGCCCGTTTCGGTGAAGCCGCGCAGATTTTTCTCCTTCCCGGATTCATGCTAAACCACTTTTGACCAAAAAGAAGTTGGCTTTTCAGCAAAATTGCTGGCCTCCCACCCTCCTACAAGCTTTTTAACAGTGAAAATAAGGTCTCCACCAAAAATGAGCCCAAACCGATGCAAAATGAAGGTTCGGGGGCCGAAACGCGCAGCCCGAGGCCCCGAAAACTGGCTGTTAGGCACCGGGAGTGGTGTTTGACCACGAAGTGGGTCTCTCAGGCCTCAGTGTCCCTCAAAAGGGAGTAAATAAGATGCATGCCAAAAACCGGAGCAATAGGAGATGGTTAAGCGGTCCCGAACCGAGGCACACGGCCTGACGGCTCCGAAAATCGGGAACCGGGCTCCGAAATGGGAAAAATGGCCTACAGCCACAAAATGTAGCCCACGGCCACTGAGAGATGGTCTACGGGACCTCTCCCTCCCCTCAGGAAAAGAAACAGAGAAAATCGAGCCTGGTTCGCAAACCGAGGCAAAGCACAAAAGAGTCCGGAAGTCCGGAGGCAAGGCTCGCAGCCGAGACTCTAAAACTTCTAGACGAGCACGATATGCAGTATCACCAAGCGCTCAACTGGTGATGTCTGAGTCTTAAGGTCGGTCAAAAATGGGGTGTCTACACCAGTACTTGTACAAAGTTTACAGAGCGCTCGAGTGGGGGAATTCACGCTCGATCGTCCCATCACATGTTTGTATGTCCGCTCAAGCGAGAGAAATTAGGCTCAAGTGGGGACCCCTATTTCCAGCATTTTGACCAAGTGTTTTCAAGTGCATTTTAGCATCCTCATTACATCTTAGGCATTCCTAGGCCAATATTAAGACACCATAATGAGGATAAGAAGTAGAAACACACCAAGAGAAGAAAAAATTAAGTTAATGTTTCCAGGTGTGTAATTCTGTACGTGTTCGTTTTGTAACTGTGTAGGTCATACGGCACAAGACGTCTGATTTGCCCATTCTGTCTGTTTGCCTTGAAGCCATCTATTAATTGTGAGTAATAACTTTGTAAAGCTATGTTTACTTATAAGTATTTTCTGACTGATGTGATATGATCTGTTCTCTAAAATGCTATTTTATGAATTATGAATAAATGTTTATTTTTTTTAAATGCATTTGAGGCATCCTTAGTTTACGTGGCCCTCGCCCGGGGGTAACAATATCGTGGCTTATATTCACGTGGCCCTTGCTCGGGGGTAATAATACCGAGGCCTATATTCACGTGGCCCTCGCCTGGGAGTAACAATACTATGGCTACTTGCGCGCAAGATATGAACCCTTATGGTTGTCGGTACCGACTATACATGTGGGTCTCAAGACTAAGTTAATATGATAGCTAATGGATGTACCACCTATAATTGTTATGATTTCTGGATAAGTATGTGAATCTGAATCTGTTTCTAATTTGAGATTTGAATATGCATAAGAACCTGTTTCTGATATAAACTCTGTTTTCTAACTCTGAGATGGATATCATTTATTTAACTCTTTACCTTGTTATTATTCACTGGGCTTCCGCTCACTCAATTATTTATGTATGTAAGTGACCGGGTGTGTGGCCAGGTTCAGTGATGACCGCCTGGAGAGTTTTTGGTCAACCAGCCTTTGTGCCTCCCGAGGAGGTTCCATATGGTCATGTTGTAAATGTAAAGGCTTTGTTTCCTTTTGAATTATGAACAAATTTTCTGTCAACTGTATATTGGGCTAAGTCCCTTTTTGGTTCTATCTGTAACGAATGCGACAATATAACGTCAGGTATTTGTGTATAAACTTTAAAACAAAATTCGTCCCATATATGTTTGCACAGCTCAATAAACTATGTATGTTTCTATATTTGCTTTCGCAGCCCCTACTTATATGATAATCTATTCAGAGGCTTTTGGTAATCCAAGGATTACTGGCCGGTCACGACGCTAAACCCACAGAGACGGGTTTGGGCTGTGATACAGTCCTTTTCACAACATTCAGATCTTTTGTTTTAATGTCATGTGGTCATGGTCAAATTCATTTTTCACTTTCAATGAACACACACTCGCACATGCAGATGGAATGCCCCTACTTCTTATTAGGACATCCTAAGCTTGTATGGACTCGTCTGTGCGATAGAACATGTGCTCTGATACCACTATATCACGACCCAAACCTGCCATTGTAGGTTTAGCGTCGTATCCGGCCAATAATCCTTGGATTACACAAGGCCTCTGAACAAAATAACATATGATTAGGGGCTGCGGAAACATATATATAAAAATATACATAGTCCATTGAGCTGTGTAAACATACATGGGACAAATAATCTTAAATTTTATAAGCATATATATGATGTCATAAAGGTACAGTAATTACACGTTACCCCATGTACATATAAACATAAATTTTTATTCGTAAACCAAAAGAAACAAAGTCTTAAACATTCGCAAAACATAGTCACAAGACTTGACTTAATCCAGAACCTCCTCGGGAGACACAAAAGGATGGTTGACAAACACAAAACTCTTCAGGCATCATCTTAAGTCTGGTCGTGCGTTTGCTCACCTACATATATAATAATAAATAGTAAGCGAAAGTCTAGTGAATAATAATAGAGTAAATGGTTAAATGAATGATGTTCCAAAACTAATTCAAAAACCAGAGTTCATATCAAGACAGATTCATATTCGTATTCTTGTTCGAAGCATATACAGAAATCAGAGTTCATTCTTAATTATCCTTGGTACATCCGTTAACGCTAACAGATTATATACAGAGCATCATAGATCATACTTGTCAGTTCCATAGAGGAACCTCCAGTCGGGTATGGATAACTTGTCAGTTCCATAAAGGAACCTCCGGACTGGAAACGGATAACTTGTCAGATCTATATAGAAACCTCCAGCCGGGTGCAGATAACTTGTCAGTTCCATAAGGAACCTTCGGTCCGGGTACAGATAGCATACTTGAGTCACAACATTAATGCCACAAATTTTTTTGTCAGAGTTGGACAATCATTCATATTACAAAACATAGCATTTCATAGAATATATCTTATTCCACATACAGAAAATAATTTAACTTGAATATAGTTTTACTAAGTTATTACTCACAGATGGCTCCACTTGTAGAACAGACAAATCAGATAACTTGTGGTGTGTGACCTATATATATATATATAACAAAAACACATAATGAAACACACACTCGATTGGTATTTAACTTCTTTCGTCTCATTGGAGTGTGTTTCTTGGTCTAAATCTCTTATTGTGTCTTAATCATGACCTAGGAATGCCTAGGATGCAATGAAGATGTTAAAATGTACTTGAAAACACTTAACAAAATTCACTGAAAATAGGGTTCCCGCTCGAGCGCAACTTTCTTCGCTCGAGCGGACATGCAAAAATATGAGTGGTCGCTCAAGCGTAACTTCTATCACTCGAGCGGTCTGTAAATTCTACAAAAGTGCTGGTTGTGTGATTTTTCCACTCAACGGCCGCTCGATGGTCGCTTGAGCGTGAGACTCAGTTCCTCCCTCGAGCACAACTCTTGTCGCTCGAGCAATCTACAAAAATATAAAACTTCTGGGATCTTGCATTTCACACTCGAACGAACTTCTGGTCATTCGAACGGAAGTGCAAGATCACAGAGTGGTCGCTCAAGCGGAGAATCCATCGCTCAAGCGAAGAAGCAGAATTTGGAATTTCCAAATTGCACTCCCTAGCTCAAAACTCGAATTCAACCCTTCAAAACACAACTCTTATACCCCAAAACTTGAGAAAAACAAGTCTAAATTTGGAAAACATAAAGAATTAAAGATCATTTCATGAAATCAAGGCCAATAAGCTTGTCAATTGAGCAAACTAAAACTTGACTTGTGAAAACATAACATGAATATGACATGCATGGAGTGGTTTGAGCTCAAGTTAATTTCTTGATCGGATGCCGATAAGGCCGTCAATTCGCAAAACAAAACAATTACATGAACAGATCTTTCTACGATAAACAGATATGAATACAAATAATGCAACACATGCGCAATTAATGAAAAATTTCACTTTAATTACTTATTAAGCCTTCTTAATCATGGATTATACGTTAATCATAGGTCGAGGTTGTTACACAAACCTTCTCATTAGAAACCCTATTTTGTTTATATAATATATCGATTTTTTACCAATTTTTAATTTATTTATTTTTTTAAATTCAAATAGGAGTAGGTGTTTTGTGAATAACCATGTCTGATCAACTAGTAGATAAGATGATTTCTTATCTTTAATGTGATGTTTAAGGCGTATTTTTGGAACAAGGATATAAGCTGTTTTTATGACTTTTTAAAAATAAAAATAAAAAAAGTCATTAAAAGTAAGTTTTTTTAGCAAAAAATCATTTGAGAAGTTGGAAATAAATCAAGTTTCAAAATTATCAAAATACTCTCATGTGATATGACACCAAAAATACCATCATGTGATGATAAAATTGTAATTTTACAAACTACATGGGGATAAGATGATCAATTTATCTATTTGTCTAGTGATATGACACTATAAACAAATAATATTAAAAAAATAAAATAAAATTTCCAATCTTATCAAATAATTTTGTGGATAAGTTAAACAAAAATAATTTACATCCAAGTTCTCAAAATAAAGCTAAGTAAGAATTTTGAAAAGTTAACTACTAATAAATACAACCTCTTGATAATTGTCTGAAAAGTTAATTGACAAAAAGTATTTCTTGATAATCGTGGCAAAACTATTAATTGAAAAAGGGTAAATTATGCTGCACATCCTGAGATTTGATCCGATTATATCCTAGTTTCTAACATTATGGAAATTATATTTTCACCCTTGTAGTTAATATTTTCATTTCACAAACTTTCTATTTATATAAAAGACAATAACTCTTAATAGAAAAATATAAAAAATTACATTGAAAAAGTAAAGCAGAAGAAAGAAAGAAAAAAAAAAAGAGTAAAGCAAAATAAGAAAAAAAAAAAGAGTAAAGCAAAATAAGAAAAAAAATATATATGAATTCAATATCGTTTTTAGACTAATATTAATTCCACCTAATAATTACAATAACAAAGAAGTCAATGTAATTTTTTAAACATTAAAAAATAATATATATTAAATCTAAATCTCAAGGCTATAAGTCTAATTTACCCATTGAAAAATAGCAGCTTAGCATATAAATCCAAAACCACTTTACATTACAACGTACTAGGAATCTTTTTTGGTGATTTGCATTTGTTCCTTGTTATGATATTCGGCGCTGCTTGAGGGCCCGAGATTTCGGGGCTCGAATGTCCCGAAATTCCATTTCAAGTAAAAAAAAAAAAAAAAAAAAGGAAAAAAGAAAGAAAAAAAAAACAGTTTCCCAAAATAGAAATTAGGGGTATTAGGGGCAATTTTTTTAGGGCCACCAATCATTTTCCTATGATATTTTGATTTGAATCTAGCTTTCCTTTTATCTGTGATCGGACTGGAATGTATTGTTAAATTTGTAGAAATTCATTACGGATCTTGTTTTGATAATTTAACTGTTTAATGTATAAAACTCATCGAGTACTATATGTCTGTAAAAAATTATGTTGATTGGATATCGATAGCTATCTTATCGAATCAGATTTCTGTCAACCGTTTATTTTTTTACCGTTCATTTTTTATTATATAAAACTGATTTGATCACGTAACTATCAATATCTGATCAAAGTGATTTTTTACAGTTATATAGCACTTGACTAATTCTACATATTCAACAGTTCAGATTATCGCAACGGGACTCATGGTGCGCTTTATGGGTTCAACAGCACCCTCCAACGTGATCACGAATAGGAGAAAAACCATACCCTTTTGATTTTGAAAAATGATAAGACCTCAATATTTTTCCGAAGAGTTTTATCAAATATTTTATATGAGTAGATGAAATATTTGATAAAATATTTAATATATATATATATATATTTTTATATTCTTAGTATTATTGGTTTGTTTTTAGTATATCTACAAATTCAGATAGAAAACTTTAAAAATACTCAGAATATGTAATCAAATGTCAATATTTATTCAAATCTAAAAAAAAAAAAAATCAATATTTATTCGTGATTTGATCTCAAAAGCTGTCATTGACTTAAAATTGAGTAAATTTTTGATCGATTTATCTTTTATATAAACACAATTCCACGTCAGTGCGCATTTGAAAAAAAATACTCCCTCCGTCCCAAAATATTAGTCCCTTATTCCATTTTTTATTGTCCCAAAATATTAGTCCCTCTTTATAAATCAAGTACAAAAATAATGTAAATTTCCTATTTTGCCCATCTTTTAAATTAATAAACAATTTAAAAAGTACAATTATGACATTGATATTCCCAAAAAATGTACTATCAAAAGGGTAATTTTGGAAAACCAACTTTTTTCAAATGCAATAAGTGTACTACCAAAAAAAGTTGGATTCCCCAAAAGGGACCAATATTTTGGGACGGAGGGAGTAAAGATAATCTTTACAAGTACTAAGGTGTGAAGTGATAAATTTTTTCATCCATTAATAATTAATTTTTTTTTTTTAAAAAAAACAACTATTTTTTCCTTATTTTATACACTTTTTATTTTTTAAATTAATTAAGGATAAATTACATTGACACCCCATGAAATTTATATTTATTACAGTTTCCCATCACCTTTTGAAATCACATCCTCCTTCTTGAGGTTTAAAGTTTTATTACAGATTGCTCCCTCAGTTTAACAGTCAACTAACAGATTTTACTGATATCAGCAATTTAATTTTTTTAAATACCAATCTTGCCCTCACTGGGTAAATAACACTGACACCCCTCATATTTTAGAAATTACAATCCTCTCCCTAAAGTTTAAAGTAGCATTACCAATTGCTCCCTCGATTAGTATTAGTTGGAAAAAAAATTAATTGAAAAAAAAATTTGTTAGTCAAATATTTAAATTTCTGTTTAAAAAATCAACGTAAACTCATTTTTTTAATTTACGTTTTTTTCCTCAAATTTACAAATGGAGACAACCATTTATAAATCAAAAAAATTATTAAACAAGTTTTTATGACAGTTTTTAAAAATTTTGTAAATATAAATTGAAAATTGAAAACGAAATGGTTACCAAACAGGCTTCAGATGGTAAAAATATCATAAAATTAACAAATAATTAAATAAGTTACCAACATAAGAAATAACTTATCAAAAGATTCTTAGGATATGTATGGTTTGATTTTTAGAAAAAAATTTAAAAGTTAAAAATTAATTTGGTTAAGAAATAAAAAATAATTATCATTTTTATATAATTTTTATCTTTCAAGTGGTTAGAAATAATTTTCTACAAATTAAATATATTTTTTCTTATTTATTTTTATTAAATTAGTTTTTTTTTCAAATGTCAGAGGAGGGTCCGTATTAAATTGAAACCTCATGGGATGTCAATGTTATTTACCCTTTAAAATATATGTAAAAATTAAGGGTAAATATGTCATTTTAACTTAAAAGTTAATACTGTCAAATAATTACACTGAAGACGAGGGTCAATGTAATTTTTCAAATATAAGAAAAAACTGTAATAAATATAAATTTTAAGGGTGTGAGTGTAATTTATCTAACTAATTGATAAAGTCTCTCTTGATAATCGTGCAAAGAAATTAGATCGAATCTTGCCATCACTCGCGTCCGGAAGGGAAATGATTAAACCTAGGGATACTCCCAATTTGGTGGCCTATCATATCACCATTAATCATGCCTGAAAACATATCCATGATGTCCTTGTGTAAAGTGGACAGCGTAGATTGTACTCTATTTTTTAAAGGAATAATAATAAGGGTTAATTACAATTTATCCCTTAAAGTTTCACTTTTTTATTTTTTATTTTGATCTTTTAAGTTTAATTTTTTTTTTTTTACTTTGACCATTTATGTTTATAATTATTCTCACTTTGATCATTCATATTTATAATTTTTCACTTTGGTCCTTTAAGTTCGATTTTTTCCACTTTAGCCCTTCATATTTGTAATTCTCCGCTTTGACCCTTCATATTTGCAATCCTTCCTATTTTACTTCTAGGCTCCGTTTGTTTTCAGCTATAAAATGGAGGGGATTGATAGTGAGGGGATTGTTAGTGAGAGGATTGATAGTGAGGGGATTAATAGTAAAAAATTGTTAAACTATTTTTATATAAAATAATAAATATAAAAATTAAACATTAATATTTTAAAAAAAATTTCCATTATATAAAAAATTAAAAAAATTAAAAAATTTCTAATCCCCTCATTATTTTTCTAATACCATCTCTACCTCCTTACTATGAATCCCCCTTCCAAGAGTATTAGTAATACCAAGGTATTAGTAGTCTCAATACCATCTCTCAAAACAAACAAGGTATTAGTAATACCAAGGTATTAGTAGCCCCAATCCCCTTCTTACAACCCCAAACAAACAAGGCCCTAGACTAACTTCCATTCAAAAAAGTAACCGAATTGGTCATATCATTTGCACATCAACTCCATATATGATGTAAAAAATTTACTAAAGATGCAAAAAATAAAAAATAAAATTGATTTTTTTTTTAATCTTTAGTGAACTTTTTTTTCAAATTTATTCATAAATATTATTACATTATAGATACATCTAGATTAGATGCAGCTAAAAAGATAAAAACAAATTTAACTAAAAAATTAAAAAAAAAATTCACTAAAAATGGAAAACAAAAAACAATAATAAATTTTCCATTTTAGAATTGACAATATAGATGTTTGAGTCAGTATATTTTCATTTTTTTCTTCTTTAGTAAATTTTTTTCTTTTTTTAGTTAAATTTGTATTTGTTTTTTTAGCTGCATCTAATCTAGATGCATCTATAATATAATAATATTTATGAATAAATTTGAAAAAAAAAAGTTCACTAAAGATTAAAAAAAAAATTTGTTTTCTATTTTTTTTTTTTTTTTGCTTTTCACTTAATTTTTTATATTACACATGGAGCTGATGTGTTAGTGATGTGACAAATTATGTTAGCTTTTTGGATGGAAGTTAGTCTAGAAATAAAGCGGAAAGGATTGTAACTATGCAGGGCCAAAGTGGGATGCATTGCAAATATGAAGAGCCAAAGTGAGAAAAATTAAATTTAAAAAACCTAAATGGAAAAGATCGCAAACATAAAAAGCCAAAATAAGAAAAATTAAACTTAAAAGGTCAAAAAATAGATGAAACTTTAAGAGGGTAAAATGTGATTTACCCTAACAATAATAATTAGATTGATCTTTTATTTTATTTTTTGCTCTATTGTCTTTTATTTGTTAGGTTTGACGAAAACATACTTATTTGGGAAATTTGGCCAGCTTTTTAATTTTTTAATTTTTTTGAGTCACGTTATTTTTTTATTTTTTTATGTTTTATTAAAAATAAATCAAAAAATTAATTTTTAATTTACTTCTTAAAACAAATCTAAATTTCATTATTTTAAAATAATTAGAGCGACTTTTGCGGCAATTGTGACTTTCAATGTTAGTCTATTTATAAAAAATGAATCACAAATATAATTTGAAAATTAAATTATTTATTTTTATTTATCAAGTCTATTTTATTTTTTTATGAATAATTTAAATGTTATAATCTAAAAAATGAATTATTGAACTTAACAAAATAAGACTCATGAGCCCAAACATCACCATCATTTTAGATGGGAGACAAGCTAATATCCAGATATACTATAAATTTGCAAAAATATCAATGATAAACAAAAATATAGAAGAGACATATTATTAAATTATAAAATTAATTTATATATTTATGGTCACCAACTCATTCAAGTTAAAATGATCCTATTCTTGACTCTGTCTTTGATTATTAAAACAAGTTTTAAAATTTTAAAAAAACTAGAAATGAATTGATTTAAGGAAATTTTAATATACACCCTTAAAAAGAGTGTATCATATATATTTTTAATTATGTCTTTTTTTTAGTTATTACTAATTTTCTTCTTTAATTATGATATTATTTTAATTATAACTCATAAGATATTTTAGTTATGATATTTTTGTAGTTATGGTTCACAAAATATGAATGTGATGTCAATTTTTTCTTTAATTATAAGATGCATATTAAAATGTGCGTATCATAGTGTTTCCCTAGATTTAAACAAGGAAAATGTTTGAGAGCTCGAAACTTGCCTCTCCTAATCCCCCTAATGCCCAAAACGACGTCGTTTTGGACATTAGGCTTTTTTTTTCCGACCATTTTCAAGCTCAAACGCAGGGGGAAGAGGGAGAGGGAGAGAGAGAGAGGGAGAGCGATGGAGAGAAGAGAGAAGAGGGAATGGAGACACACACACACAGAGGCCCCTGCATTCCGGTCGATCGTCCGATCGTCGCAGCTCCGCCGATCGTCGTAGCTCCGCCCGGCCGACGTCGCCTCCGCCTCTGCCTTCTTCCCTTCTTCTTCTCTTCTTCCCTTCTTCCCTTCGTCTGCTTCTTCTTCTCTGATTGAACCGGAAAAAGAAAAAAAAAAAAAAAATCAAAAACGTCGAAACGACGTCGTTTCTCGTTTCGGGGGATTAGGGGGGACGCTCTTTCGAGCTACGTAGCACGGCTCTTTAAACAATTAGAGGTTGTTTGGGAAGTTCGATATTATCACACTATTTTATCTTTTTATTTTTTTAGGTAACATTTTTTTTGCACATATATTTTCATAAAAAGTCAAAAAGTATATTTATTTAACACTTTTCAAACAATCCCTCAATAGAATTTCAAATTTTACATTAAATTAAATTAAGAAAATTGTTAGGAATACAAACAAAGTTATCAAAAAAATCTATCAAACCACTTAGGTCGCGTTTGGTTTAATATTCAAAATTCAACTCTATTTTTAAATTACAACTTGGATATAAACCAAATACTTTTTAAAACACAATTCAAAATTACTTTGAAAACAATTTTCTTTTATTTTATTATTATTATTAATCAATCAATCAATCACTTTCTCTCTCTCGTCTCTCATTTCTCCTAAATTCAAAATCAAGGACAAAAACCCCAGCCCAATTGATAACAACGAAAGCTTTTCTTTCTACCTTTTCTCTTAGAGTTTCTTGTAAATGACATTGATTGGGAAAGGGAAGGGGGCTTCGGCCTCCAACCACCACTCTCATCTCTTCCTCATTTTCTTTCCCTCTTATTTGTTCTGCTCAATTAGCTTTGGGAGAGCCTTCTTCCCGATCTCTTTCTCTTTATGAGGAGTCTCTTCTCCTTAGTAGAAGTTCGTTGTTTCCTCCTTCTCTATTTTTTTGGTGTCAAATCGGTCATATATTCCTCTCCCACTGTTGTTTGCCAGAGTCATCACCTTCATTCCTCTACTAGATCTGCTTCAGATCTGGAAACCTCCAAAGATCCAGCTGTTGCTTCGATTTTGAGGTTGAGTTTTCTATTTTTTTATTTTTTTAGTTTGGTAGTGTTTTTATGAAGTCGATCGATGTTGTGCTATGGTTTACTCATTCTGTGGTTGTAACCGATAATCTATTTTAGCCACGCTCTATGGTCGATTGTTTGGTTTCTGTTTTGCAGTATAAGTACAAGTACGAGATGCGCGGTTGTGTTTTTCATAGTTTTTACTCCTGTGTATTCTTTGATTTATTTTTTCTTTACTTGGTATAAGCTTCCTGTTGGATGGACTCACCATTGTAAGTGTCGTTTGACTTCATTAATGGAAATTTATTTTTAATAAAAAAAAAATCTCTCATCTTTCATTTTATATTCTTTCACATTCTATATATCAATTAATCAATCAAAAAAATATATATATATATATATAAAAATCATCTTAAAATTATTTTTAAAACTTATAACCAAACAAATTTTATATTTTTAAATTATAATTCAAAAACTAAAATTTAAGACATAACTCCATACTAAAATCATTATTTTGAAATAAACCAAACAAACCCTAACATGATGTGGGGCCATACACATGTGGGACCTCGTGTAAGTGTTTAATAGATTTTTGGGTAAAAAATTTAAAATGGTTGTTAAATTAAATTGCAAATATTAAAAACTTAAAATAACTGTCACACGATTGTAACAGTTCTCCACAGCATGAAAACTAAGCAAAACCTTGCAAAAATATTCAACGGTAAAAGCCAGCAGAAGAAGAAGAAAACTCCCGCCATTGTCGCGTTGTGTCGTCTCTCGAATCAGCATATCGCTATATTTATTTTCCATATTGCACACATCACACAGAGAGAGAGAGAGAGAGAGAGGAGAATAGATGAGACTTTGATTCTGAATCTCTGATTGAAATCGAAGCGAAACTAACGCGAACTCATCGGAGAAATGAAATCACAGTTTTTACCACAAATGAAACCCAAAGGAAAACGAATTTGGGGATTCAAGTCCAAGCTAGGGTTACCGATCATCTTCCTCCTCTGCTCCCTCTTCTTCCTCGCTGGCCTCTTTGGATCCACTCTACTCTTTCAGGTATATACATATGTATAAGCTCATATGTGTGTATGTATATATGTATGTATGTTAATCGGTTGAGAGTGCGTTAAATCGTGTTTTCAGGATGTGCCGGGTGTTCGATCGCCGCCGAGATGGCTTGAATCAGTAGAGGAAGAGGATAATTCGACGCCGCACGGAGAAACTGGGGAGTCTCGGGTTGCTTCGATTCCCTTTCAGGTGCTCTTGTTTGTACCCATTTGTATTGACCTAATTCAAATCGATTTTACAGTGTAACGGTGTGATGCAGTATATTAATTTCAATTTTTAGTTTTTTAATTTTTTTGTGAGCATGTTTTGTGGACTAATAGGTTTATCTGATATGACTTCCGCTGATCCAGCAAAAAATAAATAAATGAATTCATGATTTTGGATTTAAGTAGTTGCTGGAGCTGAAATTCTTAATTGAGTTGTGTTTATCAATCAGAACGGTAGTGAGGAAAAAAATTACATAAAAAACAGTTGCACCACTCAAAATGAGTATTGAACTACTAATCCAATAGGTTTAGCAGCTGTGGGGTTGATTATATGATTTTATTATTTGTTGGGCTGTTGGGTTGAGTAATATCGTCGATTTTGCCTCTACCCTCTTGAATGTGCAGGTGTTGAGTTGGGAACCACGAGCACTTTATTTTCCTAATTTTGCAACCGCAGAACAATGCCAAAGCATAATTGAAATGGCAAGGTTAAAGCTTAAACCATCAACCCTGGCTCTGCGGAAGGGAGAAACTGCCGAAAACACAAAGGGAGTAAGAACAAGGTACTTTCTTTGTACATCAAAGTTCTGGTTCATTTAACTTGTTTTATATATTCTATTTGAAAGTATACTTTTGCGAGTCATAATAACTGCTGCCTGATAAATGAAAATTATTACATGATTACATGGCATGGCTGATATCTTTTTTTAAAGGTAATGCAGTGCTGCCATGAAAAAATATTGAAAAATTCTAATTATACTGATATTACCCGTAATGCTACAAAACACCCGAAGTGAATTGAAGCATCAATAAGTTGATTCTGCAGACTTGTACTGTCTGCCATCTTCAACCACTAGTGCCTTCTATTTGTGAGTAATTTTGAGACATAACGCAATGGCTCCTGTTGAATTGATTATTCTTAGCTGACACTTTCCTTGGAAACAGTTCGGGCACATTTATCAGTGCATCAGAGGACAGAACTGGAGTTTTGGCAGCTGTTGAGCAAAAAATTGCAAGGGCTACAATGATCCCAAGGAGCCATGGGGAGGTATAATCTTTAATGGTTTGGCAATTTGTTGTTTATGTAATTTTTAATAATATCATTGCAGGTTTCTGTTTTTTAGTAAATACTTGAGTCTGTGTCCATCACTTCATATTAGATTGTACTGGATCTATCCCTTCGATCTCTCACAAAGGAAAATTTAGGAATAAAAACATTGGCAAAGAAAAGTGGGAAAAGATTGAAGACTTATGTATGGATGAGTATGTTAAGTCACCAATTATCCCAAAAGCTTAAATTGATGGGAAATTGGACCAACAATGTGTATCAAGCTATTCAACATAGTAAACTTAATCTGATAACCTTACGGTGATGACAAGGCTGCTGTTTACATTTAGAATCATTACTTCATATTATTGACAATTACTTTTTCTCTGCTCTATGGTCATGTGTAGCTTATCATGACGTCCCAAGGGTTGTTTAATCTCACACAAACATTCTGCATTTCCCAATACTAGGACAAAACAAATGTTCTACCAAACACACGTTCAAATTTTTTTTCCCTGCATTGGAAATTTGAAAAAGTTAATCTTTCATTACAGGTCAATTCTGAGATAGTAATGCCGGGATGTCACCATATTGCAGGCATTCAACATTTTACGCTATGAGATTGGACAGAGATATGTTTCTCATTATGATGCATTCAACCCAACTGAGTATGGCCCACAGAAGAGCCAAAGGGTACAATACTATCAGAGCATCTCTGTTTCTTGGTTATGTCGAAGCTACCCCTTAATTTTCTTTATGCTTCCTTTAGAAGATAGCGGTTTGATTTGATGCGGAAGTTCTTCAGTTAAGGCAGCCTTTTTTTTCTAATGGTGATCTGCCTTCTGTGCACCAGCCACCCCCCCAAAACAGAGTGCTAGAATATTTTTTAAATTGTGAAGTGATATGCTGCTGCTGGTGTGTTGAAGATACGTCCAAATATCTTAATGTAAATCTCACCATTGGGTCATTAATGTTAGTTGTATTGTATGACATACACCCATAATATTAATAATAAACTTGGATATAAGAATTCAATTTCCATGCTATGCTTGTATAACATAAGACTTATTTGCAGAAATGATTGCCTGGATCGTTGCACCCATAAAAAATTAGTTATGCATTCACCATGTCTTGTTTTTTAGGACATGACTACATTGGGTGGTTCATACAATCATTTGCTCAAGTTTATTTATTTATCACCCCCAATACCTTCAAGATAATTACCGGGGCCATACTTTTTATGGTATCTTTGCTAGACAATCTTGTTGTGATTAGTCACTTGTGTGATAGATTTGAAATGCATACTTAAAATGGCCTGTCAGATATTGCTTTGTATCAGATATCTGTCTCGCTGGATTTGTTATGGATGCTGGGAAGTATTAAACCTTTTGCCAAAGAATTATTGCATGATTTGATTAAATTGTCTTGCAGATGGCATCCTTCTTGTTATATCTATCTGATGTGGAAGAAGGTGGAGAGACCATGTTCCCTTTTGAGGTAAGATCAGAAGATTTTTCACTTTTTATTACTGGTTTCACATGTGATGGATAGGGCAACCATTAGAATGTTCTGATATGCAGAATGGCTCAAACATTGGTGTGGGTTATGACTACGAAAAGTGCATCGGTTTGAAAGTGAAGCCACGCCAAGGGGATGGACTTCTGTTTTATTCATTGTTTCCAAATGGCACAATTGACAAGGTATGCGTTTTCGTTTATTAGTTATGTAATTGAACCTCTGTGCATATAATTTGATCTTTTTCTAGCTAGTAGGGAACTGAAGTATTGACTAGTGTGCCTCCCAAGATATTGGTCTCTTCATTGATTCAAAGCACAATTGACAAAATTCCTAGTTTGATGCTGCCATAAAAAAAGTAAGTCTTGGAGCAAAATCAGAACTCTTGATTTCAGGAAATCTATCAAGCCTAGATTGAAATACTCGCTCTATATTGAGGCGGCATTGCCAAGATGGTAGTGAATAGGAAATGGCATGCTAAGACTAGATGAAGGCCTCCAATTTCTCCTTTAATTCCAAAATATCATCCTTATGTCTCTTACATCCTTACTTTGGGAAAATATGATCTGATTTTTCTGTGAAGCATCCATTATTCAACAACCTTCACTAATCCAACTTATCGGTATCTCCACAACTATATTTGCCTCTTCATAATGGTTGTTTATGGAAACCCTCTCATTCCATTCTGTTTTCCTAGTATCATCATCCAGATTTAGGTATTATGCATACAACACTACAAAGAAAAAAGAGAACACAAGTTTCCAATATCTTTTTTTAGTGAATTACTTTGATTGTTGTAGGTTTTGGTATGCAATCAAGCCCTAGATTCTTTAGTTGCAAGCTTTTGAACTCTGGTTGGAAACTAGCTATCATTCATGCTTGGAACTGTTGTTTTCACAACCCAAATTCCATTCCTTTTCCTTCACTGTATTAGTGCTGAAATGGAGCAATATATGATTGCAATGGCTTTTTGTGTTTGTGTTGAATTTCCTCTAATATCCCGAAGTTATTTTTCTTGCAGACCTCTCTTCATGGAAGTTGTCCGGTTATTAAAGGTGAGAAATGGGTGGCTACAAAGTGGATCAGAGATCAAGAGCTATATGACTAATTTCTACACGTAGAGGGAAACCTTTTGCCCTAAATGTTCTTGCTAGCTTTGACTGTGTTGAGATTCACAGTTAATTAAAACTATTATCAACATCATCATCACAGAAATATCCTCTTTGAGCAGTTAGCTTAAAATATGTACCCCACATGAATGAATCATCCGATTTATGTGAAATGCATTGTGAAAATTTTGAAAAGACATTCCATTCGAAATTCTTGTGATTGTTGGCCATTATCTTGTTTCTAGAGACTAAAAGATTTATGATTTTTTTTTAAAAAAAAAATTAATTATTTTATTTATTTTTAATTGTTGGTGATAAACGTGTACTTGTTAAAAGGTCATGTCTAGTGCACAATGTTCTCACTTACTTACAAGAGAGTTTGGGATGAGTAATGGATTTGAAAAAGAGGAATTGGTTATTTATTTTTTAATAATGGTTTGGTGATGAATCTTTTATAAGCTGCAAGTTGTGGAATGACTAGATTTTGCACCATCAAACTCACTCGTTTAACATTTGAATGTCTTACATTATATTGCCTTTTAATTAATGGAAATTGATATAAAATTTGCATATAAAAGGGAAATTATTGAGATATTTAAAAGGGTGAAGTATTCATTAGTGAGATTAGGAAAAAACATTTATAAAAAGAATTATGATTTTAATTATTAGTATTTATAATGTTTATCATATTTTTGTAAATATTTGTTTAATCCTTTTCTTATTTAAATGGTGTACTATGACAATTTAAATTATCATTAAAATTTTAAATAACGAAGAATAATACTATTGCGATTATTAAAAATTGTAAACAAATGTGAGAGAACAATTTTGGTGGTGGAAATTTTGGGTGTCGGAATATTTTTTCGTTAGTCAATGGTCTGCCTAGATACGAAGAAGAAACGAAAAAGAAAAAAAATATCTTCAACCTATGATTCATTGATGTGGGGTAAATGATGATAGCCATGGAAATTGGCAAAGGAAACAAAGACCGTAGACCACCCCGAGTTCCTCATTTTTCAAACGTAATGGGTTGTTTATTTGTTACCCTTTAAGTACACGTTTGTTTGGGTGGATATGAGCTTGGGATTGGATTAATAGTCTAATAAAATTATTAATTCAATATTTGGTTAAATAATTGAAGTACGGATTAATTATTTTAAACTTGACTATTAGTTAAAATAGGATACATAATCCAACGGATTGATAGTTCTAGAACTATTAATCATGGGAATACTAATCCAGTTCGCCCAAACAAACATGGCCTAAATTGATTGTTTGTCTTTTTATTTTGTTTTATATTATTTATGCATGAATGCAAGGAGACATTACTAGCAGTCTGTACACGCATGTGCAATTTTAACAATATATATATATATATATATATAAATTATGTATTAAGTATTTTTTTTATTAAACTTATGAAATCTTCTTAATATAATAATTTTTACATAAACATGTAAATTTAATATGAGTCTTCAAATAAATTTAAAATTTTAATTATTCTGAAATTAAATAACAAATGCTTTTAAATTTTTAATAAATTTAAAATTTTATAATTCAAATTAGTTACGCATTATTTTTTGGTTTCGTTTGGGATGTGAGTTGACTTTTTAACTTTTGATTTTTTGATTATTTTAACCTAGAGTTAAAAAGAATAATGCTAGGGATCATGAAAAAAATATCATGAAATGTATCATGAAGATTTTTCATCATTTGATTAGTGTGTGGTGTTTTATTATAGGTGTAATTTAAAGGTGGAGAATCTTTCATGATCATCTTCGTGATATTTTTTTCATGATCCCTAACATTACTCGGTTAAAAAATCTTGTTTGAGATGGACTTTTTTGATTTTTTTAAAACTTTTTTGAGAGAAAAAAATAAGATAATTATGATTTGAATGTGATAACTTTTAATTTATGATTAAAAAATTCATTTTATCTTTTTCTGTGACTCTTTTAATCTCAATTCACCCAAATCGAACTTTCTAAATGACTACTTGACTTATTACAAAATACCATATTATCTTCTTAATTACAACAAAAGAATAGACTGTAACATAAGAATAGAGTGTAACATAAATGATTCAGAATACTAATGACATGACAAGAAAAAAAAAAAAGAAAAAAACATCACATCATAACAAGTAAAATTCATTGTTAGCTGATTTTAAAACTCAAAAATTAGAGTTTCAAAACATTTTTAGAACTCTAATTTATGAACTCTAATAATTTTAATATGTATGTGAGGCTCATATGATGTGATATTATGATTTTTTTTCTTTTTTAGACATTTCATCTCAGTAAAGCCCAGTTAAAACTCTAATCGTAAAATGATGTATTATTGTTATTTTTCTAAAGTGTAATTAACTCAACATCGTAGAACAAGAAGCAAACAAAGACCAGGTCAGTAGCAGCCTAGGAGTGGGCCCACCCCAACTTACACGCAACTACAAGGAAAATCACGGCCAAGGCATGAACTTGTGGGAAAATTATACGCTACTCCTAGGTCAACTTTAATTGGAACCATTGGTTGAAATAGTAGACTTTGGGTTGTTTTGTTAAAATGATTAAAAATTACTTTTTAATTTTTTTTTTTACTTTTATTGAAAAAACATATAAAAAATATAAGAAATGATATAATTTAAAATCGGTTAAAAGTTGAAAGATGATTTGCAAAATACCCCTCTATCGAGTGATTATTTTATAATTTTGGAGTATTACTTCATGCTATATCATTTGACACTTGTTAATTTGTTCTAAAATATCCCAAAAAAATATTAAATCTTATTATTTTAACCAATCAATATCAAATAAAAACACCATATGACATTATCTCAAAAACAAAAAATAATAGGAACTATCAATATAGCGTCAAAAAAATAATTACAAATCAATGAAAACTTTTGTCAATATTAATAATTCAAATTATATATTTTTCAATAATTTTGTAATTATTTTTTCTAACGCCATACTAGAATGTAGTTTTTTAAAAAATAATTTCTCATCACTTTTTTAGGCCTAGTTTGGAAAGACTAAATAAGTGTACTTTTTGACTTTTTATGAAATATGAGTTGGGTTTGGGTTGGGTTTGAAGTGATGTGTTAGAGAGGTGATGTGACTTAAATAAGATGATGTGACTTAAATAGGATAGTGACTTTTTGACTTTTTGTCTTTTTTCAATCATGCCAAACTTGACCTTAAAAAATAATTAGATAAGTATTGATCCAAAACCACTGAATAACTTCTCAAAACTAACAATATGTTGACTTTGACTAAGTCTAGGTTTGACTCCACTCATCCCCCACAAAAAAAAACTCCTTTTTCATCACCATTTTCTTCTCCTCTTTTTCACATCTCTCTCTCTCTCTCTCTCTCTCTGTCTCTCCACCATTTCTACTCTCTCCCTCTACAATGGCTTTCCCAACCCTCTTTTCCCTCCTATTCTCTCTCCTCCTCTCTATCTCCCCCACCCTCTCCACCAATTCTGAAGGTATAACAACTCTTTTTCTTTCTTTTTTTAAGCTGATGATGTTTGCCATCTCTTTCTTCTAGGGTTTTTTTCAGTTCAATTTCTCACAATTCCCATCTTAACTTACCCAACCCATGTTCTTGTTCCCCCCCCCCCCCCCCCTCCCTTTTTTTTTTTTGGGATTTCAGGAAATGCCTTGCATGCTTTGAGAAGCAGATTCTCTGACCCCACCAATGTCTTGCAGAGTTGGGACCCAACTCTTGTCAATCCTTGCACTTGGTTTCATGTCACCTGTGACTCCAGCAACCATGTCATTCGCCTGTAAAATCTCTCTCTGTCTCTCTGATCTTTTTCAGTATTTTTTATTTTTTATTTTTTTGGGTGTTGTTTGGTTCTGTATAATTATACAATTGTGATGTTTTGTTGATTTGTGATTTCAGGGACTTGGGCAATTGTAATATTTCTGGGTCTTTGGGTTCAGAACTTGGTGAACTCAAACACCTTCAATACTTGTATACCCCTTAACTCTTTTGATTTGTTTTTTAACTGTTTGATTAATTTTTCTATGAATTTTTGTTTTGTTTTGTTTTGTTTTGTTTTTTCCTGTGCTAAGAGCATCTCCAATCCCCTCTCTCTTTCATCAAATTTGAGTGAAATTTTGGTTAAAATCTTGATCTGATATGGAACACTCCAATAATTCCAATTTACTTAATCAGATCTTTTTGAGAACTTACAAAACTTTACTAAAAAACCTTGTTTTAACCATTTTTGATGAAAGAAAACAGACTCCTATCCTTCGCTTCTTAAAATTTCATCAAATTTGATAAAAATATATATATAAATGTTGGGAATTTGGTGAAAAAAATTTCGACTCCTTGATTTGATACAGAGTTGATGAAATGAGTGGATCACACTTTTAGTGATTTTAATTTGATGAAAACTTTGATGAAGGATTGGAGATGCTTCGAGTAAAATTAAGGAATTCATATATGTATTTGTCTTTTATTCAATTTCTTCTGTGACTAAGCTTCGTTTTTTGGTGGATTGCAGGGAGCTTTATAGGAATAACATAGGAGGGAAGATCCCGAAGGAATTGGGAAATTTGAAAAGCCTGATTAGCATGGATTTGTATGGAAACAAATTCGAAGGAGAAATTCCGAAGTCTTTTGCTAAATTGAAGTCTCTTCGATTCCTGTAAGAATATTAATACTGTAAAACCATATATTTGACACGTCGGAATCTTGAATGGCCTGTTTATCTCATTTTGATTAATAATTGGATCTGTAATTTGATGGTGCAGACGCCTAAACAACAACAATTTACAAGGGCCGATTCCCAGGGAACTCACAACTCTCACTGACCTTAAAATTTTGTAAGTATATAAAAGTTTTGACTCGAGTCTTCTATTACCGGAGTTACTTGGTTTTGATTTTTGTATATAATGTTGTGAAATGTTAAATGTTGCAGTGATGTTTCCAATAATGATCTCTGCGGAACAATTCCAGTTGATGGCCCTTTTGGAAATTTTCCGATGGAAAGGTATCTTTGCTATCACCCTTCTTCTTTGTGGTGTCCCTGTCTTACTATAAGGTTGTGTTTGGATTTATAGATTTTTAATGAAATGATTTGGGTACTAATCATTCAAGGAGAATTAACTCAAATTTAGATATGGATTCCAATATTTAATTTGAGAGCATTAGCGTGATGGTTATGATGAAATAACGATGTAAAATTAATTATTTAAAATTCTTCATGCTGAGGATTATATTATAGTTATACAAATAATATAATGAAACATTCTCTTCTTGCTCTACTTCCCATTTAGTTTCTCAATCTATCTCTAATAGCCAACTCTTTTATATTTTTATAAAGCTTAACCTCCAATCCCTTCATTTGAAATCCATCTATCCAAATGGAACCTAAGTGCTAAGTCTAGTTTATACCATTTTTTTGTCTCTTGTTTTTTTGACATCTCACACTAAATAGATAATGTACCTTGGTGAAAACAAGAAAGGTTCTAATATATTCTATCTTCCTAATTGATTAATAGAGCGTTGAGTTCTTCCCTTTCAGAAGACAATTGTTACATTCTACTAATTAGTGGCAAGATTGAGGTATTTGGGGTGATGGATGTGTCGATACATTAAACCTAGGAAAAATTCTAAAATGTTCATCAATCCAAAGATGCATTGTTTTGATTACCCAAGTTTGAATTCAATTTTTTTTTTCTTATTTTGGGTGCTACCAAAATGGTTCCTGGTTAAAAAGTTTGAAGTTACCAATTTTGTAAACCCTTTTTTGTCCATTGAAAAGTTGATTTTGCAACTATTCCACATACGTTCAGTTTATTTGACACTTGTCTTGACGTAGTTAATCCTACAGAGAACAGATATAATAATCAGCCTGCTGATAAGCTCTCTTGGACGTACTGTGTATATATGTACGTGTCATATATTATGGTTTGAGTTGGACATAAATGTCAAAACTTCAGATTACCCACAAGCCCCGATTTACATTGAACTAAAGGCAATAAAGAGAGAACTTTCCCTATCTATCTCTCTGGACTATAAGATTGAATACCATACTAAAAGCATATGTGAGGTGATAGAATATGAAATAAACCACTCTACTGCAATGTGAATAATCTTCGTGTTTGGAAACTTGAGAAAGTTGGCATCCCTTTGATGATAGCTTGGTATTTGAGCTAGTTTGCATCTTTCACCGCTAAGATTTTGGTGATTTTCATTGGGATACCTCTTGTTTGACAAAACCTTCAACTTTTTCCCAATCACATTTGCCTTTTGTTTTTGAAATTTTATAAATGCTAGTATGTAGTTGAAGAATGTGCTAGTTTTGGAATCTTCTAGCATTGATTCTTTGATCAAATGGTAAATTCAGTGTCATTTTGTGTCATTGATAATTTGACTTCTGGCTGAAGAATGTGCTAGTTTAGAATCTTCTAGCATTGATTCTTTGATCAAATGGTAAATTCATTGTCATTTTGTGTCATTGATAATTTGACTCCTGGCTTTTATTTCAGTTTTGAAAACAATAGACTCAACGGACCAGAGCTAAAAGGACTGGTGTCCTACGACTTTGGATGCTGAAGAAGACTGGGACAGCTGGAGCCTCTCCTTCATGATTGCTCACGCCAGAAATCGATGAATTATATGCTACATTTTACATATCTATATTGTGTACTTTAACAATGGAAAAATCATATAGTAGGTTAAGTTAAACATAAGTATTGTAATTTGTGCAATAATAATGAGCTTCAAAAGCTGAAGTACAATCTTTGTGCTAAGATTGTTGTACCAAAAAGTTACATTGAGTTACTAGCATCGAGTTGCAAATTGAGATCTGCAATAGCCTGAAGGTGGCTGGCGACATTTGATTAGAAACCTTGGCTATCTTGGCTATATATGTATTTTTTCATTGAAAAATGATCGTGTCTTGGAATAAGCCATGTGCCTGTAAATCAAGATAAGAAAAGATGTGGAGAGAGTGGCAAGGGCTCTGTCAAGTTCTCCTCCGTCCATCACATGGCGAGGTCAACATGTGGTAAGGAGGTAGCTTGGAACTGGGAAGGTGGCATCTCTGGCGCATTTAGAAGAAATAAATCAACTATGGGAAGGAACTTAAAACCTGAAATGAAAACTACCAAAGCTGCCATTTATCTTTGAATCAAATTGGTAATCCAACCTTCCTTTGTATTCATTGCTACTTTTCCTATACTTGCAGCCCCAATAACTGTCATCAAAATGCTTGACAAAATCAGAGGAAACAAACATGCATCCAAGGGGAAATAAAACTCTTTACAAGATTGAGAAGCAGAATTAAACTGAACAGTAATCAAGCTAAAAAAAAAAAAAAAGAAGGAAAAAAGTAACTATCTTTTGCTTCTCTAGAACTGCAGCAAGTGGTTGTGTTGCCTCCTTACCGAAGTTCAGACTGCAGAAGCTTTGGCATTTAATCTCTCATACAAACAATAGCCAAATCTGGAATTTGTCATTTGGCGATCCCTTTCTAGCACTGCTAAGATGTCTTTGGTGGATATAGGGTGCACAAACTTCTGGGACATCAAACATTGATGGCCTTGGAATGTATTTTTGTTCCCTATCACAAAGAAAGAGATGATCATTTTACAACAATTTATTCAACATTGAAGAACATGGGTTCAATTACAAAATTTAAAAAAAAAAAAAAAAAAAAAAAAAATCAAACCTAGTGTTTTTGTCATGATGGGTGTAGAAAAAAGGTTATGACAATTTCAATGGCAAACACATTAGTCGAAGGCAAAATAAAACTTCCTGCAAGACAGAAAAACTTCCTTAGATTGCCAATCACTCACAAATTTTGAAAGGTGCCAAGGTCATTTTCATTTAACCCAATGGAGCTCAGTCCACATCTCAAAGTACTAAGTTAAAGCATTAATCTGGTTCGAGCTGCTTCGCAGTCATACATTCTAAACCTTGCTAAAGCTTTGCAAGTTCAAAGAGGTCATTCATGCACCTTGTCACCAGTCTTCTTTGCTATAACAGAAGGGACAATCCATTCACCTTGAAATCAATGAAAACCTAACATACATCAAGTTGTCAACAGCAGTAGATCTAATGTACCTTTTTCTTTTGATTCTTGACCATCACCACTTTTCCTTGGCTATGTCTGTGAAGACATGTAAATCATTTGTTCATCTAGCTGCGCATTAGACATTGCCCCTATTCTTTTATCATGCTTCAGTGGCGCTTTCTTGGCCATAAGCTTCCATTTTGATGTCAAGTCATCTCCCCCAACAGCTGCCTGAGCAGCAACATTCATAGCAGATGTGTGCAATATTTCATTTACCATTCTTTTCACTTCGTTTGCCTGCAAACAAGGTGTAAATGAAGAAGTATCTAGTTCTCAGGATTCCAATATGTCAAATTAGCCAGCTAGATAAAACATACCACTGGATTTCCCTTCAAAAATTACCACATAATTATCACTAACTCTCTTGTGCGGAACCAAAAAAAAAAAAGTTTCCGAGGCTGCTCAAAACTAAGGGGAATCCATGTGAAGAGTAATGGAACCAATTGATGCCGAGAATATTTGAATCATAAAGAAAATGTTTTTATTGGCTTTTTAAAAATAAACGTCATCGTCTTTCAATCTTGAACTGTTCTTTTAAAGTCACAAGATAAATATTTCTCAACAGATCATGCGTCCCATTTCCAGTTTAGAAAATGCTACACTTATTTAAAATTTGTACAAATGTCATTTAGAAACTGATGTGCCACCTTATCTGCGTTTGCTATATCAGCATCAGCACATGTTTTAAAAATAAGGTATGCAATAACAGCATGCCACTTCAGTTACTAACTTTTTTTAGTATGAATAGCATAATTACATTTCAAGTTTCTATACCATAAAATCAATGTCAGATTCCCAAACTAGTGACTATGAATGGCATTAACAAACAAAGAGCTGTTGCTGACGAAATCTTCTATTGAGATCCTGATGCAAGATCCAAAATAGCGTTCTATTTTATATATCTATTTTGCAATTTTCCAAGATGATCGCCAAATGTTGTGGGGGCACACACAGGCTTCTTCAGAGAAATAAAAATGAACTATTTTAGAGGTTGATAGCAAATCATTCAGTTATAATTACTTGAAATTGTTCTAGAAACTAGAACTTTGACTACGGAGGTTTGTCCCTTGGAAAGTGATGGCTTACATGCAGATTCACATATAAGGAGGTTCGCCCTTATACAATGAACTTCATATTTTGTTTTCCTCAATTGATCTCTAGTTATTAATCAGAAAATTTAAAGCTTTGATATCTCATATGTTCTTCTTAATAGGTACTGTGTTAATATATTAGAGAGTGTTAATGTAAATTGTAAATGTAAATTGTACTCCACCTACCACCTCCACTTCACCTAACACACTCAACTCTACCTACCACCTCCACTTCACCCCCTACCAGCACCACCACAATCTGCTACCTTCTCTTCTATATATAGGAGTTGTAATCAATATACAGATACACAGCAATCTTGTAATACATCAATCAGATATCAATAAATCAATAATACATAAATTACATATATTATTACATGGTATCAGAGCAAGGTTAAGAAACTAGTAATTCTGCTTCACCGGCGGGCGGCAGCCTCGCCTTGGCCGCCCGCCGGACCTCTACACTGTTCGCATCCATTGCCACATTCGGTGTACTCTTTCCATTACCGCTAATTCCCACCACAGGTTCACTCTCAGTGATGGTTGATCGCACCGTTAACGTGTCTTCTCTATTCTTCATCTCTTCCTCATCTCCCTCGGTAAATGGATGGTTGTGGTTATGGTGGTCCTGTGAAGCAAGAGAGCCTGCCCCTCCTCCATCGCTCTCTTTCTCATCATGGACTTTCGGATCATCATCTCCTACCATAGTTTGATTCATTCAGAATAATTCATCATCCGAGCCTCCAGTCAATGTCCAACATGTGGCTCATGAAGATGTAGCAGATCGGCATCACCACCGCCGTCTCACTCACTCTCTGATATAGACCACAAACATACACAGGGGAGGGGAGGGGTACTGATCTCTCTCTTCCTTCGGTTTACATCTCTCTCTCTCTGTGGATTTGAGATCTGAGACTTTCTTCTCCATCGTTCGACTCTGTTCAGAGCTTTGATCACTCCAGGATGAAAAGAAAGAGAAGGAAATGCTTGATGTGAAGGCTGGCGAATATGACTGAACCTATTGAGACTGCTGAGACGGTTGAGACTGCATACCAAGCTCCTGACTCTCATAAATCCCATCCACCTCTTAATGAAAGAATACTTTCATCTTTGACCAGAAGATCATATGCTGCACATCCTTCCTCTTTTTGCCCCCCACTCACAGATTCATGCACTGTCACTAGTTTTTTAAATCATTATTTTATGTTTTATTTATTCTTTTTTGATCTTTACACCATCCCCCAACGTCCTCCACTTTCCATCCCACAAGCACTTTATGCTTTCTGCTTTCACCCGTGCCTATGCTTTCTGCTTTATTATTATTCTTATTATTATTATTATTATTTTTATTATTATTATTTAAAAAAAAAAAACAAAAAAAAAATAAAATAAAAAAAATATATAAAAAAAAAAAAAAAAAAAAACAACAGAGGAAGAAGACGAACTGCTACCACACTCATTTTATTCATGTTGGGGCTCACCCCGATCACCATTTTACAAAAAAAAAAAAAAAAAAAAAAAAAAAAAAAAAAAAAACAAAACAAAACATCCACACCCACAGTGGGATTTTTCTTCTCTACTCTGCAGCAGGTCTCTTCTTTTTTCCTCCGTCCTGAGCGGCCCTTGCCAGTGTTGCCTCCGTGTTTCCCACTCCACTGGGCACGATCACTCCACCCTGCTCCTCCACTACAGCATATGGCGGACCTCCAAAACGGAACATCACGGTGGCCTTCCGCTTCAGCTCCTTGTTTTCTGTCTTTAGCACACTGATCTCTGCTCGCGCATCCTTATACATGCGTTGGAGCAGAGCCAGCTGGGAATTTAAATGCTGCACCTCATTTGTCCTACTCTGCAGCCGGTTCGACAAATTTGTGACCGTCGTCATGGTTTCCACGCATGACTTCAGAGTATACTGATTAGCCTCAATATCAGTTTGCATCGCCATTTTTTGCTCCACCGACCGCATCGGAAAGTTCAATGGAGCAAAACCAGAGGTGTTTGGTTGCGGTTCACTGGCCACCGCACCATTTATTTCTCTTGTGGGCTCGTTCAGTTCTGGAAAGAGCGTGAGCAGGTTCTGGGTAACTGGACGGGAAGAAGAGGCCATGTTTTTGAGTTGCTAAGTGTTTCAGAGAAGGGTTGGTTTCCGGGTGTTTCAAGATTTGCAGAAACAAGCTCTCCGAGCGTTCAGAGGTTTCAGACTCGTATGCACAGCCTTCGCCTCAACCTTGTTTTAAATAGCCAGGGCCAGCCACGCGCATCGTGCGCCTCTTGCCGCCCGACAAACTGGCACGCCTTTTCATGGCACATCTTTTGATAAAGTGGGCACGCCTTTTGATGGCACGCTTTTTGAAAAATTGGGCGCACCTTTTGAGGATGCGATTTTATAACGGTCCGACATGACCCCATAAACTGTCCCGACATTGATTCCGGTCAGCTTCTACAATGGTCCAACATGACCCCATAAACTGTCTTCTACAACGGTCCGACATGACCCCATAAACTGTCTTCTACAACGGTCTGACACGACCACACAGTGTCTGCTACATCGGTCCGACATGACCCCGTAAACTGTCTTCTACAACGGTCCGACATGACCCCGTAAACTGTCCTGCTACATCGGTCCGACATGACCCCGTAAACTGTCTGCTACAACGGTCCGACATGACCCCGTAAACTGTCTTCTACACCGGTCCGACATGACCCCGTAAACTGTCCTGCTACATCGGTCCGACATGACCCCATAAACTGTCTTCTACATCGGTCTGACACGACCACACAGTGTCTGCTACAACGGTCCGACATGACCCCGTAAACTGTCTGCCACAACGGTCCGACATGACCCCATAAACTGTCTGCTACATCGGTCTGACACGACCATACCGTGTCTCCTATCCTGTTTTATTTATCAGTTTATTTTTCTGTTTTGTGACTCTCTCCAAACTCAAGTTGGCTAGTGCCTATCCTCCTTGAGTTTGAGGGGGGCTGTTAATGTAAATTGTAAATGTAAATTGTACTCCACCTACCACCTCCACTTCACCTAACACACTCAACTCTACCTACCACCTCCACTTCACCCCCTACCAGCACCACCACAATCTGCTACCTTCTCTTCTATATATAGGAGTTGTAATCAATATACAGATACACAGCAATCTTGTAATACATCAATCAGATATCAATAAATCAATAATACATAAATTACATATATTCTTACAGAGAGAAAGAAAGAAATTGATGTAATTGATGTCTAAGCATACCTTCAATGTTGCTGAACAATTGGCATCCTTCTCCGTGACACCACCAACCTGATTTCCTCCAAACTGCACTCACATATTTTCCTACCAAAGTTAGTTCACAGGTTTGGAGAAAAATGTCTATCTAATTCAATTAATCACCCAATCCGTTTTAAACTGTTTCTACTCATCCTCATTCCCATCTGGATTGGGACGTGTATGGAATTGGAATGACTTTTTTTCCCCCCTCAATATACATGACTAGTATAGAGAGAATTCAGATATAAAGAGAAAAACATTACACGACAGAAAATGGTAGAAATGGACAGAGAAGCATCGCACAACAAATTTTTTTTTTCTTTTCTTTCTTGAAAGAGTAAACATTGATGCAAATTGCATCTTTAAATACGTTGAATAAAACAAATGATATAACAACCGGACCATTCCAAACACACCCTCACTTCTTCCTCAGCAAACATTCTCACATAACTAGAATTGGGTGCATCTTCCTATTCCAATTACTAAATGTGAAATACAAAGTGAGCTTCTGAATAATTGAATGGAGTATTAATTTTTTACCAAAGAACCCCTAATGCTTCTACCTCTTCAGCCTGTTGTTTCTCCCAGTCCTCCCTGACTTTCCGGTTGATTACTTCAACCTGATGTCAAATACCAGAAGTAACAAGAGTATTTTGTCTTCTCTTTTCAAAGTCAAGCCTCTACAGACAAGACATCTAAAAATTAAGAAAGAAATAAAGTGGCATAGCTAAAGGTTGTGAGGAGAAATGAATATCAACCTGTTTTGAAATCCTTATCAAATTACTTATCAACCCTCGCATTCTTTCCTCCACAAACTGAAAGTTTAGTTGCAGAAGAGCTCAGCAACCATACCAGCTTTGAATAAGAACATATTATAAGTAATCATCTCACCAATGACAAGCACTGTTCGACATCCTTACTTATATTTTTAATTCCAAATTTGGATGCTGTCAAAGACACCAGAAGTCAGGACTTACTTTAAGGTGCAAGTACTAAATGCCACTAAAAAATTGCTCAATGAAACGTTAGAATGTGCACTAGTACTAACTGATTTTTGCCAATTTTCCCCGCAGAGGACTTTTCTGCAAAACCAGCATTCCTTCTTCTTCCCCTTGCACTACCCTTAGTGATAATTTTGACACTTGGCGTCCTACCAGAGATCCAGAAAATAGCTTCTCTTGCTCCTCCTGATCAAAAACATATCTCATTTACAATATTATAAGCTTCACTAGTTTTCAAGTGTTTATAATGTTCAAAAAATGGTGGACTCAACCTAGAAAAACCAAACAAAATACCATACCTCTAAATTGAGTGCACTGACAGCAGTAACATTATTAAACTGTTCAATGCTCTGATCAGAAATCATTTCAGATGTCTTTTGCCTTTTACTGTAAGAAGTTGCACAAAAATGCTGATGCTCATTGACAAAATCTCAGTCAAGGCTTTTGGAATTTGAGAGTTGAATCTTCAGAATGAAGCAACAGAAATAGAGAAGTTAAATAAACCTTGAGGGTGGTAGTAGAGTTACAAGCTCTTCTATTGGCTTCTCCTGACCACAATGTCGCTTTGAGGGCAGCTTGGCTTCAGTTCCAGGACCAACCAAAGTTTTTGTAGATGAGACCTGAGCAAGTTTTGGGTAAGAGGAGTAAATGGTGTATCATATCCAAAAATAGCATTCGAAAGTTTGTTGGATGGCAACAACTTGCAAACCAACATTTTCCATTGCACGAAAAATAGACAGAATATTTCAAAACCAGACAATGCAATAGTTATCTAAAGTGTACGGTTATGTCACAGAACCTACAGTGCTAAAGGAGAAAGGATAGATAACAAAAGGATGCAAACTTGCAGGGAATTAGTTTGTCAATGAAAAAATGCCAATATGAGTAATTGCATGAACATTATGACCAATTTACCTGAATTTGCACTTTCTTAACTGCCTCTGTAAGCAACTGACACCCCACAATATCCTTCACAAGCAGGAGAAAGTTCTCACCAGTGATTTTATTTTTCTAGGAATAGCAGTTATATCAGTCAACATTTCAACATTTGAGTATAAGGAATAGTCTAATCAGTTTATGCCTAAGTAGTGAAGCAAAGTTGATAACTAAATCTATGCAAACGACTCACCCTGAGTCTGAAAAATAACTTGTGTAGCTGTGTAGCTCTCTCATTATCAACTTGGGGAATTATAGATTTGAGCAATTCAGCAAATTGCACTCTAACTTGACACTCAGGTTGGCTACCTTTTGTGCATTTAGTATTCAACTTCTCTAGTACTGAATGTTGGTGTTGGTTGCCGAGAAACTGCTTTTCCACATCTGGGATGTTGGCAGGGTTTTCTTGAGAAACCTGGATCTATTTAGTTTGAAAGAACTGGACAGAATACTGCTCTTCCTGCCCTGGTTGCTGATCATCGATAGACTCTTTCTGTACCAAAATGACCTGAATTCCTTCATTTAGCTTCCAGTTTTTTCGTGCTGATTATCAGAATCAGCATCATGTTCAATTGTCTCCATCAGAGGGGAGAAAAGAAAAAAAAAAAAGAAAAAAAAGAAGTGATTTCACAACTGAAACTTGTTTTTTCTTTGTTCCCTTTTTTTTTTTTTTTTCAAGTTGATTTGCTTCAAAAGTAGTTAAAGCAGCCATAAAACATAATTTACTAGAATTCTCAAACAGGATTTCCAAAATATGCCTGCACAGAACGAAAGCATTCTGAAATTCCAAAACCAATGAAGTGATAACTCCTCTTGAACCAATTGTATGCCAAAATTTGTCAGAAAATCATTAATGTTCCTCCATTAATTGCCTCCGCAAATTAAGGGAAGTGCTAACTGCTGATTATACACTTCAGGTGACATGAGCATATTTCTAGTAAAAACATCAAGAAGATACTCTATATACACAATTTTTTTTATACAATATTGTTTATTACCCACTTGCCTGTAAAATCTAAGAGACCTGATTTGGGACCTAGCCCAGTTGGAGGTAGCTGTGCTAATTGCTAATGAAAAAACTTGTATTTCTATTTTTCCCAAACCAGCAATTACAGCCCTTATTGGGACTCATAAAATTCTTCATCTCTTGGAAGTTTTTCCAACATAAAAAGATGTTGTTTGGCCTCAATTTCGTTCTCTTAGGGGGAATATGTCAGACTGTAGCACTTTTAGTCTTCTCTGAATGCTTTGTACCACTCTTATGTATCTATACTATCTATACTTCATCTATACTTTGTATACTATTATATAAAGGGTATTGGTATGAATATTGTCACCGTTTGACTTTTCCAATAATACCCTTCCCACTCAATAAGTGTCATCCATTCCCACCTCATAACTGTCACATCCAATAATTGTTGCATAATTGCATCAAACCGTCCAAAATTGCTAATCAGTTTTCTCAATCGTCAAATTATCCAATAATTTAAATATAAAATTGCAAAAGCATTCTTCCTACCCTTTTAAAGACCCTTTTCACTACCCTAAATGAGTGTAACGTAATAACTAGAACCCGCCATGTGATGATAGCTCTGAAATAGTTCTTGTTAGGAATCAATCAAAATCTCTAGCATAAGAGAAAACCATTAACGTTTCGATCTTTCATTTTTTGAGCAAATTGCTGATAGAAAAGAAAATACATGGGAAAATTGAATGAATTATAAACATTTTTTTTTCCTCCCACCACAAATCCAACATATAAAGAAACATAGCACAAGACAATTTACTAGTCAATACACAAAAGCACACATGTTTCCATAATTAATCTGAACAAGCACACAACACAAGTAATGCAATTAAGTAAAATGTTGAACAAAACTGACTAAGAAAACACCTTTGACTCTCCAGAGATGCTTTCATTCATATTTTCTTGGGAAACATACACAAAGAATGCGATCAATCAAAGTAAACTACAAATAATTGAAAGATTTATAGGTATTGAATGTGCTCTCATGTATGTATATATATATATCACTATCAAATACGAATCACAGTAAATCAGTTACCCCCGTAGACCTCGAAATGAATGAGAAGAGAGAGAGAGAGAGAGAGAGAGAGGACCGCTTTCACTCTTTATATGTATCCGCACAGTTTCTTCGTACGGAAAACTGGCCATGGTGCACAAGGCTTGTTTGGTTGCATCTTTAATCCACTTCATTCGACAAAATTGTTCATTCTGTTTGAAGTCTTTTTTTAAAAAAAAATAATTTTACTATACATATTTCCTGTTAAAAATTTTACTTTAGTAGCTTTAATAGTTGATTAAATTGATCTTGGAGTCCAAAATCTGAAGTTGGTCATTATTAATCCTTGTAGTTTATGGAGGTAAGGAGGTGGGTTTGTCTTGCATGCGGCAGTCACATTTCTCTCTAACAAAAATGGCGGTGGGTTTTAATAATAGTTGGGGTTGCTGGTGGATTGTTTGGTGCAGTTAGGTCATGTTTGTTTGGGTGGACATGAGCTTGGGATTGGACTAATAGTTCAATAAAATTACTAATTCAATGTTTGATTAAACAATTAAAGTACGGACTAATTATTTTAAACTTGACTATTAGTTAAGATAGGATCCATAATCCAATAGATTTGTACCCCTAGGACTATTAGTCATGGGAATGCTAATCCAGTCCGCCCAAACAAACATGACCTTAGGGTGTAAACTCAGCTTATCGCACTCGGGTCTAGGTTTGGGTTGGTTTACATTAGATTTCGCGAGCTTTTATCAAATTTCGAGCCGATTTATGGATTAGAAAATTAGGTCAAGTTTGGCATGAGACAAAAAAAATAAAAAGTCAAAAAGTCATTATCCTATTTAAGTCACACCATCTTATTTAAGTCACATCACCTCTCTAACACATCACTTCAAACCCAACCCAAACTCAACCCATATTTCATAAAAAATCAAAAAGTGCACTTATTTAGTCTTCCCAAACTAGGCCTTAGTCTCAGATGGCATTCAAGTCACGGGTCGAGCAAGTGGATCTAGGCTTAGGTTCTAGTTTAGTACAGATCTAGGTCGGGCCTTACTATTTTTTTATTTTATTTTTTACTGAAATTTTATTTTTTATTCCATAAAAAATAACACTAAATCTTGAGTGGCCTTATAGTAGGTCGATAGGCTAGATTGTAAAATAAATGGCCGAGGCCCAAGCCCAATCCTTGGATCCCAAATTGGCTCGGGTTCAGGCCTAGCCTGCAGGCCAATTTTATAGTCCTAAGTCGAGTGTAGTATAGGAGTGTAAAAATAGCTCGTCGGTCTGAAATTTACTTGAAATCCGCCTACTGTCTGACTATGCCCGAGCCCAAGCTCGAGCTCAAGCCCTCAAGCCTGGGTTGTGAGTTTTATGGCCTAGCCCAGCCTAGCCTGAGACCTAATTTAGTGTGAAAACCCATCTTTTAATTATTCTTTAAAGAAAATTAATTAATCCACAGTCTATCTGAATTATATATTAGTGTAAAAGTTAGTTTTAAATCGACTCAATTCAATCACTAACAAGACATTATTAAAAATAATAATTTTGTGGGCGTTCAATATTTGTTGTTTATAAATTATTTTAATTAGGATTCAATATAATAACTATTCTTACTAAATACTTTAGTTAAAAATCTTAGTGTGTCAATTTTCAAAAATCCACACAAAAAAAAATAAAATTAAATAAATTTAAAAAAAATAATAATAATAATACAAACAAACAAACCGTGGGCAAACAACCCACAGCTCCTACCAAACCCACCATCCTTTATAAAATTTAGGGAAGAACTTATAAAAATTAGAGAAAGTTTGCTCTTAGAAATTGGAGAAAGGGAATGGAATGTTTTTGAGAAAATAAAATAATGGAAAGAATGAGAGGGAGAGAGAGATGTCTTCAATTTATATATATGCATGCAAGCATTCGGTGGGAAAAAAAAAAAAAAAAAAAAAGAGAGAAATCCCCAAAGCAACAAAGCTTAGTGATAGGGGAGGAAGAAGAGTAGGAGATTAAGGAAGCCAAAATTCTCAACCATTTTGTCACCCTATTACTAAGTAAGAAAACCCTCTCAATCCTCTCATTTTTTTACATAATTGAAATTTTCAGATTGTGTACATATGATACATTGTCTAAATTGTGTTGAAGATAATCTATGTTGAATCTGCCAGCATGTTGCCCGAATTTTTAGACAATTTTATACTCAAAATTTCGCGATGATTTCTTCTACAAAATTGTTGATAATGATGTCTAGTTTATCCAGAAATTTTTGGAAATAATTTTTGAGCTTTCTACGAATTTATACAAATTTTTAACTAAATCTGAAACTGTGTTGAGAAATCTGTCTTGAATCTGCCAACATGTTACCCGAATTTTTAGACAATTTTATACTCAGAATTTCGAGATGATTTCTTCTACAAAGTTGTTGATAATGATGTCTAGTTTATCCATAAATTTTTGGAAACAATTTTTGAGCCCTCTACGAATTTATACAAATTTTTAACTAAATCTGAAACTGTGTTGAGAAATCTGTCTTGAATCTGCCAGCATGTTACCCGAATTTTTAGACAATTTTATACTCAGAATTTCGAGATGATTTCTTCTACAAAGTTGTTGATAATGATGTCTAGTTTATCCAGAAATTTTTGGAAACAATTTTCGAGCTTTCTACGAATTTATACAAATTTCTAACTAAATCTGAAACTGTGAGACAGATTTTACCATGTATTTGAAAATTTATTTAAAATTCTATACTAAGCCAAATCTGGTAATTTCTAACTAGAATATGAAATTTGAGAAGTCTAGTTTCATAATAAATTTTTAGATTATGGGTTTGATCTATAAATTTAAGCATGGAATTAATGTAAGGAAATGTGACAAATCTGTGTCATAAACACCCTTAGAATTTGTTTAGAATTATTTATAAGTTATTTTTGGAAAAAGCTTTCTGAAAAATAACCATAACATGTTTATTGAGTATCCTGTAGATTGATATGAATTTTAGAGTTGTATAAGTAATGTATTTATAATTTTAATTGCAAGATATATACTCTGAAAATTTTTCTGGACAGAATAAAATCACCACTTTAATATTATGCTAGTCTAATTTTGTAAATCAAAAATTTGTGCATGTGTGTGTTTAGGGTTTAATTCTTGTATCTAAGTTATTATTTCATACTATGGTTTAAATAAATTATTTATTTAAATTCTGTACTTTTATTTAGTATTGCGTGACACATGCAATATTTTATGATTGGGAATTTTAATGAGTTGGTATAACATTATTTGTGATTAAAAATTTGAAATTATTTGTGATTAATATCAAAATTAACTGAAATGATTAACGGCATATACAAAGTTAACAATTGACGGTTAATACCAGTTGTTCGGGGTGAGTCTTGGTTTAAAGACTTTACGGAATTAAGGGCTGACGGTTAACACCGGTTGTTCAGGGTGAGCCCTGGTTTTGATAATCCTCACGTAAATTGTGTTGCGAAACTCTAAGATGGCACGGGACTTATTTGAACCCTTTTCGGTATTCGGTTTTGGAATAAGGGTGGATGTACAGGTGGCACACAGGGAGGTTGCTTACCCCTGGCAGACCGTTTCCTTGGGGCAAACCACGGATACCACTACTTGGGTATATAACTCCGGACGTGGGCATCCCTGGTAGTTACGGTTGGTAACACTTAAATATTTGACCAAGGGAGGGTTTCAAATTAACCGTTGCCATGCTTAGTGGTTGGTAAGTTAAATCTCTTTGGTGAGATTTCGAGTGTCACCTAATTTATTAAAATTACTGAAACTATTCTAATGGTTGTAATTTCTGTGTATAATTATATTGTTATCTCATGTTTAGAATATTATTATTTGTCTCTTAAAAAGAATGGTAGGTTGGTTACGTTTTCTTACTGTGTTGCAAAACTCATGGCATATATTTTGTTGCCCTGGCGTTTCATGCCAGATTATGTTGAAGAAGGGACTGAGGCTGAAATTGGAGCTGCTGCCAATATCGAACCTTGGCTGACTTAGAGTCAAGATTTTGTCAGAATAAAATCCTGTTATCCCTTGTATTATGATTAAACTATGTTGTGACGTTGTGTGTGAACTCGTAGTTTTATTTTGTCGTTGGATTTTGGCTTTGTAAGAACTTAAAAGTTCCTAACTAGTAGTTAAAATTTTATCTAGCAAGTTATTGTTATTTAAAATCTTATGACGTTTCAAAAAAAAAAAAAATTTTTGGGTGTCACGTTTAGCCATACTTTGAAGCCCACCCAAGGGCTGACTGAGGTTCAGTGTTATTTTTAAGCTATTTTAGTAAGGGGAACTTACTGATAAATCCCATGTACCAAGTTCAAGATCCAGCTAATCCCAAAACAAAACACTTGCACCAATTAGTCCAATACATTTTTAATTGTTACCAAAAAATCTTTTTTTTTTTTTTAATTTACAGACACTGTTCACATCTTACTACCGTTGGACTTCCATTTAACGGTCGCCGAAGACTCACCGGAATGTTTAGAATATTGCCGGGAAAAAAAATTAAAAACATGTTATGAAACTGTAAAATTTTACAGTTCTAAAGAATGTTATAAAACTGCAAAATTTTATAGTTTTAAACCATGATTCATTCCAGTACCAAAAAAAAATTTTGAAAATGCAAAATTTTACAGTTTTCATTGCCTGTAACTAAAACTCGAAAACTACTTGTTCAGAATTCGAAAATTTTCTCTATTAGAACAGAAAAACAGAAGTGTATAGCAGAGGAAAAAAAAAAGATCGAAGGAGAAAGGCGGATGTAGAGAGAGGATTATACTCCGATAATTATTTTTTGTTTAGATCTAGCCAAATTTGATGTAGATCTACTCAGATCTGATCAGATCTAAATAGATCCACTCATCTTCTTCGTCGGAAATATATATCTTCGCCGTCGGTGAGAGTGAAATCATGAGTTGATTTCGATGGTTGGCAGTTATCAGTGAACCCCGATCAATGGAGAAAGACATGAACACTTGCACCATCGTCTATGACGAAGACGATGAGTGAAAAATGTAGAAAAAAAGAAAAAGAAGAAAACGTAAAAAGGGAGGAAAAAACCAGAGAGATGGAGGAAAGGACTTTTGGATGTACCCAAAAAGTTATGGGATTAAATGGTGTCCACATGTTCCACATGGGACCTGTGGGTAATTTCCCCTTTTAGTAAAAAGAAATTAAAAAAACCTATTGGGCCTGTGCCCAGGCCCAAGACTCAACTTAAGGCCTGAATTTTCCTAGGGCTTGGGCTTGGGCTTGGGCTTGGCCGAGATTTCATACGAGTAAGTTGCCTTAACTTAATTTTTGACAGGAGCATGCGAGGTGCGAAGGTAGGCTGACTCGAACCTATATCCGAATAGGTTGGACCAAGCTAAAATTACACTCCTAATGGAATGGAAATATGTATATGATAATGAGTTGAGTCTACATCAATGTTCGATTTTAGGTGAGTCAACTCAACGAGTTAAGTTAATGGAAGAAATTGTTGTAATGTCTAAAATGCCCCTAAGAAATAAATGGACATGTATTTGTCACTCAAAAGTTAATTGACCGTTTCTTATTGTACTTAATTGACACAAAATAAAAAAATTTAAGATAACAAATATTGCAATTAAAACAAGGAGGATCTATGAATCTAAAAAAAAAAACCAAGGAGGATCAAAATGAAACTCGAGTGAAACTACGAGGATAAGTTTGCCTAAAAAGAGTCTAAGAAAACAAGAAACATAAATCTAAAGTAAAACAGGGACATAAGAGCAAATGAAGAATGGAAGGCAGGCAGGTAACAAACATGAAAATTCACATGAGGCAAAGTGTAATTATGCAAATATCGAAGGGTTCAACGGCAAAAACAAGTATAACGTGTTGCATAGAATGGACACGTGGTTGAAAGAGGTGGCATACCTTTACACGTGTTAAAAATGTAAAGGCTGCCTAAACTACTGGAGAAACTTCAACTTCATTTGCCTTTTGAGGACTTGACAGAAACTTCTGGAAGAGTTTGAGCTGTGCAATGTGTACTCTCAACTTAGCGTACTCGCAGGTATTTACCCTATTTTTTCATTCTTTGATTTATTTTTTCTTTTAATTTTTGGTAGGGGCACTCGCAGGTGATGGAAGGAAGGTGAAAGTGAAAAGACTGTGATTGAGACTCCCTCAATCACCAACCCCCACCAGCTCACACATACGTGGCGAGTGGTGATTCGAGGAAAAGAAAAAAAAAGAAAAGAAAAATTGGCCAATTAAAAAAGAGAGAGGGTCAAAAGGGGTGAGAGAAAGGGGGTCTTAATCATTTTTCAAAGTGAAAATTGTTGTGGGTGGTGGCAGTGGTGATGGTAGTTTGGTGATGGGAGTGAGAGTGTCGGTGGTGATATGGTAATATTAATAAAATTTTAGTTTAAAAAATATGTTGATTTTTATAAGAAAGTAAATTTGTTTTCTTATAAATTTTTTTATTAATTTTTGTTTTTTATTGTATTAAATGTCAGAAAATATGAAAAATTATTTTAAACAAATATTTTCTACCTAAATAAATACCGTGTTAGTTTCGTTTTTCATATATTTTAAAAATAAAATATTTAAAGTTAAAAAAACATTTTTCATGTCATTTTTTTATAAGAAAAATTAGTTTTTAAAAATTCAAAATAGCTTTTATAGTATTTTTAAAAATTTAATTGTTAAAAAAAATTAATTTAATTTATTTTTTAAAATAAGCTTCTAAATATTTTAAAAATTTATTGGTTATGTTTTTGAAGAAGAAAAAAAAACAACATTTTGCCATTATATTTGGAAGGTGAAATTATGCCAATCTCATGCATGAATAGTGGGGGGCATTGCTCCACTGATGTTTGGAAATTTATATTTTTCATAGGTCTTATTAACAGTAGTATAATGTTAAAAAATTAAATTTTATTGCACATTTTACAAAAAATTATATTCAAATCCCAAAACGAAAAGAGTATTTCCTAGTTAGTACCCTTTCAATATACCTTGTTGATGACATATTAAAATATTTTCTCATATAGGCCGTATTTGTTACGTCAAAAGATAAACAGAGATAGCAATGCGGTGAACTATTATTTTTTAATAAATAGTTTATTAACTATTTAGCTAAAAATAATATATATTCCATGTTTGTTTTGCCATTTAATTAGATGTTTGAAAATGACTTATCTATATATATTTTTTAAAATTCAAAATTATTAAGTACAATATTTAATTTGTCCCTACTAAAATTTTGGATAACATTAATTTTACTAATAGTTTGCCATTTTCCCCCCAATTTCCCACAAGATTTTATTCCCAAATTATTTGTTTTAATTATCAAATAAAAAAAACTTATAATTTTCCATGATTTTTGATAGAATTTTGCATTCATTACAAATCTAAAAATCTGACCTTACTTATATTTTGGAAAAATTATAAAAAATAAATAAATAAACATAATTTGACCTTTGTAACAAAATAAATTATAAACTTTGTCAATTTAAATTCTAATCGTTTGATTTGTTTTTAATTTAAATTATCAACCTAACTCCATTAAATAAAACCAACTTAAAAATAATATCTTAGTCATTAAACTAATATAGGTGTACATATAATGTCTAAAATATATTTTTTCATTTAGTTTAATAGTTAAAATACATTTTTTCGTCAATAAAAATAAATAAATAATTTAAATTAAAAATAAATAAAAAATTTATGACTTAAATCGATCAAATTATAAACTCAAAGACTTATTTTATTATATGAGTTAAATTTATTATTATTATTTATAATTTCTATTATTTAAAGTTAAAAGGGCAAAAAAAATGAAAGAGATGCGAGTATGCATTCATTCCATACTCGAGAAAGTGGTTACCAACCATAATATTTTAAAGGACGGAGCCCATTTCATATTTTCCCACCTCCTTCACGCATTTCCTGTTTCTCTCTCCTCCCCTCTATATTTTCTTCTCTCTCTCTCTCTCCCTCTCAGAAAACACAAAAAGCAAGCAGATTCCAGATTCTAGAGGGAGAGTAAGAGAGGGAGACAAAGATGAGCTCCAATTTCCTCAGAAATGGCAGCAAAAGCTTCCACTCCATTCGCAACCTACTTCTTCAAAGACATTCAATCGCCGACTCAGCCAAAGCTCCGATTCTCCACCGACAACTACAACAACAACAGCAACAATCAAGGGTTTATGCTCGATTTCCACATTCATTTTGCCCAAAAACTAGAGCGCTCGAGCGCTATTCTTCCACTACATTCTCTTCGTCCTTTTCATCTACTGTTTCGTCGTCGCCGAAGATTGGGATCGTTGGGTGGTATTTGGGGATGGTGAAGTCTCGCCCTATTCTCACCAAAAGCATTACCTGTGCCTTCATTTATACATCTGCTGATTTTTCATCTCAGGTATTTAAAAGAAAAACTCCCCATATTTTGTTATCTTTTCCTAGAATGTGGTATCCTGGTAAAGAATATTCTCTAGCTGCTTTAAACATATAATAAAGACGGTGGGTTTAAACTTAAATAGAGGATTGGGTGTCAATGCATTTGGTAAATTGTTACTCATAGGAGCAATAGGCAGCTGAATAGTTCAGTAACTCAACAACTGAATGTCTTAAACAGAATCAATTTTTGTATTTGCCTAGAGGGGTGAATAGTTGCTTTTGTTTTATAGGTGGGTTGAATTTTAATTTTAATTTTTTTTGATTAGGTAAGTTATGAGAGAAAATAAAAAAAAGATTGCAAATTTTTTTCCCCTTTTGTTTGGATAGATAAGAGAGAAAAGAAAAGAAAAGTCTCTCATATCTTATTTAGTTAAGCTACATAAAAGAAAAGAAATGATATAATGTTATATTACCAAATTAATCTTTTATGTAGGTGTTAGTCTTTTTATTTGTTCTATATTTAAAATGGTAATTTTGGTGTTCTAGTAAGTAGAGAGATTGAAAATAAAAATTGAAAATATGGGTTATGAGAGAATTGTGTTCTTTCCATTTCTCTCTTTCTCATATATGGTAATCCAAACAAGTGATTGAAATCCATTTCTCTCCATTTCATTTCTTCTCTCCAAATCACTCAAACAAAACGAGCGAAGTGAGTGAAATGTTACTCATAGGAGCAATAAGCATCTGACTAGCAGAGTAACTCAACAACTGAGTGTCCTAAACAGAATAAATTTTTTGTATAGTGAAGGACTTGTTTGTGCCTAGAGGCCCCTGAAATTAAAAGTTCTGTTTGAAATCTGTTTACCTTGGTTTGTGGATAGGTATGCAAATACACAATGTATGTGCGGAGTTCTTAAGAGAAATACTCAAACAAGAATTTCACTCATAATTTACTCACCAAATAGGTCCAATACATAGTTTGCGAAAGATGGGTTTCAACTTTCAAGTAAGATAAAAGTAAGCCAATTTTCCTTAGGCTTTCTCCCTCAAAGTGTGCAGCCCTCTACAGCATACATCAACAATTACAAAAATCAGTGTTTTGACCTAATTAGGCAAATTTCTGTACGTGCACTTGAGCCTCTTTGGCAGGCTGCAGACGCACAGCTACTGGATTAGAAAACTAACATCCAGAGTCCCACACCCAGGGCCTGCTCGAGCACAGGTGGAGCAGGAATCAGGACCTTACAGGAGTTATTTCAAAAAATAAAAGACACCTTTCCTCTTAACTGAAGTTGAACCCACTTTAGGCAATCCTATCTGTAGTTGAAATGCCGAAAGTACCATCCCATTTGAGCAGCCTTTGGCCAGACGTTGATCTAGCCTCGGAAAACAGACCAAAGTCATGTTTTGGAAGGAAAATCCAATTCTATGTGTATCGAGACTCAAGAAAGGTAAGTAATGCAATTTAAAGAACAAGTGTTCTAAACTAATGCATCATACTTATGCATATATATACCTGATGATATAATGGAGTAACGTCAGTAGATCTGGGCAAATATTCAAGCCTGAAATTTTCAGTTTCTCAACTTAGTCTACTAACCCATTATGATGCATTCCCAAGTGCAACACAATAGACTAAAGTTTTATCAATGCAATTGGTTTATGAGGAACTCTTGCAGTTAACAGTCAGACTAAATATATTTGCTTTGAAAACATAATGGACCTGTTACCCTATTTAATCTTTACTGTGGCTGGAAAGTTCAATTGCAATCATTAAGATCATGCACAATTATTAATGTAAAGAAGCTGCGGTTGTTGATCTATTTGACATAAAAGAAGGGGCTGAAAAACCTGAGAAGCAGCTTCTAGTCTGAAGGTAATCCTTTTGTGGAAATAATGCTGGAACTTATGTTTTCTCATATTCTATCTTGAACTTTTCTTTTATTCTGCCCCCCACCCTACTCTCCCTCTTTTTCTCTTTGCATCTCAAAGGCATCATCTTCTACTACTTATTTACAATACCATATATTTTTGTTTAAACTGTGTGGGTACTTGTATCAAGCTCAATACGTGGCAAGCCCTACAGGTGCCACATCACCAAAATCCCACCTACGTGGCAGACCAATAAGGCACCACGTCTGGCATGTCATATGGCGAGCCCTATGGCCGCCATGTGCCAAGGCAACCAAAACTATATGCTTAGCCTAAGCAGGAGTATATATACAAGCCCAAATATATCTAGATATGAAGAGCCCTGCAACAGGTAGCACCATGGCCCCTTCATACCTCGCTCCAAGGCCAAATTACAATACAATCAGCCCCCTGCTCACTTGGACTTGGATTGATAAACAATGGCTCTCCTAAACATTGAGATAGGCCTGCGGCCCATTCTCCTACTTGATCGCTCAGAAACGAGCCCCTCTCTTAAACATTGAGCTAAGCCCGCGGCCCATTCTCCTACTTGGTCACTTGGAAGCGAGCCCTTGGCTCTCTTAAACACTAAGGTAGGCCCTGGAACATTTATCTACTTGGATGCCTGGGTTAGGAGCAGGACCCAGGCACTACTGCTCGGGATCATCAGAGGATACTGGACTGGCGGCTGAGGTCATGGGATCGTCCAGATGGTTGTCTTCTTGCTAAGACAACTCCATCTCGACCAGGCTTGGAGAAGAGGCAACAATGACCTTACATTCATGTCATCCGATGCATATACGAAACATTACTTTTTGCCTGCCATGAAACGTTGCTCTCCGCCTGCCAGCAAGCCACAGACGGCAGAAGGGCTTATATCACTTCTGGCAGAGTTGAGGAGAACGAGCCACCTGTCAAACAGTTCGCTTGGACTCTAATACTCCTGTGGCCTATATAACGTATCGTATATGCAGCGAGACACAACAATAACAATACAACCAAGTCTCGTGCTTAAACACTCTCTCATACTTTACATTAGTGTTCAAAGGTCTATCACTGCCAACCTCTCACTCTCCAAGCTTGCCTTGACCTCCTCTCCACCTTCGGTGATCTCAGGCCATTGAAGTGCCTACCATCTTCCCAGAGGTCAACGACTGATCGCCTCTAATCTCTATCACCCACATTATACTCTGCTGGGGAAGAGTGGTGCTCGCTTCACATGGCGTCCAAAAAGAACATTGGAACTGGAATAGCAACATCCCAAGGTGGCGGTAGGGAGACCCTGGCGGAGACCTCGGAACACAACTCCGGCGGCTCTCCAGAAGAACAATCCTCCCAACCGGTCATAGCGGACCAACTATGTGCGTTGACTGAGAGCATCACCTCTCTGCAACAGAACCAACAACTCTTAATGGACGCCTTACTAGCCTTACAAAGGGCACCTACACTTCCATCATCGTCTAACCCTCTTTCAGCATCACAAAATGGCGCTCCGCCATTAGCCCAAAATGGCTCGGAAGCCAACCTCGCTACGCAAAACAACTTGCGAACCCAGGCAGGAAGACAAACGGTCGCCCCGCTCCCTCCGTCAGCTCCCAGCCAAATACCCCCACCGCAGGTTGGATCCATTAGCGGAGCTCCCACCGCAGTGACTTCCACTAGCTCTCTTGCTCTCCCGGTGGATCAGAACCCTTCCCAGCCATTAACATTGGAAGTAGTAAAAGAGCACATACACAGTCTACTTCAGACAAACAAAGGTCACATCCCTGCCTCCCCAGAATTGGACCTCCGTCCCCCTTACCCTATTCACATCGCAAGTCTTCCATATCCGGCGGGGTACACAGTACCCAAGTTTGTTCGCTTTGACGGACGAAAAGGGAATGCCAGGGAGCATGTTTCACGCTTTCTTGACGCCCTTGGAGCTCACCGAGAGGACCGAAACCTCCGCATGAGGGAATTCTCCAAATCCCTCACAAATCGAGCATTCTCGTGGTATGCTAACCTCGCTGCTGGCTCTATTTCTTCATGGGAAGACTTGGTAAAAAAGTTTTATATCAAGTTTTTCTACGTTGAAGAAAGGTTAACCACCCTTCACCTTATGAGGGAAACACAACGACTTGGGGAGGACATTCTCGTTTACGTCCGCCGTTTCAGGAAAAAAGCAGTAGACATTCAAGACCCGATGGAAGAACACCAACTGGTGTCATTGTGCATTGAAGGAATGCTCACGACTTATAAACTCCAGCTAGTCAACCACCACTTCCCTGACTTTTCCGCTTTATGTGCTGCGGCCCGAAACATAAGTGAAACAATAAGATCAGGGGCACGAATGACAGCACCACAACCCTACTCATGGCGACCAACAGCACCTCAACCTTTCTCATGGAGGCCTAACCGACGCAACCACGCTGTGTATGCAGCCAAGGGCTCCTCTTGGGAAGAGAAGACCCGTAGGCAAAAAAGAGAAAGTTCGATCAAATTCCCCCACCATTACCTATCTCAGTGAATGAAGCACAGGCACTCCTCAACGCTTGGTTAGAAGATGGAAAAGTTCACCTCCCCGAGCCAAGGCAACCTGTTAACAAAAAGGATCAAGCGCGGGCAAATTATTGCATATACCATTGTTCCGTTAAACATCCTACTACGGAATGTTGGGCACGCAGATCCCTAGTTCAAAAAATGATGTCTGAAGACGCTTTGGAGCTACCTCGCCAAACAGAAGATGTCTTGAAAGATCCTCTCCCGCGCCATAAGGATAATGGTAAGACGGTCATGATGCTTTCACATTATGACGAGATGGAAGAGCCAATGGTGTGCGAGCTCGCTGAACTCCCAGCTCCCACTTGTTCGGATTTTGAGACCAGACGGGTGATAGCACTTAAGAAATCGACAAAGTTCAAGTGGTTCTTCGACCAATTCGGCCTGTCTGAAGCAACACGCTTTGAAGCCACCAAGGCCTTTTTAAGACTTGCAGAGCAGAATGGTGAAACGTGCATGAGTGTAAGCGGATCAGTAAGGAAAGTATTTTGGGATAACTCCTTGGCAATAACCTTTTCCGAGGCCGACAAACAAGTACCATTTCCACATAACCGTCTCCTCTACGTCCCAGTATTCATCAATGGGATGGAGTTTCAAAGAGGATTCATGGATGGAGGAGCTTCACTCAATGTGATGCCTCATTTTACTTTCCAGGCAGCCGGGATCCCACAAAAGCACTTAGTTAGACAACCCATCTCCATCGCCGGTTTTGGAAGCCAAAAAATTAAAACCATAGGTCATGTCCAGTTAGACTTAGCAGTGGGACCAATTCGCTCTACTACTAAGTTTCATGTTATAGAAGCAGAGACGACCTATCAGGCTCTTCTAGGGAGAACTTGGCTTCACAGATATGCTGCGATTTCGTCCACTTACCATCAATGTGTCAAAGCAATCTACAACAATGAGGTAGTAGCCATAGCTGGCTCTCAAAAGCCTTTTCGAGTAAATGAAGCTCACATGGCAGATGCAGTATTTTACAATCATGTCGATGAAGATGAACCTCCTTTGCCACTTCGAGGAACTCTTATACCTGACTGGGATGACCTCTCTGAAGAAGGTTCATCACCACCTCGTAGAAAGACATTCACCAAATCAGAGCCCTCAAGAAAGCTCCCTAAAGTCACCAGGTTTCAAACAAGAGATGGCAGAGTGGTATACAGTTTATGATGGTGCGAGGGGTTGGCAAATGTTACCAATGCCGACCCCCAGCTAGACGACGTAGCAATTGTCCATCGTGAACTAAGTGGAGAAGATCACTGTTGCTACACCTTGTTTGTGCTGACCCAACGCCTGCCAATGGCAAAGAATAAAAAAAGTAGAGACAAGAAGAGCAGAAGGAGAAAAAAAGCTGTGGCTTTTCCAGTAACAGATAAACACTCTGACAAATCCTATTGTCCTGCGGTAACTCATATGGATGGAGCTGAAAGCTCAAAAGTTAAACCCCTCGCCAAGGCAGCCATTTCATCTCCTAACTAGGTCCCCGCCAAGCAAGATGGATTGCAAGAAGTCCGTTCTGCTCCAGAGTGTTTACAGGATGGCCCTCGGCCCCAAAAGCAAGAACTGGAAGAAATCAACATAGCCCCCGAAGGAGAACCCAGATGTCCTATCTTCATTTGCAAAGATCTTCCAGCAGAACAATGGGGGCCCCTCATCGAGTTGATCAAGAAGTATTCGGACGTTTTCGCGTGGACATATGAAGAAATACCAGGATTAGACAAAGATGTTACCATGCACCGTTTGAATGTCATCCCCCTGGCTCGCCCAGTCAAGCAAGGAGTAAGATTTTATAAGCCCGAGGTGGAGCTCAACATCAAGGACGAAGTGGTGAAGCTGCTTGGAGCAGGGTTTATCAAACCCATCCAACATCCCACCTGGCTTTCTAGTATCGTCCCAGTTATCAAAAAGAATGGTCAAATTCGAGTGTGCGTCGATTTCAGAGATCTAAACAAATCTTGCCCCAAAGATGAGTTCCCACTCCCAAACATAGATACCTTGATTGATTCAGCGGCGGGGCACCATATGTTCTCATTCATGGCTGGCTTCAGCGGCTATAACTAGATCAAGATGGCCCCAGAGGATGCCCCAAAGACAGCGTTTCGCACTCCTATAGGTAACTTTTTCTATATTGTAATGCCTTTTGGATTAAAAAACGCAGGAGCAACATACCAGAGAGCTATGACAGCCATCTTTCATGACATGCTGCACAAATCCTTGGAATGTTACATTGATGATTTGGTAGTGAAATCCAAGGAGGAGACCAGTCACCTTAGAGACCTTCAAAGAGTCTTTGAACGCTGTAAGAAATACAGACTCAGAATGAACCCGCTTAAATGCGCATTCGGAGTCACTGCCGGCAAGTTCCTTGGCTGCACCGTTCATCGCCATGGGATAGACCCCGACCCAGCAAAGGTCGCCGCCATCACAAATATGCCACGACCAACCAGTCTGGATGAGTTGAGAACCTTCCTTGGTCAGGCATCTTACTTGAGACGGTTTATCCCAGCTATGGCCAAAATAACACAACCCTTCAATTCATTACTAAAGAAGGACGTCAGGTTCATTTGGAATGAGGAGCACCAACAAGCATTCGAAAAAGTGAAGTCAGCTTTAATTTCCCCTCTCTCCATGATTCCTCCTCAGCCGGCAAGGCCCTTACTCCTCTACATCACTTCCACGCCAAAATCAGTTGGAGCTCTGCTCGCCCAGGAAATTGACGGACTCAAACGACCCGTGTACTACATAAGTAGAGTCGTCCAAGGAGCTGAGATCCGATATTCCCCCATTGAGCGGCACTGCCTCGCCCTAGTCTTTACTGTTAAAAAGCTCCGCCATTACCTTCTTTCTTATCCCATCCATCTCATGACCAGAAGCGATCCCATCCGCTTTCTCCTCACTAGACTAGCGCTCTCCGACAGGCCAGCTCGCTGGCTCCTATCATTAGCAGAATATGACATCACTGGCAAAGCTCCCAAGGCCATCAAGAGTCAAGCACTTGCCGACCTCTTGGCTCACTTCCCTAGTGGAGAGCATGAACCACCTTCGGACGAATTGCCAGGAGATGAGTTCCAAGCAGCCGAAGTAAACACCGAAGGAGAATGGAGTTTGAGTTTCGATGGATCATCCACCTCTAAAGGGGGAGGAGCTGGAATAGTCCTTATTTCCCCAAATCAAACTGAAGTCAATTTGTCATATAAACTGAATTTTAAATGCTCTAACAACGAGGTGGAATACGAAGCCCTGATATTAGGGCTTATGGCAGCACTCCACCTAGGAGTAAGTCTCCTATGTATCAAAGGCGACTCTAATTTGGTGGTCAAGAAGACCAATGGGGACTATGCTATTAAAGAGCCCCCTTTAGCCTCGTACAGAACCATTGTCCAAAGGTTGACAGATAAATTTGACATGGTAAGGATAAAACACGCTCCTCGCTTCCACAATCGACACCCAGACGCCCTTGCTACCTTGGCTTCTAAAGTAGAATTTGCGGAAGAATCAACTAAGATAGAAGTGCTGAAGCGCTCCATGCCGTGCTCGGTAACAACTATTTTTCCTGAAAAAGAACCCGCCGACTGGAGAGCCCCAATCATCGATGAGCTCCGCGCCTCCTCAAGTAAACTACCTTTGTGCGAAATCAATCACTTCACGATTTACCAAGGAGTCCTCTGCTACAGAGGGCCTGGGGGTCTGCTAGCACGATGCATCGACTTTACCGAGGCCAAGTCTAAGCTAGAAGGGGTTCACAATCGTTCTTGCGGAACAGGAGACGCGAGCCTCTACAGAAGGCTACAACGACAGGGATATTATTGGCCTACTATGGTCAAAGAAGCAGACAACCTTCAGGGAAGGTGCACCAAATGCCAGGAATTCCCTCCAAAAGCTGAATGCAATTTCGCAGAAATCACCTCCGACTGGCGTCAAGTGTATATAGATTACCTCAAAGAAGCATCATTGCCGCTAGATCGCTCTACAGCTGCAATAATCTAGAAGCGAGCTTCGAAATTCTTTTTGCAGGAAGGGCAACTTTTCAGGCATGGCTTTGACGAGAAGCCTTTACGCTGCTTATCGGGAGCAGAAATCCATAAAGTTTTAGAACTTGCTCATGGGTCGGAGCACCAAGGCGGAGCCAAGCTATTCCAACATCTTTTGCATATAGGTTATTATTGGCCCACCATGGATGCGGATGCTAAAATATATGCCAAACGTTGCAAACCTTGTCAACTCCATGGTAACCTTATTCACGCACCAACCACTGATCTGCATAGTTTGAGTTCACCATGGCCTTTCCACACATGGGCTATGGATCTTATTGGCCCCATCTCTCCACCGTCAAAGGGACACATATGGATCGTAGCGGCCACGGAGACTTACACTAAGTGGGTAGAAGCCATCCCCCTGAAGAAGGCAACAGGAGCCGCTGTCTCCAATTTCATTCGAGAATTCATTATATGTCGTTTTGGTATTCCTAGAGTAATCCTGTCAGATAATGGGACCCCTTTTGTCAACTGCCAAGTGGGGAAACTCTTAGTCTCCTACGACATCACACACCATAAATCAACGCCTTACTATCCCCAGGGCAATGGACAAGCTGAAGCAACCAAAAAAACACTCCTTAGAATCCTTTCAAGGACTCTCAAGGATTGTCAAAGGGACTGGGCACATGTGCTTCCAATGGCGCTCTGGGCAAACAGAACTTCCAAAAGAAGACCAACTCAAATGACCCCATTTTCGTTGGTATATGGCACGGAAGCCGTCCTTCCAATGGAAATTGCCATACCCTCAGCTCGCATGGCCTTCCGAAGTGGAACAAGCCCGTACTCTAGACCGTCAGAGTTGGAAGTCCTTGATGAAAGAAGGGACAAGGCCCAGACTAATCTTAAAGTTTACCAGAGCCGTATAGCTACAGTTTATGATACTCTGGTACGTCCAAGACAGTTCCATGAAGGTGATTTAGTATTACGGGCTGCACCTCACGTCATGAGGGAAACATCAACCCACAAGTTCACACCCAAATGGCAGGGTCCTTATGTAGTAAGGGAAGTCAATGAAAATGGGTATTACAGAATTTCTGACTCTCAAACCCTCCTGAGCCCTATCAATGCGAAATGGTTAAAGGCTTACTATCCTTAGAAATTACTCATTGCTATATAATTTCCACACTTATTCTAACTATAATCACAATTAATAAAAGATTACGCTTTAACTCTAAAGTCAGCTCCATTAAGTAGTTGAAGATTTTCAATTACAAAAAAGAAAGGGAGGCCCAAATCTCCAACATACAAAAAAGTTTTAGGCTATAAAGTTATCATATGCTATAAAGCTATCATATGCTACAAAGCTATGATCCAACTAAGTCAAGTCTTTGGAACGGTGATCTTCTTCTTCTTCACCCGCCAATCTTGCTTCAAGAATCGTTTTCTTTTCTCTCAAGCTAGAAGTCGCCAATTCTGCTTCATTCAAAGCTTTCTGTGCTCGCTCAAAAGATAGCTTACGTTCCTCCTTCACTCGTACAGCAACAACCAAAGCCTTATCTACCTCGCCTAGCTCAGCCTCAATCATCCTCCTCCTGACCTTGGATTCAAGAAGAGATAACCAATCATCCAACCAACCCACCTCCAATCTGTTAATCCGGTCATCACGAAATTCGCCCAAAACAGCACATTGGGCCAACACCTCATCAAAAGAAGTTGTCTGTGGGGATAACTTGTAAAGCTCCTTAAGGAATTCTCCAAAACCATCCAAAAAATAAGTCCGAAGATAAGAGCTACCCAAGTGCATGAAAGTGGTCGGTTTATAATGAAGAACAAAGAGCAGTCGAGGAATTAACTTTGCTTTTACCCCGGCAAACACCACAGCTGGATCCAGTAGTTTTTCCTTCCCATCGATCCCTTTAAGAACCACACTGCCACGGGGAAGATAAATAGGAGAAAAATCTCCATCAGTAGCATGAATGAGGGAATAATCTCCATCAATAGTTGGCAGTGATGGCCTTTGAAGGCTACCCCCAATATCACTAGCACCTTTCTGAATGAAGCCAAACAACTCGCGTACGAGCACACCACCCAAGTTTGCACCAGCTGAAACAATAGGCAAGTTGATTCCAACTTTGGAGCCCGAAGGAATGGTGGGCACATTACTTTCTAGGCTCACAGAGGTCGTAGAAGCATGTAAAGAAATGGGTGCAGAAGAGCCAATGCCACACGACAAGCTCACGGATGTACTCGCATCTCCAACTCGTGAGCTAAGCACATCGCTATGTGAAAAATTACAACCACCTTCAAACAAGCGAGCAATAGGGACACCACCTCCAATCTTGGCCCGCAAAGGAACCAATGCATCCCTAGAATTTGGTGTATCCAACAAAGAAGGCCTAGCACTAACCATGTCACATCCAATATCATCTTCAACATCGTCTTCAACATCATCCCTTGCCCCCATAACCTCAAGACTCTGATCCGAACCCTCTTCATCATCCTCTGAATTTTCTACATCGTCCTCAGCACCTATGGGCAAGACTTTATGCCGCGCCAATTTTATCTAACACGCGCCAGCCGCCCCCTGCAAACAACACAGGTATTTTAATACAAACGTATTGGAAACGCCACAAACTCACAAATAATTCCAAAATACAAAATATGAGTTTACCTGTGACGAATCAATGGTGTCAGTCGAGCAACCCCTCGCTTGGCAGGCAACCCTGGTTTTAGTAGGCGGATCCATACCTCTAATCTGTGGAGGTACTCTCCCAGGCACTGGAACAAGAACGGAGGAAGGGGGTGGCCTTTTACGCTTGGCACTAGAAGGTCGGTCAGGAGAAACTATCTGGGTTTGTTCCAAAGCAATAGTCACCTTAGATAAGCGAGCCAGTGGGCTGAGTTCCCCCCTATCTGCAGTTGACAAGCCCCGCTCTCCGCGAGCCATACATAACTCAAGGTCATCAGATGGAATGAGCTCAACGTGGACAGGATCAAGATAGCTACTCAAGAAAGCCCGAAATAATGCAAGATTGCATCTCCAATACTTCCTCCAACTAGGGGTGGTTTCGCCAATTCTACCCTTACTTGCTAGCACAACTCGCCCCCGACGCCTTAATTCTTCTGAAAGAAAAAAGTATACATATAATTGCATACAGTCGGCGGCTGAAGGTATAGGAGAAGGAAGATGTTGAGGAACCCCTTGGTCCAAACCAAACTGTCGAGCAATCCTTAAAGGATTATAGGCCACCACATCGTATGTGCCATCCAGAAAATAAGGTAAATACCCAGAAACGGTGCTAAGAACCATCACTGAATCCGCATCCCCCAAATAAGACACACCTGGCTCGAGAACAAGCTCGCAATCATCTAGGCGGTAGGCAACGGTAGAAGATACTCCACAAACTGGCTTGACATAAGGATGAGCAACAAACTTGTCCTCAAAATCAAAAATGCTGGCCAAACTCCCCTGTACACATCCCTCAGCCCACCTAGCAGAACGCTGCTCACTTTCTTCAATAGAAACACCTTTGGCATAGGGGCCAACCTAGGAAATCTCTCATACAAAAACAACTGCAGAAAGGTAGTAGGGAGGAAGCTGGTAACATCGTATCGTCCTTTGGAACGATCAACACCCTCCTAATACATATCTAACCTCCTATACAGCCCCCCTAGAAATAAAGGAGCCAACGGAATCGGACGGCCGGAAACAAGAATGGCAACAAGAGGAAAGAGCTCATGGCAAATACCGTCTTGGGGTCTACCCATCAAGACGTACCGCGACAACCAATATGTAATGAAAGTAGCTAAATGCTCAATACTCTCCCACTTGTCCCCTTCCATCCCTGGACCTATGAATCCATCCTCTGCATTTCCTTGCACCTGATGGCTAAGATCTTGAAACCAATATCGAAGCCATCCCCCGAAAGTGTTTTTTGGTCGTTTTCGTGATCGAGATGTTACTAACACTTTATTTTGATAACAACTCAATAACTTCCCTGCCGGTGCCACGGCCTCCTCGAATCTCCCAACAATAGCCATCTGGCTAAGGGACAAACTTCCTACGCTAGGATTCGCTAATCCAAGGTGCTCTAACCCCGTCAAGATAGCCACATCCTCTAGAGTAGGCGTCGTCTCGCCCCACTGCGCAATAAAAGTATGAGAACTTGAACTCCAACGTGACAATGCGAACCCCAGCCAAGATGGCTCCCATCTAATCCGCATACACTGACAAATAGTAGTAGCAATCTTAGCCCTAGTAAGCACCTCACAATATGAGGGATGGCGAAAGATAGCTGCACTCCACACATCGAAGTCATCTTTGGGCCCCGTATGATCCTCAAAAGCCGGAAAAGAATAAGGATAAGTGCCCCTTTCCACATGAAAACGTACAACAGACTCTGGAGGAACAAAAGCTTCAACCCCTTTCTCTGGCTCAACCCCACCAAGAAGAAAATCAGTTGGGCCCCTGCCATTGTCATCAAATAAGTCCACCCTCGCCCAAAACAAATCCCTGACACCAAAGAAAGGTGCCCTACACCAATATTCTGCTGGAGGGACGATTGGAGGATCCGCGTCCTTTTTGGCCTTAAAAAGATTTTTCTTGGATTTACCCTCTTGACTTGGAAATGCCAGAAGAACCTGCTAGTGATTGTTGCGCGCTGCGACGGGACACAACACTTTCTCCTTTTACTTTAGCCATATCACAAAAGCTCGCCTTTCCTACATCAACACAAGATTTACAAATCAGAAATGTCATTCACTTTTGAGGTGCATTTTATGAGGCACTATTTTGAGTTAGGCCTTCCGCTCGCAATTCACCTCTCCCTCACCTTCCAGGTATGTTTCTATCCATTTCTTATGTCTTTATCCCTTTCATTAATAAAAAATAAATAAAATAAAAAAAAGAAGAAGAAGAAGAAGCTATTTGGAGTTAGGCCTCTTCCCCTCGCTAGGCTTCTATCTCTCGCATCCCTCACTAATTTTCTAATTATTTCCACCGGGAAAAAAAAAAAAAAAAAAAAAATCACCATATTTTTAGCTAGCCCCTTTCCCTCGCACAACCAAGCCCATCCCTTGCAACTCTCCTCACCCCTCGCATGTAACCCTTCTCACCCAAAAAAAAAAAAAAAAAAAAAAAAACCTCGTATAATCCATCCCTCGCATAGCCCCTTTCCCTCGCATAGCCCTTCTCACCGAAAAAAAAAAAGCTCTTTCCCTTGCTAAGGCTAAGGCACTATTTTGAGATACCCATTTCCCTCGCATAACAAAATCCATATTTTGGATAGCCCTTTTTCCTCGCATAACAAAACCCATATTTTGGATAGCCCCTTTCCTTTCATTATTTTCTTTTCATTTAAAAAAATAAAAAAAAAAAAAAAAAAACTCATATTTTGAGATACCCCTTTCCCTCGCATAACAAAACTCACCTTTTGAGATACCTCTTTCCCTCGCTAAGGCTAAACCCTTTTTAAGATAGCCCCTTTCCCTCGCATAACAAAACCCATATTTTGGGATAGCCCATTTCCCTTCATTATTTTCTTTTCATTTAAAAAAAAAAAAAAATCATATTTTGAGAAACCCCTTTCCCTTGCATAACAAAACTCTTAAGGCTCAACCTCTTTTAAGATAGTCTCTTTCCCTCGCATAACAAAACCCATATTTTGAGATACCCTTTTCCCCTCGCATAACAAAACTCACATTTTGAGATACCTCTTTCCCTCGCTAAGGCTAAACCCCTATTTTAAGATAGTCCCTTTCCCTCGCATAACAAAACCTATATTTTGGATAGCCCTTTTCCCTCGCATAACAAAACCCATATTTTGGGATAGCTCCTTTCCCTTCATTATTTTATTTTCATTAAAAAAAAAAAAAAAAAACTCATATTTTGAGATACCCCTTTCCCTCACATAACAAAACAAAACCCATATTTTGGGATAGCCCCTTTCCCTCGCATAACCAAACCCCTCCCTCGCAAATCCCCCCATCCCTCGCGTTAATCTTTACTTCCCCTCACACCGATCCCCCCTCGCTTCATCTTTCTTTCGCGAAATTCTATTTTGTAAAAAAAAAAAAAAAAAAAAAAATTCTTGCGCCTCCCTCGGCTCATTTTCTTATACTTCCCGAATTTGTTTCATGGGCTTCATCTTTTATAGCTCTCCTTTATTTACAGTCCTCTATTACCTCATCAATTTGAAAATTAAATTAAATTAAATAGCCCTTCATTATTCTATTCATTTACCTTATTTTTATATTTCTCCAAATCCTTTTGAGAGCTTCCCTCGGTTCAGCTTTTCTGTTTACAACCTATAAATCATAAAACAATAAAACCTCATAACTCTCAATACAATCCTTAAATTTTGCCAAGTAGCTCTCCCATATTTATTCTAACAGTTTATTTTTATTTTTCTAAGCATACATCTCTCCAGTATTCGTTATTAATAACTTTCCAACCTTTTCACCCTTTACCTAATTAACATTTTATTATAGACCTCTCCAATTCTCCACAACACAACCTTTTTTTTTTTATTGATCTGCCTCATGCTAAAATATATATATATATATATATATATATATAAAATAAACAAATAAATAAATATATAAATAAAAAAAAAATAACAACAAAAAAATATTTTTATTTCGTGGCTCACCTCTATTTTTCAAACAGCCTCCTATTTTCCACAAAACAACACTATATATATATATATATATATATGAATCTATGTATGAAAACATACATCAAATTCAACTGAGCAATACACATACCTTTCAAGCCCACGGCAGCGCCAATCGCGATGAGCTACGCGAGTGCTCGCGGATCTTCTTCTTCCCCTTCCTGGTTCGTTGCTCCTCTCAGGATTCACCCATAGCAATTACCCTTAGAATTTATCGAATCAAACAGATCGAACCCAGCCTTTCCTGCCGATGGCTCACGCACAGGTTCTTCGATCAAGACCCAAACAAAACCCAGCCCCAGCAGCCAAACCAGAATCAGAACTCAACTTCCGACAGCCCAACCGATTGCTTCGCAACCCATCCGAGACACAGCACTTTTCTTCCCTCCTTTGTCTCCTTGCCCGACTTGTCTCTCTTCCCCTTTCGCGACTTCGAAGTTCGGTTCCCCAACATGCAACCAACAACACAAAACTCTAGCCACTCTTCTATACCCAAAATCCGAACCTCCACTGTCGCAATCTGCTTCAGTCCGAGACAGCCTGCGAGTCGCCTCACCATTGCTGCACCACTCCACACTCTCGCGACCCACCGATGACAACCTCTTGTTCTCTCTAAAAGCTTGAATACAACAAACGCAGCCCACCAACTTTAGAGAGAGGAGGAGAGGGAGTATAGAAACCCAGAAATCAACCTGAGAGACTGTGGAACCCTTTTTTTTTAAACGGTACATTAATCTAAACACAAAAACGAAAACCCAACTACGGTAACCAAGTCTACAACACACCCTTCCATACAATGGGTAAAAAGTGCAAACAGAGCTCCTACCTGATTCAAAAAATATATATATCTATATATAAAGAGAGTCTTTATTTCTACAAAACAACGATCTCACTATTCGAATGGTTCGAACAAGTTCAAGTTATACCAAAAATATACACAATCTTTTATGTGGCAATAATGCAACGTTCAAGCAGGACGAGAAGTTCCAAAAAAAAAAAAAGATTAAATAATTTTATATACATACTGAGGTTGTACCTTCCCAAGGAAAATCCTTAAACCAATCAAAAATTCTTTTTACCTGTTACAAATATTAAAAGCAGACTGCAACAACCTTAGACTCTTCAAACAAATCGCTCAAGCTATCGCACGCTACCAAGCAGCTCCAAATCAGCTAATATTAGTAGTCTGCTCTAAACCTATAAATCCAATTGATGAGTTGTCTTCTCCATTCTCCATAGATCGCTCTTTCCCAACAAAAAGCTGCAAAAGTCAATAAATTCACCCCCTCTTTCCCATCTTTATAAAAGAGCACAAATACAGGACAACAACACACAAAAACGCAGACAAATTCATATCTAATTGCTAACACTCTCCTTTCAACCCATCCTCTCTAAATGGCTTCCGGCGGCCAGGGGCACCGAGATAACACCGTTTGGCAGCCGGTGAACAAAGCTCCAAACACGAGAGGTCCAAGCTATAGAGCTTCAAGCTCCAGCTCTAGAGCTTCGAGCTCCACTCCTACTCACCGCCGTCGCCGCCCTGTGTGTGAGTTTTTTCGAAAGATGCTCTCCATGCCTCCATGGCAATTCCAAGATCAACTATTCGAATCCCTTTGGATCCAACACCCAATGTCTGCTCATGCAGTAGTAGAGGTGCCGGAAGAATTCCGGGGTAAAATAAGAGGATGGTACAAAGCACTAACCATTCTAGAACTTTACACAATACCACTGTCCCATACTTGGTTTTTGCTAAACCAATAAATCAACCTCACTCTCCAGGGTTCCACCTGCCAGGCAAATCAGGTGTTAGTCCCACATCTCGAGGGGATCCGTATCAACATCCTCTCGCAAAGACCAACAGAGAGAGATCTAGACCACTACATCTCCATCATGTCTGCGCCATTGGAAAACCCAAATGAAGATTTGGGACTTGGATGGGACATAGAGAGCCTTGCAGATCTCAACATAGGAGAAGAGAGCGTTTCCCGCAGTGCTCAGCCAAACATCCCCTACAACATTCCGCTTAACATCCTCTTCTTCAACACTGAGGGTGTTGCTCGCCCCAACTTCCTCCAACACTACATACACCTACATTCTAGCAGACGCTTCCACCTCGTCATCATCACAAACACAAAAAAAGAAGGAAGCGAGGCCCAGTTCATGAGCCAAATCATGGGCTTTTCTAACACCAAGACCATTGCCCCCCTCCTAGCGGCATAGAAAGGGTGAGAGGCGGAATTTGGTGCCTATGGAACGAAGCCGAAATCTCCTGTGAAGTAGTGGAAATTCCCCAGAATCAAGCCATCACCCAACAAGCCCACATCTTTATCCGGCCGGCTCGCACCAGATGAAATTTAAAATGTAAACTCTCCATGAGCAATCCAAATGTCCCCATTATATCAAAAGCCTAATTTTAGACGATTCTATCTGAATACTTGTTTGCATGAGTTAATATTTTTCAAAACTTTTTAACATAGTCATGTACAAATACTCTTATCAGCTATAAGAGCATCTGTACAAGGGGGCATTATTGTGGGTACTTGTATCAAGCTCAATACGTGGCAAGCCCTATAGGTGCCACATCACCAAAACCCCACCTACGTGGCAGACCAATAAGGCACCACGTCTGGCATGTCGTATGGCGAGCCCTATGGGCGCCATGTGCCAGGGCAATCAAAACTATATGCTTAGCCTAAGCGGGAGCATATATACAAGCCCAAATATATCTAGATATAAAGAGCCCTGCAACAGGCAGCACCATGGCCCTGCAGGGCCCATGGTCCTTCATACCTCGCTCCAAGGCCAAACAACAATATAATCAGCCCCCGGCTCACTTGGACTTAGATTGATAAACAATGGCTCTCCTAAACATTGAGATAGGCCTGCGGCCCATTCTCCTACTTGATCGCTCAGAAGCTAGCCCCTCTCTTAAACATTGAGCTAAGCCCGCAGCCCATTCTCTTACTTGGTCACTTGGAAGCGAGCCCTTGGCTCTCTTAAACACTAAGGTAGGCCCTGGCCCATTTATCTACTTGGATGCCTGGGTTGGGAGCAGGACCCAGGCGTTACTGCTCGGGATCATCAGAGGATACTGGACTGGCGGCTGAGGTCATGGGATCGTCCAGATGGTTGTCTTCTTGCTAAGACAACTCCATCTCAACCAGGCTTGGAGAAGAGGCAACAATGACCTTACATTCATGTCATCCGATGCATATACGAAATGTTACTTTCTGCCTGCCATGAAACGTTGCTCTCCGCCTGCCGGCAAGCCACAGACGATAGAAGGGCTTATATCACTTCTGGCAGAGTTGAGGAGAACGAGCCACCTGTCCAACAGTTCGCTTGGACTCCAATACTCCTGTGGCCTATGTAACGTATCGTATATGCAGCGAGACACAACAACAACAATACAACCAAGTCTCATGCTTAAACACTTTCTCATACTTTACATTAGTGTTCAAAGGTTTATCACTACCAACCTCTCCCTCTCCAAGCTTGCCTTGACCTCCTCCTCTCCACCTCCGGTGATCTCAGGCCATTTAAGTGCCTACCATCTTCCCAGAGGTCAATGACCGATCGCCTCTAATCTTTATCACCCACAAACTGCACTATAGATATTTCTGAACTGTAATTTTACAAAAGAAAATTGATGAAATCTTTTACATCTGTTGCATGCTATATCAGCAAATGATCTCTTTATATGTACTGTTGTGTGTTTGAGCGTTAAATTTGTTTTTGCACTCAGTAGATTTCTCAGAGAAGACGTTATGTCTCTATTTCATTGCATGTCCGTATTCTATCTTGGATTTCTCTGAACTGTTTGTTTTACAAAAGAAATTTGATGAAATTCTTATATATATGTTGCACACAATATTAGGTAATGATCTCTTTTTGTGTTTGAATGCTAAATTTAATATTGCACTCAATGAATTTTTTTGAAGTCTATTTACTTTGTGTGGATTTGACACATCATTTGAACTTTTTTTTTTCAGACAATTGTTGAGCCATCTTCAGAACCTTATGATTTTTTGAGGACCTTACGCATGGCTGGATATGGAATGATTATTTTGGGACCATCGTTGCATTTTTGGTTCAACTTCATGTCAAAAGTCCTTCCAAAGCGCGATTTCACCACAACATTGAAAAAAATTGTCATGGGGCAGACATTATATGGACCTATTATGACTGTTGTTTTCTTTTCTGTGAATGCAGCCCTACAAGGTAAACAAAATTCAAAATTTTTAATATTCATATTGTTGAAGATAGTTGATTTGTTAGGCTTATGCATACAATGAACTTGGTGTCATTAATATGATCTACCTCATTGTTATTCTTCTCAAGTAACCCAAAGTTAAAGCCAATTGTTCTAATTTAATACAATGTCAAGAATATTGTTGTTATGTTTAACAGCAATGCTACTAGTCTATCACACGCATCTAAAAACTGTGAACAAAGCAGCTAGGCTGACAAGAAAAATTATTATTATACAGATATGAATATTTCGAATGCAAATTAGCCTAGGAAATGCACCTTCTATTCTTCATTTTGGTCCTTATTTATTGCTTGCATGGTTTTTAACTATAAATATCCATATTAAATGAAGACGTTGGGATTCCTTTCCTGTTCCCATTCATCCATCAGAAAGTTAATTCATGATGGAATAGCTCATATAATTATCTACTAAATTTTGTAGTAAAGATATAACAAGTTTTGCAGCTATAAGGCCTACCCTGCCCTTCTTCATGATGTGCAGGATTTTGGTGCTCCGAATCATCCTAGCAGAATGACCTAGTGTGTGGATTTAATTTGAGATGTCAATGTTTAGATGATCTCAATGGTCAGGTGGATTGTGGCTATTCTGTTGTCAAAATGACCAGCAAAGCATAGTTATTAGATTGTAGAATTAAGGTTGGCCTTTACACTCTTTTGGTTCAAATAACACAATTTAAGAAATGGAACGGGGAAACATATTGTGAACAATGAAGATTAACAATCACAAATTTTGGTATTTGTTTTGTGGGGATTAGTTAACAAAATTTAGGTGGTGGTTTGCTCATAATGCTATTTGTGCATAATACATAACCCCTATCTAGGTCTTTGTATAGATACATCAAAATGCTGTTGTGTCATTGCTGTGTCTGTCCTACTTCTCTTGAACTTGCTACTTTCTACCCTTGCTTCACGGCATCAAGTACAAACTATTCATGTTATTATGTTGTTTGACTATAATAATGTTGTTATGATGGTTTTCCATTGTTCCCCACCTCAGGTGAAAATGGTGCGGAAATAATTGCACGATTGAAGCGAGACTTGCTCCCTACGATGCTGAGTGGTGTTATGTATTGGCCCATATGTGATTTTGTGACATTCAAATTCATCCCCGTTCATTTACAGGTAAACGTGAGACATTATCTGCATATTAGGAAATTACACCCTAGTTTGAATATATGAACAAGGAAGACTAATCTTATCAGATTAACATTACGGGATATTCTTTTTAGCTCATATCTTTTGGCTTTGGTGTTTTATTGTGGCAGCCATTGGTGAGCAATTCATTTTCATATTTATGGACTATTTACATGACATACATGGCAAGCTTAGATAAAGCAAGCAGCACTACTTAAGTGAGATGTATCAGCTGATGACCCAATGGTACTGCTGATGCGTTGGATCATACTCACTGCACCTCCTCGTCATGTGCATTTGCGTTGAATCATACACGCCGAACTCCATGAGTGCATCTGCCGATGATGGGACGTCTAAAGCGGGAGTGTGGTTGAAGAACCAGAAGAGCCCATATATTTATCAGTTGAGCAGTAAAAATCAGGCACGGTTGTGTTTTTGTGATCAACTCTATGATGTTAGAACTATATTTAATTGAAATAATATTTGTATTGACATACTTGTAAGCTACAGAAGTTATTTCTTTTTAATTCACTTGTATCACTCTCTTGCTTCCAACTACAGCTTTTCAATCCCTGTCCAGAAAGAAAGTGTTGGCATATTCCAAGTTGGATTCGTAAATTGGAATTGGAATATTAATTTTTGGCAAAGAAAAAGAACTTCATTTAGTGATAAAGCAAGTAAATGAGAGAAAGAAACAATGACCAAAAAAAAGAAAAAAAAGAAAAAAACTTATCTATAGAATTGACAATAATAATGAAACTATCATCCAACAAGTCTGTGAGCAGGAAAAAAAAATAGAAGGGAAAAAAGGAAGAAATAAACTTGAGATCTATAGAACTAACAATAACAATGGAAACAACCATCCATCGCTCAACTCTTGCAATTCAGGAATGGCCATATTGTATGGTGCGTGGGCTGGTTCCTCAACTCTTGCAATTCAGGAATAGCCATATTGTATGGTGCGTCTTGCAATTCAGGAATAGCCATATTGTATGGTGCGTGGACGGGACGCTTTGCACAAGGCACAAGTTTAATTGCCTGATCCACACCTGGACGTGAGGCAACTCTTTAGGCAGTTGTTCAAGCATTACATCAACAAATTGCCCTAGGACACACTTCATTGTCTTATTCAATACTGCAACCGAATTTTGCTCACCTCATCTCACCCCCTTAATCTGCATAGCATAAAAGAACTTGTCGATGTTCGTAGTCGACATTGTGGGTATGAGACGTGGCTTCTCCCCCATAGGATGCATGGAGTTGGGAGTAAGGCATCACTGCTGTCTTGGTGTAACGCAAGAATTTCAAACCAAGAATTGCCTGAAAATCATCCATAGACACTGAGTGAAGTTCAAACCAAGAATTGCCTGAAAATCATCCATAGACACTGAGTGAAGTTGACCTTTCCTTCCCGACGACAAACTCCACAAACAAAAACAATACAGGATATTAAGCCTTTACTAGACAAGAGAAAATTAAACTTGCTTCTTGTTTGAAATGGGTTCATACACCCAGTTCTATTCTCGTTTGTCAGTTCATGGATGTCGATGCCAATGATTGCATATGAGAGCTTTGCGGGAGGCCAGCATGGTGCAGCGGATGGCCAACATGCACACAGACATTTTGATCTTCTCCTGAATGAGGCAAGAATATCATTCAAAATGTAAAAGCAAAACATAAAGAAAACAGAATACAGAAAATAGAAAATACATTTTGCAATATAAATAAGCATAATTTGTTCTTACCAAGTCATTCAACTGACTTACATTCCTAAGTACTTGCTGATTCATCCACCCACTCCATTTCATCTCACTCAAAGAATCCATTAGCGGGTAGAGGTCTTGCCTATCCGAGTACATATGATCTGCAAGAAAAGAGAAACTTTCCAAGCGCCACCCTCAACTTGAGTTCAGTTCAATTAATTTATTTCCAAAATGAAAAAATCGCATAAATTGAGATCAAGTATGATGTTGCACCATTCAATAATTTCTTGGAAGCTCAACATGTCAATCAAAAGCAAGCTGACCTGTGACAGTGCATATTCCATTTGCAACCACCTTTTGAATTGAAGTCCTCAATCAGACTTTTTTTTTGCAGAGGAACTTCAAACCAATTAACAAGTAATTTGGACACAAGTCCATAACATCTCAAGCGAAAAACTATCGCAAGAGGACAAGGACTGCACATACGGGCATAACATCTTGAGCAAAAGGAAATAATTCATGTCCATTGCACAGAGCAAATCAGGCATTCCTGCGTATATACTAAAAAAAAACATTTTATCCTTGTGGATGCCTGATGCAATTTGGTTAAAATTGGATAGCAATCCCATCCGCAATGTTTTTTATTTCTTTGTAAAATTTTCAAATGCTTCAAACTTATAAAAAATAAAATGGTAACTTCCTCCCCCTATATTTTAAAGTCACATTGGTAAGTACCAAATGATATGATAGCTCAGGACGAACATAAAACTTACACATGATGGATGGGTCATGGAGAAATAAAATGGTTGTATAAAACAACAAAAAAGTAGATACTCACTTCCACATCACGTTCAATTAAGATCTTAGTTGACAAATCTAGTAACTTAACAATTTTGGAATTAAATAATGCTTTATTCCATGGAAAACTCAATACACAAGGCACAACACTACAACAGGTATCAATTGAAGAATGATGTTGGATCTCTTGAGACAAGCAAGGTTTCCCATAGTATCAAAATGTGTAAAATGACCGTATAAACATGTTTCCATCCCCAACAACTATATTGCTAATCTAAATGTAACCTAACTACTTAATCTGAAACTTCCCAAATCACAGCTTATTCCCTTTGGCAGTGGTTGTGAATACCACATTAACACTGGAGCTCAAGATTCATCTAAGAGCAAATCTTCAATGGAAAAAGAGTCGTATCATCCCTTCACGGGGAATCTTGAACTCATGCCCCAGGGTCCGACCTTATGTCAAACTGTTGAGTAGGTTTTCTAGTTAGCCTCTGTTCATTCCTCGGATGCACGTGAGCAGATCTTCTCAAGTTGTATTGCCCAATCTTCTCCAAGTATACAAGGACTTGACTCCATTGAGACACGAAAATCCAACATAGATGCATAAACAGATTGGGCTGGTTTTTGCATGTATCCTCCAGGTAAAACCCCATTCAAACCATTAATAATCTGACCATTTAGTTGCCTAAGGTGCTCTTTTTCACACCTTGACCCAGCTAGTCCCATACAAGGTTCAATCAACCTCTTCAGAAACACATCCAAACCATTATTTAACAGGTTTACACAGTCCACTGAGATGCTAAGGCCCTCTATCTCCAACTTTTGCTGTAAACGGCTCCTTAGAGTTTTAGCATCAGGTAGCTCACCACTGTTTTGGCAGGTCTGGGGATGAAAATTATACACAGATCCATTAAAAATAGTTTTACGAGCACAGCCAACATTCATGGAAATACCAAAAGGAGCTGTAACAGGGCTCCTGCTTTGGACACCAGGGCTTCCAGCCATCTGTTCAACCTCTTCCCCATCTTCCACAGATGTAACTTCAACAGGAGGTCGGCTACCAAGAGAAAGCAACTCCGTTGTGCTTTGCTGCTCTTGTACTCTCGGAACTGGTTCCTCACACGTGGCACTTTGGGTCTTCCCATTGGGTCCAAGAGGACTTGGACGATCCCGAAACTTGCGATCCCTATTAACATGAGACCTACCCTTCCGAGGGGACGGAGGAAACGATTCACCATAAAGAGATTGAAGGCAATTTCTTTGAGAAACATTTGCAACTTTAACATTTAGGGACTCTTCTACCCTTCTAACTTTCAATGGTGGAACTTTAGCAAGGCAAGCATTCTTGACAATGGAACGAATAAGCCGATTGTGAAGAGATATATGCTCCCTCCCAATTGTTTGAATGCAGAACTTATCAAACTCATTCTTGCTAATCTTGGAACTAAATAACTGTTTGAGCTGATCAAAGTATTTGTCTGCTCTTTGATGTCCAATCTTCTGATAAACAAGAGCTTTGAGCTCTAAAGTGTCGATTCGAGAATAATGCTGATTGGCAACCATTTTACTTCCAACTAACACACCTACCAATATCAAACCCACATCAACATTCCAGGAAAAAACACAAATTTCAATCCGTAGTTGGAAACCCTAATTGCCAAACACAGTTTTCATCTGTATAATTGAAACAATTGCAACAAAAAGATAGTCACAATTATGAACTAACAACATTTTGAAACTAGAAACAAGAAAAACCATATAGACGTTAAGCTCAAACAACAATTGCAACGTTCTCTAGATGGTAATTATCATTCAATCATGAGATAAAGCTTAACGCACAACATTAACATAAAAATTACACAAAATTTGTATTCTAAAGCAATATCAAAAATTATAGACTGAAAGCAAACCAACAACTATTAAAACCAATATGAGATTTGAATGAGAAAAGAAAACCCAAAACGCAAATCAAGCAATCGAAGAAAGTAGAAGTAGAAAGATAACTAGAAGAACTAAAATGAGAATAAAATTGAGAGAAATTGAAAGTGTGATTCTGAGAAGTAATTGAAAACCCTTATGAGATTTTGAGGAGAAGTGAAAACTCAATAAGCGTATTGAGCATTAGAGAGAGAAATGGACCTGATTCGAGGAGATTTTCAGTGTAATCGTTGCCCCAATTCGTTCGATCGATGCTTTGTCTGTGTTTTTTTGATATTTAACATTGGACAGCAAACCCATGAAGACATTTCCAATCGTTCTTCCGAAGTCATTACACACGTGCGGTTTTCATGTGTGGGTTTTTCTAAGGACGTGTTTGGCTGTATTTTTTTTACAATTTACAATCAATCCTTTTTTTTTTTAATTCTCTTTTTTTTTCTCTCTCTGTTTTATGATTAAACTGGTTATGAAATGGGGTAATGTTATACAATTGAATATATCAAAATAATATGATATATAAATACAACCGTGCTGGGACCCCAGCACGCCCCAGCTCCATATGTCTTACTGTGAGTGTAAGGTTAAAAATAAATAAAATAAAATAAAATAAAATTTGAGCCAATCAAAAATCAGTAAGGGTGGTGAAAGTCACCCCCGCTGCGGGTCTGGGTATTTTCCATATAAATATTTATATTCATTTGCAAAACTATCTATTCATATGATTTTGTATATAAAAAAATTAGAGAAATTTGGTCATAAACTCCTCCTAATTTTCCTTTCTTGTTAAAAGGATAAAAAAACAAAATTTAATATTTTAAAAATCTCTTAATAATTATAAAGGGGTGATTATATTTACATCACTATTTAACCTTTTTACACCTTCCTTCTCATTATACCATTAAAAAAATGTAATTCTCATTACACCCCTATATTACCAAAACTAATCCTAAATTAACTATTTCATCTCTTTACATCACTAATTTTGGTAACACGGTGCTAAACAATTTACACTATTCCGGTACTATGTTGTCGGAAAAAATAGATCTCTCCAACATTTTGTTGCTATACATTTATAGAGACACTTTTCTTCCAAACAATAATTTTTTAATCTGTGGTGGGCCTGTTCGGTAATATAACGCTAATTAATTTAAATTACTCCAATGTCATATTACTGGATAATATTTTTTTTTCCAGCATTATGTTGCCGTCCAATTAGATGATAACAATAAATTAATTTGGGCCACTTGTGAAGTGCATATTCAGTGATACATTGTTGTACAAATAGGTTTACTCTTGTGACATATTACCAAATTACAATAGAGTTGTTTAGGCCCCTATCGCTGTACATTGAAATATTTACTTTTTCCTTGTAGCATCCATAAAAAAATTCATAAATCAAATATGCACCCATGAAATCATACATAAAAAGTATCTATAAAATTATTCATAAAAATATCAAGTGTACGAATATCCATAAAGTATTCATAAAATCTGTCATTGTTTGCATTCATTAATTAAACATGTCATCACAATCCGTCTTGGTAATTTGTAGGTAATTTTTTCCCCTTAATAAAGATAGACATTAACACTTTTTAAAATCTGTCAACTTCAATTGTTCTCCTTTCATTTTCCTATTGTCTCTATAGTAACCACTTCTTTTACAAGCAAGTGTAAGTCTTGATTTTCTGTCATTCCCTCCCGCATCTGATGCCTTTATAACAACAACAAATCCAGTTTTCTTCCCAACGTCAGAAGCCCATTTAATTAATGCTTCATAACTACGAAAAATCTAAAGATAATAAATATTTATACGTCAAATTATTAATAAAACTCAATACAAATTAAAAATAAGAAAAAATCATATTCATAAAAAAAAAACTTAACAAACTTCGTTTGTAATGAATTCATAACTAAAGTCCACTAATATTGCAGTACTTGCGTTGTTGCAATGAGTATAAGTATAATTCTTCCAGGCAAAAAATTAAAAAATAATAAAAAATGAAACTGAAAATACATGGTAATGAGAAGCTGAATAAATTAAAAAAAATTCGGTTTGGGGTTACCGGGAATGTATCTTTTATTTGGTAATTCGTTACCAGACTTATATTTTTTGTTCGGCAATGTAATGCTGGACTATTTTATTTTATTCAATTTCGAACCACCGAACGAAAGTCGAACACCAATCCAGAAAAACGAAACAAAAACCTGCCAAATAAATAAATAACTCACCATTTCACTTTTTTGATGGTTCTTCATCACTGTTTTTTCATTCATTACTTTCTTTAGTGATCAAAATTCTATGATTATCACTTTTTTAAAAGAGATGTGTAAGACAAAAGAAAAATTAAGAAAAGAAAAAGAGAAGTAGGGATTAAAGATCAAGAGGTGTAAGGAGATAATAAAATATATTTAATTTTAGTAGTTTTTTCCTTAAAGGTAATTTCACACATGGATAAAATTGAAAAAAAAAAAAAAAAAAAGCATATGGAGGGTGTAAAGAGACAAAGTAGTGGTGTAAAGAATCACATTTATAAAGTCATGTATGAAGGACAAAATTTGTTATTTAAATATTTTATTTGACCATTATACCATCTCTTTCTTCTCTTTTGAATATTTTATTCACCTATTATTGTCACGACCCAAACCCGGCCCTATGGGTTTAGTACCGTAACCGGCCAGTAATCCGAGATTACCGAAGGCCTGCAGAACAGTAATACAGTAAAACAGAGTACAGGGCCTGGCGGAAGCCAATACAGTAAATAAATAGTGTCCATTGAGCTGTGACAGTCTGTATGCAAAAAGGGTTTTCACACATTTATACATAAACAGTACGTACAATATTGACATTCATTCAATCTAGGGACTCAACCCTAGATAGCGGTACAGAAAAGCATTCCGTCTGTACAACACAGTATACAAAATTAACAGTCACACAGTACAGGGACCTAATCCCTGTATAACAGTACAGTAAACAGTCAGTCTATACAAAACAGTGAAACAGTACAAAAAGGGGGAAATTCTAAAGCACCCCTAAGCCTTAACAGTAGGCTCGGAACCTCGCAGTGAGGCACAAAGGCTGGCTTGACAAAACTGAAGTTACCCTGACGCTCCTAGCTCCGTTCTGGTGCCTGTACACCTACATATATATATGAGCAGTGAGCTAAGGCCCAGTGAATAACATAAAGCGTAAAGGGGTTTAGAATGAATGTCCTTACAGTAATGAAAACAGTTCATTTCAATCAGTAATTCAGTTGCTCAGTACAGTAAACAGTCATATGTGGTACATCCATTAGCATAACAGTAACAGTAGGTCTTAAAAGACCGAACAGTAATGATGGCCATCAGTCAGTAAACAGTAGTGGTTTCACAAGGAAACCGACAGAGATCTCTGTGACAGTAACAGTAACAGTAAACCGTAGATACTAAGGATGCCACAGTACAGTTCAGAAATAAAGGACATACATTCATTCAGTAAATAATACCAGTTCAGTAAACAGTTCAGTTCAGTATTCAGAAGATAATCAGTTGAACATATCTTTACACAATTGTTACTCACAGAGTTTTGGGCTACAGTATGCTAGAGCGTGTCTCCCCAGTTGCCAACCCTACACAGTTCACAGGTTGAACACACACTAAGCTATACAGTTGGGAAATATTATAACTTAATCCCTAATTCCTCGGTGTGTTCTACATCTATATCCTCAACAAGATGCCTTAAACTAGGCCTAAGAATGCCTAGAATGGGATGAGGATGCACAGATGTACATTTACAAGCATGTTCAGGATTTTCAGAAAAACAGAGTCCCGCTCGAGCTCAGGTTTCCCCCGCTCGAGCGTACAGGCAAACAAAGGTACACGCTCGAGCGCAAACTTTCCCGCTCGAGCGTACTGTAAAAGTACTGGATGGGTGAAATCTCCGCTCGACGCCCGCTCGAGCTTGAGACATGACTCCGCTCGAGCGCCTAATCCTCCGCTCGAGCGGACTGCAAAACAGTGCAGAGAGAGATGCTGGTTGCTCGGATTCCACGCTCGAGCGTAAATTCCCCGCTCGAGCGGAAGTGCGAAATCTGGAAAACCCAGATTGCACCTCCAAGCTCAAACTCAAGTTTAAATGCATCAAAACCGATCCTCTTGGGCTCATTTTCTGGAAAACTCTTATAAACACATGGAGTAACATGATTCAAAGCTCAATTCGAGAAATCAAAGCCCAAGGGTGTTTAATTCAAACCCAATTTCGAACCAATTTCAAATCATTTTCCAAGAACAATTTTCAAACATGACATGCATGATCTTAAATCATTTTCAAAGCTTTAATGCTGTTTCAAGAGAGCTCAAGCCTTCAAAAACAAGATGAACTCATGGAGTATGACCAAAAGATGGACATGCATGTGAGGTATGATGAACCACAACCTCAAAACTTCAATATATGTACATGCATGCAACACTTAAGCTTCAATTCACCATTAATGACCCAAAACATGACTTAGCTCTACAATCTAGCATGGACCATGCAACAATCAACTCAAAACATGGACAAGAAGACAATGGAGCTACCTTTAGTCTTGTAGTTCAAGAAGGGAGCTCAAATATGCAATCTACACTTCAACAATTTCTTCAATTACCAAGCAAAACCAAGCCAAAAGAGGTGAAATCTAACTCCTCAAGTCTCTCTCTCTCTAAGGTCGGTTGAGGTCGGTTGAGGCAAGAAGAGGAGAAGAAATGTTTGGTTTGATCACATACGTGGAGTGTAAAAGGCTCAAGAGGTGTGGTGTGGTGGCCACTAAGTGGCGGAACGGTAATTAAGTCCAACTCTTCAAATAGCTTATTTTAATCTAATTTAATCATACCCAATCAATTTTCAGATAATTATACTATAAAATCACCTTAATTCTAAGGATCATAGAACACTAATCGGTTTCAGATTCGGCCGTCGGTAAGGCCTTCAATTAGCAGTTTAAACATATAAGCATGAACAGATAATCATACAGTCAAACAGATAGAATGCAATTAACTAACATATACTCAATCAATTCGGTTTCCAATTTCAGTCAGTCAGTTCAGTACTTTAATCAGTTCAATTATCAGTCATAATCAATTCAGTTTAACGATAATCGATGGTTATCGGTAATCAATCAGTCATAAGTCGGTAAACAGTATGAGGGTTGTTACAGTCTCCCCTCCTTATAAAGAGTTTAGTCCTCTAAACTCGAGTTACCTTCATTCTGGAAGAAAACATGATTCAGTGGAAACAGTTCAGGATATCGTTTGGCCATGTCATCTTCCCTTTCCCAAGTGGCATACACGCCACCGTGGTTTTGCCAGTCAACTTTCACTAACGGGATTTCTTTGTTCCTCAGTTTCTTGATTCGTCTGTTTACAATCTGTATAGGCCGTTCCTCGTAAGTGTAGTCATCACTCAACACTACACGAGTAGGCTCTATTACATGGAAAGGATCCCGAAGGTAGCCTCTCAACATAGAGATGTGGAAGACGTTATGCATATGCTCCATTTCAGGAGGGAGCGCAACTTGATACGCCACCGGATTGATTTTCTCAATGATCTCATATGGTCCGACGTATCTCGGTGCTAACTTGCCTTTGACTCCAAAACGAGTCTGGCCTTTCATTGGTGTCACTTTCACAAAAACGTGATCACCCACTTCATACTCTCTGTCCCGTCTTCTGACATCTGCATAACTTTTCTGTCTACTCTGTGCAGTTTTCAGTCTTTGCTGTATCAGTTTCACTTTTTCAGTTGTTTCATACACAATCTCGGGCCCAAGCAACGGCCCATCTCCAACTTCTGCCCAGCAAATCGGAGATCTACATTTTCTGCCATACAATGCCTCGAAAGGCGCCATACCAATACTCGAATGGTAGCTATTGTTGTAGGCGAATTCAACTAATGGCAGATGACTTTTCCAGTCTCCCTGAAAATCAAGGACACACATTCTCAGTAAATCCTCCAGAGTTTGGATGGTCCTTTCTGACTGTCCATCTGTCTGAGGATGATAGGCACTACTCAGTCTCAGTTCAGTACCCAGTGCCGTCTGTAGGCTTTGCCAAAACCTCGATGTAAACTTCGAATCCCTGTCAGAAACAATAGACACAGGCACTCCATGCAGTCTAACAATTTCATCAATATAGATGACAGGCAATTTGTCCGCATTATAAATCGTCTTGACAGGTAAGAAGTGAGCAGATTTGGTTAGTCTATCAACAATAACCCAAATGGAATCCATACCTTTTCTGGAGCGAGGTAATCCAACGATAAAATCCATCGTGATATGCTCCCATTTCCACTCTGGTATGGGTAGGGGTTGCAATAGTCCGGCAGGTCGTTGATGTTCAGCTTTGACCTGTTGGCAATGAAGACATCTGGATACAAAATCAGCAATTTCTTTCTTCATTCCCGGCCACCAGAAATTCTGTTTCAGATCTTGGTACATTTTCGTATTCCCCGGGTGGATAGACAATTTCGAATTGTGGCCTTCTTGCAGAACTCTTCTTTTCAGTTCAGTATCATTTGGTACACACAGTCTTTCATGAAATTTCAGTACATTGTTCTCAAATTTGAATCCCGGTCTCGGTTTAGATTCTCTTCCTTCGATGATCTTCTTCAAGAAGTCATCCAGTTGCTGTTTCTCTTTAATCTCTTCAATCAGTGCCGGTTGAGCAGAAATAGCAGCTAAGGTTCCACATTGTTCTCGTAAAACAATTTCGATTTCAGATTTTTCAAGGTCACAAAGCAACTCTTTCTGTCCTGTAAGCAAACAGGCTAAGTTTCCAATCGATTTCCGGCTCAATGCATCGGCAACGGTATTGGCTTTTCCCGGATGGTACAATATCTGTAGGTCATAGTCTTTAATCAGTTCCAGCCATCTCCGCTGTCTCATGTTCAGTTCTTTCTGTGTGAAGAAATACTTTAAACTCTTGTGGTCGGTGTATACTTCACATGTCACCCCGTACAGATAGTGACGCCAAATTTTCAGTGCGAATACTACTGCAGCAAGTTCCAGATCATGGGTCGGGTAGTTCTTTTCGTGCGGTCTCAGTTGTCGGGAAGCATAAGCAATAACCTTCCCATTCTGCATTAAAACACATCCCAAACCCTTATGAGAAGCATCACTAAATACAGTATAGCCATCCGTACCTGATGGTAAAGTCAAAACCGGTGCAGTCACAAGTCGAGTTTTCAACTCTTGGAATGCTGATTCCCTTTGGTCAGTCCAGTCAAATGATGTCCCCTTTTGTGTTAACTGTGTCAGTGGTAGGGCAATTTTGGAGAAATCTTTGACAAATCTTCTGTAATATCCAGCCAATCCCAAAAAGCTTCGGACTTCAGTCACATTTGTTGGTCTAGGCCAGTTCACTACAGCTTCAATTTTCTGCGGATCAACAGAAATTCCATCTTTGCTAACAACATGCCCCAAAAACATAACATGGTCAAGCCAAAATTCACATTTAGACAGTTTAGCATACAGTTTCTGTTCTCTTAAGGTTTGCAGGGCAAGTCTCAGATGATGTTCATGTTGTTCTACACTTTTGGAGTAAATCAATATGTCATCGATAAATACAACGATAAAGTCATCAAGGTATGGTTTAAAAATTCTGTTCATAAGGTCCATAAAGGCAGCAGGGGCATTCGTGACTCCAAAAGGCATAACCAAAAATTCGTAGTGTCCATACCTTGTTCTAAAAGCAGTTTTATCAATGTCTTCCGGTTTAACCTTCAACTGATGGTATCCGGATCTGAGATCAATCTTGGAAAATACTTTAGCACCCTGTAACTGATCAAACAGGTCATCAATACGCGGTAATGGGTATTTGTTCTTTACAGTTACCTTATTCAGTTCACGGTAGTCAATGCACAGTCTCAGTGAGCCATCTTTCTTCTTTACAAACAAAACTGGTGCACCCCATGGTGAGGTACTGGGTCTGATGAACTTTTTATCTAACAGTTCTTGCAGTTGCACTTTCAACTCCTTCAGTTCAGTTGGAGCCATTCGGTAAGGAGCTTTCGAAACTGGCTGTGTTCCGGGAATCACATCCACGGTGAATTCAATCTCCCTGTCAATCAAATCCCCTGGCAAATTCTCTGGAAAAACATCTGGAAATTCTCTGACTATAGGAATACAATTCACATCAGTTTTAATACTATCATCAGTGGACACAGTCAGTACAGAACACAGATATCCTTTACAGCCCTTTCTAATCAGTTTAACAGCCTTCACAGATGAAATCAAATACGGAGGAGGTACTACTCCACTCCCATTAAACACAAATTCAGGCAAACCAGGTGGACGGAAAACAACTTGCTTGGTCACACAGTCAATAGTGGCATGATATTTTTGTAACCAATCCATCCCCAATATTACGTCAAAATGATCAATGTTCAATGGCAGTAAATCAATAAACAGATGCATATCCCCAACAATGATTTCACATGCAGGGTACATATAAGCACATGTCATGGATCCCCCTACGGGTGATGATACGGCTAGCAGATAGTTCAAAGGTTCTAAGGGTCTATTCAATTTCCGTGAGAAAGCATGCGATACATAAGAATGCGTAGACCCCGAATCAATCAGTACATATGCATTTTGAGTACAGATAGAGAGAATACCTGACACAACGGTCTCGGTATTCTGCACATCTCCCGGTACTAGTGCGAACACTCGGCCTTGCCTCACAGGCTCTTTCCCGGCAACTTTAGGGTTAGGCTTTGGTGGAGCATTTGATGCTGCGCCGCTGGCTGCAGCTTTGCTATTGCCTTGAGGAGTAGAAGGGCAATCTTTAACCATGTGGCCCACCTTGCCACACCTGAAACAGGCTCCAGATAATTTGTGACAAACCCCTTTGTGCCTGTTGCCACATACAGAGCAGGGTGGAATGAACCCACTCCCTTGGCTGGGGCTAGTCATTGATCCCGTGTTCTGTTTCTTATTGGTTGGGTTGTGCTTGCCTTTCTTGAATTTGAAACCCTGCCTTTTTCCATGCCATTCAGTTGTTGGTGTTTCAGATTGTTTCACCGCTGCAATGTTCGACTCGGCCATCAATGCCCGGTCAAGAACACCCACAAAAGTCGGTAATTTCAAAACATTTATTCGATCAAGAATTGCAACATTAAGGCCACCTTCAAATTTTCTGGCCTTCTTATACTCAGTATCCACCATATGCGGTTCATAACGGGCAAGTTCAGTAAATTTGGTTTCATATTCTGCAACGGACATTGTGCCCTGCTTCAACTGTTCAAATTCAGTCACTTTTCTATCCCTAACACACTGAGGGAAATACTTTTCAAAGAAGGACTCCTTGAACTGAGCCCAAGTCATAACAGTATTTGTATCACGGATTAACATCCACCACCTTCTAGCTTCTTCTTGTAAGGTGAAGGTAGCTAACAGTACTTTGTTCGCTTCTGAGCACGGAAACACTTCGAACAATTTTTCTGTTTCCAGAACCCAAGCTTCAGCCTTTAACGGTTCGAGGCCTCCCTGAAAGGATGGCGGTTTCATCTTGCTGAATTTATGGGTGAGAGCAATTATATCCCCATCATTCACATTCACATTAGGTTCCGGCTGAACCGGAGGAGGAGGAGGTGGGGGCGGTTGGTTCTGTTGTTGTTCAAGTCTAGCAGTTATCAGTTCGATCATTCTTTCCATTCTTTCCATTCTTGCCTCAGTAGATGAGGACTCAGGTTCATTTGCATTGTCCATTTCACTATAAGCAGTTATAACAGTTTTAAACATAAGCAGTCATTTGTTTACCAGTTTAACACATTAGCAGATCTTCAGTCATAACATAACCACACACTTTTTAAGTTCATGAGATGCCCTAATAACTTTTCTAGGACACCCTATAGCTCATTTGGACACGTGGGTGCGGTATAACTCGTGATAAGTATCGCTCTGATACCACTCTGTCACGACCCAAACCCGGCCCTATGGGTTTAGTACCGTAACCGGCCAGTAATCCGAGATTACCGAAGGCCTGCAGAACAGTAATACAGTAAAACAGAGTACAGGGCCTGGCGGAAGCCAATACAGTAAATAAATAGTGTCCATTGAGCTGTGACAGTCTGTATGCAAAAAGGGTTTTCACACATTTATACATAAACAGTACGTACAATATTGACATTCATTCAATCTAGGGACTCAACCCTAGATAGCGGTACAGAAAAGCATTCCGTCTGTACAACACAGTATACAAAATTAACAGTCACACAGTACAGGGACCTAATCCCTGTATAACAGTACAGTAAACAGTCAGTCTATACAAAACAGTGAAACAGTACAAAAAGGGGGAAATTCTAAAGCACCCCTAAGCCTTAACAGTAGGCTCGGAACCTCGCAGTGAGGCACAAAAGCTGGCTTGACAAAACTGAAGTTACCCTGACGCTCCTAGCTCCGTTCTGGTGCCTGTACACCTACATATATATATGAGCAGTGAGCTAAGGCCCAGTGAATAACATAAAGCGTAAAGGGGTTTAGAATGAATGTCCTTACAGTAATGAAAACAGTTCATTTCAATCAGTAATTCAGTTGCTCAGTACAGTAAACAGTCATATGTGGTACATCCATTAGCATAACAGTAACAGTAGGTCTTAAAAGACCGAACAGTAATGATGGCCATCAGTCAGTAAACAGTAGTGGTTTCACAAGGAAACCGACAGAGATCTCTGTGACAGTAACAGTAACAGTAAACCGTAGATACTAAGGATGCCACAGTACAGTTCAGAAATAAAGGACATACATTCATTCAGTAAATAATACCAGTTCAGTAAACAGTTCAGTTCAGTATTCAGAAGATAATCAGTTGAACATATCTTTACACAATTGTTACTCACAGAGTTTTGGGCTACAGTATGCTAGAGCGTGTCTCCCCAGTTGCCAACCCTACACAGTTCACAGGTTGAACACACACTAAGCTATACAGTTGGGAAATATTATAACTTAATCCCTAATTCCTCGGTGTGTTCTACATCTATATCCTCAACAAGATGCCTTAAACTAGGCCTAAGAATGCCTAGAATGGGATGAGGATGCACAGATGTACATTTACAAGCATGTTCAGGATTTTCAGAAAAACAGAGTCCCGCTCGAGCTCAGGTTTCCCCCGCTCGAGCGTACAGGCAAACAAAGGTACACGCTCGAGCGCAAACTTTCCCGCTCGAGCGTACTGTAAAAGTACTGGATGGGTGAAATCTCCGCTCGACGCCCGCTCGAGCTTGAGACATGACTCCGCTCGAGCGCCTAATCCTCCGCTCGAGCGGACTGCAAAACAGTGCAGAGAGAGATGCTGGTTGCTCGGATTCCACGCTCGAGCGTAAATTCCCCGCTCGAGCGGAAGTGCGAAATCTGGAAAACCCAGATTGCACCTCCAAGCTCAAACTCAAGTTTAAATGCATCAAAACCGATCCTCTTGGGCTCATTTTCTGGAAAACTCTTATAAACACATGGAGTAACATGATTCAAAGCTCAATTCGAGAAATCAAAGCCCAAGGGTGTTTAATTCAAACCCAATTTCGAACCAATTTCAAATCATTTTCCAAGAACAATTTTCAAACATGACATGCATGATCTTAAATCATTTTCAAAGCTTTAATGCTGTTTCAAGAGAGCTCAAGCCTTCAAAAACAAGATGAACTCATGGAGTATGACCAAAAGATGGACATGCATGTGAGGTATGATGAACCACAACCTCAAAACTTCAATATATGTACATGCATGCAACACTTAAGCTTCAATTCACCATTAATGACCCAAAACATGACTTAGCTCTACAATCTAGCATGGACCATGCAACAATCAACTCAAAACATGGACAAGAAGACAATGGAGCTACCTTTAGTCTTGTAGTTCAAGAAGGGAGCTCAAATATGCAATCTACACTTCAACAATTTCTTCAATTACCAAGCAAAACCAAGCCAAAAGAGGTGAAATCTAACTCCTCAAGTCTCTCTCTCTCTAAGGTCGGTTGAGGTCGGTTGAGGCAAGAAGAGGAGAAGAAATGTTTGGTTTGATCACATACGTGGAGTGTAAAAGGCTCAAGAGGTGTGGTGTGGTGGCCACTAAGTGGCGGAACGGTAATTAAGTCCAACTCTTCAAATAGCTTATTTTAATCTAATTTAATCATACCCAATCAATTTTCAGATAATTATACTATAAAATCACCTTAATTCTAAGGATCATAGAACACTAATCGGTTTCAGATTCGGCCGTCGGTAAGGCCTTCAATTAGCAGTTTAAACATATAAGCATGAACAGATAATCATACAGTCAAACAGATAGAATGCAATTAACTAACATATACTCAATCAATTCGGTTTCCAATTTCAGTCAGTCAGTTCAGTACTTTAATCAGTTCAATTATCAGTCATAATCAATTCAGTTTAACGATAATCGATGGTTATCGGTAATCAATCAGTCATAAGTCGGTAAACAGTATGAGGGTTGTTACAATTATACCTCATCTCTCTCTCTTTTCACCAACTCGATGGTTGTTCATCATCTTCACTATTTCCATTGTCTATCGGCGTCACTTATTCTCATCGTCGGTCGGCAATCACCATTTTTACCGTCAAACCACCACTATCTTCTACGAACTCATATTTGAGATCAATAATTTCATATTTGAGATAAAAAAATAAAAAAAATAAAAACCTTAGATTTGATAGAAAAATAAGAAATCGATATATTGCAATGAAAAATCAAGAGTTTTTTATTTGTTTGTTTATAGATCTAAAAATAAAATTTGACTCTAGTTCTTTCATTTAATATATACTCTGTTTTTGTAACAATAAAATTTTACTCTAGTTAACAACATGTTGATCTGCTTATCGACAGTAAAATTTTATTTTAAATCATAGTAAGTTTTACTATGATTCAGAGTTAAATTTTACTCTCTTTTTTTTTTATATATTTATTACAAAGTAAAATTTTACTCTAAATCAGAGTGAAATTTACTATGATTCAAAGTAAAATTTTACTTTAAAACAAACTGCGATGATGGCTTTACAGGAGAGTGTTGTGTCATGAACCAGAGTAAAATTTTACTGTTGCAAGAACAGAGCATCATGAGAAGAAGAAAGAGAGATAGAGAGACAAAGTTCGAAAATAAAGGAGAAGAAGAAAAAAAAGAATAAGAAGGGGAGAGAGAGAGAGAGAGAGTGTGTGTGTGTGTGACGGATCTCAGATTTGAGGTTTGCGAACCGTCGCAAATTGTTATTTTTTGACAACAATAACTGTGAATGATCTCAGATTTGAAGTTGTAGATACAATAAGTGATGGTGGTGACGAAGACGATGGAGAAAGAGTTCCATGGTGAGCAATGGTGGCGCCAATGGAAAGTGGTGATGGCGCTGATAAAGAGTAACAATGACAAGAGCGAGACAGAGAGAAGAGTTATTGAGATGAGAGAGAGTGATTGCAATCTGTATTATAGCAAGAGAAATAAGTTTTAAAATACTAAGAACTTTTGAAATGATCTATATAATTCTTGTCTTTTTTAAGGACAAGTTAGATACTAAAAAATTAATACAATTTATCATTTTCAACAATGAAAAAAAAAGGGTAAACTATTTTTCAAATTAAATTAGCGTGTTTTATGACACATTTGTGAGAAATTTAGATGCTAACACTAACCATAAACATCACAAAGTAAAAAAACAAAGGTAGCGTTTGGTAAAATTTTCTAAATATGATATGAGAATAGAGTTGTATTTTGAGTTAGTGAGTTTTGGAATTATAATTTGAGTGTGAAAAATTTGTTTGGTTATGAGTTTTGAAAAGAGTTTTGAATTGAGTTTGAAATGAATGATGTGACATATGATATTTAATTCAAAAACTTACAACTCATAACCAAACACATAACCCAAAATCCTATTCAAAGCTCATAAATTTTTTTTAAAAAAATTCTAGAAATATTTTTTATTTAAAATATAAAAAAAACAGGTGCAAAAAAAAAACAAAACAAAACAAACACTGTTCTGATCAATCGGCCAGACGTCCGGGTTGTTGGAGAAATATGGTTGAATAAGAAATTGCCTCATAAATGTGTATATAACTCACACATTTAAGGCTCATCAGTTTTACAAAATTGATTGGGCAGTTTTGCTAGCATTAGTTGCTAGCCTTGATGGTTAGAGGCTCCTCCCCTTTCCCCCATGGTGTATAAAAGGAGGCCCTATTCCTTGAAAAGAGATATAGAATTTTTCCTTGACATCCATACACTCTGGTAAAAACCGTCATATCCTGGGAAGTAGACGCCAGCATACCTCCAGCACCCAACGGTGAGGCGGCGAATCTATTTTAAGGAGACTGTGGTATCACACAGGTTTCGGTTTGTTTCCTTTAACCATTTTATATTTTATTTGTATTTTATTCAGCATGTTATTTTTCCTAGGATTGAAGGTTTGTTTTGTTCATCTCATAATTTTGCGATATGCAATGTGAAATTATGTAATGTGAGTAGTTTTTCCCAACAAGCTTAAAATAGATTCGTCGTTTATCATAGAATTAGATTAATAAATTCATAGGTGTGTGTAATAATTTTTCATGTAATTAGCCACTGGTAGTAATAGCGAGTTAATTGGTTTATTAGATGCATATACACAGGGTTAAGCTTTTGATTTTGCCATTTTGTGTATGCTACTGTTTGGTCTTCCCATGGCATGGAAAAGGCCACTGTTATCAATAGGAAAGAAGAGTTCCATTGGTGCAACGTTAATTCACTGTATTTTCTAATTAATTTATTAATTTATGGTGTACCGGTTCATGCCTTGTATTTCTAGATTTACATGCTTCTAGTTCACATGCTTCTAGTTTACAATATAAATTACATGATCATTCGGGTTTAATTTTTAGTGTAATTTACATTTCTAGCATGTTTATTAGGTAGTAAAATTTTCATGTAACTTATAGCTATTAATCTTTAATTTAGGTGTGGAGTTGTAAAGTTTATAACTTGCCTATATTTAAATTCATGTTAATTTCTCTAGAATTATTTGCATGTTAATCATGTCATTTGCAATTCTTGCCTAGTAATGTGATTTAAGTATTTAGGAGTTATAAAATGTTTGTAACTTGCCTCAATTAATTACATGTTTAGTGTACCATAAGTTCATATGTAACTTTTACCAATTTAAAATATGGTTTAATTATGTTTAATTTAGGTCTGTAACTTATATAGTTAATTACATGTTTATTATGTAATTAATTTTTTACAGTTTTTTTTAGTTTAAATTCTAGATGTGTAACTTAAGGGTTGGTTTTAATCTTTACCCAACGTTATTTATTAATTTATTTGCTAGTACCCTCCCCATCAAGCACTACTTTGCCAAAAGTAAAGAAAAGCTGAGGGAGGTTTTGTTGTATTTTGCTGCTAACTCTTTATTGCAGGAATACCTATGAAAATGGGAAAAGGAATTAATTTGGACTAAATATTTGAAGCAATTGTTTGCTTGAGTGTTCATTTGTGGTTATTCACCAATATGTAAAGCACGTTTTATTTGCTTGTAATTATTGTAGCAATTTTGTTGTAATTGCTTGTACAGTTTGGAACTTGGTGTGTTTAACCTAGTTTATCCCTTGAAAAATTTAATTCTTAAAGTTGTTTCCCATTGACTAGGAGTCAACATGCTCTTGAAAGTTTTGTCTAAGATTAACTGGGGTTTAAGTGGGACCGGTGTGACCCTTCCAGTCTTCCTGGAAACTTTCCTGACCATGTTCGATTCTAGGTTACGTGGTGAGACTAGTTTTGAATTAAATTTCCAAATGTGGAATTTTCTAGTGTTAAGTTTGATTTCTGGAAATACAGAATAGTGAAAATTCGGCTGTAATTTTTCAGAAATGGCAACTGTCTCTGATGCTACTGCTGCTGCTGCTAATGTTGGTGGGGATCCGAACCCCGAGGCGATTGGCTTGCCAACCCCTAATGTGACCTCTGTGGTCAATCCTCCTGTTGTTACTCTAGCTGTTCCGGGAGGACCGCTCAATCATCACGAGCGTCCGGAGAAGTTCACGGGAGTGAATTTCAAGAGATGGCAGCAGAAGATGCTGTTTATTTGACTACTCTAAGCCTTGCGAGGTTTCTGAGTGAAGATGTACCAGCCGTAGAGGAGAATGAGCAAGATAAACAAAAGCTCATGGCTCTGGATGCTTGGAAACAAGTAGACTTCTTATGCCGGAATTACATGCTGAACGGCTTGGCGGATCTGCTTTTCAACGTGTTCTATGCCAAGAAATCGGCTAAGGCGTTGTGGGATGCCTTGGACAAAAAGTATAAGACCGAGGATGCTGGGGTAAAGAAATTTATTGTCGGCTGGTTCCTGGACTTCAAGATGGTGGACTCTAAAACTGTCCTGAGCCAAGTCCAAGAGTTCCAAGTGATTCTGCACGAGATACATGCAGAATGGATGGTCCTAAGTGAGTCATTCCAGGCAGCTGCTTTGATTGAGAAGCTGCCTAACGGCTGGAAAGACTTCAAGAACTACTTGAAGCACAAACGAAAGGAGATGACAGTCGAAGAGCTCGTTGTCAGGCTCCGGATTGAAGAGGACAACAGGAAGAAAGGAGGGAGTACCTCCACTGTCAAAGCCAACATGGTTGAGCATGGCGAGTCCTCGGGGGCAAGGAAAAAACCACCGACAGGCAAAAGCTCAAAGTTGGGGGCTAGAGGAGGAATCTCCAAAAGGCTAGCCTACAAGCCAAAGGAGCCTACTTTTAGGTTCGATGGCAAATGCTTCAACTGTGGAAGTGACGGGCATCGGGTAGTTGATTGTCTGAATAAGAAGCCCTATAGGAAAAACCCTCCCCAACACAAAAATCGGGCACATATGGCTGAAATGGAGGAATTGTCACACGATGTGGACGACATGCATCTGTCAGCCGTCATGTCAAAAGTGAACATGGTGGGGTCAAACCTGAGGGAGTGGTAGGTGGACACTGGGACCACTCGCCATATTTGTGTAGAGAAGAGAATGTTCACAACTTTCGAACCGATTTCAAACGGGGAGAAGTTGTTTATGGGAAACTCTGCAACCTCAGCTGTTGAGGGTAAAGGCAAGGTGATCCTGAAGATGACTTCAGGAAAAGAACTGACTTTGAACGATGTCCTTTTTGTGCCTGACATTCGTAAGAACCTTGTCTCGGGGTCTCTTCTAAGCAAGCATGGCTTCCGCATGGTGTTTAAATCAGACAAGGTCGTGTTGACCAAGGGCGAGGTCTATGTGGGGAAGGGATATATGTCAGGTGGTATGCTTAAATTGAATGTAATGACACTTATCCCTAAGATTAATGAGAAAGCTTATTGTTCTGCTTATATGCTTGAGTCCCCTAATTTATGGCATGGTAGATTAGGTCATGTAAATTTTGACTCTTTACGTAGATTAATCAAGTTAGATCACATACCATCTTTTAAGATTAATCCACAACACAAGTGTGAAACTTGTGTAGAAGCAAAATTGACAAGGTCTTCTTTTCATTCCATTGAAAGAAGTACCCAGCCTTTGGGTTTAGTGTATAGTGATGTGTGTGACTTGAAAGTTGTACAATCACGTGGTGGCAACAAGTACTTCATCACTTTTGTTGATGATTGCACTAAATACTGTTATGTGTATTTGCTTAAAAGCAAAGACGAGGCTATTGATAAATTTATTCTTTTTAAGAATGAAGTTGAGAATCAATTAAGCCGGAAAATCAAGGCATTGAGAAGTGATCGTGGTGGTGAGTATGAATCTCTGTTTGCCGAGACTTGTGCTTAATTTGGGATTATTCACCAAACCACAACGCCTTATTCGCCTCAGTCAAATGGTGTTGCTGAGCGGAAGAACAGGGCACTGAAAGAGATGATGAATGCAATGTTGATAAGTTCTGGGTTGCCACAGAACTTATGGGGGGAAGCAATTCTCTCCGCGAATTATATTCTTAATAGAATACCACGGAAGAAAGTGGACAAGACTCCATATGAGTTATGGAAAGGTCACAAGCCTTCATATAAATACCTACGAATGTGGGGGTGTCTTGCAAAAGTGGCGGTACCTACACCCAAGCGGGTTAGGATAAGTCCGAAAATCGTAGACTGTATTTTCATTGGTTATGCACAAAATAGTAGTGCATATAGATTTCTTGTGCACAAGTCTAATATTTCAGATATACACAAGAATACTATCATGGAATCTAGAAGTGTATCTTTCTTTGAAGATGTATTTTCGTGTCGTCCCCAAGACATGGTTCCGAGTTCAATGAAAGAAATAGATGATCACGAAGACGATCACATAGATGATCACATGGATGATCAAACAGCTGATCAAATAACTGATCAAGTAGATGATCAAGCTGATGAAGTAGATGAGCTAAGAAGGAGTAAAAGGCTAGAACCACAAAGTCTTTTGGTCCAGACTTCTTGACTTATATGTTAGAGGGAGAACCTCGAACGTTCCATGAAGCTGTGACTTCACCTGAAAGTCCTTTTTGGAAAGAAGCAATTAAGAGTGAGATTGACTCCATCTTACAGAACCATACTTGGAAGTTGGTTGATCTACCCCCAGGTAGTAAGGCCTTGGGGAGTAAGTGGATCTTTCGAAGAAAGATGAAAACGGATGGGTCAATTGACAAATATAAAGCTCGGCTAGTTATCAAAGGATACAGACAACGAGAAGGCCTGAATTACTTTGATACGTATTCACCTGTGACAAGGATTACATCCATTCGCATGGTGATTGCAATAGCACCTTTACGTGGTTTAGAAATACATCAGATGGATGCAAAGACAGTTTTCTTAAATGGAGATTTAGATGAAGAAATCTACATGGAGCAACTCGAGGGGTTTTCAGCTCCAGGAAAAAGTAAGAAAGTCTGTAAGTTTGTGAAGTCATTGTATGGTTTGAAGTAAGCTCCCAAACAATGGCATGAGAAGTTTGACAATGCTATGTTGTCAAATGGGTTTCGAATCAATGAGTGTGATAAGTGCGTATATGTTAAAGACACTGACAAAGGTTATGTCATTTTGTGTCTATACGTTGATGACATACTCATTGTTGGTAGCAATGATGAAATGATTAAAGCTACCAAAAGATTGTTAAATTCTAAGTTTGACATGAAGGATATGGGCCTTGCAGATGTCATTCTGGGTGTTAAGATCACCAGAGCATCTGGTGGTATTGTACTTTCTCAAGCTCATTATGTTAATAAGATACTTGAGAAATTTGGAAAGTCAGATACAAGTATGTCTAGGACACCGGTAGACTTAAGTCTATATTTGACCAAGAATAATGGTGAGAGTGTCTCTCAACTAGAATATTCTCGGGTCATTGGGAGTTTGATGTATCTGATGAGTTGTACAAGGCCGGATATCGCCTATGCTGTTAGTAGGCTGAGTAGATACACGAGTAATCTTAATGCTACTCATTGGAAGGGCATTATGCGGGTGTTGGGGTATATCCGTTACACCCTAGATTATGGGCTCCATTATACCAGATACCCAGCGGTACTAGAAGGGTATAGTGACACAAATTGAATATTTGATATAAAAGATTCCAAATCCACTAGTGGTTATGTGTTTACCCTCGGAGGGGCAGCCGTGTCTTGGAAATCTGCCAAGCAAACGTGTATCTCGAGATCAACGATGGAATCTGAGTTTATTGCTTTAGATAAAGCAACTGAAGAAGCTGAATGGCTTCGCCAGTTTGTCGAGGATATTCTACGTTGGCCGAAACCTGTGCCAGCTATCAGTATTCATTGTGATAGCCAATCAGCGATTGGTCGGGCACAGAGTAATATGTATAATGGAAAGTCTAGACATATTCGTCGTAGACATAATTCCATACGACAACTACTCTCAAATGGAGTTGTCTCTTTAGACTATGTCAAGTCTAAGGACAACATTGTGGATCCGCTAACCAAAGGGTTAACTCGAGAGTTACTAGAAAAGTCGTCAAGAGGAATGGGATTAAGGCCTTTAGTAAAGGTTACCGAAACGGAAAATTCAACCTAGTTGACTGGAAATCCCAAGATCTAGGTTCAAAGGGACAACCTAACTTCGTGTAACGGGTGAGTCACTGAAGAGGTAAATCCTCTTGCCCATTCCTTTATACAGTGATGCCCTATGGGGGTGGAAGGTTAAGCTAATGTTTTTAATGACCTTAGTGATGTGGTATAATGAAATACCGTATCTAGGTCACCTATGTGAGTGCGAAGTGAGGCCGCTTCTTTAAGAATTGCCAAGGCCGAATTCTTTAAAAACACTCACAGAACCAGGCTAGTGTTTCAGGGCCATACCGGACACACCAGTGAGAACAAGAACAATGGTTGGACTAACTCCTGTGTGAGGTCTATTGTCTCGGTTTACATAAACGGCAGAACAGTTCATGACATCACGTTCACTGGTCAGCCAGTAAATTCGATAGGCTTTCACTACGAAAGGTTTAAGGCCAACATCTACCTTTTTTTATGCAGGGTTAGTCTATGTGCTCTCTCTCTTTCCGAGTCTTTGTTGATAAACGTTGAGCGTTTACTGTATTTGGTCAATTTTTATTCATGTGGGGGATTGTTGGAGAAAAATGGTTGAATAAGAAATTGCCTCATAAATGTGTATATAACTCACACATTTAAGGCTCATCAGTTTTACAAAATTGATTAGGCAGTTTTGCTAGCATTAGTTGCCAACCTTGATGGCTAGAGGCTCCTCCTCTCTCCCCCATGGTGTATAAAAAGAGGCCCTATTCCTTGAAAAGAGATATAAAATTTTTCCTTGACATCCATACACTCTGGTAAAAACCGTCGTATCCTAGGAAGTAGACGTCGGCGTACCTCCAGCACCCAACGGTGAGGCGACGAATCTATTTTAAGGAGACTGTGGTATCACACAGGCTTCGGTTTGCTTCCTTTAACCATTTATATTTTATCTGTATTTTATTCAGCATGCTATTTTTCCTGGGATTGAATGTTTGTTTTGTTCATCTCATAATTTTGCGATATGCAATGTGAAATTATGTAATGTGAGTAGTTTTTCCCAACACGGGTTAGCCAAATTTTCTCGCCTAAAAAGGAGTTTTCAAAAGTGGGTGTGGAATTATAATTTGAAAACTCAAAACAAATAGCACACTAAAATCAATAGATGGAAATGTGTTTAGAGAGCTTCTCCAAACACAGCCAAAAGTTTTTATTTTTTAGATTAGTCACATTTAACTCCTTTGTAATTTTAACAAAATTTCACTAGTTCCCCACTTTCAATTATAACTATCGATCTCTTGTACTTTAAGGGCATGTTTGATTGGGTGGATTAGAGCATGAGACTGAGATTATTAATTCGTGGGCCCAATTATCCTATGTTTGTTTTCACATTTTGGTTTAGGATTATTAATTCAATGGATAATTAATCCAATAAATTTGTAGGATTATTAGTAATGAGGTATGGGTGGGATTATTAATCCAATGGATATTAATTCAATTGGACAGTAAATACCACACTAATTTAATAAAATTATTAATACTTCACTATTAATCTTGTGAATCAAACATGAATTAAATGAAATTATCATTCTATGCATATGGTATTAACGAGATATCCAAAATCCGTCCGTTAAAGCATCAAGATAGACACAACAAATGTGTTCCTACTACTTGAAAAATTACCCCCCCAAAAAAGCATTGTTAGCCTGTGTTTGGGAAGGTAATTTGAGGCTAAATTAGCCACATACGGACAAAAGTGGCTAATTCAGCCACATGGAGACAAAAGCATGGCAAGGGCTTGGCAACAACCATTCCACAGGTAAATTTACGAAACTACCCCCACATGAAAGAGGGGCTAATTTAGCCTCAGTGTCAGAAATTTTCAAAGTAAAAAAAAAAAACCTTTTTCCAAAAAAACATCTTTTCCCAGAAAAAACAAAGAAAGTTGAAAAAAAAAATTAAAAACATTTTTTTTTGTTTTTTGTTAAAATATTTTATAAAAATAAATTCAAACTCCATTTTATAAAAATATTTTTAAAATATTTTAATTTTTTTGTTATGTATTTGGTTATGATTTGAGTGTAGAGTTGTGAAAGTAGTATGGAGTTTCGAGTTATGTGTTTGTTATGAGTTTTAAAAATAATTTATTAATTGAGTTTTATTTTATGTGTTTGATTACGATTTGAGTGTAGAGTTGTTTTTAAATTTAAAATATTAACATTTAAAATAATTTAATTTTTTTGAATATTTAAATTATTTACATTTTTTTGTTAAAATAATTTTTTGAATATTTAAATTATTTAAATTTTTAAGATTTAAATTTTTTGAATATTTATTTTAAATTTTTGCTTATTAAATTATTTAGATTATTTAAATATTTAAAATAAAATAAAAATTAAAATTAAAATTAAATTAAAAGTAAATTATTTAAAATACACAGGACAATAAAATAAAACCTCACTTTTTATCATTTCACAGAAAATGAAAAAAAAATAAAAAAAAAATAAAAAACACATGAAAAAACCATTTACCAAAAAAAAAATTTAAAATACATAAATTATTTTAAAAAAATACGTCTCATTCAAAAATATTTAAAAATATTTTAAAAATTACAAAAACGTAAATTCAAAAAAAAAGAACGACAAAAATACGCCTCATCCAAAAAGTTAAAAAAAAAAAAACCAAAAATTACCATTTGCCATGTAATTTACAAATAAATAAAACACATGAAAACCTATTTTTGAAATATAAAAACAAATTAATATGTACGAATTAAAAAATGACAAAAACGTAAATTAAAAAAAAAATAACGAGAAAAATACGTCTTGTTAAAAAATATTTTAAAAAAATTTAAAAACATAAATTACAATTCGCGACGTAATTTAAAAATAAATAAAACACATGAAAACTCATTTTTGAAAAATAAAAAAAAAAGTTATTGTATACCAATAAAAATAAAAAAGATAAAAAAAATATGCCAAATCCAAACCCAAAATAAAAACAAATAAAAAATTTAAGTAAAATACGCGAAATCGAAACCCAAAATAAAAAAATAAAAATTAAGCAAAATACGCCAAATCCAAACTCAAAATAAAAATAAAAATAAAATTTAAAGGAAAATACGCCAAATCTAAACCGAAAAAAAAAAATTCAAACAATTTCGATCCTGTACATGGCACTGACGTGGAGGACCATTTGAGTGTGACTTGCCATGAGAATCATGTGTCAAGGGTAGTTTGGTAATTTACCATAAAGGCACCTCACCAAAAAGTCAAAAAACTAAAAAGTCAAAAAATCATTCCCAAACCAGACTTTTTAGCCCCAGACTAAAATAGCCAAAAAAATTAAAAAGTCAAAAAGCCAATCCGCTTCCCAAACGGAGGCTTAACATGTTTATTTTTGCTCTTTCGAGCTAAAATTTTATTAATTATTTCTTTCACTCCAATCATTAAAAAGCAGTTATGAATAAAAAAGATTTTCATAAAATAATATATGGATTTGAAATAAAAAATAGGTCCCACATATAGAATTCACCATATATAGACTCACCCTTTGTTACATTGTAAAAATTATTTATACACTTAGATTTATTCATCTGAAAGTGTTAAATAACAAAAGTTTTTTCCCTCTCTATTTCTAAATTGGTCGCAAAACAATGACATGGTTGGTCTCAAGCCAATATAATGCCAATAATTCAACATTTTAATATAGTTGAGCTGGGGTATTTATTGGTTCTCTCATTAGGGCACAAATTATATAATCATGAAAATATCTCAGAAGGGCACAAATTATGCAATCATGAAAACAGTTTCACAGTAGGCCGATGTAAGGTTGCGTAAACTTGACCTTTTCAAGATCCTGCAGTGACGAGTGCCGAGTGCAGTGGGATAGAAAATGATAAAACACAACTATCCCATTCTAAAGGCTATAATTAACCCGTTTCAAAGTTTACAGTTCATAGGTGTTTTACATAAATTACAACAGCATAGTTTAGACTGCAATAATTCAAATTATACTGTAAATTTTGTATCTTCTGATCATATAAATAATAAAAAAAAAATTGCACGTAAATGAGGTAAAAAATATATCAAAGCAACTTCAACTACTCCAATTTCTGAACTCCTTCAGATGACATTTCAGAGGCTGGTTCTGTCTTAGAAGATGGTAAGGCTGAAAGAAGACTAACCGAAGCTTCATCAGTGACTCCTTGATTCTGTTCTGACACAATTGAATGGTCTTCAATATCATTATCATCATCATCAGGATTTGCTGGTTGCTCTGTGTTGAATCGAATCCATTTCCTATCCTTTGCATGATTTACAGCAGGATACAACAACATCCCAACAATAACAACACAACCGCTAACTAAATATGTCCTTGCAGATGCCAAACTCATCACAAGAACAAGCAATAGTGCAGGAGGCACGCAAAGCATTGTTGCGCCAAATGTTTGTACCGGAACTCTGTATGGTCTAAAAAGATCTGGCTTCTTTATTCGCAATCTTACGAATGCTACCAACTCGAGAAGCATTCCAATGGCATAAAGGAAGTTAAGAAATTCCAAGATTTCTTGGAAACTCATCCAAGACAAGAAGATCACACCAGTTGCAGAGCACACTATGCTAATGGTCGGTGTCCCATGCTTCGATCTACAAGGATCATTGGAAAAATAGGTCACATAATTTCTCCAAACAACAAAACTTCCACTGCCAAATGAATAATTATTGTGATATCAATTTATGGTAGAAACAAAACATATTGAAGAAAACTTCAAATTAGGTTTTTATTGCAAATTTATCCCTACTGTTTGCATAAGTTTCAGATAATTTTCTTCTTCAAACAACATAGGCCTTGTGAATATTCAAGAAAATAGAAATGTATGGCTGTATGCTCTATTGTTATATAAGATTCTAATTCATGTTTAATCAATTTCTAATCTAATTATGATTCTTCAAAGAAACATGAATACCGTGAAATTTAAACAAACAACCATCTTGGATATTGAAAATGTTTGTATACAGGCCCAAAAACCATATTTACGGGTTGTATAACATGAATGAATATGAAATGATTTCAACAAAAACAAGTAACAAAGTGAAACAAGCCATTTTGACTGACCTTGAAGCAAATATAGACGGAAGCATTCCCATCTCACTCATCCCAAGAAGTTGGAAGGCATCGCTGCTCATTTCTGCTTCAAACAACCCCAGGTTAGACATTGCAGCTGCTGCTTGGATCCACCATTTAAGCCAAGACCCTCCTATCAGCATCCCAACTTCCGCAAAAAACCCATCACTCCACTCACTAGGATTAGTGTTTAAAGCTCCAGTACCAGCAAGAAGTGGAATCAAATATGAAGAGACCACCAAAACCACAGCCCCAAGGAGAGCTTTCGGAAATGTCTGACTCGGGTCTTGGATCTCCCCAGCAAGTGTACTTGCTTTATCCCAGTAATTCAAATTCCAAAACATGCTATTGAAGTATCCTCTCCACTCCACCTTCTTAAAATCTACGACTAGCCACCGTCGAGGCCTAATTTGAGGAATTGAGAGAATACCCAAAACAAGAAACGGGAAAAGCGAGAAACCAGCAAGCAAAACTGCAGAAAACCCAACAATATGCAGGCCGCGATAATTCAAATAGGTTAAGGAAACTGTGATTCCTAAAAGAGCTGGAATTCGAGCAACCATTTGATTGAAGATTGGAAATGAATGCTTCAAGTAATCAAGAAACAATACAGGGTAAAGGGCATTGTCCATAACCCCACTAAACCATTTCCAGAAACCTTCTTGGAATCCCCAAAAAGGCCCAAAAGCAGAGGATATCCAAACAACATAGCCACCATTTTCAGGGAAGCTTGTGGCAAGCTCAGCAGTCACCAGAGCTTCTGGGATGCTCCAAAATAAGGGGAAAATCAAGAATCCAAGCAATGATAATAGAGGGCCACCTCCATCCTTAACTGAATCTTCCACACCAAATGGACCACCAGACACATCATAAAAGATCAAAGCAATAAGAGGAAGTAGTTTGAGTTTTGGGTTTGATTTTGTTGAAGTGTTCTTGACATCACTTTCCACAATTCCCTCTTCTTCACCCATCAACAAACAGGAGGAGAGAGATTGTTTCAAGTTTGCCCCAACAAATTGTATGAAGGATTTAGTGACTGTGGTTTGGTCCAAACATCAAACATCAAGCATCAAACATCAAACATCTGATGGGTGTGAAGATGTAATCAACTGCATACCGATTAATCAAGACAACCCAACTATATATCATCTATAAACAGATCTATTAAAATGAAAAGTACATACTTTGAAGGATTAGCCAAATGGGTATTGCCTGAAAGATCAGCCAATGAAATTCAACCAAATGAAAAGGAATTCACAGTGGCGATGCCTACGAAATGAGTTGAAGTTTTGGTGGATTTGTGATTTGGAACACGGAATGAGCTTTGAAGTCAACACACGCGCGGTTGGTTGCCATCAAATTCTCTTGGATTGCGTACAAATTTTTTTCAGAATTATTAAACATAATTGCCCTAAAATCCCTCAACTATTTCCGTCATTCATGAACATGTATCCATTCCGTATATATTGGAAGGTTTTTTTTTTTTTTTTTTTTTTTTTTTTTTTTTTGGAGAAATTATACAAATAGTCCCTATAGTTTGGACTTGTGTCACTTTGGTCCTGACTTTTCAATTGTGACACATTTAATCTTAAATTTCGAATCTTATTCTAAATAAGAACAATTGAATATATAATTAGATTTTTTAAGGGTAAAATTGTCAATTTGATAAAATATAAATTAATTTGACAAAAATAAATGTCAAACAAATATTTTTGAATTTTTAAAAATTATTTCTACCTACTAAAAATAAAATTATGTAAAATTAATAATTTTTTTAGACATTTATTTATTTATTTTTATCAAATTAATTTTTATTATGTGTTCGGATGATGATCATGTGAAATTAATTTTAAAAAATTAATCATGTAATTTTTATTAATTTTACATAATTTTATCATTGGTGGATAAAAATAATTTTAAAAAAATTAAAAATATTTTTTTGACATTTATTTTTGTCAAATTAGTTTATATTTTATCAAATTGACAATTTTACCCTTGAAAAATCTAATAATATTTTCAATTGTCTTTATTTGGATCAAGATTCAAAATTCAGGATGTCACAATTGAAAAGTCAGGAACTAAAGTGACATAAGTCTCAAATTAACCATTTTTTTTTTTTTTTGGGTACCTCCTAACTACTCAGAGAGAAATTTAGTCAAAATCTCCCAATTGATCCTTATTTGGTGAGAAGGATAATTTAATTTATTTTTCTTTCCTAAACTCTTTAAAATAAAAATAAAAAATGGTAATAATTTTGTAAAGATAAAATAAAAATAAATATATATATATATATATATTTTTTCTTTATTGGATAATATTATCAGAGTAATATAGAGTAATATATTACTGTTACTGTTTACATTAATTTTAACGGTAATAATTTTTTTTTTTAAAGAATTCCATAGTCAACATAGATCTTATTTGATAGATTTCTAAAAATATTAATTTTATTAAAAATCGACATCTACATCAAAAGTGATGTTATTTTAAAGTTTAATATTTTGATAATAGTGATGTTTATTGGATTTTTCAAGAAAAACTTTTTGTACTTATCATTAATGTATTAAAATTTTGAGAAAATGTTTGGGACCCCCTTTTTGGAGGGTTCCATGACTCTCAATTTGATCTTGGCCCTTGATGTGTGTATGTAGTCTACTCATGTATGTGTGTATCTCACATTATGAATGGTTTGGATGAGAGTGGGGGTTATGAGGGTCATGTATATGTGGAGGTCTCTATTAAAATTGTAAAATTTTATTATGAGAATGTTTTGACCAAATCTCTCTACCTAATAACCTAGGTTAAGAAAGTATTAAATGAGATAAAATAAGACAACATTAAAAGTTATCTTAATTAAAAAAAAATATATATTTATAATGACACCAAAATATCATTTTTTGCTTTGCACGATCCTCCTCTTTTATTTTTGATTGGATTTTTTAAATATGTTTTTATTAAAATTAAAATTTAGTTTGGTGAAAAATAAAATTTTTAAAAATCAAACACTTATTTTCATATTATTTTTTTGAAATATAAAATAATATTTGAATATATATTTATATTTAGTTTTGTCAAAAAAATTTATAATTTTTTTGAAATAAATTTTAAATACAAATTCTAGAAATTAAATCAAATAAAAATATTCTACAACTAAAGTTTTTTCAATGTACATTTATAAATGTTGGTTGAGCTCTCACCATATTAGAACCATTCAAAAAAAATATAGAATACTTTTTATTTTTATTTTTATTTTTTTAATTACCCCTACATAGTAGTTAAAGAATTTTTGTCTTACAAAAACAAAGGGTAGTTATGTCCATATTAATAAAAAATTAACTCCTCAAAAACATCATAATTAATTTTTATTATATTCGTACATTTTCCATGCAAGTTTAAGTGGTTAAAATTTATTTATTACTTTCTTAACATGTTCCTTTAGGATACTGAGAGGGTAATTTATATGTAAATTAGGCCGAGCTGGGCAATGGGCTGTTCTTTGGGCCGTAATGAAGAGGCTTGGGAGATGGGCCACGGTCAAGTGTTAGCTCGGTCCAAAGTAAGGCTCTTGCCGCCAGACTAAGTAAAAAGGCTTGGTAATTAGTTTGGTCCTAAAAAGAGCAACGGTTAGTTCGGTCACCGTTACTAGAAGAAGTTAGTTCGGTCACGCCATTCGGAGCTGAGGTACGGCGACTTCACACGGTAAGCCTAGCTTTGGTTAGCCCGGTCTAAGCTTGCTATGATTAGCTCGGTCTCAATAGGTGAAACCGGGGTACAAGCAGTAAAGACAGAGCCGGGCTAACTAGAGTTCGGTCGTTTTGGCCCGTTTAGCATGGCTATGTTATCCCGGTCATTTTGCCATACTACCGGTTTGAAACCATCTCACTTGGTTTAAGCAGTGAGGGGGGTGTTGAAGGATAAGCATTATCTTTCAGGAGTATAAATCCTAAGAGGACTCTATATGGAAGAGTAAAAGTCCTACTAGGATTATGCCACATGGAACCTACAAAAGCTCACAAGCATCACCTATGGAGAGGTAACACACAACTTTGACTCTCGAATTCACAGAGCTTTTTATCTGTTTGTCTATTTTGCTGACTTAGGCATCGGAGAGGTATCCGGCATACACCCGCCGGCTAGCTTACGTTTGTGTTTTCAGGGAGTAAAGCGACGACGTACGGAGGAGCGCAGACTTGATCAACAGGATTATACGGGAAGAATATTTCGTGCCCGTACAATTGGCGCCATCTGTGGGAAACATCAGACTAGAACAAAACCTCTTGATTAAGCTTTTCCTCTTTAGAAGCAATGGCGCACAACGAAGATTTGCCGCAGTCCGCCATCGATGGACAAACACCAGAGGGGGGTGCAAGGCGCGAAGGCCTACCTTCTATCCCTTCCATGGCAGACTTGGAGCCACAACAACAAAATCCTAGGAGGGATGCAAGGGGGAGAAGGCGGACTAACAGCCCCTGTCACTCTCATTCACGAAGTCCTGACAGACAAAGACGGAGGATTGATCCTCAAGTTCTGGAGGACTGCGTGAAGGAGCAAAATGAATTAATAAGGAAGATGGCGGCGGACATAGAGGCCATGATGCGCCAGATCAAGGGAAAATGGGTGGCGACATGAGAGGGGCGCAAAGGCAATGCGCCTCCTCGCTACTCAGAAGATCGTAGTAGACACACCACGACATCGCATGCAGAGAGTAGAAGCCTCAGAACGAGCGACACTCAATCAAGGACTTCCAGAACTCGTTACTCCAGGTCTGAGAGAACGAGATCATTAAGGTCTTACACAGAGGGAAGTACCTATCGGCGCTCACACACGCACCATACATCATCCAGGCAAACGAAGTTGCCTAGATCGTCCGACTTACAGACTGTGCTTGAAGAAAGGGCGCGACAGAAGGAGGATGCCAGGGCACGCGACCCACACAGAGTTTCAGCTCTTCGGTGGTTGGCTCCTCGGACGCATGGAAGCGTCGAGGTTGGAATGCCAGCACCACACCTTGCCTACGAACCAACAGATAAAGCATTGGCAAGACTACATAGTTCGCCGTTTGTTCCCGCGATTGAGAACGCATCATTACCCTCAGACTTCATCCAGTACGAAGGGAAGACAGACCCTTACATGCACCTAAGCCACTTCCGCCAGGTTATGGCGGTATATCGACGAAACAAGGTTTTGATGTGCATCCTCTTCCCATCAAGCCTTGGTGACCTAGGCTTAACTTGGTTCGAAAAACTTCCAGAAGGCAGCATAGCCTCCTGGGCCCAATTGGTGGAGGCGTTCGTAACAAGGTTCAGAACGAACACCAAAACCCCGGTGGAAATTGATCAACTGCTCTCCATCGACATGGGCGAAAAAGAGTCATTAAAATCCTATAATAGCCGCTACTGGGAGAACTTCAACTAGATTGGGGACTGCCCCACCAATCTCGCCATCGCACAGTACAAAAGAGGCCTTCCAGTCGGGAACAGACTAAGGGACTCAATCACTATGACACCACCTCTCACGATGGAGGCCTTAATGAAAAGAGTGCACCAGCACATTCGGGTTGAAGAAGATGGCGCCCGTACTAAGGCAAAGTCTAGCACGACCGTAGTACCAGATAAAAAGACTACGACAAAGGTCAACGTGGTAGAATGTCCAAACAAAAACGGATGCGGCAGGCGAGACAACGAAGAGGACCAGAATAAAAGATGGTTGAGAGTCCGCACTGCCATAACCACGGTATTCAAGAAACCGATCTATCGGGATCTGAGCGAAATACGCGATGAGCCTTTCGTCAGATGGCCAGCTAAGCTAGGAGAAGCACAGAAAGACTACGACGAAAGGTCGCGATGCACCTTCCACAAAGAAAAGGGGCACCGCATTGAAAATTGTATTGAGATAGCATCTAGAGGAGTTGGTGGCAGCCGGTCACCTGGATAAATACATTGAAGGAGGGACGCAACCAACCCCCCAGGACCACAATAACCCCAATGGAATGCCAATTGACGCCCCACCTCAAGGTGTGATCAATGTGATACATGGAGTATTCGAACATAAGTGTGTATGCGAGCTCAAATGATCGATCAAGAAGGCTGAGCACTTAACAGAGGTATTGAGTGCCTAGTCCACCATTAAAAAGGAGAGAACAGAGGCCATGAACGTCATGTCTTTTTCAGACAAGGATTTGGAAAGAATATATTGCCCTCACAACGATGCACTGGTCGTCACCCTCCGCGTCAAGGATTACGACGTCAAGCGAATTCTGATAGACCAAGGTAGCTCGTGTGAGATAATGTACTACGACACCTTCAAACAACTGAAATTGGAGGACAAAGACCTGGCACCAGCTGTATCCCTCCTGATCGGATTCAACTCAATGCCAGAATGGCCAGTCGGCAAAATTATCCTGCCAGTCAGGGCAAGAAGCGTGATAAAACAAGTGAAATTTTGGGTGTTGAAGGTCCCTTCCACTTACAACATAATCTTGGAAAAAACATGGCGCCATGCCATGAAATCAGTAGCATCATCCTACCATCAAGTAATGCGGTTCCCCAACGAAGCCGGAGTAATTGAAGAGGTCTTTGGAGACCAGATTATGTCCAAGCAATGCTTTGTCACGGCTAATGGCAGTCGCGTTGCCAAGGGATATGTTCATTCGGTGGAAGAACCTGAGAGCAATGAACTGTTCGCGGATGTCGGCAAAGCAGCTGATCAAAAAGCGGTGGAAGACTTGGTAGAGGTAAGAATAGATGAAAAGAACCCGGATAAGTTCTTTTTGTTGTCCAGCACTGAGAGATTAGAGGTCTTGGAATTCTTGACCTCTAACATCGAAGTGTTCGCCTGGACACCCTACGACATGCCAGGCATTGATCCAAACTTCATTTGTCGCCAACTCAATGTCCACCCATCCGCCAGACCAATCATTCAGCGCACTCGCAGATCGACACTCAACCACGCCAAGATAGTGGCGGAAGAAGTGGGAAATCTGCTAGAGACAGGAGCTATCAGAGAGTTGTACTACCCCAGATGGATTTCCAACACAGTCGTGGTGCCAAAAAAGAATGGCAAATGGCGTATTTGCGTCGACTATAAGACAGTCAACAAAGCATGCCCAAAGGATAGCTTTCCCCTACCACGGATAGATCAATTGGTAGACCTAACGGCGGGACACAACCGACTTAGCTTTCTGGATGCGTACAGAGGCTACCATCAGATTGCCATGTACGAACCAGACCAAGAGGTCACGTCCTTTACCACTCTAAGAGGACTGTATTGTTATAAGGTCATGCCCTTTGGCCTAAAGAACGCAGGGGTAACATTTCAGAGAATGGTCACCAAGATGTTTGAGCCGTTGTTAGGCAGAACAATGGAAGCTTACATCGACGATATGGTGGTCAAAAGCAAGGATGAGAACGATCATCTAAGGGACCTAGGTGAGATGTTCCAGATTCCGAAGAGGCACAAGTTGCGCCTTAATACATCTAAGTGCACGTTCGGTGTAGGATCTGGCAAATTCTTGGGCTTCCTAGTGACCAACTGGGGTATAGAAGCAGACCCCACCCAGATCAAAGCTATTCAGGATCTGGAGAGACCTAACTTAGTAAAAGAAGTACAATATCTCACTGGCATGGCAGCTGCACTCAACCGATTCATTACCCGGTCGTCAGACAGATTACGACCATTTTTTCAAGCATTGAAAGCTAAGTTCGAGTGGGACGAAGAATGCGACTGCGCTCTGGAAAACTTGAAAGAATACATGTCTTCTCCACCACTACTTGTCACCTTAATACCTGGAGAAGAACTCTTCCTGTACCTGGCGGTCTCTCAGCACACAATTAGCGCAGTATTGGTCCGTGTAGAAGGAATCCAACATCTGCCCATTTATTATGTCAGCAAAACATTGCTGGGCGCGGAAACGAGGTACTTGCCGCTGGAAAAACTGGCATTGGCCTTAATGATGGCCTCAAGAAAGTTGTCGCACTACTTCCACGCCCACACCATAGTCGTCCTCACAGCATTCCCATTAAAAGCTTTGTTTGAGAGGGCAAACTTTCTGGGCGAATCTTGAAGTGGGTAGTAGAGTTGGGACAATTCGACATCAAATTCCAACCTAGAACCGCGATAAAGGCCCAAGCTTTGGCAGACTTTGTCGCATAATTCACCCCAGGAAGTCATCATATCTGCTTAGTCGATCTGATTGATACAACCAAACCAGGGATAGAAGTTGACACCGGAATAGCACAACCCCTGGTGCAGGATATTCAGTCAGACCCCAAGGCAGACCAGAGTAAAGAAAGCAAGGCAGAAGCGAACCATGCTACACCAAGCCAAGACTCACCAATAAATAAAGACTTGGTTCAATCAGATAGTGAGGGGCAGACAGCAAGTATGGACCTTAAAAAAAACACCAGCGACATTCTTGACCCCACGACATCGTCTGACCCCTCCACTTGCTGGAAATTGTTCGTCGGAGAGATGTGGAAACTCTTTGTGGATAGAGCATCCAAATGACATGGTGCAGGACTTGGCATAGTCCTCATCTCACCAGACGGCCTAGTTGTGGAGCAAGCAGTCAACCTTGGATTCCCAGCATCAAACAACAAAGCGGAGTATGAAGCGCTTCTTGCAGGTCTCAAATTAGCATCCTACATGAAGGCCACCGAGCTAATGGTGTACAGCGACTCACAGTTGGTGGTAAATCAAATTTCAGGCGACTACAAGGCAAAGGATGACATGATGGCCAAGTACCAAGAATTGGTCAGAACAGAGATCAAGAAATTTGAAGTAGGAAAGATAGAACAGATTGGCAGGGAGGAAAACAGCAGAGCAAACGAACTAGCAGGCTTTACGTCAATGGCAGATATATCCAGCCCTCATCCACTACTGATTGACTGCCTACCAAGACCAAGCATTGAGGACCCCGAAAAAGAAGAGATGTGTTGCGCCGAATTAGGCCCCTCATGGATGGATCCCATCATACTGTTATTAAAAGACGACGTCTTACCGGAAGAAAAAATGAAGCCAACAAAATTAGAGCAAAGTCGCAGCGATTTTGGCTCTCCCCATCTATGGCATTGTACAAAAAGTCATTCTCAGGACCTTATCTAAAGTGTGTCCACCCCAGCAAAGTAGAAGCATTCTTGTTCGAAATACACGAAGGGGTGTGCGGAAGCCACCAAGGAGGAAGATCGTTAGCCTACAGAGCCATTTTACAAGGATACTGGTGGCCATACATGCAGGCAGACTCGGAGAAGTATGTGAAGAAGTGCAAGAAATGTTAGAAGTTCGCACACCAAATACATCAGCCGGCCAGAGAACTCTTACCATTGACCAGCCCATGGCCCTTTGCAATGTGAGGCTTGGACATAATAGGACCACTTCCAACAGCACCCGGAAACAGGAAGTTCTTTCTCGCAGCAACAGACTACTTCACAAAGTGGGTAGAAGCAGAAGCATTGGCATCAATCAAGGAAAAAGATGTGAAGAAGTTCGTCTGGCAGAATATCATTACTCCATTCGGCATACCTAAAGCCCTAATATCAGACAACAGCACCCAGTTTGATGGCAGAATCTTTAGAGGCTTTTGTGAAGAATACAAGATAAAGTTCTACAATTCTACACCGGCATATCCTCAAGCCAATTGCTAGGCGGAAGCGTCAAAAAAGGTCATCTTGGATGGACTGAAGAAAAGGTTAGAAAGAGCAAAAGGCAAATGGGCTGAAGAGCTTCCTCATGTTTTATGGGCTTACCGCACCACATCTCGACGATCAACAGGAGAAACACCATTCTCCTTAGCCTATGGCATGGAAGCAGTAATCCCGCTGGAAGTTGGCCTCCCCACAATTAGAAGCGAAAATTTTGATCCAGACTTGAATAGAGAAGCCATAGCATTGGAGCTCGACCTCGCCGAAGAAAGAAGAGAAAAAGTACTGGTTCACATCGCCTCATACCAACAAAAGTTATCCAGGAAATACAACAAGACAGTACATCCAAGACAATTCAAAATCGGAAATTGGGTACTGCGTAAAGTAATGGGAAACATCTTGGTCCCAGGAGATGGCAAATTGGGGCCTAATTGGGAAGGACCTTACAAAGTGGCCGGATTAGCTGGCAAGGGGGCATACCACTTAGAAGATGAGGACGGCAAAGCAATTCCCAGGCCATGGAACACTGTCAATCTCAAACTGTTTTATTTTTAGCTTTTCTTCAAAATACTTGTAATTTTTATTTTTCCCAATAAAACAAGTAGTTTTCTTTTCAGCATAAATGTTTTATTCTGTAAAAATCGTTTTGGTGAGTTAGAGGCATTGAAAACATAGTTAGCTGGATTAAACCAACACCCCTTCTAAGCCCAGGATAAGGATCCAGGCTGCAGGACGTTTGGTCGGAATATCCAAACACTTTACTCTATGTTGGCTAGGAAAAACCAATCTAGAGGTTGGCCGGAAAAATCAACGCTCCTCCTAAGCCCAGGATAAGCATCCAGGCTGCAGGACGTTTGGTCGGAATAACCAAACACTTTACTATAGGTTGGCTGGAAAAACCAACACCCCTCCTAAGCCTAGGATAAGGATCCAGGCTGCAGGACGTTTGGTTGGAATAACCAAACACTTTACTCTAGGTTGGCTGGAATAACCAATTTAGAGGTTGGCTGGATTAAACCAACTCTTTGAACTCTTCAGTCGAAGTAAGGATATCGACTAAAGAGTGGTTGGCTGGATTAAACCAACTCTTAGTACTCTTCAACCGATGTAAGGATATCGGCTAAAGAGTAGGTTGCCAGGATTAAACCTACTCTTAATACTGTTCAGCCAAAGTAAGGATCGGCTAAAGAATGGTTGGCTGGACTGAGCCAACTGTTAGTACTCTTCAGCCGAGGTAGGTATCTCGGCTGAAGAGTGGTTGGCAGCTATAATTAGATTGCAAGATCAAGACCAAAATAAGTATCTCGGCAAGTGAATGCCTCATCCAAGATTTCGGTTAGAAAGTAAAGTATAACCATGAAGATCAACCGAAATAAGAGTTGAACAAAAAAGCAGACTTCATTGAAAATTCAAAACAAGTACAAAGGGTGGGGCCTCAGCCCGGTTACAATTTGTTTCCAACAGCAAAAAGAAGAAAAATACAAAGTTAGTTAAACAGATCATCAAGGTCGGCATCAATATCAACTCGGAGCCCGGTTTCACTCGATAACACGGTCTCGGTTGGAAGAACGGTTTCAGTAGGCAGCTCATTGGTCGGATCTTCCACTATTAGCTCCGACCGAACCGACTGATCGACGGGATCATTGACAGTCGGGGTATCTTTGGCCACGGTGACTTCTTCGTCATCTGAATCCTCAAGAAATTGTTGCTGAAGGGCAGCAGCATATTCCGTCATAGAGCTCGGAATGAAGTATGCTGGAGCGTTGAAGACCTCAGTCTCTGGACCGTGACCGAGCTTCTCTACAGCCGCCCTCCAACTACATTTGAAGAAGAGATCCTTGGCAGCTTCACATTGTTTAATGTAAGTCGCTTCCCCCTTCTTGTAACCCCGGAGCTCGGCGTTATCAGCACTCTTCTTCAGCTGCTCTATCTCGGCGTTTTTCTTTCCCTCAAGTTTAGCCAGTTCGTGCAGATATTTGTCTTTTATCACGGCTACAGCTTTTTGTTTTTCTGCTTCAGCTGAGCTAACAAGTCCGGTCAGACGACCGTTCTTGGATTTTAGCTCGGCTATTTGCTGCCTGGCTTGTTCCAGCTCGGCAGTTTTTTTAGTCACTTCGGCCAGGGCTCGCCTTGTAGTCTTGCGAAGTTCAAGCACGCGCTTATGAGCGATGTGGCTCTTCTGCATGGCCTGCAAAAGGAGGGGAAGACTTGTAATTAAACCGAGATAAAAGTTGTGCAAATTAGAAAGGTTAACAGAAGAAGCTACTTACAAGCACCATGGATTTCGTGGCCGAACGGATAGCCCTTAGTTTGGTCAGATGCTTGTGGTGCTCCATGTTTGCTGGAAGGCAGACACTCTTGGCAAGGTTAAATGCCATTAAGTGATCTTTTTCAGCGACCACTGAGTCAGTGTCCTGAATTTCTCGGTTTTGAAAAGTGATTTTGGGTGCCCACTTGGAGGAGCTGGCTCGGTCGGAGTGCTCCGGTTATGGGCTCGGTGGAGGGCTTGGTGGAAGAATGGTTTCGTCTTCATCTTCAAGGCGTTGCTCGGTTGGGGTAGTCCGGGCATGCTTGCTTGGGCGAGATGAGGAGGGTTGTTGAGATGAAAGGGCCACCACGGTTTCCTGAGTCTGGTTCAGTGGTGGTGCCTCGGCTCGGTTTGTTTCGGTTAGCAGGGTCCTTACTCTATTCCTCTTGGCCATCTCTTGTTCTGCAGTAGTTCGGACCAGGTTAATTTGTGGCAAGGTTGGATCCGGTTCAGGAGATGCTTCCAGCAAGAAGTCTGTTACTCTGGCTTTTCGTCGACTGCTGTATCTGTACGTCGGTTCAAAATTCAGCAGCTTGGCCCAACTTCTTTCAGGATATCGTAGTGCGGCGCGAAGTGTGTTTAGATTGGGGTAGCTGTACAGTGACTTGAGGTGGGCTGAATCTGCATAAAGAAGACAACTGTCAGTTCGGTTCAAGAACAGGAAACCGAAATAAAGGGAGGCATACAAAGAAGCCGAGGTAATTATACCGGGGGTTCATTTCTTCCAGTTTATACTGCGGCTTGGAATCTAGGCTTGGTGGTCTTCAAAATTCCCAGATACCTAAAAAAAATCATCATCGTTCAAGTCTTTATCCGGCGTGTCCGTTATTATTTTCTCTTGACGACGGCGTATTCTTAGATAATAGACCCGGCCATCTTCTTTTTGATCCTATGGAATATTGATGGAAGAGTTCGGCTAAGCCGAGGTTAATGCCAGCTCGGCGGTTTAGTTCGGCTATACCATTAATTATGCGGTATGAATTTGTGAAAAGTTGGGTGGGGCATATCCTAGTTTGCCTAAGGAATTCACAAAGTAAAGACTGTACAGGGAATCTCAGTCCGGTTTCTATAATGGACAAGAGGGTAAAAGGTACAAAACCTTGGTTTCCCCATGGTGTGATATCTTGTTCGGCTAGGGTGAGATGGACATCGTCAGGAATGTTATACTCCCTTCGGAATTCGGCCAAGCCACCAGGTGTGTCTACTAAAAACCTATACTTTCCCATTTATGGTTTAAGTTATGAATAAATTAAATCAGAGTTTTAGCTCGGTCGAAGAAAGGTGCTGAGTAGCTCGGTTGAGCGCTTAAAGGAGTGCCTGGGCAACCTAAGTCTGCAAAGTGAAAAATGAAGGTGTTAAGCACAGATCGATTGGAGCGTGCTAAAAGAAATACAGGCAAGATAAATAAAGTCCTAGCTCGGCTATATGATTTGCTTCGTGACTTAGCTCGGTTGGAGCAAGGGGTCTGTTAGCTCGGTGTCAGCAAGAGGTCTGTCAGCTCGGTGTGGACGAAGGATTTGTTAACCCGATTGAGCCTCTAGGGGCAGCATTCTTAGCTCGGTCTGAGTTAAGAAGGCTGGTTTAGCCTCAAGTTATAGCTCGATCGAATTTGAGGCTTTCATATATACTGTTACAGATCTGGTACGGATCCATAGCTCGGCTAAGTTAAACAAAGCAAAAGATGGTTTGACTTAGTGAAACTACGAGTTTAACATAAGTGCTAGTCCGGTTGGTAGTCTGGTTGGATTGACATCAACTACAAACAACTTTTTACTCCGGTTACATCGTGATTTTGGATTAAATACAGCGTTTTACAGGTAGTTTCATGAATACAAAGTGGTTTTTACAAGGTGTTTTCCAGAAAATGCAAGGCATAGCACAAAATGGAAAAAATATGTTTTGCAAAAACACAAACACTATGCTATGGATTGTATAAAGCGAGTGCAAAAACAACAAAAACAAGAGAGATTTGAGTAACTTATCAAGTCAAGCGGCACTGAAAGATGGAAATGGCACTAGGAGGCAAGAGCTTCGCAGTTACCAGATTGAAGAACAAAAGAGGCTCAGAGACGAAAGAGAGAGAGGGAGATGAATAGTATGAGAATGATTAAAAAATGCTAGGGTTTGTTTTGTGAAGGAGAAAGGACAAAAAAGAGTGGGACTATTCAAAAAACACGGAGTACGAAGACGGCGTGACAGCTGCCTTGGGCCAATCAGAGTATGCCACGTGTCATAGGAATGAGAAGCGATTCAGTTGGTGTGGTTGAAGAGACGTTTTGACCAGACAGGTACAACCCGGTGTGAATTTAGCTCGGCTAGAAAGGCTATAAGGGTTTTTAACCCGGATGGAAAGGCTAAAGGGTTTTTAGCTCGGTTGGAAGGCTGAAACTTTTTAGCTCACCTGGTGACAGGTAATCCCTATCATGCAGTGCAGATGGAATTAAGGGGCAATTGAGAGGGTAATTTATATGTAAATTAGGTCGAGCTGGGCAATGGGCTGTTCTTTGGGACGTAATGAAGACGCTTGGGAAATGGGCCACGGTCAAGTGTTAGCTCGGTCCAAAGTAAGGCTTTTGCCGCCAGACTAAGTAAAAAGGCTTGGTAATTAGTCTGGTCCTAAAAAGAGCAACGGTTAGTTCGGTCACCGCGACTAGAAGAAGTTAGTTCAGTCACGCCATTCGGAGCTGAGGTACGGCGACTTCACACGGTAAGCCTAGCTTTGGTTAGCCCGGTCTAAGTTTGCTACGGTTAGCTCGGTCTCAATAGGTGAAACCGGGGTACAAGCTGTGAAGACAGAGCCGGGCTAACTAGAGTTCGGTCGTTTTGTCCCGTTTAGCATGGCTATGTTATCTCGGTCGTTTTGCCATACTACCGGTTTGAAACCATCTCACTTGGTTTAAGCAGTGAGGGGGGTGTTAAAGGATAAGCATTATCTTTCAGGAGTATGAATCCTAAGAGGACTCTACATGGGAGAGTAAAAGTCCTACTAGGATTATGCCACACGGAACCTACAAAAGCTCACAAGCATCACCTATGGAGAGGTAACACACAACTTTGACTCTCGAATTCACAGAGCTTTTTATCTGTTTGTCTATTTTGCTGACTTAGGCATCGGAGAGGTATCCGGCACACACCCGTCGGCTAGCTCACGTTTGTGTTTTCAGGGAGTAAAGCGACGACGTACGGAAAAGCGCAGACTTGATCAACAGGATTATACGGGAAGAATATTTCATACCCGTACAAATACATATTAACCAAATCCTTATTAAAAAGATAATTGCACTAAAATCCCTCAACTACTTTTTATCCTTTATTTATGAATATGTATCCATTCGTCATCCATTATAAAAATCGTTTTTAGGTGGCTTACAAGGACGAAATTGATATATTTTATAATTAAAGAATTAAAATATATAAATTTATAAATGAAAAAATAAAATAATATTTATTATTAATAGTTATGAGTATGTTGGTGACAATGACTAGCTTTAATGCGGATAAGTTTTGTTTGATAGGGAAGGCTTAGGGGTGTAATTTTGGCCCGTGGCTCGCGGGTGGCCCGAAGCCCGCCTGCGGCTCGAGGTGGGCTTGGGCCATCGTTTTGAAGCCCGGCCCGCTTGGCCCGCTCAAGGCCAACCTAAAAGCCCGGCCCGCCCGGTCCACCCGATGCCCATTTTTTATTAATGGAAAATAATAAAATTTTGGTGGGAAAAATTTTAAAAAATTGTTTAGGCCTGCCCAAACCCGTCCAAAGCCCGAGCCCAGGCCCAAGCCCATGGGCCCGTCCAAAGCCCGAATATCTTGGGCCTAGTTTTCTGGCCCGTTGCCCGACCCGATTTTTTTGGCAGGAGCCCGCAAGGCCCGACATGGGCCCGGCCAGGCCTGAGCACAAATGCATCGGGCCGAGCCAAAATTACACCCCTAGAAAGGCTGTCTAAAGGTAAACATTGTTCCTCAAAAAAAATAAAAAATAAATAAATAAATATAAAATAAAATTAACAAATATATAACAAATACTTCCTCTATTTTAAAATATTAGTCATTTATTCTATTTTTTATTAAAGAAAATTAGTCTAAAATCCCTCTCATTTTTAATACAGTCCCGCTGCATACCCCCAGTGGGGGTCGCGCCCCCAGTGACGTGGCGCGCCCGCACTGGCTGAAAACTCAAAAAAAAAAAAAAATAGTTTTTTTTTTGGGCCAATCCCGGAGTGACACCTCACTGGGGGTCGACCCCCAGTGGGGGTAGGAAGCATTTTTGTTTTTAATAATGGAAGAGGTCCATAATATTATTTTGTGATATCTAAGGTCCCTCAATCTCACACCCATATATCACAGAGAAATTTAACTCTCTTAAATCAAACTTCATTTCTCTCTCTCTGTCTAACTCTTTAGCTCTTGCTTTTTTTTTTTTCTTGAATTCTCTCTGGCATCGAATCTGTGCTAGATTTCCTCAAAAAAAAATGGCTTCTGCGACTCCAAATCGGCTCTCATGGAGGACTTCCTTGAGAAGTCTGAATTTTTCTCCTTTGATTTCGAGAAGTTCATATTCCCTATGCTTCCGTCTCTTCCTCTGGCGATCCGCCAAGCAGAGGATGGAGGAGATGATTCTTTTGAGGAACTCGTCGGCTTCTGTTCTTGCACCACGGATTTGTGTTCTTGTGGTATAGAGCTCTTTATTTTTGAATAAATTGTTTCGTCGTATGAATGATTTCTACTATTTGAATTTTTGTTAGATTTAATTTCTATTTGCTACCTATGAATTTGAAATTTTTGTTTCCTTTTATCATTTATTTTTTTAATTAGATGTCACGTTATGTATTTTTTGTGTATAAATTGAATATCTTTCGTTCTAGTTTGTCTTTGATTGTATTGACTGTGTTCTAGAACTATTCTCTGTTGTTCTTAAAATGCATTATAATTGTAATTAATTTGAATAAAACCATCATTCAGTTGGATTTTTAACTTGGCATTTTGATCAATTTGCTTGATTCTTGCATTTTTTTCCCACTGGTTTGAACCCAAAGTAATTCTCTGCATGTAATAAGGCAAATTTCTCGGGTTTGGAGAGAATTTCTTTGGTTTGGAAAGAATTTCTCTGGAAAGTCCAGAATTTTATCTGGATCGACTTGAGGGACCTTAGATATTATGAAAATATTGAATGTCTTTTATCCTATAAAATCTTAATATCAGGGACCAAAAAAAAAAAAAATCCCATCTTATTATTCTAAAATATTAGTTTATTTTTAAACATTAAGGGCAAAAATACACATGAATTTCTTATTTTGCCATTCTTTTAAATTGAATAACATTAATATTTTTAAAGTGTTATAATTTTACAATTTTGAAAAATTAATATTTTTGAAGTATAATAATTGTACTACTAAAAAAAATTAAATTTCCTAAAAAAAACTAATATTTTGAGATGGATGGATTATATATTTCAAGTTTAGAATCGTGTTTTATTGTAGAACTTTAAAAAAAAAAAAGAATTTAAGAAATAAATTATATTAAAAAATATAAGAGAAATTAAAAGAAAAACCTTGCTTGTTTCCACTTTTCAAAAAACACTTTTCAGAAAATTATACTTTCTTATTTTCTGTGTTTTTTTATTTTTACTGAATTTTTTTAATATTTTAAGTAATTTTTTTTTACTTTTTAGACACACCTAACATAAATACACCTAAAAAATAAAAAAAAATTAAAAAAAATCTTTTAAAAATTCACTAAATACCAAAAATATAAAAAAATGCAAGAATTCAGTACATTTTTTGTATTTTTATGTATTTATTAATTTTTTAAAATATTTTTTGATAATTTTTTTACTTTTTAGATACATCTAAGTAAGGTGCATCTAAAAAAGTAAAAAAATGTTTAAAATTTAAAAAATATTCACTAAAAACAAAAAAACACGAAAATAAAAAAAGTCAATTTTCAAAAAACTTAATTCAAAAAACTCAAACCAAACACACTGAATATGTTTTGATCCTTATAACAAAATAAATCTTTAATTTTTAATTTTATGAATTTAAACTTTTACTACTTTGATTTCTTTTCAATCTAAACAAATTGCCAATTTTTGTTAAGTAAATTTGACTAAAAAAAATACATTTTAATCATTAAACTCAATATAAATTTATGTAAAATGTCTAAAGTATACTTTTTTATTGAGTTTAATGACTAAAATATATTTTCTCAAGCAATTTTACTTAACAAAAATTGACAGCTGATTTAGATTGCAAATAAATCAAAATATTAGTAGTTTAAATTGAAAAAAATAAAAAATTCAAGATTTATTTTGTTATAAGTAGAGCTGTGCAAAATATCGTCTAATTTGCTAAAACCTCACCGATCTGTACTGTTTTATCTGCTAAACGCCGATTAAACTTTAAAATTTATAACTTGCCTTTGAAATCGTTTCGCTTCGCTATAGTTAAGACACATATATTTTTTAACCTCTAATGAAATATTAAAGTAAAAATGAGTGTGATAAATATTTAAGATGTGAAATTTATTACAAATAAGTAGTTATATATATGAAAAATATTAGTATGTAAAATTAATTTGTATTATATATATAAAAAATATTATACATATTATTATATAAATACTTGATAATTGATTAGGAATATTTTTCAATCCACTAATCTATCCCAAATGTCCAAATTGTGATTTTTTTTATTTGTCAATCCGTCATTTAATTGAATAATTTTACTCTTAAACCATTCAAACTGCATCGTCCACGTCACAGTTGTAAGGTAAAATTCTCTTTTGAGCTCGTTTGGGATGTGGGTTGGCTTTTTAGTTTTTTAACTATTTTAGCCTGGGCTAAAAAGTCTCGTTTGAGATAAATTTTTTGACTTTTTTGACTTTTGTGAGAGAAAAAATGAAATGATTATAGTTTAGATGTGACATTTTATCCTATTTGTCTAAAATAGCCTATTTTGTCTTATATAGCTATTTTAGCCCAAAGCTTCATCCTAAACGAGCTCAAATATATATATATATACACACTAGTTTAAAAGGCTCATGCAAGGCACGAATTATTATTACAGTATATTTAAGTTTTGTATTTTGATAATTTTTTAAAAATTAAAATATTGTTCTATGAAATTGAATAGAATAAATCATTAGGTATATAATAGAATTATGTGGTATGATATGTATCATTTTTTGATTTGTTATACAACCAATGATGTAGACTTTAATTTTATTACCATATCATTTTGGGTGAATTTATGAGTCTTTAACATTTCTTCTAAATTTATAAAAAAAATGGATGAATTACACCAACGGTCCCTATAGTTTGGGATTTGTGTCACTTTGGTCCATAACTTTTCAACCGTGACACATTTGATCCTGAATTTTAAATCTTGTTCCAAATAAGGACAATAAAAGATACTATTAGATTTTTCAAGGGTAAATTTGTCAATTTGATAAAATATAAATTAATTTGACAAAAATAAATATCAAAAAATTAATTTTGAATTTTTTAAAATTATTTGTACCTACTAAAGATAAAATTATATAAAATTGATAAATCTTTTAAACATTTATTTTTTTTACCAAATTAATTTTTATTATGTATTTGGATGATGATCATGTAATTTTTATTAATTTTTTATAATTTTAAAATATTTTTTTGACATTTATTTTTGTCAAATTAGTTTATATTTTATCAAATTGACGATTTTGCCATTGAAATTAAGTAATGGTATGTTCAATTGTCCTTATTTGAAACAAGATTCAAAATTCAGGGTCAAATGTGTCACAATTAAAAAGTTAAGGACTAAAATGACATGAGCCTCAAACTATAGGGACTGTTAGTGTAATTTGCCCTAAAAAAAATAAATTATGGTGTATATAGCTTTTCTCAACAGATAAATATAAAACAAATATTAAGATAATTCTTCCATCTAAAAAAAACTATTAAGATAATTCACTAAACTAGTAAAGAAGCAAAATACAATACATATATATATATATATATATATATATATATATATATATATATATATACAAATAACTAATTTTATTAACACATAAATCATAGTCGTATAACGAATGACCAATTTTATTAATAAGTAAATTATTAAGTAAATTAACAATTTGTAATGATATGAAAAATATTTTTCAGTTAACCATTTTGTTAATAAATAAATCATTAAGTCAATTAATAGTTTTAGATGATATGAGAAATAATTTTCAATAAATAATTTTGATAATTTATTATTGCATAGGAGATTTTTTTTTTCCCCGTTGAGTATTGTGTTAAATGAAAATTTATAACAAACAGTAGTTGTAATTTTTAGTATTATAAGACCAATTCTTATTTTAAACAAACCTTATAGGTGTATTTATAATTTATTAAAAAATAAAAGATTTATGTTTTATAATTGTCCAAGAATGTTTGCGTAATTACAAAAAAATTTGTTTCATGATTGACTAAGAATATTTGTGTAATTACGAAAAAACCTTACATAATTGACCAAGAATATTTGCGTAATTACGAAAAAAATTGCACTCAACATATGGGCCACAATTAGTAAATTATTCAAAATAAAAAGACAAAATCAAAAAAAAAAGATAAATCTTATGCAGCTAAGCAGTTCTTATATATATATATATATATATATAATTTTCTCAAAATAATAATCGTTAGATATAAGAAAAGGAAAAAAAAAAAAAAACCTAGTCGCAGCGCCGGATTACCAAAGCGGCTCTGATTTCATGTCTAGAAAGAGAATCCATTGCAGGCTATTTTCAGACCTTCGAGAAAATCTCTCGTGGCGTTTGAATCTACCTTTCCCAATTCGCCTGTCTCACAGACAACAATTACCCATCACCCAAAAATGGGTGGCCTCTCTTTGCTCTCTCCTCGTCATTCAAAGCAAACCCATTGATCGCAAGCGAACATTCCACTCTTTTCCAACCAAAGGAGATCCTCAATGAGGTACCCAGTTCTCTTCTCGTTCTAAATCTACTTAATTCATTGTACTTGGCTTGAAGTTCGTAATTGAAAGTGTTCTTGTTGATTGGTATTGAAAGATAGTGAACTGAAGTATGAAGCTCGGTAACTGTTCGATAAAAGTCCTGAATGGTTAGTCTGAAATGAATTGTTTGTCTTGTTAACATTTTCATGTTTTGAGTTTAAATTTTTTTTTGGGGTTGAAGTTGAATCTTAATTGTGAAGAATTGTATAATTTCCTAGTGTTGTATGAGCTGCTTTTGTGTTCAAGCTTGCTTTCTTTATTTCACAATATTGTTTACATTGTCCTTTGGAGTTTAGATGGAAAAATGGATGGCTAAAGAATTGGAAAAAGAGTGATGGTCCATCTATTTGCTTGGGTGTTTAATGAGAGGAAAGACACAAAACGAAAGTGAGAGCATTTTGATGAACGGAAAACCAAATAAAGGATATGAATGTTCTATTTTCAGAGTCATATGGGAAAATTTAGGAATCACTAGAAAAAAAGGGTCACAGGCAAAGCCATCAAACAAAAACTAATTTAATAAATTTATCCTTACCTGCCAAATCCTTCCACTTTTTTGGGGAAAGAATAAGTGGATCTAGATTGGTCGTGCCTTCCTTATTTTCTTTATTGTCATAACAATTTGAGTGTCCAAACAAATCTTCTACTACCTGTTTTCAATCTAAACAAACTATCAATTTTTATTAAGTAAAATTGACTAAAAAAGTGCATTTTGACCATTAAACTCGGGTATAAATTTACGTAAAATGTCTAAATTATATTTTTTTATTGAGTTTAATGACTAAAATATATATTTTTTCAATCAATTTTACTTAACAAAAATTGATAGTTAATTTAGATTGAAAACAAATCAAAGTATTAGAAATTTAAATTGAAAAAATAAAAAATTCAAGGTTTATTTTGTTATAAGTAGGGTTGTGTAAAATATCATTTAATCCACTAAAACTGCACTAATCTGCACTATTCTATCTGTTAATTGCAGATTAAATTTTAAAATTTATAGTCTGTCTTCGAAATAGTTCCGTTCTGCTATAGTTAATACGGATATATTTTTTAACCTCTAATGAAATATTAAAATAAAAATGAGTGTGATGAAAAATATTTAAGATGTGAAATTTGTTAGAAATAAATAGTTATATATGAAAAATATTCGTATGTAAAATTAGTTTATATTATATATATGAAAAATATTATACAAATTAATGTTATATATTATACAAATGATTGATAATTGGTCAGTAATATTCTTCAATCCGTCAATCTGCTCCAAACACCCAAATTGCGATTTTTTTATTTGTCAATCCGTCATTTAATTTAATAATTTTACTTTCAAACTATCCGAACCGTACCGCGCGTAAGGCTACAAATGAGCCGAGCCAAGCCGAATCGAACCGAACTTTACTGAGTTTGAGTTCGGCTCGTTTACTTATTGAGCACGTTTATTGAGTTCGAACTCAACTCAATAACTAACCGAATTTCTTATTATTATTTATATATTAAATATTTATTATATAATTTAAATAAAAATAAAAGAGCTAAGCTTGATGAGCCAAATTTATTCGAACTCGAGCTTAAGCTCGGCTTGTTTACTAAATGAGCTGAACCAAACCCTTAACAAGCTGAACTAAGCCAGCTCTCGAACAACTCGGTTCATTTGCAGCCTTAACCATGCGCACATATAAAATTCTCTTATATATATATATATATAATTTTCTCAAAATAATAAAGGAGGCTACTATTAGCACCTACCTAACTTTTTTGGACCCCGTATTTTTTTGAACCTCCACTTTAAACTTTAAATTTTAATAAGATTTTTTTGAACACTCCACTTTTACCCATATTCATAATATCATCACACCTAAGTACACACCCACCTAATTTTACATACTCTATTTTCTTTTTCTCTCAGTAAATGATGAACGATTGAGAACAACAAATGATTGAGAGACAAATTAACTGTCCCTCTCTTCTCTTTCTCTCATAAATGATAGTCTCTTTCTCCTTGTTATTGTAAACAACGGTATCTTAGTTGAAAATTTCGTTGGAAATCTCTGTCTCTTTCTTCTTCTCTTAGGTAACCTCCAACTCCCCATCACATATTACTTTTTTTTGTTTATTTCGAGTAAAACCCTTGATACAACGGGTTTTAGAGGGAAAAACCTTTAGATAAAACAAAAATAGGGAAAAGAAATCCTACAAAATGGAACTGTTCAGTATTCCAATGCCGAACAAAATGTTTATGTTCAGCACTGTACTACTGAACAAAACCTTAACTGTTGGCAAACTAGTATCGAACCGAACTGAAAATGACCCAGAATCATAAATACAAAATAAATAAACTTACTAATGCAACGCCAACCTTATCACAGTTGTTGTTATCGTCCTCCATTACTCTATAAGTATCAACGAGTGGTGAAAACAACTACAAATGTAGAAATCTGTTGTCTGTAATAGGATTGTTTGCAACGTTAACTGATTAGGTAATTTTCAAATGTTTTTCATTGAAGATGAATACGTGAGTTTAGGTTGGTGATGAAGAAGAATACGATTAGACTTTAGATTGGTAAGGAATATGTGGAGGTGGGTGTATAATATTGTAGAGTATCATTCTAATTGTTTTCATTTGGTGGGTGGTGTTTCGTTAAAAATTGTTCTTTAATGCAATTTTACTTCGGTGTATAATTGTAATTAAAAAAAAAGTAAGAATCGGAGGATCTAAAAAATTAGGTAAGTGCTAATAACAACCCTCATAATAAATCGTTAGATATAAACGAGAAAAAATTTTTTGGTTACAGTGCTGGATTACCAAAGTGGCTTTGATTCCATGTCCAAGAAAGAGAATCCATTGCAGGTTATCTTTCAGACCTTCGAGAAAATTTCTCCTTTCCCAGTTCGCTTGCCTCACAAACAACAATTACGAATCACCCACAAATGGGCGGCCTCTAAAGCATGCAGCTCAATAATTGTTCTATACAAGTCCTAAATTTAGAGTCTGAAATGAATTGTTTGTCTTATTAACATATTCGTGTCTTGAGTTTATTTATTTATTTATTTATTTTTTTTTGGGTTGATGTTGAATCTTAATTGTGAAGAATTGTATAATTTCCTAGTGTTTGGGCCGAAATTAGTATGAGTCGCCTTTGTGTTCAATCTTGCTTTCTTTATTTCATGATATTGTTTTACATTGTCCTTTGGAGTTTAGACAAAAGATGAAGCAAAAATGGATGGCTAAATGGGAGAGGAAGGTAAAGGAAGGGAAATAGAGTGATGGTCCATCTATTTGCTTGGATGTTTAGTGAGAAGAAAGACACACAATGAGAGTGAAAGCATTTTGATGAATGAAGAACCAAATAAAGGATAGGAATATTCTATTTTCTGAGTCATATGGAAAATTTAGAAATCACTAGAAAAAAGGGTCACAGGCAAAGCCATCTACCACAAACTAATTTATCCTAATCTGCCAAATCCTTCACTTTTTTGGGGAAAGAATAAGTGGATTTGGATCGATCATGCCTTCCTTCTTTATTTTCTTTATCGTCAGAACAATTTGAGTGTCCAAGTAGATCTTTCCTTCCTTCTTTCTTTCTTTTTTTTTTTTTTTTTTTTCCTTTTTAAACTTTACTTTCACTCCTATGATGTCCAACAAAAAAACATTATTAGTTCATAATTCCATTAGTAGTGCCCTCCTGTTTGCTGATGGGAGGGCAATGAGGTTTGCAGGATGATGCCACTCTAGGTAGGACATGCAATTTTGTTGTTTATGTCAAGCCAATTTGCAGTCATACGCAACTATTGATGCCTTGAAACTTGCATCATAGCCTTCACTTAATTCAATGCGTTTTAGAGGAGCATGGTATTTTGTTTGGATGTGGTTGCATTCTAAATGAATTTGTTGAATGGAATTGTATTTTATCATGATTGTCTCTGTTATACAGGAAAGCAACTCAAGAGGGGGTGAATTGGGTTATTAAAAAATTTGGTCAGAAAATAGATTTCAAAAGACTAAGTGATTAAATGCAGCAGACAATCAATAAATACACAGAAAATAAAAGGAAAGGAAAGAAGAGTTCAACACAAGGATTTATAGTGGTTTGGCTCATCAGTCTACGTCCACTCCTCAAGAGACCTCATTGAAAATTTCTTCATTACGAATTAATGCACCACCAAACTTCACCTAGCTTGTGGATTTTTACAAAGGACTTACTTCAGTCTGTTGAGGACCTTCTAACTAAATGCCTCACTTTATAAGTGTTTCACTCAAAAAATAAGGAACAATAATACAAGGTACAACTATCATCTTTTACAAATATTCTCTCAAAAGATAGATATGAAAATGTAAGCTCACAAGTAACTAAATACTCACTCAGATATGACAGTGGAAGTATATTAAATGCTCTTAAATGCTCTGGGTTTCTTGTATTGTAAAAGTGTATAGATCGAACAAGGAGAGCTTCATCTTTATAGCATTAATGGCTTCTAGCTGTTGGAGAGAGGAGATTTGAATCTTCTAGCTATTGGAACAAATCATGGAGGATATCTTCCAGCTGTGTTTGATTAGCGTATGGCGAACGCAGACTGTAGGCAGGACTTGGTAAGAGAAGGTTCATTAAATGCACAAGCTTTTATTTAATGCTCAATCTCATAAGTCAACTCCATGGTAGAAGATATGGTGCCAGAAGATCTGCTCAGAGGTCAGAAAAGATGACATACTTTGCACATAAATAAGAAAAAGTGGCTGAGAAAAGGACTATGTTAGTCCAGATCTGATTTGGCAGTTGGATTTTTGAAACCCATATGTTAATCATATTGTTTAATTTTGATGATGTCTAAAATATTATTTAAAAATTTTGAATTTTTAATACACGTATTATTTGACACAAAATATTATCTGTTTAAAATATAAGTTGTATGATATATTTTTTTATAACTATTATTTAAATGGAAATATTTGAAAAATTTTACTATTCACTTTTTGAAAAATTAGATTGATCACTATTCATCTTTTGACAAATTGATTGATTGTATTATTTTGACAAATTTGATATTGATGGATTGTCTTGTTTTGACAAAATTGATATGAAGTGGTAGAATATATTTAGTTTAAAATCTCTACAACACATACAATATTTTAAAGAGGGCATATATTTTCAGATCCATCATAAATATTATTTAAAGAGATTTTCTGTGTATGCAAATATTTGATTAGAACATTATATACATAATGCATACAATACAAATAGCATACATCACGGGAGCAATTAGATTTTTTTTTACACAACATTGATTGTATCATATATATTAGCATGTGAAAAGTCATACATGACATAATTTCAATTACTTTTCTTTTTGCTTTTTTGTACACTTTTGACTAAAGCCTAAAAGTGTTCAAATTTGCAAGATTGCAAATTTTCCTTCTACGTGATTCTCTTTCAGATTGATTCAGCTGACGTCTTGAGGAGCGTCTGTATTTTCCAACGGGTATATTTTTGGGTATAAATAGAAGTGTTGTGTGTGGAGAAAAATCAAGAACTTGAAGAAAAAAATTTCTGTGTGCTTCCAAATTTTGAGTATATTGTATTCTACTCTTTCACTTTTAGATCTAAGTGTAGCATTTGTTCTTATACTTTCATATTTACTATTTGTGAGAGAATTATTGTAAAAGATTGTTTAAGTGCCACTTATTTTTATTCATTATTTTTTGAGAGATTTTTGTAAAAGTGAGACATTTATTGTTGAGTGAGACTCAATAGATAAGAATAAGTCTTGTGTAAAATCCACAAGCTTAGTGAAGACTTGGTGGTGTATTAATTCATTTTGATAGTAAAGAAATTCTCAAGGAGGTTCCTTGGGGAGTGGGCATAGGTTTAGCGTGCTGAACCACTATAAATCTCAGTGTTTGATTTTTTCTCCCTATCTCTCTTAATTTTTTATTTTGATAATTATTATTCTGTTTTATATTTGTTAAAATTCTAAATATCGAGTTTATAAATTTTAATATTGTAATTTTTTTTAATAACCCAATTTACCCCCTCTTGGGTTGCCTACTTGGGATAACAATTGACATCAGAGCCTAAGCTCTAGTTTGTGTAACTTAACCGTCTTAGAGTAAATCATAGCAACCCTTAGTTATTCCTTACCTAAGGGACAAGCATCTAATAGGCCACCACTGTTTAGCAGCACAAATTTTAACTATTGAAAAACTAGGATGACCATACCTGTTCAATCTAATGATTATGAATGTTGAAAAATTATTTGCAATGGTCCAAAAATTCCTACTAAAATCATAGATGGCCTCAATGTACCAAAACCTAAAGATGAGTAAAATGAATCAGATATTACAATTGTCACGACCCAAACTCGCTCCTATGGGTTCAGCGTCGTAACCGGCCAGTAATTCTTGGATTACCAAAGGTCTCTAAACAGGATAACATAAAATAGGGGCTGCGGAAGTAAATATACAAAATTAACATAGTCCATAGAGCTGTGCAGACATACATGAGACATATATTTTCAAACAAACTTATATATATATATACAGATGCGTCGACAAAAATACATCAGTCTTACGTCTCCCAACTACACAGATAGGGTCAAAGGGTACATAGCCCAAGTACAGATATACAAAACAAGCTCAACTAAAACCCTGACATAAACCTCTCAAAAGGAACCTCCTTAGGAGGCATGGTAGCTGGCTGACAAAACAAAAACATAGGCCGTCAACTCTAGCCCTGGTCACGTGTCTGCTCACCTACATACATATTATAAATAGTGAGCTGAAACTTAGTGAATAATAACAGAGTAAAGAGGCTTAATGAATGTTGTCAATAACAGTTACAAAAAACAAAATTCAATAGTTGTCAGAAATGAATTCGAAATTATGTTCAGGAATCATAGTACATAACAGATACAATTTCAAAGTCGTATTCATAATTAGAACCATCAATTAATCATTCGTGGCACATTCATTAGCACTAGCAGAAACAATTGACCCATAAAGGGACGACCATAAAGGCATACAGTTGACCTATAAAAGGATGGCCATAAATGCTTACAGTTGACTCACATGCACGGAGATGGTACAGTTGGCTCATGAGACGTACAGTTGGCCCATAAAGGGACGTATTCAGAAGGATCCATAACAGTTGGCTCATGAGACGTGCGGTTGACCCATAACTGGGACGTAACAGAACAGATAACAGATGTCATCTAAAGCTAAGAATGCCACGAATACATTTCAGAAACATTGGACAACTGTTCATTCATACAGAAAGTAATATTTTAGAAAACAGATCATCTTATATCATTCAGAAAATACTTATAAATTGAACATAGCTTTACCAAGTTTTTACTCACAGATAACAGAGGTTCCAAGGTAAATAGACAGAATAAGCAAATTAGATGTCTTACGGCGCGTGACCTGCATAACATAACAGGTACATACATTGAAACACACGCTCGGAGTGTACATAACTTATTTAATTGTTCTTAGTTTGTTTCTAGCCTTTATCCTCATTATGATGTCTTAATCTTGGCTTAGGAATGCCTAGGATAGAATGATGATGCAAAAATGTACTTTAAAACATTTTTCAAAACTTGCTGAAAATAGGGTCCACGCTCGAGCGGACATGCAAAACATGAGGGTTCGCTCAAGCGGTCTGTAAATTTTGAAAAAGTACTGGTTACTTGATTTTTATGCTTGACGGACGCTCGATCGTCGCTTGAGCGTGAAACTCAAACCCTCGTTCGAGCGTGACTTTTGTCGCTCGAGCGATCTGCAAAAACACATGAACTTCTGGGAGCTTGCATTTCATGCTTGAGCGGACTCATGGTCGCTCGAGCAGAAGTGCACGCAGTCAGAGTGGTCGCTCGAGCGTAGACTCCTACGCTCGAGCATGGAAGCAGAATTCTGGAATTTTCAATTTTGCTTCCAAAGCTCAAAACTCAATCATTAAGCATCAAAACTTGATTTTTCTGGGGCAAAACTTAAGGAACACTTAGAAATCCATAATACACCATGAATTAAGAATCTTTTCAAGAAATCATGGCCAAATAACTTGCCAATTGTGCAAAAATTCAACTTAAAATTTATGAATGATCCATGAACATGAAATGCATGAATTCCTTTGAACTTAAGCTCCTCAAAACATGATCAAATGCTACAAAACAACATGAAACTTAATGATCTTCCAAAATTAAGGTGAATTCAAGACATGCATAAGGGAATTCTTGGAAATTAAACTCAAAATGTGAGAAAATATGTATACATGCATGGTATGGCTCAATACTCTTCATTTCTAACTCAATTCTTGCATCAATCAACATAATTCTCTTGTGTTCATGCATTATGGTCTAGATTTCAAGGCTTAAGGATAACATTCTTACTTAGAGACTTGAGTTCACAAGTGTTGAAGTTGAAAATCTCAAATCCTCTTCACTCTCAACAATTTCTAGTAAGCTATCCCTTCTTCCTTGTTGAACTCACTCTCACTTTTGGTCTCTTCTCTCTCCCTTTCTCACGTTTGTAGCTCCAAAAAGAATGAAATGAGAGTATATGGGTGTATGTAAAAGTTCACTAGTGCGTTAGTTAGGCTTGGATTTAAGGATTTCATTAATTAACCTTAATTGAGCACTAATTACTCTAATTTAGTCGTTCCGAAACGAATTTCAATTAAATCTACCATAAAATTCTAAAAATTCCAATTAACACATAAATCAAGTCAATTTCTGAATCGGATGCCGATAAGGCTTTCAATTCGCAAACCGAAATGAAAACATGAACATATCTTTCTATGTTAAACAGATCTAGACACACATAAGGAATCATATGATGCAACATTTCACTTCAATTATTTATTAGGCGTAATTAAGCATGAATTAATGTTAATCATAGATCAGGGTTGTTACAGTCTTCCCCCCTTAAAGAGTTTGGTTCTCCAAACTCGAATTACCTTCGTTTCGGAAAAATGTTGGATCCAACGGAAACAAATCCGGATATCTCTTCATAATGTCTTCTTCTGTTTCCCATGTAGCATAGGTTTCTCCATGGTTTTGCCAATCAACCTTCACTAATGGAATTTCCTTGTTTCTTAGTCTTTTGATTCGGTAGTTCACAATTTGCATTGGCCTTTCTTCGTATGTATAATCATCATTCAGAAGTACATGAGTTGGCTCAATCACATGTAGTGGATCTCTTAAATAATCTTGAGGCATAGAGATATGAAATACATTGTGCATATGTTCCATGACTGGTGGTAAAGCTACCCTATATGTCACTGAATTAATCTTTTCAAGGATTTCATAGGGTCCAACATATCTTGGTGCCAATTTGCCTTTCATGCCAAACCGTGTTTGGCCTTCATTGGAGTCAATTTGATGAATACATGATCCCCAACTTCGTATTCTCTATCTCGCCTTCGGACATCTGCATAGCTCTTTTGGAGGCTTTGTACAGTTTTCAATCTCTGTCGAATCAATTTCACATTTTTAGTTGTTTCTTGCACAAGTTCTGGTCCCAACAATGGTCTGTTACCTACTTCAGGCCAACAAATAGGAGAACGACATTTCCTTCTATACAAAGCCTCATAAGGAGCCATCTCAATACTTGAATGATAGCTGTTGTTATACACAAATTCGGCAAATGGTAAATAGGTCTCCCAATTTCCTTGGAAGTCTAAGACACACATCCTTAACATGTTTTCCAAAGTTTGATTTGTTCGTTCAATTTGGCCATCTGTCAGTGGGTGGTAGGCACTACTCAATTGTAATTCAGTCCCCAAAGCTTACTGTAAACTCTGCCAGAATCTTGATGTAAACTTAGAATCTCTGTCAGGCACTATAGATACTGGTACACCATGTAATCTCACAATTTCATTTATATATATGTTAACTAACTTGTCTACATTATAAATAGATTTGACAGGTAGAAAATGAGCAAACTTAGTTAAACGGTCAACAATGACCCAGATAAAATCCATACCTCGGGAGGAGCGAGGAAATCCTACAATGAAATCCATGGTAACGTGCTCCCATTTCCATTTCGGTATTGGAAGCGGTTGTAACAACCAGCAGGTCGTTGATGTTCAGCTGTAACTTGTTGGCAGTATAAAGATCTAGCCACAAAATCTTCGATACCCTTTTTCATTCTCGACCACCAGAAATTATGCTTCAAATCATGATACATTTTTGTATTTCCTAATGCATAGCAAATTTGGGATTGTGGGCCTCAATTAGAATGCGTTTTCTCAAATCATCATAGGCCAACACACAAAGGTGACTCTGAAATTTCAACACATTATTCTCAAGTACAAACCCGGGCCTTGGTTTTGAGTCAATTTCATCCATGATCTTTTTCAAGAATTCATCTAAAGGTTGTTTCTCTTTAATTTCTTCAATGATTGCAGGCTGAGCGGAAATAACAGCTAAGATTCCACCCTGTTCACTCATCACAATCTCAATTTCATTCTTTTCCAGGTCACATAACAATTTCTTTTGGCCAATGAGCAAACACGACAAATTCCCAATGGATTTTTGACTCAATGCATTCGCAACGGTATTTGCCTTCCCTGGATGACGCAAAATTTGCAGGTCATAATCTTTAATCAATTCTAGCCACCTTCTTTGTCTCATGCTCAGTTCCTTTTGGGTAAAGAAGTATTTTAAGCTTTTATGATCTGTGTGTATACCTCACAAGTCATTCCATACAAATAACGGCGCCAAATTTTTAAAGCAAAAACTACGGCGACTAATTCAAGGTCATGGGTTGGATAGTTCCTTTCATGAGAGCGGAGTTGCCGAGAAGCATGAGCAATCACTTTCCCATTTTGCATTAACACACGTCCCAAACCTTTGTAGGAAGCATCATTATAAATTTGAAACCCATCAGTACCATTAGGCAGATTCAAAATTAGTGCAGTTACTAACCTGGTTTTCAACTCTTGGAAGGCAGACTCTTTTTGATCATTCCAATCAAATGAGACATTTTTCTGGGTTAATTGGGTCAATGGCATAGCAAGTTTTGAAAAGTCTTTCACAAATCTTTTGTAATAACCAGCAAGCTTAGAAAACTTCTAACTTCTGTCACGTTGGTTGGTCTTGGCCAGTCGACAATACCTTCAATTTTCTGTGGGTCTACTAATACACCATTCTTGTTAATCACATGTCTCAGAAATGCTACATTGTCAAGCCAGAATTCACATTTGGACAATTTTGCATAAAGCTTCTTTTCTCTCAAAGTCTGTAACACGGTTCTCAAGTGATTCTCATGGTCTTCCCTGCCTTTGGAGTAAATCAAGATATCATTAATAAATACAACAACAAATTCATCTAGATATGATTTAAACACCTATTCATAAGATCCATAAAGGCAGTAGGTGCATTAGTCACCCCTAACAGCATTACCAAAAATTCCTAGTGACCGTATCTAGTTTTGAATTAAGTTTTCTCTACATCTTCTGCCCTAACCTTTAACTGGTGATACCCTGATCTAAGATCAATTTTAAAAAACAATTGGGCTCCCTAAAGTTGATCAAACAGGTCATCTATTTGGGGTAGTGGGTACTTGTTTTTGACGGTTACTTTGTTCAACTCATGGTAATCAATACATAGCCTTAAAGACCCGTCTTTTTTTTTTGACAAATAACACTGGAGCACCCCATGGTGAAGTGCTCGGGCGAATAAACTTATTGTCTAACAGTTCTTAAAGTTGGATTTTTAACTCTTTCAGTTCAAATGTTGACATTCTATATGGGATTTTTGTGTTCCAGGTACTATGTCAATTGTAAACTCAATTTCTCTGTCAATTAAATCCCTAAGCAGGTCATTAGGAAACACATCGGGAAAGTCACAAACTACCGGAATAGTTCCCAAACTGGTATTATCCGAAGGCATAGTCAACACACTACACAAATAGCCTCGACACCTTTTTCTCAACAACATCTTGGCTTTCATAAATGAAATCAAGTATGGTGGAGGAACTACCCATTTCCAATAAAAGTAAAGTCAGGTGTATCAGGTAGTCTAAACACAACGGATTTACTCGTATAGTCAATGGTGGCACAGTATTTAGTTAGCCAATCCATACACAGAATACAATTAAAATGATCAATGCGTAAGGGCAACAAGTCAATATACAATGTCATATCACCAATCACAATATCACATGCCGGATAAACATAAGCACATATCATAGAATCCCCAGACGGTGCAGATACAGATAACACATATGGCATAGGTTCTAATGGTCTAGTTAATTTTCGAGAGAAAGCATGCGATACAAATGAATACGTAGAACCAGAATCTACCAGTACACATGCATTTTGAGAACATATAGGGAGTATACCTGACACCACAACTTCGGTGTTCTGTACGTCACCAGGCATTAAGGCAAACACTCGACCTTGTCTCAAAGGTTCTTTCCCAGTATTAGTTCTAGCATTTGTTTTTGACCTAGAAGCAGATCCTGCTGAACTTGCCACAGGACGATTGTTATTTTCTGACCCGATTGGACAATCCTTTATCACGTGGCCTGTCTTGCCACATCGAAAGCAAACACCCGATACCTGATGGCAAACTCCTTTATGTCTCCTCCCACATTGAGTACAAACAGGCATAGACCCACTGCTTTGACTTGAGCTGTTAGAAGATCCCGTATTTTGTTTCTTATTCATGGTAATTGAACGGTTCTTTTTAAAACTGAATCCATATCTTTTGCCTTTCCATTCAGTTGTTGGGGCTGGAGTTTGCCTTTTTGCTGCCAAAATGGCTTCTGCCATCAATGCTCTATCCAATACATTCACATACGTAGGTAGGTTGAGAACTCCCACCCGATCTAGTATATTTAAATCCAATCCACCCTCAAATTTGCGGGCTTTCTTATAGTCCGTGTCCACCATGTGAGGAGCAAATCTGGCTAACTCAGTAAACTTTGCCTTATACTCAGCTACAGACATTCTGCCTTGTTTGAGTTCCTGAAATTCTGAAACCTTTCGATCTCGGAAGCACTGTGGAAAATATTTGTCATAAAACATCGTATTAAATTGAGCTCATGACATATTTCCATTACCGTTTTGAACCAATAACCACCATCTCCGAGCTTCGGCTTTCAGAGTGTAGGTGGCCAAAAGAACTTTCTAAACCTCGAAACAGGGAAATACTTCAAATAATTTCTCCATCTCCAATAACCATGTTTCAGCCTTTAATGGTTCAATTCCACCAAGAAAGGTTGGCAGTTTCATTTTCATCAACTTCTAAGTCAGATTGATAATATCGTTGTTGTCCAGTTCAACTTGGGCCGGCGGAGGTGGAGGAGGTAAAAGTTATTGTCTTTGTTGTTGCGTTATTACCTCAGTCAGAGCTGCAAGCATCTGTTTTATTCTGTTCATTTAGGCCTCTGACGACCCTGCTGTATCATCACTTCTTGTATTTCCATTGCTATAGGGAAACAGAAGGGCAATAAACATAGGCAAATAGTCCTTTACATAATGTTCAGAACATTTATTCTCAGTTTAGTCAATTCAATTTCATGTGTTTATGTACGGATGAAATTTTCTCATATACAAAAATTATTACATACTTGCACATACGGATGGAATGTCTTTAATTCTTTCCTAGGACATCTTATAACTCGTATGGACTCGTGTGTGCGGTATAACACGTGCTCTGATACCACTCAACCTGCCGTTATGGGTTTGGCGTCGTAACAGGCCAGTAATTCTTGGATTACCAAAGGACTCTGAACAGGATAACATAAAATAGGGGCTGCGGAAGTAAATATACAAAATTAACATAGTCCATAGAGCTGCGTAGACATAAATGGGACAAAAATTTTCAAACAAACTTATATACATATACAGATGCGTCGACAAAAATACATCAGTCTTACATCTCCTAATTACACAGATAGGGTCAAAGGGTACATAGCCCAAGTACAGATATACAAAACAAGCTCAACTAAAACCCTGACATAAACCTCTCAAAAGGAACCTCCTCAGGAGGCACGCTAGCTAGCTGACAAAACAGAAACATAGGCCGTCAACTCTGGCCCTGGTCATGTGCCTGCTCACCTACATACATATTATAAATAGTGAGTTGGAGCTCAGTGAATAATAACAGAGTAAAGAGGTTTAGTGAATGTTGACCATAACAGTTACAGAAAATAGAATTCAATAATTGTCAGAAATGAATTCGTAATTATGTTCAAGAATCATAGTACATAACAGATACAATTTCAGAGTCGTATTCATAATTAGAACCTTCAATTAATCATACGTGGCACATTCATTAGCATTAGCAGAAATAGTTGACCCATAAAGGGACGACCATAAAGGCATACAGTTGACCTATAAAGGGACGACCATAAATGCTTACAGTTGACTCACATGCACGGAGACGGTACAGTTGGCTCATGAGACGTACAGTTGGCCCATAAAGGGACGTATTCAAAACGATCCATAACAGTTGGCTTATGAGACGTGCGGTTGACCCATAATTGGGACGTAATAGAACAGATAACAGATGTCATCTGAAGATAAGAATGCTACGAATACATTTCAGAAACATTGGACAACCGTTCATTCATATAGAAAGTAGTATTTTAGAAAATAGATCATCTTATATTATTCAGAAAATACTTATAAATTGAACATAGCTTTACCAAGTTATTGCTCACAGATAATAGAGGCTCCAAGGTAAACAGACAGAATAAGCAAATCAGATATCTTGCGGCGCGTGACCTACATAACATAACAGATACATATATTGAAACACACGCTCGGAGTGTACATAACTTATTTAATTGTTCTTAGTGTGTTTCTAGCCTTTATCCTCATTATGGTATCTTAATCTTGGCATAGGAATGTCTAGGATGGAATGATGATGCAAAAATGTACTTTAAAATATTTTTCAAAACTTACTGAAAACAAGGTCCACGCTCGAGCGTGGCTTTCGGCACTCGAGCGGATATGCAAAACATGAGGGTTTGCTCGAGCGGTCTGTAAATTTTGAAAAAGTACTGGTTACTTGATTTGCATGCTTGACGGATGCTCAATCCTCGCTCGAGCGTTAGACTCAAACCCTCGCTCAAGCGTGACTTTTGTCGCTCGAGCAATCTGCAAAAACACATGAACTTCTGGGAGCTTGCATTTCACACTCGAGCGGACTCATGGTCGCTCGAGCGGAAGTGCACGCACTCAGAGTGGTCACTTGAGCGTAGAAGCAGAATTCTGGAATTTCCAGATTTGCTTCCAAAGCTCAAAACTCAATCATTAAGCATCAAAAGTTGATTTTTCTGGGCCAAACTTGAGGAACACTTAGAAATCCATAATATAACATGAATTAAGAATCTTTTCAAGAAATCATGGCCAAATAACTTGCCAATTGTGCAAAAATTCAACTTAAAATTTATGAATGATCCATTAACATGAAATGCATGAATTCCTTTAAACTTAAGCTCCTCAAAACATGATCAAATGCTACAAAACAACATGAAACTTGATGATCTCCCAAAATTAAGGTGAATTCAGGACATGCATGAGGGAATTCTTGGAAATTAAGCTCAAAATGTGAGAAAATATGTATGCATGCATGGTATGACTCAATACTCTTCATTTCTAACTCAATTCTTGCATCAATCAACATAATTCTCTTGTGTTCATGCATTATGGTCTAGATTTCAAGGCTTAAGGATAACATTCTTACCTAGAGACTTGAGTTCACAAGTGTTGAAGTTGAAAATCTCAAATCCTTTTCACTCTCAACAATTTCTAGTAAGCTATCCCTTCTTCCTTGTTGAACTCACTCTCACTTTTGGTCTCTCTCTCCCTTTCTCACGTTTGTAGCTCCAAAAAGAATGAAATGAGAGTATATCGGTGTATATAAGAGTCCACTAGTGCCTTAGTTAGGCTTGGATTTAAGGATTTAATTAATTAGTCTTAATTGAGCACTAATTACTCTAATTTAGTCTTCCGAAAATAATTTCAATTAAACCCACCATAAAATTCTAAAAATTCTAATTAACATATAAATCAAGTCAATTTCTGAATTGGATGCCAATAAGGCCTTCAATTCACAAATCGAAATGAAAATATGAACAGATCTTTTTATGTTAAACAGATATATACACACATAAGGCAACATATGATGCAACATCTCACTTCAAGTATTTATTAGTCGTAATTAAGCATGAATTAATGTTAATCATGGATCAGGGTTGTTACAAGAATGGCCCAAATTAATGTCAAGACCACAAACATGTTGTATTGTGCCCTAGATGCTAACGAATTCAAAAGAATTTTCACATGTAAAACCGCAAAAGAAATTTGGGATAAGCTTATTGTGACTTATGAGGGAACCGAGTAAGTTAAAGAATCTAGAGTCAGTTTGCTAGTTCATAATTATGAACTTTTTTAAATGAAGCCTAATGAAACTATTCTTCAAATGTTTACTCGCTTTACTGATATTATTAATGGTTTAACTTTTCTTGAAAAAATATATACTAATATTGAAATTGTAAGAAAAGTGCTTAGGTCATTACTAAAAAGTTGTGAGACAAAAGTCATTGCCATTACCGAAGTTAAGGATTTATCAAAACTAAGTCTAGATTAGTTAATGAGATCTCTCTTAACTCATGAGCTCATAATGCAATAAGGAAAAGAAGAGGAGGACAACAATAATAAAAAATGAATAGCCTTCAAATCCATCTTGAAATATCAAAAGGATGAGGAAAATGATTCGGATGATGATAAGGAAATGGCATTCATCACTCGAAAGTTCAAAAGGTTTGTGAAAAAGAAACAAGATGTGCGAAAATTTTTCAGAAAAGATTTCAACAATAGGGATTTTTAAAGGGGAGAAAATCATAAAAAATCTGAAGTTATCTGCTATGAATGCAACAAACCTGGACACTACAAATCAGAATGTCCGGAACTTAAGAAACAATTCAAGAAAGACAAGAAGAAAGTCATGATTGCAGCATGGGAAGAAGATAACGATGAAAGTGACTCAGAAACTGAAGTTTGCAAAAATGAGGTTGCTAACCTATGCTTAATGGCACTTGGAAACGAAGATGAGGCAAATATCGAATCTTTTATATTTGATGAATTACAATCAGCTTTTGATGAATTACATACTGAATTTATGAAACTTAGTTTGAAAAGTAACTGTCAAAAGAAAGTGATTTCAAGTTTATTAAAAGAAAATGAATCCTTAAATTCCAAGATAAATACTTTAGAAAATGAAACTATGAAAATGAAAAAGGAAAATGAGATTTTAACTCGAAAAGAGTTTTTAATTTCTGATAAAAAATTAGTTGTATTATAAGAAGAAAATGAGTCTTTAAAAAATAAGCAAATTGTTTTGAAAAAAAATATTGAAGACTTGAAAAATACTCTTTCAAAATTCACTCAAAGTAAAGAGACTTTAGATAAAATTCTTAAAAATTAAAATTGTACTTTTGATAGAGCCAAAATTGGATATAAACCTTTTTCAAAAGTAAAAACTACCAAAAATGGCTTTGTGCATGCATCTTCTAGTCACTCTCATCTCACATGTCATTTTTGTGGTACAAAAGGTCATATTTCACCTTCATATCTTGTTAAAAGAAATCGTTTTGTTAAAACAAAAAAGATGTGGGTCCCTAAAGACGTTTCAAGAGTGTCAAATCCTAACTTTTATGGAGCCAAGGAAATATGGGTATCAATAGAAAAATTTAATTTTTGTAGGTATGTTTGAAGACAAAATCCAGTAACGATAGATGGTATCTCGACAGTGCATGTTCGAGGCACATGACTGGAAATAAAGCTATGTTCACCACACTCCAACCAAAGGATGGCGGATATGTGACTTTCGGCGACAATAGCAAGGGTAAAATCATTGGTGTAGGAAGTATTGGTAAAAGTCCTTCTCCTATTATTGAAAATGTTTTACTTTTTGAAGGTTTAAAACATAACTTACTTAGCATTAGTCAATTATGTGATAAAGGGTATAGAGTTATTTTTAAGAAAACACATTGCACTATTGAGAACACCCTAGAAAACAAAACTTTATTTGTAGATTATAGACATGAGAATGTATATGTGTTTGATTTGCATAATTTGTCTTCTCATTTTAATATTAAATGCTTATCTGCTATAAATGATAATAGTTGGTTTTGACATAGAAGATTAGGACATACCCATTTTGATTTAATTTCCAAACTTTCAAAAAATGAGTTAGTCATTGGTTTACTAAAAATTGTTTTTGAAAAAGAGAAACTTTGTGATGTCTGTCAATTTGGAAAACAAACTAAAATTACTTTTAAATCCAAAAATATCGATTTAACTACTAAATCGCTTCAACTTTTGCATAATGATTTATTCAGACCATCTAGAATATTAAGTTTAGGAGGAAAATCATATGCTCTTGTTTGTGTTAATGATTATACTAAATATACATGAGTATTATTTTTAGCACACAAAAATGAAGCTTTTTATTATTTTTCAAAGTTGTGTAAAAGAATTTAAAATGAAAAAAAAATCTTAATATTTGTAGTATTAGAAGTGTTCATGGTAGAGAATTTGAAAATGATGATTTTATTATATTTTGTGACGACTTAGGAATAGATCATAATTTCTCATCCCCTAGAACTCCTCAACAAAATGGTGTAGTTGAAAGAAAAAATAAAACTCTTGAAGAAATGGCCCGTACTATGCTTTGTGAAAATAATTTGCCTGAAGATTTTTAGGCAAAAGCCGTTAACACTGCATGCTATATTGTAAACCGAGCTATGATTAGACCTATTCTTAAGAAAACACCTTATGAAATTTGGAAAGGTAGAAAACCTTCACTTGCGTGCATTTGGTTGTAAATGCTTTGTATTGAATAATAATAAAGATAGCTTAGGAAAATTTGATGCTAAATCAAATGAAACTATATTTCTTGGTTATTCAATTTCCAGTAAAGCTTATAGAGTATTCAATAAAAGAACTCTACTTGTCGAAGAATTTGTGCATGCTGTTTTTGATGAATATAATAACATTATTTCCAAGAATCTTGTAAGTAATGATCAAGAAGAGGGCATTGGTTTTGATGAAACTTTTGCACCAGTTGCTAGACTTGAAGCTATTAAAATGTTACTTGCTTTTGCATGTTTTAAAGATTTTAAATTATATCAAATGGATGTTAAAAGTGCTTTTTTAAATGGGTACATTTCGGAGGAAGTTTATGTTGAATAACCTCCCGGTTTTGAAAATCATAAATACCCGGATCATATTTTCAAACTTTCAAAAAGCTTATACGGCTTAAAACAAGCTCCTAGAGCTTAATATGAAAGATTGAGTAATTTTCTACTCGACAAAGGTTTTTGTAGAGGAAAAATTGATACAACACTTTTTATAAAAATAAAAAATGAAGATATACTAATTGTTCAAATTTATGTTGATGATATCATTTTTGGTGCTACTAATGAAAATTTGTGCAAAGAGTTTGCTAAAGATATGCAGGGTGAATTTGAAATGAGTATGATGGGGGAGTTAAATTACTTTCTTGGTCTACAAATTAAACAAATTAATGATGAGATCCATTTAAATCAAATGAAATATATCAAAGATCTACTCAAAAGGTTTGAAATGGAATTATTAAAGCTTGCAGCAACTCCAATGAGTACATCAATAAAAATCGGCAAAGATGAGTAATATTTTTAGTGCTACTCAATATCGAGGTATGATTAGTTCCCTACTCTATCTTACTGCAAGTAGACCCGATATAATGTTTAGTGTTTGTATGTGTGCACATTTTCAATCCACATCGAAAGAGTCACACATCACCGCAGTCAAGCGTATTTTCAGATATTTTGTTGGCACTCCAAATTTGGGATTATGGTATCCTAAGGGAACCACCTTTGAACTTTTTGGTTCTCAGATGCCGACTTTACGGGATATAGACTTGATCGAAAAAGCACTAGTGGCACTAGTCATTTTTTTGGACACTCTCTCACTTCTTGGTTTTGTAAAAAACAAAATTTAGTGGCTCTATCAACTGTTGAAGCAAAATACATTGCCGCTGCTGGGTGTTGTGCACAATTTCTTTGGATGAAACAACAACTTCAAGATTTTGGACTTCACTATGATCATATTCTTATAAAATGTGACAACACAAGTGCCATTAACCTTTCAAAAAATCATATTCAGCACTCATGCACTAAACACATTGAAATAGGGCACCATTTTCTAAGAGATCATGTTCTCAAAAGTGACATTGAACTCGAATTTGTGCCTATAAATCATCAATTAGCTGACATATTTACCAAACCTCTAAATGAAGAACAATTTTGTTATATTAGAACTGAACTTGGTATAATGAATACTCCAATATAATGTTTATATTAAAAAATAATTTTTTTTTATAAATAAATAATAAACATTAAATATTTAAATAAATAAACAACAACAACAATAATAATAATAATAATAAATTATATATATATATATTCTCTCTCTTACCTACTCTGTCTCTATCTCTCACCCGCTCTTTCTCTCACTCTCTATTTTATCTTTTTCTCGTTCTCTCGCTCTCTCTTTCTTCCTCTCATCCTTAGACGACACCATCTTCTTCCTCATCATCGTTCACAATCAGCTCTACCATCCACAACATCATCCAACACCTTCATCACTACCATCATCCTCTCAAATTCCTCACCGACTTACCAAGATCCATCATGGCTCTACTTCCATCATCGATCTTCAACATCATTTTGGATTCATCCAGATCAATTACCGATCCGACAAGATCAGTTACTGATCCACTAAGATCCATCACCGATCTACAAAAATTCGTCACTGATCTACACGATTTTCTCCATTCATTCTGATCCTCAAGGTCATCATCGGTCATCATGTTAAATTTTTTTTTGCACTGTGTTATATTGTTTATCTTATTGTATGTGCTTCAAACTCTTTTAGATTTAATAATGATTGCTTCTACTTTGTCTGAAGAAATTATTTTTATTTTTATTTTCTCTTTTTATGCTAATGCACTTGGTGTAGTTGTTTATAGCCAGATCTTAATGGCCCTTGGTATTATAGATTGGTAATTTGTTTCTTCCAATTTTCGTAATTTTTAGTGCATTAATTTAGGGGGAGACTCATATTTTGAGATTAATTATAAAAAAAAATATAAAAAAAATAAAAAATAAAAAGGGAGGCGTTTGTATATTCTGCGCATAATTTTAGGGGGAGTATATATACTCTTTTTCTTTACGCCTTATCTGTACCCACAAATTTTTTTTTGCAAAGGCAAAATTTTTTTTAAAAAAAAAATAATAATAAAATATGAGAAGTGCTTGCAATTTTATTTCAAAATGAGAAAATATTACTCGATTACATGTAAGTTTTCAGAAGGCTTTACAGATTTTTTTCGTTTCACTTCTCTCAACAACTTTTCATGAGCCTCCTTTACATGCCTCTCTTTATTTTCAACTTCTGTGAGTCTTGGCATTATAACTGTTGCATAATATTGCACAACATTCTCCAACTGCGCATTTTTCTTTTCTAGCTCTCTCTTCTCCTTACGAATATTAGCTAGTTGTCGTTTTAACAAGCACACCTCATCTCTCCATTGCTAATTTTCTTGTATTCTTGCCTGTAATCGTCGAGCCATATTGGACACTGCAGTCATTGCTTGTGTACTCAGAGTCATAGTGTTATTAATAGCATCGATATCATTCCGATTACCAATAACTCTAGGACCCTTATTTACTGGTGCCTGCACCACTAGAAACCTCTCATTTGCCTGCATTACAGGCACCTCATACATGTCCGAACCATTGATGGTTAACGTAAGGAATGACATGATTACACAAGAAGGTAAAACAAATTTTCACTGCACACACTTGATTGTTTCGTATCTTTGCCTATCATCTGTGTCACTTTTTATACACTCCACTGATCTAATACTCGATGCGTATCTGCTCAAATATTTTGTTTGTCAACATTTCGAGCGCCAGAGATGCTCCAAAATTCCCACAATGATCTCGACAAGACCTAAGGACCATTATTTTATTTTTGTCATCTCAGATTATTGTATCAAATGTGTTTGTTTCCTATCTCCATATTTTATTTTGATGATGTCAAAGGGGAAGAAAAAATATGATTTTGAACTGCTGTGCGTGCATGTGCTTTAAATATCTAAATATCTTATGTTGCAAAATTATCAAATAACTTGTTGATTTCTATTTTGTATCAAATCCATACAAATATTACCATCATAAAAAATGGAGAGATTGTTAATCATATTGTTTAATTTTGATAATGTCTAAAATATTATTTGAAAACTATGAATTTTTAATACACGTATTATTTGACACAAAATATTATCTGTTTAAAATATAAGTTGTATGATATATTTTTTATAACTATTATTCAAATGGAAATATTTTGAAAACTTTACTATTCACTTTTTGAAAAATTAGGCTGATCACTATTCATCTTTTGACAAATTGATTGGTTGTATTATTTTGACAAATTTGATATTGATGGGTTGTCTTGTTTTGACAAAATTGATATGGAGTGGTAGGACATGTTTAGTTTAAAATCTCTACAACATATACAATAGTTTAAAGAGGGCATATATTTTCAAATTCATCATAAATATTATTGTACGGGAAAGAAATAATTCTTCTCGTATAATCCTGTTGACTCTGTGCTCCTCCGTACGACGTCGCTTTGTCACCTGAAAACACAAACGTGAGCTAGCCGGCGGGTGTGTGCCGGAAACCTCTCCGATGCCTAAGTCAGCAAACTTGACAAATAGACAAAGCTCTTAGTATTCAGAAAGTAAAGTTGTGTGTTACCTCCCCAAAAGTGTTGTTTGTGAGCTTTTATAGGTTTCGTGTGGCACAATCCTAGTAGGACTTCTATTCCTCCAAGCAGAGTCCTCCTAGGATTCATACTCCTGAAAGATAATGCTTATCCTTCCACACCCCCTCACTGCTTAAACCAAGTGAGATGGTTTTTACCATGGCCGAACTACCATATGACCGAAATAAAACTGGCTATGCTGAGCCACAGAGTATGCCGAACTATACCTAGTTCGGTGTTTCCTTTTACTCCTCCTTATCTCGGTTCTCTCATGTTCAACCCATGGTGTGTTTAGACCGAGCTACCGAGTAGCAAGGTTTTGACCGTTCTAACCACAATACATCATGACCGGACTAACGCTGAGACCGGCCTAACTCCAAGTTGCTTCTGGACCGGAGTAACTTTATCTCTCTCGTGGGCCGGAGTAACTTTATCTCTCTTGTGGGCCGGAGTAACTTTATCTCTCTTGGGCCGGAGTAACTTTTCGGCCTTTTTACCCAGTCCTTCATACTTTGGGCCATAAAGTCCATCTCATAGCTCGGCCCAATTTTCACCAAAAATTACCCTCTCAATTGCCCCTTAATTCCATCTGCACAACATGATTGGAATTACCCGTCCACCAGCCGAGCTGAAGTTTTTAAGCCTTTCCAGCAGAGCTAAAAAACTCCTTAGCCTTCCAGCCGAGCTTATTTCACTCCAGACTCTACTTGTTCGGTCAAAACGTCTTTTCAATCACAGCAATCACAGCGACTGTAACGTTTCTCTTTCCAATGACACGTGGCACGTTCTCATTCGTAGAAGGCAGCTGTCAACGCTGTCTTCGTATTTCGCAATTTTGAACAGTTCCCGCCCTTCTCTCTCTTTCCACAAAACAAGCTTTCTGCCTTTGAATCATTCACCTGCACTTTTTACCTTCTTCTCTCTTCGTGCCTCTGCTTCTCCAACCTGAGTTCGTGTTCTTTATTGGTGCTGTTGCTCCCATCACCAGCTTCATCTTCTTCTGGTAAGCTCCACAAAATCTGCTTTGTTTTTCTAATTTCTGCTTTCTATGTTTTTGCGAAACATGTTTGTACACTTTTGTTTTTGCTTCTGTGCTTTCATGGAAAAATCAGTAAAACCTATGAGTATATGTTATATATCCTATAGAAAACTCGCTTTTGATCCAGAATCATGTCCCAACCGAACTAGGAAACTGTTTGTGCTATATAGGTAGATCAATTCAGACAATAACCGAACTAGATACACTTTAGCCGAGATACGCTTACCGAACGAAGTTTTGTAATCAGTAAACTAGGAACCTTGGTATTCAACCGAGCTAGGCCTTGGGGCTAAGCCAGCTTTCTTAGTTTCTAAACCAAACTTAGAAAGCTGCCCCTAAAGGCTCAACCGAAGTAACAAAACTCATAGTTCAACCGAATTAGGCCTTTGGGGCTAAACCAGCTTAGTTTTTTTTAGACCGAACTTAGAAAGCTGCTCCTAGACGATGAGCCGGTCTAACATAGTCGTTTCCGAAGCAAGTATGCCGAGATGCTTGCCAAGATCTGGCTAATAAGAACCCTGCTTAAACCGAGCTACCAAGCATTTTGCTGAACCGAGATAGAACCTGTCCTCAAAGCCGAAGTAGGGCTCTTTTACCTTGCTTTAATTTGTAGCACGGTCCAATGATCTGTGCTTAACCCCTTTGTTTTCTACTTTGCAGACTTAGGTTGCCCAGGCACTCCTTCGTGCGCTCAACCGAGCTTCTGAGCACAATTTTTGCACTGATATAACTTATTCGTAAATTATACAACAAATGGGTAAGTATAGGTATCTAGTAAATACTCCGGGCGGCCTAGCCGAATTCAGAAAAGATTATAATATACCCGATGACGTCCACTTGATCTTAGCCGAAAAAGATGTCATTCCATGGGGTAATGAAGGCTTTGTCCCTTTCACCCTTTTGTCAATTATTGAAATCGGACTACGATTTCCAGTCCAACCTTTAAGCTGTGAGTTTCTTAGGCAAACTAGATTATGCCCTACCCAACTATCCACCAATTCATACCGCATCATCATGGGTATAGCTGAACTGAACCGCCAAGCCGGACTAAACCTTGGCCTGGCCGAAATCTTCCACTAATACTCCATTGGTTCAAAAGAAGATGGGTGGGTCTATTATCTTAGAATACGTCGCCGCCGAGAGAAGATAATAAAATATACATCGGACAAAGACTTAAACGACGACGATTTTTTCTGGGTGTCTGAAAACTTTGAAGATCATCAATCCCAGATTCCTGGCCGACCTATAAATTGGAAAAAAGGAGAGCCCGGTAAATTTACTTCGGTTTTCTTGCTTGCCTTCTTATATTTCGGTTTTTGAATCTTTCAGCCGGACTAACAGTTGTCTTCTTTCGCAGATTCTGCGCACCTTCACTCTTTATACCGCTACCTAAACCTAGCCACTTTGCGCGCCGCACTACGGTATCCAGAACGTAGCTGGGCTAAATTGCTGAAGTTCGAGCCGACCTACAGATATAGTGGTCGCCGAAAAGCCAGAGTGACTGATTTTCTTCTTGAAGACGCCCCAGAGCCGGACCTAACCTTACCACAAATCAGACTAGTTCCACTCACTGCTGAAGAGGAGATGGCCAAAAAGAACAGAGTAAGGGCTCTCCTGACCGAAACCAACAGGGCCGAAGTACCACCAGCAAGTCAAACCCAAGAAACGGTGGTGGCCCTTCCTATTCAATAACCGTCCTCATCCCGCCGAACCAAGCGCGCCCGGACCGCCGAAACCGAACAAAGTTTGGTTGACGAAGAAGAAACTGCTCTTCCACCAAACCTGCCATCGAGCCCCCAACCGAAGCCTTCTGACCGAACTACTACTTGCTGGGTACCAAAACTTACCTTCAACAACCGAGATATCCAAGATTCTGACTCGATTGTTGCTGAGAAGGATCACTAGTTGGCCTTCAACCTGGCCAAGAGTGTGTGCCTCCCCAAAGATATGGAGCACCACCAAAAGCAATTGAACACCGAACTGAAGGCCATCCGGTCTTCAACAAAATCCATGATCTTGGTAAGTAGCTCTATCCGTTTTTCTATCTAATTTTTCCAACTTTCACTTCGGCTCAAGGGAAGTCTTTGTTTTCTCAGGCCATTCAGAAAAACAACATCACTTACAGGAAGGTGGTTGAGCTCAGGAAAACAACAAGGCAAGCCGTGCAGAAGCCGAAGCGAAGGTGACCGAGCTAGAGGAGGCCAGAAAATAGATGGCCGAGCTACGAGCTGAGAACGGTCGACTGGCCGGATTGGTTAGTTCGGCCAAGGCAGAAAAGCAGAAGGCTGCCATTGTGCTAAAGGACAAGTATCTGCGCGAGCTGGTGAAACTTGAAAGGAAGAAGGATACCGAGATAACCCAGCTGAAGGAGAGCGCAACAGGAGCCGAAAATAAAGGTTTCAAGAAGGCAGAGAATGCTTACACCCGGCAGTGTGAAGCCGCCAAGGAACTATTCTTCAAGTGCGGCTGGAGGGCAGCTGTTGAGAAGCTCGGTCACGATCCACAGACCGAGGTCTTCAACCCTCCAGCCTACTTCATACCGAACTCCCTAGTGGAGTATGCTAATGCCATACAGCAGCAATTTCTTGAAGGCTCAGACTCTGATGAAGACTCTGCCTCTGAGGACACTCCGATTGTCAATGCGGACCCGTCAGTTCGGCCGGAGCCCACGGTGGAAGACCTAACTATTAAACAACCAGGTGAAACCGTGGTTCCGACCGAAACCACCCTTGTGACCGAGAACAAGCTCCCGCCTTAAACCGGTCTTTATGTTGATGCCGATGCTGCCTTTGATGCCGAAATTGAAGATCTTTTCTCTTGATTTTGTACATTTTCTTCTTTTTTTTTTTTTTTTGGCTACCTTTTTTACTGTTGTAACCGGGCTACGACCCCTCCTTTGTACTTGCTTCCGGATGAATGAAAATTTTCATTAACTCTTACTTCGGTTGATGTGTACGTTTTGGTACTTGTTATGATTTTTCCATGATCTTTGTGCTTTCAACTGTTATCTCGGTTTTTGCTTGCTTAAACTAAATATGCTTACCAGCCAACCACTCCTTAGCCGACATAATTACTTCGGCTGAGGAGTACACAGTTGTTTAATCCAACCCACCACTCTTCAGCCGTGTCTTTACTTCGGCTGAAGAGTATAAAGAGTTGGTTTAATCCTGCCAACCACTCTTTCAGCCATACCCATACTTCGGCTGAAGAGTATAAAGAGTTGGTTTAATCCAGCCAACCACTCTTCAGCCATACCCTTACTTCGGTTGAAGAGTACAAAGAGTTGGTTTAATCCAGCCAACCACTCTTCAGCCATACCCATACTTCGGCTGAAGAGTACTAAGAGTTGGTTTAATCCAGCCAACCTCTAGGTTAGTTTTTCCAGCTAACTTAGATGAATGTTTGGTTATTCCGACCAAACGTCCTGCAGCCTGGATCCTTATCCTAGGCTTAGGAAGGGTGTTGGTTTAATCCAGCCAACCTCTAAGTTAGTTTTTCCAACTAACTTAGATGAATGTTTGGTTATTCCAACCAAACGTCCTGCAGCCTGGATCCTTATCCTGGGCTTAGGAAGGGTGTTGGTTTAATCCAGCCAACCTCTAAGTTAGTTTTTCCAGCTAACTTAGAAGAATGTTTGGTTATTTCGACCAAACGTCCTGCAGCCTGGATTCTTATCCTGGGCTTAGGAAGGGTGTTGGTTTAATCCAGCCAACCTCTAAGTTAGTTTTTCCAGCTAACTTAGAATAAAAGGTTTGCAATATTCCTAACTTTACTAAAGCTAACTTTTACAGAGAACAACGCATGCTGAAAAGAATTGATTGTTTTATTGAAGAAAAAGAAATTACACATGTTTGGAAAGAAAGAAGCTAAAAATAAAATAACTTGAGATTGGCCGTGTTCCATGGCCTAGGGATTGCTTTGCCGTCCTTGTCTTCTAGGTGGTATGCCCCTTTGCCTGCTAATCCAACCACTTTGTAAGGACCTTCCCAGTTTAGCCCTAACTTGCCATCTCCTGGTATCAAGGTGTTTCCCATCACTTTGCGCAGTACCCAATCTCCGATCTTGAATTGTCTTGGATGCACCGTTTTATTGTATTTTCTGATTAACTCTCGTTGATATGAGGCAATGTGAACCAGTGCTCTTTCCCTTCTTTCTTCCGCAAGGTCAAGTTCTAATGCTATGGCTTCTCCATTCAAGTCTGGATCAAAATTTTCGCTTCGAATTGTGGGGAGGCCAACTTCCAGTGGGATTACTGCTTCCATTCCGTAGGCTAAGGAGAATGGTGTCTCTCTTGTCGATCGCCGAGGTGTGGTGCGGTAAGCCCATAAAACATGGAGAAGTTCATCCGCCCACTTGCCTTTTGCCTTCTCTAACCTTTTCTTCAATCCATCCAAGACGACTTTATTTGATGCTTCTGCTTGGCCATTTGCTTGAGGATATGCCGGTGTAGAATTGTAGAACTCTATCTTGTACTCTTCACAAAAGCCTCTGAAGATTTTACCGTCGAACTGAGTGCCATTGTCTGAGATTAGGGCTTTTGGTATGCCAAACCGAGTGATGATATTCTGCCAAACGAACTTCTTCACATCTTTTGCTTTGATTGATGCCAATGCTTCTGCTTCCACCCACTTTGTGAAGTAGTCAGTTGCTGCGAGAAAGAACTTCCTGTTGCCGGGTGCTGTTGGAAGTGGTCCTACTATGTCCAAGCCCCACATTGCGAAAGGCCATGGGCTAGTTAATGGTAGGAGTTCTCTTGCTGGTTGATGTATTTGGTGTGCGAATTTTTGGCATTTCTCACACTTCTTCACATATTTTTCTGAGTCTGCCTGCATGTATGGCCACTAGTATCCTTGTGAAATGGCCCTGTAAGCTAGCGATCTTCCTCCTTGATAGCTTCCGCACACCCCTTCGTGTATCTCGTACAAGAATGCTTCTACTTTGCTGGGATGTACACACTTCAGGTAGGGTCCTGAGAATGACTTCTTGTATAATGCCAAAGATGGAGAGAGCCAAAATCGCTGCGACTTTGCTCTTATTCTGTTGGCTTCTTTTTTCTCTTCTGGTAAGATGCCGTCTTTTAAAAATAGGATGATGGGGTCCATCCAAAAGGGGCCTAGCTCTGTGCAACATACCTCTTCTACTTCGGGGTCTTCAATGCTTGGTCTAGGTAGGTAGTCGATCAGTAGTGGATGAGGTATGGAGGTATCTGCCATTGAAGCGAGGCCTACTAGTTCGTCTGCTCTGCTGTTTTCCTCCCTGCCGATTTGTTCTATCCTTACTACATCAAACTTCTTGATCTCTGTTCTGACCAATTCTTGGTACTTGGCCATCCTATCATCCTTTGCTTCATAGTCGCCAGAAATTTGGTTTACCACAAACTGTGAGTCGCTGTAGACCATTAGTTCGGTAGCCATCATGTAATATGCTGATTTGAGTCCTGCGAGAAGTGCTTCGTACTCTACTTCATTGTTTGATGCTGGGAAGCCAAGGTTGATTGCTTGCTCTATGACCAGGCTGTCTGGGGAGATGAGGACTATGTCGAGTCCTGCACCATGCCGGTTGGATGCTCCATCCACAAAGAGCTTCCACATCTCTCCAACGAACAACTTCTAGCAAGTGGAGGGGTCAGATGATGTCGTGGGGTCAAGAATGGTGTTTTCTTCAAGGTCCTTGCTTGCTGTCTGCCCCTCGCCATCTGATTGTACTGTTGGTGAGTCTTGGTTTGTTTCTTCTTTGCTGTCTTTAATTTGGTCTGCCTTGGAGTTTGACAGAGTGCTGTCTGCTAGGGGTTGCACTATTCCGGTGTCAACTTCCATCCCTAGTTCGGTTGTGTCAGTTAGGTCGACCGGGCAGATATGATGACTTCCTGGAGTAAATTCTGCGACGAAGTCTGCCAAAGATTGGGCTTTTATTGCGGTTCTAGTTGGAACTTGATGTCGAATTGTCCCAACTCTACTGCCCACTTCAAAATTCGCCCAGAAAAGTTTGCCCTCTCAAACAAAGCTTTTAGTGGGAAAGCTGTGAGGACGACTATGGTGTGGGCGTGAAAGTAGTGTGCCAATTTCCTGGAGGCCATCATCAAGGCTAATGCCAGTTTTTCCAGTGGCAAATACCTTGTTTCGGCTCCCAGCAATGTCTTGCTGACATAATAGATGGGCAAGTGTTGGATTCCTTCTGCACGAACCAACACTGCGCTAACTGCGTGCTGAGAGACTGCCAGGTACAAGAAGAGTTCTTCACCAGGTACTGGGGTAACAAGCAGTGGTAGGGAAGACATATACTCTTTCAAGCTTTCCAGAGCTTGGTCGCATTCTTCATCCCACTCAAACTTGGCCTTTAAGGCATGAAAAAATGGTCGTAGTCTATCTGACGACCGGCTGATAAATCGGTTAAGTGCAGCTGCCATGCCGGTGAGATGCTGCACTTCTTTCACAGAGTTTGGTCTCTCTAAATCTTGGATTGCTTTGATCTGAGAGGGGTCTGCTTCTATACCTCAGTTGGTCACAAGGAAACCTAGGAATTTGCCAGATCCTACTCCGAATGCACACTTGGACGCATTAAGGCGCAACTTGTGCTTCTTCAGGATCTCAAACATCTCTCCTAGGTCTTTAAGATGGTCATTCTCATCCTTGCTCTTGACCACCATGTCGTCGATGTAAGCCTCCATTGTTCTGCCTAGCAATGGTTCAAACATCTTGGTGACCATTCGTTGGAATGTTGCCCCTGCGTTCTTCAGGCCAAAGGGCATGACCTTGTAACAGTATAGTCCTCTTGGAGTCGTAAAGGACGTGACCTCCTGGTCTGGTTCATGCATGACGATCTGGTGGTAGCCTCTGTATGCATCCAGAAAGCTAAGTTGGTTGTGTCCCGCCGTTAGGTCTACCAGTTGATCTATCCGTGGTAGAGGAAAGCTGTCTTTTGGGCATGCCTTGTTGACTGTTTTGTAGTCGATGCAGACACGCCATTTGCCATTCTTCTTTGGTACTACGACCGTGTTGGAGATCCATCTTGGGTAGTGCACTTCTCTAATTGCTCCTGCCTCCAGCAGGTTACCTACTTCTTCCGCCACTATTTCGGCATGGTGAAGTGCCGATAGGCGAGTGCGTTGAATGATCGGCCTGGCAGATGGGTGGACATTGAGTTGGTGACTGATGAAGTTTGGATCAATGCCTGGCATGTCGTAGGGTGTCCAGGCGAACACTTCGACGTTAGAGGTCAAGAATTCCAAGACCTCTAATCTCTCAGTGCTGGACAACGACGAGCCGAGCAAGAAGAACTTATCCGGGTTCTTTTCATCTATTTTTACCTCTACCAAGTCCTTCACTGCTTTCTGATCAGCCTCTTTGCCGACATCCGCGAATAGTTCATTGCTTTCAGGCTCTTCCACCGAATGAACATATCCTTTGGCAGCGCGGCTGCCATTCACCGTGGCGAAACATTGCTTTGACATGATCTGATCTCCATAGACTTCTTCAATTATTCCGGTGTCGTTGGGAAACCGCATTACTTGGTGGTAAGATGATGCCACCGATCGCATGGCATGCAGCCATGTCCTGCCCAGGATGATGTTATAAGTGGAGGGGACCTTCAATACCCAGAACTCCACTTGTTTTGTTACGCTTCCTATTCTGACTGGAAGAATTATTTTGCCGATGGGCCATTCTGGCATGGAGTTGAATCCAATTAGGGGAGATACTGCAGGCGCCAAGTCTTTGTCTTGCAGCTTCAGTTGTTTAAATGTTTCATAGTACATGATTTCACATGAACTACCCTGGTCAATCAGAATCCGCTTGACGTCAAAATCCTTGACTCGGAGAGTGACGACCAGGGCATCATTGTGAGGACAGTATATTCGATCCAAGTCTTTATCCGAAAAAGACATGACGTTTGTTGCCTCTGTTTTTCCCTTCTTGATGGCAGGTTGGGCACTTAGCACTTCTCTAAAGTGCTCAGCCTTTTTGATTGATCCCCTGAGCTCGCATGCACGCTCAGGTTCAAAGACTCCATGTATCACATTGATAATGCCTTGAGGTGGGGCGTCGATTGGCATTCCATTGGGGTTATTATGGTCTTGGGGAGCAGGCTGCGCCCCTCCTTCAATGTATTTGTCCAAGTGACCTGCCGCCACCAACTCCTCCAGGTGCTGTCTCAATGGTATGCAATTCTCAGTTCGGTGCCCCTTTTCTTTGTGAAATGTGCACCGCGATCTTTCGTCATAGTCCTTCTGGGCTTCTCCCAGCTTGGCTGGCCACTTGACGAAAGGCTCATCTCTTATTTCGCTCAGAATCCGATATATCGGCTTCTTGAACACCGTGGTTATGGCAGTGCGGATTCTTAACCATCTTTTATCCGGGTTTTCTCCGTTATCTCGTCTGCCACGTCCGTTTCTGTTCTGACGATCCACTGTATTGACCTTTGCTGAGGTTTTCTTTTCTGGTACTGCGGTCGCACAAGATTTTGCTTTGGCACATGCGCCATCCTTCTCTACCCTGATGTGCTGATGCACTCTTTCCATCAGGGCTTCCATGGTGAGGGGTGGCGCCATGGTGATCGAGTCCCTTAGTCTGTTCCCAACTGGAAGGCCTCTTTTATATTGTGCAATGGCGAGATTGGTGGGGCAGTCCCCAATCTGATTGAATGTCTCCCAGTAGCGACTGTTGTAGGATCTTAGGGTCTCTTTATCGCCCATGTCGATGGAGAGTAGCTGGTCGATCTCCACCGGGGTTTTAGTGTTTGTTCGGAACCTTGTTACGAACGCTTCTCCAATTGCGCCCAAGAGGCTATGCTGCCCTCAGGAAGTTTCTCGAACCAAGTCAAGCTTAGGTCACCAAGGCTAGATGGGAAGAGTATGCACATTAAGGCCTCGTTTCGCCTATAAACGGCCATCACTTGGCGAAAGTGGCTTAAGTGTGAGTACGGGTCCGTCTTCCCTTCATATGTAGTGAATTTCGGCTGAAGGAAGCCTGATGGTAGGGGCGCATTTTCAATTGCTGGAACAAACGGCGAAGTCTGCAGCCTTGCTAGTGCTTTGTCCGTTGGTTCGTAGGCAGGGCGCGGTATTGGCATTCCACCCTCGACGCTTCCATGCGTCCGAGGAGCCAACCGCTGTAAGGCAGAAACTCTGTGTGGATCCCTTGCCCTGGCATCCTCCTTGCATCGTGCTTTTTCTTCGAGCACGGTTCGTAAGTCGGATGACCTGGGTAACTTCATTTGTCTAGATCTGGTTTGGTGTGAATGCGAGGGCCAATACGTGCTTCCTTCAGTGTATGATCTTTCAGATCTCGTCCTCTCAGACCTGGAGTGACGAGTTCTGAAAGACCAAGATTGAGTGTCGCCTGTCCTGAGGCTTCTGCTCTCTCCTTGCGAGGGCGTAGTATTCCTACTACGATTTTCTGAGTGGCGAGGGGGCGTCTTGTTTTTGCGCCCCTCTCCTATCGCCACTTCTTTTTTCTTCATCTGGCGTTTCAAGGCCTCCATGTCCGCCGCCATCTTTCTTATCAATTCATCTTGCTCTTTCACGCGATCTTCTAGAGCTTGAGGGTCAATCCTCCGCCTTTGCCTGTCAGGACTTTGAGAATGAGATTGACGGGGGCTGTGAGTCCGTCTTCCCCTAGTATCTCTCCTGGAGTTATGTCGCTGGGACTCCAAGTCCGCCATGGGAGGGACAGAAGGTAATCCTTCACACCTTGCGCCTCCGTCTAGAGTTAGCCCGTCGACGGCGGACTGCGGCAATTCTTCAATGTGTGCCATTGATTGTAAGGGGAGAAGCTTTAATCAAGAGGTTTTGTTCTGTCTGTTTTTCCCACAGACGGCGCCAATTGTACGGGAAAGAAATAATTCTTCTCGTATAATCCTGTTGACTCTGTGCTCCTCCGTACGACGTCGCTTTGTCACCTGAAAACACAAACGTGAGCTAGCTGGTGGGTGTGTGACGGAAACCTCTCCGATGCCTAAGTCAGCAAACTTGACAAATAGACAAAGCTCTTAGTATTCAGAAAGCAAAGTTGTGTGTTACCTCCCCAAAGGTGTTGTTTGTGAGCTTTTATAGGTTTCGTGTGGCACAATCCTAGTAGGACTTCTATTCCTCCAAGCAGAGTCCTCCTAGGATTCATACTCCTGAAAGATAATGCTTATCCTTCCACACCCCCCTCACTGCTTAAACCCAGTGAGATGGTTTTTACCATGGCCGAACTACCATATGACCGAAATAAAACTGGCTATGCTGAGCCACAGAGTATGCCAAACTATACCTAGTTCGGTGTTTCTTTTTACTCCTCCTTATCTCGGTTCTCTCCTGTTCAACCCATGGTGTGTTTAGACCGAGCTACCGAGTAGCAAGGTTTTGACCGTTCTAACCATAATACATCATGACCGGACTAACGCTGAGACCGGCCTAACTCCAAGTTGCTTCTGGACCGGAGTAACTTTATCTCTCTTGTGGGCCGGAGTAACTTTATTTCTCTTGGGCCGGAGTAACTTTTCAGCCTTTTTACCCAGTCCTTCATACTTTGGGCCATAAAGTCCATCTCATAGCTCGGCCCAATTTTCACCAAAAATTACCCTCTCAATTATTTAAAGAGATTTTCTGTGTATGCAAATATTTGATTAGAACATTACATATATAATGCATATAATACAAATAATATACATTACGAGAGGAATTAGATTTTTTTTTACACAACATTGATTGTATCATATATATTAGTATGTGGAAAGTCATACATGACATAATTTCAATTAACTTTTCTTTTTGCTTTTTTGTACACTTTTGACTAAAGCCTAAAAGTGTTCCAATTTGCAAGATTGCAAATTTTCCTTCCACGTGATTCTCTTCCAGATTGATTCAGCTGACGTCTTGAGGAGCGTCTATCTCTTCCAACGGGTATATTTTTAGGTATAAATAGAAGTGTTGTGTGTGGAGAAAAATCAAGAACTTGAAGAGAAAAAATTTCTGTGTACTCCAAAATTTTGAGTATATTATATTCTGCTCTTTCACTTTCAGATCTAAGTGTAACCTTTGTTCTTACACTTTCATATCTACTCTTTGTGAGAGAATTATTGTAAAAGAGGATTTAAGTACCACTTATTTTTATTCATTATTTTTGTGAGAGATTTTTTGTAAGAGTAAGGCATTTATTGTTGAGTGGGGCTCAATAGATAAGATCAAGTCTTGTGTAAAATCCACAAGCTTGGTGAAGACTTGGTGGTGTATTAACTCATTTTGATAGTAAAGAAATTCTCAAGGAGGTTCCTTTGGGAGTGGACGTAGGCCTGTCGTGCCGAACCGTTATAAATCTCAATGTTTGATTTTCTCTCCCTATCTTTTTTAATTTTTAATTTTGATAATTATTATTATGTTTTATATTTGTTAAAATTCTAAATATTGTGTTTATAAATTTTAATATTGTAATTTTTTTTTAATAACCCAATTCACCCCCCTCTTGAGTTGCTTATCTGGGATAACACCATATTTTACGGGTGTTGACCCCTGCAAATTGGGTGTCGACCCTTTACTCTTTTCTCTTCTCTGAGTTAAGTTCCAGGTATTCTTGGTGTCGACCCTTATCATTCTTAGTATCAACCCTTGCTGTTGGATTTCATTTTGAAATTTAGTGTCGACCCTTGCTACTAGATTGCATTCTGAAATTTAGTGTCGACCCTTACTACTAGATTGACCCTTGCTGTCTTGGTGTCGACCTTTGCAGCTGGAACACTTAGGCATAGTGATCTTCATTTTGTGTCGACCCTTGAACTTGTTTTAAGCATGGATAGAGTTTTGCAACCAAGTGCTAATCTCATTTTTGAAGGGCCAAAAATCATTGAAAAATAACACTATAAAAGCGTATATCTTTTAAAAACATTGAAGCACAATTGTATAATATCATTTTGAAAACTTTGAGCAATAAAATGTGCTCAAAATGTTTGTCAATAATCAAAATCAATATGACTTTAAATTTGAATAAACTTGGGGCTAACAATCTCCCCCTTTTTTGACGATGACAAATATTTAAAGTTTTCAAAATATGAGTTTCAAAAGGAAGGCATTAAAAAGTGTTTTTCAAGGAGTTTTGTAAATAAAGGATTTGAAAAAAATGAGATTGAAAACTACCCCTATAAAAAGGGCTTCAAGGACAAAATAAAGATAATATATATATATATATATATATATCAAGGGAATAAAACAACTTGATATAGAACAAGCTCCCCCTGTCAATATGCACTTAAGCATTCATTAGTAAAATTAATTTCTTCAGTTTATTTTCATTGAATGAAATCACAAGCTCTTTAAAACAAATTCCATAAATCTTCAATAGCGTGTGCATAAGAAACATTCACAACAAATCACAACTAACTCTCAATATGTTTCATATCATTCAAAAAGAATTCATCAAGATTCATATATAAAGAGATTGTCATAATGTATAATGTATCTAAATGTCCAAAATATCGTCTTCCCAATCTTGTGTTACCAAAGAGTGTTTTTAACCAAAATAAGCATATACATCTATAGAGAGATACTGTCTGTGCAAAATAAATTAAGACAACATCTAAAAACATTAAGTAAGGTGGTTCTACATCAAAACTTCAAGCAGTTTCTCCCCCTTTTGTCATCAACAAAAAGAGGGGGGTCAGAGCATCAACGAAACGAAGGAGGGGTTCGGGGCCAATGTGGTGTAGCTTTGCGCCATCCTTAGGCAAACCACAGCATGAATTTCTGAATTTGTTCTCCTAGATCATCACCCCAGCGTTGTTGGAAAATTTGGCGAAATTCTTCATTTGAGGCTTTGATCCCATAGACCATAATCATCATGTTCTCTACACTAGCTTTAGCAGTTTCAATGACTTGGGCTTGCTGAAGCTTCATGCGATCAATGTCTTGCTGCATTTCAGTCTGTTGAGAGAGCAGTTATAGAACCAAAGAGGCCAACTTACCCACCTTTTGTTCCAAGGCAGAGGAGGATGAAACAAGGACAGAGTAAGATGATGAAGGAATGTCAGAGGCAGAGATAGATTGGGAATTGAGGTTTAGATTGTTAAGCCGCGAATTGATTGAAGCAATCCCATCCAACAAGGGACCCTGAACCATGAAGTCAAGATGGTCGATTTTTTGAGAGAGTAAGGAGAAGTCAGAAGGGGGTGGAGGAGTAGAAGGACCAGGGGTGGAGAAAGGAAGGGTGGAAGGACTGGGAAGGGAAGAGCCAGGGGTAGAGAGACTAGGGGAAGAACCAGTTTTCTTGGTCTTGGTCCAGATGTTGTTAATCAGAGAATACCCCATATTTCTTAAAGTTTCAGCCTCATAACAAGAGGGGTCTTGAGGGACTTTTTCTTCCCCCTTAAGATCAAATTTAAAATCCTTGAAAATCTTTGTGAAAATCATTCCATAGGGAAGGGTTTGATTATTTTGTTTATGAGCATTGATGATATAGTGAACCACAAAGAAACTGAAATCAGTGAAAAAATCGGTGGATAGGGCCCAAATGAGATAAGTATAACCATAAGTGACGGCATTAAAGCGACCAGAGCGTGGAATAATATTGTGTGTGATGATGTGATGTAACAGACTTATTTCAAGGGAAACATCTTTCATAGAGATAGTGACATGATAAATAGATCGGGGTTATTAGTGAGGAATCGTAGACCAATACGATGAGAGTATTGGGGTGGTTTAAGAGCAATTAATGAAGTGACCCTGTGTCCATCATTAGAGGTTTTCAGAGTGGAGTTAATGACAGAAGGTGTCAAAGTGAAAGGAACACCCTTTACAAAACAATCGAGGGCATGAGGAGAAAAGTCCTCATCATATGAGAGATTTACAAAAAACTCTTTAATGAGAATATGATAGATGTCACAGTCAAGTTTCAAAAGAGATGACCATTTTTTATTTTCAAACCATCATTTGACAAGAATGGAATGTTTTTCAAAGAATGCGATGTCTATTGTGTGACCAGAGATTACCTTTCATAGATTGAAGTCCTTGTTGAAAGTAGATCTACACTCAGGGTTCTTGAACTAAAGCACGGGAGGAGAAGCAGCGACGACGGTGCAAGAGGAGGAGGTGTGTGGTTGCTTTCGTATTGGAACAGGAGAAGGGGCTTGAGAATCCATGGAGAGGAAGAAGAGAGGTCGCGAGAGAGAGAGAGAGATGAAGATCGGAATGTAGATCAACGGTGAGAGTCGCTGGAATAGGAAAAGGGGTTAGGGCTAGGAATTTGTTTGGTGTCGCAAGAAATGGAAGGGTCGCGGGGTATATAAATACCCTTGAGAAGGTGTCAACCCTTGGGAAGAGAGGGGTCGACCCTTCGAAGTTGAAAAGATCACGCGGCAAAAACCTTACCCAATAGACAGGTGTCGACCCTTACAGAAAGGGGGGTCGACACTAAAAAGCAGTGTCCTCAAACACAACAGGTGTCGACACCAATGAAGAAGGGTGTCGACCCTTAACAACAAAAAAACACAAGGCTCGTTTACAAGGTGTCGACCCTATAGAGCAAGGGGTTGACCCTTAAGGGTCCTGGAAGACAAAAACTAGTATTTTTCTCAGTAAATTTCACAATGAAGCGTAATAACACATAGTTTAACATCACATAGGAGTATTTAACATGCCAAGCTCAGTTATAATAAAGTAGAATTGTTCCTCATTGAAAGGCTTGGTAAAAATATCAGCCAATTGTTGGCTTGTAGGCACAAATTCGAGTTCCATGTCACCTTTAAGTAATGATCTCGTAGAAAATGATGTCTTATTTCAATATGTTTAGTGTGCGAGTGCTGTAGGAACCCACATTTTATGTCCTCATCATGTTCATGAGCATCTGTATGATTATGACTTGTTAAATTTGCATGTGTATGTTTGTGATTTGCTTCGCTTGAGCTAATATGATCCATGCCTTGTTTTGAAGCCTTGTGATTTGTCTAAGTGTAGTATGCTTGTCTTGTTCCTTCCTTGATGTGAAACTTAGGTTACGCCTTGCCTGAGTTGTGCTAGCCGATGTTATTCCAAGCCGAGGTCATCCTTAGTCTAGTAGTAGTATCTTGAAACCCCTTGTTGACCTCCGTTCTCGTCTTGACACATTAGCCGAGATGTTACCCTATACCCAAGTGATCTCGTCCTGGAGTGGTATGACCTAGGCCGAGGTGTGGCGCATCTAGGCCAAGATGTGGCACAGCTTAGTCAAGTGTTGTCCTTCCTAGCCGAGGTCATTGTCACCTTAGTTGCCGAAGTCCTTTGTTAGCCGATGTCATCCCTTGCCGGAGTGTCATTCCGTGTAGCGTGTTAGATACGCCTTGTTGTTAGCCGATGTCATTGCCTCGTCAGAGAGCCCATACCGCTTTGCTTGTTGAACACCCTTCCACCATGCTTTGTCTGGCCTGTCAGCCACCTTTTCAGGAAGAACCCAACCAGTCGCCGCCACGTGTCTCAGCAGAGGGTTAACCCCAGAACCGGGTATAGAAAACTATCATTTAGTATCATAACCTTGTCTTGTAGAGAGAGAAACTCTAGGAGGAAGAAAGAGTTTTAGAGTGAGGAAGTAGATCTTCAAGCTTGATTCCTAGAGATCGAACCGTTAAATCCGTGTTCTAAGGTTAGATTCTTGATCTGCTCTTGATGTTCTCTATGTTCATGTTATTGCATTGCATGATCGGATATGATTTGTAAGCCATGCATCGTTTTGAAGTTCGATTTTAGAAAGAGAAGATGACATTCATGTGTTCTTCAAGAAAGTCTTGTTTTGATCCGAAAGCTTGCATAGAGAATCATGTTTTTGTGTTTATTTCCACAAGAATTCCAAGTACGGGTACCCAGGTCCATGTTTTCAAACTCATAGCACGAAAATCCCAGATTTGTGATGACAGATTATGATTGAACATTCATATTTTCCATGTTTTCACACTCATGTTCTTCATGTTCATCAACAGAGGGGAACCCAGAGTTCCCGACCTCTTTTCCTTGCATGTGGCCCTCGGGAACACACCTCGGCGAGGAGGTGTGGAACCTCGGCCTAGACCTGGTTGGTGCCCAGCATGTTTTCCGAAAACATTTGTGTACATACGAAACTTGTTGAAGGTGCATTCAATAGGCTTTGCCATGTGTTTGTAGGACTTGGGCTTGTCTCGACCCCGACGTGTGAAGAAACTATGTGAGTGGTATTTTTAATAAAGCTATGTTACACTTGCTTTCATAAATCTCGTCTTGCCTTGTTTTGAAAAGTACTTGATCTAGCATGAATGACTATCCCTACTTGTATATTAAACACTATCTTGTTTTGATGACATTTCTTGAAAGTCCTTAGCTGCAGGGGACTATAATGCAACTGCACTCTTGTCTTGAAAGTCCTTAGCTGCAGGGGACTATAATGCAACTGCACTCTTGTCTTGAAAGTCCTTAGCTGCAGGGGACTATAATGCAACTGCACTCTTGTCTTGAAAGTCCTTAGCTGCAGGGGACTATAATGCAACTGCACTCTTGTCTTGGAATTGTCATCACCCTCTTGTATTAAGTAGATGTAATAACATCCAAAGAACTTGAAAGGCCGGCAATGAACTTGATTTCCCTCTTGATTGTAAAGTATGCTATGTATCGTTTTGAAAGAAATCTTGGATATCAATCATGCAAAACCTTTATTTCTAATATCATTCACTGAGTATCCAAGCTCACCCTCTCTATATATATGTAGGAGACGAACAAGAAGGCATTGAGGCCTAGACGTGATGCCGATGTGTTTTTTTGGGTGCATTGCCGACATGTTTTGGAATAGCATTTTTTGTACCATCTTGAAGATCATGCTTCTCGGCTTATTTTTCATTTGTACTTGTATATGTCGGCTTGAGAAGCCTTTTGGTCAAGATGTGTTTTGTATTTCATTTCCTTCTTGTATTTAAGTTGTAAGACTTTATAAAGATGTATGTCATTTCATTGGACTTAAGCACGGCTCTCATGGACTATTAGATTCTGTATATGTGTATATGTAGCTTCCGCACTTGTAAGCCCCATATTTCTTACTCTGATTGTGTGTGATTCTTGTAAGTCGGCCTTCGGTAATCTCGGATTACTGGCCATCACGGCACCAAACTACTAGGGGCGGTTTGGGGGCGTGACAAGTGCTATATAGGATTTTTTGAAAGATTAATGGTACTAGTGTTATCGCATTTAATAAGAATGTGATCAAAGTGAAGTCCAAAATCAAGAAGTTGTTGTTTTATCCAAAGCATTTGAGCACAACAACTAGAAACAACAATATATTTCACTTCAGTGGTTGATAAAGCAACAGAATTTTATTTTTTGCAAAACCATGAAGTGAGTGAATTTTCAAGAAAATGACAAGTACCACTAGTGCTTTTTGGTCAAGTCTACATCCCACAAAGTCGGCATCCAAGTAACCATAAAGGTCAAAAACATTTGTTTTAGGGAACCAAAGACCGAAAAGTGAAGTACCAACAAGATATCTAAAAATGCGTTTTACTGTGGTGACGTGAGATTCTTTTGGAGCTAATTAAAAATATGCATACATACAAAAACTAAACATGATATAAGGTCTATTAGCAGTTAGATAGAGTAAGGAACCAATCATACCTTGATATTTCTTTTCGTCTAGCGGTTTACCCTGCTCATCTTTGTCGGTTTTAATTGATGTGCTCATGGGAGTTGCTGCAAGTTTGGATAAGTCCATTTCAAATCTTTTGAGGAGATTCTTGATATATTTGGCTTGAGATAAATGGATACCATCTTGGGTTTGTTTTATTTGTAATCTGAGAAAGTATGTCAACTCTCCCATCATACTCATTTCAAATTCTCCCTGCATATCCTTAGCGAATTCCTCACACAAAAATTCTTTAGTAGCATCGAATATGATTTTTGAACAATAAGTTTATCATCATTTTTTATTTTTATAAAAAGAGTGGTATCAATTTTCCCGCGAGAAAAACATTTTTCAATAAGAAAATTGCTTAAGTGTTTATACCCATCTCTAGGTACTTGTTTCAAATCATACAAAGCTTTTGAAAGTTTAAAAACATGATCCAGGTGTTTGTGATTTTCAAAATCAGAAGGTTGTTCAACACAAACTTCCTTTGAAATGTAACTATTTAGAAAAGCACTTTTCACATCCATTTGGTAAAGTTTAAAATCTCTAAAACAAACAAATGCAAGCAACATGCTAATGGCTTCAAGACGAGCAACGGGTGCAGATGTTTTATCAAAATCAATGCCCTCTTCTGGGTTATAACCTTGGACTATAAGTCTAGTTTTGTTTCGAATAACAACATCGGATTCATCCATTTTGTTTCGAAAAACCCATTTTGTTCCAATGACTGAATGATCCTTAGGACGAGGAGTCAAAAACCAAACTTCATTTCTTTCAAATTGATTTAACTCTTCTTGCATAGCAAAAACCTAGTTTTCATCGTGTTCAGCCTCAGAAAAAGTTTTTGGCTCAATTTGAGAAACAAAAGCTAAATTGCCACAAACATTATAACTAAAAGAATGTGTTTTTACACTTGTGCGAAATTTCCTATAATGAGATCTTTGGAATATCCATAAGCATACTTCCATTCTTTGAGCAAATCATTTTCCTTCGCTGGATGGGCATACTCCTTTTGAAGATCTTTCATAGAGACTTCAACATTGGGTTCCGAAGAATGAAGTTCATCATTTTTCGATAAGTAAATGCCTTCAATTCTTGGATTAAAATTTGCAACATCATCACTAACAATATTCTTGGAAGCAAAGGAGTTAAATTCATCAAAAGCAACGTGTATAGATACTTCAACGAGTAAAATTCTTTTATTAAAGACACGATAAGCTTTACTAGAATTTGCATAGCTAAGAAACACGGCTTCATCAGATTTTGCATCAAACTTCCCAAGATTTTCTTTATTGTTATTAAGTACAAAACATTTACAACCAAATGCACGAAAATGACCAATGTTGGGTTTTCTACCTTTCCACAATTCATATGGCGCTTTCTTAAGTATGGGTCTAATTATGGCATGATTAATAACATAACAAACTGTATTGACGGCTTTCGCTCAAAAATATCTCGGCAAATTATTTTCACAAAGCATAGTACGAGTCATTTCCTTAAGAATTCTATTTTTTCTTTCTACCACACCATTTTGTTAAGGAGTTCGAGGAGCAAAAAAATTATGATCAATGCCATGCTCATTACAAAATAAAATAAACTCATCATTATCAAATTCTCAACCGTGATCACTTCTAATGCTACAAATAGCAAGACTAATCACATTTTGAATATGTTTGCAAAGAGCTGAAAATGCAGAGAAAGTATTACTTTTGTGTGCCAAGAAAATTACCCATGTAAATCTAGTATAATCATTTACACAAACAAGACAATAAGATTTACTACCAAGACTTAAAGTTCTAGATGGTCCAAACAAGTCAATATGCAATAATTGAAGAGGTCTAGAAGTGGAAATAATATTTTTGGATTTGAAAGAAACTCTTGTTTGTTTTCCTTATTGACAAGCATCACAAAGTCTATCTTTTTCAAAATCAATTTTTGGTAAACCAATAACCAAGTCAAATTTTGAAAGTTTTGAAAGCAAGTTCACAGAGCATGTCCTAGCCTTCTATGCCATAACCAACCAGATTCATTTATAGTAGATAAGCACTTAACATCATGATTAGGAGATAAACTATGCAAATCAAATTTGTACACATTTTCATGCCTATGACCAACAAAAAACACTTTGTTATCAGCAGAATTTTTAATGGTACAGTGGGATTTTTCAAAAGTAACATGATTGCCTTTATTACACAATTAACCAATACTAAACAAGTTATGTTTTAATCCTTCAACAAGCAACACATTTTCGATAATGGGTGAGGAAGTTTTACCAATACTACATTCGCCGATGATCTTTCCCTTATTATTGTCTCCGAAGGTTATGTGACCTCCTTCTTTGGATTTAAGGGTTGAGAACATTGCTCTATCGCCAGTCATGTGCCTTGAGCATGCACTATCGAGGTATCACCGTTTGTTGCTGGATTTTGACCTAAAGCACACCTGCAAAAATTAGATTTTTGTTGGCTTTTTGGTATCTATTCTTTCTTGGGTCCATGAGAGTTTGGATTTGAAGTGTTTTTGGGAACCCACTCCTTTTTCATTCTGACAAATGAGTTTCTCTTAGTAGGACATGAAGGAGAGATGTGACATTTTCTTCCACAATAATGACATGTGAGATGAGAATGGTTAGATGATGCATGAATACATCTTTTTGGAATTTTTTACTTTTGAAAAAGGTTTATATCCAATCCCCATTCTTCCAAAGGTTTGACTTTGACTTTTGAGCATTTTATCTAAGGTATCTCTATCTTGAGTGAATTTTGAAAGAACATTTTTTAAATCTTCTATGTTTTCATTTAAAACAATTTTATCTTTTTTCAAAATTTCATTTTCTTTTTGCAAATCATTTATTTTCATTTCAAAAATGGAAGATTCTTTTTTAGTTGAAAATTCTTTTTCCTTTTCCATTGACAAGACTTCATTTTCTAAAGTATTGATCTTAGAAGTCAAGGATTCATTTTCTTGTGATAAACTCAAAATCATTTTCTTTTGACAGTTACTTTTCGAACTTAGTTTTTTAAATTCAGCAAGCAATTCATCAAACGCAGTTTGTAATTCGTCAAAAGTAGATGATTCATCATTTACCTCATTTTCATCTTCAAGTGCCATCAAGCATAGATTTGCGACTTCATTTTTGCAAATATCAGTCTCTGAGTCGCTCTTATCACTGTCTTCTCCCCATGCTGCGATCATAGCTTTTTTCTTATCCTTCTTGAATAGTTTCTTCAGCTTTAGACATTCTGATTTGTAGTGTCTCGGCTTGTTGCATTCGTAGCAAGTAACTTCAAATTTTTTTATGATTTTCTCCTTTTTGAAAATCTTTGTTGAAGTCTTTTCTGAAGAACTTCCTTACATCTTGTTTCTTCTTCACAAATTTTTTGAACCTTTTGGTAATGAAAGCCATTTCTTCATCTTCCTCCGAAGCATCTTCTTCTTCCTCTTGAGATTTTCGGGTAGACTTGAAAGCTATCACTTTCTTCTTATTCTTGTCTTCTTCTTCTTTTCCTTCTTGCATAATGATCTCGCGGGTTAGGAGAGATCCCATTAACTCATCAAGACTTAATGTTGACAAGTCTCTTGTTTTTATCACTGCAACGATACATTTAGAGTATTAAAGAACTATTGTTAGACTCGGTTGTTTTAAATATTAAGTCTAAATAATAATAGCTGCATAAAATTTATTGCAACAAGGAATACTATCTAAAAATGTGGAGTCCTGTGAGGCTCTACTCGACCACCACTTAATTGTACAAGGATCCTTCTCTTGAAACAACATCGTACTGCATTTGTTTTTGGCTCCTATACCACTTTGCTCTGAAAAATAGCAAGTTCTATTTTTGTTTTTAATACATTTTTTTCTTCAAGGAAAATGTCACAACCTAAACCTACCCCTAAAGATTTAGCATCGTAACCGGCCAGTAATCCGTTATTACTAAAGGCCTGTTTAACAATAATAACAATTAAACAATAAGAGGGGGCGACGGAAGCCTGTAAATATTAAAACATCATGTCCAAAGAGCTGTGAGGACTTATATGAACAAACAACTTAGATATATATACCAACATTCACATAAGTCCAAAACACATCTAGGAACAAAATAAGACATGTTAGGGAATTAAATCCCAAAGCCAAAACAAATCATAAAACATTCACTTGACTTCGTATATCATTCAAAAAGGATGGATTTAGATCACCCAAAAAGCCTTGACATTAACAACTCGGAACCTCGCAGTGAGGCACAATAGGTTGGGTTGGCTTGACAAAATAGATTCAGGTCGACACCGCTAACTATGCTCTGGTGCCTAACCACCTACATATATTTAATAAATTGTGAGCTAAAACCCAGTGATTAACAACTGTGTAAAGGGGTTTAGAATGAATGCTCTTTTAGTATTTAAAATAGTCAATTGCATCAGTAGATCAATTAGTCGATCAATATCTCATAGTTCATATCATATCAATCATATAGTAATCATAGCAATCATTCGTGATACATCCAATAGAAGAATAGTGCAGTAGGTCTTAGAAGACCGAACAGTCAATTGATGGCCATCAAACAGTAAACAGTAGTTCCAGAAATTGGAACTAATAGAGATCTCTGTAACAGTAATAATAACAGTAGCAGTAACAGTAACTATAGCAGTAGCAGTAATAGTCAGTTGCTATGCATGCCACGAGTACAGTTTATAATATATGACAAACATTCATTCAGTAAACAATATCATTTCAGAAAGCAGTACAGTTAATCATTCAGAAAATAATTATAATTGAACATAACTTTACAACATTGTTACTCACAGTGGACTCCTTAACTTATGTGCTTAACATGCGGTGTCCGACCTAAACAAACAAATTCGAGCACAACTCAATTACAATCATGTCATTCAGCCATTTAATCAATCCTATTCAGTTTGGTATATATATATATATCTATTCAATTCATTTACTTCTCACTCGGTTTCTATTTATTAATTAACTGTTTGGTTATAACATTTGTGCTATAGTTTCTTTCCTGCTTATGATATGAACATGAATCCAAATGCACATAAAAACACTTTAAAACCATGCAAATGGAGGCCCAGAAGGTAAAAAAGTGGAGCGAAAACAAAAACTAAGTCAGCCCTGTTGGCCGCACGTGCAGTGGCCACTAGCGCTTGAGCGTGCAGTATGCATATTGCGAGGGAGGGTTGGCCACTCGTGCGGTGGCCTTGGCCGCACGAGCAGTGATTACACAGATTGTATCTTTAAGCATATGAAGGTTGGCCACTCGAGCGGTGGCCCAGGCCGCTCGAGCAGTCTGGGTTAAAATGTTGTCCGAAAACTCTGCCTTAATTAGAAGCTCAGACTTTGCAAATTACAACTTCATTTTCATGCAAAACACTTCCAAAACTTTCTTGTAAACAACCAAAACTTTATTTTACAATATCAAATGTTAATCACAACTTTGAAGTAACCTTAAATTTCCATATAAGAGTTCAAGTCTTGAATTATCATGCAATTTCATACAATTTTCCATCTTTGAACTTCAATCTTCAAATCCCATAAAAAAATCTTTCAATTTTGAAAACCCATGCAATAAAATACATATATGATCATGAAGTTTAAGAATTATGCCGTGCATGTTGTATTTGAGATCAAACTCCTTTAAATCTTTCATATGGTAACATGCATGTTCTAAGCTCATAATATGATAAACAAAACCTCTAATTACTCATGAAATTCATCCTAGTTCAACTCAAAACCTAAAGGATCATGAGTATAGAATCTCAATTCCATGAAATTTGGTGGAAATTTCTTACCTTAATTGGTTAATTTGTGAAGATTTCAAGTTTCCTTTCACTTTGTCTTTTTCCTATCTTCTTTCTCTGGTTAAGCTCTCTCACCAAGTCTTTTCTCCATCTCTCTACGTGTACTCTCAAGGCAAGGCCACTATATTCCTTTCTTATTCTTACTCCTTGATGACTAGCTAAGGACAAATATAAGTTAGCTTAATAATTTGTTTTGGCTTTGCTTAATTAGAGTTTTAATTAATATTAATCAAACTACCCAATTAAATTAATCTCATCATCTTATAATCTTAATTACACTAAAATTAATTCTACCAATGTGAATTAGGCTCTAATTCCTATTCAATTAGTTACTTCTAACTTGTTAAAATTAACGAAGCAAACAGGTTTAATTTTTACTCTAACCTATCTGTCCACCATAACATTATTCCAATAATCACATGGCAAATCAATAACACTTCATAACACATAATCACATAATTAACAATAAACATATATTCAATATAATTAATTTGCTTAATTAAGAAGGTGGTTGTCACAGAAAATCTACCACACTTACTACCAAAGAAGAGCTTAGCAGGGCTACCTGGACATTTCTACACACTCTGCCTGCTCAAGTATTCTCACACAATTTTTTTGGTTGCTTTTTTTAATTTTGCAGTCATTGGACTTTAGTTTTTGTTCTCTATATAAATTTCCGGTGCATGATAAATCCATAAGTCTAACCAAAATTGTAATGACTCAATTAGCATTTCATGTAACATATTCATTGAAGTTGTGTCCGTGTTAATTTCCCATGTGCGTATGTTTCATTCAGTATCCAGATAATCCAACTAGACAGCAAAGGAAAGATATAAAAGAACTGGTATGATACCCCCTCAACACCTTTCTGTGTCAAAATAGCTGATCTTTAAAACAACATTTTCTTTTTTCTTCAACCAACATTACAAAGAATTTCTTAGTCATTGTCAATTATATTTATGTTGAAATAATGCTTTACCAAATTTTTATTATCTCATTCTTTTTTCTTTTCCTTTTTTTCCATTTTTTTTTTAATTTTGTGATAAATAAGACACGCATCCCTTTGTTCCAACCAAGACTTAACAATCCTACATCATTTCCTTTAGCAATTTTTATCTTTTACTTATGTTGAATATTGAAGCAATTTTGATTAAAATGTAAAATTGTTGTATCCTTTTTTGGAACCAACTGAATTCTAGATACTTGAATTTTTACTCTACATTTATTTATTTAAGATCCTTTGAGTTCATATTCAAATTTAGATTTTAGTATCAGTAATTGTACTTGAATTCGGATTTGGCCCAACTGCCCAAGTTGTCCTTATTGGCTATCATAGTGATTAACTACTTAAAAAAAAAAAAAAGTGCATGCCACTATTGTGATTGACATGAACCAATTTGGCATGCAGATGAAGATATTATCTTGGATGTACCCCTGCAAGGATTGTGCAGATCACATTAATGTCGTGTTTGGTTGAGGGATTTGAAGAGGGATTTGGAAAGGGAAAGAGAAAAGTTAGGTAAAATATGAATAAAATATACCTACATTTTACCTAGTTTCACACACCTTTTCCCCTTTCCTTTCTAAATCCATCCCCAAATCCCCTATCCAAACACAACATAAAGAAATTATGAGGTGTGTATACACACATACATTGGCATTCGATTTCTATTCTTGCGTTAAACTTAGAATTAATGTAAAGAAGCCAATATAAAGATAACAGATAAAAATATGTGTGTCAAATAATCCATTCTTTTCTTTTAGGCTAGCCTTTGCCTTAAGGGCTATATGGTCAACACTGTTGCCTAGCAAGTGGCAATAAGATATTCAAGCTTCTAATTGCAGCTTGTCATTTATGTTTTTAACGACTGTACTGACCGTATTTTGATTACTAGGCTTCCATTGACTAATAGAAACTTGAAATCTCACATTGTCTCTCTCATTTTAGGGCAAAATTTGGCTGCCTGCTGTCCTCTTGCCCATGATTGTGAATGGCTTATTGCACTTACAACAACATTAAAAATTGTAATTATCTAAAATAAAGTGAGAAGAATTTAGAAACAATTCTTTTAATGCAAGTGACCAATAGTCATGTGGCCATCTTGATGCCCACTAATGAGTCCTAGCTTTAAAATTGGGCCCCACAAATAGTACCTCGGACTTGCATATGTGACACACTTGTCGCTCACTTGGCCACTTGCACATAAAGAACTATACCAAGTTTTATCCAAATTGAGCAATTTAGGAAAATTGAAGGCTTCACAATTTGGAGTGTTGTCGAATCAAGTTAGGTTTCCTTCAATGGGACTAAGAAATTTGAATTGAACATCCAAACATGCAAAAGGGTTGGAGTCGATAATCAAAGTGATCATTAAGGACGTATATGTCATTGCTCCATCTTTATTTAGTGCATTATTTTGTTTCCCCCCTTTTTCGTGGCTTTTTGTTGGCTATTATAGCATGTCTAGGATGGAACATTTGATCACTTTAGGAGATGAAACATTCCATATTTCCTCATCATTTTTGGTGCGAGTCTCCAGTTTGTGTTGCAATACTTCACTCTGTAAGATGGTTTTGGGTCTTGAACTGCCTAGGGAAAAAAATCAATAAAAGAAAATGCTAACAAACAAGAAGGAATCCTTTTATATTCGTATGGTTGCCAGATTGTGTATGACAATTTCACTAATTGATGAATAAACTTGTTGTTTGACAAAGCAAATCTTGTGCAGGCTGGATCTCAAGCTGAGTTTTTCCAATGGTTATGCCATGTGCACAATGTTATCAACAGAAGGTAACATACATGTTTATAATAGGTACAATTTTCTTGTTTTTTGAGCATACAGATTTGATGACAGCCTAACTTGACAGCAAATTGTGAACACTTTTACATGGTAATAAGACCATTAAGTTGCTTTGTAATTTGTACATAGCCCTCAATTTTACCCACAACACCTATGTGTTGGTTCTCAAGGACCAATTTATTAGTCAGAGCCCTAATTTTTTGTAAATTGGAATGTCTTATTGCCTTGGAAAGTTAGTGAAGTCAAAATTTGTGGTTCGTTTGTCCTTGTAATCAACGGCCTAGGTAAGTTGGTATTCCCTTGTGAGCAAGTTGATGCAAGGTGGGGAAAGATGAAGTGTGAGCAGCGCACGTGCGATCTACAAGGAACTACGACAATTTTTGGCAATAACATGTGTCAGAACTATAATGTTTATAATTTGAATATATAGGAAATTACCAAATTATGGATATCAGTGTTTAATTGATGAGATATATTGTACATGGAATTTACCAAATTTTTGTTTTCCCTATGCCCTCAGTCTTATACCATCTCTTTGTATTGTATCTAAATTACTATTTTAGTTGTTGTTGTTGTTGTCGTTATTGCTATTTTTAACTACTGAATTTTACTTCCAATAGAAAAATTGGCATATGCACAAATATCAAATTGTGTTACAATCGGGTCAAATTGCTTTCAAAATTTTCCGTGTTTGAGAAACTGGGGGACGGAAAAATTTCCTAATTTCTATAATAACGATTCATCAGCCCTTATAAAAACCAAAATTTAGATGAAATGGAACAAATCTATGGTTTCAAATCTATGTGGATTCATGGTCATGATGATTAGAGGAGTGTACTAAGGGTGATGGATTTTATGATCATTAAAAAATCAAAATAGTAAACATAAAATTTACAAAACATACTATTAGTAGATACTTTAATATTATAATGTGTTATAGATTATATTGTGTGATTGGGCTCCAAATAACTTGTTATTGTGATAACCTAGCTTCGTATTATGCTAATTAATCTTAATTGTGATTGTGATTATGTGTTTGGTATGATTTTGAGTGCCATTTATATAAATATATATGTGATTTTGAATTTCTATCTGTTCACCGTTGGAATATCTGTTCAACTTACTGTTATAAACTGAAAATTGAAGGCTTTGTCGGCCACAAAAATCGAAATTGACTACGCCATTGTGATTGGCGTGATTTCTAGAGCCTACGGTGAAATTTAATTGAAAATTGATTCGGATCAAATTAAATAGATTAAATTGATGGTATAGTGCTCAATTAATTAGTAATAATAAAATAAGATTGCGAGAGAGACTATAAAAGGGGCCATTTTCACTCAATACCACTATTTGTATTCAATTTGGCTGAGATTACTCTAGGGAAAGAGAGAGAGGGTCGGCTAGAGAGGGCAAGAAGAAGAATTGTGCAATTTTGGCTCAAGGCTTGAAAATTGGAGGTTAAACTCAAAGAATTAACTAGAATTTGGGTGTTTGAAGCCCCTAGGTGAGTGGATTCATAAGTTTGAGTTTGTAATTATGTAGATTCAAGGTTCAAGTGTGGTCAAGAACATAACTTGAACTGAATTTGTTGAATTTGGAGCTTGTATGAACATGCATGTGCATAATTGTTATCATTTTGTATGTTCAAGCATGAAGCATGTTGAATATGAAGAATTGAGCACCAAACTTTACATGCATGAGCAATTTTGTGTAGCTTCATGATTTTGAACACCATTTGCACCATTTGGAATAGAAATGAAGTCAAAAATTGACATGCATGCATGATTGATGAAGTTATGAAATTGGTATGAAGCTTGGGTGCATAAGTTTGGACTATACAAAAGAAATGAGGGTTATTTGAGAATTAGATGATGATTTTGAACAATTTGGTGTCATACTCTTATATTCTCATGTAATATGATGTGTTTGCATGTTTTTGAACTGAAATCATGAGTTTGGAACCTTTGAACATCAAAATTGAACTCTAATAACAGTTCTGGAAAACCCAGAATTTGGCATGTCCGCTCGAGCGGGCAATAACAAAATGTATCGAGATTTGAAACAAGCTATTGGTGGCCTAAAATAAAGAAAGAAATTGTAGAATATGTGTGCAAATGTCTTCAATGTCAGCAAGTTAAAGCTGAACATCAGAAACTGGGCGGTCTACTTCAACCTCTCCCTATTCCTGAATAGAAGTGGGACTATGTGACTATGGATTTCGTTGTTGGTCTACCTCAGACTCCTCGAGGTATGGATTCTATTTGGGTTGTAGTTGATAGACTGATTAAATCTGCACATTTTGTACCTGTTAGAACTACATTTGATGTTTATAGACTGGCTATTCGTTTACACAGAGTGCCAATATCTATTGCCTCGGATAGAGATCCGAAATTTGTGTCTATATTGTGAAAAAGTTTGCAAAGGGCTATGGGGACAGAATTGAGGTTTAGTACCGCATTCCACCCACAGACAGACAGTCAATCAGAATGAACAATACAAACTTTGGAAGATATGCTAAGAATGTGTGCCTTGGATTTTCAAGGGAGTTGGGAAGATTATTTGCCACTCACAGAGTTTGCATACAATAACAGCTTCCATTCCAATATCGGTATGGCACCATACGAGGCTTTGTATGGTAGAAGGTGTAGATCACCAACTTGTTGGACAGAAGTCGGGGATAGAGCTTTTCTTGGGCCTGAAATTGTACAAGACACTTCTAAAAAGATCAAAACTATTCAGCAAAGGCTCAAAGCAGCTCAGGACCAACAAAAGAATTTTGCAGATGTTCGAAGAAAACCTCTCGAGTATGAGGTTGGTGACCATGTATTTATTCGTGTGACTCCGATGAAAGGCCAAGTCAGGTTTGGAAAAAAGGGTAAGTTGTCGCCCCGTTACATTGGGCCGTTTCAAATTCTGGAAAGGCTTAGTCCAATTACTTATAGAGTTACTTTGCCACCGGGATTCGATCAAATCCGTAATGTGTTTCATGTGTCGATGTTGAGGGGTTATCTTCGAGAACTGTTTCATGTGATTGATTATCACTGGGTAACTCTTGATGAAAATATGGAGTATGCCGAATGGCCGGAACGAATCGTTGATTGGTAAGTGAAACAATTGAGAAGCAAGTCCAACCCAATGGTGAAAGTGGAATGAAAAGAACATTATGGGACGGATGCCACATGGGAAAAGAGGATGAAATGCGATTACGCTATCCACATTTGTTTCCGGACGAAGGTAAAATAAGTTTGGAGGACCAAACTTCCTAAAAGGGGGAAAACTGTGATAACCCTGCTTCGTATTATGCTAATTAATCTTAATTGTGATTGTGATTATGTGTTTGGTATGATTTTGAGTGCCATTTATATGAATATATATGTGGTTTTGAATTTCTATCTGTTCATCGTAGGAATATCTATTCAACTTACTGTTATAAACTGAAAATTGACTACGCCATTGTGATTGGCGTGATTTCTACAGCCTACAGTGAAATTTAATTAAAAATTGATTCAGATCAAATTAAATAGATTAAATTGATGGTATAGTGCTTAATTAATTAGTAATAATAAAATATGATTGAGAGAGAGACTATAAAAGGGGCCATTTTCACTCAATACCTCTCTTTGTATTCAATTTGGCTGAGATTACTCTAAGGAAAGAGAGAGAGGGTCGGCTAGAGAGGGAAAGAAGAAGAATTGCGCAATTTTGGCTCAAGGCTTGAAAATTGGAGGTTAAACTCAAAGAATTAGCTAGAATTTGGGTGTTTGAAGCTCCTAGGTGAGTGGATTCATAAGTTTGAGTTTGTAATTATGTAGATTCAAGGTTCAATTGTGGTCAAAAACATAACTTGAACTGAATTTGTTGAATTTGGAGCTTGTATGAACATGCATGTGCATAATTGTTATCATTTTGTATGTTCAAGCATAAAGCATGTTGAATATGAAAAATTGAGCACCAAACTTTACATGCATGAGTAATTTTGTGTAGCTTCATGATTTTGAAAACCATTTGCACCATTTGGAATAGAAATGAAGTCAAAAATTGACATGCATGCATGATTGATGAAGTTATGAAATTGGTATGAAGCTTAGGTGCATTAGTTTGGACCATACAAAAGAAATGAGGGTTATTTGAGAATTAGATGATGATTTTGAACAATTTGGTGTCATACTCTTATATTCTCATGTAATATGATGTGTTTTTATGTTTTTGAACTGAAATCATAAGTTTGGAACTTTTGAACATCAAAATTGAACTCCAAGAATAGTTCTGGAAAACCCAGAATGTGGCATGTTCGCTCAAGCGTGAAATGCGAGCTCCCAGAACTTTTTGCAGACATGGATGTCCGCTCGAGCGGGGAATAAGCGGGGATATTCACGCTCGAGCGGGAAGCCATGTAGTGTGACCTTCCGCTCGAACGTCGAGCGTCTGAATTCATGCTCGAGCATAAAAATGAGGTAACTAGTACTTTTGCAGACCTAATGGGTCCGCTCGAGCAGCCAAGTCCACGCTCGAGCGGGGACCCTTGTTTCAGAAATTTTGTAAAGGTGTTTTGTGTTTCATTTTCCGTTTTCTTTCATTTCTAAGCACTCTTAGGCATGCATTGAGCATCATAAATGAGTTAAAAAGATAAGAAAGAAACCTAAGAGGGATATATGAATTAAGAACAGATTGAATTGTTTGTGACCCATTGTGTTCACGAAATGTATAGGGTCGAGCTCCAGGGCAAATCCACCGACAGAACATTGTGAGTAATATCTTAATAAAGATATTTTGATGTATGTTATTTGTCTAATTATTTATTTCCCAATAAGTCTTATAAGTTTGTTGATTTGAATTGTGGACAAATGTTTGCTATGCCATATGGTTGGACCTAAGGCCGTCCGCTATGAATGAAAGAATGAATGGACCGAAGACCGTTTGACATGAATGATAGTCTGACATGAATGATAGTCTGACTCGAATGATAGTCTGATATGAATGAATGGGCCAATGACTGGGCCAAAGGCCGTTGGATATGAATGAATGGGCCAATGAATCGGCCAGAGGCCGTTGGATATGAATAAATGGGCCAATGAATGGGCCGGAGGCCGTTGGACATGAATGATTGGGCCAAAGGCCGTTTGATATACGTGAATGAATTGGGCTTGAGGCCGTTCGTCAAAGGACAAAGTGGGCTAGAGGTCCTTTGATATGTTCGGGCCTGAATCGCCTAATGTATTGAATAATACACGAAGTAGAATACTAAATGGGCCCAAGGCTGTTTGATATAGGTAAATCTCATTCGTGTACTTTTTTTATTTGATATTATTCACTGGGCTTTCACTCACGCTCATTCATGTGTATGTAGGTGAGCCAAAGGATGTCCAAACCCAGCCTCAGTGATGTATGTGAGAAACAGTCAAGGTTTTGAAGAGTCAGCCCAACGTCTCACGCACGAGACTTGTCTTCGCCTCTTTTGTTCTTTTGTTATAGTTTTGTTACGTTGGCGAAAACATTGAACTACTTTTGTATATAAACTTTAGGTTTGACTGACTTAGACTTGAATGATCATGTATGTGCAGTTTATATGTTAACTTCCCTTTTGATGTGAGTTATTAACGAATACTTATGTGAAATGTTATAATGTGCATATAAGCATAGCTCTATGGACAAAGTTTTAAATTTGCTTCCGTTTGGCCTCTTTACGCTGATGAGTTATGTCTCATATGGTTTGAGGCTGTAGGTAATCCCTTGATTGCTGGCCGGTTGTGGCCTTAACCCATAGGGGCGGGTTCGGGTCATGACAGTTCTCCTAGTTAACCCTTTCTTTTCCTCCAAGAAAACTTGCCCACCATGTTTCCAAGTTTGCTTGTCGACCAAGTCAAGTCTTCTTGCCCACCAAGTTAACCCTTTACTTGTCCACCAAGTTATCTCTCCTATAAATTGAGCCTTTCACCTCTCTTGTTGGTAGCTCACAAAAAACTAACTTAAGGGAGAGAGGAATCTGGAGTTATAAAAAAAAAAAAAAAAAGAAGAAGAGGAAGTGTTTGCTAGTTCCTTATTTGAGAGATTATCAGGCAAAGAAATAAATGGTGTATGTGATGAAGCTTTGGGTTTAACCAATTGTGTAGTATTGATGAACCATACGACTTAGTCAGGCTGTTGTATTCTAGGGGGGACAAGTCAAGGTTTTTTCTACTACACCGGTGTAAGGCTTTACCTAACCGCCAAGGGCTTGAATCTCCTTAAAGAGAGCGAATTTTCCGCGCCTCAGCCCTTTCAATAATTATTGTAATTTTCATTTTATGGTGTTTTATTTGTAATTATCACCAACAATTTTAAGGAGATTCAAACAGTAAAATTCATGGAGCTAATATTAGAGAAGCCCAACGAGAATATCGACGATCTCAACAAGCCCTTCCAGTTCAAGAGAGCCCATTTCAAGAGATGGAAAGGCAAGGTGCTTTTCTACCTCAGCCTCCTTAAGGTGGCCTATATCTTGACCGAGAAAAATTTGAACAAAGTCTCCATTGAAGAGATGACCGACGAGGAAATGCCGCTCATCTTGAAAAAATTGAGAAATACAACACAGATGAGTATAAATGTCAGTATTATCTTTTGAATTTTCTTTCGGATCAATTTTATGATTATTATGATATTATTTACACCACTGCCAAAAAAATTTGGAAAGCTTTGCAGAATAAATATAACACTGAAAAGGCAGGTGCTAAAAAATATGTTGCAAGCTGTTTTTTCTGCTATTAGATGATAGATGAAAAATCAGTAGTGGAGCAAGTCCAAGATTTTCAGATGCTAGTGACTGAAGCTAGATCCGAAAGCATCAAAATTAGAGACAATTTTGTTGTGGCATGTATTATTGACAAATTACCATCATCTTGGAGGGAGTTTCAGAAGTCAATGCGTCACAAGCAAAAAGAGACGTCCTTGGAGACTCTAATCACACGGATTCAAGTGGAGGAGGAAGCACGAAGACAAGATGCGCTTATGACACAAGGGCATTCCAATGCAAAGGTAAATTTAACTTTAGCTAAAGATATATTTCATAAAAATAGTCACTTGAAGCCAGTTAAGAAAATCTGGAAAAAATACTAGAAGGCCACAAAATAAAAATTACTCGAGGCAAAAGAAATGGAACCAAGAATCCCCTTTACAAGATCTGACAAATGTGACATGTTTTGTTTGTGGCAAAAGTGGACATATTGCTCGAACTTATAAATTTCGAAAACAACAGTCTCGAACATAGGCTAATGTTACTGAGGAACCATTTGTGGTTATGATTACAGATATTTTTATGATTCAATCTGCGGAAGGGTGGTGGGCAGACTCTGGTGCCAATAGGCATGTCTATTTGATAAAGATTAGTTCAAAGATTTTATTCCTTTTAATGAGGAGATGATTGTTATGCTTGGTGACTCCAGTTTAACGAAGGTGCTCAGGTATGGGGATATTGAGCTGAAATTTACCTCTAGACATGTGCTTGTTCTAAAAGATGTGTTGTACACACCGTCCATGAGAAAAAATTCGATGTCGAGTTATTTGCTCAACAAAGTTGGTTTTGAGCAGATTATTGAATCTGACCAATATGTGATCACTAAAAAAGGCATATTTGTGGGGAAAGGATATGCCTATGATAGAATGTTTAAATTAAATGTTGAGAATAAGAAAGCACATGTTTCTGTTTACATGCTGTCTTCTATGAATTTTTGGCATGCTCGTCTGTATCATATTAATAGCCGACATGTGGGAGTCATGAGTAGTTTAGGATTAATTCCCAGACTAACAAATAAGTTTGAGAAATGTGAAATTTGCAGTCAAGCAAAAATAACTAAAAGGCCTCGTAAATGTGTGGTGAGAAATACTGGATTATTAGAATTAATTCACATTGATTTATGTGAATTTGAAGGAATTTTAACATGTGGTGGAAATAGATATTTTATCACTTTTATTGATGATTTTTCAAAACACACTTATATATACTTGTTGAAAAATAAAAGTGATACTTTGGAAAAATTTAAAGAATTCCTTCTTGAAGTTGAAAATCAATTCGGTAAAAAGATTAAAAGATATAGAAGTGATAGAGGCAGGGATTATGAATTTTTTGGATTCAACTCGTTTACTCAGTCTTTGAGAATAATCTATGAAACTACTCCACCATATTCACCTGCATCTAATGGTGTAGCAGAAAGGAAAAATAGAATTTTAATTGATTTAACAAATGTTATACTAATTAAAGCATGTGCTCTTTCAAATTTGTGGAGAAAAGCAATTTTAACTGAATGTTATGTTATGAATAGAGTGCCACATAAAAAAAATAAAAGTTACACATTTTGAGTTGTAGAAAGGACATAAGCCAAATTTGAGATATTTGAGGGTTTCGAGTTGTCTAGCTTTTGTTAGACTTGTGAACTCTAAGAGACCTAAATTAGGTATGAAAGCTACCACTTGTACTTTTCTTGGATATGCAGCAAATAGTACAGCCTATAGATTTTTTGATATTGAAAACAAAATCATTTTTGAATCAGGAGATGCAATTTTTCATAAAGAAAAATTTCTTTTTAAATATAAAAATGGTGGGGATCAAAATTATCAAGAAAATATTTTATCTGAAATCGGTTCCTCTACTCCTCTTTTACAAAACAAGATATTGTAGTTTTTGAACCCAGAAGGAGTAAAAGAGCTAGATTAGAAAAAGATTTTGGTCATGATTATCATGTTTTTAATGTAGAGGAAACTCCATTAATTTTACAAGAAGCTTTGGCATTTCCTGACTCTGTTTTTTTGAATGAGACTGTAAATGATGAGATGAAATCATTATTATCCAATAAAACTTGGGTATTAGCAGATTTACCACCAGGTTGTAAAACTATTGGTTGTAAATGGGTTTGAGAAAGAAAAAAACACCTTAAACCGGATGGAACTATTGATAAATATAAAGCAAGGCTTGTTGTAAAAGGTTTTAAACAACAAGTAGATCTTGACTTTTTTGATACATTTTCTCCAGTTACTAGAGTTAGATCCATTAGATTATTAATTGCAGAGGCTGCAATTCATGATCTAAAAATTCATCAAATGGATGTTAAAATAACCTTTTTAAATGAAGACTTGGATGAAGATATCTATATGGATCAACCTCAGGGTTTTGTGGAACCCGGTCAAGAAAGCAAAGTGTGAAAGCTAGTTAAATCCCTATATGGCTTAAAATAGGCCCCTAAACAGTGGCATGCGAAATTTGATTCCTGTATGATTGAGAATGGCTATAAAATTAATGAATGTGATAAATGCATCTACTATAAATCTGAAGAAAATTCACATGTCATTATTAGCCTCTATGTGGATGATTTACTTATATTTGGCTCTAATTTGCATATCATCGTGGAAACTAAATATATACTTAGTAGCCATTTTGATATGAAAGATCTTGATGAGGCTAATTATATTTTGGGAATGAAAATTACCAAAACATGTGATGCTATATTGCTTGATCAGTAGCATTATGTTGAGAAAAATTTAAGAAAACATAATTTTTATAAGTGCGAGCATGTACTTACTCCTTTTGATCCTCATGTGAATTTATTTCCTGTTGTAACCGATGAGGATGTAATTAATCAAAATGAATATGCTAGTATGACTAGTAGTTTGCGTTATGTGATGGACTGTACTAGACCTGACATTGCCTATGCAGTTGGAATACTTAGCAGGTTTACTAGCAAGCCTGGCTGTGATCACTGGCTAGCCATTGAGCGGATTATGAAATATTTATCTGGTACCATAAAATATGGCTTATTTTATAATAAGTATTCTGCAGTACTTGAAGGTTACAATGATGCCGATTGGAATACCTTGTCAGGTGATTCATCATCAACCACTGGTTACTTATTTACCTTAGGAGGTGGTGCTATAAGTTGGAAATTGAAAAAACAAACCATTACTGCTAATTTAACAATTGAGGCTGAACTTATTGCTTTAGCTACAACTAGTGAAGAAGCAAATTGGTTAAGAGATTTGTTAAATGAAATCTCTTGTTGGGAAAAGTCGATTCCAGCTATATTGATTCATTGTGATAGCATCGTAGCAATTGGTCGAGTTAATAACCATTATTATAATGGTAAATCCAAACCCATCAGAAGAAAACACAGTACTATGAGATCTTATATGAATAATGACATCATAAATGTGGATTATATTAAATTTGGTGATAATCTTGCAGATCCATTAACTAAGGTCTTAGCAAGAGATAGAGTCTGGAATACATCGAAGGGGATGGGGTTGAAGCCCATTGAATATAGCAGGAGCCATGTATGAGAATACTCAACTCAGGGACCAGAGATCTAGTAATTGGGTTCAATGAGAAGAACGACCATATGATGGCCGTGAGAAATGCACTAAATTAATTTTTACCCATCCCTATGATGTAAGTGCATTTATCCTGTAACGTTGTAGAGGTTGAGTTATTAAAAAAACTCTTAATGAATTTCTGTAGCTTTTATTGAGTGGGGTGTCATAGTTACAGGAGCACCCTTGACAGAATTCACCATGTGAGTGTGGTAGTGGAGCCGCTACCTATGAGATTTGGGCTAATTCTCAAACACACTCATGAATCCTAGGATCGCACAAGGCCGTAATGTGCTAGCTATTAAAGCTTATGTGAACACCTGGAATATTATGTGTGTGCAATAATTATTTATTTCCCTTAAGCAGTCATAGTTCAATGCTGAGTATACTATTGACTCTGGAGTAGATATTATTGTTTTACTAATGGAGTTTCAATATAGAACACATCTACCATGATGCATAATATCCTTCTTTGCCTAATAATATCAAATTTTGTTACCTATAATATTAAAATATGTTAATCATATTATTTAATTTTGATGATGTCTAAAATATATTAGTTAATATACATATTATTTGACACAAATTATTATCTTTTTAAAATATATATATTTGTTAAATATTATTTAAATAAAATAATATTATCTTTTTAAAATATCTATGTTAAATATTATTTTAAATATTTTCAAAAACTTTACTATTCACTTTTTGAAAAATAGGGTTAATTACTATTCATCTTTTGACAAATCGATTAATTATATTATTTTGACAAAAATGATTGATTGGTTGTATTATTTTGACAAATTTGATATTTATGGGTTGTCTTATTTTGACAAAATTAATATGGAGTGGTAAAATATATTTAGTTTAAAATCTCTACAACATATACAATATTTTAAAGAGGACATATATTTTCAGATCCATCATAAATATAATTTATAGAGATTTTTCTGTATGCAAAATTTTGATCAGAACTTATATAACATTATATGCAGAATACATCACGTGCGCTATTAAATTTTTTACATTACATTGATTATATCATATCACACTATACTACATTGATTATATCATATTATAATTAAACAAGAAGAAAAAGATGGAGTTATATATATATATATATATATATATATATATATATATATATATATGTATATATATATATTATAAACTAGATGGAGAAAATTATTTGTTTGTTTGAAAGTTGTGAACTTTGTATTAAATTGTCTACAAAAATGGTGGCTCCATGTTTGAAATAACAAAAAGAAAAAATCAGTCTTATTTTTTATCTTTTGCTGACTATTCAAAATCAAGGAGTGTGCTTATGTAAGCGATGACATCAAGAGTGTGCTTATGTAAGCCATGACATCAGGAGCGTGCTTATGTAAGCCATGACGTCAGGAGCGTGCTTATGTAAGCCATGACGTCAGCAAGGAGCGTTCAATGGGTATATTTTTGTGTATAAATAGAAGTGTTGGATGTGGAGAAAAACCAAGAACTTGAAGAGAAAATATTTCTGTGAGCTCCAAAATTCTGAGTATTCTGCTCTTTCACTTTCAGATCTAAGTCTAGCTTTTGTTCTTACACTTTCATATCTACTCTTTGTGAGAGAATTATTGTAAAAGTGGGTTCAATTACCACTTATTCTTATTCCTTATTTTTGTGAGAGATTTTGTAAGGGTAAGGCATTTATTGTTGAGTGAGGCTCAATAGATAAGAGTAAGTCCTGTGCCAAATCCACAAGCTTGGTGGTGTATTTATTCAATTGATAGTAAAGAAATTCTCAAGGAGGTTCCTTGGGGAGTGGACGTAGGCCTGGCGTGCCGAACCACTATAAATCGCAGTGTTTGATTTTCTCTCTCTATCTCTTCTACTTTTATATTGATAATTATTATTCTATTTTTTTTTATTTATTAAAATTCTGAATATTGTGTTATTTTTAATATTGTGAAATTTGTAATAACCCAATTCACCCCCCCTCTTGGGTTGCCTATCTGGGATAACAAAATAGGTAGAGGAATGTTTGTAGATATTTTAATATTATAATGTGTTATAGATTATATTGTGTGATTGAGCTCCAATTAACTTGTTCTCCTAGTTAACCCTTTCTTTTCCTCCAAGAAAACTTGCCCACTAAGTCTCCAAGTTTGTTTGCCCACTAAGTCTCCAAGTTTGCTTGCCGACCAAGTCAAGTCTTCTTGCCCACCAAGTTAACCCTTTACTTGTCCACCAAGTTACCTCTCCTATAAATTGAGCCTTCCACTTCTCTTGTTGGTAGCTCACAAAAAACTAACTTAAGGGAGAGAGGAATCTGGAGTTGAAAAAAAAAAAAGTGTTTGCTAGTTTCTTATTTGAGAGATTATCAGGAAAAGAAATAAATGGTGTATGTGATGAAGCTTTGGATTCAACCAATTGTGCAGTATTGGTGACCCATACGACTTAGTCGGGCTGTTGTATCCCAGGAGGACAAGTCAAAGTTTTTTCTGTTGCACCGGTGCGAGGCTTTGCCTAACCGCAGAGGGCTTGAATCTCCTTAAAGAGAGTGAATTTTCTGCATTTCAGCATTTTCAATAATTATTGTAGTTTGTATTTCTTGGTGTTTTATTTGTAATTATCATCAACACATATAATAGTTTTATGAAAGAAATAAAGAAAAAACGTCATTACTTGAGAATTTCTTATGATTCTTGATGTTTACTTGGGTTAGGAAATATACCACTTCTTGATATCCCAGTGTCTCTCTCCTGTGTCAAAGAACAATCTTGAACGTGTGTATCACAAAAGAAATAACTAAATCCCGGCAAATAGATTATAGCGATTGTAATGGGTGGTGATTGAAGGTTGGAGGAGGACGAAAAATTTAGCAGAGATAGTTAATGTTGGGATTTTGAAATCAAGTTAGTTGGGGAGTAACGGTGTTTTATAAAGCCCATGTTAGGCACGACCCGAAGACTCGAGTTTGGCTTGTTCGGGTTCGAACTTAAAGACACCCTTTCGATTTGGACAAAACTTGTAACAACCCAGATTTTTAATTATTCTGTAGAATTTATACTAATATTATTTAATCTCAGTTCAGAAAATATATAATTTATTATACATTATTATGCGTGATTTTGTAAAATAATATAATTATTAAAAGTTTATGGGTCAAAATATAAATAATAATAATAATAATAGACGTAATAATAAAATAAATAATTAATTTTCTGTTAGTATGTGATAATGTGTAATTTAATTAAAAATTAATTAATTTATATAATTATATTAAAATATTGGGTCAAAAGGTAATTATCTTAAATATCTATTAAAGATAAGAATAAATTAATGATAAGCGAATGGGGGTGTGACACGTGGCAGCCCGTGGCTTGGTGTGCACGGCTGCCTCTGTATATAAGGGGGAGAAGTTGACTCAGAAAGAGAGAAAGAAAAAAAGAAAAGCAAGAAGAAAGAAAGAGAGAAGGAAAGGAAAGAAAGAAAAGAGAGGAAAGGAAGGAAAGAATAGTGGAAACTAAAAGGGTCTTTGATAGTGGAAGGAAATAGTAAGGTATTAAAGTTAAGGTGAGTTACATTATGTCTTGAGTTACCAAAATGTATTTTACTTATATTTTGACTTACCAAAATCTATTTTATACAAGTTATGTTTTATTAGTATATTTATAAAAATTATGTTTTATAAAGGTTTCAATTACATGGATTATTTTATGAACCTTATTTGCTTAAAAGGAAACCCATGAATATATCTGTTTTACTTTTAAAGAATATTTGGCTATGACCTTATATAAAATATGTTTTGTAAATACCACCACGGGAGTCCCATGCCTTGGGAGACTTAAATAGTCATTGACTTAGTGATTGACCACTTTGTGGTCTAGTGTTTGTCGTGTTTGTCGTAGATCCATTAACCAGTGTAGTGCTTGGCACTTAGTGATGTACCGTGGTTATGGTTGTATAGTTATTTTCGTATTATATGTATATGTCAAATGATTTCTGTATTATATATGTATCAAGCTCTTTGTGGCCCAACTAATTATCCATGGTGAATTTTATGTCTTATACTCTTAGTATAATATTTCTCACTCTGCCATGAGCTTATAGTTTTTTTTACCACTTTCAGGTGACATGTCGGGACCAGCGCGTGGGGTAGGCACAAAACACTTTTATTGATGTATTTTTTTATGTAAATATCGACTTTTTTGGTCAATACATTTTGTAATAAAAATAGAAACTCCAATAATTATTTTAGTACCTTTATTTAAATATTTCTTCCGCTTGCATTTACTAATTTGTTTAAAGTTTTGACCGGAAATAATCTCAATTACTGACTATCACGATGCTTAACCTTAAGTATGGAGAGCGGGTCGTGACAAAACTCAAGCTTAATTAATTAGAAAAAATTCCCTTAAATTCTTAATTTAGGGAAATTTGATTCTGTTAGGGGTCAGAATATGATGTGGTGGCGGGTGTCGCAATTTTAACTACAGGAGGTCTCGATCTAATGAGAATGTTGGCCAACGAAGTGTCACGATTTGATTGATGATGTAACGCATCAGATACGAGGGTGGTGGGTTTCGATGGGTTTCGAGTTCATGAGGATCGCCACGTCGAAGATAAGGGGGATATGATATGCAATGCACAGAGTTCAATGTAGTATAGAGATTAAAGAGAAATGAAAATGTATATATATATATATATACTCCCTCCGTCCCAAAATAATGGTCCCTTTTGGGGAATTCAACTTTTTTTGGTAGTACAATTATTATACTTTTAAAAAGTTGGTTTTCCAAAATTACCCTTTGATAGTACACTTTTTTGAGAATATCAATGTCATAATTGTACTTTTTATATTATTTATGAATTTAAAAGAAGGGCAAAATGGGAAATTTATATTATTTTTGTACTTGATTTTTGAAGAGGGACTAATATTTTGGGACAATGAAAAATGGAATAAGGGACTAATATTATGGGACGGAGGGAGTATATTTTAGTGGGTATCACACGTAATGTTGTAAAATTCAAATAAATAAATATAAAATAAAATGTTTATTAAATATTATGTGTTAGTCAAGTGATAATAGTCTCATTTGACAAATGCAAAGTTCAAGATTTGAGTCTTGTTTATTTATTTATTTTTTGTTTTAATTTGAAAATAAAGGATGCGTGGCAAGAGAAATCACCAAACACTTAGATATCAAATCTAGTGTTCACATATATAATAATAAAAATATAAATAATAATATAGAAGATAGACGAGAGATACATATAGAATAGTTACGTTACGGATACTAAAAATTCTATCAAATATTTGATTAAATGTCTTATATGGGTGTGGATCTCACATAAGTGAGAGACCCACACCTAGTGAGACATTTGGTCAAATATTTGATAGAATTTTTGAAACTTGTAACATTTTTGATATAGAGAAACAGACAAAAAGACGTAACTGCACCACTTGAACACAAGGCGCGCACATACTGCAATTCTTTCTTTTTAAATATATGTACATATATATTTTTTTATATAAACTTTTGAAGAAATATAATATAATAAATTATTCAATTATTAATTTTTGAATAAAATTCAGTTGTTTGGATATTATATTTTGATTTATTTATTTAAAAGTTGATATTTGAACAATTATTTTTTGTTCACTAAAACTCTATTTGAAAATTGACAATTTTAGGTTTTTTTTTTTGTTTTCTTTATTTTAACACGTGAACAAAATATAAAGTGTGATGTGATTCAGTTTTTATTATTACTATTTTAATCCAAAATTGACGTATTTAGTCCACTCCAAATGAGACCTAATTGATATATACAACCCAAAAAAACATTATAAGAGTGTTTGTGATGGGATGATTATTCAATACTTCCGGATTATGGATACGTGATACTTCATAAGATTTTGATTGATAGAAAAACACAAGGATTCACGATTTATGTTGGTGATGGAGAAATAACATGAGACTAAATAATTAGTGATTGATTTAAAATATGGACATGTGATACTCCAAAAAATATTGAATAATTTACCGTTTGTGATGTGCCATAAAAATTACCATGCAAAGAGGGAGGGAGGAAGGAAAGACAAGAAGATGCGAATGGATCGAATCAGTTTTATGTCAACATGTGTCGGGTTAATGGTTTTGGCCTGTATTTATTTTTAAAATTTGTTAGGATTTTGTTACGGTATCCGGTCAATAAATAACATATAATATTTAAATATTTTTTTTATTTTTAATACACTTTTTTATATAGGGCAACGGGGCTATAAATCTAATTTCAATTTTATTTGTTTATTTGGTTTGAGTTTAGTTTGAGGTTTTTGAATTAAATTTTTTGAAAATTTAATTTATTGGTTTTCGTATTTTTTTATTTTTAGTGAATATTTTTAAAATTTTAAATATTTTTTTTACTTTTTTAGATGCACCTTACTTAGATATATCTAAAAAGTAAAAAATTTGTGAAAAAATATTTTTAAAAATTAATAAATATATAAAAAAATAAAAAACGTACTGAATTTTCGTATTTTTTTTTATATTTTTGGTATTTAGTGAGTTTTTAAAAGGTTTTTTTTTAATTTTTTTTTACTTTTTAGGTATATTTATGTTCGGTATGTTTAAAAATTAAAAAAATTGCTCAAAATATTAAAAAAATTAAGTAAAAAAAAAACCGAAAATAAGAAAGTAGAATTTTCTGAAAAATATTTTTGAAAAATGATAACCAAGCAAGGTGATTTTTTTTTTTTTTGGGATGAATTACACTAATTGGTCATATAATTTGGGACTTATGTCATTTTGATACTTAACTTTTCAATTGTGACATATTTTATTTTGAATTTTAAATATTATTTCAAAAAAAAGACAATTGAAAATATTATTACTCAGTTTGAAGGGTAAAGTTGTCAATTCAATAAAACATAAACTAATTTGACAAAAATAAATGTCAAAAAAATATTTTTAAATTTTTAAAAATATTTTCTATCCATCAAACATAAAATTATGTAAAATTGATAAATTTTTTATCAAATTAATTTTTATTATATATTTGGATAATGATCATGTAATGGATGGTTGTTAGGTTTTTGATGTGTAATCAATGTATTTAATATATGAAATGTTTTTAGATTTGAATTTTTGAATTTAATAGATTCGTTTAATAATGATATTAAAGTTATCGTTATATTTGACTTTTAAAAAAATGTAAACTTTAATGAAAATAAAGCAGCCACCCATTACACATAATAGAAATTAATTTGACAACCAAAAAAATATATATATTTAAAAGATTTATTAATTTTACATTATTTTATCTTTAGTGGGTAGAATTAATTTTTAAAAATTTAAAAATATTTTTTTGACATTTATTTTTGTTAAATTAGTTTATATTTTATCAAAGTGACGATTTTATATTTAAAATTGAGCAATAGTATTTTCAATTATTCTTATTTAAAATAAAATTTAAAATTTAAACTCAAATGTATATTATACTTAAAAAATTAAGAATCAAAGTAATACAAAATTCAAATTATAGAAATGGTAATTTTCACATTAATTTTTTTACCGCCCAATGTCCTATCTCCTGTGCCCATAATTTCCGAAGCCCTAAGTTGGTGGAGGGGGATGGGGCCAACTCAGGAGTCATGCACTCATTGCCTTTGTTTGGGAAGAGTTAATTTAATTTTTTTTTAATTTTTTAGTTAATTTAGATTTGTTATGGAAACTGGTTAAAAGTTAATTTTTTTATAAAGAAAATGTATAAAAAATTAGAGAGGTTAGATGATTTAAAAAAATTAAAAAGTTGGCTTTTAACTAACTTACCAAAATAGGCCAAGTTTTGTTTAAGAAATTTTTTAAATTTTTTTGATTTATAATGTGATAGTTAGGATAGAAAAAAAAAATGATTATTGGCTTGTGTTTGGGAAATTGATTAAAAGTTAATTTTTTATATTTTTTTGATATTTTTTGAAAAAACATGTAAAAAAATAAAAAGGTGATGTGACCCAAAATAGACTTTTAGTTAAGTTTCCAAAATTGACTAAATTAATCTATTTTGTTCTTTGTATGGTGTTTGGAAAGAAAAAAGTTTTGGTTTTTTTAAGGTTAAAATAACATTAAAAGACAAAAATATACTATAATAACCAATAAAATAAAATGTCACATCAATTTCATAATCATTTTATTTTTTTCTCACAAACGTATCAAACTATAAAAAAAATTAAACTCTTTTTCCAAATAGAACTATTTTAATCTACTAAAATAGCCAAATATTGAAATAGCTCACTAAAATAGTCAACTTTCCAGACATTCACTTAGGTCTCGTTTGGCAACTTTCAATTTTAGATAAAAAACTCAAAAAATTACTATAATTTATCACATTACTCTCTCAATTTTTCTATACATTTTTTTTATAAAAAACTAAAAAATTATTAAAATAATATACTCACAAACAAAACTTTGGTCATTTTAGTCCATCTCAAAAAAGGATATTATATGGACAAGCGTTGGCCTGGACCACCCAAAATTTTATTTTGGGTAAACGACACTCACATCCCCGAGAAAAATATAATCACTTTTATACTTTTAAGGAAAAATTACTCATAAATCCTATTTTACTAAATGTTACACTAATTAGTCCTGAATGTTTTTTATTAAACCATTTAGTCCTGTTTTTTTTGGTAAAATATTGATATTAATTGTATAATATATCATGTTTACCTTTTTGTCCTCTTCTTGTTTTTGGTTTTGGGTTATCAGCGTGTTTGTTTAGTAAGGATATACTGTAACATTCCTATTTTTTAGGAGCAAATTTCGTGGAAGTTGTGGACTGGTATGGAAGTGTAGGATGTTTCAGTTACTGTGTTCTTCCTGAGGACGTTGGTTTTGGGTCTATGGTGGTTCGTTCTTGGTGGGGTTTTTGGTTCTTAGACTTTTTCTCCCTTCTGACGTTCGTCCAGGTTTGTGATGTTACTGTTTGGTTTTTATGTTTCTGTTGGATTTTCTGATGGTGTTTGGGGGTGTTTTGTTGGAGTATTCTATGAACGATGGTTGTTTGTCGGTTTATGTTCTGTAATATGCCTCATTATTGTTGTTTCGCGCATTCCCGTTTCCGCGTTTTCTGTACCGGTGTTTCGAAATTTTTTTTTGGGGGTATTTGCAGGGGATTTGTTCTGTTGGGAAGTGTATTTTCGGTTTGGAATTGTTGATGGCATGTATGGACGGTGTGTACGTGGGGATGTGTTATTGTAACTTCCTTTCATCAAGTAGAACAGTTTGGTTTGGTGTATTTGGGGGAACTGGTGTTTTCGTAATGTATGTTTTCATGTTGGTTTGTGGGTCACATGTTTGGGCGATGTTGCGATCGCGTGTGTATGTGAGGATTTCAGTCGTCATGTTAATCTTGGTTTTGTTAATTTTATTAGCATACACTTATGCAGGTTTACAACATATGACTGTTCAATTTGTTGCATCAGAGCCATGCCGGTATGGAACACAAGTTATTTTGCTTCGTAGTGAACTGTGATGTTACACCCACGTGTGTGTTTGTGAGAATTTCTGTCGTATTGTTATTCTTGGCGTTGTTAATTTTATTAGAATACACTTATGCAGTGTTACAACATATCACTGTGGGATTTTTTGCACCAAATCAATGCTGATTCGGAGCAGAAGTTATTTTGCTTCATAGTGAACTGTGATGTATCTGTTATATTTGTCTACGTGGGTACATATATATTCAATTTTGTATGTTCAATTTCATTTGCCGGTTTTTGCTACTTTTCGAATTTGTTACCAATTTTAGGTTGCCGGTATTTAGGTTCTTAATTTCCAAATGTTAATGTGGTAATTTGTTTAGTTTATGGTTCAGTTTGAATTGATGTTGTAGCGAAGAAGGTTGTTTTCTGGGTGGTGGGCTGTTATTGTGAATGGGGGGGGTGGTTCCTTATTGTAAATGTATGTTTAATTTTTTCTTTTGTATAATGTGTATGTTGTCGCAGGTGGTAGTTAATTGTTATGGAGTTCGCAGTGTTGTTGTTATGTACGTTCGGTGTGATCAACGCTGTGTTACGCATTCATCAAGCATTCACTTTCAAACAATTAATTGATGTCGTTTGCAACAAGTTTGATATCATGGAGCGGGAATTGGTTTGTTTATTGTTTTCTATTCCAGGATATAATAAGTTTAAGGTTGACTCTGACGATGATTTTCAAAACATGTTTTTACTTGCAAAGTCTTTCGGGCTTCAACATATTGACGTGATAATTCAAGTTCGGGATAATGGTTCTGCTACTCAACGTGGTCTTCCAGTGTCACATGATGATGGGGAGTGTGAGACCGTGGATATGCGGACGGCCGATATGGAAGACCGAACGGATTTGTTGGCGACATATTGTCCTCATCGAACAAAGACGTATTTGTCTGCTGGGTGGGCATTCGGCATCACGCATGTCGGCCAATTTTTTCCAGGTGGTGCACATGAATTCCGAACGGTATTGTGCAAGTACGCAGTGGAATGTGGGTTTCAGTTCAAGTATGTCAAAAACGACGCTGTACGTGTTACTGCTATATGCAAATTTGTAACGTCAACTGCGTGCGGGTGGTTGGTTCACGCACGGGTGTCTCCTTCGAATGGTGTTATGTGTTTGAAGAGATTTATTAGTGTACATTCCTGTGGGGCTGCTGTACGAACATACCGTAATCCACGAACTGGGTCAGATTTGGTGTCCAATGTGATTGCAGGACGTGTGCGTGAACAACCACTAACACGGCCGACGGATGTGGTGTTTGACATGAAGGATGGTTATGGTCTGGATATTAGTTATCGGGTTGCATGGTTAGGGGTGGAAAAAGCAAGGAACGAAGTATTTGGCGATCACGCGATGTCGTTCGACCAACTTAGGTGGTACAGCGACGCTGTTATGGAAAACAACCCACATAGCTACATTAATTTGGATTTCAATCAGCAAACAGGGAGGTTTGTGAGGTATTTCATAGCTTTCCGTGCATGCATAGACGGATTCAATGGTTGCCGTCCACTTCTATTTTTGGATGGTACATTTTTGAAGGGAAGGTTCAAAGGGACGTTGCTCGCTGCCACCGCCAAGGATGGAAACCAAGGTATGGATGACAATTTCGTAATGGTTATTACTACTATCTCCATAACTATTTTACACAATGCGCTGACACCACAACATGTTATTTACGGTTTCACATATTGTATAATTTTATATTGCATTATGTATCAACAACTTGACTTACGTACGATGGTACTCGCATGATGTTATGCAGGTTTATTCCCCGTCGCGTTTGCTATTGTCGATTCTGAAAACTCATCAAATTGGGAATGGTTTTTGCGTCATTTGTCCCAAGTTGTAGACGGAGCTCGGAATTTAACTTTCGTGTCTGATCGTAATTTGGGTTTAATACAATCAATGCCTGTTGTCTTTCTCGCGGCACACCATGCATTTTGTTTGTTACATCTTCAGATGAATCTTCGTGACCGGATGAAATATGTTAATGCTGATCAGAAAATTGGTCTAATGAGGAAATTACGAGATTGTGCTTATGCACCTACAGTAACGTCATTCAATCACAAAGTTGAAATTTTAAAAGAATGCAGCCCGGTAGTGGTTGGAAATTTCTTGAAAGACTTGCATCCCCAACATTGGGCCAACGCGTACTTTAGGTAATTTCATATTTACATATTCGTGTCTCCCACTAGTCTGCGTATAACTTATTGAAGGGCATGTACATCACTAAATGTTTACCTTTTACAGGGGTCGCCGATATGGTGAGATGTGGTCTAACGCCGCAGAGTCGTTCAACAGCTGGATTCGGGAAGCTCGCCACCTGCCCATTACTCAATTAGTGGATGCAATACGGGGGAAGATCATGGAAAAAATGTCAAAGCGTAAAATGAAATCTAGCAACTGGGTTGGAGAACTTTGTCCGAAAATGGAAAGGCGTTTGATGTCTGAGTTTCAAGACAGCAGGCACTGGATTGTTAGTCAGTCAGATGTTAACATTTTTGAGGTTCGGTCCCAGCCATCAGTGTTAGTTGACCTTGCCAGTCGTTCATGTTCTTGTTTTCAATGGCAACTAAATGGTTTCCCATGTCCCCACGCAATTGTTGCTTTTCGGAATACAGGTAAAAATGTCTACGATTACATTGAACCGTTTTTTCATGTGCTGAAGTATAGGGAAGCATATGAAGGGTCGATTCACCCAATTCCCACCGTGGCCAAACCCAATTTCACACCATCAGATTATCTCATTGCACCACCCGTTTACAAACGTCCTCCTGGAAGGCCCAAGCGGAAAAGAATTCCATCAAAGGGCGAGGTTGTTCAACACATTAGGTGTGGTCGATGTCGCAAAATGGGCCATCATAACAGGAAAACATGCAAGGAACCCATGTAGCACGCTTCTTGTCCAGTTTATCTTATTTTGAGAACGTTGATGAAATATTTGATTGACATTATTAAATAATTACGTTAACTGTCGCAGAACTTTACCGTATAACTCTACAATAATGGAAGCTTATCCACAGTTCAATTATTTTTTACAATTACCTCATCTTACTATAAGACATCTGTACTGACTTGTTATAATAAGTTACATAACCTGTTCTTCTGGCCAAAAAAAATGTCTCTCTGCATGTTTAATTTGTGTTGAATCATGAAAATTTTCAATGCCACTTACACGCAACCCGTACATCAGATTTGCCCACTTCGAATTTTGTTAACCGACTTACTTTGATGTCAACGTTAGACACCAAAAAAATCCTGTCAGCCTGTACATGTGTCACAATTACATCGACCACGTGTGCGAATAAAATCAATGTTTCCCCAACCCAAAACACTGGTCCACCTTTGACATTCACACGACAACATTCTAAAACAAACCAATTGACCAAATCCATCACACCTCTACAAATAAATTAACATATGCATGTGAACAACATCAGAATGACAATTGAATTATTATCAATCACCACCGGACCTGCTACCCACAGTTGAACAGTAAACAATACTTACTTCGACCAATTCCATGTCTGCCCAACACAACACAATGGTCCACCTACAACATTGCAATTTCAACATTGCGGGGGAAAAAAATGTCCAACCCTTTCGAAACATCACCTCGATCAAGTTAACTTAATTGAAAACACACGCTCTGCCGACATTATTATCGTCAAATACTATTGAAAATAAGTCCGTCATCACGTTTTCACGTTCAATGCCACACTGACGTAACTTAGAAACGAAAGGAAAAAAAAAAACATCAACAAGAATACAACCACAAAAATCCACACAACAACCAACAAATTTCGCATTCAAAAAAATATGAACGACATTACATTCCAAATCACTGTCCTACAGTGCAGGCATCAACACAAACTACACAAAACGTTTGACCCCGAGTGAATGTGTACATTACGTAACGTTGCGACATTTGTTAAAAATTGTCAATTCAACATTCACGCGATAAACCAAACACACACAATTTAATTACTGTAAACTACGGAACGGCATGTCAACTACGGAACGTCGTGGCATTTGTTTAAAAAAACCGAGTAACAATGTACGCAACAAAGCAAACAAACAATATCAAAGTACCATACTCCAAAACAGCCGAACCAAAACAAATTAATCTTTCATCGACGTTCACAAAAAATATATGCCACCACCAAAAATGTAAATTCAGGATCCATTTTGCAATTTCCAAAAAAATCTGGGCTGATAGCGTTGCCATTTTCCTTCAACGTATGTTACTGCGAAGGCCTCTGCCTGAGTCGTTTAAGAACATCTTGACCATTGCTGCTCGTAACTGTACTGCCGTTGTTTCCCCCATCGTGGCGCCTACGTCGCAACCATGCACATACTGCCTGATGATGTAGCAGACAAATATTGCACAATCTGATCTGCAACCAGTCAACCAACCATATCAACGTCCTCGTGACTGTAGCAAGTTAAATTATTTATGAACGAAAAAAAAAAAAACAACACATAACCACCACACTGGAAAAACTTACGTTTCGGGGCTCTGCTGTGGACAATCAATGACTGAAACAAGGGGTCTGTCAAAGTCTGGCATTCTAACAGTACCGGGTGCCAACCGTGGCCAGACAAATCTTGTATAATATTCGTCAACCCACTGTTTCTACGAAATCAATTCAAACATTTGTCATTTTCGTGTGATACAGATTGACATCATACTACCTAGAATTCAAAACAAATGTTTTCCTGTAAAAAATGCACATGTTTTACGGAATGGCAGTAACTTTCGCTCAGAAATTACTACGTATGGTAAAAACAAATGTGCTGTTGACAAACTTACCACTTTCAGCGATTCATTGTAATGTTCATCACGTATTCCTCGCCTCGGTTTTAACGAATTATAATGTTTCCATGACCCGCTCACCGTGTCATGCACCATTACAGTCCAGTGTTTGGCATGGTACACCGGGTAATGTGTGTATCTGTGTCCTTTCGCAGCTTTGATTTGCACATTCAAATATTTCCCCCGTGACATTGCATTTGGATTCCTCATAAAATCCTGTTTCAAAACGCCAGGCGTTCCAAAAATATCAGTAACATTGGGAAAACATAAATACACTTCACAGAACGGTTGCTGTTCGAAAGTAGTAGTCTACGTACGAGAAAATACATGCAATAGACTTACCGAGCATACGCTGCTAAAAACATACGAACTGTCCCCAGCGTCTTGTCCGTCAATACCTTTTTGCTGCAATTCCATCAAGATGGCTGCGTACGCGTCGATGACCTACACCAGTCAGCAATGATGTTATTTCTGTGACGCAAACATTTTAATACTGGAAATTCATGTTCGGCGTACGTGTTGAACATATTTTCCAGTGTGTTAAAACTATACTTACGTTCCCTTGAATAGAAGATCTCTGCACTAGGCCACGGATATCATTGAACAAAACTTGTATACCGCTTTCACCTCCATCCCAGATTACAGCTCTGTTAACAACATGACATCATTAGCAAATGTACAAAATTACGAACTTCAGCGCACACAGTTACATACGAATTAAATCACATTCATATTGGTTACCCGTCGCCGTCAAATGTGTACACTCTTTTCAATAGCATAATTTCATCTTCATCAAGCATGTTCCACACATCATGTTTTTTGCTCATTCCAAATCCTTGCCATGTTTTATTTCCAACTTCAACATCCTCAACATCATATATTACTTCTGCACCAACGGCTTTGCTATTACCCATTTTCCATTTCTGTTTGCCACGACCACCTAAAATGGGGTAATCGTAGTCACTTAATCGAAATTCACGTCGTGCCTTGCTCTTAACTCTCCTCACCAACGATGTCATGTCTGGGCTAGGTCTGATGTCTTCCAAACTGTCATTTCTGTTCAGCGTAACGTCATCAATATTGACAATGTTGTCCTCTTGTTCAGTGACAACAACATTCTCAATGTCACAATCCAGCAATGAGGTATCCCAATTCCTACTGCCTAACTGTTCATCACCCAATTTAGCATCCCACACCATGTCTGTAACATCATCCGTGGTGGCAGGCATGATACTCGCATTTATTCCACAACCTTCCGCCAGCTTCCCACCACTACCACTAACTGACACATTTTCAGACTTGTTAGTTTTGCACGAATTATTTTCCCATGCCGCCGGTTCTTTGTTTTTCTCCTTACAAACTGTCTGCGTTACTTCATGAACCTCACACTCATCCACATGGTCTTCCAAAATTGATATCCTTGCTTCTAGCTTTTGAACTTGTGTCGTCAACCTCAAAATTTCAGCATCCTTCGCAGCAATTACACTATCATAGCCGATGAACAGGTTGGTGGCATGTGCACCTACTAATCTCTCCATCGCCGCAACTTTAACATCCACATCACGCAAACGGTCAGATTTCACACAAACTTCCATCTCCAATTCTTTAATTCTTTGCGTAGCCTTTCCTAACTGTTCGGCTGTGTCGTTGGTGTCTTCACAAACGGGGCCCCCAGGTTGTGTGCTTGCCAGTTCTAGTAGATCAGGGAAGAAAACCGGGCATGATCTGTCATCTGCCATTCGCTTAGTATTAGCATTGCCCGTACCATATGGCGTTGTGATGTGAGTTTCTTCATTCGTGTCGTCGTTTGTCCATTCAACCTCACCACCATTGGGTGAATCTGGCTGCCAACAATTTAAAATGGGTTCAGCAACGTGCACTGCAACGTTAGGGGTATTAGCAGACAACGCATTCCACGTACTAACTGGGTCCACTACCAACACTTTCCCTCCCCCCTCCACACTTCCTTCCCCATCCGCCAATTTGTCAACAAAATACCTTTCCAGGACAGTCCCAGACAGTTTGTTAGGATTAACCTGAACGCGGGGAAAAAAAAATTGTAACATCTATTAAGTACAAACCAATCAAACTAATAACACGTGCCAAAAGTAACTTCAATGTCATACCTCAAAAGAACCCTCCACCGATAATTCGACGCTTTTCAGTTTACCAATTAATTTTCCAAGGTCCCACCGACAAAACCGTGGGGCAACGTTCGGTCTAGTTGGCTGTGTAATGTCCGTGTGCTCGCAAATCAGAAACTACAAATAAAACAACAATACGAAATGTTAAATCACAACATCACCTACTCGTAGTCAGTCAAACTGTTAATGTTCTGAGAAGCTAAATGGTTTTCCTGGGTATTACATCATACTCTTACCAGCAACACTACGACACAACCGGTGACTCGTTCTGGCCTGCTGTGCGCCTCATTCAACGAACATACCAGCGAGTTTCGGATTGTCGCAGTCCAATCATACGACCGTAGAGTCTCCAAGTTATCGATAACCCGCACAAACGCCCAACCAATTGACTCACCTGTTGTTGGGAAAAATAATTTGGCACAAATGTACAGGCACATCAGCTTTGCAACATCTTCTTCGTCTCGCTCAGTCTTCCCCCGCATTGCCACTGCGAGCGCATCCTTGATTACCTTTGACGAAATCCGGGTGACGTTAGGACATCTTCTTTGCATAAAATCTGATGGTCCTTTACCAACATGCGACAAATCTAACTTCGCCCTCCCACATTGCAAACCAAATAACAAACGGATGTCACTATTTCGGATTGGTAGGCCTATGCCTCCGATGTAAAATTTCTCGTCGATAGGGTTATACGTCTGAATCACACGGCACACCGTCGCATCACACTTCTTATAGGCAGCCGGATCCAATTTATGCACTCGGATTGCTTCAATCATGAGCCAGAACGGGATTTTGTGTAATTGCTTTACATGCCGAACGTTGAAATCAAATTCTAACACCGTTTTCATAATGCCGGCAATGTTAGACCGGTACATTACCTTCTTCATGTCCACAAAAGCTCTTCTCGTAGGCCGTTTACCGGTCCTGCTCGTCTTGAATGGCAATTTCGACTGCTTCCTCGCAGCTAATCGGGTTGACGTTTGTACAGAAGACCGTGACTGTGGAGATCTGCATTTTGCCTTACGCTCTGCACGCTGCCGGCTACCACTACCTGCACACGATTAACATTACTAAATTTGCACCATCAAATAAAGCTGACTCACAATACCCATTACAAAATAAAATTCACACACAAACAACCATACCTTTCACAATACAAAATTATTACATTCAAATACCACAACTAATTTTCAATTACGTTAGACACAGCAAGAATACAAGTTTTTTTAGTAATTTATTTCATAACCCGACTGCCTACCAACTCCTATGTAATCGCGCATTACCACGACACCACATCCCACATACATCATTCTGACACCCCACATTTCTTTCTACAATCCAACGTAATTCAACTAATTCTGAAATTTACAATAACAGTGACAGAAGGTGTGGCCCATCACCTACAATGTAAACACACAATTGGCTGGGAAACATTATGGGAGGGACATACTGCTACAATGTTTCCCCAACCCAACGCACTGGTCCACCGTTAACATTTCCACTTCACTACCAATTTACCCATTTCACGAAATAACTACAAACAAATTAAATTATTCGTGTGAACAACACTAGAATGCCATTTGACTTATTATGAATCTCCACCGGATCTTCTAACCACAGTTAAATACTAAACAATAAGTACTATTACCAATCCAATGTCTGCCCAACAAAACCTAATGTCCCACCTACAACATTGCCGTTACAAAATTGGGGCCAAACAAATTTTCGGCCGTGCGCGAACATCACTTTGACTAACTTAAGACTTAGTTACACCCCTTTCCACCCAATCAAAACCAAATCCCAACTACCCCACCATCATCACCAACACACCCAAAACAGGGCTCCACCACAAACATTAAAAAAACCTCAATTAGGCCATCACAGTAGACAACTATGAAACCAATGTTTACCTCCAACAATCCCGTGGGACCACTTACAGTAACATCTAACAAAACGACAGGATGAATACAACATCACACCGTAACTTGCATACCTGTCGCCATTTGTTTCCGCGGGGATTAACAGCGCCAAAGCTCTATTTCTGTCGCATTCTACGCCAACCACAGGTCGTCACGAAGTTCAGACGCAAACTCTGATGTTGGCAACACCGTATTTCCACGATTGCGTTTTTCAACAATCTAGGGTTTCACTCGGCAATCAATTGTCAAACCATGAAATCACAACAACAACCCAAATCTGAACAACAACTCTCTGTAATCTCCGATTCGGAATCGCTTCAACATCGGCAACACGGTCCCACTCCAGAAACTACCTCCCAAATTCACTCACACTACATTCACGTTCTGTTTGGATGTTGCCCTCTTTGGTAATTTCAACAACAAATAATGGCCCTTATTTACCCCTTACTTCAACACACGTATTCCACAACGCAGGGGCTACAACGTCTTTAACATTGAAATAGGACCTATTAGTGTTTTAAAATAAACATAGGACTAAATGGTGTAACATTTACTAACTTAGGACTTATTGGTGTTTCACCCTACTTTTAATATAATCATATTTTTTTCCTCTAATATAGATAATCGATAAATATTAAAATAAATAAAAATAAAAATATATTTTAGTATAAAATAAATGATAATATTTTTTTTATTGATACGATTAACTAATTATTAATAAAAAAATGTCAAATTGTTATGAATAAAAAAAAAATGTTATCATCTCTAATTCACATAGCAATTAAGTTATTATTCATTAGTAATTAGTTAATCATATGAATTAAAAAAATGATGTTATCACCTATTTTTTTACTAAATTATATATTTATCTTTATTTATTTCATTGTCTAACAATCATTGACATTAATTTTGGTTGTTTTAACTATACTAAAAGAGAGATTAGGGTAATTATGTTTAACATGTGAGACTAATTGAATCTTTAGGTAAATTACAAATATATCTTTTGAGATTTGTTTAAAATACAATTTGTTTCTTTTGATTCTGGATATTACACATTGGTTATGGAAATTTATAATTTCATAGCAAATGATCTTTGTTATTAATAAAATATCCATTCAATTAATAATTTTTAATAATGTTAGAAATTTAATTTAATTAATAATTCAAGTAATTTTATTATAATATAAAAAAATTGTTAGAAATTTTATTTTTTCAATTAATTCTATTAAATAAAAAATTATATTAAAAAATATTTATAATTTTAATCTATATTTTAAGTACATTTAAAAAAATTGAATTTATAATTTACCTTTTTTTATAAAAAAAAACTTCAAGTAGGTGAGTTTAATTTGGTTTGGGATGTTCTAAAAAAGTGTACTTTTTGACTTATTGACTTATATAGGTTGGGTTTGGGTTGGGTTTGATGTGATGTGTTAGAGAGGTGACGTGATTTAAATAAGATGATGTGACTTAAATAGAATAATGACTTTTTAACTTTTTGTATTATTTAAGTTATGCCAAACTTGGCCTTATATTTACAAATAGAATCGGCTACTGTTGGGCTCCAATTATGGTTTTCATTTTAATAATTAGAACCATTTAATATATAAAGTTTGACACGTTGATTGAATATCGATAGCCCATTGATCGGAATATATTTTTGTAAATAGTAAATATAATTTTAAAAATAAATTATTAACAAAAATGTATTCTGGTCAAGGGACTACTGATATTTGATCAACGTAATTTTTTACAAGAATAAAATACTCAACAAACTCTACACATTAAGTAATTTAAATTATTAAAACAAGACCCGTAATAAATCCGATAAATCTAACAGCACTGTCCAGTCCAGTCCATTTGTGGAGCGGAGAAAAAACCATTTCGAATAGGACTGGGCTTCCTCCAGGCTGTGATCGGACTGGAGGTTATTGTTAGGCTTGTGGGGCCTTACTACGGGTCTCGTTTCGACAATTCGAACCGTTCAACGTGTAGAACTCATCGAGTAATAAATGCCTGTAAAAAATCACGTTGATTGGATATCGAAAACTATTTCATTGGATCAGATTTCTGTCAATTGTTTATTTTTTACCGTCTATTTTTTTATACAATACTGATTTGATTACGTAACTATTAATATCTGATTATCGTAATTTTTTATAAATATATAATATTTGATGATTTATACACTGACAATTTAAATTATCAAAACGTGACTTATAATAAATCTCTACAAACTTAGAGCATCTCCAACGGTGTACCAAATGTTTCACCAAATCTGAGTCAAAAATGGGTCATTTCTTTAATTTGATACTTCGCGCTCCAACGGTTCAACATCAAATCCGTTTCATCAAATTTGTGCTGGGCGACCGGTTGGTTGACCGGCCGGTCGACCGGCCGGTCAACCGGTAACGGCAAAATTTTTTTTTTTTTTTTTTTTTTTTACCGGTTTGAACCTTTTTTTTTGAACTTTTTCAACTTTTGGTGGTCGACCGGGTGGTCAACCGGCCGGTCGACCGGGTGGTCGACCACCTAGGCAAAAATTTTTTTTTTTTTTTTTTTTTGACTGGTTTCAACCTTTTTTGAACTGTCTGAACTTTCTCTGGGGCGACCGGTTGGTTAACCGGTTGGTCAACCGGATGGTCGACCCGTTCGTCTCATCCCAACGGTTAGGAACAGTGTTTTGGTGAAATGCTTCGCCTGCACTCAGTTTGGTACCATTTTTGCTGAATTCTGGATTTGATATCGATTTGGTGAAAACGTTGGAGCTTAAAAAAGTGACTTTTTCACCAAATTTTAAATTTAATGCCAAGTTTGATTCACCGTTGGAGATGGTCTTAACAGCACCCTCCAACTGCAAGGAAGCCACCCTTGCGAATAAAGACTTAACAGCACCCTCCAATTGTAGGGAAGCCACTCTCCGCGGACCTAGCTGCGCCCTCCAATTGTAGGAAAGTCACCCTTCCGAACAAAGGAAAGTTATTCAAAAAAACTGAAGAAAAATTGAAAGCTGGAGTGTAATACGCACCCCGTCCAATTTAGAAAATACTAGGGTTTTGCGAACCCTAGCCTACTGCTCCTATAAAAGCCGCCCAACTTCGCCGCCGCTGAGGGGAGGGAGAGAGAGAGAGGCTTCTGATTCTGCGTCCTCTGCGATTATTAGGGTTTGAAGTCTTTCTTTGATTCAGAGAGAAGATAGAGAGAGAAGTAAAGATGGGTCACTCGAACGTGTGGAATTCGCATCCAAAGAGCTACGGTCCTGGCTCTCGCACCTGGTAATTTGCATCTCAACCCTTCTCTCTGTACTCTTATGAATCGTTGTTACTTTTCGATTGCTTCAGTGTTTGCCTTGAAAATTGATGATGACCCAAGAAAATTGATGCTTTTGAGTCTTCTTTTTCCTCTTAACAGATTGTGTGGAAACAGCGTTATTGATTCTTTATTGTTTTCAATTTGTAGATGGTTTATGTGCTGTTATTATTCATGTGTTTCTTTTGAATGCTTAGATTAGATGTCTTTGTTATTGATTTGGTATTTGGTGATTGTTTGAATCTATTTATTATTGTAGGAATTGATACTGTGTTCGTTGGATATAATTAAAAACAGCTATTAAAAGTAGAGTCTGCTAACATGTGCACATTGAGGCACAAAAAAATGACAAAAAGAAACGAAAATAACAAGACAATTTTCATCAATTTCATTATTTTCAATAGATTTTAAAAATTTTAAAGCTTTTCAACATTTACAAAACACTTTTTACACAAATTCTGTAAAAAATGCTTGAAAATGGTGGAATAAGTTTTAAAAGAAAGTGTTGTAAGTTTTAAAATTGATGAAAAGTGCATTGTGTTTCTCTTTCTTTTGTTTTTTTTCGTGTGCTTCAAGCACACTTGTTAGCAAGACTCTCTAGACAGTGCCTCAAAAGGCACTCTTTAGCATTTGCTTTCTTTTCCTCACATGAATCGTTATGCTTACCATTTGCTTCAGCTGTCGCCTTGAAAATGGATGGTGAGCCAAGAAAATTGTTGGTTTTAGTATTATTTTTGTATTTATTATCTAACAGCGTTATTTATTCTTCATTGTACTTCTATATCTTATGTTTTGAGTTTCTTGATGGTTTATCTGCGTTATTATTGTTGTTTTCTTATGAATGCTTAGATTAGTTATCTTTGTTATTGATCTGGTGTTTGAACATGAGACTATCAGTTCTTAAGTTCAACATTGACATCATTTGGCTTTAGTTTCGACATTCTATTGGTATTTGGTAATTGCTTAAATCTTTTATTGTTGTTGGAATTGATAATTAAAAAGAATATTATCAAGAAAGTGGGGAAAGGTATTAAAAACTGTGTCTTGCTAACTTGTGCACCTGGAGTATAAGAAAATGATAAAATAAATGAAGTACGCAAGACATTTTTTACTAATTTCAAAACTCAGTGGATTTCAATTTTTTAACCTTTTCAATATTTACAAAACACTTTTTACACAAATTTCAATATTAAATAAATACTAACTAGCCCTTATAGGGCATTGCTTAAGTAGTATTGTGATTTGTGTAAAAAGTGTTTTGAAAATATTAAATAAGTTTAAAAAATGTTTTTAATTCCATGAGAAGTGTTTTAAAATTGATGAAAAATGCAATTTTTTTTTTTTTTGTCTTTGTCTTGTGCTCCAGTTGCACTTGTTAGCAACACTCATTAAACAATACCTCAAAGGCACTCTTTAGCATTTGCTGAAAAATTATACATTCTTGCTCTCTTGCATTGAATTCTTCTTGTGTAATTGTATTTGAAGGTGACATTACAAATTTGGTTGAAAGTTCACAAATTGATAAATGAGTTAATTTTTTTGGTCCACAATGCTTACAGTTGAAATAATTATTTGTTTTTTTTTTTTTTGTAAGAATTGTCTTGTTAACTAGTGCTGCATTGGTTAACAAAGCAAGGTTTCACATTTTTTATGGCGCACACTGTTATAAAGAATGTACAATTATTTCAAGTTTGTTGACAAGCCCTCTTGGGGCATATGTTAACAAAATCCTTGGAAGAAAAGTCATCTACCGGGCTAATTGGCATGCCCTATGTATTTTGGTTTTCCATCATTTAAATTATCATTCTTTTATTTTGTTGTTGATCCTGGCAGTTAGTGTCTGAATACATTGGCATTTTGTCTTGTGGCAGTGCTGATGGAAATTGTTGAAATTGAAATAGATCAAAAGTTCTCATTCATAATTAATTGTTATTTTGGCAGCCGTGTGTGCGGGAACCCTCATGGGTTGATCCGAAAGTATGGGCTTATGTGCTGCAGACAGTGCTTTCGCAGCAATGCCAAGGAAATTGGCTTTATTAAGGTAAACATTTGAATTTCTCTTGGAACATCAAATTGCCAATGCTCCCTCCTAATTGCCCTATTTTCTTACTTGGTATATTTTCACTTGATACTTTCACTTCATCTGGAAAACTTGTTTTCCCAATTTAAGTATTTGCTTGCTTTTGGTTTGTTTACTGCTGTGTTAGACCATCTCCAACGGTGAACCAAACCCAGCATCAGATTTAAATTTTGATGAAAAACCCATTTTTTCACGCTCCAACGGTTGCACCAAAGTCATACCAAAATGAGAATTCAGCAAACAAGACATCAAACTGAGATCAAGACACAGATTTTACCAAATCACTATTACTGACCGTTGAAAATGGTACACCGGTCGACCAACCGGTTGCCCGGCCGGTTGACCAACCGGTCAACCAGTAAAAGATTCAAACAGTTCAGGAAAAAAAGTTCAAACGGTTAAAAAAAAAAAAAAAAAAATTTGCTTAACCGGTCAACCGGCCGGTCGACCACCCTGGTTGTCCCGAAAAAAGTTCAGAAAGTTCAAAAAAAGTTCAGACAATTCGTAAAAAAAAAAAAAAAAAATTTTTTTTTGGCCTAACCGGTCAACCGGCCGGTCGACCACCCGGTTGTCCCGGGATAGATTTGGTGAAGGTGAACCGTTGGAGCCTGAAGTATTAAATTCAGGAAATGGCCATTTTTTAACTCAGATTTGGTGAAATTTTTGATTCACCGTTGGAGATCTTATAAATTAACAATTTGATCCCTGTTAATTCTTCGGAGTGAATGTTTATTGTGTCACTACTTGTCTTTGCAGTACCGTTAAAAGCATTGTGCTGGTTGTTCTACAAGAGAAGATGATTTTGCAGAAGTATAATGTGGTGTTTTCTTTGATTAGAGTAACTTTATGATTGTTCTATCGTTTGGATACAAACCATTATTATTGTAACGACGTTATTGTCTTAATTTAATGTTGAACTTAATTGATTGGTGAACCAAGAATTTTCCGGTATCACTTGTTTTGGATTGGTCCTTGCTTCTTCGTCGTGTTGTGGTGCAACTGATTTGGAGGAAACCTGAAGGCAAACTGTCCTGAAACTGTTGCTGCTTTTAGTTTATTTTGGTGATTATTAGTTTGTTTTTAGAACCACATCATCAAGTCTGCTAGTTTTGCAGACTATTTTTTTTTTTTTGCTTGCAATTCCATCACAGTTTTGATGCATTACTTCTTGGAATATGATTAATGAAAGAAAAAGTAAAAGCAGAACTTTTAAAAAAATTTGCTATAGAGAAAGTTGGGATTAATGCAACACCTAAGTCAAATGGTTTGGGAAATGTGTGGGGATAAATCTGTTAGAAAATCTTCCTCGTTTTTTAGAAACATTTGATTTTATTTAGATGCTTTTAAATTTGGCGCTGTGTGCTTGTTCTTTTTTTTTTTTTTTTTTTCCTTCGATTCATAGGAAAGAAACAACAAAGAGTTTACAAACAAAACTGTCCTCGGATATATCAATCCCTTCCAGAACTAGCATTCACCGTATCAGTAATTAGAAAAGAAAGTAAAGAGCTAGGTGGATCCTCCAGGTACACAAGATGTTCCTGCTGATTGACTCCAAGGTTTGCTAAAGCATCAGCACTCTGATTTCCTTCCCTGCCTATATGCGGGATAGAACACTGGCGTCTGCTGAGTGGGATGTCCTGACTGACTCCAAGATGTGTGCTTGTTCTTTTGCTGTAGACTGACTAGGTTTTAAAATCTTGGATGTCCTGAATGAGATTGTCATGGCAACTGGTGATCCAGATCATACCATAAGATTTTTTTTTGCGCCAAAAGTACTCAATGCTTTTTAAAAACTCAATTTTATTAATTTAAAACTCGTCTCTGAAGTGGGTTACAATTGAGTTGCAATCTTATAAGGTGTCATGTAATGATCACAAGCCATTTTTTAAGAGAGATGCCTTTGAAATAATATCTCTAATCTAAAAGCTCCTGAAAATTATTAAAAAAATTGATGCTGTTTAAAAAGAAAGAAAAAATATATATATGTTAAAAGCAATTGCCAAACTAAGCCTTGTAATGCAAGACTATAAAGTAATACCAAATTCTTTAAAGTTTCTTTTCCTATAGACTTGTATGTATGTTTATATGCACTGTTTAGATGTCAATTTAAACTTTGATCAATTTTCTCTATCATTGCATCTTAGTTTTTCCTCTACCACTAAAATCATCATTACATAAAAGGAAAGACAGTTTTTGAAGTATTAAAGACTTACAATCGTGGTAAGCATAAGACAACATCAAATTTTGGTCAATGTTTTCAAAAATAAATATGGCCAAATATAATTCCTATTTTTTTTGAGTTTTTGTAAAAAGTAATTTAATTGTCTTGATGACAATAACATATGTAAATTGTTAGTTACTAACCTATAATAATAAGAAGGAAAAGGAATGAAAGAAAATTAATTACATAACATTTTTGAAGAGATTTTTTAGTCTATAAGCAATGTGGTGGAATAAATTAATCTTGAATTATCACATTTTTCTCATTTATGTATTAGAAGTTGAAAGGAGAAGCAAAACTGGAAAGCAATGTATGTCCACACTAAAAATCATTTTACTAATACAAAATTTTGTAATGACTTTGAAAGTGGGCTAACTAGTATTTAAGAAAGGAGAATGTGGTTAATGGTATATAGTTGGGGGCAAAACTATTCATCTTGTAAGGTCGGTTAAGTAGATCATTTATGTAAAAAATCATATTAATTCGATATTGAAATTCACAGCATCCAATTATATTTATTTAACAAAAAAAATAAAAATTTATGACATATATGATCTTAAGAGAAGACTATTTGTTTTTTGTTTTTTTTTATTATAAAACAAATGTGATTCAAACTCTACAAATTGAATAATGAGTTGTCTCTACAAATTGAACGATTAGATTATAAAGTTGAGCCCAAATATACACACAGTTATATCCTTCAATCCAATTAGTATTGATTAAAGAAAGAAAAGAAACATTTTCCTATATGATAAGAAATATCACTTACTGAGGAGGTGTGTTACTTTTAAACTAATTATATTATTATTATTATTATTATTATTATTATTATATAAGGAGTGCTTCTTAAGCCACATGGCTTCAAAAATTCCAAGCATCATCATCATCATTTGTTAATAACAACCATAGCTTAACTAAAAAGTAGGGTCTAATATTTTTTTAATTAACTTTCTACTTTTTTTTAAAGAATTAATTGATGAACCAATTGGGGGACTCATTAGGTTGTGCTTAGGTTTCAAATTAGTTTGCGATTTGTCGGTTAGTTATTTAGTCAATTATTTAGATTAGCTAGGCACATTATTACATAAATGTAAATCACCCATGCTCTTTTTTTTTCTCTCTCTTTTTTTTCACTCACATTGGCATAATTAAAGCAGCACAAATACATAAACACATATGGCTATGTTTGGCATGTGAATTAGAGACTTATTTAGTCATAAAAAGATAAAATAGATTAAAAAGACAATAAAATAAAATATTACATCTAAACCATAATCATTTCATTTTTTTCTCTTACAAAAGTCAAAAAAATCAAAAAATTTATTTCAAATGAGACTTTTTAGCCTAGGCTAAAATAACTAAAAAGTTAAAAAAATCAACCCACTTCCTAAAAGAAGACAAAGATTTTTATAATTTGATTGTAAGCTTACATTCCCAGGTAAAAGTCAACAAATGATTTTCATTATAAATGAAAAAATTGCCATATGCTAACTCTCTCTCTCTGAATAATCCTTTATAAAAACTCACAAGATCATCATGAACCTTAAAATCACAAAATAACTCTCTATATAAGCATCTGAAAAATAACAAATACGGTCAAAATAGACCCAAATACAAAAATTGGGTTGGATCTATCCATTAGCCCATTAATTGGGTTGTTCAATGGGTAATATACTAATTTCAAACCGCGCCTCTGTAAAATATTCCTCACAATAATTCTGAGTGTGTAGTAAAAATAAAATAACACCTTACAACAAATATTAATTCCATTATTTTTCATTTCTATGTACATATATGTGTATTCGTAAAAGCAAACTATGGTTTATAAAATAATAAAAAATAAAAAAACACAATCAATAGAAAAATACCTTATGTTAAAAAAAAAGAAAAAGAAAAGAAAAATACCTTGATGCGAGGTAGGAAGATTGGAGAGGGACAGAATGGGACAGGGCATCCTATATATAGAAAGCTAATTAAACAAAAATTAACTGTAAAGAGGGTCATATCTTAGTTTGCAAAAATTACAGTGTTGTCCTTTTCAATGATATCAAAGTACAAACTTTCTTTGCAACCATCACCTTCTGTTAATTCGCTTGCTTAATTGAGAGTTTTTTGTGAAGTTTCTTCCAATTTCTTTGGCACTGCAATGCAATGATTGTTCTAATTATGTTGTTCTCTTTGTTTACTTATTGTTCGATTTTGGAGATTTTTTGTGTGGATGTATGAGAGAGATGATCATTTTCAATTAACTGAAAATAAATTATAAGAATTTTAAAGAATAAAAACTTGAGATATGATCAAACAGTTTTGAGCGAATTAATAAAGAGAGAGTTTTTGAAATAGAAGATCTTTCATTATTAGTTTTTTTTTTTAATAATTTTTTTTGGGTGTTGGTTAAAAAAAGTAGCTTATTAACTAAAAATAAATCTATAAAAAAACTAATATTTGTAAAAGCAAACTATGCTTTATAAAATAATAATAATAAAAAAAAAACACAATCAATAGAAAAATATCTTATGTTAAAAAAAAGAAAAAGAAAAGAAAAATACCCTGAAGCAAGGGTAGAAAGATTGGCGAGGGACAGAATGGGACAGGGCATCCTATATATAGAAAGCTAATTAAACAAAAATTAACTATAAAAAGGGTCATATCTTAGTTTGCAAAAATTACAGTGTTGTCCTTTTCAATGATATCAAAGTACAAAATTTCTTTGCAACCATCATGTTCTCTTAATTCGCTTGCTTAATTGAGAGTTTTTTGTGAAGTTTCTTCCAATTTGTTTGGCATTGCAAGGATTGTTCTAGTTCTGCTGTTCTCATTGTTCGTCTTGTTTGGTAATCATTTCATTTTTTATTTTTAATTTATATTTATAAAAATTTAAAAAGTTGTCATAAAAATTTGTTTAATAATTTTTTTGGTTTATAAGTAGTTATTTCAGTTTATAAATTTGAGAAAAAAATATTAACTTACAAAATGAGTTTACGTTGGTTTTTAAAAAAACAAATTTTTTTTTCAATTAATTTATTTTTCAATTATAATGTATATGATTCCATTGTCATAAATAATAAAAAATAAATATGAATATTTTAGGCCTGCACAAACATACTTTTTAGTTTATGTTTTAAAAAAATTCAAACATTTTGTTCAAATCAAATTTGTAATTTATTCTTTTCTAAAAATAAACAAAAACTAATTTATAAATTTTTTGTAAATATAAACCAAAAACATAAATGTTACCAAACGCTACCTTATTATTCCATTTTGGAGAATTTCTGTGTGGATGTATGAGAGAGATGATCATTTCCAATTTACTGAAAAAAGAGATTATAAGAATCTTAAAGAATAAAAACTTGAGATATGATCAAACAGTTTTGAGCGAATTCATAAAGAGATTTTTCAAATAGAAGATCTTTCATTATTAGGTTTTTTTTTTTAAAAAAAATATATACATATTTTTTTTGGGTGTTGGTTAAAAAAACTAGTTTTTTAACTAAAAATAAGGCTTTGTTTGGGAACAAATTATTTTAGTAACGTTTTGAGATATACAGAAAAGTAGAGAGAGTGATATGACAACTTATAGTGACTTTTAAACTAAAGTAAAAGGTTGTCAAACAAGATTTAAAGTCTATAAGAAATTAACGTTTGACACAATCTTAATTTTTTTGAAAACTTTTTTAATAACTTTTTAAAGCACTAAAATGGACTTTTAGACATAAATGAGTTTTTCAAATTAAAGGGTTGTTTGAGATGTTCTAAATAAGTATACTTTTTGATTTTTTATGAAATATGGATTGGATTTGAAGTGATGTGGTAGAGATGTGATATGACTTAAATAAGATGATGTGACTTAAATAGAATAGTGACTTTTTGACTTTTTGAATTTCTTAGGAGATGCCAAACAAGGCCTAAGTAAGATTGTTTTAACAAAATGTATTTTTTAGTCAATAAACTTAAAACAAAATGTATTTTTAACAAAATGCATTTTTCAAATTAACTTTTAAAACATCTGCTAAATAAAATTAAAAGATATTTTCAATACCTAAATTTTTAATATTTGGGATTACTTGAAACAAAAATGTTAGAGATTTAAAAAATTCTATCAAAAAATTTTACCAAATATCTTATATGTTAGACATCTAAAAAATTCTATCAAAAATTTTACCAAATATCTTACACGGGTATAGAACTCACACGACCCACACCCATGTAAGACCTTTAATAAAACTTTAGCAGAATTTTTAAAATTTTTAACATTATTCCACTTAAAAATATAAGTACTTTGAAACACTCAATGCATGGGGAGTACTGTACAAAACAAAGGAAACAAAAGCATGGGGACTAATGTTGAGTATTAACTCCTGTGAAAAATTAATTTATAAAAACAAACTAAAAAACTTGGATTTTAAGTACTTTGAAACAATCAATGCATGGGGAGTACTGTACAAAACAAAGGAAACAACAGCATGGGGACTAATGTTGAGTATTAACTCATGTGAAAAATTAATTTATAAAAGCAAACTAAAAAGCTTGGACAAAGGGTACGTGCGAGGTAAAGCATACAATCATATTAAGGATTGATGTTCAAAGAGACCATATTATTAAGGTGAATTTTCAGAGGTAAAATGTAGGAAATTTATACGGAGGGAATTGATAGTGAAAGAATTAAGTAAAATTGTATTTGTTTTGATGATAGTTGTTAATGTAGGGATTGTTAAATTATTTTTATATAAAATAATAAAAAAAATAAAAAAAATATAAAAATATTAAACACTAATGTTTAAAAAAATACCTAACATGCAAAAAATTAAAAAATAAATAAAAAAATTCAAGAAAAAATAAAACAAATAAAATAATGATTTTTACTTAATAAAAAATTCAAAAAAATTAAACATTAATGTTCAACAAATAAAATACCTAACATGTAAAAAATAAAAAAAAATAAAAAATTTCTAGTTCTTGGGATTATTTTTTTAATACTATCTCTGCCTTCTCAATCCTAATCCCCCTTCCAAGGCCCCATTTGTTTTCAGAGATAGAATGAATTGAATTGAGAGTGAGTTGATTAAGTAAAATTGTGTTTATTTTGATGATAGTTGTTAGTGTAGGGATTGTTAAATTATTTTTATCTAAAATAAATATAAAATAATAAAACAAATAAAAAAATACAAAAATATTAAACATTAATGTTTTAAAAAAATGTCCAACATGTAAAAAATTTTAAAAACATAAAAATACAATTAAAAATTTTCAAAAATAAATAAAACAAATAAAATAATGATATTTACTTAACAAAAAATACAAAAAATTAAACATTAATGTTCCACAAAAAATGTCGACATGTAAAAAATAAATAAAAATAAAAAATTTCTAGTCCGCCGGACTATTTTTCTAATACCAAGTCTTGGAGGCCCATCTGAATCTCCTTGGGGAGCCCATCCTAATCCGAAGCTCACTATCAATCCCTCCCCATCTCTCAAAACAAACACAATATTAATAGGTCCCACCTCACATCAATCCTAATCCCCTCTCTGACTCTCCAAATAAACGGGGCCCAAGGCTTATTTTAAAACCAAGGGAATAGGAGCTCCATCTCCATTTCTCAAAATAAACACCCTATATAATGAGTCCTACCTCACTATTAATTACAATCTCCTCCTTATAACCCCAAACAAACGGGGCCTAAGGGTAAATTACATTTTTTATTTATGTTATTTGATTTAAATTTTTATTATTTTAAATTAAACAATTTGATTCTTAAACTTTAAATTTAATTTTAAATTAGAAGTTAAAATTAATAATTTTAAGATACTTATTAGTCTCTTAAAGTGTACAAGTAGGAAAATTTAATCAAAATTTTGACAGAATGACTAAATTAAAATTGAATTAAAAATATATGGACCAAATTATTTAAATTAAAATAATATAAATGAAAGTGAAATTTGTATCATTGTTGGCTTTTTGGCTTTTCGAAGGGTATTTTTGTGAATGTGAGCGTGCCAGCAAGGATCAATTAGTCCTTACAGAAATTGTGATTGCCAACCAATTATCAGACGATTGTGTTTTAGTTCTTTTGAGCCTCAATGAAGAGGACTTTTACTGGTGGCTTGACTTAGGAGAAGTTAATAGAAATAACAGTAATATGAAGAACAATTGAAGTATTTCATAAAAATGAACACTTACAATGGTTCGAACTCAGCCTCAGAGAGGTTTACAACAGCAATCTACTCGAATCTACTTGAAGCTACTCCTATGAATCGAAGTGCAGTGCGGGTATTTAAAGTGCAGGTATTTAAAGAACAGGTATTTAAAGACTGGAAATGTAAAAGACTGGAAAAGAAAATATATGAAGTAAATGACTGATTTGTATGATCTGAGTCCGTCCTTTTTTCTGGGGGCTGCCCTGCTATTTATACTCGTCAGTGATGACCTTCGAACTGCACTTTGAACCGTCGAACTGCTCCTCCATGATCGCTGATCATGCTTCCTTACAAGTAGCTCCATTATGCCATTACTGGCAGTTGAGCTTCCCTCTTGTAATTTGAATTTGAATATGAGTAACCGTTGAAGATATGTCATCTTGCATCCCGTTATTGATCTAGTGTTACTCAGATCATGTGAGGACCAATATTTATTGCCACGTGTACGATCAGGATTAAAGGCTTGAATAACCTTCCTTTATTACCCTTACTCTGCCACGTGTCGAACTGTAACTGGCTTTTACAAAATATGTAGCCAACATTACCCCCCGCACTAATATACCCAATACTTGGTGATATTAGTGGATTACAGTTTTCCCGCGCCTCTAGATCGTGTATGGAGTCCAAATTCTGGAAACACAACCATCATCCATTTGGTGATCATTTGCATTAACTCGTTGAACATCCCAATACCTTAGTATTCGAACAGGCTATGACTGCATCAACTTCCCTTACTACTGATCAAGCATATGAAGAGCCTTTGAGTGATGTTATTCCCCCTCGAAAGAACCTCCACGCATTCATTAGCCACCTTTACCCGCCCTTCTCTATTCAGGTAATGGAGGCTTTTGCAGATTATAAACCTTTGGACTATGAACACATTGCCTTTAATCCCTTGGTTTACAAACTTACAGATACAAAGAGTTCTTCCCCTAAGCTCCCTTTGTATTTTGACCGAACTACTCTCAAGCCTTTGCTTCGACAAGTTGCAAATATGGACTTAGGAAACTCTTCTTCACAGACCTCTGCATGGGATGAAACTGTAACCTCTTCACCCTCTGGGGCTTCTGGCTGGACAAGCTGGTCAACTCCTGAGACTTATGATTTAAGGGAGCGAATCAATCACCATTTTGTTGAGTTCACTGACCCCTTGGAGTTTCCCTCCTACGCTCGAAGCTCAGTGGTCTACCCTTACGTGCCCATTGACCTTCGACGTAGCTTGGAAGAGACTCTGCTTGTGGCTTGGTATACTTCTTCCATGCCTACAAAGATAATACACCCTGCCCGGCGTCCAGAAGAAGCACAAGGGTATACCCCTTCATTCTTAGCCAAGAAGGCGAAGATTTGTTCTTCTGATTGGCTTGATTACATTAATGCCTTTGTTCCTTCTGCTCCCGTGCCATCTCCCATGATAGAGGCATCCACACCCTCTTCTACATCTTCTGAGATAGAAACATCTACTCCCTCCCCTTTGTCTTCTGAAGCAGAGCCATCTACTCTCTTCCCATCTTCCGAAGCAGGATCATCTTCTCCTTCTCCTTCTCCCATTCTTTCCTGGACAGAGAAACTAAGACTTGCCCTTCCAATGGACAAAGTTTTTCCACCTTACCAACCTCCGTCACCCCCTTCTCCAGCCGAGCGAAAGCAAGCTCAACTTTTGCTCGCGGCTTTCTCCCACCTGCCCTTCAATGTTCTTGAGGATGACATTCCTCTTAAGAACTTTCAATGGGCTTGTGATGTCCTGACTAGGGGTCATGTCCTCAACCCTCTTGCCTAAGCAGAGCTTCATTTGTTTTTGGACCAACTCCCAGTGCTCCTCTACTGGCATCAAAATTCTAAGATCACCATCCAAAATCTGGATCAACTTTTATCTCTTCGAATTCATGCCCAGTATGAAGCAGAGAATTTTATCGAAGAGTTCGATGACTTCAGGAATAAAGATTCTGCGTACTGGGATGATTTGGTTATAGATGAATTGGAATAAAAATCGAGGGAAGAGGCTTTCGAAACAAAGGCTGAAGAACTCTATTATAAAGTGAGAGCTCATCAGCTTATGCAACCAACTTTAGAAGAGATAGAAGAAATAATAAAGAAAGAACAAAAATTTATTGACCATTGCTGGACAAAATTTCATGACCTTGTTATTTATTCTATTCCTTATTTTTATGAGCTTGAATTTGTACCCAGATAGGGTTACTTAATGTAATCATCTTGGCTTTAATATAGACAAAGTCTTTCTGTATTTAACACTGTTTGACTTTGTTTCCTTTTATCTTTAACAGCTAACTCGTAACTTCGAATTTGAACAATCTCACCCTTCGAATCAATTGTTTAATGAAGTACTAGAAGAACCAATCATGTCTTTTTCCAATTCATGGAGCGAAATTGACAATTCTGGCAAATATTATTTTAGTACTTCGATTTCAATGACTTTACTCTTCAACACTAACTGTAACCAATATATGGTCATGGTTGATAAAGCCAATCAATTTTAAACTGATCTCTTTTGGCTTCGAAGGGCAACCTATGGCAATTCCTTCTTGCTCATATAGAAACCAATGATTGGTCTTGGATGTTTCGAACAGTGCCCTTCTTCCTTAAAGAGTCCTAGGGTTTGCTTCGAATGTTGTCATTTTGACTGATAACCTTCAAACAGGTCTTTGGATTTTTGAAGTAGACCAATACTTTGAGCATTCAAGCATTTTTAAGCATGTAGTATGCTCCGAACAGCGTTTCTCATACTCAGAGAATACTAGGGTTTGCTCCGAAGGTCGTTACTTTGATTTATAACCCCTAAACAGACCCATAATCAAGCAATTTAGCACCTTTAAGCATATACTAGGCTTCGAAGCCGACTTATGTATTTCGAAGCCATTGTTATTTGATTTTTTGACGCCAAGATCTTGTTTTCGAAGCCAAATATTTCATTTCGAAGCTGGCCCCAATCCCCGGAATAAGCTCTTCCCTCCAAAACTATCAATATTGGAAGAAATTCCTCGCATTCGTACTTTTAGTACTTAACGACTTACGGGGTATAATTTCGGACACAAAGGTTTTAAAACCCTCTCGTTTCGTGTTCCGAAATCTCTTGCCTTTTACAAACCCTTCTCTCTACTGGTTCTTCTGATCTTCTTTGCTCTTCTTTTGCTTACTACCAATGGATCCCTCCCCTCTAAAAGTACTTGCTGGCGACCATATCAGCCCTACCATGGCTTTGAAATATTGTATCGATGAAGAAATCAGCAAGCTGACATCTGGTGAGTCAAGTAACATCGATGGTCGTCTTTTCATTCCTCGCCACAGCAACAAACAGGAGTACGTCCTAGGTCCTATCTTCCGGGAGGCTCCTGCTCAACTCCCAGCTCTGTACCCTCGTTTGGAGGACCATTTCCTTATCTACGAAGGAAGGCTTGATTGGGGAAATTGGAGGGTAAATCGTCCTCATCGTTGCTGGCCGACATTGAGGACTGAATGGGAGGAATGGTATGACAGAGTGGTGCCTGCGAGAGAAGATGACCTGCAAGAGCTTTATATCCTCGATGCCCTTCGACTTTCCAGGTTCATTATTCCTGAAGACCCCTTTTTGATTCCTGCTGCCTTATGTTTTTGGAATATGGCTTTCAATTTCTTCCAGTTTCGGTGCAGTATGATGGCCCCCACCGTTCTTGATATTTGCCATCTCCTAGGGCTTTCACCCCATGGTTCTCCTTTTACTCCCAACTATCCAGACCTTCCTGTCAAATTTTCTCTTCCAGCCCTAAGCTCTTCTTATAGTGACTTCGTAAAGGCTGAAAATAAGAGAGAAGGTCCTGTGCGGGACAGAGAACTCTTCTCCTTCATATTATACTGGTTATGCAAATTCCTCTTTTGTACCTCATCTCAGAGGATTATGCCTGAGTTTGCTCCACTTGCGAAGGCACTCGTCTTGAAGAAACATATCGCTCTTGCTCCTTATCTTCTAGGTCATGTCTACAGAACCTGCTCCCAATTTTGCGAAAAACCCCTCGATGCTAACCAAGGAGGTCCCCTCTGGGTGCTCCAACTCTGGCTATTTGCTTATTTCACTGACCTACATCCCAAGTGTTTAGGATTCCTTGTTCAGGATCCTAGTACTTACGGGGAAAAATATGCCAGGATTGCCCTTTACCCTGCTTCCTTTGCTTATTACTTTACCTTCTTTTATCAACTTCCTATCTCTCCATCTGCTTCCTTCTTTTGTCCTTTCGAAGCCAATAGAGGGCCAACCTGGCTACAATCTTTTCTGGCTGATAAAGAATGTTCCACTTCTCTCCACAAAGATATGTGGGCCTCTATATTATTACCAAGGGAGCTGTTCATTGGCACTCTGAACCCTCGAGCCTATAAATGCATATCTGAGGTATACTGCCCTTCTCAATTTGCAAGGCAATTTGGGCTCTCTCAAGGGATACCTGTTCCTCTTTGCAGTCTTTCAAATGTCCATCTCACTGCCAGGGATTTGAGAATACCCAAATCCAAGCCAGAGGCAGCAGTACTCAGACTACTGAAGGAATTGAGTGAATTCCAATTTATCCCCTTTCGCCCCTTTGGCTCAGTATTAAAAAGGTTTAAGAACTGGTGGACAGCCAATATGGAAGTACGCCTCTCTGTACACCCTCATGACTTGTTGGTGGGGTTGGGATTGCCTTCGAAGGATAAGTCAACAACAGCCCAGAACACTTCTCCCCCTCCTGAAGTTGTCACCACCACTCCTGCCACTTCACCCCTTCCAGCCAGGGTTACTAGAGCTGCTTCGAAGAAGGGTGAGTATCTTCAAGTTCTTCTCCTCCCCTTTTATTTCCGAATCTTTTGTTGGTTTCCTTATACTCATGTTTTTGGTGTAGGGTCTCCACAAGAAGAGTCTCCCAAGAGAGCCGAGACTTTAGCTATTCTCAAGAAGAAACAACAACAAAAAACAAAAAGGAGACTAGTCCTTCCTCCTGAAGTACCTGAATCTCTTGAAGAAGAAAGAGAGGTTGAGCCAGAGAAGGAAGTGCCCTTACAAAGAACAAAGAGAAAAAAGGTAGCTGTTTCTTCATCTGATGCCATTGAAGATCCTGTTAGCGAGGCAACCACCATAATAGCGGAGAAAGAACTTATCTCTGGAGAGTCTGAACCCCGATCTGAAGAAGGGGAGGTTGGAAAAGAATTGGTTGTATCTCTGCCAAGGGAGAAGAGAAAGAAAATGACTGTTCCTGTCACTGACCATGTTGAGGACTCTACTCATAAAGCAGCTGCCAAGGCAGTCGAACAAGAACATTCCAAGGCAATCGTTGTATTTGAGAGGGCCAAGAAAAGATGGCAAGAGCAGATGCTAAGAGAGGAAGCTGCTACTGCCGATGCAACACAAGGGGAAATGGTAAGAAGGCAGCAGACTGCTGGACATTACTCTCTCCGTAGTTCTCCCATCAGTACTAGCGCCTCTGGAACAAGTAATTTCTTTCATACCTCTGTTGTTTTTTACTTTGTCAGCTTGTGGTATTGAAGTTTAACATTGTTCTGCATTTCTTCCTTTTGCAGCGACAACTACTGCACTCACCTTTCCAATGAGACCTTCCTCAATTTCGGTTGAGGTTGACCAAATGCAGAATGTCAGGGTTGTTCGAGTCGTACTTCCACTTCCAAAGCCTATATTTGTCGTGCCTTCTTTAAACTCCAGTATTCCTGCATCTCTTTTTCTTGGATTAAAGCCATACCTCCCTTTTTTGGCTCGTGACCTACCTCAGTCTACTTTTCCTTCGAGCCTTGCTCTTTTTCCGTCCTTTATAGAAACTCCAACTGCTGCTCCATTCCTAGTGGCAGTTGATTCTTCCACAGAGGACACTGGTAGCTCTTCAATTCATGGCTCATCACCAATGCCAACTTCCAGCCCCTCTTCACTTGATTTGCTGGTGGCCAAGACCATAGAGGCTGCCAAAGATGCTCCATCCGTTTCTCCTATCCCCATGCAGCCCTTTGTGTCTTCCACCACAACACTCTCTATGCCCTTCATGTCAAGGGACGAGGTAGACATCTTCGAAGGAAGACTAGCTAGTCTCTTTGACATACCTTCTACCTCTCCCACCTCTACTGCTGAAGCTGAACCATTAGCCTTGACTGACTCCCTACTGGAAATCTTCAAGAGTTCTCCTTCCTCCAGCAACAAGCCTTTTGCACCTTCAGTAGATTTGGACACATGCTTGCAACTGTTGACTTCTTTTTCAAGGATCCCCTTCGAGGCTCTACAAAGGCCTATCATCAGGAATGGGTTCCTTCAATGCTGTAACATTGCTGAGCAGTCTGCCATGAGTGTCTCAAGTCATCTATCTCAGGCTGCAGCTACTATTGATTTTTATCTCAATATTTGTCATGCTGCTAAGACTGCGGATGAGAAGCTGGCTAAGGACCAGAGTTTTGTTTCTCAAGTGCATACTGAAGTATCGACTCTGAAAGAACAACACTCTTCTGCCTCCCACTTTCGAGTCCAACTTCTGGAGAAGAAAGCTCAGCTTGAAGAAGAGTTAGCCGCAGTAAACCAAGCCTTGGTTCGAACTGATAAGAAACTGCACATCACCAATCAAGGGCTGGCTAATCGAAAAGAAGACATGGCTGTGGCTATCCAATTATTTCCTTCCCTTAGCAATAGGAAAGCTATTGTACAAAAACAACTAAAGCATTGTAATGATTTTTGGGCCAATTTGTGGCACAATGTACTTGATTCTTTATGAAAGCACAATATTTTGTATATCATTTGAGCAAGCTTGTGTTTTTGCATATGATGCTTGCATATAATGTTTACTCTATCCCTTGTGTTTCCCAAATGGTTGGAAAATAAGGTTTTAAATATCTGCCATTAATCTTTTTGGGATGTACATAACCATTCAAATTTCTTAAATGGTATGCTCCAAAAGGCAGAACCCTATGAATTTGATATGGTCCTTCCCAGTTAGGTGACCATTTGCCAAACTTATGGCTTTTAATCCCAATTGGGAGTATTGTCTTCCATACCAAATCACCTTCATCAAAGCCAATGTGCTTGACTTTCTTATTATAATTCTTGGCTGCTTTCTTCTTTTGGAAAAGAATGCTATTTAATGCCAAAATTCTGGCTTCATCTATGCCTTCTAATTCTAAGCACATACTTTGATGGTATTGTTCAGGATTCAATTGATCTTGACATCTTACTCTCAAAGATTTAACATTAATCTCTACTGGTAAGACTGCATCATGTCCATACACCAAGGCATAGGGAGTGACTCTTGTGCTTGACCTCGGTGAGGTTCTATATGCCCACAAAACATCCAATAATAGGTTATGCCAATCCCTGGGATTGTCATCCACAACCTTCTGTATTCCTTTTTTCAAGGACTTATTGGATGACTCAGCTTGACCATTAGCTTGTGCATAATAGGGTGTGGAATTAACAATGCTAATTCCAAATTCTGCCACAAAAGCCTTCACCATCTTCCCATCAAACACAGTTCCATTATCAACTGTTATGGTTTGCGGGATGCCAAATCTATGGATCAAATCTTTAATAAAACCAATAACCTCTGTTTGGTCTACAGCCTTGTATGGCTTAGCTTCGACCCATTTAGTGAAGTAGTCAGTGGCCACTAGAATGAAACAATGATGCTTCGAAGAAGGTGGGTGTATTTTTCCCATCATATCCATGGCCCACCCTCTGAATGGCCAAGGCTTCACTACTGCATGTAGGTCAGTTATGGGCACGTGCCTTATTGTGCCATGCTTTTGACATGTCTGACACCCCTTTGCATATTCTATGCAGTCTTTAAGGATGGTTGGCCAATAATAGGAATGCCTTCGAAGCAACCACCTCATTTTTACACCAGGTTGATGAGCACCACAGATGCCTTCATGAACCTCAGCCATGGCTGTTAATGCTTCTTTCGGGCCTAGACATTCTAACAATAAGCCATCTCCCCCCCTTTTGTAGAGAGCATTACCATATATCATATATTGCATAGACTGCAATTTACCTTTTCTACTGGCCTTCGAAGATGGACCAGTCAAGTACTGCTTTATTGGATGCCTCCAATCTTGTTCTTGTAAGTCATTATGATTGACTTCCAAGATCACATTCCTTTTATTCAAAGGTTGTATTAATCTCTGATATGTTGTTTGGCTTATGTCCCTTTGGGTATTATCCCTTCTCTTGAAGTTCGAAGCCTTTTGAGCCACATCATTGGCTCTAGTGTTCAATAATCTTGGAACATGGGTTACATTTGCTATTTGAAACTGAGAAAGCAAATGTAATGCAACAACATAATATGGCAGGATACTTATGCTTTGACACTTGAAAATTCCTTTCACTTGGTTAACCATCAATTGAGAATCTCCAAATATGTCAACTGCATGTACTTGTAATCCAATAAGAATCTCTAATCCCACAATTAAGGCTCCATATTCAGCCTGGTTATTGGAACAGGTAGCTTCATCTACTCTAAAACCATGGGTAGTTTCTGTCCCACAATTAAGGCTCCATATTCAGCCTGGTTATTGGAACAGGTAGCTTCATCTACTCTAAAACCATGGGTAGTTTCTGTCCCCTGTGGAGACTTGATTACAATACCAATTCCAATTAACCCATTTGCTTTCGACCCATCGAACCACATTTGCCATGGCTCAACACTGGCCATACCAAGTTCCATTATCTCCTGGCTCTCTGTTTGAGATGGATGATCTGCCAAGAAATTGGCTAAAACCTGCCCTTTTACTGCCCTTTGAGGGGCATATTCTAGATGAAATTCTGATAAGGCAAGCATCCATTTGCCAATTCTTCCCCTCAACATTGGTCTAGATAACATATATTTAACCAAATTTGTGGTTGCAATTACCAAGACAGTTGTAGGCAAAAGATAATATCTTAATTTTATTGCAGCAAAATACAAAGCAAGACACAGCTTTTCAACAGCTGAATATTTACATTCACAAGAATTTAAAAACCTACTAAGGTAATAAATAGCTTGCTCCTTGCCTCCTTCATTGTCTTGGGCTAAGAAAGCTCCCAATGAATCCTCTGCTGCGGCTATGTACAATTTCAAGGGCTTGTTCCCCTTTGGTGGCATCAGCACTGGAGGGTTAGCCAAGTAGGCCTTGATACCTTCGAAAGCAATTTGATGCTCTGCTGTCCACACAAATTCCTCTTCATCTTTCAGTCTTAACAAGGAAGAAAATACTTTAGTTTTCCCTGCAGTGTTAGAAATGAACCTTCGAAGAAAGTTAACCTGCCCAAGGAACCTTTGTAATTCTTTCTTACTTGATGGGGGTTTGGCTTCAATGATTGCTTTGGCTTTATTCTGATCAATCTGTATTCCTTTCTTGTGAACAACATAGCCTAAGAAATTTCCAGATGATACACCAAAAGCACATTTAAGAGGATTGAGCTTTAACTTGAACTTCCTCATCCTTTCAAAAGCTGCTTCTAAGTGAAACAAGTGCTCTTCCATGTATTGGGATTTAACCACAATGTCATCAATATAACATTCCAAATATCCTCCAATAAGATCATGAAAGATAGTGTTCATGGCTCTTTGATATGTAGCTCCAGCATTCTTTAGACCAAATGGCATTTTAACCCATTCAAAGGTGCCAATATTCTCAGGACATCTGAATGCTGTCTTGTGGATATCTTACTCTGCAATGCAGATTTGGTTATAGCCGGAATGCCCATCCATCATTGACAAGACTTGGTGACCTGCTGAACTGTCCACCAGCAAGTCCACTATAGGCATAGGGTACTCATCTTTGGGAGTCGCCAGATTTAAATTTCTGAAATCGATACATACTCTCATTTTGCCATTCTTCTTGACTACAGGCACAATATTAGATAGCCACTCGACATACCTGGCTGTTCTAATAAAACCTGCCTTGAGGAGTCTAAGGATCTCTTCCTTAACCTTCTGAATTACTTCTGGACTCATCCTCCTTGGTTTCTGCTTGTAAGGCTTGAAATTAGGCTTCATGGGGAGCCTATGTTCCACTAATGACCTATCCAATCCTGGTAGTTCGTTATAAGACCATGCAAAGCAATCTTTGTATTTCTTCAGAACAACCAATAGCTGGTTTCTGTCCAGAGCATTCAAACAAGCACTTATATAAGTGGGCTGTTGTACAGAACCTTCCCCTAGATTTACTTCTTCTAAAGGGTCTTGTGCATGAGAACTCCCTCTGGTTTCTTCTACCTTTGAAGTGATCTTCAAGCTTGGTTCTGCCCCCAGGTTCTTCAATTCAATATCTCTGCCCTCCTCTTCATAGACAAAATCTGTCCACAAGGCTTCCTCTTCCTGTATCTCCTGGACTTTTGTTTCAATGTCCAAGGCACAGTACTTACCAAGAGTCAAGACTCTAGCCTGTTGCTTCTGCTGTTTGCAGCCAATTATCATGGCCTCTCTCTCTTGCTCCTGAACTTTCTGGACTATTGCTTTTATGTCCAATGCTGAAAATTTAATCAAAGCCAAGGACTTGGCTTCTTGTGGTTCCTCTCTTTGCCTATAACCAGGCATCATTGTCATCTCTAAGGACAACCTCTTCATCAGCACTTTCTTGGACTAAGTGCTTCAGGTGTGTCACCTCTTCATCAGCCGTTACTTCGGCTGAACTGTCATCTTTCATCAGTATACTGAGTGGTGTCACTCCCTCAATATACAATTTAGCCTCCGCAAAGTCTGCACAGGCTATGAAGGGTTGAGGATCTGCATCGATTTCCTCTGTCTCTCCATTGCCTAAAGCCATCATGATTTTTTGATGTAAAGAAGAAGGCACACATTTGTTAGTGTGGATCCAATCCCTTCCAAGCAAAGCATTGTATTTAGCATTACTGTCGATTACGAAGAATGCTGTCATACAATCCCTGGTTCCCACACTTAAATTAATGGGTAGAATCCCCTGAGCCATTTGCTTATCTCCAGCAAAACCAGCAATGGTTGTGCTGGTTGGTATCAACCTGGGATTCTTTTTTCCTAGTTTCTTCAAAGAAGATTTCGGGAGTAGGTTTACTGCTGCCCCATTGTCTATCAGGACTCGGTTCAGCTGTATCCCATCAAAAAAAGCCTTGATGTACAAAGGCTTGACATGCTGCGTCATCGAATTCGAGGGGTACTCAAATGGATACGATAGATTGATGCTTACCACTTCATCACTTTCATATTCATCTTCCATCGGGGTAACCATTTCGAAATTATCTTGCACCATACTTGCTTGTGAGTCTTCACTAGAGATCTGAACTGGATCAGCTTCCTGCCCCTCTTGATTTTCATTTCCAGCTTGGAATTCCTGTGGTAGTATGTGTACCATGTTCACTGATACTGGGGGAAACGAGCCAAACTGGATGGCTGGCTGTACTTGTTTCCCCTCTTGGTCATTTTGGTCGACTCCCTCAGAAACATCTTGCATGATGCATTCTGGTATTTCATTGCTAACTGATCCCTTCGAAGGATCTTTCTCAACTGGCTCTTCAGTCAGAAACGTTTGTTCAGCCATGAAGGCTTCGAACATCTCTTCTTCCATTATTTCTTTCTTTTGGCTTGTGCCAATCTCTTCTTCCGTCTCACTATCACTCTCCATCAGAGTCTTCTCCAATCCAACTAAACTAGACTTCTCTCTGGCTGTTAGTTCGGCATGAACCTTAGCCAATTGTTCTCGGCTGCAGACCGCTTTGCTCTGTGGAACCGGCTTTGGAGCATGGTCTGACTTTGGGTTCTTCCTTCCTTCCATTTTGACTGGTGAAGAATTTTCTCCACCCTTCAGATCTTTCTGGTACTGGGTGTACCTGCGCTGAATTTTTCTCCTCTGTGATCTTGAGATGACTGGGACCATGCCTGGTTCCCTCGTCTTTGGGTGTTTAAGCAGCACCCAGTTATTCGGAGCCACCATAGGAGGCCTGATCATCCTGCCTTGGTTTACAACATCTCCTCGAACAGGCAATTCCCTAGGTTTGTTTTGCATTACAAACCAGTCTGGGACTCCAGGTACCCATGAGCTTGCTGATTCAGATGCTGACCTGCCTTTTTTCACCTTCGAAGCCATCTTCGAAACTGGCCGTGAAGGTAAGTGCTTGGTTTTGTCCTCATGTTTTGAATCTGATTCAGACCTTCGATAAGGGTGACCATTTTCTGTCCTGCATGAAGCTGGTCTAGGGGGCCAATCTCTGGCTTTGATTCCATGAACTGAACCTCTCTCCAGTTTTCTTTCAGAATGGCTACTCTCCATTCTATAATAGTTATGTGGCCTGGATTCATGCAAGAGCTTCTTGCCTTTGTCATGTATTCTGTTCACCACAGGCTCAACCACTGGTGGTCTCTGCCTATCACTAGCCGGATACGGCCTTTTGTTGTAAGCATTGGTTGACTTAGGACGTCTCTGAACATCCCTGTAGTATTGCTTCCCATCAGTTGGAAGCCCCTTCAACCACTTGTAACTGAGTCTGCACCTGGGGCACATTCTCTGCATCACCGCTGCTTCCAAGGAGTTGTCATCTAGTGCTTCTTCGTCAGATTGCTCCTCCTGATGTGAGAAACCTTGTCCAATAGCTGGTGGGTTTCTAGCCTCCTTCTTAGCAGTTATCTGGTTGGCAGTATGCATTTGCACGTTGACCTCTTCCAACTCTTGCAGAGATAGATTCTGGAAGTTTGGTACAACCACATTAGCTGTGCCTTCTCCAACTTCTGGAAACGGATCACTGTCAATTCCCATGGCTTTTTCTGTTTTAGCTGGGAACTTCAAACTTCCTTTCCGAATCTGTTCTTGGATCCTGTCTCGAAAAACAATGCAGTTTTTAGTCGAGTGAGACCAAGAATTATGCCATTTACAGTATACTTTTCCTTTCAGTTCATCTGGAGATGGTAGTTTTACTCCTTTTGGTAACTTAAGGAAATTAGCCGCGAGCAAATAATCAAAGATGTCATCTGCTTTTGTTAAATCGAAAGAGTATTTTCTGTGAAAGTCTTTCTTTTTAAACTGTTGGTCTATAGTTGTATCCTTATGAATTAATGCTTCACAGATTACGGGTTCTTTGCCTACAATCTCTGCTGCATCTATTTCATAATTAGGATCTCTATAATATGTCTTATATGATGCATTATTTCGATCTTGTTCCTCTTCTAATAATGCTTCATATCGAGACACCTTATAGGTCAGTTCGACCAAATCTCTGAATTCAGTTGAATCAAACTTCTTTCGAAGACTGAATTCTAAACCATTTTGAGCCAATCTGACGAATTCTGGCTCTGGCAGGATGACTCTACATTTATTTCGAGCCCTTTTAAATCTGGCAATAAACTGAGTAGCCTTTTCTTCAGGCCTTTGACTCAATCTGGCCAAATCTGCCATAGATACTTCTGGCTCTGATTGGAAAAATTGGGCATGAAATGCCTCTTCCATTTGTTGCCAATTTTGAATGGAGCCAGGTGTGAGGTTGATGTACCATACAAATGCTCCCCCTGTTAGGGAATTTGGAAATAATCTCAGTTTCATATAGTCATGGTTAGTAAATTCACCGCATTAAGTAGCAAACCTAGCAATATGTTCTATCGTTGATTGATTTCCAGTCCCATAAAAAAGGGTAAAATCTGGTATCCTGAATCCCCTTGGGTATTCATGTACCCTATCCACCCATTCTGGGTATGGTTTTCTGTATATAGGAGTCTGGACCCCTCGAGCCATTGGTCCACATATCTCCCTAACAATATTAGCAATCTGGTCTCTAGGGACCATATTTTGTGCCTGCTGAACCACTACTGGAGGGGCAAACACAGGATTTGGTGGACAAACTTGTGCTTGTGGTCCTCTTGGTCCATAAGGTGGTAAATTTGGGGCTGGTTGTCCTTGCGGTGCAGGTTGCTGTTGAGGGTATGGGTAACCTCTTTGAGCATGACCTGCGAAAGGACCTGCAAAAGGTGCTGGAACAGGTGTTGTGTCTCTGCCATTTGTAGGAAAACCCTCCAACCCCCCGGGAGTAAATTCGAATAAGGGATTAGTGTACCCCCTTGCGCTAGGTATGGCTTCGAACATGGGATTTGTAACCATTCTTATGCCAGTTTCTTGTATTTGGCCAGATCCACCAACTTGTGTGGCTTCATTATTAAGTACTGAGGCATTTTGGCCTGCTATAGGCCTTGAAATGGGTTCATACCAAGACTGAGGTGATGGTCTTTCAAAGTTTTGGGTACTAGTTTGACCGTTAGAATGTCCATTAACTTGCATAGGCTGTTTTTCTCTAGCCAATCTTTGTTGGGGGACATTTACAACTTCCTCCGTGTGTCTTGTGTTTGTGGGTTGGTGGTTATTCATTCGATCCAAAAAGGATGTTGCCCACCCTTCCATTGTGTTCATTAATTGTTGTCCCATGGCATTTACTAAACCATCCCATAGATTTGTTGGTTGAGTAAATGGCACAGTGGATGGTCCAATTCCTTGGTTTCGTCCAGTAATATGAACATATGGTTCTTGTCCAGAAGTACTGGTCTGTTCGACCATAGGTTCTGACAATATAGGAGTTTCCACAGGATGTGTTACCACATTATCCTCTGGATTTGGTATTTCTACCTCTCCTTCCACGCCTTCTTCCAAGCGTTCATTTTCTCCTTGTCGTCTTCTTCTAGCCATTTTTAATTATGTCCCACTGGGCGTGCCAAAAATATATGTTGGCTTTTTGGCTTTTCGAAGGGTATTTTTGTGAATGTGAGCGTGCCAGCAAGGATCAATCAGTCCTTACAGAAATTGTGATTGCCAACCAATTATCAGACGATTGTGTTTTAGTTCTTTTCAGCCTCAATGAAGAGGACTTTTACTGGTGGCTTGACTTAGGAGAAGTTAATAGAAATAACAGTAATATGAAGAACAATTGAAGTATTTCATAAAAATGAACACTTACAATGGTTCGAACTCAGCCTCAGAGAGGTTTACAACAACAATCTACTCGAATCTACTTGAAGCTACTCCTATGAATCGAAGTGCAGTGCGGGTATTTAAAGTGCAGGTATTTAAAGAACAGGTATTTAAAGACTGGAAATGTAAAAGACTGGAAAAGAAAATATATGAAGTAAATGACTGATTTGTATGATCTAAGTCCGTCCTTTTTTCTGGGGGCTGCCCTGCTATTTATACTCGTCAGTGATGACCTTCGAACTGCACTTTGAACCGTCGAACTGCTCCTCCATGATCGCTGATTATGCTTCCTTACAAGTAGCTCCATTACGCCATTACTGGCAGTTGAGCTTCCCTCTTGTAATTTGAATTTGAATATGAGTAACCGTTGAAGATATGTCATCTTGCATCCCGTTATTGATCTAGTGTTACTCAGATCATGTGAGGACCAATATTTATTGCCACGTGTACGATCAGGATTAAAGGCTTGAATAACCTTCCTTTATTACCCTTACTCTACCACGTGTCGAACTGTAACTGGCTTTTACAAAATATGTAGCAAACAATCATACTATAAAGTGAAAAATGTAATTTATTTATCATTAAATCGTGAACTTAATTACAATATTGTTGGATTGTGTTTTCTTTGAGAAAGAGGTGATAATAATGGAATATATTTTCGATACCTCTTTCTCATTTTCTAATTTCATGGAATATATTTTCGATACCTCTTTCTCATTTTCTAATTTCATATCCATATATATCAATTTCATGTCATGTTGTTTATTTTATTAAAAGTAATTATAGTCATATAGCACATGTTACAATTATTAGATTAATTTAATATTTTTTTAAAAAAAATACTTTGAACACAAAGATTTAGAAGATGAATAATTTAAATCATTGAAGTAGGGTAAAAGGTTTAATTTTGTTAAATTTTTTCAACCCATTTGACAAATTATTTTTGAGCCCAAAAAAATTCACTTTAATTGCTCTAAAAAATATTAAAAAAAATACAAATGTACCAAACAAATTTATTTTGTTATTATTTTCAGTCAATTTTCAAAAGAATCCTAAAAAAATAATATGCTAATATTAACTTGATGAATTGTCAATAAAAAAATATCAAAAAATGTAGAATACCAATATATATCTTTTATTTCACAAATATGACACTTTAAAAGGCCATCTTTAGCAATTTTTTCCTATTAAAAATTAAAAATACACAATACTCCAATTGTAAAATTGGAGTTTTAAACTATGATTAGTAAGCGTAACGTCTCTCCAAAGATTCACAAAACCCAAACCTCTCTCTCTCTCTCTCTCTCTCTAGATGTTCTAGCACCTCATATGCTCCCAAATCTCACCTTCCTAGTCCCTCCCACCCACCTTCTCACACTCTCTCTCTTTCACTCTCTCTCTCTGTTTTCGCCGGAGGGACATCTCACTTCTCTCTCTACCATTCTCTTTCTCTATCTACACTCTGCTGTTCTTCTTCTAGTATATTCATCCATTTCTTTAAAATGTGGAATCTTCCACAGACCCATCATGGGGTTTTGAGCTACACTGTGATTTCTTGATCTTTTTGCAGGTTTTGGCTATGGAAAATACTGATTTGGCTTTTGGGTAAGTCTCTTTATTGGGAAAAAAAATGTGAGGTGAGTCCTCTATCTCTGGTTTATATGTGCTTGTGTGATAATGGTGGCTGATATTTTTGAAGCAGCTTCAACAAACCCACAAAATCTCAAAACTAGTTCACTAGATGAGACCCAACAAAACCGTAGAAGGCCTCCATTGTTGCCCTCAGAGAGAGACAATGGTGTTGTTAATCCCAAAAGACCCAAAGCAAGGCAAGTCCCTTCAAGGTATATGTCCCCTTCATCTTCCATTTCCACTGCATCATCAATTTCTTCACAATCTTGTACATCTAGGAGGTGCCTATCTCCTCTAGTTTCTAGAAATTCGATTCCGGTGTCGAATTCATCGTCTCCGGCGGCGGTGAAGCGGTCGGTATCTGCTGGCCGGGTGCGGCCGATACTTTCTCGATCGCTTGCCCCGGATCTCTATTCGAAACCGAGGAAGGCGGGCGAAATGTCGGCTGCTACGAAGCTTCTAGTCACTGCGACTAGGAGCTTATCGGTTTCGTTTCAAGGGGAAGCTTTTTCGCTTCCGATTAGTAAGACTAAGACCCCGAATTCAAGCAATGTGCGGAAGGGTACGCCGGAGAAGAGGAGGCCTAGTACTCCTTTGAGAGGGAAGGTTGATTGTGGTGGAGATCAGGTGGAGAATTCAAAGCCAATTGATCAGCATCGGTGGCCGGCTAGGACCCGGCAACCGAACCCATTGTGGAGGAGTTTAGATTGCAGTGAGGATAATAATAAGAAGTTGATTGGATCTGGGAATGTCATTAGGGCATTGAAGCAATCTATGGTTGATGAGGGTAGGAGGGCTTCATTTGATGGTAGATTAAGTCTTGATTTGAGCAATGCCGAGATTTTGAAGGCAATTCAACAGTGCCCAGATGGAAACAACTCGGTGAATGAGTCATCTGTGCTGTCTGATGTCACTGCATCCGATTCGGATAGTGTTTCTTCTGGTAGTACTTCAGGAGTGCAAGAAAATGGTGGGGTTGCGAGGGGACGAAGTGGGCCTCGTGGAATTGTTGTTGCAGCGAGGTTTTGGCAAGAGACAAACAGTCGGTTGAGGAGGTTGCGCGATCCGGGTTCAGCATTGTCAACTAGTCCTGCTAAAATGGCAGCCCCGCCAAAGTTTTCTCAATTAAAAAAGTTCCCCAATGATGACCCATTGTCATCTCCACGAACCATATCGTCTCCTGTTAGGGGGGGCATTACGCCTGCATTGCCAAGTAAGCTTATGACATCAATGGGATCATCGCCGTCCAGGGGAATGGTTAGCCCAGCTCGGGTCAGAAATTCAGTTTCTGGAACCATAAGTAGTAATTTTGGTGAGACACCTTCGGTTCTCAGTTTTGCTGTTGATGTTCGGAGGGGGAAGGGGGGGGAGAATAGGATTGTGGATGCGCACTTTTTAAAGCTTTTGTACAATCGGCACTTGCAATGGCGATTTTTAAATGCTAGGACAGAAGCTTCCTTGTTGGTACAGAAACATAGTGCAGAGGTAAGGTATTTTAAGTTATGTTCCATAATTCAAAGTATACTGAATTTGATTTATTATTCTTGATCTAATATATGTTGAAAATTCTCATTCATTATATTCCCTCAAAGTAATTGATGATCATGGTTTGCTTGTTTTATACATATTCATCTTGTCGTAAAAAAACATGTTCTCATTCATTATATTCCCTCAAAGTAATTGATAATCATGGTTTGCTTATTAAAAAAAGGTAATCAATGATCACAGTATAATATAACAGACTATTGCAGGATTAAAGTAGTTTTCTATTCAAAAGCTGGTCATCTTGTTTTCTTTCTGCATGCTTTACAAGCTTATTTGGACATATAATTCTAGGCACATAAGTGAAGAGAGGTCATATTGTAAAAGAAACCCGTGCAAAATGAAGGAAAATGTTTTAGTATTAAAGACCTATCGTAATGGAACAGTTAACAAATTGAAGGTGGGTGGGTAAATTTATTTACTGAGAATCAAATTCTTGCAAACAGAAATGAACTAAATGAGTTTTGAGTTTTGACAAATTTTAAAGCGCAAAGTAGACATATGAGAAATCATGAGTTACCCTGTAGTGTTCCTTCTAGGGTGATCACTGATCAATGAAATACTAAAACAGTCCTTGAAATGATGGACGCTAAATAACTGCTAGAATTAGAGCTAGCTTTACAGATGCCTTTAACCTAGTGTTCAACCAAGGATGCTGAATTATATTAGTAGGAAGAGTCTATGAACATGTTATGGAAATTGGTCTTAACTCTTTTGTTTGTGGAGGACTCCCTTTTTTTCTTAATTCTATGATTGTTCAGTACCACTGTGGGGCTTATAAACCATGGATCTTCATTAAGCATCTTCTTGCCTTAATTATGAGTGAATTGACTGTAGTCACTGGCTGCAATTGATGTATGACAAGTGCACAAAACATTTTCCTACAAGTAATAAGCCCAAAGTTGGTGTATTAGTAGGGCAGGGCTTTAGTTAGGGCTGGTCGTAGTTAGTTTTTGCAGCTGCATCAGAGGCACAACATAGGGATTTTAGGGTTTCAAAGGAAATAGTTGGGACAATGCTTTGTTAATTTCCTGCAGTAATCAAATCTGTTGTTACACAAAATATTCGCATACCAGGCATATGTAGTTGCATACCATGTACTAAGATAACTTTTACTTGTTACTCTACTTCTCAGAATAAATAAGTGTTATGTAGTGTTAGTGACTTTATTAGCTAAGTACTTTTCTTTGTACCAGAAAAATCTGTGGAATGCATGGATAACAATCTCAGATCTACGTGATTCAGTCACCAAAAAAAGACACCGCTTACAATTGCTGAGGCAGAAGTTGAAGCTAGCCTCCATTCTCAAGGGACAAGTAAGAAATGTTTGAGGCTTCATTCTTATTCTTAATTCTGAATCCTGCTGGAACTTTTAGGTTGAAAATATATATTTGGTGTGGCATTATATTTGGTCTCCTTTGTGCACGCATATTATGTTTTTTGGTATCACTTTTCTGGATGGATGACTTTCAATATGAAAAACACTTGAAGATTCAAATTAGTAATAAATTTTTTCACATTTATCTAAATTAGAAGAGGAAGTTGAATGCATATCTAACTTCATTTACTAAAGAAAGATTGGAATTACAGAAAGAGTGCTTCATTGGTTTACGTTTTAAATTTGGAATTAACATATATTTTAGAATACACTTCCGGGTACAAAATATTAGTTACATAAAACATCATTCACAAGACCCACATTATATAAGTTCTCTCATAACTAGGCGTATAATAATAAACTGTAAATCGAAGTAGGCAGGCTTGGGATATTGTTAGTCTGGAAAGCTATAAATTTTTTATATAGGCTTCTTAGAGTAATGTTATGGAATATCTTTTTTTTGGAAAATAGGACCATATTTTTGTTCAATTTCATTTTACATGCCAAATTTTTTGTTACTTTAAAAGCACTGGGATGCTTTAACTATCTTCGTAGGGGAAGTTCACAAATGTGAGTTCCAAAACAGACATTTAAGAAATACAGCCGACTCTCTCAAACCGGTAGGTTGGTTGAATCTTTAGATGGTTTCAAGCCAATGAGTTACGCGGGTGAGCAATAAAGCATCAATTTCACAATACAGTGTCCAAAAAAATATCACACAATTCAATAAAGTAGGGGAGCTCGATGGGTAAGAAAAAAATTAGGCATATAGCTCTTGATAGAGCAAAATGGCGAAAAAAGATTCGTATGGTAAACCCAACTTAATTGTGACATAACTTAGTTTGGTTTGGTAAGGATTTTATCAGATAAAAGGGGAAGATGATATTAGGAATTTTAAAACAAGATTTCTAATTTTTTATGGAATCCCTACAATATACCTTAATTGTGTATATGCATAACTCTATAACAGGGAAAGAGTGCAAAGAGGGTAATAATCAGTCAACAAGCAGAGAGTATACTGATCAAATTTACTTGATTTCCGCACAAAAACTCATATTCAATCGTACTTATTTATTCAAGTGATCTGGTCTTGTGGACCAGACTTAATTATTAAAAAGTCCTACTCCAACTTTCAATGATAAATTTATTACTGCAAAAATATTTATAAAAAAAATAAAATACAATTAAACTACTTAAACTCCAACATCATATTTCAATAAAAACTAACACAAACAAACTAAAAAATAATCAATACTCAGAAACAAAAGTCAAAATGTTGCAACCATTTATTGTGTTGATGAATATTTTAGTATCATTACTAGTACCACATGATCATTCCACAAATACAAAAACATCTAAAAAGTGTCAATAGTGTCTCATTATCAAAACAAGGGTCAAATAGGTAAAAAAAATTTACTCAGGACTTGTTAGTAAATAAATTCTGTCAATAGGACCGGCTGGTAATTATCTCCCTTATTAATTTTAATTATTATTTTTTTAATAAAAATGAAGAAGAAGAATATCTATGACCATATCTGAATTACTTATTGTAGATTACCAGTTTGGAAGATTGGGCTTCTTTAGATAAAGACCACTCTCTTTCTTTGCTCGGAGCAATTGAAGCTTTGAAGGCTAGTACTCTTCGTCTTCCAGTTGTTGGAGGAGCAATTGTATGTGTGATTGTTTATTTTAATTTTTTTCTTCAATTTATTATCGTTCACCTCTCGAGCTCAACAGACTCCCCATAGATCTTGAGGAAATCCACGTTATCCTTTATTTCAACAGGCAGATGTCCAAAGTGTAAAGGATGCTATTGGTTCAGCAGTTGATGTTATGCAGACAATGGCATCCTCAATATGCTTGCTTTTGTCCAAGGTAATCTCATTTGCTCATTTCTAGGGCCATGTTTCTCCTTCAATCCGATTAATATTGTGAAATCGAATACTGTGCGGCCCTGCCTTGTTTTGGATTATTACATGTTTGATAGAAGTTTCTGAGATATATGTGAGGTGGAAAGTTACCGAGATAATATTTTGAGATGACAATCATAATCTTAGTCCTTGGGGTATAACAACAGCCAGATTTAGTTGAAATTGTAGTATTGCATTTCTTTGGAATCACTGTGAGTTTTTAACTTCTGTCAAGATATGATCAACTAACTGAACTGATTGCTAAACCAAAATGATTTTATCTCATTATTCGCTTGAAAAGAAAAAATAATTAAAAGCTATCATGCATGCAAACTTGCAATCTGAATATGAAGAAAACAAAATTGATTACACTCCCCTTCCACACACCAAAATAAATAAATAAATAAAGAAAAACGAAAAGAAAGAGAGAAAAAAACCCTTATTGAGGCATGTCATTTATACTAAAAAAACGTTTGGTAACAAATCCACGCAACAAATTGCCGAATGATGCAAAAAAGAACATAAGCTTTTGTTTTGTTAACTCATGCTGTTGAATCTAACTATCCTCTACATTTTGGTCCAAGAGACAGCCATGGGAGTCATCATTAATAATGTGGTTTTGAAACATTGGCCTCTTGCGTATCTAAGGCCAACCAAAAGGGTGTACTAACTTCAGTTTTAAGAACATTCCATGTCTAGACTTCATATAGAAAATGCAGTTGATGTTGTCAATTGACTCCTAAATGAACCAGCCTCCATACCACCAGCATTCCCAAGTGACCATCCATCAAGTTAAATCTATGATCTGGAGTAGAAAGTCAACTAACTAGGAAGTCTACCTACCTAGGAGACAACAATTATTTATTTAATTTGAACTCTAAAGAAACGTTGCTAGTCTAAATATGGTGACGACTAAATATATATACACATATATGAATATATAGATGCATCCATGTATATAAAACATGAAAATACACACACAAACACACCTTGGGGAATGGCTATGTATGGACCCATTGACTCTTCCTTAAAATGGAAGCTGATCGATGACCTAGGTTAACATGTTTTTGCTTTTAAGGTGAGGATGAAATCGCACGGCATGTGGGGAAACATTGAATCATGTATGTATACTATCTGCTGAGGTTTCCATGAGTCACTATATGTGCTGGTCCTGGTTTTTTGGACCTACGTTATATGGACTTCATGTGCGCTGTAGCCATGGAAAGTTTCCTTCTATCTTTGTAGTCATAGAACATAGGAAAATGGTGAGATAATCACTGTTGCTAACTTTGCTATATCAGTAACTTGGTGTAAAAATGAAGCTCATACGTAAAATGGCTTAGGCATGGCCATTTATTTATTTATTTTAGCCAATATATTGTTATGCCTTATGCCATTCATCATTTTCAGGCAGAGGACGTGCAGTCTTTGGTCTCTGAACTCGCAAAAGTGATTGCAAACGAGCAGGTTTTACTTGAACAATGCAAAGATTTCTTGTCCATGTTAGCAGCCATGCAGGTACACGTGTCCATCTGTTACGTTCTTCATAAAAAAATTTCGCTTCACCCACTAATGAGAAATTTCTCATTTTACTTTTTCATCGACAGGTTAAGCACTGTAGTTTGAGAACGCATATATTACAACTTAATCGTGTACCAACAGACTGACAACAGCACACGCGTGTATGTAGAACTGATCTTATTTGACCATCTACTCTTAAAAGCTGACTTTATACCAAAAACCATTTTCAATCTAGTGGAGTTGATCGCAGGAGGTAGGTAATAAGCGTGTAGACCGAATGACTAGTTTTTTGGCTTCTCATTTTGAAGTTTCGAAACTTGTTGAGGTCTTCTCTGTCGTGTATTGTTTCATGTATCTTTGTATCGAAAAAATTATAGGAAAATGGTCTTTTCATCCTGCTAATGAGCTGTATATGTGTCCTTCCCTGTATTCTCGGGAAAGGAAACTCATGTATATGTATATATATACAGAAATGCGCGAGACCCCCAGTAAAAGCCACCCCCCAGTGCCACGTGGCACTGCGGGATTGGAAGGAAAGAAAAAAAAAAAAAAAAAAAAAACTGGCCAATGGGGGAAGCCCACGTCACTGGGGGGTCGACCCCCAGTGGGGGTGTGTAGCAAGGTTGATATATATAATACTCGGATCACTGTTATTTAGCTAATTTTCGATCAATTCTTTGCTTGTCATCTGAACATGCTTCTGCTATGTTTGTTATCTGAGTGTTTGATTCCGAATCCCCATGTTGGAATCTGAGTTTTACATGCTTGTGTTTGGTGCAAGACTGAATGTAACAATTATTTGGGGGATTCTATTTGAACCCAAAATATATGGAATCTGAGTTTTGCATGCTTGTGTTTGGTGCAAGACTGAATCTGAATGTAGCAACTATTTGGGGGATTCTATTTGAACCCAAAATATATTTTAGTATGTCCAACTTAAATTCATAAATTTTAATTTTTATTATATCTTAATATGAATTTAATAATAAGGACAACACATTAAACTTTAAAATATTTTTTTTTCCCTTCATGTACACCCTAATCAGTTATTCCTATTTAAATTTTTGTATCTTCTTTTCTAAGAGAACAAATTTTTTCTTTTTCATCCTCTCTCCAAAACTCCAATCTACTTACCAAGGCTCACAATCATCATCAACGTTATTGTTTTTTTATTATTTTGAAACCTTAAACTCTAAAAGAAAGTTTGAACAAAATCAAATAATGAATGAGAATAATAATTAAAATAGTTTTTTGAAGCAATCTATCAAAAAAAAGGTAAGTATTCATATAAAGGGGTTTTGCAATTTTTGTAGAACACAATTAATTATTTTTTATATCTTTTTTTTGGACAAAAATTAAAGGGTCAAGTAATTAGATTAACAATAATATATTATTGGAGTTATTCTTATTTTGTCATTTAAATAGTACGTTATTTGAGAACTACTCTTTCTTGTTAGTGCCTGATAATTATGTGCTTATAAATTTGGTTTGTGTTTATAAATTTGGTTTTTACTTTTCCACGAGCATTCTTGTGGATAATTTATAATGTATTTTTTTTTTTTTTTGTATTGAAAAGTTTTATAATGCTTATGTAAAAGTTTGGTGTTTTTGTATTTATAATACTTATGTGCTTATCAGGTTGGTTTTTTTTCTATATTTGAGAATTATTTTCTGTATTGAAAAGTTTTTTGAAATAATTTAGTTTTTTTGAATTTGTTTATTATTTATTATTTGGGTTTACCTTGAGGATAATTTGGAAAAAATAATAGGGTGCAATGAGAGTAAAATAAAATTTTAAATAATTAAATAGGGCGTACTTAGAAATTGAGAGTATTTAATAATTTTTTTGGGTATAAATAGAATCCCCCAACTATTCGGGTTGAGTTCATGTGTACCTATGGGTTATAATTCGTTGGGCTTTTATTGGCGCAAGCCTGTACCCTGAGTGGTTTAACTTGACTCGATGAGTCTTGGCTTGGTGTCACGGGTTGTCTTGCAAGGCAAATTCCGTGACATTTTTCACGTGGTGGTGTGGCCGTTTGAGCGCTCAAGTGTGGCCATTAGAAGTGCCTTAACGTGGCCCGACATTGTCCCCAAGCAGCCCAAGGCAGTAACGAGTAGTAGTAAGGCCATAGCTCATGCCAGCAACCAGCACAAGCGGCCACCAACAACAGCCAGCAACACCAGCAAGGTTGCAGCCCACTGCCAATAGCAGCAAGGCCGTAGCCCATGCCAACAACCAGTAGCAACAGCCAGCAGCAGCATCCCAACTGCCAGCAACCAGCATACTAGTAGTAACAGGCAGCAGTAACCAGCAACAACAGCCAACAGTGTAGATTTTTGACGCATTGTTTGAGCATCCAAATGAAGGAGTTTCGAGTTGAAATTTTTACTGGAAAGAGGTCTTGGGGGAAAGGTTTTCCCGACCAAGTTTCATGATTTTTCTTAATTTGTGAAATTTATGAAAAATCATTCTAACTTCTCAGACATATTGATGTTTTCTCCTGCCAAAGGGCTAAATGCTTAACAATCGCGCCTTGATCGTAATCCTTGAAGTTTATTCTGTCGGAGAAGTAATTGTGCCGTTTGAGACTTTTGGCCTAGGCAGTTTTTCCTGTTCTTGAGGGTCCTTCGAGGTAGAGGGAGATTGGGCGGATGGGCTGCTGTTTCGAATCCTGCTATCAGAGGAGGAGGAGAGTTCTTCATCAATATATAAATCGTGTGTATTATTCTTGTGTATCCCTAATCTAATGTTGTCGTCTTCATTGTAAACAGAGAAACAACAATTTTGACATAGTTCGTATTTTACAAAATTCCGACTTACAAACAAAATATTATTTTCTGCCAATTTTTTTACTTCTTCATTTAAAAAAAGAAATAAATTAAAGGGGTTAGTATATGGGGACCGCTCTTGTTTGTAATGATTCCTCAAAAATGTTTTTAATTGGCAGTATTTTGTGACGTAATCGGTAGGACATCTTTCTTTGTAGAGTGTAAAGAATTGTTCCTCTGTTTCTGCTTCTGCAAGTATTCCCCACTAGAGTTCATCTCTGTTCTTTGAAGGACTTTTTCCCTTGGATGAAAATTCTCCCCATTCTACGAAGTCGCTATTTTTCTGTATATACTGTCGACTTACTGTTGGAGAATGGAGTTTTTCTATATTTGGATGATATATTTTGTCGTTGGTTCTAGTGAGATTGAAAAATCTCGAGTTGGAGGTTTGGATCTTCTTTGTGCATTGAACCATTGCATGAAAGTGAGGGTTTCCATCTTCGTGGAGCTCCCTTGTGACAAGTATGTAGTATGACTGACAGGCTAGTTAGAGTAGGGATTAGAGGAGTTCTAAGAGTTATTTTTTTGCGTATGGGCATTGTGGGTATGTAAAGAAAACATTCTTGGTATAGAAATGGAAAGAGGCTTGGCGAGGGATTTTGTAGAGATAAACAGTGAACTCACACCAGCCATACAAGGCCTTCTTATTAGTTATAAAATTCAATGTGAATGGTGTGAGTGGTTGGACTGGGGTGGGGGCACTGTATTAATATTACCAGCGCCTCCCCTCTCGCACGCTGATCTGGGCCGTCCATTATTGTACTTGTGGACACATGTATGGATGGAGCTGCCAGAGAGACTTCCATGTATTTGTTGAATTCCAACTAGATCTGACTATTAGAGGAGGAATTCCTTGTATTATATTAACAAATGGGGACAGTAGTTGGTTAAAATGTCCCCAAAAATGAGAGAATGGTTTGATATTAATGTAACCACTATCATGATTAATGATTTTTTTTTTAAAATTTTATTTATGAAACCACTCAAACTTTTATTTACTTATTACTTTCCTTTATCATCAACTATTACATCTTGAGTCACATCACTATTTTTTACATTAATTATTGCATTTCGTAAAACATCAGAAAATTCTGCGGGTTCTATAATAACTGATCCTCTCCGATCAATTTCTTCTTTTCTAATACCTACATCTGAAATCTCCTAACAAACTCAGACAACCAGGATCAACATTACTAGCACCATCACCACCTCTGCGTACATCAATCTCAGACAAACTCAGACGACCTCTACGTTCATGAATAACTGAACCACTTTTCCCAAAACCTTCTAACAACAAATCTCTTCGCGTTCTCTAGTAAACCCACAGACATAATCCGTGTCAGAATCGGAATAACTTTGGTTGGAGCACAGCGCCAAACATCAACATTATCATTAGTATATTTTTTAGATAAAACAACAATAGATAGGGCCCTCATCTACGCATCTTTTGGCATGCCACTCATAGAATACTTCAAATACCCCTTCATTTTACAATATGTAATACCCATTTTAATGTTTGAATTTTCAAGTCGATAATTCACCATCCATGGCACCTGTTTGTCGTTAATTGAACAATAATCATTCCCATAATAGACTAATTCGCACTGGCAATCCACAGGGAAAATAAAGTACGCCTGCAAACTGTCATTACCATCTAATCTCCTATCATACACATATACTCTAACCAACCCACTAGCATTGGAAGCACGAAGGAGTAAATATTTTATCAACCTTAATACTCTTTTGTTTGTATCTCAACCTCAACTGAGAAAATAAATTAGGCAAAGGAAGTTCAATACAACTGAAATTACTTGCTAAAACGCCTTCAACAACACCAGTTCTTATATCGTCCACCTCCATTCACCTGAACATTAGAAATAAAAATACATATATTACAATTCTAAATAGTTTTAAAGTACATTTGATTCCTTAACGTAATTTTGCATTCTTTTCCACTAACAGTAGCAGCCACTATATATATGACACCCTTCTAAATACTTCCAACATTTCCCAACAATGTATCTTTGTAATCCGTCCAAACATCAATTGGGAAGAACCGGTCCACAACTTCTATTCTGTGATGAACGTACTATTTGTCCCTGCCACCAAGGAGCTTGAATCTCATTTTCTTTAGCATCCGAAACCGGTCGGACTAGTCAGGATCAACAATCCAGGTCTCAGAATTACCCTCACCAACTCCAATAAATATCTTGTCAGGTGTGGGGATAGAATCTGATGGACTATTATCACTTATGACGAAAAACAATACGTGGTGAACTACAGTTTCGCCTTTAGCATCTTGTCCCAATTGAACATTCTCAATTAATTTTATACCCTTAACCATGATCTTGTCTGATTGACGATCATATCTCTTATTACCCAACTCAATACCATTTAGCAATCTCGTCATACCTTTATTATCAAATTTAACGTCCCTTAATTGTTCATCATACAATTGCAACTTTCTTACTCCCATCTTAGTCTTCTTAATATATTGGAGAATATTCTGAACGTACCGTCTGCGAACGTATACTGCTTTAAAATGTGCACAACCACAGTAACTACGCTTATATCCACTGGCCCGGTGTTCTTGACCTCTGGTACGCAAGGGGAGTCTGATACTAACTGCTTAATACTCATTCCATTTTTTTATAAAACACTCTAAATCTTTTATCCTACAAATTCTGCAAATTCTCTTACCTCTGCTAACTCTTCTGTTCAGACCTTTTAACTTTGATATTTTTTCCCTATGCTCCTCATACATCGGAACAAACTTCGCAGGAACTAACTACTGGGTCTCTTTCCAAACTCCTATTTTCCATGTAAAAAAATGATCTACACACATTTAAGTGAACTGCCCGTAATTCTTGGGGAACTCTTCTAAGGAGTACAACATTGTATACCAATACAATCAACGAAAAAAAAAAGATAGAAAATGAGGGACGAAACTATATAAGGGGGCAAGGTATGCTACCTATCTACCTTCCTGTCCAAACTGGGCTTCAAGTGAGCAACTTTGGGGTAACTTAAGGGCGGGCTTTAGGCATCCATATGGGTGTCTAGAGTCTTCATGTGGGTTTGGACGCCCCGTAGACGGGTGCAATAATGTAAGCACTGCACGTGCCTTCCAAGGGAGAGGTTTGATACGTTGTCTCCCTTATGCCATGCGTTATGGCATCTTGGGGACTCGTTTTAGACCGAATGGGCTATCGAGGCACCACCAAAGGCCTCGTGTGCCAACTCAAGTGCTTAGTTTGGGTTCAACCATGCACGAGGGGATCTTGTGGCTTAAGTTAAGCGGTTGGAAGGCAACACCGCATATGTGGGCTATCAAATGAAAGTATCAAGCTATGCATTGACTAAATCCATTGAGGGATGACATTATGCTACAAACGAGCTATGGATTGAGATGTTGCCTTACTTATGCTACACGTTGGTGCAATGCTGGCCTTAGATGGAATCTAACACACGTGTTGGCACGAGGACTACGCTGTAGGCAAGAGATTGACCCTCGGTGGCTTATGGGTGTGGCATGACCGTTTGACCATCCGATATGCATCTATTAAGGCATGCTTGACCCTGTGACACTTTGAGATTCTATCAAAGACCTAACATGCTATGTTGGTTTGTCGGCTAAGTCGAGGGCTTTCGCTAGCACATTGTTGTGTGGCTAGGCACCTTGATGACATGAACCTAAGTTGGACGAGCACCTTGCTTGAGGTAAGCTTGGAGCTATGAAGCGACTTATGTCGTGTTTGGTGCATTTGAGGCGTTAGGCCTACTTGTGGCATCCCGGTGAAGACGAAGCTTCCTTGTGAAATTGTTTTGCTAGACAAAGCATTGGGCCCTAATGTTCAAACGAGTGAAAACATTACCACTCGATTTGTCAACGAGCTATGACGAGCTTAAACTTGGTGGAGTTTGAGCACTACATGAGCAAAAAATTAATTCACTGCGCCTCTTAAGGAGTCGGCCTGTGACACTTGGGCCTGGCCCTACAGTTTGAAACCTTGTGCACCTCTTGGCCCCAAATGTGAGCATATTATAAATTAAAATATATATATTGAAATTTTATACAAAATGATGTGATTATATTGTAAATTTATCACATCAAAATAAATAATCATTGGGATGTGTGTTAATTGTAAAAATATTACTGTCACTTTATTCTTTTAATAATTTATTTATTTATTTTTATTTTGATTTATTTGAATGGGGAGAGGGGGTGTGGAAAGTGGATGGTGCAAGATTATGGTGGGGGAAAAGCGAGGGTTAGGGTAGGGACCACAGAGCATATGCATACGCAGCGACGCATAGCAGTTACAAAAAAGCATCTGAATGGACCCCCATTTGGCTACTTATTATTATTATTATTATTATTAAGTTTTAAAAAAAATCTTTTATGTGGTGTATAATATATAATAAATATTTTTTTTATTTATTTAAATTAATATATTGCGTGTCAATCGCTACCGCTAGTAATAATAATAATAAATACATATAATAGTGTGTGTGAGATGGAGAAAAAGAGAGGCCAGAATAAGAAGGTTGATGCTGATATGCCGCATGCACCACCACCAGGGCCCACCTCTTTCAACCAATTCGATGAATGAGATTTCCTATTTGCAATCTCTTCTCCCCTGCTGCATACTACAAATTGGGTTTTCTGTTTCCAGCTAATTACTGCTCATTCAGCACCAGTTAACTTTGTAATTAAATTGCAAAAAACTAATAAACTTAGGTTAAAAAGTCAAAAAATTACTAAAAAAATTAAAAAGTCTATACTATTCGAGGTTAGTTTGTAGGGAATGCCACTTATTTTGTCCTTTGAATTCAACTACTCAAAAGTCAAAAAGTCAAAAAGGATAAAATGATCATTTTGATTTTACTATAATATTTTATTACACATCTTTTCATAAAAAGTTAAAAAATTATTCCAAACATACATTTTTTTTATCTTCCTTTTTAACCAAAAAAATCAAGAAATACACTTATATATCACATTCCAAACAATTACTTAGAGTTGCAATTTAATTTTTGTTTGGGTATTTTTATTTTTATTATTTTTACAATCAATAAGAAAAAAATAAGCGATGAAGAAGTTGCATAACATGACAGTGAGAGATTAAATTCAGACATTACTCGTTGTAAGGAGTCACCTATTACACTAAGCCAAAGTTTTTTTTTCATCACAAGGTTGCAAATCTCTCTCTCTCTCTCTCTCTCTCTCTCTCTATTTTATCAGTTAGAAAGATAAGATAAAAAGGCATTCTTATTCTTTCATCACAAGGTTGCAAATCTCTCTCTCTCTCTCTCTCTCTATTTTATCAGTTAGAAAGATAAGATAAAAAGGCATCTGTCTCCAAAGGGCTATGTATGGGTACACAATGGAAGAGTAGGTTGGCTATGTTTAGCTAAATAAGGTTAAAAAGATGGTGGTTGAGACATCATGATTCAATTCATATATGGCCTTTACCTATTTTCCAAACCAAAGTATGGCTTTTGGTAAAAAAAATTTTAAAAAAAGAAGGTCAAGAGCACAAAATTCTCACATAAAATAACAAAAAAAATACATATTGATATATGACAAATAAATAAATAAATATAGAATTAGAGAAGGAAACAAGTGCATGACATTTTAATCAACGAGGCCCTTGAGCTGAGCAAAGGGCACACTTTTTCTCCACTTTAATTTGTATTTTTTTTCAACCACTTGATGATGATGTTAGGGGAAGTATCCATGAACTTGTAAACTCTCATCTTAATTAGAGCATGTTCTAGTTTTAACCCCAAAAGAAAAAGAAAAAAAAAAAAAAGAGACCGAACATACATATTTGTTGGCTTATTTTTCCTACGAAGGAAAATATCATAAATGCGAGCGTGCCAGTAAGGATAGAAAAATCCTTACAGATTAAATTCAAGCCAATTATCAAGAGATTGTGTTGACGGTTCTTTTGCCTCAACGAAGAGGACTTCAAAATTGTCAAGTGTAGAGAAAAGAAAAAGTAAAAGAAGAAATAGGAACGGAGAAAGACGATTGAGTGAACAATCAAAGTAATAATTACTTACACTACAACATTTTCTTAGTTTAGTGACATTTGAAAGTGTCACAAAACTATTCTTCTAATGACATTTTTTGGTCTTGTGACATTTTGAACAAGTGCCACTTCTATCGATGCCACGGTAGATACGAGTGCCACGGTAGATACTTGCAAGTGCCATTGCACCATCATGGCTGAAAACTTTCAATGACATTTTAATGTCATGGTAGATATTATTTGTGGCACTATCAAGCGCCATTAAAAAAAGAGTTAGTGACACTTGTAAGTGTCATTACACCATCAAGACTAAAACCTTTTAGTGACACTTTAATGTCATGGTAGGCACTATTCGTGACGCTATCAAGTGCCATTCATGACAATAATTCGTTGTAGAACAATTTGATCCGCTCTTGTGGAGACTCGAACCGCCAACTTTTCGCACCATAAACCTTATACACTACACTCTTTCCACTACACCTCTATAGCATCACATGATTATATATGCAACATATATTATTTATATAGTACATACATCCATATTAATATAAAAGTATATGTATAAACATAATTATTTTATTGAACATAATTTATGTAAAATAAACTATTTACTACCAAAATTAAAAAAAAAAGACCACTTTTAGCGAATTTTTAGTCGCCAATTCTATACTTTTGGCTACTAATTATTTTTTAGTTGCTAAAAAACTTAACTTTTGTCGACCAAAATCGGATTTGGTCACCGAAGATGCCCTTTCAGCTATCAAAATTTTGGTCACCAAAAAATTTTATTCTCGCCTTAGGATTTTAGTTCTCCCGCGCTAAAAATGACCACTTTTGGCGATTAAACTTATTTTTTAGTCGCCAATTGTAGACTTTTGGCTACTGAAATTTTTTTTGGCACCAAAAAGCTTTACTTTTGGCTACTAAAATTTTTTTAGTTGGTAAAACCCATATAATCAGCGACCAAACTTATTTTTAGTCGTCAATTGTAGACTTTTGGCTACTAAATTTTTTTAGTCGCCAAAAAGCTTTACTTTGGGCTACTAAAAATTTTTTAGTCACTAAAACCCATATAATCAGCAACCAAACTTAGTTTTAGTCGCCAATTGTAGACTTTTGGCTACTAAAATTGTTTAGTCGCCAAAAAGCTTTACTTTTGGCAACTAATTTAGTCGCCGAATATGCTTTTTCCTGTAGTGTATATTGAGTTTAATTCATTTATTTTTAATCATTTACTGCATTTTAAAAATTTAGAAAATATATTGGCATTTTTTGTTTTTTCAAAAATGTCATTATAAGCTTGGAAAATTTTTGGCTTAGTGGCATTTCTCAAAATGCTATAAAATATTTGTTTATGACACTTTTCACCTAAGTGCCATAAAAAGTAATTTGCACCTGCCTAGTGTCCTGACATTTTTTAAAAAATGCCATTGCAAATATTCATAAAAAGTTTTTGTAATGACATTTTTGTTGTAGTGAAGTGACACTTTTTTAAATTGAAATGCCACTAGAGCCTTGTATGTTTGTGGCTCTATGACATTTTTCTAAAAAATGTCACCAAATTTTCTTTTTGTGACATTTTTAAGAACATGCAACTAGTATGGTGTCACTAAAATATGTTTTTGTTGTAGTGTTGTGACACTTGTTCATTGAAATGACACTAGAGCCATTTATGTTTGTCGTTTTGTGGCATTTTTAAAAAACGTGCCACTAAATATCATTTTTGTGGCATTTTCTAAAAATATGCCACTAGTGTAATGCCACTAAAGTATGTTTTTGTTATAGTTTTGTGACACTTGTTCATTGAAATGTCACTAGAGCCTTTTATGCTTGTCGTTTTGTGGCATTTTTCAAAAACGTGCTACTAAATATCATTTTTTGTGGCATTTTCTAAAAATATGCCACTAGTGTAGTGCCACTAAAGTATGTTTTTGTTGTAGTGTTACCTCTACTCCTATGCTTCGAAAAGGAAGTGCATAAAATGCTTCGAAATGGAAATGCTGAAAATAAATACTTTGAAATATAAATTCATGTTAAACTACTCCTAAGATAAGAAAAATGACAAGAAATATTGAAATCAAGTGTCTTTGATTTGAGTTCTGGATCCTTTTACAATGTAGCCATTAGTGACTATTTATAGAGGAAAAAATACAGCAATAACTACTTAGTAACTACCCATTTCTTCCATCTTTATTCTTGTCATGTCATGTGTCCTTCCACTCATCCACTTTATCCATCATATTCTCCATCATCTCTATAACTTCTTTTAACTTCCAAATGAATAAGAGGATGCCACGTGTCCTGCAAAAAATTACAGATTTATGGTGCCAACAATATTATGTGCATAATATTTAGGTTTCATTTGGCAACATAAGTTTGTAGTCAAAAAGTCATTTTAAGTTGTCACATCATTTTCTTTACTTTCTTTATATATTTTTGAAAAAAATAAAAAAATCAACTAAAACAAATAATTCCAAACGAGATCTGTTTATATATATATATATATATATATATATCAATACCATTCATTTTGCTTGGTTCTATTTTTTCAAAAATACTTTACAGAAAATTTTACTTTCTTGTTTTTCGTGTTTTTTTTTTTTTTGCTTTTACTAATTTTTTTTAATATTTTAAGCAATTTTTTTTTATGTCTAAAAAGTAAAAAATTTATGAAAAAAACCTTTTAAAAATTCACTAAATATCAAAATTACAAAAAAAAATATGAAAATTTCGTACATTTTTTTGTATTTTTATGTATTTATTAATTTTTTAAAATATTTTTTTTATAAATTTTTTACTTTTTAGATACATCTTAGTAAAATGCATCTAAAAAAGTAAAAAAAAAATGTTTAAAATTTTAAAAATATTCACTAAAAAAAATACCAAAATCAAAAAACTCAATTTTTAAAAAATTTAATCCAAAAAACTTAAATAAAACACACTGATTCATTTTATTTTTATTATTTCAAAACAAGTACTATAAAATTCATAGAGAGGGTAGGAGAGCCATATATACTTGAAGTCCTTATCAAAACTGATCAAATCCGCATTTATCTATCAACATTTATCTCACAAAATATCATAGAAATTTGATGATTTGAAATAACTAAATTAATTTGTGGTTAGAAAAGAAAAGGGAATATATTAGCATCTTTGATGACTACCACCCTATTCCAAATGTGGGGTGTTAGTTTAGAGAATCAAAACCATGAGCTAGACTAAGACATAAAAATTTGGCAAATACAATTTAATATGTCAAAAATTTCATGGACAACAAAAATGACTCTGATTCTCTCAACTCAAGCAACTTTTTGGAACATGACAATATGGTGTAACTGTATTATTTTGATACATGATCATATTGTTTCAAATATAAGAAACAATTTATTTTCGAGCAAAAGAAGATTTTGAAGATTGATTTTAAGTAAGATGAATAGACTAATATCAAGAGTTTCATATTTTTTTTCACTCTACCAATTGTGTAATATTTTTTTACTAACTTATTAATATCATATAGTATAAAAAAGAAAAAATTCAAGCACACATGCACTCCAATGTGGTACTTGTTTTGAATAAACAAATGTCAAGTTTGGCATCTATTAAATAATACAAAAAGTTAAAAAGTCACTATTCTATTTAACTCACATCATTTTATTTAAATCACATCACTTTTCTAACACATCACATCAAACTCAACCCAAACCCAATCCATATAAGCCAATAAGTCAAAAAGTACACTTTTTTAGAACATCCAAAACCAACCCAAAGATTCAAACCCCTTAAGCCCCGTTTGTTCTGGGGTGTAATAGATGGGAAGAGATTAGAATAGAGGTGGGGTTATTTAGTGTTGTGTTTGTTTGTAGAGTTGGGGAAGAGATTAGGACGGAGGAGGGGATTAAGATGGAGGTTGGAAGGGGGATTGGGATGGAGGAGGTGGAGGTGGTATTAGAAAAATAGTGAGGGGATTAGAATTTTTTATTTATTTATATTTTTTACATATTGGGAATTTTTTTTTAAAACATAAATGTTTAATTTTTTATATTTTTTTATTTGTTTTATTATTTTATATAAAAATAATTTAACAATTCCTACACTAACAAATATCATCAAAACAAATACAATATTATGTAATCCCCTCACTATCAATCCCCTCACTAACTAATAAGTCCCTCATTATAAATCTCCACTATTCTACTTCTAAAAATAAACAGGCTCTTAGACTAGACTAGAGATTGGTGAAAATTGAAGCATCATTATAGCAGTGTTTTTACATTTGAACAACTATGGCACGTAGGTCATACAATCAATGTGTTTAACGAAGAAAAAGAAAAAAGAAGTCAATGTTCACTAAGGTCATGTTTATTTAGATGGACATGAGCTTGGAATTGGATTAATAGTTTAATAAAATTATTAATCCGATGTTTGGTTAAACAATTGAAGTACGGACTAATTATTTTAAACTTGATTATTAATTAAGGTAGGATAAATAATTCAACGGATTCGTAATCGTAGACTATTAGTCATGAAAATGCTAATCCAGTCCGCCCAACCAACATGACCTAAAATTATAAGTTGTGCATCGTCACCCATCATTTCAATGTGTTTAACGTATTACATATCAAAGTGAATGTTCACCTTTAACCCAAAAAAACGAAGAAAAAGAAAAAAGAAGTCAATGTTCACTAAAATTATGAGTTTGGCATTGTCAACAATCATTTCTATGGGTAGGTATTGGCAACTTTGATTTGTATTCTCATTTCTTTTCTATTTAGTGCTCTATACACAAACCCAATCCAATTTGTTTTGAAATTAGATATAAAAAAATTAAATTGATTCAATAATTATAGTATGAGGGTTTAAATATATTTATCTTTCTAACAAATAAATAATAAGTATAATTTTAAAACTAAATCATTTATTTTTTTAAAGACAAATATAATTATACAATCAATTTAATTTTTTATAAATATTTTAGACGCACGGACAATGAAATGAACTAACAAAATGAATAATTCAGATTATGCATCTTTTCATTTTATTTTTTATTTTATGAGGAAAGCATGATGAAAGTATATGTTTAATATCATCGAATCAATATAATTATTTTCGTGAATAATCTACTCACATAGACCAGTGAAATGAAAGTACATCCTCACAAATTCACAATAGGGATGCTGCACCAAGTGAGGTATGTAACCCGCCAACAGTAAATAATAAAAGTAATAGAGTAATTTTAGAGATATAAAAAAAATTTATTAAATAAATGACTAAATGTCTCACATGAGTGTGAGATTAATAAAAATATAGACTCCGCACCTATATAAGATATTTGATTATTTATTTAGTAGAAAATTTAGAACCGATAACATCTTCCAAAGTAATATTGTGGGTAAAGTATAACAAATGTGATCCTTGACATTGTTGTTGCTGAAAAATCCAACGAAAATAAAAATTATTCATAAAATCGGATATAATTTTTTCACATGGAGTGGATCTTAGTTTTTTATAGATTTGAACTTGTGTGATAAGATTGTATTTAATTCTATGATTGATTTTTTTGTAAAAGTAAAAATATCATAATTAGTCAATTGAAAAAAAAAAAAAAAAAGTCCAATTAGTAATGTGTCAATTGAAAGAATACTTTTAAAATTAACATTCAATCAAAATTCAACTATTATATCATAAGATTAAGATATGAGTTAAAATTTAAACAAGTGCCAAGAGACCACCACCTCCTCCTCCTCAACAATACTCGCCAGCTTCTATCACCGGGAATTACCTAAAAGTAAAAAAACAAGTTAATTTAATTTTTGTTGAAAAAAGAAAAATCTATTACAGGTCAAGCTGTTATGACCCTGGATTCCGGTAGCCGGTAAATTTTATACCCAATCTCCAAAGAGAAAGAAGACTCTTTCTTTCCTTCTTTCTTTCGTTAATTATTAGAAGAACAATCTAAGAACCTTCGTTTCGCTTCCTCCTTGTAAACCCGAACCGCTCTCCAACGTCGTCGTTTCGGACTCCTCCGAGTTCAACGACGGCGTCTCCGCCCTCCGCTTCGCCCTCATCCTCGCCGGAAAGTCATCCAGATCGCCGCTGGCCGGTTGCTGTCTCGCTGTGATCATCAACTCATTGTTATTCTTCGCTTTACGAGCCAAATACAGATCTCTGGATCTGAAGAAATCGATGTTGTGGTTGTTAGTGTTTGAGGCGTCGTCAAATTCGTCAGCCGGAGATGCGCCGGAAAACTCCGGAATTGGCCGTAGGGCTCCGCCTCGGAGCACCGTCTCCACCGCCGCCTGGCACACGTGCCAGTTCCCCGTCCATAACAGTCCGACGGCTCCGTTCACGGGATTCACAGTCCGTCCACACGCTTCAAACAACAGAGACTGAAACAGAGCTGTATATAGAGATCGCAAAATCGTCATCATCAGAATCTAAACAATATACACATCCTTATATATATAGAGAGAGAGAGAGTGAGAGAGGGGGGGGGGGGAATTACCCGGTCGTTGGGAGTCGGGGACGGAGGAGAGGAAGGACATGAGGCCGGCGCGGCCGAAGAACTTGGCGACGAAGACGGTGGCGTTAGCCTGAGCTTGAGAGGTTTCAATACCTTGAATTGATTGCCTCAGTATGCAATTGTCATTGCAACCCTTCCGAAGAACTCGACAACCGTTGCAACTCATCTCACGGCACATGAAACGTCAGATTCTGGTAATAATTCCGACTCCAAATCGAAGAAATTAATGAAAATAGAAGAAGAAGAAGAAGAGAGGCTTGAAGGGTGAGGAGGTAGAAGGAGATATATAGAGAGGAGAGGAGGGGTGTGCAGGTGGGGTTGTATATGTGGAGAAATGTTTTGTTAGAATTATTGGAGGGGGGTTAACTCAACTGAGGTTAAAAAGGTAACCATGGTTGGAGAAGCTAACCAGTATTATTTTAGTTGGTGTAGTGGTGATGGTGGTGATGACAACAGGGGGTTTGGGTTTGGGTTTGGGGAGTGTTCTCGTTTTCCAAAGGTGATGGGGGTGGGGGCAAAAGAGCGGCTCCGTGTCTCCGCGAGTAGGTGGTTCCTCTATTGTTGGATTTTGTTTCTTTGCGTTGCTGTCCAAATACTATCACACTTTATTTTATTCCTTCACTTTCACAATGCCAAGGTTTGGTTTCTCTTATTTTTATTTATTTATTTATTTTCTCTCTAAAAGCTAAAAACTAGATCTAAATATTTAAAATTTTATTAAAAAATAATATATATGATCCAAATTTATGATAAATAATAAATATTATAAACATACGGAAAATATTATGATTCATATTCTTTAAAAGGTATGCATCATACATACTTATAATTAAAAAAATAGAGATTTATGTGTAAATTTTAAAAGGTAAATTTATTATCCAATAGATCTTATAATAATTAATAATATTTTTTATCAAATACTATTAAAAAATATCATTAATTATTAATTTTCAACGATAATTTAAAAATGAGCAAATTACACTAATGGTCCTTATTGTTTGCAGTTTGTGTCACTTTGGTTTCCGACTTTTCAATTGTGGTACATTTGATCTTGAATTTTGAATCTTATTCCAAATAAGGACAATTGAAAATACCATTATTCAATTTCAAAGATAAAGTCGTCAATTTGATAAAATATAAATTAATTTGACAAAAATAAATGTCAAAAAAATATTTTTAAATTTTTAAAATTATTTATACTTACCAAAGATCAAATTATGTAAAATTGATAAATCTTTTACACATTTATTTATCTTATCAAATTAATTTTTATTATGTGTTTGGATGGTGATCATGTAATGAATGGTAGTTTTTATTTTCATTAAATTAGTTTCTATTTTTTTAAAAGTAAAATATGGCGACAACTTTGATATCATTATTAAATCAACCCATTAAATCAAAAAATCTAAAACTAAAAACATTTCATATATTAAATATATCAATTACACGTTAAAAGCTTAACAACCACCCATTACATGATCATCATCCAAACACATAATAAAAATTAATTTGGTAAAAAAATAAAAGAATAAAAATGTAAAAAATTTATCAATTTTACATAATTTTATCTTTGGTCGGTAAAATTAATTTTTAAAAATTTAAAATAATTCTTTGATATTTATTTTTGTCAAATTAGTTATATTTTATCAAATTGACAATTTTTCTCTTGAAATTGAACAATGGTATCTTTAATTGTCCTTATTTGAAACAAGATTTAAAATTTTGGGTCAAATGTATCATAATTGAAAAGTCAGGGATTAAAGTGATACAAGTCCCAAACTATAGGGATTGTTAGTGTATTTCGCCATTTGAAAATTATCACAAAAAAGTCACTAATTTTTAACTTTCAGTGACAGTTTGAAAAATCTATCATAGAAAAACATCACTAATTTTAAGTTTTAGTGATAATTTATAAAAATCGTAACAAAAAAAAGTTACTAATTATCAATTTTTAGTAACATATGTAAAAAATCATCACAAAAAATTATTTTTAGAGACGATTTTACTAAGACTTTTTCAACATGACTTTATGGGAATTAAGTCTAACTATTAGGACCTATTGGTAGTTTATCCATAAAAAAATGGTATAATTTCAATTTTTTGAATCATAACTAAAAATAAAAAAAGTCATAATTGAAAATAACATTAGATATAACTAAATAACGCATGAGTCATAACTAAAAAAAAAATATCATAACTAATGGTACATATGATACACCTTTATTAAAAGGGTGTATATTGGAATTTTTCTAAACATAAAGAAAGTGGAGTTCTCTAATCCATAATCTAAACTAAATGGTGCTTTTTAGGCCTGTGAAGCCGATCAGAGGTCATGCTTCTGTTAATTTTGTAAGATCATTTTTACATATTATTTATAAAAAATTAAGTTAATAGAATGATTATAATTTATTTGTTTTATTACATTTTTTTTTAAATACACTTCTTTTCGTGAATGATGTGCACAATCTTACAAATTAACCATTCAAATTACAAAACTTTCTCTGGTCCATATAGATGGATTGGACAGTACACTTTTATTATTATCAGCTTATGTAGTTTATTTTCATAATTTGAATCATTTATCTTTCAACACCCATCAAGAATGTTAGCCCTAAAGTTATTCAAATTTAAATTCTTATTGATTTTGATTATTGACAAATATTTAGAATTCATTTTATTATTCAAAGTTTTCAAAATAATAGTATACAAATTGTGCTTCAATAATTCTAGAAGATATATGATTCTAGAGTGTTGTTTTTCAATGGTTTTGTAACCCTTCAAAAAATGAGATTAGCACTTGTTTGCAAAATTCTATTTATACTTGCAACAGGTCAAAGGGTCGACACCAAAATAGTAAGGGTTGACACTAGAGTGAAGTTTAAAATGTCTAAGTGTTCTAGAAGTAAGGGTCGACACCAAAACAGTAAGAGTCAACACTAAATTTTAGTGTGCAATTCAGCAGTAAGGGTCGACACCAAGAATAACAAGAATCGACACTAAATTTCAGAATGCAATCCAGCAGCAAGGGTTGGCACTAAGAAAGATAAGGGTCGACACTAGGAACACCTGGAACTCAACTCAGAGAAAAGAAGAGAGCAAAAGGTTGACACCCAATTTCCAGAGGTCGACATCTGTAAATCTGGGTTTAAAAAATCCCACCTGCCAAATCAGATTTGGATCAACATAGTCCTTTTCTCAGCCACTTTTTCAGATTTATATGCAGAATATGTCATCTTTTCTGACCCCTAAGCAGATCTTCTAGCACCATATCTTCTCCAAGAAGTTGACTTATGAGGTTGAACATTAAATAAAAACTTGTGCATTTAATGATCCTTCTATTCCCAAGACTTGCATACAGTCTGCCTTCTCCATAGTCAAACACAGCTAGAAGAATCCTCATTGATATGCTCCAACGGCTAGGAGATTCAAATCTCCTCTCTTCAACAGGTAGAAGCCATAAATGCTATAAAAATGAAGCTCTCTTGGTTCGATGAAAACACTTCTTCAATATAACAAACCTAGAGCATTCAAGAGCAATCAAAAGCTTTTAACATACTCTATTGTACTTCCATTTTCACATCTGAGTAAGTCTTAAATTACCTGTGAGCTTACACTTTCATATCCATCTTTTAAGAGATAATATTTATAAAAGAGGACAGTTGTACCTCTTATTATTGTTCCTTATTTTCTGAGTGAAACACTTGTAAAGTGAGGCATTTAATTGAGAGATCCTCAACAGATTGAAGTAAGTCCTTTGTAAAAATTCACAAGGTAGGTGAAACTTTGTGGTGCATTGATTCTTAGTGAATAAATTCTCAAGAAGGTCTCTTGAGGAGTGGACGTAGGCCAATGAGCCGAACCACTATAAATTTTTGTGTTGTCTTCTTCCTTCTCTCTTTTATATTTTCTATGTATTCATTGACTGTCATCTGTATTTAATCCTTAGTTTTTTGAAATCTATTTTTTGGTCAAATTTTTAATAACCCAATTCACCCCCCTCTTGGGTTGCCTTCATGTATAATAATTGGTATTAGAGCCTCGTCTCTAGTATTGTGACTTAACCATCTTAGAGTGATTTATGGCAACCCGTAGCTTCTCTCTTCTTGAAGGTCAAGCCTCAAATAGATCACACTTCTTCAATAGCACAAATTTCAACTATTGGAAAACCTATATGATTGTGCATATCCAATCTATCGACTATGAGGTTTGGAAAATCATTTGTGATGGTCCTAAAGTCCCCACCAAAACCATAGATGATCTGTTAGTTCCCAAACTTGAGAGTGAGTGGACTAATGCTGATTATAAAGATATTTAATCCAATACCAAAGCTGTTAATATGTTGTATTGTGCACTTGATGTTATTGAGTTTAACATAATATGCACTTGTACAATGGCGAAAGAATTTGGGATAAACATATTGTAACTCATAAGGGAACTACTCAAGTCAAAGAGTCTAGAGTAAGTTTGCTTGTTCATAATTTTGAGCTCTTCAAGATAAAACCTGATGAGAACATATCCCAAATGTTCACTCGCTTTATAGATATTATAAATAGTTTAAAATCTCTTGGAAAGACTTATACTAATGCAGAAATTGTTAATAAAGTTCTCCGATCATTGCTAAAAAGTTGGGAGAACAAAGTTATAGCAATGATAGAAGCAAGAGACTTGTTAACATTAAGTCTTGATGAATTAATGAGATCTCTCCTAATCCATGAGATCATTATGCAAGAAGGAAAAGAAGAAGAAGACAAGAATAAGAAGAAGGGGATAACTTTCAAGTCCACCTCAAAATCTCAATAGGAAGAAGAAGATGCTCCGGAGGAAGATGAAGAAATGATTTTCATTACCAAAAGGTTCAAAAGATTAGTGAAAAAAAAACAAGGTGTAAGGAATCAAAAAAGATTTCAACAAAGATTTTCAAAAAGGAGAAAATCATAAAAAATCTAAAGCTACTTGCTACGAATGTAACAAACCGGGACATTACAAATCAGAATGTCCAAAGCTCAAGAAACAATTCAAGAAGGACAAGAAGAAAGCCATGATCGTAGCATGGGGAGAAGACAGTGATGATAACGACTCAGAGGCTGATATTGGCAAAAATGAAGTCGCAAATCTATGCTTGATGGCACTTGAAGATGAAAATGATGTAAATGATGACTCATTTACTTTTGATGAATTACAAACTGCTTTTGATGAATCGCATGCTGAATTTAAAAAATTAACTATGAAAAGTAATCGTCAAAAGAAAATAATCTCAAGTTTATCTCAAGAAAAAGAATCCTTGACTTCTAGGATCAATACTTTAGAAAATAAAGTCTTGAGAACTGAAAATGAGAAAGAATTTTCAAATGAAAAAGAATCTTTCATTTTTGAAAAGAAAGTAGATGATTTGTAAAAAGAAAATGAAATTTTGAAAAAAGAGAAAATTGTTTTAAATGAAAACATAGAAGATTTAAAAAATGTTCTTTCAAAATTTACTCAAGAAAGAGGTACCTTAGATAAAATTCTCAAAAGTCAAAGTCAAACCTTTGGAAGAATGGGAATTGGATATATACCTTTTTTAAAAGCAAAAAATTTCAAAAAGATCTTTGTTTATGCATCATCTAATCATTCTTATCTCACATGTCATTATTGTGGAAGAAAATGTCACATTTCTCCTTCATGTCCGGCTAAGAGAAACTCATTTGTTAGAATGAAAAGGGAGTGGGTTCCCAAAAACACTCCAAATCCTAACTCTCATGGACCCAAGAAAGAATGGGTACCAAAAAGCCAACAAAAATCTAATTTTTGTAGGTGTGTTTTAGGTCAAAATCCATCAATAACCGGTGGTACCTCAACAGTAAGTGCTCAAGGCACATGACCGGCGATAGAGCAATGTTCTCAACCCTTAAATCCAAAGAAGGAGGTCACGTAACCTTTGGAGACAATAGTAAAGGAAAGATCATCTGTGAAGGTAATATTGGTAAAACTTCTTCACCCATTATCGAAAATGTGTTGCTTGTTAAAAGATTGAAACATAACTTGCTTAGTATTAGTCAAATGTGTGATAAAGGCAATCATGTCACTTTTGAAAAATCCCACTGCACCATTAAAAATTCTGTTGATAACAAAGTGTTTTTTGTTGGTCATAGACATGAAAATGTGTATATATTTGATTTGCATAGTTTATCTCCTAATCATGATGTTAAGTGCTTATATGCTATAAATGAATATGGCTGGCTACGGCATAGAAGGCTCAGACACGCTCATATGGACTTGCTTTCAAAACTTTCAAAACTTGACTTGGTTGTTGGTTTGCCAAAAATTGATTTTGAAAAAGATAGACTTTGTGATACTTGTCAACAAGGGAAACAAACAAGAGCCTCTTTCAAAACCAAAAATATTATTTCCACTTCTAGGCCTCTTCAATTGTTGCATATTAACTTGTTTAGACCATCTATAACTTTAAATCTTTGTGGTAAATCTTATTGTCTTGTTTGTGTAGATGATTATACTAGATTTACTTCGGTGATTTTCTTGGCACACAAAAGTGATACATTCTCTACATTTTCAGCTCTTTGCAAACGTATTCAAAATATGATTAGTCTTGCTATTTGTAGCATTAGAAGTAATTATGGTAGAGAATTTGATAATGATGAGTTTACTCTATTTTGTAATGAGCATGGCATTGACCATAATTTTTGTGCTCCTTGAACTTCTCAACAAAATGGTGTGGTAGAAAGAAAAAATAGAGTTATTGAGAAAATGGCTCGTACTATGCTTTGTGAAAATAATTTGCCAAGATATTTTTGGACGGAAGCCGTCAATATAGCTTGTTATATTATTAATCATGCCATGATTAGACCCATACTTAAAAAAACACCATATGAATTATGGAAAGGTAGAAAACCCAACATTGGTCATTTTTGTGCATTTGGTTGTAAATGTTTTGTACTTAATAAAACAATAAAGAAAATCTTGGAAGTTTGATGCAAAATCTGATGAAACCGTGTTTCTTGGCTATGCAAATTCTAGTAAAACTTATCGTGTCTTTAATAAAAGAACTTTACTCGTTGAAGAATCTATACACGTTGCTTTTGATGAATCTAATTCCATTGCTTTCAAGAATATTGATAGTGATGATATTGCAGACTCTAATCTAAGAATTGAAGGCATTTACTTATCGGAAAGTGATAAGCTTCATTCTTTGGAACCCAATGTTGAAGTCTCTATAGAAGATCTTCAAAAAGAGTATGCTCATCTAGCGAAGGAAAATGATCTACCCAAAGAATAGAAATATGCTCATGGTCATCCCAAAGATCTCATTATAGGAGATACCACACAAAGTGTAAGAACTCGTTCTTCTATTCATAATGTTTGTGGCAATTTAGCTTTTATTTCTCAAATTGAGCCAAAAACTTTTTCTGAGGCTAAACACGATGAGAAATGGATTTTTGCTATGCAAGAAGAGTTAAATCAGTTTGAAAGAAATGAAGTTTGGTTTTTGACTCCTCGTCCTAAGGATTATTTTGTTATTAGAACAAAATAGGTTTTTTGAAACAAAATGGATGAATCTGGTGTTGTTATTTGAAACAAAGCTAGACTTGTAGCCCAAGGTTATAACCAAGAAGACGGTATTAATTTTGATGAAACTTTTGCACCCGTTGCACATCTTCAAGCCATTCGCATGTTGCTTACATTTGCTTATTTTAGAAATTTTAAACTTTACCAAATGGATATGAAAAGTGCTTTTCTAAATAGGTATATTTCAGAGGAAGTGTATGTTGAACAACCTCCAGGTTTTGAAAATCACAAACACTCGGACCATGTTTATAAACTTTCAAAAACTTTTTATGATTTGAAACAAACCCTTAAAGCTTAGTATGAACGCTTACGCAATTTTCTTATTGAAAAAGGTTTTTCTCATGGGAAAATTGATACCACTCTTTTTAAAAAACCAAAAATGGTGACATGCTTATTGTTCAAATCTATATTGATGATATCATATTCGGTGCTATTAATGAATCTTTGTGCGAAAAATTTGCTAAGGATATAAAGGGTGAATTTGAAATGAGTATGATGGGAGAATTGATATACTTTCTTTGATTACAAATAAAACAAACCCAAGATGAAATTCATCTATCTTAAGCCAAATATATCAAAGATCTCCTCAAAAGGTTTAAAATGGACTTATCCAAATCTGCAGCAACTCCCATAAACACATCGATTAAAATTAACAAAGATGAGCAAGGTAAACCAGTAAACGAAAAGAATTATTGAGGTATGATTGATTCCTTGCTCTATCTAACTGCTAGTAGACTCGATATCATGTTTAGTGTTTATATGTGTGCACGTTTTCAATCAGCCCCAAAAGAATCTCACGTCACTGCAGTAAATGCATTTTTAGATATCTTATTGGTACTCCACATTTGGGTCTTTGGTACCCTAAAACAAATGTTTTTGACCTTTATGGTTACTCAAATGCCGACTTTGCGGTATGTAGACTTGACTATAAGAGTACTAGTGACACTTGTCATTTTCTTGGAAATTCACTCACACCATGGTTGTAACAACCCAAAATTTTAAGTTGTTCCTAAAATTTTATAATAGTATTAGCTAATTGTAAATGAGAAGAATATAATTCTATATATGATTAATTGGGATCAAAGTGCAATTTGTATGCAATTTTATAATTAAGAAAAATTAGGATCATAGTACAAATATTATATGTTGAGGTCATTATTTAAGTTAATAGTGTAATTAATTTAATTTATGGGCCAAAATATAATATGATATTTAATTTACTTGGAGGTTACTCAAGTCTAGAAGTAAGATATATATTGAGTTGCTACGTGGCAAATGATCAATGGGGTAAGCTTTGCTCACCATCCCTATAAATAGGAGATTGGTGAGAATGAATAAACACAAGCCAACAATAATAAACAACAAAAGTGAGAAGGAGAGGCAACATGGAGGAAGGCCTCAGAAAGGCCAAAAAAATAAAATAAAATAAGTGATATTAAGGTAAGTTATATTATACCTTGAGTTACTATAATATATTTTACGTATGTTTTGAGTTACCATAATTTACTTTATGCAAATTGTGTTTTATAAATTATATTGATATTTCAATTATGTTGATTATTTTTTGAACTCTATTTGCTTAACATGATACCCATGGATATGTATGTTTAAATCTTAATAATTATTTGAAAATGATTTCATCAGTAATTATTTTCTGTAAGTACCGCCACGGAAGTCCTATGCATTGGGGGACTTAAATAACCATTGACCTCTGTTTGATTGCTTTGTGGTCTTCTATTTGTCATAGATCCATTGACTTCTATTCTGTTTGTCACTCCAGTGACCTCTGTTCTGTGCGGAGCAAAGTGTTGTGCGGAGCTAAGTGCTACACTATGTGGGAGCTACCTCTAAAATCCGTACGAGCCACCTTTTGAATCCATACCTCTATATTGTCATGAATCCATTAACCTCTGTTCTGTTCTGTTCCGCACCGTGGTTATGGTTATATATATGATTTCTGAAACGGATTTCTGTTATAATATGAGCAACTTATTTACTCTAATAGAAAACTATTCTATTTTATCTATTTTAAGCCTAAAGCTTATCTATGGTAATTATGCTTGCTTTCAGTATAATATTCTCACTCTGCCATGTACTTATAGCTGTTTACCAATTTTTAAGAAATAATGCAATTCAGAAATAGCTTGTGGAGAGTCTTAGACGTGGAGCTGTGGAATAAACACACAAAGTACTTTTATAGTATTTTTAATTCTATTCTTCATATGTAAATATCGGCCTTCTTGATCAATTAACTTTTGTTATAAAAGTAGAAACTCCGATCGCGTTTATTAATTTGTTCAAGAATTGTCCGTAGGTAATTTCAGTTACTGGCCATCACGATACTTAACCCTTGGGTACGAGGAGCGGTCGTGACAATAGTTTTGTAAAAAATAAAATTTGTGGCCTTATCTACAACTGAAGCGGAATATATTCCCGCCGCTAGTTGTTGTGCTCAAATGTTTTGGATAAAGCGACAACTTCTTGATTTTGGACATCACTTTGATTATATTTCCATTAAATACGATAACACTAGTGCCATTAATCTTTCAAAAAATTCCATATAGCACTAATGCACTAAACACATTGAAATAAGGCATCACTTTCTACGAGATCATGTACTTAAAGGTAACATTGAACTTGAATTTGTGCCTACAAGCCAACAATTGGTCAATATCTTTACCAAGCCTCTTAATGAGGAACAATTTTACTTCATTAGAACTGAGCTTGGCATGTTAAATATTCCCATGTGATGTTAAACTATGTGTTATTACGCTTCATTGTGAAATTTGCTGAGAAAAACACTAGTTTTTTTTTTACATTCCAGGACCCTTAAAGGTTAACCCCCCTGCTCTATAGGGTCAATACCTTGTGAACCAGTCGTGTGCTTTCTTTTGATAAGGGTCGACACCCATCTTCTCTGGTGTCTACACCAGTTGATTTCTGGTTCATTGCCTTTTAGGGTCGACACCTCTCTTCGAAGGTGTCGATACCTGAAGTGTGTAATGACACTGTTTTTTAGTGTCGACATCTTTCCTCTAAGGGTCGACACCTGTCTATTGGGTAAGGTTTTTGCCGTGCGGTCTTTTCAAATTCGAAGGGTCGACCCTTCTCTTCATAAGGGTCGACACCTTCTCTAAGGTATTTATATACCCCACGACCTTTCTATTTTCTCTTGCGACACCTCTCAAAAGCCTAGCCTTAGCCTCTTTTCCAATTCCGACGACTCTCTCTGTCGTTTCACATTCCGATCCTCTTTCATCTCTCTTGTGATCTCTATTCTTCCTCTTCATGGATTCCCAAGCCCCTCCTCCTGTTCCAATACAAAAGTGTCCGCGTAACTCATTCTCTTTCACTACCATCGCTGCTTCTCCTCCCGTGCTTCAGTTCAAGAACCCTGAGTGCAGATATGCTTTCAACAAGGACTTCAATTTTCGAAAGGTAATCTCTAGTTGCATAATAGACATCACATTCTTCGAAAAACACTCCATTCTTGTCAAAGGATAGTTTGAAAATCAAAAATGGTCTTCACTTCTAAAACTTGATTGTGATATTTTCCCTACTCTCATCAAAGAGATTTGCAATATGATGAGGAAACTTCTTCCCATATCCTCAACTGCTTTGTTAAGGGTATTTCTTTCACTTTGATACCATTTGTCATTAACTCCATTCTGAAAACTTCCAATGATGGACATAGAGTCAATCTATCAGTAACTCTTAAACCACCCGCAATACTCTCATCTTATTAGTCTTCAATTTCTCACCAGTAGCCCTGATTTATCTCATCATATCACTGTCTCTGGGAAATACCTTTCTCTTGAAATAAGGCTGTTACATCACATCATTACTCACAATATTATTCCACGCTCCGACCGCTTTGATGCCGTCACATTTGGTCACACTTACTTACCTTATTTGGGCCCTCTTCACTAGTTTTCTGGTGGGTTGATTTTGTGGGGAATCATGTATTTTAATTTCTGTTAAGTCCTTCTTAACTTTTATGTTTAAAAAAAAAAAAATCGTGAGGCCAAGGGGTTGGTTGTATGGTTGCGAGTAGCAGTAGTAGGGGTATTTTGTACCTTCCGAATCTCTCTCAGTGCATTTCATCTTCCTGTACCTTTAATTTCATATTGATTAATGAAATTTTTCTTTGCTGATCAAAAAATAAATAAATAAATAAATGCGCATAAACAAAATAATCAAACCCTTCTCTTTGGCATGATTTTCACAAAAATTTTCAAACATTTCAAAATTGATCTAAAGGGGGAAGAAAAAAAGTCCCTCGTGACCCCTCTTGTTATGGGGCTGAAATTCTAAGAAATATGGAATATTCTCTAATCAACAACATCTGGACCAAGACCAAGAAAACTAGGTCTTCTCCTAGTCTCTCTACCCCTGGCTCTTCTCTTCCCAGTCCTACTCTTCATTTCTCCACCCTTGGTCCCTCTACACCACCACCTCCTTTTGACCTCTCCTCTCTGTCTCAAAAAATCGACCATCTTGATTTCATGGTTCAAGGTCCCCGGTTAGATGGGATTGTTTCAACCAATTCCAGGCTTAACAATCTAAACCTAGATTCCTAAACCATCCCTGCCTCTGACATTCCATTATCTTCTCACTCAGTCTATGTTTCATCATTCTCTGCTTTAGAACAAAAAGTAGATGAGTTGGCCTATTTGATTCTACAACTTATCTCTCAACAGACTGAAATGAAAAATGACATTGATCGCGTGAAGCTGAAGCAAGGTCAAATCATTGCAGCTGCTAAAGAAAGTGTAGAAAGTATGGTGATTGCAGTCTACGGGATCAAGGACTCCAACGAAGAATTCTGTCAAATTTTCCAACAACGCTGGGACAATGATCTGGTGGAACAAATTCGAAAATTCATGCTGTGGTTTGCCCTAGGTTGGCGTGAAGCTGCACTATATTGGCCCCAAACTCCTCCTCCATTTCCCTGATGCTCTAACCCTCTCTTTTTGTTGATGACAAAGGGAGAGAAGTTGTAGTTGTTAAAGTTAGCTCTAATTGTTAAATGTTATGTCTTTGGATGTTTATATAGCCTTTAAGCTATGATTAATTATTCTGAAGAATAGATATATATGGATGCCTAGGTAAAACAATTTTTGGGTACAAAATTTGGGTAACACAAGTTAAGAAATTGATGTATATGGATATTGTTCGAAACATAGATACTCTATGCTAATGGTATGAAAACATGCTGCTATTTAAGTGTTAATTAAGATTAGTTATGAATACCTGTGATGTGTTGTGAATGCTTTTACAATTACTTGGAGCATTATGGAATTTGTTTTAAAGAGCTTGTAATTTCATTCAATGCTTGTGATTTCATTCAATGAAAATAAAATGAAGAAATTAACTTTACTACTGAATAGTTCATATTGACAGGGAAAGCTTACTCTATTGTTGTATCTATTGAAAATCTCCTTGACATACATATTTCGTAAATAAAGGTTTTAGAAAAAATGAGATCGAAAAATCCCCCTATAAAAAGGACCTTGAAGTAAGCGTTGACACCAAGACAGTAAGGGTCGACACTAAATTTCAATGTTTAATCCAGCAACAAAGATTGACACCAAAAACAGTAAGGGTCGACACTAAATTTCAGTGTGCAATCCAGCAGCGAGGGTCGACACCAAGAACAACAAGAGTTGACACTAAATTTTAGTGTGCAATCCAGCAGCAAGGGTCGACACTAAATTTCAGAATCCAATCCAGCAGCAAAGGTTGACACTAAGAAAGATAAGAGTCGACACCAGGAACACGTGGAACTCAACTCAAAAAAAAGAAGAGAGCAAAAGGTCGACACTCAATCTGCAGGGATCGACATCTGTAAATTTGGGTTTAAAAAATCCCACTTGCCAAATCAGATCTGGATCGACACAGTCTTTTGCTTAGCCAATTTTTTAGATTTATGTGCAGAATATGTCATCTTTTTTTATCCTTGAGCAGATCTTCTAGCACCATATCTTCTCCAAGAAGTTGACTTATGAGGTTGAGTATTAAATAAAAGTTTGTGCATTTAATAATCCTTCTCTTCCCAAGACCTACATACAATCTACTTTCTCTATACTCTGATCAAACACAGCTGAAAGATATCCTCCTTGATTTGCTCCAACGGCTAGGAGATTCAAATCTCCTTTCTCCAACAATTAGAAGCCATAAATGCTATAAAGATGAAGCTCTCCTGGTTCGATGAAAACACTTCTTCATTATAACAAACTTAGAGCATTCAAGAGCAATCAAAAGCTTTTAACATACTCCATTGTACTTCCATTTTCACATCTGAGTGGGTCTTAAATTATCTGTGAGTTTACACTTTCATATCGATCTTTTGAGAGAGAATATTTATAAAAGGGGACAATTGTACCTCTTATTATTGTTTCTTATTTTCTGAGTGAAACACTTATAAGGTGAGGCATTTAATTAAGAGGTCATCAACAGATTGAAGTAAGTCCTTTGTAAAAATCCATAAGGTAGGTGAAGCTTTGTGGTGCATTGATTCTTAGTGAAAAAATTCTCAAAGAAGTCTCTTGAGGAGTGGACGTAGGCCGGTGAGCCGAACCACTATAAATTCTTGTGTTGTCTTCTTCCTTCTCTCTCTTTTATTTTCTGTGTATTAATTGACTGTCATCTGCATTTAATCCTTAGTTTTTTTAAATCTATTTTTTGGTCAAATTTTTAATAATCCAATTCACTCACTTCTTGAGTTGCCTTCTTGTATAACAATGAACATTTTAAAAAAAATAAAAAAAAAAATTTGATAGTATATCCATGAATCATATCATCAAATCACAAAAAAATTGAAAGATTAGTTGTTAGTAGGAGTGGGCACGGGTCGGTTGCGGCCACGAAACTTCTAATCCGTCATCCGTCCGCTAGATTGGCGGATTGGAGAAAATCAATCCGTATCCGTCTGCCAATCCGGCGGATGTAGATTGAGCAGATTAGCGGTTTGGCAGATAGATGTGAATCGGTTTGGCGGTTTAAAATTTTATAAATTTTCAATATAATTCAACTTGTACACTTCCTAAAAAAAAAGAAAAGAAAGTATTACAGTTAATAACTTAAAATAATATTACAATCACTACATGTCTCATCCAAAGTAAGAAAGTTTGAAACTTTAGAATATCACAATCACTGCATGCCTCATTCACATACTATAATCACAGCATGCCTCATCTACATAAAGTATTACAATCTGTGGTTCTTAAAATATAAAAATAATTCAAACCACCAAAACTATGAACAAAGCAGTAGTAGAGATTGTATGTTTTTGTATTATTACATCTATATCTGTTTTTGAAAACAAAAACCAACCAGCATATATCATATTTTCTATTTATTATTTTTAGAGATAGATTTAAAAACAAAAAAATATAGATAAATAATACATTTATTTTTTTCAATTCAAAAAAGACATTCAAGTTGAAAACTTTTTTTCAACAGAATATTTAAATTCTTTTTTAATTGAAAACACAAACAGAATATTTAAACAAACTGAAAACACCAAGTCTTATAAATTACTAGCGGTGTTCGCGGTTTAGCTATTCGGTTGCGGCCAAAAGAATATCAAATCCGCCATCCGTCCGCCAGATTGGCGGATTCGAGAAAATCAATCCGCAACCATCCGCTCGTCATCACGTATCCGTCCAAAATGCGACGGATCGGTTCGATTCGATCGATTTTGGCGAATCAATCCGTAGTTATTAGTTTTTTGTCCTAGGCTTAGACCCCCTTTAATACCAAAAAGAAAAGAATAGACTATCTATCTTTTTACATTATTTTGCGATTAAATTGCATATCTATCAATTTAAATTTTTGCATAAATGATTTTTTTAGGCTTCGTTTGAAAATATGTTATTTCAATAATTTTTTAACTTTTTAGTTAAAATATAATGTAAAATAAACTAATATGTTTGGGACGACTTCCTAATTTTTTACGAAAAGATATGCAAAAAGTAGAATGAAAATAGAATCTTTAATTTTTTGATATAATTTATTGACTTTTTAATTTTTTTAGTGACTTTTTAGCTTTTAGGCTAAAAAGTTCTATTACCAAATGAGACCTCTATAAATTGAATATTTCAAATCATTAAGACGAATGTGCAAAATGGGCCAATAACACTCATTGATCAAAATAGTAAATCTAAAAGAAACTATTTTTGGGGTACTTACGTGTAAGTCCTAATAAGTAGACTTATTATCTAATAGGTTTATAAAAAAAAAATATTGTCATAAAAAAAGTTACTAATTGTAAGTTTTAGCGACAATTTATAAAAATTATAACAAAAAAAAATTACTAATTGTCAATTTTTAGCAATGTATGTGTTAATGTACACTAAACCTAACCCACTAACCTAACCCACTACATCCACCCCACTAAACCTAACACACTTACCATCTCCACTACCACCCACCACCTCCACTACCATCCACTACCACCACTCACTTACCTCACACCTCTTCTATATAATAGCTTGTAACATACAAATCAATACACAACAATCTTGTAATATAGACATCAATATATATCAATCAATAATATACATCAATTTATTTTACATGGTATCAGAGCTATAGGTTAAAGATCTTGGTGTTCTTCGCCTTCCGGCGGGCGGCAACCTTGCCTTGACCGCCCGCCGGATCTCAACCAATTCAAACCTCCCTCTCCCTCTCGGCACCTCACTGCCACAGACACCACCGGTGCCGTACCTGTTCGGGGGGCTGGCGGCGATGCTGGGTCTCATTGCTTTCACCCTTCTCATCCTCGCTTGCTCCTACTGGAAGCTCTCAGGCTACCTCGACCGCGACAACGACGACGCCAACTCCGACGACAGAGACGTCGAGCTCGGCGCCGATGCCGATTCCGGGGAGAAACCTAAATTGGCGCCGCTCTTTGAAGAGAAATATCTGGTGATAATGGCCGGACAAGCCAAGCCAACGTTCTTGGCCACACCCATCTCCAGCAGAGCTTCCTCTTTCAGAAACAACAGTTCTGCTTCTCAAATGCCCGATAATAAATCGGACAGTGGTGGTCGGACACTGATACACACACACAACTGAGAGCTACAGACACATACAACACAAAACACTCTCTCTCCCTCGGCTATCTTAATAGCTGGAGGTGTTTCAACAGTGACTCACCACCCACAGAATAGGATCTCAGCAATTCTGTCCGTAAATGGAAACTATAGCTCTAGTAGATCCAGTGAGCTAGAGTTAAAGCTTCTGGTGAACCTGGAGATAGCTTTGGTCCCACAGTAGGGCTCAATCCTGATGGAGAATCATCAATTGGGTTTTCTTTTAAAAGATAAGCACATCTTCTCTCTCTAAGAACACTCTCTCGGGTTTGGGATACACATGCACTCCACCCACTCCCTCTCTCTCTCGTCCCTTTTTCTCTCCCCCATACTCCCTTTAATCATATTCATCCTTTTTCTTAATTTATTGCACCACGTTCTTTCACACTTTTACACCCACCTTCCTTCACACTTTTCTTTTATTTAAATATATATATATATATATTTTATTATAATATATTTCCACTGCTCTTACTTTTATTTTATTTTCTTTTATTTTATTTTATTTTTCTATCTTTTCTTCTCTCTCCTAATTCAGAGGTTGCAGGACCGGCAGCCTTGCTCATCACATTTTTTATTTGGAAAATGATTGGTGGCCCTAAAAAATTTGCCCCTAATGCCCCTAATTTCCAATTTTGGAAACTGTTTTCTTTTTTTCTTTCTTTTTTCCTTTTTTTTTTTTTTTTTTTTTTTACCTAAAGTGGAAATACGGGGCATTCGAGCCCCCCCGTTTTCGGGCCCTGAATCACGGCCGTTTTTATTTTCACATCACACACTTCAAGAATATGTATCATATGAGCTTATCAGATCTTTGACAGGTAAATTACCACTGACACAATGCCATCTCTCTTTTCCTCTGTTTCTTGATATTGATTATTGCAAGTTTCTATGTCCAAAAAAAAAAAAAAAAAAAAAAAAAAAAAAAAAAACAAACAAACAAACAAAAAAAAAAAAAAAAAAAAAAACAAATCACATCGATGTTTTTCATATGACCCATCCACATATATTTTTATCTATTTTCTTTCTCCATTGTTTTATTTTATTTTATTTTTTTTTTATTAAACCAAACAACAACACAAAATAACACCACCCACATTCCACACACTTGTCATTTCTTCATGCCGGGATCAACCCCGGTCAAAAAAAAAAACAAAAAAAAAAATAAAAAAAAATAAAAACAAAAAATAAAAATAAAAACAGTAACAAAAAAAAAAAAAAAAAAAAAAAAAAAAAAAACAACACAACCACCTCCACAATGGGATTTTTCCCTTCTCTACTCTGCCGCCGGTCTTTTCTTCTTGCCTCCATCATGGGCGGCCCTTGCCGGTGTTGCCTCCGTGTTTCCCACTCCACTGGGCATGACCACTATTCCTTGCTCCTCCACTGCAGCATATGGCGGCCCTCCAAATCGGAACATCACGGTGGCCTTCCGCTTCAGCTCCTTGTTTTCTGCCCTTAGCACGCTCATCTCTGCTCGCGCATCCTTATACATGCGTTGGAGCAGAGCCAGCTGGGAGTTTAACTGCTGCACCTCATTTGTCCTACTCTGTAGCCGGTGCGACAGATTTGTGACCGCCGTCATGGACTCCACACATGCCTTCAACGTATATTGATTGGCCTCCACATCCGACTGCACCGCCATTTTTTGCTCCACAGACCGCATCGGAAAGTTCAGCGGAGCAAACCCAGCAGTGTTTGGTTGAGGTTCACTGGCCACCGCACCAGTTCTCTCTCTTGTAGACTCGTTGAGGTCGGGAAAGAGGGTAAGCAGCCCGCGGGAAGACGAAGCCATTTTTTCTAGGCAACAGAGTGTTATAGAGAGTGTTACAGAGTATCTTCTCAGCAAAACCTTCTCAGCAAAACGAAGAGTTTTTCAGAGGATTTTCGCCAATTGTTTGTCTTCGCCTCTGCCTCAGCTCTGTCTTGGTTAAATAGCCGAGGCAGCCACGCGCATCGCGCGCCTCTTCTCGCCGACAAACAGGCACGCCTTTTGATGCATTCGGGCACGCCTTTTGATGGCACGCCTTTTGAGGGTGCGGGCACACCTTTTGAGGGCACGACTTTTGAGGGCTCGATATCTACATCCATGTATATTTTTTTTGGGCAGCCTATATACACACTCATACAGTGTCTTTTACACCGGTCAGCTTTATCAATCCCTTTGTTTCAACCTCAAATAGGTTTCTATCTTCACACCTATTTGAGTTTGAGGGGGGGTTATACCAGTATAATGTATAAGTCGCCCATGGCGCACTCCCTAAGTCACCCCCTTGGTGCACCACCACAATGTTCTACATCGGTCCGACATGACCCCGTAAACTGTCTTCTACAACGGTCCGACATGACCCCGTAAACTGTCCTGCTACAACGGTCCGACATGACCCCATAAACTGTCTTCTACAACGGTCTGACACGACCACACAGTGTCTGCTACAACGGTCCGACATGACCCCGTAAACTGTCCTGCTACATCGGTCCGACATGACCCCGTAAACTGTCTTCTACAACGGTCCGACATGACCCCATAAACTGTCCTGCTACAACGGTCCAACATGACCCCATAAACTGTCTTCTACATCGGTCTGACACGACCACACAGTGTCTGCTACAATGGTCCGACATGACCCCGTAAACTGTCTGCTGCAACGGTCCGACACGACCATACCGTGTCTCCTATCCTGTTTTGTTTTTTATTTATCAGTTTACTTTTCTGTTTTGTTACTCTCTTCAAACTCAAGTTGGTTAGTTCCTATCCTCCTTGAGTTTGAGGGGGGCTGTTAATGTACACTAAACCTAACCCACTAACCTAACCCACTACATCCACCCCACTAAACCTAACACACTTACCATCTCCACTACCACCCACCACCTCCACTACCATCCACTACCACCACTCACTTACCTCACACCTCTTCTATATAATAGCTTGTAACATACAAATCAATACACAACAATCTTGTAATATAGACATCAATATATATCAATCAATAATATACATCAATTTATTTTACAGTATGTAAAAAATTGTCACAAAAAAATTAGTTTTAGCAACAATTTTAGCAAGACTTATTTTCAATAATACTTGATGATAATTAAGTCTAACTATTAGGACTTATTGATAACTTACCCTAAATTTTAATACAAAATAGAATTAGAGTGGTCTGTTATCATTTTTGTAGTATTGTTTTTGTCGTTTGGATTGAAGAGTATGTTTATATTCTCTTCTTATTTTGTGGCAACAATTTGGTGATATGTGCTTTGTGATGGAACATATGAGTCATTCTTTCACCACATTTTAAAAAAAATAAAAACCTCTCTCTTGATCACACCAGTTTATTTTCTTTTGTCCAATTTTTAAATTTTTAGTGTGGTCAAGGCAAGGCTTCTCTTCAATAATTATTTTTTATTTTTCAGTGTGGACAAGATATTCCTAAAAGTGGTGTGCAATTCATCCCTTTTTCTTCAATAATTATTTTGGCTGAACGAAGGTATATGGTGTCTTAATCAAATTTATTACATCTTTATTTAAAATTAAGACCACTACGCAGAGCATGTTAGTGTAAATTCCAATAAACTTATAGACAAAAGTGATGAATAGAGATCATGAGATTTCCAAATCCATGGTCATTAGAGTTAATTTAAGTTGAGACTTTTGGCTTCGTCCAAGGAAAATGTATGTGATTGAACGCAATCTACTACTACTGCAAGTAATAAATAAATAAATAAATAATGGCATTTATGTGAAATTATTAAATTAATGGGCCACCAAAGAAAGTTTTGAGTTGGCGACGAGAGGGACTTGTTTGTTTGTTTGTTTTTTTTTTTTAAAGATTTTTAAGTATTGTCTTTCCATGGAATCAAGAGACAAGTGATGTTTTACACTCATCATGGAGCCATAAGATCGATTCTTTTATTATTCCAATGTTCATATTAGTGATGAAGTGAGATCAACAATCATATATTCTATAAAAAAAAAAAAAAAATTAGAAATTATTATATAGACTCAGAACACTATATGACTGTATGCCTAACTAATTGTGTTTTATGATTTATTCATCATTTTATTTTTATTTTTTGAAATATATAATATTGTGACAAGATAGTTAATCCATAGAAAACACTTTAAGTTATGGTGTGCAAAGCACACTTATTTGAGTAATTATGTTGTCTTCTCATAATACAACTTTTATGCATTTTCAAAATACTATATTAGTTGTGTGTTTATCCGATGTGGAGGGATAAAAATTAACCCACATGAGATGGGTCCACCTAATGCCTATAGGTCCCGTTTGTTTTTAGAAATAGAATGGATGAGATTCATAGTGAGGGAATTAAGTAAAATTGTGTTTGTTTTGATGATAGTTGTTAGTGTACGAATTGTTAAATTATTTTTATATAAAATAATAAAACAAATAAAAAAAATATAAAAAATTAAACATTAATGTTTTAAAAAAAATTCCCAATATGTAAAAATAAAAAAATTTCTAATCCCCTCACTATTTTTCTAATACCACCTCCACCTCCTCCATCCCAATCCCAATCCCAATCCCCTTTCAACCTCCATCTTAATTCCGTCCTTCATCTTAATCCTTTCTCCAACTCTACAAACAAACACAACACTAAATAACTCTACCTCTATCATAATCTCCTCCTATCTATTACACCCCAAAACAAACGGGGCTATAGGGAAATAGAATTAAGATAATAAAATAATACCTTACAATGCAACTTGCCAAGTTGATCTGACATATATGTATCAGATAAGTTTTGGGCCATCCAAATTTCTTATTTTCATTAGACAAAATTGGTAGCTTAAGCTCATTGGACAAAATGAGTAGCAAGTTTGACTATATAAAGGGATGTAATCTTCATCTATAGAGGAGGGGAGGTATGCACGAACCATTTTATTTACTTATTCATTCTCATTTAAATATATGCTATCTAACTTGATCGTCAAAGTACCTTCCAGCTGACAACTGCCAGTCAAGAGACACTAATGGTGCGGCTCAATTCTTCATTGATCTCTCTATTAATATATGTTGGATAAATTCTACTTCCACACCTGATAACAAGGGGCTATGCACACAACCATACACTATGCTATTGACGAGTAATTATCATGTTTTTCCATAACATTACTTTCTTATCTTTCCGAAACATCATGTTAGTTGTAAGATCCCACCCAATAACAGAAGACTAGATACCTATCCGTTTCGAAAATCTGAGTAATAATAGACAAATCACGAAACATTATCATTCGAGTTGACAGGGATATATTATTTTGAATCCATGTAATAATTGGTAAACCAAACAATGATGTATCTAGGGAGGTAGGAGTTGCAGTTGCACTCCAAAAAAATGTAAAAGGTATATATGTTATACTAACAATTAGTAAAATAATTTCAAAATATGAAAAATTATATATATTTGTTCCCTCAATATTCAAATCTTGAATTCGTCCTTCAAACCAAGACAGACCTTGTGGGGGAGCCATTACATTTCTATGAAATAATCGACAGCCCTATCTAGGAAGGATGAAAACTTATCAAATGTTATCTTTAGATTAGTCCAAAACGTCAACTCGATATCTTTGAGATAAAAGCAGGAACATAGAAAAACTATACAAACTTTGAAGTTTTGACAATGTAACTAAAAACAACTCTAAATTTGTTCTTTTATTATTATGTGCTAATAATAATAATAATATATGAATAGAATTGTAAACCATTGATTTGATTAGTTATATATAATAATAATTTAATAAAATCTTCCGATCATTGTAAGTATCATTATTAAGTTAACCTTTTTATATTATAACTCTTAAAGTTGAGTTAAAAAAAAAAAAAAAAAAATTGATATATGCCTTAAATTTTCTACCAAACGATGGGGTCCACAAAAACGTGGACCTTACAAACATTTGATTATTTATTTAGTAAAAAATTTAGTATCTCTAACATTACCTAAAAGGGAAAAAAAAATATATTTATTACATGGTCATTGGGTATGCAGCGGGGATTGGGTGTTGGAAGTTCCTAACATATGCTTTGACGGTTGATACTATGCTCTCTTAGTTTTTATGAAAATAGTATTTGTAGAATGCAGATCCATCGTTGTTTTCAAGCATAAACTATGGGGTTTTAACTGAGGTGGATCCTATGGGGTGTTTTTGAGAAGATCGTTAAAGTTGACTTTTTAATTTTTTTTACTATTTTATATAAGAGATGATGTGATTTAAAATGAGTTAAAAGTTGAGAAATTTAGCTATAAACCCCTTTCACCTTCCTTTCATTGTTAAAAGGACTAAGAAAAAAATTATATTTTCTAAACCCCCTCATAATTATAAAATTTTGCATAAAGGACAAAATTTATTATTTAAATAATTTATTAGACTATTATACTCTCAACTAAATTTCCTCACCTTCTCCACCCACTCTCTCCCCACCTTAATTCTCTGCTCTTTTACGAGCTCTCTGTTATGATTCTCAACATTCTTCGATCTCCTCCTACACCGATTCAGTTTTTCGATCACTCTCCGGCGGTTCATACGCCACCGCCGGTGTCTTCCTCAAGGCGGTGGAACATGATCGAAGCCTCAACCAAGCAAACGCACAAACAAATTCTCTTTTTTCCTTCTCTCTTCCATTCCTAGGGTTTGGATTGGATTCGTTCGAAGCTCTTGTGATTTCAACCAAAACTGTGAATATACCTAAACCACTCTCAGTTGCAGAGAATTTTCTTTGAATGGTGTATAGGTTTCGCAGTGGAAGAGATCGTCGGAGATGATCAGAGAAATCTTCGACGACGTCGACGTATCGCCTTTCAATTCTCATGAAGTTCATGTTCTTGCCGTTGATGATAGCCTCGTCGATCAAAAATTCAAATTGTGAAAGAGTATAGAGACGAATCGCGCGACTGTTCAAAATTTTCATATTTGAACACAGTTCTTCAGATTTTTCATATATATATGTGTGTGTTTGTGTGTGTGTTTGTGTGTGTGTGAGGGAGAGATTTTTCATTTGGATAGTGTTGTTAAGTTCTTAAATTGATCTATTGATGAGTTGTTACTATGTTCTCTCAACTTTTTGTTGTAAAATTGTTTTTGATTTTGATAAATTTTTGTGTCGTGAGCGAGCGATATGGATTGTGTATATGTAATAGATAACAGAGAAGCCAAAGAGGTGATACGAAAAAGGCAAGTAACTGTGAAGAAACAGAAGAACAGTGGCTGTGAATGATCTAATTTCATTTGATAGAACCAGAGTAAAATTTTACTCTGGTTCTATTGCTCTTTTTTTTTCATTTGACAGAACCAGAGTAAAATTTTACTTTTATATAGAGTAAAATTTTACTTTTAGTTTCAGAGTCTCACAGTTTACTTATTTTTCAGAGTAAAATTTTACTTTTATACAGAGTAAAATTTTACTTTTAGTTTCAAAGTGTAAGATTTTACTCTTATTCAGAGTAAAATTTTACTTTTAGTTTCAGAGTGTAAAATTTTACTCTTATTCAGAGTAAAATTTTACTTTTATACAGAGTAAAATTTTACTTTAGTTTCAGAGTATAAAATTTTACTTTTATACAGAGTAAAATTTTACTCTGAAATACATAGTGAAGATGGCTTAATAGGAGAGCTGATAGATATGAGGGTAATATAGTAAAAGAAACAAGTTTTAAAATATCAGAGGATTTTGAAAGTACTTATATAATTATTGTCATTTTGAAAGACAAATTAGATAGTGAGGGGCTATCACCAAATCCCCCTTAAAAGTTAACTTTTTGACTTTTAACTTAGAGTTAGGCTAGGGACTCTAAATAAATTACCAAATTTTTTATCAAACCTTTCATATGAGTGTGAGACCCACACAAATCACATGTGTGTAGATCTCACACCCATATAAGAGATCTGATAAAAAATTTAATAATTTATTTGTAATCCATAGTATTTTCCTTTAACTTGTGTTTTCAAAATGGGCCTATGTTATTCCTTCTTTCCAACAATGATTTTCACAGTAAGAACATCTCTAAGGTTTCGTTTGGGAACCAGTCCGTTTAGTCAAAAAGTCAAAAAGTTACTAAAAAAATCAAAAAGCCAACGACCCATACCAAAAAGTCAAAGATTTTCTTTTCTCTCTACTTTTTGCACATCTTTTCGTAAAAAGCCAAAAAGTTCTCCGAAACATACTTGTTTTTTTAAGCTCATATTTTAGCCAAATAACTAAAAAATTACTAAATTAGCATGTTTCCAAACGAGGCTTAAGTAACTTTTTTAAAAAGAGTTGTTAATTATTATATTATTTTATTTATTTCAACGGACTATCTAACACAATGGTTATTTTACTAAGATTCTTGCAAGTTAGTTACATTTAAAGAGCGTTAAGAGGTTCTTTAAGTTAATTTGCGTGGATAAATATGTAAAATAAAGAGTAATATTGGAGCATATTGATAAAAAAAAATTAGTTAGGTAAAATAAAAAAAAGGGCAAATTACAAACACTCCCCTTGAGGTTTGGTGAAAATACAAATTTCCCCTTGAGGTTTAAGAAATTACATCCCGCCCCCTAAGGTTTATATTTTCATAACAAATAGTCTCCTGAGGTTTTTATTTTCATACAGATTCTCCTCTAATTTTTCCTAATTTGTTATGAAAATTTGACCATCAGGGGGCAATTTGTAATTTCTCAAACCTCAAGAGAGAATCTGTATTTTCACCAAATTTCGAGGGGAGTGTTTGTAATTTGCCCAATAAAAAATATACCATTTCATACTTTAGCTACTGAAAAGTAAAGAGTAGCATTAGAGTTGCTCTAATAAGGCTCTTCAATAAATGATTTAATTTAATAGTTACAATTTAAAATTAAAAGTGCAAATTTCATTTTACTTTTTATGATTTAATTTATATGCAGTTATAGATTACAATATTTGCACCTAATAAATATATTATTATACTTATTTGTACAAAATTTTTATTTTTTATTTTTTATAATGTGCATTATGATTATAATGAGAAATTTCACGATTTGTCCCATGTCATTTAGAAATAAGCTCGTAATAGACAAGTGCACTATTCATTGAAGTTAACCGAAATTGTGAAACATGTGTCTGGACGTAAAGAAATGAAAAAGCTACAATGTGCACTTGCATATTGTAATAAAACTTATGATTTTTGTGATAAAAGTTTTGAATTTTTTTGTGATAAAAGTTATGAATGGTGAAATTATAATGTGCACTTAAAAGTTATTTTTTATTTTGGTTATAAAAGTTATACATTTTGTGAAAAGTAAAAAAATTATATTTTTATGACAAAAGTTACACATTTTTTAATAAATTTTATTTTATTTTATTTTATTATTATTATTTTTTTTAGGTAGGATGCATGTTCTTATTCAAATGTCAAATTACACATAGAGTGAAGCACAAAGGTACAACCGACACCATGTTTTTTTTTTTTTTTTTTGAACACAGAAAAAGGAGGTTCTGTGGGGGCATCACGACCTCCGCAGGCCCAGGCCCCGGGGTAGCCGGTTAGCGGCCTGGTTTAATCCAACCCATAAGAAGGGACCTACCACCAAGGTACCAGTGGAGCTCATCAACCGCTCCAGTCATGGACAAGTGCGATCGGAGTACAGCGCGAGGTCCCATAGGAAGAAACCTACCACCAAGGTACCAGTGGAGCTCATCAACCGCACCAGCCATGGACAAGTGCGATTGGAATACAACGCGAGGTCTTAGGAAAGAGCCCCTAAAAAATTCAGGATTTTTGCGTCCCTAGAAGTCGAACTTGACTCATGGCTGTGGGAAGACAATGCCTTCACCACTGGGCCACCATCCTCGGTGGTCAACCGACACCATGTTGATAACCAGTATTATGGCATAATTAACACCACATTAATTCAACATATGCCCATTTAATGACACAACACAACCACCAGTACTTTATAGTGTAACTTTCATATGGTACAATCATAGAATTGTTTTATTTTATCCCGAATATAAGAGTTTTAGATATGAACTCCTGACCTTTTAACGGGAATAGATTTTAGCCGATTTTTTTTTTTTTTTTTCAAATTTAACATAAATTAATGTGATTTCGAATTTTTTTTTACCAGATAATTGTTATTACGTTATTAGTTAGGTTATCATATAAACTAATATCTCTTCATAAATTCACTTGTCTTGATATTTAAGTGTCCTCTCGCTATAATCACTTGAACAATTATCGAAACCATTGTCTCGGAGTTAAACATTATAATTATCTATCCAATTAACATTCGGACTATGACTTGTCTCAAAGTGATTATGGCTCATATCATATCAAAATTAGCACTTAAACCTGAACTACCTTTCCTTTTCCAAAAATTTAGAGGTCCCAAAAATTTATCAAAAGTTTTACCAAATGTCTCACACCCACACCCACAGTGAAACATTTGATAAAACTTTTGATAGAATATTTGGAATCTCTAACATCACTCTTCTTTTTCCGTCTCTCTTCATATTTTAAGACCGCTCTAAAATTAAATGCTTCGTAATTATTTAAATGCGACCAACACTGAGAATTTGATTATATGTTTACTAGATTGTGCAAACTTAAAAGTGAAGGAAGATTCTAAAAGTCAACCAGACACCATGAGAGTGTGTCATGTGATCCATTACAATCTTTCAGCATGAATTTTCGCCATCCCTTCTGTCATCTCAAATTAATTTATTAACAAATTAATTTGTTTAAATTAATACTTACGTAAGTATTAATTAATGAAATAACAACCCCCAACAAAAAAAAATTGAAATTCAATTTTTTTAAAAAAATAATTTAAAAACCGTCAAAATAAGAATCTTTCAGGTATGTGTTGAACAATACATTTTTGATTGCTACTATTTTTATTTTTATTTTAAATTTTCTTTGTGGAATAATTTTTTGGTTAATTGTAGGTGCTGATTTTTGACCTCACAATCAAATTAGATTTGCCGGTCGAGATTTAAGGAACGGAAGAATAGATTAAGCCCAACACCTGTATACAAGAAGACAAGAAATACCACAGTGGCTCCTTCACCGGGGACACTCCGACAATCAAGTCAATTAATAATCTCACGAGATATCAAATCAAGTATGCCACTCATAATAATAAGCATACCTTAGACTCACAGTGACGTCTTACTTTTATAGCCAACAGTATCCTTTACAAGGCTATCACGTATTCAAGACTCTTCTCATTTAGATTAGGGTGAACTTCCTCAAGAGTTTCATCTCTATCTAAAAAGAGTGTTTTTAAATTATCTAGGACTCTTGTTTTATATCCGATTATTTCGGACTCTGATATTATTGCATCACATCTCGGCAATATCATAAACAATCTTAACGACATGATCGGTCCACGTGGCACCTCAGCTACGTCCTTGGTCACGTGGATTATCCAAAAACATATTCCCCCCCTAATGATTGCTATGGTTGATGAATGGATTATCCATCTCATTCACAAATTGATAACCCTTTTGTTTGAGGATGTTAGGAATTCCCAATCCACTTGATAATTTTTTATTTAAAAAAAATTATTTAATGTCTCAAACATTCTATTATGTCCTTATGCGTCTATCCATTAACAAGTTGAGATTTTGGAGTCTAATTAATATTGTATACTTCACAGCATAATCGATTTTTACTGAGAGTATTACTGTAATTTATTATTGGGTAGAATTATATTGTTCTATTCTAAGTAATCTTATCAAATCATGTAACTATTGTTTATGTAGACAATATGTGACCCTTTTTTGACAAAAAAAGAAAAAAGAAAAAAAGAGACAAACTAACATTGTGACCACATGTTATTAGATGAGCACACGATCACATCAAAATACTCAGCCCTTTAATATGTTTTACCCTCGTTTATTTATTTATTTTTTTTTTACAGCTTCTCTTTCTTGCTACGTCTTTCAGACTTGAACTCAAAAATTTATCCAAAAACTTATTGCATAGTTAAAATTCATCAAGTCATAGACTCCGCAATACAATTTTAGAATCATAACCACACCACCATTTTGAGTAAATTTATGGGCAAAATTTTTGGGTACTTAGTTTTAGTGTTGCAAAAAAACAGATTAGGCTATTTGTAAGCCATATCATTTCATAAATAAATTATTTTACTGGTGAATGAAAGCCCTCTCTATTTGAATGAGACTTCATTGTCCCAGTAGTAATCAACAATATAACATTCAACAAAGTGTGATCTGAATGTTTCCTCAAGTAATCATTTTCCCTCAAACTTCATTTCCCTGGAAAGTCAATTCAAACATTTCTTTTCTACCAAACTATTTGCTTCGTACTACTGCACTTCCCAAAAGTCAGGTCAATGCCAAAAAACAAAAACAAAAAACCCAAAAAAAGTTCACCAAGAATACATGTTCTTCAACTTGTTTCATACTAAGATACTGAATGTCTCCAGTTTCTCGCAGGCGTCGACTTAGCTTCTTCTGGTTGGGCAGAACCGTGACTCTCTGATGAATCGGAGCCGCTATTATCCCCTTGCCCAGCCTTCCCTGACCAGATTTTCGAAAATATCTTCTTTGACATAAGCATACCTTTCATTTTACTAATAGCAGCCTTGTCGGTATTAATCCTAATGTCTGCGCCATTTCTTTCATTGCCAAGTCTCAGGGCAGCTACCTCCGCTTTCAAGGCCTTGAGCTCCTCAGCTGTGGCCACTGCATCCCAATCTTCGTCCGTGTTAGTTGTCGCAGACCTTGAGCTCCCATGGGACCCACTGCTCAAATCCTTAATGCCTTTAGGTAGGTCAGGAGTGCTGCTTCCTGATGATGCGGCAGCCCTGACTTGCTCGAAAAAGAGGACTTGTACAACCACGCGCAATGGCAATCTCTCATTTTGTGCTGCGTGCATACACGCATCTACGGAGAGCTTCTTGCAGTCCATCAGCTTGCATATCCTCTTCCTCTCGCTCTTGCTCATCCCGGGATGTTCCTGTACAACAAAAACACCAACAAATTTAAGAATAATGTGTAAACAACCAAGTTGCAACCATACACAAGCCCTAATATCAAAACAACACATACTAGCATTTTCTCATGCCTCTAATTTTCAAACTAATAAACCATGTCAAAAGACACCCATCCAAATATCAACTCAATATTTACTTATAATGTGCGAGCACAGATTAAAGCTTCAGGAAAAGCTCTTACCTTGAGATATGTGTCGATGGCCCGATAAAGGCTATCATGAGCAGGTCGAGAGAAACCAGACACCATCTCAGCAAGATCAACGAATGCTGATAAAGGCAGGTTTGGATCCTTTGCAATTTCAACAAGGTATCCGTCAACCAGCTTTGCCACCATAAGTTTCGAAGCTTCTGTCAAAATCCCCGGTCTTTCTGCTAATTGAATTTCAGCGTTCTGATCTTGTGTCATAAACTCCTCTAGTATTTTGCGTACTATCTCGACATCATAAATCATGGGTTCGCCTTCTGGGGCTTGTATCAGAAGATCACTCACATAAGCCGCCTCTAATTGCTGTCCTATTCTCCTAACGAGTTCTCTTTTATCTGTTTCCCCAGAATTCACCAAACTAGCCGCTTTTAACAATTTGAGCAAGAAACTACAAGAAACGCTGCCTTTCTCCGCAGGCAGTAGGCACACGATCACGTCCACTATTGATCGGGCTTTCAACATATCACCACACTGGATCGTACCCTTGCTAAATCCCGATAACCTTCTCAATGTGTATGCTTTCAAAGTTTCTCCTAACACTTCACCTGAAATTATCCCTTTATTTTTTATGTTAGTTATAACCTGCTTGTACAAATCTACTTCGAGCTCACACAAATCCTCAACCCACCAATCCTTGGGGACCACCCGGTTTCTGACACCGTTCCAGTTTGGATCATTCCCGTTTTCCTCCGGGAGCTTTTTCCGGTTATAAGTATAGGACCAATCCACCATGGAAACATCAACGGTGGCCTTGGAAGCTATAGCATCGACACAGTGACATACTAACTTCAGTTCCTCAGACCAAGGTAATAGAGACTTGGTAGTCTGAAGAACAGTTATGGAGTCCTTCCAGCTGTGGAAAAGGCTAGAATTTAGGAAAACATCGACCTTGTAGATGAGATTCCCCTTCTCGATTGTCTCGTGCATTCCCAGGTATTCAGCTGCACAACGAGCTGCAACGACGTTATAAGCATTCAGGGTGACGGTCATGCCATAACAGAACTTGGCACATATTTCAAAGGCAACGGGTCCACCGGGAATATCATGAATGTCAACTTCATCACCGTTTCCCTCATCTGTGGATGTGACCGACTTTTGCAATCTGGCACTTTTGGACAAAAGAGGGAACTGCGGAAATCATTCTTAAGTCCATCAGTGAGATGAATACAATTTACAATAGTTATAGAAAAAATAAATATGCTTTTAAGCTGAGACAAGTTCTCCCACAATTGCTCAAGCTTTCACTCATTCTTATGTTAGGGCCTTCAGCTCAACTAGGTTCAGCTTGGCACAACTTAATATGTAATGCTCATTTGTTTCAGCGAAAAACATTAGAGAACATTTTCTACGGAAAACTTTTTCTAAGAAATGTTTTCTGTGAAAACGTAACGTCCTTGAAACTAATGTGCAATGGTTGTATTAGTGATGGTGGTGCGAGGGTGGAAGAGGTGGTGGTGGTGGCTGCAGCTGTGGCGTGGTGGTTGTAGTTGGGTGTTGGTGGTGATAGCGGTGATGGTGACTGTGATTGTGTGTTGGCGTTGGTAAGACTTTAATCTGAAAAACATTTTCCACTTTTTTCTGCCCAAATAAGCTTGTTTTCTGTTTACTTTCGTTTTTCATTATACTAGACGCTAGAAAATCCATAAAATATATTTTAGAAAACATTTTTTGTCCAAACAAACAAAGCGTTAAATAACATTTACCAGGCCGTCACATCCTTTCAACACCTTTGATGAAATGGTAAATGTAGTTCCAAAACAGTCATGTCATGCCATGTTGTTGTTAGCCGCAAGTACAAAATATTAGTCAAGTATAGGTAGCTATCATTTTTAATATTTCCAAAATTTTATGCTTACATTATGTGTTGGAAACTAAGTGCAATGTGTACGGAACAAATTGATCGAAATAATTCAAAATGGATTGACCAAAAAATAAATGTAAAGCGGATTCATAGATATACTGTAATCATACCTTATGTAGATAAAACTTCACATCCCTTACACTAATAACGATGTCAGATGCCAACTCAGAGGCTACATACCTGAAAATCGAAATATCTTTGGTAAGCGTAACTGATAAAACTTCAAAATTAATCTATCAAACAATTACAAATTCAAACTGCTACAAATAGAACATAGTATCAGAGTTAGAGATAATCAAATTTAAATACGAGAACTAGCAATTCATCTTTGAAAAAATCATAGACTACAGTTCGTAAAAATGATATATAGCAAAGATGTTGCTAGCTCGTGATCTTGCTCATTAAACCCAAACCAAATTGTGTCCTAATCTCGAGAGGTAACCATGTAATTGCACCTTCAAAAAGCCTAGCAAGAATGTAGCCAGTGGTGCATGATTCGGAGTACACTTACAAAGATGCCAACATAACAACTTACAATCGAGCAACAAACAGATGATAGTAACCAATCTGTGGAAAAGCAAACAACTCTAAAATGCCAAAAGAATTCTCTTGCTCCTTTTCCCCAAAACAAACAACAAAATAGCGAGAATGATATGATCATATGATAAAGATTTGTAAAAAACGACCCTTGTGATTTTTGAGTCTGAAAAAAAATTTCTTTATGTTTGCAGCCGACCCAACCACTAGCATCTCTGCTTGCTAATGACAGCTAATTAGCCAAAGAATCAAATTCCACTGAAGCAATTGAAGTGATAATACTGTCCATTTTACAAGTTATCCATCCCTGTATTACAAATCCTTAAAAGGAGGTCTAGTTAAAATTACAGGATCCTGATAGCTCAGAGGTTTAGGCCAGCTAGTAACTAAAATAACAATTGGTTTAAAAGCATGACATATATGCATTTTGAGATCATCTACATAAAAATGAGTGCATTGGACTGTTATAGCATTTTATTTTATATGCCATTCAAACTATGGAATGTTACAAATCCGGGATGCCTCAAGTCAAATGCTTTGGAACAAAACAATAGTCATTCCATGACAACCGTTATTCCCTCAATAAATACACAACCTAGAAATTAGAGCGAAGTCAAACAATATCAAAACACATACCGAACAATTGGAGATGCCTAACTTACCATGGAAAAAAATATGAATCTTTGAATATTAATAATACGATTTTTTTTTTTTTTTTATTAATGTAGGGGGGAACAGTTTCCCCTTCCTCAGGTATAGATTAGAAATAAATTATAACAAATATATCTATGCACTTTCTTATTCATGTAATTTCTCAAAATTGTCCCCACAAAGGTTAAGAGAAAACGACAGCAGGTCAATAAGCAAAGTGTGGCTAATCATCTTTTGCTTAGAACATAGGCCAGGCTGAAACCAAAAGTGAACGACAAACAAAAATCACAAGTCTAGCCAAAGTGTAATCTAAAATACCTTTTTTGTAACATTTTGCAACCAAGTGTTTACTAGCCACCACCAGCAGAAGCTGACAAAGGCCCTCCACTGTATTTTATCTTGAACCATGTGTTAATGTGCAAAAACAACAACAACAATAACAAAAACTAGTTCCAAAAAACAAAACAAAACAAAAGAAAATTTCCAAACTGCCCCAAAAAGGTCAAGGTTAACCATCAAACAACCGAACTAAGAAAAAAGGAAATCAATTAAGACAAATACCAACCAACAGAAAACAAACCGACAGTCCGTTTGGAAAAAATGGAATTCACTACTCATAAAAAGCATGGACAAAACTGCTAACTATTAACTCTTTTTCCTTTCTCTCCAAATCTCTCCACTTCTGTATGATTCAAAAAGTGGGTTTTAACATACAACTCTCTCTCTCTCTCTCTCTCTCTCTCTCTCTCTATTTCACCCATTTCACTCCATTGCTCTACCATAGCTACTACCCAAACAGATGATTTGGGAGGAGAGTGTTAATTTCCTTTATCTTTTCTCTCCAAATCACCCAATCCAAACATTCTGTCAAAGAAAGACACTGAAATGCATCATAACAGATGACAAATCAAATTTTTAAGGAAAACAGGCAAAAATAATCGGGTTATGGGAGATCTCACCTGACGTTGTCCCCATCACTCTGGAAGGAATCCGGCTTCGATCCAAGCTTCATGAACTTCATCTTGACAATCAAAAGATTTGCTTCTCCTACTCAAGCACACCCAAAACAACCCTTCCTCACTACTCAACTGATCACTACTAGATTAACTGCCACACATCCCCAATGATCAAACATAACCCCAATCGAGGCGAAACCTCCCGAAAATGGAAATTAAACCTCAGGAGCTGTGGGGACCAGATTTCTGAATATGACCAATTTGCAGGACTTCAAGGGAAGGAAATGGGATCTCAAAGATAGGAAAGGTATTATCATAAATGCGGCAATGTGACCGAATCATGACAAAAACCGAGGCAAAATCAATCTGAGAGAGAGAGAGAGAGAGAGAGATGGGGTTGTGCAATTTTTTAAAGAAAGCTAGGATTTCACTTGAATGGGAAGAGAGGGCAATGAAGAAGTTGTTTCCTTGGTCGGTGGCAAAGCCCACGGACCCCGGGGGAACCCAGTCAGCAAAGGAGACATTGCCAACAGACTATTGAACCCTAAAATAATTTACAAAACCAGAGACACCCACAAACCACAAATCTGATCTGACTATATATATATTATCCTAATCTCTCTCTGTCTCTTACTCTGTTCTCTCTGTTTCTTTGTTTTTTCATTATAATATAAAGCATAAAGATTGATACCACTAAAATTCCCAAAGCTCTTAAAAGCTTCAAGTTCCAAACCCTAATATAGAAATCACATAAATATATGTAATGTCTATCTATACATTAATTTAAATTATTTAACCGTTGGAGTTTGAGAAAAACCTGCAACGGAAAACAGCATCTTGGAATCAGTTGAAGGAACCACCAAAACGGTAGACAACAAGCATCTCTCTTTTATATCTATGCTCATTGCTTAGGTGAAAAGGAATATATGAGAAGATTGAGAGAACAATGTTGAAAATTTCTTAATTTGATGAACAATCAAACATCAGCAAAGACGAAATCTGAGGAACCCAAAAGAATCATTTCATAGAAATCGAAGAAAAATCTAGTAAAGAAATGAGCCCATGATCAAAGTGTGTTATATCATCATCATCATAATATCAAACTGTGTTGATCAAAAGACAAAACCCAAAAGCCACTCTCCATGTAAACCCCAACAAAACCCAAGATTTGTATTGGTTACATGAACTTGTGAAGTAACACAGGAATCCACATGTAATAGAGTGGGTGTGTGGAGCAATTATCTTCTAGAGTTTTTTTTCTCTTAAAGTTTTTTAGAGTAATGCATTATGTGGTTGAGATTTAATGACAAGTCATATCAATTTTTCAATATTAAATCTCAACCACACAATACACCACTTTAAGAAACTTTAGAAAAAAAACACTGTAGACGATCCTTGGTGGGGGTGTTTGGGAAGTTGTAATTTTAGTAGTTTATTTTATTTTTTTGATTATTTTGAGAGGTTAAAATTTTTGGATATGTTTTGAGAGAGTAATTTTTAAAAATTATTTTGGGAGAAGAGTTTAGAAATTTTTTTGGTTTGTTTAGTTGTTTATTTTGAAAGTAGTTTTGAAGTTTAGAAGTTTGGAATGATTTGATATTTTGTTGTAGTTAAGTGAATATGTGTGAGACAAAAAATGATTGAAAAGAAGAGAGGAGAGAAAAAAAATGATTGATTGATGTGTAAGAGAGAAAAAATGATTTTAGAAATTGTTTTAGAGAAATTATAAACCAAACAACTTTTTTAGAAAAAATTTTCCAAAATCACTCTACAAAGCCAAACTAAACATACCATTTATGTTTGGAAAGATAGTTGAATTTTTTTGTAATTGGATGTGATATTTGTGAGAAAAAAAGTAAAATGATTATGGATTTGATGTTACATTTTGTCTTATTGATTATTTCAACTTATTTTATCTTTTAGTGCTATTTTAGTCAAAAAAAAAAAAACAAAACAAAACAAAACAAAAACAAAACAAAACAAAAAAGTTACTTCCCAAACACCCTCACGGAATACCCACATGGAAAATGCTATGTGTTATACTTTCCAAATTTTTTATCAAATAAATAATTAAATGTCTTATATAAATGTAAGGTTTACAAATCATAGACTCTCTATTCATATGAAACATTTATTTATTTATTTAGTAAAAAATTTAGGTCTTGTTTGGCATGTTTTAAAAAAGTCAAAAAGTAACTATCCTATTTAAGTCACATCATCTTATTTAAATCATATCACCTCTCTAACACATCACTTTCAAACCTAATCCATACCCAAACCATATTTCATAAAAAAAAAAAAAAATACACTTATTTGGATACCACCCCTTCACATCCTAGCTTCACATTATTGTGAGAGAGAGAGAGAGTACCCAATATGTGATTGAATAGCTATGTGAATGTAAGGGATCAATTATTTTTTGATGCACTTAAAATAATAATAATAATAATAATTCATCACTTTAATTTGAAAGTATTAATTGAGCACTAATAGAGTGAAATTTTTTAAAAAAAAACAAAATTTAAGACCAAAACATCACATTATTAAGTGAGACCCATCTCTTAAAACTCCTTTAGAGCTCTCAAATATTTTTCAAAAAAAAGGTGAGGGCAGGGGTGTGCGCGGTGCGGTTCGGGCGGTTTGAAAGTAAAATTACAAACCAAATGGCTGGTTGACAGATTAGCGGATTGACAAATTGCGGTTTGAGCGGTTTTTGGCGGATTGGCGGATTGAAGAATATTCTAACTAATTATCATACATTTACATAATATAAAATACTAATTTGTATAATATTTTTTAGATATATAAAACAAAATAATTTTACATAATATGTTTTATATATATAATTATTAATTTGTAATAAATTTCATATTTTAAATATCTCTCACATTTATTTTTATATTGATATTTTATTGAAAGTTAAAAAATATATATATATTAACTATAGCGGAGCGAAACGGTTCAGTTGATGAATTATAAATTTCAAAATTTAAATTGCAATTAACAATTAGAATAATATGAATTAATACGAATTCATACGATTTTAACGAATTAGACGGTATTTAGTACCGCCATAGGTGAGAGATCAACTCGAAAAGTAAAGTAATGAAGAGGAACAGAATTCAATTGAATACCCGCACCACATGCACAACCTTTTTAAGTCTATTTGGACTTAACTTCATTTTTTTTTTTTTTTTTTGTTAAATCAATGTTCGGACAGAACTTGTTAACCATAAAATTGGCACAAACCAACCCAAAAACAAAAACAAAAAAAACAAATGCAGCTAGATACAAACCATTTAAAAATCACAATTTGTTGTCACTATTTTATTTAATAGGGTAAATTACACTGATACTCTTAAAATTTTTATTTAATACAAATTTTTCTCTTATATTTAAAAAATTACATTTATCTCAGATTAGATTAAAATAACATATCTACCTTTTAGCCTTTATACGTATAAAATAATAAAATAATAAAATCATATTGATATTTTGTTCATTTCATTTCAAGAGAAATAATAATCATCTTTTTTAGTTTAACTCACACAAAAAATTATTTTTTTATTTTTTTGTATTTTTTTATTTTTATTGACTTTTTAAAAATATTTGGGCAAATTACATATACCCCCTCGAGGTTTAGAAAAATTACAAATACCCTCCTGAGGTTTGAGAAATTACAGATACCCCTGAATGTACTATTTGCATAACAAATTAGGGGGCAAATTGTTATAAAAATATAAACCTCAGGGGGAATTTGTTATGAAAATATAAACTTCAAGGGGGTATCTGTAATTTTCGAAACCTCAGGAGGGTATCTGTAATTTAACTAAACCTCGAGGGAGGTATATGTAATTTGCCCAAAATATTTTAAGCAATTTTTTTTTTAGATACACCTAATTTAGATATATTTAAGAAGTATAATATTTTGTGATTTTTTTTTTAAATTTTCCAAATACAAAATAATACAAAAAATACAAAAATTCAGTAATACTGTAATAAATATGAATGATAGTGTTTAGTAATATTGTAATAAATGTGAGTGAATAGACAAGAAAAAAAAATGATGATGGAAATAAAAATAAAAAATTATATTCATATATAAAAATTTATACAAAAAATATCATAAAAATGTTGTGATAGAAATGTTGTTGTAAATATAAATTATGTTTATGGGTATTTTATTTTAAAATGTAATGTCACAATTAAACTATACCATTGTGTTCGAAAATTTTATATAAAATTTATATTTGTATATCATTGCTCAATAAGAATATGTTCAAGTAAAATTTAATGATAGAAAGTTATAAAATATAATCATGATGATAGGAAGAAGAAATGGTATGAAAAATGACAAATTGGTTATTTAAAACTTTTAAGGTATGACAATAGCAATCTAATGGGTAAGCAGGAAAACATAATTTTTCAAGCATAAAAAGAGAATCTGTATTAAATAAAAATCTGTCAGTGTAATTTATCCGATTTAAAATCATTGTGATTTTATACCGATTGATAGAAGGTTAACGTGACAACTTTAGTGAAGGTGACAAAGTTAAAATTGCAAGTTACAATTTCATTACATGGTGAAATTATAAGTATTCTAAATTGCGGCTTGATTAAGGTTGATCTTGTAATTTCACTTTACATAAATCACTTTATTCAACCATTCTACTTGATCCAAAAAATTTATTCATATCAATAAATAGTAAGTTGTACATGCCATTTTTGTTTTTGAAAGAAAATCATAAATTTAACATGTGATTTCAACTTGTCATATTGGCAAATTTACTAAACTGACGTTTGGCCAACTTAATACCAAATTACAACTTAAAATTAAAATCATGATTTTGATGGCGATTATGTTAAAAATTACAAATTAAAATTTTATTTATTTTTTGGAATAACAATAAATAAAAATAAACGGAAAACGTTTTTAGAGTAAAAAGAAGAAGTGAACATGGGGAAGAAAAAGAAAAAAAAAATGGAATGTGTTTAAAAGTTCCCATTTTTGGAAGTTAGCCCAAACACTCAAAACACCAACACAATTTCACAAACTAGCCAAGCTGAGTTAACTGCATACCAGAATTAGAACAAGTAATCTTTCACCTCAGAATTTTTCTTTTTTTCTTTTTACCTCACCAATGACAAAAGCAAAAGTAGAAGCTCATTGAAATTCATTCTTTTTAAGTGGGTTCTGCTTCCTTTTTCTTCTTTTGTTTCTCTCTGATTTTCCTGAGAAAGCAGAAACCTCCCTCTGTTCAATTCAGATTTATTAGGGCTCAATTGGAACTCGCTTTTTTCTACTTTTTTCCTAGCTTTTTTAATTGTTATTTTACTTTTTCACTAATTCTTAGCATTAAATTTTAATTCTAAATTCAATAACCCATCTCAAAATTTTGGACCCAAAAAAAATAAGGATAAATTACACTGACACCTCTTGAGGTTTATATTTATTACAGTTCCCCCCACAACTTTTGAAAATTACATCTCCCTCCTTGAGGTTTAAAGTTTCATTACAAATTCCCCCCTCAGCAATTTAATTTTTTTAAATACCAATTTTGCCCTCACTGGGTAAATTACATTGACACCCCTCACATTTTAGAAATTACAATCCCCTCCCTAAGATTTAAAGTACGATTACCAATTGCCCCTCGGTTAGTATTAGTTAGAAAAAAAATTCATTGAAAAATAAAATTAATTGGAAAAAAAATTATTTGAAAAAAAAAATAATTGAAAAAATTTTTTGTTAGTAAAATTTTTAAATTTCTGTTTAAAAACCAACTTAAACTCATTTTTTGAATTTGCGTTTTTTTCCTCAAATTTACAAACTGATACAACAATTTATAAACCAAAAAAATTATCAAATAAGTTTTTATAACAGTTTTTTTAATTTTTGTAAATATAAATTAAAAACTGAAAATGAAATAGTTACTAAACAGGCCTCAGATGGTAAAAATGTCGTAAAATTAACAAAAAATTAAGTAAGCTACCAATGTAAGAAATGACTTATCAAAAAATTCTTAGGCTATGTATGGTTTGATTTTTAGAAATTTTTAAAAAAATTAAAAATTAATTTGGCTAAGAAATAAAAAATAAAAAATAATTATCATTTAAGGGTAAAAAATAATTATCATTTAACTTTTGGACAGGTTATATACATACGTATGGCTGTTTCAATTTAATTTGTAAAAAATTATTTCTAGCCACTCGAAAGATAAAAATTATATAAAAATGAAAATTATTTTTTATTTTTTATTTCTTAACCAAATTAATTTTAAAGGATCTTTTGGAAAGTCATTTCTTACGTTAGTAACTTATTTAATTATTTGTTAATTTTACGACATTTTTACCATCTGAAACCTGTTTGGTAACCATTTCGTTTCCAATTTTCAAATTATATTTACAAATATTTAAAAAACTGTCATAAAAACTTGTTTAATAATTTTTTTGGTTTATAAATGGTTGTTTCAATTTGTAAATTAGAGGAAAAAACGTAAATTCAAAAAATGAGTTTACGTTGGTTTTTAAACAGAAATTTAAAAATTTTACTAACAAAAAAAATTTTCAATGAATTTTTTTTTTCAAATAATTTTTTTTCAATGAATTTTTTTTCCAACTAATACTAATCGAGGGGGCAATTGGTAATGCTACTTTTAAACCTTAGGGAAGGAATTGTAATTTCTAAAATGTAAGGGGTGTCAATGTAATTTACCCATTTAGGGCAAAATTGGCATTTAAAAAAATTAAATTGCTGAGGAGGGGAATCTGTAATGAAACTTTAAACCTCAGGAAGGGAGATGTAATTTCCAAAAGGTGAGAGGGGAACTGTAATAAACATAAACCTCAAGGGGTGTCAGTGTAATTTACCCAAAAAATAATCTAATGTGGCTATTGGAGCTGTTAAAATTTGACATTATTAATTATATAGCTTGTGGCATATTGTCAACATTAAAAATAAATTGCTTATTGACTTATTTAGATTTTTTCTCTAGTTAAGAACTTCTCTCTTTATACTTTTCTTCCCTTAGTTTTCTAGAGGATGCGACAGTCAGGGTGGGGGAGGGGGTTTCCGGTGGCCTCCAGCCTCCTCTCCTCTCTCTACCCCTCTTTTCTCTTTCCTCTCCTTGCTTTGCTATCCAATAATTTGGAATATTTGGCTTTCCATCCTCTCTCTCCTTTGTGAAGTATTTATTCTTCCTTTCACTTCAACTCTGGCCATAGCCTTCATGGATCCACAGTCACCCCTCTTCTCCACCTCCGCATCTACTTCCTATTTCAGCCATCATTGCCTTTTTGTCCAGATCTGTCGGATGTTTCTCTAAATTGCCCTTTTTTTCCACCAAAATCATCGGCTTTCTTCTCCTGATCTGCCGACTTCACCACCCTCGAATTTGCTGCCACCGTTGTTGGTAGTTTGTTGGTTGTGGATTTGTTTTTGCTTTCCTTTGTGTTTTGTTTGGTTATTTGAAGTCCATCAGTGTGGAGTTGTTAAGATTACCCTCTCTGTGGTTGGGTTCTACGATTTATCTCAGACATATTTTATTGCCGGACTTTTATGATTTCGTAGTACAAGCACGAGATTTGCGTCTGAATATTTTCATAATTTTCTCTCCTTTGTACTTTTGCTATAGTTTAATTTTGTTTGGTATAAGTTTTGGGTTGGATAGACATTGTAAGTGTCATTTTGCTTTCTTTAATGAAATTTTCTATGGATCAAAAAAAAAAACATATTGTCAAAATTTGGTAAGATTGTTCTCTTTATTTCTCTTGATTGGCTCACAATGTCATTTGTATGTAGTTTTTTAGTAACAAAAATAGAGGAATTAATATTTTTATTATCGAGAAGAGTTGTTAAATTTTGGTATTTTGAGTTTGGTGTGAAAGGGGGATTTGAGTTTGGTGTGTTGGAGTTAAGTTCTTAACTTTTTTATTGTTGTTTCTAGTTTTTTTGTTTTCTTGTTTTAAAAAAATAAAAAATAAAAAATCGTGAGGCCGAGGGTTAGATGTTTGCGGGTAGCAGTAGTAGGAATAGTCTGTACTTTCTCGAATATCTCTCAATGCTTGTCATCTTTCTGTATCTTTAATTTTATATTTTTTAATGAAATTTTTCTTTGCTGATCAAAAAAAAAAACATTGATATTTTGACTATGATTGATAATCAACTTGAAAAGCCAGATTATCCTGTGATCGGATTAGAGAAGACAATTAGGCATGCATGTCTCATCCATATTGATAATACCGTGTTTGGTTTGGCCAAAAGAAATGGGAGTCAAAGTCTTATTGTATTGCTAATCTGATTAAATAGTGGAATTAACAATATCATCCCCCATGATACCACTAAGGTAATTCTATAATCACTCCTTTTTTTTCTTTTTCTTTGTTTTATATAAGATATTACAATAAAATCAATAAATTATAATCATAATGATAAAAATGAAATATATGTCAAATTTTCCATTAATCTCATCCTATATCTATCATAATCAAGCAAAATAAAAATATTATCATAGTATTACTTTCTTTCTTTTTTGACTAATTGATATGTGAGTGATTTTCCGATCACACTGCCAACTCAGTAATCAGCTGGAGAGAACTGACAGAATAGATGACACCTAGCTGACCTGCAACAGAAAGAGAAGATTCCGGCGGTGGTTCATCCACCCGGGGGCACTCCGACGATCAAGTCAGTATATCTCTCAAAGATAATCAATAGTGCTAAACTCATTATTCAGAATATAAATTGCGTACCTTAGACCCATCGGGGGTGTTTTTCTTTTATAGTTACCTCAATCCTAGTCTCCATAGAAGCATAGCTTTAATGGACTCTTGCACAATTCTTATTCTTGACTCTTCAAGAGATAAAGATAAACTCCCTAAGAGTGTTATCCTTATCTATGCTAAAGTCTTTCATCATTCTAGAACTCTTGTCCCTTATCCGCTTATCTCGGATTCCGATATCTTCGAAGATAACATCGACCTAGCCGAGATCACCTCGGCGTCATAACCAGGACACGTGGCACCTCAGCTGACACGTCGGCGTCACCTTGGCCACGTGTTGGTACTCAGAAAATATATCCCCATAAATGCACACCTCGAATAATTACAATGTCTAAGAGTTAACGACAGCGCGATCTTTCAATGGCACGAAAGTTTTGCATATTTGCCTTCTCCTCCCACTAAGCTAAACCCTTGAGATTCATCATAGTATTATTAATCTCACCTATTATCTTATGTATTACAAATAGTGTTCATAATCTCATGGTATTACCCCCATCTAAAAAAAAATCTCATGGTATTACAAATTTAGCCAAACTCATAAAAAATTTATATTCCCTACGTCCCAAAATAACGATTCCTTTTAGAAAATTTAACTTTTTTTGATAATACAATTATTATATATTAAAAATATTAAATTTTCAAAATTGCCCATTGATAGTACATTCTTTTAGAAATCAATTCTCATAATTGTACTTTTTGTATTATTAATAAATTTAAAAGAAGAAAAAAATAATAAATTCATATTTATTTATTCATTAATTTTTTTTAAAAAAAAGACTAATATTGTAGAATAATAAAAAATGAAATAAGAGATTAATATTTTAAGACGGTGGGAGTATTGATTATCAAACATAACCCTTGATATTATGGTCTTGTTTGACAAGTGTATTTTTTGCTTTTTTTTAGCTAAAACGTACAAAAAGATAAAATACGTTAAAATAGTTAATAAGACAAAATATCACATCAAATTTATAATCATTTTACTTTTTCTCTCATAAATATCAAATCCAACTATAAAAAATCTAACCATGTTTCCAAACACAAAAAATTCGGGACCGTTTGGAAAGAAGGTTTCCAGGCTTTTTTGGCTATTTTAGCCACAAAAAATAAAATAAGTTATTTTAGCCACAACAAATAAAATATCACATCTAACCTATAATCATTACACTATTTTCTCACAAAAAAATTCAAAAAAATCAAAAAAACCAAAAAATCCTTCTCAAACCAAACTTTTTAACCCAGGCTAAAATAGCAAAAAAAATCAAAAAACTAAAAAATCAACCCAGTTCCCAAACGAAGGCTAAAATAACTAAAAATTAAAATAGCCAACTTTCCAAATGAGGCCTATAATATGTTAAGTTTTAATTTTGCCATATTATTTTGACAATTTTATTATTATCTTGTTTTTATTTATTTTTATTTTTTATTTTTTATTTTTTATTTTTTGAGTAGGAGATGCTGTTAGTACATCCAATTTGTTGTGATATGCACGCCAAAACTGACACAGAAGCTTTCTTGCTCCCTCCCTTTTTCTTTACGATAAAAAACGTGGGAAGTAGCAGTAGATATCATTTGGGTTTTTTGTGAAATGACCCCTTGCTTGGGTCCTAATCAACTTGTGACCCCTCCCATTCCCATCATGTACCATGAAAGGCCTTGTCTATCAACTCATCCATCTCACTCTCAATCTCAAATCTCAATCAATCTCTCCCTCTTTTTCCATGTCCTAATCATAGTGGTTGTACTTTTTTTAATTTTTTTTTCAACATTTTGGAGGATTTTTGAAACCTCAAGCTTTCATGTTTCATGTGAGGAGATTTGTAGAGTAAAATGAAAGGAAAAAAGGAAAGTGAAGTTATTATTTTATTTTATTTTATTTTATTTTTAGTTTAGAAATTTAAAATTTAAATATAACATAATAATTTTAGTTTAATTTTGGTTCAGAGAAATTTTGTGATGCGCCAAAACTAACGTAGTCTTAGGCCAAGTTTGGCATCTACTAAATAATACAAAAAGTAAAAAAGTCACTATTCTATTTAAGTCACATCATCTTATTTAAATCATATCACCTCTCTAACGCATCACATCAAACTCAATCCAAACCCAACCCATATAAGCCAATAAGTCAAAAAGTACACTTTTTTAGAACATCCCAAACCAACCCTTATTTTGAATATTACTTATTTTTAATTAATTATTTATTTATTATAAAAAGATGTATAAAAAAGTAAAAAATTAATATGATCTAAATAAATAAATAAATCAATAAACACGAATTATTAAACATCACTCAGATTGTTATACTTGTAAGTTTTTTTTAAAAAAAAAATTTAAGTAAATAAAGTTGCAGGACACTCTTGCGTGTACCAAGAACATGTTTACTGCTAAATGCTCGCTGAATTTATGGGAAAAAAAAAACATTGAAAGTCAAGTTATAATAACTTAACTTACTAATTTTTTAATATGATATTTAGTATTAAAAGAATAAAATTATAATGTTAATGTATTTAAATATTAGCATATGTTGTCATGATGAGGTGTCATGATGCATGGTGAGAGAGAGAGAGAGAGAGAGAGAGAGGTGGGGGGGCAGAGAACCTAAATAGTCTACCTCCAATGTCACCATGGCTCAACCTGTTTGACTGGTTGACAGCTCTATCACCACATATTGCCAATTACAATTCTTCCCACCTAAAATCACCAAAGAAAAGAAATTCCATCGTAGTTAATTTTAAAAAATTACTTGGTTTCATTTTTTTAAAAATATTTTTCAGAAAATTTTGCTTTCTTGTTTTTTGTATTTTTTGTTTTTACTAAATTTTTTTAATATTTGAAGCAATTTTTTTTTTTACTTTTTAGACATACTTAAAATAAATATACCTAAAAAAGTAAAAAATTTGTGAAAAAATCTTTTAAAAATATTCACTAAAAACAAAAAAATACAAAAATCAAAAAACTTTATTTTCAAAAAACTTAATTCAAAAAACTCAAACTAAACACACTGAATGTATCTTATTTATTTTTATTATTTTTGTTTACAAATTTATTTTAGTTGGCGATGAGTTGATCCTATTATTTAATTTCAATGAGTTCTCATTTCAAATATCAAAACTTCATTATTACACATTATATTGATTTGTATTAAAAAAAAAAAAAAAAAAAAAGAGCTGTATAACGTTTTTTAATTTTAAATCACTTGGATCATAATATTCCATGCAAGATTAAATTTGATTCTTTTATCTTCAAACTAGTTGGACCTTGATTTTTAAATAGGTTTCTAGTGAAATTTGTAGGGTTGGTTTGGGGTGTCCTAAAAAAGTGTACTTTTGTCTTTTTACGAAAAGATGTGCAGAAAAATAGAGAGGTGATGTGATGGAAAAAAGATAAAAAGATAAAAAGATGGATTATATAGTCTATGCCAAACAAGGCCTAAATAAATAAATAAAAAGTAATTGGTACAGTGGGGGGCTTAGACAATATACATAAGATAGTCAGCAGGTAATCGTCACCGGCCTGAGTCCAAGTGGGCCATTAATGTCTTAGTTTTGTTTTAATTATTTTTATAATTATAATAATCAATGGGGCATTCATGGCCTAATTTGAACCATTAGAATCTTATGCCTCTTGGCCTTATTATTAAATTGAAATCACATTACAGAAAAATAAACCCTTTATTATCATATATATATATATATATAGTTAACAAAACCGTGCACATGGCCCAGCCGGTATCATATTTTCAGAGTAGATCTCTTCCACACAATAATAATAATAATCCATTGTATTGGATTGCTTTAATTATCTAAATTAGGCCAAGAATAATTTTCTAATCGTAACAACTATTGGTCGTGGTGTGTCAACAAGCGAGAATCCTTAAAATGCACATAGATGTGAGACAAATGAGTGAGAGTTACTGTTATTTTATATCTATGTCTTATTTTGTAAAATTCTTCTGTACTCTTAACATAACTGATCAACAAATTATCTAATAAATCTAATTATTTATCATGTGATCGTGTGTTTATTTTCTCAATAATAATGGGATACATGATTATTTCATTTTAAAGGGTTATGTTTGTTTCTAATTGAAGTTGTTGGGTCTCTATAGACTTGTCACGGGATTCACCTTCATAATATGAACTGTTCAGATTATAAGACATTTTGAAAATATTATTAATAAAAAAAAATCAAATTAATTGGACAATCATAAATGCACAATTATACTTAACAGCACTACCACAATCCTCACTTTATTTTTAAAATAGAAATTATTTTAAAAAAATAAAAATAAAGTGATAATGTGTTGCATATTTCTTTTGCTATTAATAAAATGCACACACTATTATGTAGTACAAAATCCATAGATACATAAATAGTGTTTCTACAGTTTGGGTGTCTCGATCACATGGATCCAATGAACATCGGATGGCATGTGTCAAAGTATATAAGGTTGTCCCATGCATTATGATCATCTTGGTCCTACATTTTTAATTGTATTATTATATGCCCTCCCAAAAAATAATAATAATAATCCAAAATCGTCTAAGGACCACCAGTGATTGCAATCATCTATTTCCCCCCCCCCAAAAAAAAAAATTGTAATAGATTATTATTTAGTAATGATGTAAGAAAAATTGATAGAATCGAATATATCGATTAACTTTTAATAAATTATGGTTTGTTTTTGTTTTTAATTTTTTTTACATTGATACCAAAATTACTCTGATACCATGTGTTATCATATGAAATGAGAATCTTATTTTGGCATTCACAATAATAATTTTTCAATGTTAAGAGAATGTAAACAATTTAAGAGTAAAAAGTTATATGAACCTATAATATTAAAAAATTACCATTTAAAAAAAAAAAAAAAAAAAAAAAAAAACCAAACAAAATGTTTTGAATTGAATCGACATAAAAATATTGTTAGTAATAATGAATTGTCCTAGCAAATAGGGGATTCTATTCCTTTTCTCTAGCTTATGCCATCCAAACAGTAGCTTAAAGATTGTAGCCCCAAAGCCTTAGAGATCGGCTTTCTTTCTGCTTTTCTCTCAAGGGTGTGCAGCTCATAGAAATGATCATTGGAATCTTAATGCAGCCATGGAATCAACACCCCCCCCCCCCCCCCTCTCTCTCTCTCTCTCTCTCTCTATATATATATATATATGTATATGTATATATATACATAGTATTATTTTGTGTGGTGATGAAAACAAAATGTTGTACCGTGAATCCGAATTTAAAGTGAGGGTATTTTTGATATTTTAACACATGTAAATTGTGTTAGGAATAGGTTTTTAAAGTTTTGAAAAAACAGATTTTTTCTCAACTTTGATCTATTTTTCAGATGAGACTCATGCGCCAAAGTTGGTAGGTCTAAGTGATAACACGTTTTATGCCGTGTTGTGATTCACATAGTATATTTGATTACTCAAAACCATTATCAGGTAAATGGGAAATTGAAGCCAAAGTGAGCTTCATGAAAATGGAGTTTTTTGTGGAAATTCCTTAAAGTTTGGTTTAAGACTTATCCCACATTGGTTTGGTGAGCAAACTTATGTGAGCTTATAAGGCATAGGTTTGTAACTTGGGAATGGCCCCAAGGGGCACCTCAAATTTGTAGAAGAGAGAGGTTATGGGTAAATTAGGCTAGACTCATTGGACCTAAAAATAAACACGCGCCCCCGTTCGGTCGGGCAGGCTGGGCTAGGCTTGGGTGCGCGGTGTGAGGTTGGATTGAGATTGTCCGGCCCAATAGATTTCAAATCTATCCGAACAGATTCAGTTCAAAAAACCCTTACCTGTTTTAATTTAAATTCAAGTTTAATTTAAACCGAACAGGTACCATACTTGTTGGATTCAAACCAAACAGCCACCATTTTCCTATATAAAGAGGCAGTCCCTCATCTGGTTTTTTCACTTAATTTTAGTCCCAAAATTTTGCCTGCTCTCTCTACATTTTGCTGCATTATTTTCTTGTGAGAAAGAGTGTAAACACAAAATATATTCGTTGTGCGAATAATTTATAGTGCTGTAATTATTCGTTATTGATCATTTTATCCTGAGAGATAGACATCCACAATCTGAAAGCACTATGGAAATGACGAATCTGTCTTAAGGATACAATGTTAAACACTGGACTTTATCAGAATTTTGTTTAATAAATATATAAGGTTAGTAATTAAATTACTTTCTGTTTTATTATTTTTTTCGTTTCAGATTTTGATTTGTAATAAAATAAAAATCTGTTTTTATTTACTTGCTTTATTTTCTGGTTTGATTTTTGTAATCAAACAATTTCTCTCATTTTTTTTATTTCTTCTGCTTGTTGTTAAGTACACAGACATAATTTAATCGTAATACCGTGAAGATTGTCTATCAAATTATTGTTCAATTTATTTATATATGTAGTTGAGGGAGTAATTATTTTTGTAACTTTTTTATTATAATGGAATTAAAGTGACTATTGATTATAGTGAAAGAGAAATGTTATATATCTCAAATAATCTATCAAATTTTCTATCAAATTTTCTCACATGGGGGGAAACTCATACAAATCTATATGTGTGTGAGTCCTACACCCATATGAGAAGTTGAATAAAATATTTGAGATCCCTAATATAACTTATAGTGAAATTTGGACGTAATTTTAATGACGAGAACCTAGGAAAATGAAACTACAAAGACATTACTAAAATAGTGTGGTGGCCTTGGGGTATTGTTTTATGCCATTCGTTTTAGGACGCTTATTCGGTTGTCTTGTATTCTACTATTTTAATAGCTAGAAGCACTACATGTATTAACTACTAAAGTAAAATTTAGGTAATGTTTGGTAGAGTTTTAAAATTATGATTTGAGTGTGAAGTTATATTTTAAGTTTATGAGTGTTTAAATTATGATTTGAGAAGAAAAAATTTGTTTGGTTATGAGTTTTGAAAAGAATTTTAAATTGAGTGTTGAACTTTTTATGTAACATATAAAATGAGAAAAGTTGTTTGGTTATAGTGTTGAAAAGAATTTTCAAAATTTAATTCAAAAAGTTATAACTCATAATTAAACACACAATTCAAAACTCTATCGAAAATTCTATTCAAAACTCATAACCAAACGCTTTTTAAAATTCAATTACAAAAATTAATTATTGAAAAAAAATAACATAAAAATTTGTTTAATTGAAAATATTACAACAAAATTTTTTTTCTTCAAAATAAATATGAAATTAGTGCTTTATAATGACTTTTGATTGTATATTAACGTGAAGCATCTTCAGTTTTGATCTTCTTTAGCATGTGAACCTTTTCAGCATGAATAAGACGAAAGAGAGGGTATGTACGAAACAGTGAGAGCTTTGGCTTGGAAGGAGCTCTGCCAAACGTGAAACATAACCATGTTTTGAAGTGTGTGGTGGAATCAATATTTGAAAACTCTATCCAAACAAAGGCTTCACATAAAGGGGTGAAATTATGATTAGAGCGACTAACGAGACACAACCTTAATTGTTATGGTACTTGAAAACATTTCAACATTAAAATTTAGGTAGCGTTTGGTAGAGTTTTAAAATTACGATTTAAGTGTGGAGTTACATTTTGAGTTTGTGAGTGTTTGAATTACGATTTGAGAAGAGAAAATTTGTTTGGTAATGAGTTTTGAATTAAGTGTTGAACTTTTAATGTAACATATAAAATGAAAAAAATTGTTTGGTTATGAGTGTTGAAAAGTTTTTAAAACTTAATTTAAAAAGTTATAACTTATAACCAAACACACAACTAAAAGCTCTATCAAAAATTCTGTTCAAAACTCATAACCAAACTCTTTTTAAAATTCAATTACAAAAATTAATTATTGAAAAAAATAACATAATTTTTTTTTAATTGAAAATATTACAACAAATTTTTTTTTTCAAAATAAATATGAAATTAGTGTTTTACAATGACTTTTGATTGTATATTTAGTTGGAACGTGAAGCATCTTCAGTCTTGATTTTCTTTAGCATGTGAACCTTTTCAGAATGAAGAAGATGAAAGGGAGGGTATGTACGAAACGGTGAAAGTTTTGGCTTAGAAAAAGTTCTGCCAAATATGAAATAGAATTGTGTTTTTGTAACAATCTCGACCCAAGATTAACGATAATCTATGATTTAATATGCCTAATAAGATACTAAGATCAGATTTTGAATTAATTGCATATGTGGTGCATTATTTGTGTTTTTATCTGTTTGTTGTAGGAATATCTGTTTAAGATTCTGCTATATTTTACGAGTTGAAGGCCTTATCAGCATCCGATTCAGAAATTAACTTGATTTATGTGTTAATTAGAATTTTTAGAACTTTATAATAAATTCAATTGAAATTCGATTTGGAACGATTAAATTAGTTTGACTTAATGTCTATTTATTTGACCTCAATTAATTACACTTTATCCAAGCCTATATTAGGCACCAATTGAGCCCCCACTCATCTCTCTTCTTTGATTTCAACACATTTTGAGCATATTCAAAGTAAGAAAATGTGAAAGAGGGAGAGCAGGGAGAAATTGAGCTCAAACCAAGAAATTGTTAGGAATTGTTGGCATTTGAAGAAGATTTGAGAGTTTCAACTTCAACCTTTATGAATTCAAGTCTCTAGGTATGAAATCAAACTCTTAGTTGCGTAATTGGGTTAGATCTTGCAAGACTTCTAGTGAATTAAATGAATTCACGAGCGAATTGGGTTAGGAATGAAAAATGTTAAACCATACCATGCATACATGCGTATTTTCTCACATTTTGAGTTGAATTTCCAAGAATTTTCCCATGCATGTCTTGAATTCACCTTAATTTTGAGAAATCATCAAATTTCATAATGTTTTATAGCATTTGATCATATTTTGAGAAGATTGAGTTTAAAGGAATTCATACATGTCATGTTCATGAAACACCCACAAATTTCAAGTTGAATTTTGTACAATTGGCAAACTTTTGAACCATGATTTCTTGAACTGGTCTTTAATTCATGTTGTTTTAAGAGTTTTCATGTACTTCCTCAAGTTTTGGCTCATAAAAATCAAGTTTTGAAGTTTTGAGTTTAAGTTTTAAGCTTGGAGATCAAATCTAGAAATTGTAGAATTTGCATCTACGCTCGAGCGTAGGAACCCACGCTCGAGCGACCACTCTGAGTGCGTGCACTTCCGCTCGAGCAACCTGAAGTACGCTCGCGCGTGAAATGCAAGCCCTCAGAAGTTCATGTGTTTTGCAGTACGCTCAAGTGACAGAAGCCACGCTCGAGCGAGGGTTTGAGTCTCACGCTTCAGCGGGGATTGAGCGTCCGTCGAGTGTGAAAATCAAGCAATCGGCACTTTTTCAAAGTTTAGAGTCCGCTCAAACGAAGGAAGTTACGCTCGAGCGAACCCTCACATTTTGCATGTTCGCTTGAGCGAGGAAAGCCACGCTCGAACGTAGACCTTGTTTTCAGCAAGTTTTAAAAAATATTTTCAAGTGAATTGTTACATCCTCATTCCATCCTAGGCATTCCTAGGCCATGATTAAGGCACTATAATGAGGACAATGATGAGAAACACACTTAGGACATGAAGATGTGTTATGTGTAATTCGAGAATTTGTTTCAATATATGTCTATGTCATGTTATATAGGTAACGTGCCGCGAGTTAAGTGAATTACCTACTCTACTCGTTTACTTGGAGCCATTTGTTAACTGTGAGTAATAACTCTGTAAAGTTATGTTTAATTACAAGTATTTTCTATCTGGTATGATACGATTTGTTTTCTGATATACTATTTTATGAATTATGAATGAATGTCCATTTTTCTGAAATGTATTTGTGGCATCCTTAGCTCACGTAGCCCTCGTCCGGGAGTAATAATACCGTGGTCAATATGCACGTGGCCCTCACCCGGGGATAACAATATTGTGGCTTATATTCACGTGGCCCTTGCCCAGGGGTAACAATATTGCGGCCTATATTCACGTGGCTCTTACCTGGGAGAAACAATACCATGGCTACTTGCGTGCAAGATATGGACATTTATGGTCGTCGATACCGACTATACATGTGGGTCTCAAAACGAAATTGATATGATAGCTAATGGGTGAACCACATATAATCTGAAGCTGAATATGAATATGAGCATGTATTTGAATCCAATTCCGATTTGAAATCTGATTATGCATAAGACTCTGTTTCCGATAAGAATATGTTTTTGATATGAACTCTGATTTCTAACTCTGTGATAGGCATCATTTATTAAAACTCTTTATGTTGTTATTATTTGTATGTATGTAGGTGAATAAACGCATGACCAGGCCAAAGTTGATGCCTGGCGAGTTTTGGTGTCAGCCAACCAGCCTCCCGTAGAGGTTCTCTTTTGAGATCTACTCAAATTTTGTGTCCTTGGGACTTTTGTACTTTCTAAATGCTTATGTGTAGTCTGAACTCGTTTTGAAGTTTTGTATAAGTGACTTGGGTGACGTAAGACTAATGTATTTTCGATGCCACATATGTATGTATATGTATATAAGTTTGTTCGAAAATTTCATGTTCCATGTATATCTGCACGGCTCTATGGACTATATATGTTTAATATATTTGCTTCGGCAGTCCCTGTTTATATATTATTCTGTTCAGAAGCCTTTGGTAATCCAAGGATTACTGGCCGGTTACAGTGCTAAACCTATGGGAACGGATTTGGGTCGTGACAGTTTTGAAATGTGTGATATAATCAATATTTAAAAATTCCATCCAAACAGAGATTTCATGTGAAGGGTGCTTATATAGTTATGGTGCTTGAAAACATTTCAACATTAATATCTTTACCATACTCAAATGTACTCATGAATCTCTGAAACTTTTGCAGTTTAGGACACAAGGTAACGCATGCGTCATTATTTGCAAATCAAACGTGTTTCGCATGCCCCTACCTACCTTATGTATATGATAATTATATGAATATTTGTTTAATTATTGATAAATATCACTTAACACTTATAAATTATGAAATTATATATTTAAACTCTTCAATGATAAAATATCGTACAAATACTATACATTAGGAGACATTTAAGTTAAACTATCAATAAGTTCTAATAATTTGACTTAATTTTCATCAAGTTTTATTAAAAATAAGTCTGGATAAAATTGTCGCTAAAAATAAATTTTTTGTGACAATTTTTTATATGTTATTAAAAATTGACAATTACTGACTTTTTTTTGTTATGATTTTTATAAATTGTCGCTAAAACTTACAATTAGTGACATTTTTTATGATAAATTTTTCACATAGGACTTAGTAGGCAATAAATCCACTTATTAAGACCTTCACGTAAGTACTCCTAGAATTTATTATAGTGCGATTGATAGTAGAGAGGTAAGAAAAATCAGTGAAACCACATTGACCATCTGAGTCTAATCAAAATTTTAGTTTTTAGTTGATTTTTTATAGAGTACAGTATGTTTCGATTTTGAAAAATTTCTTTTTGCTTGTTTCCACTTTTGAAAAAATATTTTTCAAAAAATTTTACTTTCTTATTTTTCGTATTTTTTTGTTTTTACTAAATTTTTTTAATATTTTAAGCAATTTTTTTGCTTTTTAAACACACCTAACATAAATACACCTAAAAAGTAAAAAAAATTATAAAAAAAAATCTTTTAAAAATTCACTAAATACCAAAAATATAAAAAAAATACAAGAATTCAATACATTTTTTTATATTTTTATGTATTTATTAATTTTTTAAAATATTTTTTCATAAATTTTTTGCTTTTTAGATACATCTAAGTAAGATGCATCTAAAAGAATAAAAAAAATATTTAAAATTTAAAAATATTCACTAAAAATAAAAAAACACGAAAACCAAAAAAATTAATTTTCAAAAAACTTTTAATCCAGAAAACTCAAACCAAACATACTGCTGTTTAATACTTTTATATTCTGATTATTTGAGTTTTGTAAAGTAAATAACTTAATTCTAATAGATGAATCCAACAACTTTCTTTGTGTGAACAGAACATTGAATATTTTAGGACGTTTTCACACCACCAAGAAATTTCTTTAAAATTGACATGGACAGGCCCACAAAGGCCATAAACCACTATAAGTAATCTGAGCCCATCATTCGGAGCCCAATGCATAACCCAGCCGATGGAGTCCAGAACAGCTGGAATCCAATATGGCATCAAGAACCAACGGCATTCAGGCACGTGGCGGGTGAAGGACGAGCCACATCAGCAGACAAAGATCTGCAAAGTTATTGCCACTGCACATCACCATTAATGCAGCCCATCACAGCATTTATTACGACAACACTTCTCCGCCGAGACAGAACCCCCTTACCCTGAGTAAGGTAAGCTACAGCATAGGCTTTCGGCAAGGAGAGCAGGTCGGAAGAAACAACGAAATGATTGTCAAAGGATATAAGCGAACGTTGTAGACAAGAAAAAAAGGTTAAGCTTTCTATCTCTAATCTCTCCCTCTACACATTACTTCTCTTCCTAACTTGCTCGTCGGAGAGTTCACTAGGGGACTACCCCGTTCCCCGTTGAACTTGCCTGCCGGTTATCCGGTGGGCTTAATTATTTGGACACGGGCTTGAGGAGCTTGGACCTGCCCGATCCATTCACTGGGACGAACAGCATTAACAAAAATTATGTTTGAATTATGAATTTTGGTAAAAAATTAGAAAAGAAAAGAAAAAATATCAATAAAATGCGAATAAAATATAAGTACATTTTAACCACGTTTTATACACACACACACACACACACATATATATATATATATATTTATATTTCTAAATCCCTACCCAAATTAATTATCCAAACACAGTTTAACTAAATTATTGTACAGTGTTCATTAGCAAAAATAATGAGTGAGGTTATCGCAAAAACTTGAAAAAGATTGGACCCTAGTAGACTTTAAATTGTATTTGGGTCAAGAATTTGAAGGAAAAAAAACTAGAGAGAAAATAAAAATATTAAATAAATGATTTTTTTTTTAAAATTTTATTTCATTCATCTTTTCATTTTCCTAAAAATAATGAGTGAGCTTATCACAAAAACTTGAAAAAGATTGGACTCTAATAGACTTTAAATTGTATTTGGGTCAAGAATTTGAAGAGAAAAAAAAAATTAGAGAGAAAATAAAAATATTAAATAGATGATTTTTTTACAAAATTTATTTCATTTATCTTTTCATTTCACTCCACAATCTCTACTTGATCCAAACACGGAACTAGCCCTATATACCGCAAAAGGTTGGATCAGCGCTACTTTTCATTCTAATGGCCAGTGGAATGGATCGACTCAGTCATGCTCTCATTATAATTTATGTTAAATAATTTGGGCCATGATTAAAGGCCTGTTAGGCCCACAAACCTGAACCTTCATAAATAAAGATCAGCTTTTAGACTCGGATGGGCTGGGCGGCTGTGAACCTTAGATGAGACATTAAATATTTCATTGCAAATTTTGGGTGTGGGTAAACATTTGGTAATACTTTATAGGTACTTTTGGAGCCTTTTGTATTGAGTATGTATTGTATTTAATTTTTTGTATTATAATTATAGTTCTTTAAATTTCATTATAATATCATACATGATTTTTTTTTTTTTAAAAAAATTGAAATTAAAATATTCAAAACAAAAAGAGATGATTGCACTTATTACATTGTCAAGTAGTGCTCCAGGGACATTTGTTTAATGTCCAACAGAGTTATTAGTTCGTTGTTTGGTTTAAAAAGTGAAGGTTAGAATAATAGTCAGATATACATTATTTTCAATTAAATAGTCAAAATCTATTTATCTCCAAACTAATAATCTATTGTATTTGTGTGGGAAATTTTCCGATCACACTGCCAACTCAGTAATTCAGATAGAGAGCACTGGCAGAATAGATGGCACCTGCCTGACCTGCAACAGAAATATAAGAATCCCGCGGTGGTTCGTCCACCTGGGGCACTCCGACGATCAATCAGTATATCTCTCAAAAATAATCATTTATTCAACTCACAAGCTTGAGCCTAAAAAGCATACCTTAGACCCATGAGGGTGCCTCTCTTTTATAGCCAACATAAACCTAGTCCCAATAGAAGCCGAACTTCTATGGACTCAGGATTACTGCTAATCTTGGATTCCCAGTAAGATTAGGATAAACTCTCTAAGAGTCTTATCTGAATACAAACTGAAGTCTTCTCTCATTCTAGGACTCTTGTCCCTTATCCAGGTTGAGTTCCCTTTTCATTCTAGGACTCTTGTCCCTTATCCACTTATCTCGGATTCCAATATCTTCGGAGATAACCTCGACCTTGCCAAGATCACCTCGACGTCACGACCAGGACACATGGCACCTCGGCTGACACGTCGGTGTCACCTTGTCACGTGTTGGTACTCAGAAAATATATCCCCACAACTGCCCCATAGGTTCTATTACCTCGGCATTCTGAGATGATGGAACCTACACTGTTCGTTCATCTGTGCCCCTCTGTCCGAGATCAAACTCGCCGACCTCAAAGTTCCCTGGACTTTACTGTCCACTGGTGTCAAGAATCAAGTTTCATGCTTTCCAAGCTGCTTGAAATCGCACCTCCTAGCCGAGGTTCTGGTTCCATTAATTCGTAAACTCCAAGAACTTTGCAATTGCTCCACTCACACTCTCTGGTGAGTTCCCGATTTCCAGTCATCTATTTGACTCCGGCAATTTTCATATCGGCGTTCATTTCACTTTGTAGATTCATAAACTCTTTACTTGTTATTAAGCTCAATCTTTCATAACTCTTCTGAATCTGTTTACTTGCCATCTGTTGTCTTCTATTTTCGTCTGTCTTCAAGTTTTGAATTGTTTGAATACCTGGTACTGTTCTTGTCATATCTGCTTTCTGTTGCTAGTATCGTGTCTGGGTCATTACTTTCTTGTTCTTCACATACTTACTTAGTGCCTGTGCACTTGGCTTTATTCTTGAACTTTGTCGTCTTCTTGACTATTTTTCTCTTTTTTCATTCAATCCTCTGGCCTTTTCTCTTTCTAACTCTTTTGCTTAAATCCGTCATTGTTCCAAGCTTTCAAGCTTCTGTAACTGTCTTCGTTTCTCTCCGCCAGTGAAGCTTACGTCATTCTGTCATTGTCGTCAGACTTCGGCAATTCTTATTCCGGCTTCCCTCTTTCTGGTAAGCCACTGTTCCTCCTGATTTTATTTCTTGTTGCTTTCCAAGAAGCTCTGCTTCATTGTTAATCACCATTGTTGTTTTACCCGTTGTTTCCAAATCATCTTCTTGAATACACACTGTTCACACATCTGTTGATTTCTGCCACTGTTCTTGGCTTGACACACTTGTGCAATCCTTTTGTCTTGATTTCCTGATAGCTTCATCACCATTCTTGATTACGAATTCATTCTTGTTTCTGTTTTCTGTGTCTTTTTTCAGATTCTTGCTTTCAATCCTTGCCTTCAAACTCCGAGGTGCCAATCGCTGAGAAAATCCTTGATCAAACTCTTCGGGAGATCGATGTTGAGTTCGAGGTCGAGAATGCTGCTGAGAAGTCTTCCCAACTGTCTTCGATATCCTGCCATTTGATGCCGAGTAGTTTTGTTTCCTTCTTTTACTCCCTGTACCTTGTACTTTGTACTTTGTCCGTCTTTGTATTCTTTTAATCCGGCCGGCGTGCCATTTTTGTAGTCTAAATAATTTATTTTTCAATATTCAGGCCGAAGTGCCTTCTTTCTTCTTTAAATGCATTTCTCTGATTTCTTCTTTGAATGTATGCCTTCTTTTTTCTACTCTTGTATGATTCTATACTTAGAATAATTTGCATGTCTTCAAAGTACACCTTGACTGTGCAATCTCTTCGGGTAAAATACCTCTGTCACAACTTCTAATCTTGCTCATCTCGGCCTTGTCGTAACACTTGAAAATATTGTAACAAATATTTTCACAAGTGTTGCTTAGGACTTGTCACTTTCTTAATGTCTTCTATCAAGACTTCAGTTTTCCATATTTCAAGTTTTGACAACTTGGTAGTCTCGACAAGTACGCAAATATTGCTTGAACTTGACTTTAACTTGTAAATTTTCCTCAAAATTTTCAACAAGTGTTTAACCATCATCCTTTATCATAACCTCGGCTTAACTTCAGCTTGTAAATTTTTCTCAAAATTTCAACAAGTGTTAAACCATCTTCCTTTATCATAACTTCGGTTTAATTATAACTTGTAAATTCACACAGAATTTCAACAAGTGTTTAAACCAATCTTCTTCCGATACGACCTCAGTTTAACTTCAATTTGTAAATTCACACAGAATTTCAACAAGTGTTAAATACCACATCGGTTTAACTTCAACTTGTAAATTCACATAGAATTTCAACAAGTGTTAAACATGATCTCGGTTTAACTTCAACTTGTAAATTCACACAGAATTTCAACAAGTGTTAAACATCATCTCGGTTTAACTTCAACTTGTAAATTCACTCAGAATTTCAACAAGTGGTAAACATCATATCGGTTTAACCAACTTGTAAATTGCTACAAATTTCAACAAGTGGTAAATATCATATCGGTTTAACCAACTTATAAATTGCTACAAATTTCAACAAGTGGTAAACATCATATCGGTTTAACCAACTTGTAAATTCACACATAATTTCAACAAGTGGTAAACATCATCTCGGTTTAACCAACTTATAAATTGTTACAAATTTCAACAAGTGGTAAACATATTCTTCTTCTCTTTGCCCCCTGCATGGCTTCCACAGACTCCTCTGTGAACCTTATGAAAGGTCTTCAACCTGGCTAACTGCAGTCCAACCTTGTGTGTTTTCTTTTTTATCTTCTGGGATCTGAGATTTGCTCACTGAGCTCTTCTCTTTTCGGACTTAAGTACCGAGATCTTGTCTGCTAGAATCTTGGATCTGCTCACTCAGGTTAAGCTCTTCTCTTCTCGGACCTACTCATCTAGGCCGAGCTCATGTCTTCTAGGATCCAGGATCTGGAACCCGGGATCTGCACACTTAGGTTGAGCTCTCGTCTTCTCGGGCCTACTTGCCTAGGCTGAGATCATGTCTTCTCGGATCTGGGATCCAGGATCTGGAATCCGGGATCTGCTCACTCAGGATGAGTTCTTCTATACTTGAATGTTATCTCCTTGGGAGCGCTCATGCCTCCTGTCTTTGCATCCCTTCTGGAAGGGTCTTCGTTCCTCCGCAGGTATCTATCCTTCCATACTTGGAGGTCATCTTCGTTGTAGTATCCGCTTCGATCTGTTGTCTTTGGTACGTCACCTTCCTGGCCGACGTCTTTCACTCCGTGACTCTGGTCACGAGTTTCTGTGTTACTATTGTCCCCTTCAACGTCGAGGTTGATAGATCTCCCATTCCCAACAGGAACGTTGTCTCCAGTCTGATCCTTCTGTCCGTCATTGGCCATCTATTCTTCTTTCTTTCCCACAGACAGCGCCAATTTGTGTCGAAAATTTTCCGACCACATTGCCAACTCAGTAATTCAGCGAGAGAGCACTGGTAGAATAGATGGCACCTGATTGACCTGCAACAGAAATATAAGAATCCAGCGGAGGTTCGTCCACCCGGGGGCACTCCGACGATCAAGTCAGTATATCTCTCAAAGATAATCAATTATTCAACTCATAAGCTTGAGCCTAAAAAGCATACCTTAGACCCATGGGGGTGCCTCTCTTTTATAGCCAACATAAATCTAGTCCCAATAGAAGCCTAACTTCTATGGACTCAGGATTACTACTAATCTTGGATTCCCAGTAAGATTAGGATAAACTCTCTAAGAGTCTTATCTGAATACAAACTGAAGTCTTCTCTCATTCTAGGACTCTTGTCCCTCATCCAGGTTGAATTCCCTTTTCATTCTAGGACTCTTGTCCCTTATCCACTTATTTTGGATTCCGATATCTTCGGAGATAACCTCGGCCTTGCCGAGATCACCTCGGCGTCACGACCAAGACACGTGGCACCTCGGCTGACACGTCGGTGTCACCTTGCCACGAGTTGGTACTCAGAAAATATATCCCCCCAGTATTGTAATTTTTTTATCTAATTCGTCCAAACAAACACCTCATGAGAGTGTTGTGTTAGTGGACAGGAAGGTCACGATTTTGTGTAAGCCTTTGTTTGGGATGTGGGTTGACTTTTTAGCTTTTGGACATTTTGGCTATTTTAGCTTGGGGTTAAAAAGTCTCGTTTGGAATGAACTTTTTAGCTTTTTTGACTTTTGTGAGAGAAAAAAATAAAATGATTACGGTTTAGATATGATATTCCTATTTTGTCTTTTTGTGGATATTTAGCTCAAAAAACTCATGCCAAACATAGCCTAAGAGTATAAGAAAATAACAAATAACATTTTTTAATAATTAATAGATAGCATAGTCACATGCGTCCCAAGACATTAATATTACGGGTCCGGCTTCTGTCTAGTCCGGGATCGGACTGGACCGTGCTGTTGGGCTCGTGGGGGCCCACCACGGGTCCCGTTTTGAAAATCTGAACCGTTTAATGTGTAGAATTCGTCGAATACTACATGCCTATAAAAAAACACGTTGATTAGATATCGATAGCTATGTGATCAAATCAGTTTTGTATAAAAAAAAAATGGATGGTGAAAAAATTAACAGTTGATAAAAACTGTTTTGTTCACATAGCTATCGATATCCGATCAACGTGATTTTTTACAGACATATAGTACTCGACGAGTTCTACACATTGAACGGTTCAGATTATCACAACGGGTGGGCCCCCACGGACCCACCAACACGATCCAATCCGATCTCGGACTGGACAGAAACCATGGCCTAATATTAATATCCCATTTTAATGGCATATCTTCGTATCATCATCACTTACATCACTAGCTTGTTCATAGTATTTAGTCGAGTTGTGTGGCTGGCTTAACCTAATTCCCATTTGAAGCCTACCAAACTAGAACACCTTCCCCTAACAGTCCTAGCCACCCTCAAAATGGTGACTCAATGCATTTTAAACAGACCATTTGACTACTACTACTATACTATAATGTTGAAGATAAGCTTCTTTTGAAAAGTCCAACTACCACCCTAATTCGCATGTATTTGGCTTATTTTTTTAGTTATTTTTTTACTATTCCAACTGTAAAATGTTCAAGTTGGGCAGGCATACTCGGTCCTTCAATTTCTATGTAAAAATTTGATATAATAAGTTATAATTTATATCACAATAAATTATAATAAAAATTTATAAAAAGTTACACTCTAGCTTTCAATTTAAATCTAAAACTTGAAATTTTTTTTTACTTTTGATGGGCCTCTAAAACTTTAAAATTTTGACAGAGGCATTAGCAATTGATGGCATTCCTCATATAAGGAATGATCTTTTTTTTTTTTTTTTCAAAAGCATCGCTATTTAAGACCAAAAAAATAAATAAATTTAGGTTGTGTTTGGTTTAATTTTAAAATTGTGATTTTTTTTTTGGAGTTATGATTTGAGTGTGAAATTGTGAGTTGAGTTTTGAAGAGAAAATTTGCTTGGTCATGAATTTTGAAAGGAATTTTTGAATTTTAAATTTTAAAAAAAAGTGGATTGGGTCTACCCGATCATCCTTCCGGACATCCTCTTGGACGTCTGGTCGGTTGACAAGAATAGTGCAATTTTTTTTTTTGGTGCAATTGTAACCTGTTATTTGAAAATATATATATATATATATATACATACATACATATATATATATATATATATATATTTGTTTTAGATATTTTTTAAATATAGAAATTATTTTTTTTAGATTTTTTATAAAAATAATTTAGCAATCTCATCACTAACTATTTTCAACACTATATTATCAAAAGAGTTTTGAATTAAGTTTTGAGTTGTGTGTTTGGTTATGAGTTTTGAAATTAATTTTTGAATTGAGTATTGAGTAATTTTGAGTCGTGTGTTTAGTTATGAATTTTGAAAAGTGATTTGAAAATTTTGCTTTTTGAATCATGATTCCAAAGGCAAACCAAACATGGCCTTAATTTTTAAGTCTAGTGATGTGTCAATCAATTAGGATATTAAAGGCAACACTCTTTCTCATATTTTCTCTAATTATCAACCAATCATATCATTTATACATCATTATATTTAGAAAATGAGTTTTAAAAGTGAGTTTTTATGTCATTTCCCTTTTCGTGAAGGTATTTGGCAACACTAAGGTCTCGTTTGGCAAGTGCCCATTTTAGCCAAAAAGTCAAAAAGTTATTAAAAAAATTAAAAAGCTAACAACCCATACCAAAAAGTCAAAGATTTCCTTTTTTTCTCTACTTTTTGCACATTTTTTCGTAAAAAACCAAAAAGTCATCCCAAACATACTAGTTTTTTTTACATCACATTTTAACCAAAAAGCCAAAAAGTTACTAAAAAAGCATATTCCCAAACGAGGCGTAATTCTATTAAAAAAGTTAGACAGTCAATAAGTTAAAAAAAAGTCAAATTTAATAATATTAACATTTTTTCTCTTACAAAAAGAAAGTTTTGTAGTAATTTTCTAAACACATAATCTAAAAAATACAACTAAAAAATCAAAAAAATTACTAAAATAGTCAACCCAAATGGCCTCTAAGTTTAAAGCATGAGTCGAGTGGAGAGTAACTTAATTTAAAAATTATATTAAAGCTTAATTTATTTATCTCCAAGCTAAAATAAAACAATTTTTGATCGATTTAAGTTTGAGTTAAGTTTGAATAAGTTAAAAAAGTGAGCAATACTACACATAATTCATTTTCTCATTTTTAGACGCAATGCAGTGGGACTTACATTAATAAATGCACATTATTTGTGTCTAGGAACATAAAAATAGAGTAAGAAACATAATTATATATAATATTTTTCTTTATAAAAAAATTCAACAAATTTCATAAGTGCATTTAAATTTAATTTGTTACCTAATCTAACATAAACAAACTTATTAACAAGTTGAATTCGAGCATCTTGATTCAATCTCCTACTTCTTTTCTTTTTCAAGTTAAAATACTAAGGGATCCCCACAAGTCTCTCCTAACTGTCCAAAGAAGGAAATCTTCTTGTGAACTTTGGCATTGTGGACCAAAAACTAATTTATAATCTTATTAATTAATTAATTAATACTTAAATGTCCAAGTGGTGTGAACTGGCCAACAAAGCAATCTAACTTGAGCTTTGTCATTCTTACCTGGCACCTTCCTGTTTAAGTGTGAATGACAGGTGCCTTCCTAATGGACACTTTCAAAGTTCACTATTTGCAAATAATCAAAATTATTTATATTTATTTATTTCAATAAACATTATTTAAAAAAGAAAAAGAAAATACATGAACCGCGTTTGGACATGAGCATTGGACACACCGCACAGATTCTGACTCCCCAAGGCAAAGTGATTTCCATTGTACCAGTCTTTGTCTTATTCTTACTTTTTCTTTCTTTTTTTTCTTTTTTTTTTTCGGCAAACAAACAAAATATAAGGTGCAAGTGTTCAAATGAACAATGTTTTACTGTAACATGATGAAGTGCCCCGTTGAATGAGATTATAGTTAGGATATTCGAAATCGACTTGTTTTATCAATGTTATTTACCAATTTTTCCGCACTAGTCACCCCTCTAAACGAATGTAATATTTTATATAACGAATACATTACGTAACTAAAATAAAATGATATATTAACTAACATTTAGGAGTTATTTGGAATGTCTTAAATAAGTGCATTTTTTATTTTTTTAAACTAAAAAATTGAGGAAGAAAATATAGATGTTTGGGTTAACTTTTTGACTTTTTACAGAAAAATGTGTAATAAAAAATTGTAAAAATTGGTTTGTAAGAAAAAATTAGAATTGGGAGTTGTGCAGCCGTAATTGTTGACTTTTGGTGAATAGTGTTAACTTTTTAACTTTTTGAGTAACTTTTTGACTTATTATGAACTTGCCAAACTTGACCTTAGTTAACATTCACAATCTTAAACCGAATAAAATTTTTTTATAAAGTATCAAATGGAGCTAGAGCGAGAAAGAGAGGGGAAACCCATCTCTTCAGAGGAAACAGATTTGCTCTGGCGGAGCACCAAGAAAATCAAGCGACGACGGAAGGACGGGTCACTGGACGAGATTGACGACGATGGAAGTGGTTCCTTTGGCATGGACTTTGGGGAATCTCGTGAGGTATCTCACACCCTCTCGAGGCTGCCTGGTTCGTCTTTCATGGAGGCCCTCACTAGCGATAACACCAAGCTCTGGTACCAGGGCGACAGTGACGATGAGGAAACTACCCTACACGAGGCGGCTAACACCCAGATGGTCCCTGATTGCCCCAGAATCACAGTTCCACCTGAAGAACTGTCAACCCTTCGAGCTCCATGGCGTAAGGCCCTCATAGTCAAGGTCCTAGGGCGTGCCGTCGGATATCATCTCTTGACACAAAGGATGAAGCAGATTTGGCAGCTTCAACACTCTATTGATGTAGTTGATGTAGGCGAGGGCTACTATCTGGTTCGATTTACATGTAAGGCTGATTATGTCCATGTTCTGTTGGATGGACCATGGGTTATTCTTGGGCATTATCTCACCGTCAGTAAATGGCGCCCGGATTTTCGCCCATTTGCCAATGAACTACCGTCTACCATGGTTTGGATTCGATTTCCGGGAGTGCCAATTGAATACTTTAATGAAAACCTATTACTTCGATTAGGTAGTTTGGTCAGTCAAGCCATCAAAACAGATAAGCTTACAGCGGATGCATCGAGAGGGAGATTTGCTAGGGTCTGTGTTGAGCTTAACCTCAAGGATGCTCTAGTTTCCAAGGTGGGTATCAACAATGTGGAATTTGCTGTTGAATATGAAGGTTTACACCTTATTTGCTTTGAATGTGGGAAGTATGGCCACAAACAAGATGGGTGTCCATCGTTAATGCCACCCATGGGGACGGAAGTTGGGAATGATACTGTGCCCGGGGCGCCGGCTGTCGACTCCTTGCACACCGGCGTCGAGTCAGGGCAAAAGTTTGGACCCTGGATGCTTGCCCAATCACGTTCTTGGGGTACAGTCGGCCGCAAGCGTCGTACGAGTTCTGACAAAATGGATAATCCCTCATTCTCTGGTAATGGTGGGAGGAGGACAGTGGGTCCAGCCAGCGCATATTCAACCGTTCAGAAGGGTAAGGCTGTGGTGTCACGTGGTAATATGGGTAATCGTTTTTCCGTCCTAATGGATGCCCATGGTAATGCTTTCAGTGATCAAGTTGGGCCAACGCCTGCTTTGGATACAATAGGGTTGGGCCCTTTTTCTATGGGTTGTTCTGCTAATGTTGGGTCGTCTGCTGGACAAACCTCCCGATCCATCCCTCTCACCTCTCAAGCTCACTGCAAAAAGCCTCTCCCTCAAAGCCCACGGCGTAAATTACCTGACCCCCCTCTGTAGGTTACCACTAGTCCACATAAAGCCACTAACCACCCAAGTGCCACCCCCCATTTAGCTCCCTTCAATCCTTCCATATCTTTACAAGACTTTCCCTCCCTCCGATCCTTCATAGCAGGAGGTTCAGAAACTAGGAGAGAGAGTCAAGATGGCCACTCTTTGGCAGGCCACCCTGTCACCCTACCTCATATTCCTCCCACTCCTTCCCTACCTCTTAATCAGATGGTCACTACCGTTCCTGGTCGACCACCAGACATCTTGCCCAATTCTAGTCACTCACTACTCGTTAATCGATGTGACCCAGCTGATGGTGCAAGCTGCCCATCGTATTCTAATGAGAATATAGTGCAATCCCGAGATGCTTCTTACCCAACTCTAGATGAGCAGGGGTCTGTTGTAGCAGCTACGGCAACAAGGGTTGATCCACTTGGGTCAACTGAGATGGATATTTGATACGGCCTTTGGCCCTCCTTTTTTTGGCCAACTCCATGAAGGTTCTTGTTTGGAATTGTAGGGGAGCTGGTAATGATGCCACGTTCAGGACAATTTGCGAACTTGTTAGGTCTCATGACCCTGTTAGTTTGGTCCTACTTGAGACTTGTGTTGTCAGCCAGAAAGCGAAACGCATAATTCGCCGAACTCGACTTTCATATATGGCAGCTGTTGAAGCTACGGGTTTTGCTGGTGGTATTTGGTTGTTTTGGCGGGCTGACTTAGTGGAAGTGGAAGTTCTCCCTCCCAATTCCCAAGCTCTCAGTGTTATTATTCGGAGACAAAATGAAGCAGATTGGCTCTTCACAGCTTTGTATGCTAGTCCAAACTTTACTTCTCGTTCGGAATTATGGCATTACCTGGTCGATGTTGCTTATGGTCTTTCCCTTCCTTGGCTTATTGCGGGCGACTTCAATGAAATAAGTTCCAATGCTGAGAAGCAAAGAGGTGCACCCTCCACCCAACGACGACTCTCGCGATTCATCCAAGTTATGGATGAATGCCATTTGACTGACTTGAGGTTTTCGGGACCCAAATTTACTTGGACTAACAGCCGCCATGGCCTAGCGAATATAAAAGAACGACTTGATAGAGCTCTCTGTAATGACCAGTGGCATACCCTTTTTCCTGAAGCTTGGGTCCAACATCTTCCCAGAGTTAATTCTGACCACTGTCCAATTCTTATTTCACTTCTTGGGGTTGTCCCTCACCCTTTGCGATGTCCGTTTCGAATGGAGGCTGCGTGGTTAACCCATCCTACGTTTGAAACCCTTGTGCAGCAATCATGGAATTTTAGTGAAAGAGACTTGCCGCTTACAATTGAACGGTTCGTGGCTGCCGCTACTACTTGGAACAGAGAGGTGTTTGGAAATACTTTCTGGAATAAAAAGCGTGTGTTAGCAAGACTGCATGGTATCCAAAAAGCTTTGAGTTTGGCTTCCAATCCTTTCCTTGAAGATCTTGAATCTCACCTCACCGTTGAGTATAATCAGCTGTTGTTGCAAGAGAAAATGCTGTGGTATCAGAAATCTAGATTCAACTGGCTCATGTTTGGTGACGCCAATACTCATTTCTTTCATACTTCGACCCTTATTTGACGCAAGCGCAATAGGATCATGGCTTTAAAAAATGATGATGGTACTTGGTGCACAAACCAAATTGAGCTTCAAGCTAGAGCTGTCAAGCATTTTCAGCAGTTGTTTAAGACTGAAGTTGTGGGTCCTGTTTCTGTTCTACCTCAGTCATTGCCCTGTTTAACACCGCAAGAGGTGACTGCGTTAGCGCGCCCTATCAGCCTTATGGAGGTTAAAAATGCAGTTTTCTCTTTAGGCCCCTTTAAGGCCCCTGGACCGGATGGGATTCAACCTTTCTTTTACCAACGTTTCTGGGATACTTGTGGGCCTGCTCTCACCACCGTTATTCAGGATATGTTCCAGTCCGGGCACATTCTTGTGGATTTGAATAAAACCTTGATTACGCTTATCCCCAAAATTGATCACCCCTCCAGTTTGACCCACTTTCGACCAATTTCCCTCAGTAATGTTACTATGCGGATTCTCTCAAAAATTTTGGTGATTAGAGTGCGGCCCCTTTTAACCAAGTTGATTAGCCCCTTTCAGGGTAGCTTCATTCCAGGAAGGCAATCAACTGATAATATTGTGTTGGTTCAAGAGCTGTTACACTCCATGAAGAAGTCTAAAAATACCCACGGTACAATGGCAATAAAAGTCGACCTAGAAAAGGCTTACAACCGGATAGAATGGAGCTTCTTGGAACAGGTGTTAACTGAAATGAACTTTCCTCTTTCCTGGACATCCCTAATTCTACAATGTGTGTCTACGACTCAACTTGCAATTCTCTGGAATGGTGAGATTACTCCATACTTTCAACCCTCTAGAGGTTTACGTCAAGGGGACCCCTTTTCACCTTACCTATTTCTCTTCTATCTTGAAAAATTGGGGCAGAGTATATCTGAGGCAGTCACCCAGCGGCAATGGAAACCAGTTAAGGTTTCTTGGCAAGGGCCTAGTTTTTCGCATCTTTTCTTTGCGGATGACATGTTTCTATTTGGAGAGGCTTCTACCAGGCAGATGTCGGTCATTAAGCATATCATGCAATCCTTTTGTGCATCCTCGGGCCAACGAATTAATTTCCAGAAATCTAGGATTTTTTTTCCTCTAGCTGTTCCTCGACAAACTGGACAGGATCTGAGTTTGGACAGTGGCATCCCTATTGCCTCTCACTTGGATAACTATTTGGGCGTCCATTTGTTACACAATCGCGTGTCAAAAGGCACGTATAATCACATTATTGATCGGGTCCAGCACAGATTAGCAGGGTGGAAAGCTCGTCAACTATCTCTGGCTGGCCGAGCTACTCTTATTCAATCGGTCTCTTCCTCCATACTTGCCTATGCTATGCAATCTACACATCTTCCTGGTTCAGTGTGCTCAACTATTGACAAATGTCACCGTCGATTTCTTTGGGGTGGTGATCAAGCACAGCAGCGCATGTCTCTTGTGACTTTGGAGGATGTGTGTCAGCCTAAAGGAGATGGAGGTTTGGGTCTTCGCAAGATGAGGGATATCAATAATGCCTTGTTGGCCAAGTTGGGTTGGCGTGTGTTACACGAATCCGCACCTTGGGCTAGTGCCCTTCGCAGTAAATATCTACCAGACAGGAGAAAGTTGTGGGATCCTTGCCCCACCAACTCATCTTACACCTGGCGTAGTATCACCAAGGGAGCTTCTGTGATAAGGGATGAATCTCGCTGGCGTGTGGGCAATGGCCGATTGATACATTTTTGGACAGACTTGTGGTTAGGTGACTCCCCTCGTCAACAGCGTGTTCTTTCTACCCTCCCAGCACCTGAACTTTTGCTCAAAATTTGCGACTATTGGCTTGATGGAACTGGTTGGGATTGGCACAGATTGGCTTGTTGGCTCCCTAGTGAAGACTTAGATACTTTGCGTGCCGTTATGGTTCGAACGGATGATGGCAATCCTGACCTTTTAAGTTGGAAGCACTCCCCCAATGGAACTTTTTCCATTAAATCAGCCTACTCTCTTATTCAGCAGCATAACCCCCCACGGGATGATCTTTCAAAGGGCTGGAAGCAGATCTGGTGTAGTGTGGGGCCTAATAGATGGAAGCATTTCACTTGGCTTGCACGGCGGGACCGCCTGCTAACCAATGACATGAAGCATCAACGACATTTGAGTGTTGATTCATCCTGTTGTATTTGTTTACATCATGCTGAGACTACACTTCATGCACTTCGAGATTGCCACCGATCGAAACGCGTTTGGTCTGAGCTTATCCCTCCTTCTCATTGGCTACAGTTCTTTTCTCTTCCGTTAACTGTTTGGATTGATGTGAATATGGGCAAACCCCCTTGGGCTGATGTTACCAGCCGTAATTGGGCCCTAATTTTCATGGCTACTATCTCATCCTTATGGTTTTGGCGTAACCAACAACTTCATGATAGTGTTTTTCAGGAGCCCGTTCAACCGGTGGAACTTATCCATGGCCGGGTTACGGAATTTCAGCTTCATTCTAATAAGACTTTGCACAGGAAGGATGCAACTACCATCCACGTGGTATGGCAGCACCCCTCGTTGGGATGGGTAAAGCTCAACGTTGATGGTGCAGTCTGTCGGCGCACTGGTAAGGCTACATGTGGTGGTCTGCTTCGCAATGCTCAAGGACAGTGGTTATGTGGTTTTAAGCAGCAAGTGGGCCACTCCTCAATTGTGTCTGCTGAATTATGGGGTCTCTGGCACGGTTTGCAGTTAGCTTGGCACGAAGGACATCATCGGGTCGTCGCTGAGTCGGATTCAGCGGAAGCAGTTTCGGCCTTGAGAAAAACCAACCCACTACACCCTCAGTTTAATTTATTACACGAAATTTGGGAGCTTATGGCAAGGAGTTGGGAGTGCGACCTCCATCAAATTGGGCAGGAAGCTAATGTCTGTGCTGATTTACTTGTGAAAGGGGCCCTTAGTATGGCTGTTAACAGGGAAGATTTATTAGATGAGCCCTCTGTTTTGGCTCCTGCTTTAGATAGAGATATATGGGGGCTTGGTTCCTCTCGTAGTGTTCTTCCTTAGTTTTGGCTTCGGCCCGGAGTTTACCAAAAAAAAAAAACAAAAAGAAAAAAAAAAAATTATCGAATCCTACTTTAATCAGATGTCAATTAATAAATAGAAAGACACACCACATCACCAATCACATATCGTGTTTTATTTTCTTGTATAAGTACACTCCACACAAAGAATGGACAGCATTTGCTTGACGGAGCTAAGATGTAAATTGCCAGACTACTGCATCAAAGCAAGTAAAACCTGCGAGACAACTCTACAGGCATCACCAACATAACTGCTGGCACAGAACATGTGCATTTTAGGCATCACCCACATGATCAATACAAATGGGTTCAACCCACCACCACCACCCACCACTCTCTTCTTCCTAGACTAGACTCTAGGCATTCAATTTAATTTGTAAAAATAAAATAAAATCAATAATTCCAAATATCACATAATATTATTTATTTATATAATGTTAGAACTGTCGATTGTCTTTAATAATCTGTCTATATCAAATAAAATAATTATTGCTCAACGGATAAAATTTATTTTAGGATAACAAAATGATCTTTCCCAATAGCTTGTATCGATCCGAAGATTTGAGCCATTGATCGGAATGACACAAAAACAATATGTCATCTAATTGACTGATTGCCCATGATTTAATATAGTTGTAATTAATAATTTCATTTCCAAATGAATGAATAAATGAATTAAGACATAATAAGAGAGGAGTTCACAAAGTGAATGATTCTCTTTACAGAGCCAAATATATCAACACAAACCCATCAAAATTATGAAGGGGAAAAAAAAAAAAAAAAAAATTGAAATCCAACTAATAATCTAAATTAATTAATCCAAATCGGACATTAATGATAAGCGAGGTTTCTTCATGGGTAGAGGACTTTCCACCTCCTGCTCGCCGGAAAGTTGACTTTTTCTCACACAGTCAACTCTCAGCCCCGGGAAGAATTCCGGCAAGGCGGGCAGGTTGAGGTCGAATTCACGGTGGACGTGACTCGAACCAGCACCTTCCGATGAGGTGACGCCGCTACCGGCGCCGCCGTTGGCATTGGTGGTGCTGTTGTTGTTGCCGCCGTCGTAGTGGCGGCGCTTGTGGCCGCCGAGGGCTTGGCCGGTGGGGAAGGACTTGTGGCAGATGGAGCACTCATGGGTCCGACCACTTGGGTTAAGAGTGGTGGCGGAGGCGGCGGAAGTCGAAGGGTGGTCGTCGGAGGTAGTGGCTGCGGCGGCGGCGGAGGCTGCGAGTTTCCGGTGGCTGGCTTTGTGGCCGCCGAGCGCCTGATAGGAGGAGAAGGCTTTGTCGCAGACACTGCACTTGTAGGAGGCCGGTGGCGGAGGAGATAAAGTATGTCGGTCAGTTGTGGCGGTGGCTGCGGCGGAGGAGGAGGAGGAAGCGGTGGAGCCGCCGCGAGCGAGCATGATAAGGCAGAGGGCTAAATACTCTTCTTCGGTTGGTGGGTTTTCGCTGCGGGAACGCTTGGAGCGCTTTCTCTTAGTCCATGGCTCGAGACAGTGGAGGTCCATGTCGTCGAAGTAGGGCGGCGGAGGAGCAGCTGTGGTTGGAGAGTTGAGAGCTTCAAGAGCCATATCTCAGAGAGAGAGAGAGAGAGAGAGGAGTTGTTTGTTTGTTGTGTGTGTGTGTGTTGTGAGGAGTGAGAGACTGAGGCGGTGGAGATGAAGGGATGGGGAGGTGGTGTTTATAAGTGGAGAGAGAGCGGGGGAGGGGGTGGGAAGTTGCGTAGGGAATGGCGGTGGAGGTGTTGTGTAGGTTATATAAACACTCAATTAATATATAATTGAGAGATATGGTATAGATATTTATAGATATAGAGATATATATAGCGAGAGAGATAGAGAGGATCAGGTCTCTGGGAGGCTGAGTTGGTGGGGTTGGAGAGGAGTGAAGTCGGTCAAGAAGAAGAAGGGGTGAGGATTTGGGTGACTGAGCTTCTATCTTTTTATATATATATATATGTCATGGATGACTTCTTCTAAGTCAAAATAAACGTACGCAACTGGTTTCAATTTCACCCCCACCCTACCCACATCACCCACACCCACTCCAACTCCAACCAATTAATGCATCACCAATACCACACTTGCACACACTCATATCTCTAAAATAAAATTCAAAATTCAAAAAAAACAAAAATGATATATAAATTTATTATTTAAATAACGACTAATGTTTTGAGAAAGTGTACTATCATTTATGTCTAAAAATTAGAATCACTTTTCAAAATTTAATGATATGACACCTTATTAAAATATTTAAGTCAATTCTTTTGTTTTTACTTATTTCTTAATCATTAACCAATCATCTTATTTATATATTATTGGGCATATAAAATAGTAATAAATTATCACATCATTATGTTTGAAAAGTTGGTTTAAATTTTTTTGCCTAAACAGGACTCTAAAATTATCCAGGACTGGTTTGAAAATAGACTATTTCAGTTAATTTTTTTAAAAATATTTATGAAAAAATATATAGGAAAATAGATAAAATGATAACTTACAATAACTTTATGATAACTTACAATAACTTTTTGATAAAAAAAACATTCATATCCCAATAAAAGACAAAATACTATATGTACACAAATTTATTACTTCATTTTCTTTCTATTTATCTGTAAATTATTTAATACTCGTGAAATACTTTTTGACATAAGTTTTGTATTAAAACAGTTGACTTGGCACAGGATTTGTAATATTACACCTCATAGAAGTAAATATTGGAGGTTAGTTTGGGATGTTCTAAAAAAGTGTACTTTTTAACTTATTGGCTTATATGGATTGGGTTTGGGTTGGATTTGATGTGATGTGTTAGAGAGGTGATGTGATTTAAATAAGATGATGTGACTTAAACAGGATAGTGATTTTTTGACTTTTTGTATTATTTAGTAGATGCCAAACTTGATCTGGGTATAAAAAATCAAAAATTTTGGCCTCAGCATTCAATTCAATTTCATCAATTTTTGTTTGTTTTTTACTAGCCTAATAAGTAATGAGAGTAATGTTTTGCATCATGAAAAAATATTATAAAAAACCTTTATGAAATTAATTTAAAAGTTACTGTATAACATACAACAAAATATTATAAACTAATTTAAGGATGAAAAATCTTTATAAAGGTTCCACAATATTTCTCTTAGGATGCCTAGTAGTATTGTAGCATCTCCAAGGGGATAGATTTTAGACAATATAAGTCTAATTTTGAGCTTCAATAGGCTAGCTACTTTACCATCGTATTTTTTTGGTGGCTACAATTGAAGAGTCCCAAAGGCTCTCCAAATAATTATGTATGTATATATTTTAAATTTTTGTATATTTATGTCTTAGATTTGGGATTTTATATTATATATATATGTGTGTGTGCCTGTGTGCGCGCGTGTATGTAGTAATTTTATATGTTCTTTCAATTCTGTTTGATGAATTACGGAATAACTTATTTTGTAATTTTTTTCCTCCTCATTCTACAGGTTTTGTAGGTTTGTATAGGGAAATTTATTATTATTGCAAATTTATATTAGTAAAATATTAACAATTAGTATTTTTTTATTTTAAAAATTAATTAAGTTAGTTTAAATGATTAGTTAAAATAAAGAGCGTGGTAGGATAACACAATAGCTAAAATAATTAGGTAAAATAAATAGTGTACTATTTTTATACTTTAACTAGTGAAAAGTAGAGAGTGTGATTAGAGTTGCTCAATTTAGTTGTCAACAATATATATTAATGATGGGACTCATTATATTAATATTGTGTTAATAAATAAAATGATATTTATTATATAATATAAAAATGTGATAATATAGCTTTACTGTATGGATAATATCATGTCTATGCTATTTTAAGAAAGAATGTGTTAATTCATCAGTTTCTAAAACAACAAAAGTAAGCATTTTTTTACATCTATCAGTAGGACTGTATGGATAATATCTTGTCTATGCTATTTTAAGAGAGAATGTGTTAATTCATTAGTTTCTAAAACAACAAAAGCAAGCATTTTTTTATATCTATCAATAGGAGAAAAGGGATAAGAAGTGAGAAAGTAATTATGATTTTAAAATCTAAACAATATCTTGCAAGATACAATCAGATGGCCTGCATAGAGTTAAATCTTTTTTACTTTAAAAATTTGTGGATTGCGATTGTAATGGGTTGCAAGTTGCTTTTTCTTTTAAGTTATTTAAATTAAGGATAAATTAAAAATATATCCTTTGAGGTTTACTTAAAATACAGATTATTTTTTGTAATTTAAAAAATTACAAATATCACTTTATTAGAATTTTTTATTTAATAGAATTAACTAAAAAAATAATTTCATAATTGCTATCCTATACAATAATAAAATTACCTAAATTATTAATTGAAACATATTTTTAACATCATTAAAATTGTTAATTGACTTGATTTATTAATAAAAGAATCGATTTATTATGAAATTAGAAATCTCAAGAGATGAAATGTAATTTTCAAAACTACAGGGAGCGATTCGTATTATAATCAAATCTCAAATAATGTATTTTTAATTTATCCTTTAATTAATGGGTTATGTGAAAACTACATCAAAATTCTTATTAACTTTCGAATAAAATTATTTGATTCAGATATATTGTTGGTTTAGAAGTTAATTTCGAAAATCAACTTATGAATCAATGAGTTGTGTTCAAAATATAAACTTCTAAATAAAAAATTTAAAAATTAAGTGTATGAATTGAGTGCCATGGGAGCAATAAAAGTCTACTGTCCATTTAATTGACAGTAGTTTTAAAAAAAAATTAAAAAATATAAATAAAAAAGGTTAAAAGAATGCAAATAAGTCTGCAAAACAGACAAGTGTTAATATTCTTAAATAAAAAAGGTTAAATACATAAAATAAATAACAAATCAACCACTTGCGTTGCAGTTCGCATCTAGCAATGTGAACCCCTAAAAATTGGTTTCCTCCATTACAACTTCGAAAATTCATTTTACATGAGAGTTAATGATTAATTTATTATTTTCATTATTTTTTGCATCGGTATAAATATTTTTGATTTTCAATATTGATACTCATCATTATAATTAGTTATAACTCACTGAGGGATTATTTGGAATATTCTAAATAAATATACTTTTTGATTTTTTATGAAATATGAGTTGGGTTTGAAGTGATGTAGTAGAGAGATGATATGACTTAAATAAGATAATGACTTTTTGACTTTTTAACTTTTTTAGGGAATGAAAAATAAGGCCTAAATAAGAAAAAAATATACACCAGCGTACGTTTACAAAAAAATCAAAAATAGAAAATTTTGTATATATTAATAATTAAATTCATAATTCTTTTTATTAATTTATAAATATTTTGTAAAAACTCCATCAGTGTGTAATTTTCTCAAAATTATATCGTGTTAATTTATATGTCATTGGTTGAAACAGTGACCTCATTATTTTTTTGTCTTTTTTTTTAAGATAATAGAATAAATATGCATATTAACCGCTATTTTATATATAAAAATCAACTAACTAAATAAAAATAAATATAAAAATAAATAGTGCTTTTTATTTACCAGAACTTTCCAATTTGAAGGTATCTAAAGAATGGTACATGTGCTTCTTTTTTGTAGTTACTTTATAGTTGGCTCCCTCTAAGAAGGACACCAAATTTTCGCGAGGAACATCCCATCACCTTCCACGTGTTTTCTTCTAATAAACCATAAATTTACCATAATGTCCCTCCTTTGTCCATAAATCCATTTTCACGTCATTGCTTTGGAATCACTACATGTGTAAGTGATTTTCTGATCACATTACTCGTTCAGTAATTATTTACTACTCGTTCAGTAATCAGTTAAAGAGTACCGACAGAATAAATGGCTCCAGGTAACCCGTAACAGAAAGAAAAGGCTCCGGCGGTGGCTCTTCCACCCGGGGACACTCTGACGATCAAGTCAATATATCTCTCAAAGATAAATCAAGTGTTAAACTCACAAGCTTGAGTATCAAAAGCATACCTTAGACCCATGGGGGTGCCTCTCTTTTATCGCCAACTCAATCCTAATCCCACTAGAAGCCTGACTTCTATGGACTCACATTCAGTGTTAACTTTGGATTTCACAAGAGATAAAGATAAACTCCCTAAGACCTTTATCCTTATCTTTAGCAAAGGTCCCTTTTTACTCTAGGACTCTTGCCCCCTATCCATTTATCTTGGATTCCGATATCTTCGGAGATAACCTCGGCCTTGTCGAGATAACCTCGGCGTCACAACCAGGACACGCGGCACCTCGCCTGACACATCGGGGTCACCTTGCCACGTGTTGGTATTCAGAAAATACATCCCCACAACTGCCCCCAAGGTTCTATTACCTCGACATTCTGAGGTGATGGAACCTATATCTGTATTTTCTTCCAGTAAATCGGCTTAAAATTTGACAGCCGAAATCATTCATTTCAAGTTGACATGCTTTTCCTAAAAAATCAAGATTTTTAAGGACTTTCTCACGCGCATGAACTATCATGCACTTCAACCCAACCGTTTTAGCCACGCGTTTCCCCCTTACTGGTCCGTACACGTGACGCGCCTGTTAGCCGCCTCTTTCTTCATGTGCGCCGTCTGACGCCCTCGTTCTTCTAGGCGTATTGATTGTTTCTGCCGTCGTTTCTGTTTAATCAAAAACTTTTTCCCTTTTTTCCGTCTCTTCACTTTTTCATTCGAATCTCCTACTATCTCTCTCTAGCTTTCGAAACCCTCCATCGCTCAAGCTTCCAAAGCTTTGCAACCTTCTCCGTTCACCCCTTCCGGCGAGATTTCCACCGGTCTTCTGCTCCTGCAACCGTCGTAGGACATCGGCAAATCCCTTTCCGGCTTCCCTTTTTCTGGTAAGCTACTGTTCTTTTCATTTTCAATTCCCTGATGTTTCTCCTTTTTTTTGGCTGTCGCCATTACTATACTGTTTCAAGCTTTTTTAATTCATAAATCGTACATCTGAATACATTCATCCATGATTTTGCCTTTGCCCACATTTTGAATGCATGCACTGTTTCGCCATTTCATTGCACTTTTGCCACTGTTCTTGGCTATATATTCTTGTATTCTTCATGTTCTTTATAGCCCATCTCAATTCTTGTTTCTGAAACTTCGTTTTTGTTTTTTGTTTTTTGCATCTTTTCCAGATTCTTGCTTTCAATCCGTGTTTCCATAGATTTAGGTCTGGGATTTGTCTGTAGAACCCATAACTTAGGAAAAAACTAAAACCTACACCTACCTTATTGTTTGCCGAGGTCCTAATAACCTTTCAAAAAACATCTTCTGAGACCCACCTTCTAAGATTAAGCCGATATCATGGGTATGTGGGAACATAGGGTAAACACCCCCTCCAAACTAGAATACTTTAGACAGGAGTTTGAGATCCCAGCCGACGTCCATTTGAGGTTGGCTGGGGATGATGACTCCATCATGCCCACTACCGACTCCATGCCTTTCCCCGTAGTCGCCTTTATCGAGTGTGGACTTCGGCTTCCATTAAACATTCTGTTTCGTGAGGTTCTCCATTACTATAAGTTGAACCCTATACAACTGGCCATCAATTCTTACCGAGTGATCAATGGTATTATAGCCCTAGCTAAATAGAAAAACGATAGGATCACCCTTGCTGACATCCAATATTACTATACCATGTATGGCCTTAACTTGAAAGACAAAGGCTACATTTATTACCTTAAGCCGAGGTCCACAGAATTCAAAATTGTAGCCGACCTCCCAGACGCTAACAAGGGAGCTGGTGACGATTATTTCATTACCTCGGGGAACTGGGAGTTCGCCCCAGATGAAGACCTCCATCTCTTCCCTCTCCCACGATAAATCTGTATAGAGGGTAATGGTAAGAGCCCTGCATTCATACTTGTTTTACTTTTAAAGTCTTGTATACTTTATATGTTTCCTAATGTCTGCTTTGTCTTTGCTTTTGCAGTTCTTCATCAGCCGCCAAAAAACTTTCACCAATCCTTTGTTCCCAGCAAGGATTTAAAGAAATTACTGGACCTGCCAGTTCAGAAGCGAAAGGCACCCCTGCTTATTAACTTCATCCCAACATACAAATCAGCTCTCCCCGACGTCCCCAGGAAAAAGAAGAAGAAGAGCTTATCTCTTCCCTCTGCTACAACTCTTCCAGCTGTATCAATATCGCGAACAGACCAAGGATCAACCTCTGATCCAGTAGAATAGCCGTCGACCTCGGCTCTATACCTCATTCCATCATCCCAAAGAAAGCGTCGCCGACGTCTTGTTCTTACAGCCGAGATGGGTCGCGCAAAGCCAGTTGCTAAAAACCTCCTAGCCAACATTCCATCATCCATTGACGAACAACCAACACAAACCCAACCTCCAGAAAAACCAAAAAGAATTAAGAAAGCTCAACCGAAAGCGAAAGTGACTCAGGTTGAGACTGAGGACACTTTTCCAGCCCCAAAACTGGCTCCAAGTCAGAAAACTGCCTCTGTCCCTTCGAAGAGGTCTACCGAAGTACCTCCTTCCGAATCCTCTAAATCAAAAAGGCCGAGGTAATGTGCAACGACTTCGGGGTCAAAGAAACCAAATGCCCCCTGGGCCCCTGAAATCACCCTAGAGGATAAGCTCGCAATGGCAAGTGACAACGCCAACGATATCAATGTCGGCGTTGCACTCAGTACCGCTGTACTTCTCCCAGGTGACCTGGAGCGGAACGCCCAGTATAGCGAGTATAAGAACTATGCCTTAATGTTACAGCACTCTGTTAAGGTAAACGTCTTCTACTTGGTAAATTTTTCTTTCTCTTTATTTCACACTTTGAATATTCTTTAATATCTCTGTTTTCTTTCAGGCCATCCAGCATGCCCACTCTTTCTCAATGCAGTCTTTTGAGAACAGGGAGAGGCTTGCTGAGATGAAGAGGGAGGTCACCAGCCTCCAAAAGACCAACAAAGGCTTCTAGTCAAAAATGAAGAAGCTGGAAGACCAAGCTGAGGAAGCCATCAAGGCTCACATCGAAGCCGAAGAAAAGGCTGAGGCTGCTGAGGCCATTAGGAAGGTGGCCGAATCGCAAAGGACAAAGGCCGAGAAAAAAATGGCCCAAGCTGAAAAAGAGCTTCAAGAAGCCCTGGCCACCAAAGAAGCTAAAATAAAAAATGCTGACGAAAAGGCGTACTCACAGGGTATGGCCGACGTTACTGAGGCCTATCAAAAACAAGTGAAGGAGGCATGCAACAAGGGTTTCACCCTTGGTTGGATGTCCCTTCTTAAAAAGCTTAATGTTCCTGATGACTCTTTATTGCGGAAGGCCGACGCCATTCCCTTGCCATTTCCTCCAGCCCCAACTCCAATTGAAGATGTCGGCGAATCTGATGCTGAGGATGATGCCGAGGAGGGAGAGGACGAGGCTTTGATTAGAAAATCAAAAGATGCTGATGGGGCCAAGTCCCCTCTTCAGAATAAGCAAGTCCTAGACTTGACTTATGATGAAGAAGGCAATGAGGTTGTCCAATAAGCTGTTCCCGACATCGCACCAGCCGACATCCCTTCTGAAGTCAAGACTGTTGAAGAAACTCTCCAAGAAATTGACGCCGAGATAGCTGTAGAGAAGGAGGCCGAGGTGGTATTTGATCTTCAAATTCAACAATCTGGAGAAGATGAGTCTTAACTCTAAGTCTTTTTTTTTTTTTTTGGCTGTTCTGGGGCTATTCTATACTTAGAATATTCTGCACATCTTTTACATATTCTTCCCACTTTATAAAATCTTCTCGGGGTGACACACCTCAGATACATAAACTTCTCAGTTTTAATCTTAACAAGTGCTGAATATCATGCTGGTTTAACTCGACTTGTAAATTGTCCACAAATTTCAACAAGTGTTAAACAATGTCTTTGGCTTAACTTTAACTTGTAAATTGTCCACAAATTTCAACAAGTGTTAAGCAATACTTTTCGGTTTAACCAACTTGTAAATTGTCCACAAATTTCAACAAGTGTTAAACAATGATCTCGGCTTAACTTTAACTTGTAAATTGTCCACAAATTTCAACAAGTGTTAAACAATGATCTCGGCTTAACTTTAACTTGTAAATTGTCCACAAATTTCAACAAGTGTTAAACAATACATTTCGGTTTAACCAACTTGTAAATTGTCCACAAATTTCAACAAGTGTTAAACAATGATCTCGGCTTAACTTAACTTGTAAATTGTCCATAAATTTCAACAAGTTAAGCAATATTTTTCGGTTTAACCAACTTGTAAATTGTTCACAAATTTCAACAAGTGTTAAATAATGATCTCGGCTTAACTTAACTTGTAAATTGTCCATAAATTTCAACAAGTGTTAAGCAATACTTTTCGGTTTAACCAACTTGTAAATTGTCCACAAATTTCAACAAGTGTTAAACAACAATCTCGGCTTAACTTAACTTGTAAATTGTCTACAAATTTCAACAAGTTAAGCAATACTTTTTGGTTTAACCAACTTGTAAATTGTCCACAAATTTCAACAAGTGTTAAACAATGATCTCGGCTTAACTTAACTTGTAAATTGTCCACAAATTTCAACAAGTGTTAAGCAATACTTTTCGGTTTAACCAACTTATAAATTGTCCACAAATTTCAACAAGTGTTAAACAATGATCTCGGCTTAACTTAACTTGTAAATTGTCCGCAAATTTAAACAAGTTAAGCAATACTTTTCGGTTTAACCAACTTGTAAATTGTTCACAAATTTCAACAAGTGTTAAACAATGATCTCGGCTTAACTTAACTTGTAAATTGTCCACAAATTTCAACAAGTGTTAAGCAATACTTTTCGGTTTAACCAACTTGTAAATTGACCACAAATTTCAATAAGTGTTAAACAATGATCTCGACTTAACTTAACCTGTAAATTGTCCACAAATTTCAACAAGTGTTAAGTAATATTTTTCGGTTTAACCAACTTGTAAATTGTCTACAAATTTCAACAAGTGTTAAACAATGATCTCAGCTTAACTTAACTTGTAAATTGTCTACAAATTTCAACAAGTTAAGCAATACTTTTCGGTTTAACCAACTTGTAAATTGTCCACAAATTTTAACAAGTGTTAAACAATGATCTCGACTTAACTTAACTTGTAAATTGTCCACAAATTTCAACAAGTGTTAAGCAATACTTTTCTCTTCCCTCTGCCCCCTAATGTGAGCCTGAGTTTCACTTGGGTTCGCATTATACATGTATTCCAAAGACAATGTCAAATATCTTGAAAACAGAACTGAATCTTTATTTATTTATTTTGGCAAATGGCCAAGGAACAAAGGAATTCTAATCTTGGCAATTCTTTGCCCTCTTTATCTTCAAGCCGGTATGCCACATTTCCCAGTACCGAGATGATCTTGTAGGGTCCTTCCCAATTTAGGCCAAGCTTGCCCTTTCTTGGATCCTTCTTGTTGTCGACAACTTTCCTTAGGATGAGGTCACCACTCTGAAATTCTCTTGGATTGACCTTCTTGTTGTATGCTCTGGCAAGCTGTTGTTGGTATGCTGCAAGCTGAACTGCAGCTTTCTCCCTTCGTTCTTCCAGAAGATCTAGCTCTTGGACTAAGAGAACATCATTAGTTCCGTTTTCTACCCCTTGGGTTCTGATTCCAGGGATGCCAATCTCCAGTGGAATGACTGCTTCTGTGATATAAGCCATGGCAAAGGGGTTTCCCTAGTTGATCTTCTCGGCGTAGTCCGATATGCTCAGAGTACATTGGGCAGTTCGTCTACCCACTTTCCTTTTGCTGCCTGCAGCCTCTTCTTTATTTCATCCAAGATTACTTTGTTGGATGCCTCTGCTTGCTCATTGCTTTGGGGAAAACTTGGTGTTGAGAAGTAGTTCTTGATCTTGAATTTTGCACAAACGTTCTTCATCCTCATCCTGGACGAGGATTTTCTTTAGTGCCTCTTCGCTCTTCTCGACTGGCTCCTTGCCGACGTATTCTAGGACTTCCACATCCTCTTCTTCAATTTCTACCTTCTCTGGCTCTCGAACGCTACAAGTAGACTTCATTGCTGCCATGGAGTAACTTTTTGCCTGCAGCTGATCACCCCTGACTTCTTCTATCCCATGCTCTGTTGGGAATCGCAACAGTTGATGCAATGTTGAGGGAATTGCCCCCATCGCATGCAACCATGGTCTTCCCAAGATGATGTTGTAAAAGGAGGGTGTGTCGATGACGGTGAATTCTGTCTTGATTTTCCTGGTGCCAGCCTGCACCTCCAAGCTTACTGCTCCCAGTGGCCATGTCGGCGTTCCATTGAATCCGACCATTGGGCCGTTGGATCGTTCCATGTCATATGGGTGAAGGCCGAGCTCCTTGTAACATCGGATGTACATGATGTCATAAGAGCTTCCTTGGTCAATCAGGATGCGTTTCACTTGGCACTCCCCAACCTGGAGGGATACTACCAAGGCATCATTATGCGAGTGCTGGACCATCTCTAGGTCGGCTTCAGTGAAGGTTATCATCGGTCCCTGGTACTATTCTGCCCGATGTCTTTTTTCTCCGACTTGATAGACATGTTGTTTCTGGGTTTCTCCTCGGATTTTGTTTTCGTTGACCTTTGAGTGGATTACGTTGATTACCCGAGGTCCTCCTGCTTGTGGCTGTTTTGCTAGGGGAGGTGGGGCTGCTGGTGCTTGAGGCAATCTCGGTCGTTCTTCCCTTGTTCTGGTTTCATCAACAAGGTCTCTCAGATGTCCTTGTCTTACCAGGTCTTCCAAATATGTTTTTAGGTCTCTGCAACCCTGAGTCGTATGTCCATCTGCATTGTGGTAGGCACAATGCCTACCAATGTTTCTTCCCATGAACTCTCCTCGAGTCCTTTCTGGCGTTCTGAAATATGGCTAGTTTCAAATTTGATCCAGGACTTTGGGAATTGGGATCCGGAACACGGTTGTTACTGCTTGTGTGGCCCTTAGTTCTGCCTCTTGCCTACTCGTTCCATTGTTACCTCGGCCTCGCTTCGGCAAGCCGTTCTCTTTCTTCTATTTTATTTCCCTATTCGTCGATGTGTCTTCGTCGGCTCTGGCATACTTCTCGATTCTTGCTATGAGCTTTTCCATGCTTTTTGGCAAAGTTTTTGCCAAAGATTTCCGTAGCGGACAGTTGTCTTTTAGGCCATTCTTGAATGATACGACCGCTACTTCTTGATTACATTTTGGTATTCGGTTGAATACCTTATAGTATCTTTTTGCATAGACCCTAAGGCCTTCATCCTTACTGATCCTCAAGGCCATCAATCCGTCCACCCTTAATGGCTGTAGCTTATTTGTCACGAACCGGGCCACAAACATCTCGGCCAGGCCTTCCCAAGTCTTCACGCTTCCCTTCGGTAGTTTATGGAACCAATCTGATGCAATCTCCCCGAAAGATGAGGGGAATACTTTACAGAGCAACGACTCGTTCCCACTATATAATGCCATTGAGTTCAAATACAGTCCGACGTGGAAGTTGGGGTCTGACTTGCCGTCGTATATTTGAAACCTCAGCATACTGAATCTCTTTGGTGTCTCGAACCTGTCCAATTCCACCGAGAATGGTGTCTTCGGCTTATTTGGGGATGTTACCTCGGCTTCGGCATTCTGCTGCTTCCTCTTAAGGTAATCTCTTAAGTCTTCTTTGCTCCGCCCAGGAGCTCGGTTATCTTTCGACTTCAGTCTCGTCGGTATACTACTCTCGGCCTCGTGGTGAGCCCTTTTCGACCCTTCTCCATGAGTTGTGTCGAAGCACAGTGCCTGCCCCTAAACATGCCGATGTCCTCTGGGGTCTGCCTCCATTGCGTGTTGCATTCTTCGTGATTCTTCTCTTCTTGGCTCCCTTCGTCCGACCTCCCTAGAAGGTCGGTGAGAATGTCTTTCGCTCCCGTTGTTCTGGGGGGCTTCTGGAATTGCTTTCTGCCCTTACTTCTGGGCATTGGCTGCTGGCATCGGTGTGTCCTGCAGCGGGTATGGTGACTGCATGACGTTATTTTGCATCATAAAATTGACGATCGATTGCAGGTCTGCCAGCTTGTTTGCCATCTCTTTCACCTCGTCGTCCCTCCGCAGGCACCTATCCCTCCATACCTGAAGGTTATCTTCGTTATAGTACTTGCCTTGGTCTGTCCTCTTCGAAGTGTTGCCCTCCTAGCCGACGTCTTTCTCTCTGTGGCCCTGGTCATGAGTTTCTGCATTGTGGTTGTCTCCTTCAATGTCAAGGTCAATTGGTCTGCCACTCCCAGCAGAAGTGTCGCCCCCAATGTTTTCCTTCTGTCCATTACTGGCCATCTATTCTTCTAAGTTTCCCACAGACGGCGCCAAATTGTGTGAGTGATTTTCTGATCACACTGCCCGTTCAGTAATCAGCTAGAGAGCACCGGCAGAATAGATGGCTCCAGCTAACCTGTAACAGAAAGAAAAGGCTCCGGCGGTGGCTCTTCCACCCGGGGGCACTCCAACGATCAAGTCAGTATATCTCTCAAAGATAAATCAAGTGCTAAACTCACAAGCTTGAGTATCAAAAGCATACCTTAGACCCATGGGGGTGCCTCTCTTTTATAGCCAACTCAATCCTAATCCCACTAGAAGCCTGACTTCTATGGACTCCCATTCAGTGCTTACTTTGGATTTCACAAGAGATAAAGATAAACTCCCTAAGAGTTTTATCCTTATCTTTAGGAAAGTTCCTTTTTTACTCTAGGACTCTTGCCCCCTATCTATTTATCTCGGATTTCAATATCTTCGGAGATAACCTCGGCGTCACAACCAGGACACGTGGCACCTCGGCTGACACGTCGGCGTCACATTGCCACGTATTGGTATTCAGAAAATATATCCCCACACTACGTATTTTACGTGTTTTTATTTTTTATTTATTTATTTATTTTTTAGAGCTATGTTATATCTATTAAATTTTAATTTGTTTGAATCATTTGAATTTGTGCATATCAATTGTCTGGTCAGTCATCTGATAACAAAAGTGACAGTTGTAATTAACAAATGTGACAACTGCGATTGACAAGAGTTGTGTCAATTGTCTCGGTGGTCGTCTGGACGATCGATCAACATGCACAAATTCAGATAATTTAGATAAATTCAAATTCGATAGCTGAATCATTTTTTTTTTTCTAGAAACGTATTTTACGTGTTAATCAAAAACTACTAAATAATTATTCATTTATCTGAAAATTTACTTAAGGTCTTGTTTGTGATCGATTTTTTAAGTTATTTTTTAATTTTTCAAAAAAATTAAAAATAGTAATATGTTAAGTTGTAATAATAATAATATTTCTTTTTCTTTTTCTTTTTGGTAAATGAATAAGATTGATATGATAGTTAAATTTTTTTAGTTGACTACAAATAATTTTTTTGACATTTTGGGCAAAAAAATTGACTTTTTTTAATAGGGCAATGTTAGACTTTAAATAAATTATCAAATATTTTACAAAATACTCACTTCGATTATGGGACTCATATTGATCCCACACTTATGTGAAAATTTTATAGAATATTTAATAATTTATTTAGAATCTCTAAGTATTTTTGTGTTTCATATATCTCAAACAAGGCATGAGAACTCCCAAAATATCATGTGGCATAACTTGTATTATATTTTTTGATAAATGAAAAACTATAAAATACATGTTTAATTATCCATTCATTCTAAAAATTATTAGGTAGTATTAGAGTATCATGTCATGTGTCATGACTAATGTAGTACTCTAAACAAATGATAAATTACAAAATAAATTCAGTAAATTATTTATTATATCTGAAGTATCTAACAAAGATGGTCAATATTATGGCATCTGTAAAAATTTCTACTATATTATTAGTTAAGAGCACCACATGATTAACATCATATTATACTTTAAAACTATTGAATAATGAATTTAGAAAAAATATTACCCCTACAATGTGTAACTTGTTACATTTTTGTTTTAATCAAAATTAAGAGGTTTTTATGATAAATATTATGTAATTTTCTAATTGTGTTAAGAAAATTTGTAATTTATGAAATGAAGTAATTTTATGTTACACTAATTTATGCTCTTTGTTTTTTTTTTAATCGAAATGTTACCATAAAAATAAATAATTATATCATTAGAAGTAATATATAAATAATTTTTTTATACAAAATGAATTAGCATTTTTTGATAATTTTATTTTCATTCAAAACTTCAACTATTGTTATTGTAATTTCACAAATGGTATTACTTTTCTAATACCAAAAATACTCACAAATTATTATAATATTACCAAATGATTGTGATATATTTATCATAAAAATTCATAATTCTTATAAAAAAGTAAAAATAAAAATAACAATGTGTAGGGTGAGTAAAATAGGAGTAGAGTAGTGTGGTGGGGTGGTAGCTAATGCGAGAGTAGACTATTGACTATTGTCAACTTCACCGACGGACAAACCGTAGGGCACACGAAACGCGCTTCGCTATTTTCCGTGACTTTTTACACGTTGCACGTTCGTTTTCCGTTAACACTTATCGTTTGGAAATGAGTTTGGCTATTTCCTGAAGTTTGGGACAAGTAAGAGAGAGAGCCGTCTATACTACCAGAGTCGTTGTGAAGACGCCAAGTGTGACTTGTCCCTTAAAAGGTGCCACGTAACACTCTTGCCCTGTGGACTGCTTTGTAGAGTTTTATAAGTAGTATTTGATAGAGTTTTAAAATTATAATTTAATAATAGAAGTATATTTTGAGTTCGTAAATTTTAGAATTATGATTTAAAAAGAGAAAATTTATTTAATTATGAGTTTTGAATTGAGTTTTAAATTTTTGATGTGACATATGAAATGAAAAAAATTATTTGGTTATGAATTTTGATTATTTTAGTTGGCTATTTAATTTTTTTTAATTATTTTAGTTTAGTTAAAATAATTATATTTGAAAAGATTGTTGATTTTTTTTTTATAGTTGATTTAATAATTGTGAGAGAAAAAGTGAAATAATTATAAATTCGATATAATATTTTATCTTATTAACTATTTTAGTTTATTTTGTATTTATTGACTATTTTAACTAAAAAAATCTTTAAAAAACAACTTACCAAACTGGATCATATTGGTTTAACATAATAATTTATTACCTTTTTGGTTTCTGGTATTCTTTTGGTTAGAAATAATAAAAAAAAAATTCATCATACTTTTAGGTCTCGTTTGGAAATATGTTATTTTAGTAATTTTTAAATTTTTTAGCTAAAATATAAAGTAAAAAAAACTAAGACTCCGTTTGGTAAGTCTCTCAAATTATAGTTTCATCCATTGATTTGAGTGTGTTGTTTGTTTTGAGCTTTCAAATCATAATTCTACACCCATTTCTCAAAACTCAATTCAAAACATAATCATTAATTTTCAAAACTCATAACCAAACACATAATCCAAAACTCTTTTCAAAACTCAATTCAAATCAATATTTTAATTTTTTTAATATTTTAATTTTGTTAAGATTTTAAATATTTTAATATTTAAATATGTTACGATTTTTTTAATTTTTTAATTTTTTGAATATTTTTAAATATTTTAATTTCAAAATATTACGATTTCAATTTTTTAAATTTTAAAATATTTTATAAAAATAAATTCAAACTCTATTTTATAAAAATATTTTTAAATATTTTAATTTTTTTGTTATGTATTTGGTTATGATTTGAGTGTAAAGTTATAAAAGTAATTTGGAGTTTCGAGTTATGTGTTTGGTTATGAGTTTTAAAAATAATTTCTTAATTGAATTTTGTTTTAAATGTTTGGTTATAATTAGAGTGTAGAGTTGTTTTTAAATTTAAAATATTAACATTTTAAATTATTTAAAATTTTAAATATTTAAATTATTTAAATTTTTACGATTTAAATTTTTTGAATATTTATTTTAATTTTTTACTTATTAAATTTTTTAGATTATTTAAATTATTTAAATATTTATGATTTAAATTTTTTGAATATTTATTTTGAAAAGAAATTATTTCCTTTGTAGTATTTTCAATTAAAAAATTGATTAATATTATTTTCTGTTAATAATAAATTTTTTTAATTGAATTTTAAAAAGAGTTTGATTATGAGCGTTGATCAGAATTTTTAAAAGTGTGAAAATAGTGTGTTTTGTTATGAGTTACAACAATTTGAATTAAATTTTGAAAACTATTTCCAAAATTCATAACCAAACAAATTTTTATACTTCACATATCAAATCAAACTTTCAAAACTCAATTTCATACTCAATTCAACACTCTATTCAAAAATCATAACCAAACAAATTTTCTACATTTAAATCATAATTACACAACTCACAAACTCAAAATACAACTCATACTCTCAAACAACAATGCTAGGGACCCCAGCACCCCCAGTTTTTTTTCATTGGTCCAGAATTTTTTTTTTTTTTTTTTTTTCTTTCTTTCCAATCACCCACAGCCACGTGGGCTGGGGGGTCACTGGGGTCCCGGGAAACTGGGGGTCTACCGCATTAATCCTCTCAAATCATATTTACAAAACTCTACCAAACGCAACCTAATATATTTAGAATGACTTTTAGGTTTTTTACGAAAAAATATACAAAAAGTAAAGAGAAAATAGAATATTTGACTTTTAGATATAGGTTATAAGTTTTTTGATTTTTTTTGAAAATTTTTTACTTTTAGACTAAAACAAACGTTTGCCAAATGAGGCCTTAATTCACAGGGGCAATGGCTATTGTAGGCCTATTTTGAAAATTATGAAAAAAACTAGTTTGTTAGCATATTAATTTATTTGAATTATATCACATTTCTACCTCATGTACATTTTTTTTCTTACTTTCCAAAATAGTTATCTTTTTGATTTTTTACATATTTTAGCCTGATTTGAAAAGTTATGTTTTAAATGATATTTGACTCTTTTTATTTTTTTATAATTGGTTTGATGGTTGTGAAAGTAAAAATAAAATAATTATGATTTAAATATAATATTTTATTTTATTAATTATTTTAATCTATTTAATCTTTATTAATTATTTTAGCTAAAAAAACCCACCAATCCAACTTCCCAAACAGCCCCATTTGTTTGAGTTGCATCATTTTGTGTGGGCTCGGAGAGGGTGTTATACTAATCTAACTTGACGAAATTATTAAAGAAATTTAAAATTTGATTCAAACTCATTTATTTATTTAGTGAACGAGTCAAATTCAAGATACTTATAAACAAATTCAGAATTTGTCAAAAAAAAATTGTTGATTTTTTTTTTTCGTCTTTAGAGAAAAAAAAAAATTTAAATAAAAAAAAAATCAGTTTCAAATTCAACTAGATCAGATGGACTTGAAAAGTAACAGAATAAATAAATAAATATTAAAAGAAAAGTCTATCAAAAACAAAAAAAACACAAAAGAAGAGCTAAAAATGTGAGTTTTTTTTTGGATTTAGTAAATTTTCTTAGATTTTATTATAAATCTTTTTAGATTAGACAGATCTGAAAAATAAAAAAATTTAACTCAATTTTGAAAATAAAAAAAAAGTTAGTAAATATAATTTTTGTAAATAAAATATATAACTTTTTAAACTATTAACAGACAAAATTTCAGTTTATTTGCAGCTTCATTTGTGACTTTGGAGGGACTAGAAAAAAAAATGCTTGGGACCCTTCTTTTGGAGACTCACAATTTTCTTTGAATCTCAACTATTGATGTATGTGTGGAAGTTACTCATGTATGTATGAGATTCACACCATCAATAGCGGAAATGGTTGTAGAGATTTCTAACAAAAAAAAGAGTCTCAATCATTATTGATAGATAGAGAGAGGGCTCCCTCTATTTTGTAGCCCATCATTGAAAAAATTTAATATTATATTGTTGGAAAACCTTAATTAATAAATAAAAATAAAAAGTGAATAATATATAGGACTATTAAATATTGAGGTTAATGTCCATGCAACTCGGTAAGAGAAAACCCAAGATCCGACCCTTTATTGGTTCCCATTAACATATATCATTGACCTTTGCATGTTTTGTTTATACAAAGATTCGACCTTTAATGCCTCCCATCAACATGTATCATTGATCTTGCATATTTTAATTTAAAAATATAGAACAATATATTCATATCCAAGCACGTTATGGGGCTCTAAGCTATAGTAGTAGTAGTAGCGCTCTTCTACATGCAACTCACCTAGTAAAAAAATATATAAAAATTAAATGAATGATGAAAAGATATGGGTACAAATCTTGCACATTCATCTCAATGATTAGTTCATTTCTTAACAAACATTATACCATTTAGGTTTGAGGATTTCTTAAATATGTACTCTAGTCTTGATGAGTGTGTACATATGTGCTTGGGGTAGTGGAAATTTAAAATAAGAAAAATACAGTTTATAAGGACTTTGTTATTCGAATAATCTAATAATAATAATATTTTTGTAATTAAAAATTATTTTAATAGATATTGTGTTTTAAAATGATAGGGTTGTTTGGAATGTATTAAATAAATATACTTATTTGAGTCACATTATCTCTTTATTTTTCTGCATATATATGCATTTTTTTTTATAAAAAGTCAAAAAATGTACTAAATAAGCAGACTCCAAACAAAAGTCTCATTTCAGCTACATCATTTTGTACATAATTTTGCATACTTTTTTTTTGGTTGTTGGTATATTATCATTATTAAAATAATTCTACCAAAATGCTACTGCTGCTAATTTATATTATTGGAATTTTTTACTTAGAACTCTTCACTTTTTATATGTAATTTCTCATATGTTACTGTGGGTTCTAGTATTTTTTAAATATGGCAATCTCATATATAACATAAAGTTATGAGCAATGGTAGAGGGCCACAAAAAGTGTGACTCAAATGGCTCAAAACTGTCAAAACTTGTCGCCCTCAAACATTTTTCTAAAGTTATATGTTAACACATATATATAGGAGGTGAAATAAAATGATAAAATGTATGAGCAATATTAATTTTCTCTTTTAGCTTCCGTTTGGCAAGTTGGTTTATGGGCTTTTTTGGCTATTTTAGCCACAAAAGACAAAATAAGTTATTTTAGTCACAACAAACAAAGTATCACATCCAACCCATAATCATTACACTCTTCTCTCACAAAAAAAAGTCAAAAAAGCTAAAAAGTCAAAAAGTCTTTCCCAAACCAAGCTTTTTAGCCCAGGCTAAAATAGTCGAATTATTGTTGTTGAGCGTGATTGATATTGTCTTCATTTTTTACTTTATGTTCTAAAAAATAAAATAATGAAAACTGATACAGAAAATTTGCTTAACTAAAGTGTTTCCAAATTTTTTTTAAATATTCTGAAAACACTCTCCTATGTTTTAGTAAATATTTTTAAAGTCGATTTTAAAAAATTTCACAAAAATGAAAGAATATAAAAACATGGGTGTTCTCAAACATTCATTGCTTTTGTTTCCACACACAACATAAGTATGAAAAATGAAAACAATCCCATGTTCCGTGATTAGGCTCTCTCGAGATGCGTGGTATTCATTATAATCTATTAATTAACAATTTATTACCGCAACGCACAAGTAAACTTTGATCCTTGAATTATAAGCATTGGGTCTTTTGGGAAGCCCAATTTTTAGTTTTTTACTCATTTTAAATCACATCACCTCTCATATTTTTTACTCACAAAAAGATAAAATAAATTAAAAAAAAGCTAAAAATCTAATTTTTTATTAACTTTCCAAAAAATCATATTAAAAATATGAATTGATTGAATAGTACTATTAAGCCATCAGTACTGACTTTGCAAACTTACCCAGATTTACATAGAAAATGTCAATCAGAAAATCCATTCATTCAACTAGTTTCCATAGCTTGCGCTGAACAATTAGCTGAACAATTAGTACTAATTGTTTTTATTATTTAAAAAAATGGAGATCTGGAATTCTATTGTGTGCTGATTAGAAAATAGTGTGACACAAGCATGCATGCAAGGTTTGATTCTTGGAAATGCATGAGTAGAAGAAGGGGCAAGTAAAAAGAATAATGTTACAGATCATGAAAAATATATTATGAAATGTATCATGAAAATTTTTCATTCTTTGATTAATGTATGGTATATATGTGTAATTCAAAGGTGAAAAATATTTCATGATCATTTTCATGATATTTTTTTCATGATCCGTAACGTTACTCAAGTAAAAAATCAAAAAGTACATTAAATAAACAGATTTCAAACAAAAATCTCATTTCAGCTACATCATTTTGTACATAATTTTACATTCTTTTTTTTTGGGAGTATATTATCATTATTAAAATAATTCTACCAAAATGCTATTACTGCTGATATATATTTTCCGAATTTTTTACTAGAACTCTTCACTTTTTATCTGTAATTTCTCATATGTTACTGTGGGCTCTAGTATTTTGTAAATATGGCAGTCTCATATATAACATAAAGTTATATGTCAACACATATATATAGGAAGTGAAATAAAATGATAAAATATATGACCAATATTAATTTTCTCTTTTATTGTTGTTGAGCGTGGTTGATATTGTCTTCATTTTTTACTTTATATTCTAAAAAATAAAATAATGAAAACTGATTATAATTAGAAAAAAAAATTAATTAAAAAATCAATTGAGAGAAAAAATTAATTGGAAAAAAAAAATTATTTGAAAAAAAAAATATTTGAAAAAAAATTATTTGAAAAAAAAAAACTAATTGAAAAAAAAATTTGTTAGTCAAATTTTTAAATTTTTGTTTAAAAACCAACGTAAACTCATTTTTGTAGTTTAAGTTTTTTTCCTCAATTTACAGATTGAGACAATCATTTATAAACTAAAAAATTATCAAACAAGTTTTTATGACAGTTTTTTAAATTTTTGTGTATATAAACTAAAAACTGGAAATGAAATAGTTACCAAACAGGTTCTAAATGTTTTGAATTATATTTTTAAATATTCTGAAAACACTCTCCTACGTTTTAGGAAATATTTTTAAAGTTGATTTTAAAAAATTTCACAAAAATGAAAGAATGTAAAAATATGGGTGTTCTCAAACATTCATCGCTTTTGTTTCGGCACAACATGAATATGAAAAATGAAAACATTAAAAATAAAAACAATTCCATGATCCGTGATTAGGCTCTCTCGAGATGCGTGATATTCATTATAATCCATTAATTAACAATTTATTAGAAGTAGACTTTGATCCTTGAATTATAAGCATTACATTAAGGCCTGGTTTGGGAAGACTAAATAAGTGCACTTTTTGATTTTTTTTGTATTATGTGTAGAAAAAGTAGAGAGGAGATGTTGATTGATGTGACCCAAAAAAGATAAAAAGATGAAATAAATGCACTTTTTTCTTTGTAGCCGATTTGATTGAATAGTTATTTTAGAAAGTTAGTTAAAAGTTATTTTTTTTATTTTTGTGACTTTTTTAACTGAAAAAACTAAATTTTTTTTATGACTTTTTTGACTAAAAAAATTAAAAAAACTAACCTTTTATAAAGTTCTCAAAACACCTCTAAGCCATGAGTACTGACTTTGCAAACTTAGCCAGATTCACATAGAAAATGTCAAATCAGAAAATCCATTCATTCAACTAGTTTCCATAGCTTGCTCTGAACAATTAGTACTAACTGTTTTTATTATTTAAAAAAAATGGAGATCTGGAATTCTTTTGTGTGCTGATTTAGAAAATAGTATAACACAAGCATGCATGCAAAGTTTGATTCTTGGAAATGCATGAGTGGAAGAAGGGGCAAGTAAAGTTGCTGAAGTCACAGCTGACATAATCATCACATCATTATCACTTCCCATCATTTTAATTTTTTTGAAAAAGTAAAATATTTTATGAACATTCAATTATGTGGGAAAATTTAATACCACAAAACTACAAAAATTTAACGAGTTTATTATTTACAATAATTACAAATTCATTTGTATTCAAATTGAAGACCTCAGAGATAGTAATACTGTCAATCAGATGTCAGTAAACCATACGGATCCACCAAATCATTCTTATTTTGCTTTGACATATTCTCGGCTACCAAACAGAAGATTTTTGGAGAAATCCATCGCTCAAATGACTTGATAATTGGGTACGAACATCATTTTTCCAAGGTTTGTTTTAACTAGATGCATCTACCAGCCAGCAAATATAAACAAACCAGTTTTACAGCACAACTACATTAATATAATAGAGTGATATGCATCATTGTGCACATAACAATGAAATTCTCAAAATAGCTGCAATTCCAAATATTCTTCCAGCACATGAACTAATCCACCACACCCTAGAGGGGTTAAGGTCAACGAGAAAGTAGCTGCAATACTACACAAGGAAGTGAACCTAATAATAATAATAAATGAGCATCTACTTTTGGACCAATGGTTGGGCAGTCAATCTACATTTTTAGTTTGGGAAAAGCTTCATAAGAAGATGAAGCCTCGCAGTTTAATATCAAACACAAACACAGACCAAAAACTACTACTGAACAAGCAGAGCTATCTGCAACTTAAAATTTATGTTGTAGGATTTGGGTATGCTTTTGGCTTTGGCTTCACTTCAACTTCATTTACACTTCGTACAAAGATAGCATCTGGTTCATGACTGCAAATAGATGAGGAAACAAGTCACATGAGCACATACACATGCACAGCATACTGAGAGAGAGAGAGAGAGAGAGAGAGAGAGGGAGAGATGTCCATTCTTACGGTTTATCCCCCTCTTCGAATGTATAACTGGATGCCACAGCTAAGAGTCGGCCATCTCTGCTGAATGATAAGGCTGCAACGCTTGTTGGGTATTTTGAGTACTGCACGTCAAAATTGATGGAAGAATTACAGCACTTCCAGTAAATGTGTACTTAATTCTACAGAAATATTGAATGATGGAATCATTTCTATTAATATTTTACCTGATACAACCTCTTCTTATTGTTGCCATCCCACACGTTCACATAACCATCACAACCCCCAGTTGCAAATGTACCATAGCTGCAGGTTGAATTTGTGGGTAAGTCCAAGTACAAAAGTGGAGTAGAAAGAAACAGCCAAAATCACCATCCTTACATCAACTTCTAGTTCAACTGAGTTTAATGTCATCGTGTCCAAGACTAGAACCAAGTCTAAAGAGAATTTTGAGGAACTTACATCGGGTGAAATGCAATGGCATTTACTGGGTAGACAATGTCCCTTCCAGCTTCTGACTTTCGATGACACTTGAATGCATATCTGCATAAAGTTTAAACCAAGTAATGAAATTTTTACTAGCCCAAAATATAGTTTGTGCTATGATGTGTATAAGCCATGCCTGCATTTTCATGCCATAAGGTTATAATGTATTCCTTGGTTGTACTTTGGAATGTCAGTAATAAAGGTTCTAAAAAAAAAGTTATAATGGAAGAAGATTTCCCTCTTCATCGTCATATGGTCAAATAACATTGTAATCCGTGCTGTCAGAAGGGTACTCCTACAATTTCAATGGGAAAAATTGCTAACAAGTCATGGGGAAATTACCCACCCCAAAAAAAAAAAGCATGGAGCACTTGAAGGTGGTAGGTCATTATTCTCTAACATAAAACACTACACATAAATTTTCTTTTTTTAATACATGAGAGCTGAATTGTGCTCCATTTGAATTACTATCGCATAAAGATCAAAGCAACCATCTATTATTCTGCAATCAATGGTCAGTCTCAGGAAATACTTGAATGCGGAATCCGGCAAAATTTAAGAAAAAACTTAATAGTAGATAAGTTAGAATAATTAGAAAAGCAATCAATAAGTCAACAAGAAGCTAAACCATTTTCTGCTAGTATATGGTGCAAAGTAATACATACTTTTTGGACTGACCAGCCTCAGAAAGATCAAAAAATTCCATTGCAACTCGACCTTCCACAGAACTAAGAGCATAACCTGCACATAATAATCTGATTTGAAAATCAAAACAAATATGCATTGCATATAAAGATCATCAATCCAAAATTAGCTAGGCAATTCATCAGAAATTTTCCATATCTAAGAATACGCCTTCTAGTCAAGTGACTCAAATTCCGGGTACCCGTTTTACTGCTCTCCACTGAGGCACTATTTTTACACCATTTAATATTAAGCAGGAACTTTTCAGACACATGAATGTATATAAAAGCGATCTGTTTTAAAATATTCTTAATAAACATCCAAGTGTCTTTATTAAACCAAAACAACAGTTTTTCTATATTAACATCCCATCATTTTTCTATAAATAAAAAATAAAATAAAATAAAATAAAAAAATGAAGTTTTTAGTAAGGAGATGAAAACAGGATCATATCATAAATAAAATACTTTGGAAATCACCCATTGTGAAAAATAAAGGTTTCAACACATTGTAAGCTAGCTTCAGAAACCCTGGGATACCTGTTCCATTGGGATAACAGCGTACGCATCTAGTTTGGTACTTCAATGAAGATTCTCTTCGCTGCTCAGGCTGAGACATATTCCGTAAATCATAAATGTTAACATGCCTTCCTGCAGTTGCTACAACTAAACGATTGCCAACAAGAGACAAAGAATAGACACGCTCAGGTTGTGTGTACGTCCCAACAAGGGTGCGCTCCTGCCCACTTGCACCTCTAGGATCCCAACATTTTATTGTTTTGTCCCAACTACCAGTGATGACTTGCCCTAAAATTCATAAACAGATGACAAATGTATTATTGACTGGAAATTTTTTGAGAAATAAAACAAACAACATTGAGATTCCATACAAATGTGACACTGAATTTACTGAATGATATTAACAATCACATTATGATGAATCAGTTCAATGAAAACTAAGGTCATGAGACAGCATGCTTATTCTAAGTTTTTAAATTTGCATGGTCCAATTAGTTCTATCTTCACCATGACAGGAAATTACTGATATATATGTAAACCGTATCCAAAACCAAAACTGGTACTAAGTATTGGAACTAACCAAACCCAGTATTGATTGACAAATGAATTTTGATGGCACAAGCTCAGTATCAGGTCAGAAAGTCAACCAACATGTGTATCCTGGTATACAGTTCAACTATTTAAACAAATCGTAAACTTGAACCTAATGGAAAACAAATAGATAAATAGCAGGTCAAATACCCATGTACATCTTACCTTTGATGTTTGTAATGTGCAAGTGAAGCAGCGTTATAATAGACAAATATCCATTTTAACAAAACTCTTCTACAGACACTGGTTAAGTAACTAAATTAGAATCATGCAGTTTTATGTCAATCAACAATGATTATTGTTTGCTTGCTTCCATAACATGATCAACTGTTTTTGGGCAAAAACATGGTTCCAAAAATAAATATTTGCAGTGGACATTCCCAAAAGGGTATATATAACATAAATATACCAATTCACAATTCACACACCATAAGCCAATGCTTTCCAGCACAATAGTAATCAACAAAAAAAGGTTGACCGGACTAAACATGTAATCAATTATCATATGTACAAAATGTGCATGCAACTGATACTAATACTAAAACAGGTTTTCACTCTCACCAATAGATAGTCATTTATAAATAGTTCACCTGTTCACATGTGAAGCATGTGTCTTTGTCACTGTTAGCCTTGTATATATAGTGATACAATCTGAATGAGTTATTTTTCTTTTATTCTACTGTAGAAATGTTTTCATGTCTATAAAGCACAACTAAAACTCCAGTAAACTCTCCAGCAATTGGTGTGAATAGGATACGGAGCTAGTAGTCATTCCGTAGAACTCCTGCTCATTTTCTATAAGCATAAAGAAGTAATAAATCTATACTACAAAAAAGAAGTCATAAATCAACAAGAAATGTAAAAATGCTGTAACTACCAAAGACAACCTGCTGCATACGAGTATTCAATACAGCGTACAGGTGCATCGTGCTTTCCCAAAATATCCTCCTTGCCTGAGCTGAAAACAAGCCTGAAACATCAAAAGCACCATCTGCCATAAAGCTTGATGAAATGAATTTTGTAAATGTCAATGCATTGCATCATTTTGAGCCAATAGAGAAAAAATCAATGCATAAAATAAAGAAATAATGAATGTGGAAAATGTCTACAATCAATATATATGTCCATTCTTCTTGTATATAGAGGCTCAAATGATTATGTAAAAACAGGTCACCATTTTAATTGGTAGAAAGTTTCTTAATAGGCATGTTTTTCCCATCTCATAAGTGAGGCGAGTATAAATTTCTAAGTAGACAAGTTTGAAATTCATAGTTTGTACCATTGTCTAATGTCTCCGTTGCAGTCAGCTATGTGATGAATGATATCATCATTCAATCAATCCCAATTCCAGCAAAAACAGTAAAATTTCCATGAGTAGATGCCCAACATAAAACAAAGGTGAGCAGCTACCATTCACAGGTTTAATGTTCTTTCATTATTGTCTAAATAATTATATTTGAAAAGTGTGCACCTTTCTTTGTTTGGATTAGTTTTCTGAGAATCTCCCAAACTTACAACAAAATTAGAAAGCATCACTAAAATACCAGACCAACAGGATTCTCAATTCCATTGAACCAAATGACATTAAATCTTGAAAACAAAAATGTAGGAATTGAAGCTTTTGCTAGCGATACTACAATTAAGGTAGATATTTTCAATTGCAATAGATTGATTTTTGGATTTCCCAGTTCAACGCTGTCAAAATTATTACCTTAAAAGTCAACTATATAATAAGATATATTTTGGTTCAACCAAACTTTGAAGTAATAATAGATAAGACTCGTACAGCTTTGAAATCAGCTATGATGTTTGGCTCAAAAGTACAAGGGTCATTGATCAACAGAATCCAATCCTCCCTAAATTCTTTGACATAAATATTCTAATATATGGCTGTTTCTCTCTAAATATCCAGCTTACTCTCTCTACTTTTCTCTCTTTTTATTTTTCCACCTTTCCCGTAATTATATGTGTATGATGAATCTATTCTTCTATTCTATTATCTCAAGTAAACATCTATCTATTCTATTCTATTATATAAAGTGAAGACCCAACTTGGTGCGGATCTGTCAAGCTATTTTTATACCAATTTTCCCTCGCAACTAACATACTCAGCTTCATAAAATTTCTCTACGAATTTCTTCAATTTTTATCTATTTATTTATTTTTTCCAGTTTTTAAATTAAAAAACTGTTTCAATTAGTTTTTAAATTTTGAAGTCAGTTGACTTTTCACAATAAAAATAAACTCTAAAAAACAAAAAAAAAAATGAGTCTCAAATAAGAAACAGATATAATCAAAAAATAGTTTCGAGATACCATTAATCCAAGCAAAAAGAGTGTATGAAACAGAACATAATCCAACGCAAAATAAACAGCAGCAATCATCCACCAACATTGCCAAAAAAAAGTAAAACAGGAACCATTAGAAGTAAAAATCAAAATTACCTTAAAAATTGGCAATGGCAACAAAACCTTAATTTTTCGATCAAAAACCCCCAAATAAAAACCCTAAATTTTCAATTTAAAACATAACCTCTCAAAACTTTTTTTTTTTTTTTCCTCCATTGAAGTCCCCATATCACTAAACATATACATGAAATAGAACAAATAGTGATAGAAAAATCTGAACAGAGTTTTGCAAGAAATAGAAAAATCTGCCTTCGTCCAATCAACACCTCTTCACTATGGTGGTTTCGAAACCTAGATTCGTAGAGAGAGAGACAGTGAGAGAGAAAGTGAAAAAGAAGCAACGGTAGTTTACCAAAAAACGAAAGAGAATCAGTAGCAGTGAGTTGAAATCAGAATCGATGAGAGAGACACGCCGCACCGTCGTCGCTCGCTAGCCGCACCGTCGCACGCTGCTCGCTGCCATCGCTCGACGCCGTCGTCTGCCGCTGCTCACAGTCGAGAGAGAGAGTCGTAAGAAGAGATGGAAATTTTTGATAGAGTTTTTGGTTGACAAGATTAGGGATTTTTGAGATTGGGAATTTTTGGTTGAAGGGGGGGAAAATGAGCGCGAAGGGGAAAAAAAAAGCTGAGCGTTCGGACTTTGGGATTTTTTTTTTTTTTTTTTGCAACATCAAGTTTCACCGTCACAAATAGAAATTTAAATAATAAAACGGCGTCGTTTAACTAATTTTTTTATTTGCGACAGGGGAGATTGTCGTTGCCAAAAACCTTTATTTGCGATGGGGGGAGGTTGCCTTCACAAAAAATAGATTTATTTGTGACAGCAGGGGTTGCTGTCGCAAAAAAGCGTATTATTTGCGACTACAATTGTTGCCGTCACAAAATCTTACTTTTTTGTGACAGAAAGTGATGTTGTCGCTGAAACCCACTTTATTGGAGACGGCAAGTGATACCGTCGCAAAAACTCATTTTTTGCAACGGTAAATGATGCCGTCGCAAATGCTTCCGTGTTATATACCCCCTTTTCTTGTAGTGAACATTGTAAGTCAAACTGAATCTTGATTGAATAATTTTAGTTACTCACACAAAATTTAATCTAGAAAGTAGAGTTTGGAGAGTATAGATTTGAAGTTAGTATTTTATCAATAAATGAATCTAGCCCATATATTTTCATTCGAGATAAATTTTTGAATAATTTTTTTTAATATGTGGCAAAATAAAAGATATTTATATTCAAGAAGGTAACATTTTTTTGCCTCCAAGACAACCACCAACGACTTGGAAGATGCATTGCTATAATTCTCATGACTTTAAAACTATCTTAGACAAGTCAGTCAATTATTCTCGTTGACGTTTATGGATGCATAAGTTGATTTACTTCTCTAAGATAGCTTTAACGTCATCACAAGTCAGTCAACTGATACATCCATAACTATCAACGAGAATAATTCTATGAACCCAATTATTCTCGTTGATGTTTTTGAATATATCAATTGACCAACTTATCTAAGATAGCATTAAAGTCATGAGAATTATAGCATTACAATTTACACCATCCAAGTAGTTGGTGATTGTTTTGAGGAAAAAAGTATCACCTTCTTGAATATAAATATCTTTTATTTTGCCACATATTTAAAAAAAAATATTCAAAAATGAATTGAGTTCAGTTTGTCTATAGTTATAGATCAAGATTGGATTATCTAGTCTAACTAGTGGACTTACTTTTGGGCTTCACTAAGATTATTTAAACAGTATATTTTTGAGTTCATCGAGCATATCATCTATGTAAAAAAATCAAGTAGACCGGATTGTGACAATCACGTGTTCGACGAACCTTAAAATATGAACGATTCAGATTATCAAAGTGAAGCCCAAAAGTGGGCCCACTAATTGGAGACAACCTAGACCCAAATGAATTTGTATAGTGTAGTATTCATGTGTAGAATAAATCTAAATCTCAAAATAATAATTCTAAATAATTTGTAAGTAATTAAGTCTGAATTTGTAATATTACTATATGAAAAATTAAAATAATGACCTACCGACCCCATATTGCATAATTTCTTTTCAAGTGAGCCTATAAATTCAAGGAAAAAAATAAGCAAAAAATTATTCAATTTTTTTTTATCAAATGTAAAGATTTATTCAAAATATAAAAGGACTATAAATTTTTTTAATTATACATTATTGATTTAATACTCTGGACACTTTCTTTGGAGAAATGCTAGACTCAAGGGTGAAGTTAAGGTAGGCCCAGAGGGGCAGATGCCCCCTGACCTTTCAAACTGTGCCCTTGTCCGGCATGGTGTCTACTAGTGTGGTGGCTTCTCCTTCTGTCACATAGTAAATTTTTCTATCCTAAAATAAAAAAATATTATTCAAAGGCTTGAACAAGATTTCAACCAAGACCTTGGTTTTATTAAGAACAATCTTACCATTTAAACAACATACATATGGCCTCGTTTGGAAAGTTGGCTATTTTAGTTTTTGACTATTTTAGTAGGCTAAAATATTTGTGTTTGGGAAGAGAATTAGATTTTTTTGTAGTTTGATGTGATAGTTGTGAGAGAAAAAGTGAAATGATTAAGGATTTGACGTGACATTTTGTCTTACTGACTATTTTAACCTATTTTGTTTTTTTTGTAGATTTTAGTCCAAAAAAAGCCAAACCTTTACTTCCCAAACAGGGCCATTATGATATTATTTTTTTATTATTTATTTTTATGCTTACTTGTCTAAATTGCACACCATTGTGTTTGCCATCCACTAGTGTATATATATATATAAGCAGCCTCAAATCTAAAGAACAGACCTCATGGACAGTTAACCATATAGAAAAATCCAGAAATCATTAAAAAACAAACAATTAGGGCATGAATTGCTCTGACCTTCTCACAGTACTATCAGCACTAGCACTGAACCCCGAAGAATCGTCATGGAAGCAACAATCCAATACAGGACCGCCGTGCATGAACTCTCCTCTCAACACATTGGCACTCGCTTCGTACAACCGAACACTCTGATAAAAAATCACACCATCAAATTCAATTCAACTCGAGATCTAAAACAAATAAAGAAACAAAATCAAAAAAAACAAAAAAAAAAAAAACTGAGCTAAGAGTTTACCTTGTCCCAAGAAGAAACGAGGAGGTGATCGCTGTGGTTGGAGAAGCGGAGATTCGATATGCCGTCGGAGGGAGGATTCGAGAGCTCCCGTCCGGCGACCTGTGGCACCGCCGCCATGGTTTTGTAGAAGGTTTCAGTGTGGACTAGGGTTTTTTTTGGGGGGGGGGGGGAGAGAGAGAGAGAGAGATGGTGAAGATTAGGGTTTCAGATAGAGAAATAGAAAGCGAAAGAGAGGGAAGGTGTTTTGAAATGACGAGACAGAAGTACCGGTTGGATTAGGAAGCAACACAAACCCCACGGGCTGCACTGTAGTCTGTTTCTAAAACTATTTTTTGATTTTGAAAATTGGAAGTTCAAATTCAAAATGATTGTTAACTTATCCGATTCTTTTTTGAGGAATTTGGTTATAAACTCTTCTTATCTTTCTTTTATTGTTAAAAGGATTTAAAAAAAAAATTATACTTTTAAATTCTTTCATAATTATAAAGTCTTGTATAAAGGATAAAATTTATTATTTAAATATTTTATCAGACTATTATACCTTCAACTAAATCTTATCAATCACCATTTCTGTCTCTCAAGTTTCATCTAATATAACTATTGCTTATACATAGACGATGACGTCATGGTTAAGGTTTCAAACGAAATCTGGTCGGAGTGACCAGATTTGGTAGCAAATGCCTCCATGGAAACGATAAGAAGATCAAAATAGTAAAAGTTCATCCTCAATCAATGGCTTTGTTGTTTGCACCTAAGGAATAAGCTCTCTGTCTCAAGATCCAAAAAAATCATCACTCGTAACTTTCTCTTCGGATGATTATGACAATGAGCAACACCAACTGACGATGGAGATCGTGGAGGTGTGAGAGATGATATGCGGATATGGTGAAGATTTATGAGAGAGAGGTGTGTGTGTGTGTGTGAGAGAGAGAGAGAGGGAGAGAGAGAGAGAAGACACAATAATGATAGAAGACGCGATAACTAATTGATCTTCGACATATGTTGATTAGTCTTTTTGTTTTTGTTCTTGATTTATTTTTGTTGATTTGCCAAGTTCAATCAGGTGTGTGCTTTAGTTTTTGTTTGACAGAATGAGAGTAAAATTTTACTCTGCTTTGTGCTCTGTTTTTGTTTGACAGAATGAGAGTAAAATTTTACTCTAGTTTGTACTCTGGTTTGTGTTTTGTTTTTGCTTGATAAAATGAGAGTAAAATTTTACTCTGGTTTATGCTTTATTTTTGTTTTATAAAATGAAAGTAAACATTTACTTTGGGGTTATCTATTCTGTTTTTTATTTTTTTTTATACAATGATATTTACTTCTGTTATTTGTTTTTGGACTCCTAGTGGCACTAAAATTTTACTATCAATTCATTGCAGATTTGAATTATATAATGATAGTAAAATTATACTTTCAGAGTAAAGTTTACTACGATTCAAAGTAAAATTTTACTCGGGTTAAAAACATGTTGATTTGTTTAACGATATAAAATTTTGCTTTAAATCATAATAAACTTTACTTTGATTCAAAGTTTTTTACTCTGAAATTTTACTCTGGTTAAAAACATGTTGATTTGCTTAACGATATAAATTTTTACTTTGAATGAGAGTAAAATTTACTCTGATTCAAAGTAATTACTCTAAAATATATTGTGAGGATGACTTAATAGGAGAGTTGATAGATATGGGGGCAATATAGTAAAAGAAACAAGTTTTTAAATATTAGAGGGTTTTGAAAGTACCTATATAATTCTTGTCCTTTTGAGAGACAAATTAAATAGTGAGGGATCTATCACCAAATCTCCCATTTTTTATTGGGCAAATTACCAACACCCCTTGATATTTGACTAAAATGTGAATTTTCTTGGGGTTTAAGAAATTACATCCCACTCTTAAGATTTATATTTGCATAACAAATTGTTCCTTGAGATTTATATTTTGCATAACAAATTACCCCGTCATATGTTATGCAAATATAAACCTCATGAGGCAATTTGTAATTCCCTAAACCTTAGGAGGAATCTATATTTTAGTCAAACCTCGAGGGGTGTTGGTAATTTGTCCTTTTTAATTTTAATTAAAAAATTATTATAAATTGTTTTATTATCATTTTTATTTTTTTAATATATTTTTTTAAAAAAATAAAAATTATTAAAATAATACATTCCCAAATGAGGCCCATAATTTAAGATTATTGTATAGATTATTTACAAAAATTATAAATCGTTTGGATAATCGCAATCCATTTAATTTATTGTATTTGTGTCAAAAAAATTGACCGATAAATGTGCTTTAACTACTCAACTTTTAGTGACAAACCTGATAAATTAAATAAGTTATTATAATTGAATTGATTTAATTTTTTGTATGAATAATACACAAAACAAACCTTATAAAATGAAAATCTTGAATTATCGAAACAAAATTTACAATGGGCCCTACAGGCCAGACATTACCCTTCAATCTATAACTAATGTGTGTGTATTTGGTTTGAATTTTTTGAATTAAGTTTTTGAAAATTGAATTTTTTGTTTTTCATATTTTTTTTGTTTTTAGTGAATATTTTTTAAATTTTAATTTTTTTTTTACTTTTTTAAATGCACATTACTTAGATGTATCTAAAAAGTAAAAATATATTTTAAAAATATATTTTAAAAAATTAATAAAAATATGAAAAATATATTGAATTCTTGTTTTTTTTTTTTTTTTGTATTTTTGGTATTTAGTGAATTTTTAAAAGATTCTTTTCACAAAAATTATACTTTTTATATGTGTTTATGTTAGGTGTGTCTAAAAATAAAAATAAAAATTGCTTAAAATATTTTTAAAAATTAAGTAAAAATTAAAAAATACAGAAAACAATAAAGTATGATTTTCTGAAAAGTGTTTTTGAAAAACAAAAAACAAGCAAAAAAAATTTCGTTTGGGATATGGGTTGGTTTTTTGACTTTTTGACTATTTTAGCTTATAGCAAAAAAGTATAATTTTGAATAGGTTTTTGATTTTTTTTTACTTTTGTGAGAGAAAAAATAAAATAAATATGATTTTAATGTGATATTTTATTTTATTGATTTTTTAACTTTGTTGACTGTATAATTTGTAAAGCCAATCACAATTCAACATGGCACAAAGAGGGCATTTTAGGAAATTAATACAAGCAGCCAACCAAAGTCAAACACGTGTCAGTCCGTATTGGTAATAATGGATCTGCGTAGCACTGGAACAATCGAGGGATACAAGGTGATGTGGCCTAACGGTTACTCACAAAATTTAAATTCAAAATTAGGAAGGAAGCCTAACTAAGAGTGGCGTAGTGGGATTAACTGTGAGAGAACATGTTCAGCAATCATAAGAGGACATTTTGACGGTTAGAAGCCCATTTTGACAGTTATCATAGAAAAGTATAAATAGCAGAAGAGGTCCCAGAATGAAAGACCCCAGACTCAGATCAAAAAACCAGTTTATTTACTTCGTTTTTCCTTCCAATTTTTACAGTTCTTTATATTTCTACACTTCAATTCCTATATTGCACTTCATTTCCTAAGAGTAGTTTCAAATAGCTTTTTGCTGTAAACCTCTATGAGGTTAGGTCAGATCATTGTAAGTTTTCATTTTTCTTAATGAAATTCAGATTCTGAAATTGTTCTTCACTTGTTGTTATTTATTAAATTCTCCTAAACAAGCCACCAGTAAAAGTCCTCTTCATTGAGACTGAGAGAACTATAACACAATTGCTTGATAATTGATTAGCAATTAATATTTTGTAAGGACTAATTGATCCTTGTTGGCACACTTAAAATTACATTATTAACCTTCGAAAGTCAAAAAAGCCAGCATATATTTTTGGCACACCCAGTGAGACACTAAAATGGCTAGGCATAGGAGATAAGGAAAAAATGAACGCCTAGAAGAAGGTATGGAGGGAGAGGGAGAGGTAGAAGTACCTGATCTAGAGAATAATGTGATAACACATCCTATGGAAGTACCTATCTCATCAAAACCTATGGTCGAATAGACCAGCAATTCGGAACATGCACCACATGTTCAAAATATTAGACGAGGCCATGGAATTGGACCATCCACTATTTCGTCTACCCAACCAATGAATCCATGTGGAGGCTTAGTAGATGCCATGGGACAGCAGTTAATGTATACAATAGAAAGATAGACAACATCCTTCATGGATCGAATGAATTCCCATCAACCAACTAGCGCGATAAACAGCCTATGCAAAGTAGTGGACATACTAATGCTCAAACTAGTAATCAAAATTATGAAAGACCATCATCTATACCTCAGTCATGGTATGAGCCTCTTTCGAGGCCCATGGTAAACCAAAATATCTCATTACCTAACAGTAAAGCCATACAAATTGGTGGATCTGGGCTAACGCAAGAAAATGGCACGAGAATGTTTCCAAATCCCATGTTCGAAACCATGCCTGGCACAAGGGGGTTCATTAACCCTCTGTTCGAATTCACACTCGGGGGTTGGAAGGGTTTCTTGTAGCTGAGAGAAAAACAACACTTGTTCCTTGTTTCGCAGGTTCTTTCGCAGGACAAACTTAGAGAGGTCAACTATACCCTCAACAGCAGCCAGTCCCAAATATACCTCCCTATGGACTGAGAGAACCTCAAGCTCATGGGTTTCCACCAAACCCTGTGTTTGTTCCTCCAATAGTAGTCCAACAAGCACAGAATATGGTTCATAGGGGACCAAGTTGCTGATATTATCAGAGAAATGTGTAGACCGATGACTCGAGGGGTTCAGACTCTTGTATATAGAAAGCCATACCTAGAATGAGTAGATAGGGTACATAAATATTTAGGAGGGTTTAAAATACCAAACTTTGCTCTCTTTTATAGAAATGGAAATCAATCAACAGTAAAACACATTGTCAGGTTTGCAAACCAATTTGGTGAATTTACCAATAATGATTATATAAAGTTGAGACTCTTTCCAAATCCTTTAACTGGGGCAGCTTTTGTATGCTATATTAACCTTACACCAGCTCTATCCAAACTTGGCAGCAAATGGATGAGGCATTTCATGCCCAATCCTTCCAAACAGAGCCAGAAGTTTCCATGGTAGATTTAGCAAGGTTGAGCCAAAGGCCTGATGAGAAGACTGTTCAATTTATTGCCAAATTCAAAAGAGTACGAAACAAGTATAGGGTCATTTTACCATAACCTAAATTTGTGAGATTGACTTAAAATGGTTTAGAGTTTAAGTTTCGAGAGAAATTTGATTAAACTAAGTTTTGAGACTTAGTGGAATTAACCTATAAAGTGTCTATATATGAATTTTTACTTGAGGAAGAACAAGATCGAAGTAATGCATCATATAAGACTTATTATAGGGACACTAATAATGAAATTAATGCAGCATAGATCGTAGGGAAAGAGCCTATGACCTGTGAGGCGTTAATTCATAAGGACACTACAATAGACCAACAATTCAAAAAGAAAGACCTTCATAGGAAATATTCTTTTGATTGAACAAAAGCAGATGATATTTTTGATCATTTTCTTGCAGCAAATTTTCTAAAGTTACCAAAGGGAGTTAAGATCCCTACCCCATAAGAACTTAAAGGGAAAATGTACCGTAAATGGCACAATTCTTGGTCTTATTTAACTAAAAACTGTATTGTTTTTCGGGACAAAATCCAAGAACAAATTTGAAAGGGGAGTTTAAAGTTTCCAGCCAAAGCAGAGAAAGTTATGAGGATTGACATTAACCCATTCCCAAAGATTGGAGAAGTTACATCTAATGTTGACATGCTAGATTTCCAAAACCTATCCTTGAAGGAAATGGAGGAGGTTAATGTACAGATGCATGTTGTCAGCCAGACTGCTTGTAAGAAGGATATTAGAAGTTCACCAGCAGATGGATAGAGTTTTGCAGACCAAAAGGATGACTTTAGTAAGGAGACGCTGGATAATGACTCTCTTGTGGCAGTTGTCATGCAAATGATGTGTCCTAGATGCAGGTTAAGTTACAAATGGTTGAAAGGGCTCTTAATTGATGGGAAACAGTATTACAAGGATATACAGAGACGCCCTAAGCCAACCAATACCTACTACAAGAGGCCATACCTAACTGGTCCCAAACAGCAACCATTCTTGGCTGGACCACCAGCCACTATTATGCATTCCAAGGGTAAGAGACCTCTACATGAGTTCAAACCACCCAATTGCTATAGGATAGAAGGCAATTATCTTGAAAGAATACCTGAATTGGGCCCAAGTCAATGAATCAGAGCTAGTAATTGGTCTCCAAAATCAACTTCAAGTAAGATACGAGGCAATCACCTTGAAAGAAGGCCTGAATTAGGCTTAAGCCAGGGTATCAGAGCCAATGAATGGCCTCAAAAGTTGGCTTCGAAGGTGGTTTCAAAGACTGGAAAAACAAGTTCAGTAACTAAACTAGTGAGTTCATGGGTACATGGAGTGCTAGATTGGTTTGTCATGCAGAACAAGCCTAAAGAGATACTTGCACAAAGAAGTGTCTTTGGAGACCAGGGCAAAATGATTAAACCTCCCTTTGTGACTCCAAATAATTAGGTATTATTAAAGCACCTAAAAAAAAAGGAACCAAATATGGTTCCAGTAATCTTTAGGTCTCAAATGAAGAAGATCCAGCGAAGGTGCACTCAGTACCAAAAGGATCTGAAGGAAAGTGGAGAGAGTTCTTCATTGGCCCAGTCAAAAAGCCAAACAAAGGAAAAAGAAAGTCCAAAATTGGCTCCTTAGAACAAAAGAAGTGTCAGCAAAGAGCAGTTGGCTAAAATTCACACTGAATTAAAAGCCAAGGAAAGATCTAGCTTAGCAAGTCTTGAATAGGCCACGATGGAAAGCGATAGTGAGACTGAAGGAGAAATTGAACTAGGCCAACGGAAAGAAATGGCTGTGGATGAGATGTTTGAAGCCTTCATGGCTGAACAGATATTTTTGGTCGAAAAACCAACAGGAGCAGACCATTCGAAGGAAGTCACCAGTACTAAAGTACTAGAGTGCAGCATGGAAGATCCTTCTAAAATAACTGAACCAGTTAACATGGAAAAGAAACAAGTACAGCCAGCTGTTCAGTTTGGCTCATTTCCTCCAGTGTCAGTGAATATGGTATATATATTGCCACAGGAGTTCCAAGCTGAAGATGGAAACCAAGAAGGTCAGAAAATTGATCCTATTCCAGTTTCTAGTGAAGATTCACAGGTTAGCATGATTCAAAATGAGTCTGAAGTGGCCACACCAATAGAAACTGGAGATGAAAGTGAAGAAGTGAGTATTAATCTCTCATATCCCTTCGAGTATCCTACAACATCTATGATACAGCACGTTAAGCCCTTGTATATCAAGGCTTTTTTCGTTGGGATACAAATGAACAGGGTGGTGGATAGTCCTCTTTGAAAAAACTGGGAAAAAAAAACAACAGATTAATCCCAATCAGCACAACCACTGCTGGCTTTGTTAGGAATAAGCAGATGGCTCAATGTATCTTGCCCATCAACCTAAGTGTGGAAACCAGGGATTGCATGACAACATTCTTTGTTATAAATAGTAATGCCAAGTATTTTGATAAGTACTGTGCATTGGTGTGACAACCCTGACCTATGTTTAGCATTAATTCATGATTAAGCATGCTAAGTAAATGATTAAGCTGAAATCCCAAATTGATTATATGAGTGTGTTGTTTTAATTGCATTTCTATCTGTTTGATATAGAACGATATGTTCACGTTTTAACTTCGAGTAGCGAATTGAAAGCCTTATCGGCGATCGATTCAGAAATTGACTTGTGTTATATGCTAATTAGGAATTATATGACTTTATGGTAGGTCAAATTGAAATTTGATTTAGAGCAATTAGATTAGAACAAATCGTGTTAAATTACTTTAGCTTAAGTTATTTACACATTTGCCATTGGTAGGCCTTTACAAGGCCATTTGTTTGATTTCATATTTGTTTGGCACACCATTAGCCTCCATTTTCTTGCAAAAACGTGAGTGAGAGGAGAGTAGGAGAAAATTGAATTCAACATGAGTTTTGCTTAAAAGTTAAAAGAATTGAAGAGGGGAGCTTGAAGAATTGTTCATTGCTCAAGAATTTTTGCTTGAGTGAAGCTTGATTGAGTAGCCTAGGTAAGAGCCCAACCTTTTAACCTTGAAATTGAGCCATCCAGTCCTTGAACACAAATTAAATAGGTGAATTAATGGGAGGATTGAGCAAGAATTTGAGGAAACTAAGTCAATCTATGCATACATGTCCTTATCATTGAATTTTGAGATTTGTTTTCATAAAAATTTCCACATGCATGTTCATATTATGGTTGTACCTTAGAAATTCACCATGTTTTTGAGTTGAATCTTGCATTTGATCATACTTTGGAGTTTTGGAGTTCTTGAGAACTCATGCATGTCATGTCTTTGAATCAATCATAAAGTTTTAATTGAAATTTGGTACAATTGACACACTTTGGAGCTTTAATTTTATGAATGATCTTCAAAACATGTTGTGTTATGAGTTTCTAAGTATTTTCTAGAGAATTGGCCCAAAAGGATGAGTTTTGGCATGTTAAATCCATGGTTCGAGCTTTGGGAGCAAATCTAAAAAACCCAGAATTTGGCTTCCTCGCTCGAGCAACCACCTTTGTTTTCAGACTTTCACTCGAGCGACGGAATGCTGGCTCAAGTGTAAATTGCAAGCTCTCAGAATTTTTGCGTGTATAGAAGCACACTCGAACGACAAGACTTGCGCTCGAGCGAGCATCGAGCAGAGATTTTCAACAACTAGTACTTTTTACATTTTTGCAGATCGTTCGAGCGAAGGAGCCTACGCCCGAGCGACCAAACACATTCTGCATGTCCGCTCGAGCGAAGGAATCCACGCTCGAGCGAAACCCCTATTTTCAGCAAGTTTTGAAAAATGTTTTCAAGTACATTTTTGCATTCTCATTCCATCCTATGCATTCCTAGGCCATGTTTAAGGCATCATAATGAGGATAATGATTTAGAACTACACCAAAGCAAGGAAGGGGCTAAGTTATTAATTCCGGGTGTGTAATTTAGTGTGTGTTTGTTCTACAACTGTGTAGGTTTAGCACCCAATGAAGCTATTTAGCCTGTTTATAGCCTTGTGATCTGTGAGTAACAATGTTATAAAGCTATGTTAAATTATAATTATTTTCCGAATGATTAACTGTACTGTTTTCTGAATGATTTTGTTTAATGAACAAATGTTTGTCCTATTTTATGAACTGTACTCGTGGCATCCATAGCAACTGACTGTTACTACTACTGTTACTACTACTATTACAGAGATCTCTGTCAGTTCCAATGTTTGGAACTACTACTGTTACTGTTCTGATGGGCATCAACTGACTGTTCGGTCTATTAAGACTTACTGTACTGTTCTGCTATTGGATGGATCGCGTATGACTGCTATGATGTCTAAATGACTGACATGACATGAAATATGAGACACTGATTGAATAACTGATTTACTAATGCAAATGACTGTTTTAATTACAGAAAGGACATTCATTCTTAACCCCTTTACACATTTATTATTCACTGGGCTTTAGCTCACAGTTTATATATATATATATATATATATATGTAGGTGGCCAAGCACCGGACCAGAGCTAGAGGCGCCGACTTAGACTCATGTTTTGTCAAGCCAACCATCGCGCCTTATATCGAGGTTCCGAACCTGCATGAGTCAAGGCTGTTTTGGAGTGTTTCAGATTCACATTTTTTGTCTCTGCTAATGTAATGAATGTCTAAGACTTCTGATTGTACAGATATGGTGAATGGATTAGGTCCCTAACCTGTATGCTAGTTTGTATATGTGTTTTTGGCATGTATGTATATATGGCTATGAATGTGGTTATGTCCATAAAAGTTTTTCCCATTCAGGTTTTCACAGCTCATTGGACGATGTAAACTAATACTGATTGGCTTCCGCCACCACCTTTATATTGCAGTACTGTCATTACTGTTAATCAGGCCTTCGGAAATCACAAATTACTGGCCGGTTACGATATAAACCTACAGGGGCTGGTTTGAGTCGTGACAATTGGACATTGAAACAAAAGCCCAGGAAATATAGGAAGAAGAATCCTTATGGACAGACTTTGTCTATGAAGAATAAGGCAAAGATGTTGAACCAGAGAAAATGGGAGTAGAACAAAGGAAAGAAGTTGCTTCGAAGGTAGAAGAAGTTAAAAAATAAGCATTAATGAGTACTTAAGTTCAAGACCCCCTTTGAAGAAATCAATTTAGGGGAAAGTTCTGCACAACAACCCACTTATATCAGTGCTTGATTAAGTGCTCTTGATAGGAACCAGTTATTGATTGTTTTAAAGAAATATAAGTATTGTTTTGCGTGGTCTTATAATGAACTGCCAGAATTGGATAGGTCGTTAGTGGAACATAGGCTCCCTATGAAGCCTAACTTCAAACTACACAAACAAAAATCAAGACGGATGAGCCCTGAAGTGGTTTAGACAGTGAAGGAGAAAATTCTTAGACTCCTTAAAACGTGCTTCATTCGAACAACCAGGTATGTTGAATGGTTGTCAAACATTGTGCCTGTAGTTAAAAGAATGGCAAGATGAGGGTATGCATCGATTTTCAAAATCTGAATTTGGTAAGTCCAAAAGATTAATACCCCATGCCTGTAGTGGATCTACTAGTAAACAGTTCAGTAAGGCACAAGATTTTGTCTATGATGGATGGACATTTTGTGACACCCCGTATTTTTGAAGTATTAATATTTAGTGAGTGGTATTGGTGGTTTATTATGATAATTTAATGGTGAGATTTTTAGATAAGAATTTAATTTTAAATTATTTATTTGTATTTATCTCATCCCTTTTATATCTATCATATTGTCTTTTATTCTGATATAATAATAAATTAATTTTCCCCACAATTCCCTATCACGTGGAAAAAGAAACAATATAAAAAAAAAGAAAAGACAAAGCCGTGGGCTACCCACAGTTTTCCCACTAAACCAACCATTTCTTTTTCCTATAAATTGAACCCCTCTTCTCCTCCTTTCTACGAACATTCAATTTCAATTGTCCCTCATCTTTTTTCTTTTCTCCTATTTTCGGCTCTCTCTCCATTTGTGTGATGTAAATTTTTGAGTTTAGACGTAGGAATATTTAAAATGAGAGTTAGTAATTTTACAAGAGATCAGAATTATTTTTAGAGATCCATGGAGCAATTTCAGATTTATAATAATGGAATTAATTATTTTGAGATAAATTCGGGTTGTATACAATATGCTCTATTTAAATCTCTTTGTAAAGAGTTCTCTATTTTTAATTATCCTCAATTTGTAATCCACTTGATTATTGTGGTTATTAATAAATTTTGTAAAATCATCTCATAGTCGAATCGTTGATATTCTGACCATTTGGTAAAGTTTCCTACAAATATTTCTGTGTTAAAATGGTGATTTGTCTGACTGAATGACATGGAAATACTCCGTACATGGATCGAGTGAATCTTTTTAATTGTTTACACTAATATGCCCGGATAAGCGTGGAGCTTGGGTAAGGTGGGTGAATAAATGAATCTATTCACTGGTCATGTACTGAGTAGGACCGGGTATTTGGTCCAGATAAATTATAGTTAATTTGTTGTGCAATTTGATAAATTGCTTGATTATCGTATCGTTAATTTAATGTCATAAATTGCTGGATTCTTGTTAATTTATTCCTTATCCGAGCCTTATATTCCTGTCGTATTGTATACTTCCCGAATCAATTTATTTTTCAGGTGCGGAGCATCTTTTAGTGGAGCTCAAAATTGAGATTAAAAAAATTTATTAATATAGAGATTTGGGACCCATCACTGTAATTATTAAATTTGGATATAGTTGTAATATTGATTATTTTGGAGGTAATTAGAATATTTGGAGGATATTGTACCATTTGGAGACGATTTTGTAATTATTATTTTTTGGAGCAAAACTTGTATTTTTTTTTAGGCTATTTTAGTGTATTTAATGACCCGAGAGTGGGGCGTTACACATTTTGGTTACAACCAAATCTGCATTGTAGAAGAGGATGTCCACAAGACAACATTTAGGTGTCCTGAGAATATTGGCACCTTCGAATGGGTAAAAATGTCATTTGGTCTAAAGAATACTGGGACAACATATCAGAGGGCAATGAATATTATCTTTCATGATCTTATTGGAGGATATTTAGAGTGTTACATTGATGATATTATTGTAAAATGATAATTATTTTTTATTTTTTATTTTTTATTTCTTAACCATATTAATTTTTAATTTTTAAATTTTTTTTATAAAAATCAAATCATAAATAGTTTAAGAATCTTTTGATAAGTCATTTCTTACGTTGATAACTTATTTAATTATTTGTTAAGTTTACGATATTTTTACCATCTAAGACCTGTTTGGTAACTATTTCGTTTTCAGTTTTCAATTTATATTTACAAAAATTTTAAAAATTGTCATAAAAACTTGTTTGATAATTTTTTTGATTTATAAATTGTTGTCTCAGTTTGTAAATTTGAGGAAAAAACATAAATTCAAAAATGAGTTTACGTTGATTTTTAAACAGAAATTTTAAAATTTTACTAACTAAATTTTTTTTCGATTAATTTTCTTTCCAAATAATTTTTTTTTTCAATTAATTTTTTTATTCAAATAATTTTTTTCCCAATTAATTTTTTTTTTCAACGAATTCTTTTTTCAACTAATACTAACTGTAGGGGTAATTGGTAATGCTACTTTAAACCTTAGGGAGGGGATTGTAATTTCTAAAATCTGAGGGGTGTTAATGTAATTTACCCAGTGAGAGAAAAATTGATATTTAAAAAAATTATATTGCTAAGGGAGGAATTTGTAATGAAACTTTAAACCTCAGGAATGATGCAATTTCCAAAATGTGAGGGGAAGAACTGTAATAAACATAAACCTCAGGGGATATCAGTGTAATTTATCCTTAATTCTAATTAAAAATTATTATAAATTGTTATATTATTATTTTTATTTTTTTAATATATTTTTTTAAAAAAATTAAAAATTATTAAAATAATATATTCCCAAATGAGATCCATAATTTAAGATTTTTGTATAGATTATTTATAAAAATTATAAATCGTTTGGATAATCGTAATCTATTTAATTTATCGTATTTGTGTCCAAAAAATTGAACGATAAATGTGCTTTAACTATTCAACTTTTAGTGACAAACTTAATAAATTAAATAAGTTACGATTATCGAATTAATCTAATTTTTTATATAAATAATATACAAAACGAACCTTATAAAAAGAAAAGTTTGAATTATCGAAATGAAATTTACAAATGGGCCCTATAGGCCCAGACACCACCCTTCAATCTATAACTAATGTATGTGTTTGGTTTGAAATTTTTTAATTAAATTTTTTAAAAATTGAGTTTTTAGTTTTTTATTTTTCATATATTTTTTTTAATTTTTAGTGAATATTTTTAAAAAATTTAATTTTTTTTACCTTTTTAAATGTACCTCATTTAAATGTATCTAAAAAGTAAAAAATTTGTGAAAAAAGTATTTTAAAAAATTAATAAATACATAAAAATATGAAAAATATACTGAATTCTCATTTTTTTTTTTGTATTTTTGGTATTTAGTGAATTTTTAAAAGTTTTTTTTCACAAAAACTATACTTTTTATGTGTATTTATGTTAGGTGTGTCTAAAAATTTTTAAAAAATTACTTAAAATATTAAAAAAATTCAGTAAAAACAAAAAAAAAAACTCGAGAAATAAGAAAGTATAATTTTCTGGAAAGTGTTTTTGGAAAACAAAAAACAAGCATTTTTTTTATAAATTTGTTTCCCGTTTGGGATATGGGTTGATTTTTTGATTATTTTAGCTTTGAGCGAAAAAGTCTTGTTTTGAATGCATTTTTTGTTTTTTTGACTTTTATGAGAAAAAAAATAAAATGATTATGATTTTAATATGATATTTTATCTTATTGCCTTTTTAATTTATTTTATTTTTTTGTGATTTTTTTAATCCCATAACCTTATACCAAACAGGTGCTTATAAATTTGGGAGATTCCATTTTTTAAAGTTAGATAATCAAAAGCTTTTTAATTCGTTAAGTACGGTTCATTGAGCTTTTAAAAATTATTTATAAATTAATTTGATAAAAATATTTAAAGAATAATAGTAAGAGCATCTCCAACGGTTCATTACTTTTTTCACCAAATCTGAGTAAAAAATAGCTGATTTTCTCAATCTGATACGGCTAGCTCCAATGGTGTGCACCAAAAGGGAAGTGGTCGTCCAGTTGGTCGACCGGCCGGTCAATCGGTAAGGCTTATGAATTTTTTTTTTTCCCTCCTGATTACTCTTGTCAAAACATTTTATTTGTTAGTAGACATTGCTAAGTTGTGAACTGAGTATAACATTTGATTTGCATTCTATCTTGATGTTGCTATCTAATTCTGAGGAGAAGGGATCTGATGAGTTAGCTTCTCTGATCTGATCTGATATCTGCCCCCTCCTTTTAATTTTCATGGCTGATATCTTTATTTCACTGATCTGTTTCTTTTATTATTGTAATTAAATGCATCCCACAACACATATAGGTTCAATTCCTCTATTTCCCTGATTTTTCCGAATTACTTTTTTTATATCCTCTAACTTGTTTTTTTTTTCTCTAAGATGTTCTGGTTCTATGTTGTAAAGAAGCAGATTATTCTCTAAATCACAAAGTAACAGAGGCAGATAACAAACTTGGTGTGGGGAAACCATTCCTTGGTTTAAGCCAAAAAGCTCTTGTATCATCAACCCACGAGTTTATCAAGTAATGGTACAATGATTGGGGGTTTTCGTGGTACCTATGATTTGGATTCTGATATTAAAGGTGGAATCAGTGGGATTTCTTATTTTGAGGTTGTTTGGGAGAGAAAAGTGGGTGTTGGAAGTTGGGTTTTTAGTCATAAAGTCCAAACCTCAAAATTGTATCCATGGCTGATGTTGTACCTTAGAGCTGATGCAACCAAAGGTTTCTTTGGAGGCTATCACTATGACACCAGAAGAAAAAGCTCAGAGTCATCCGGGGGGTCGACCCCGGTGTCGTCCGATTAGTTGACCTCCTAGTGTAAAATCTATACAAAATTTTGCGAAAATTGGTCATCCGGTTGGAAAAATACAATGGTAATGAATAGTGTTTTGGTGAAAGACCCAGCGCATTCTCATTTTGGTGAAACTTTTAGTGAATTCTCATTTTGATATCAATTTGGTGAAATCATTGGAGTGAGAAAAAGTGAGTTTTTCATCAAATTTCAAATCTGATGCAAGGTTTGATGCACTGTTGGAAATGGCCTAAGAGGTGTTTAACATGTGCTAAAATAGCACATGTTATTTTACCATACTATTTTTGTGACAACCCTCACCACTGATTAGTGCTAATCAATGATTAAGCATGTTAACTGACTGATTGACTGAAATTCTGAACTGATTGATTGAGTGTATTAGTTTAAATGCATGTCTATCTGTTTGACTGCTAAATTATCTGTTCGTGTATTACGTTTAAACTGCAAATTGAAGGCCTTATCGGCGGTCGAATCCGGAACCGATTAATGTTTTATTCTAATTAGAATATATGTGATTTTATAGTATATTTAATTGAAAATTGAATTGGTATGATTAATTTGGATTAAATAATGCTAATTTACAAGAGTTAGACTTATTCACCAAATTGCCATGCTTAGTGGGCCACTTTCTTCAACACCTTGAGGCTTGAGTACACTTAGACATACCTTTTGCTCAACCATTTTGAGAGACAAACCGACTAGAGAGAGAGAGAGTAGGAGAAAGCTTGATTTCATCTTGTTTTGCTTGGAAATTTAGAGATATTGAAGAAATCTTGCATTATTGAGCTTCTACACTTGAGATTCAAGACTTAAGGTAGAGAATTTATCTTCTTGTTTGTGTATTTGAGCTGATTCTTGCATGGCTCATGAGTCATAAGTGATCTAAGTCTAGAATTGGTTCTAACATGTTGAATTGAAGCTTAATCCATGCATGCATGTCCTTATATGGAAGTTTTGAGGTTATGTTCATGGAAATTGTTACATGCATGTTCATATTATAGTTCTAGTACATGAATTCATCATATTTTTTGAAGTTTAGACTCAATTGAGCTTGCATTGAAGCTTTGAATTTGGTTGAGCACTTGCATGTCACATTTAAATTATGTTTTGAACTTTGGATGAAAATTGTGCTCAATTGAACTACCTTTGAACTTTGATTTCTCAAATTGATCTTTGAAACATGTTATACTATGAGTTTACAAGTGTTTTCCAGAAAATTAGCCCAAAAGGATCGTTTTTGGTACATTTAAAGTTGATTTCGAGCTTGAAGGTTCAATTTGGAATTTCCAAAATTTGGACTCACGCTCGAGCGGGGAACTCCATGCTTGAATGTACAACTTGTGTTCATGCAGTTCGCTAGAGCGGGGAAAGTGACGCTCGAGCGGGAAATGCGTGTATCCAGTACTTTGCCCATGTTTACAGTCCGCTCGAGTGAAGGAATGCACGCTCGAGCGAGGACTTGTGTCTCACGCTCGAGCGGGGATCGAGCATTCGTCGAGCGTGAATTGCATGCATCCAGTATTTTTGCATGATTTTACAGTCCGCTCAAGCGGAGGAAACCATGCTTGAGCGGAGCCCTTTTGCCTGCATGTTCGCTCGAGCGGGGAAACCCACGCTCGAGCGGGACCCCTATTTTTTGAAAATTCTGAAAAGCTTTTAAAAGTGCATCTTTGCATCCTCATTCCATCCTAGGCATTCCTAGGCCTAGTTTAAGATATCTTAATGAGGATATTGATGTAGAACCACACCGGGTCTAAGTAGGGACTAAGTCTTCGATTCCCAAGTATGTGACTTAGTGTGTGTTCATTCTGTAACTGTGTAGGGCTGACATCCGAGGACGCGCACTAGCTTATCTGTAGCCCAGAACTCTGTGAGTAACAATGTTGTAAAGATATGTTCAATCATGAATATTTTCTGAATGATCAACTATACTGCTTTCTGAAATGATATTTCTTACTGAATGAATGCTTGTCCTATTTGCGAACTGTATTCGTGGTATCCATAGCAATTTACTGTTACTGTACTGTATTGCTACTGTCACAGAGATCTCTGTCGGTTCCCATGTTTGGAACCACTACTGTTTACTGATATGATGGCCATCAACTGACTGTTCGGTCTGTTAAGACCTACTATACTGTTTTGCTATTGGATATACCACATATGACTATTATAGTTTTTGAATGACTGTTATGGCATGAAATATGAGCCACAAACTGAATGACTGATATACTGATAAATGACTGTTTTCAATACTGAAAGGACATTCATTCTTAACCCCTTTACGCATATGTTATTCACTGGGCTTTAGCTCATTGCTCATATATATATGTAGGTGTTCAGGCACTGGACCGTTGCTAGAAGCGTCACGCTAAGCCTCATTTTGTCAAGCCAACTTTTGTGCTTCACTTCAAGGTTCCAGATCTGTTCAAGCTAAGGTTGCTTTTGGGGTGTCTCAGATTCACCCTATCTGTCTCTGTTATGTATAGGCTGTATAGACTGTTACTGTACTGTTAATTCGGGATTTGGTCCCTAACCTGAATACCTGTATATGATGTATGTACATACTGTTATGGTTTGAATGTGTATATGTATGAAAAGTCTTTTTGCATACAGACTATTACAACTCATTGGACATCTTTTAATTACTGTTTTGGCTTTCGCCAGCCTCTACACTCTGTATTACTGTTAAGCAGGCCTTCAATAATCTCGGATTACTGGCCGGTTAGGGTGCTAAACCCATAGGGGCGGGTTTGGGTCGTGACAATTTTATTTTGGTCACAATCATTTTATTTGGATCTTATCACTTTCTTATCACATTACTTTAAACTCAACCTATATTTCATATTTTTTATAAAAATTAAAAAAATATATTTATTTAGATAATTCCAAATACCCAAAACACTAATAATTTGCATATATATATATATATATATATTTTGCATACATTAATAATAAAAAATAGTAACAGGTTTGGAATGGTTTTGAATTTTTACGGAAAAAAGTATAAAATATAGAGAGAAAATGAAAATTTTAATTTTTTTTGGATATCGGTCACTCTGTTTTGACCCTTAAAGTTTTTTTTTTTTTTTTCACTTTGGTCTTTTATTTTTCATTTTTTTTCAATTTACTCATAAAATTAATTTTTATTAAAAATTAGACAAAAAATGACACATTAACAGTTACACGGTTGTCACGACCCAAACCCGGCCCTATGGGTTTAGCACCGTAACCGGCCAGTAATCCGAGATTACCGAAGGCCTGCTGAACAGTAATACAGTAAAACAGAGTACAGGGCCTGGCGGAAGCCAAAACAGTAAATAAACAATGCCCAATGAGCTGCGACAGTCTATATGAAAAGATTTTTCATACATTTATAGGTAAACAGTACAGAACGGTATGCACAATATTTACAATCATTCAGACTAGGGACTTAACCCTAGATAACAGTACGGTAAACATTCAGTCTATACAAAACAGTGAAACAGGACAAAAGGGGGAATTGTAAAACACCCCTAAGCCCTAACACGTTAGGCTCGGAACCTCGCAGTGAGGCACGAAGGCTGGCTTGACAAAACTGGAGTAACCCTGACGCCTCTAGCTTCAATCCGGTGCCTGTACACCTACATATATATATGAGCAGTGAGCTAAAGCCCAGTGAATAACATAAAGCGTAAAGGGGTTTAGAATGAATGTCCTTACAGTAATGAAAACAGTTCATTTCAATCAGTATTTCAGTTGCTCAGTACAGTAAACAGTCATATGTGGTACATCCATTAGCATAACAGTAACAGTAGGTCTTAAAAGACCGAACAGTAATGATGGCCATCAGTCAGTAAACAGTAGTGGTTCCACGAGGGAACCGACAGAGGATTCTGTCACAGTAACAGTAAGCAGTAGGTGCCAAGGATGCCACAATACAGTTCAGAATATAGGACATACATTCATTCAGTTAACAGTAATCAGTTCAGAAAACAGTACAGTTCAGTTGTTCAGAAAATATCATTTGTGAACATATCTTTACACATTCGTTACTCACAGAGTTCGGGCTACAGTATGCTAGAGCGTGCCTCTCCAGTCGCCAACCCTACACAGTTAACAGATTGAACACACTAAGCTACACAGCTGGGAAAGATAATAACTTAATCCCTAATGCCTCGGTGTGTTCTACATCTATATCCTCAACAAGATGTCTTAAACTAGGCCTAAGAATGCCTAGAATGGGATAAGGATGCAAAGATGCACATTTAAAAGCATTTTCAGGAAAACAGAGTTCCGCTCGAGCTCAGGTTTCCCCGCTCGAGCGGTAATGCAACAAAGGTACACGCTCGAGCGTAAACTTTCCCGCTCGAGCGTACTGTAAAAGTACTGGATGGGTGAAATCTCCGCTCGACGCCCGCTCGAGCGTGAGACATGACTCCGCTCGAGAGCCCAATCCTCCGCTCGAGCGGACTGCAAAACATTGTAGAGAGATGCTGGATGCTCGGATTCCACGCTCGAGCGCCACTTTCCCCGCTCGAGCGTAAGTGCAAAATCTGGGAATTTCAGATTGCACCTCCAAGCTCCAACTCACACTCAAATGCATCAAAATCGATCCTCTTGGGCCCATTTTCTGGAAAACATTTATAAACACATAGTATAACATGGTTCAAAGCTCAATTTTGAGAAATCAAAGCCCAAGGGTGTTTAATTCAAACTCAATTTCAAATCATTTTCAAGAACAATCTTCAAACATGACATGCATGATCTTTAAATAACTTTCAAGCTTCAAAACATGCTCTAGTGAGCCAATTGATTCACAAACAAGATGAAAACATGGACCATTACAAAATTATGGACATGCATGTGACAATTTGCCATGAATTCAACTCAAAATCCAACAATTCAAACATGCATGCATGAATTATGTTCTATTTCAACATGTATGAACTAAAACAAGACTTAGCTCCTCAATTTGACATGAATCATGCAAGAACAAGCTCAATTCATAAACAAGAGGGTAATTACTCTACCTTAGGTCTTGAATGAGAAGACTAGGAGCTCAATTTAGCAATCTACACTTCAATTCTCTTCAAATTCTAAGCAATATTGAGATGAACTCAACTCCTCAAGTCTCTCTCTCTCTATGGTCGGCTAAGGGTCTCACAAATAGGCTAAAGAAGTGTTTGAATCAATGTATAAGGCTCAAGTGTGTGTGTGAGATAGTGGTCCACTAGGGGTAGTTCGGTAAATAAGGCCAACTCTGCAATTGATCAATATTTAATCTAATTTAATCACACCTAATCAGTTTTCAGATACTTATACCATAAAATCATATTAAATATGACGATCATAAAACACTTACCCATTTTCGGTTCGGCCGCCGATAAGGCCTTCAATTAATAGTTTAAACATAAAACACGAACAGATCAAACAAACAGTCAATAGATAAAATGCAATTCAAACAGATGTAGTCATTCAATTCAGTTTCAATTTCGGTCAGTCAGTTCAGTACTTTAATCAGTTCAATTCTCAGTTAGTTATCAGTCATTATCAGTTCCGTTTAACAGTAATCGGTGATTATCGGTAATCAATCAGTCATTAATCAGTAAACAGTATGAGGGTTGTTACAGTCTCCCCTCCTTATAAAGAGTTTAGTCCTCTAAACTCGGGTTACCTTCATTCTGGAAGAAAACAGGGTTCAGTGGAAACAGTTCAGGATATCTTTTGGCCATGTCATCTTCCCTTTCCCAAGTAGCATACACGCCACCATGGTTTTGCCAGTCAACTTTCACCAGTGGGATCGTTTTGTTTCTCAGTTTCTTGATCCGTCTGTTTACAATCTGTATAGGCCGCTCCTCGTAAGTGTAGTCATCACTCAGCACTATACGAGTAGGCTCAATTACATGGAAAGGATCCCGAAGGTAGTCTCTCAACATAGAGATATGGAAGACGTTATGCATGTGCTCCATTTCAGGAGGAAGCGCGACTTGATACGCCACCGGATTGATTTTCTCGATGATCTCGTATGGTCCGACGTATCTCGGTGCTAACTTGCCTTTGACTCCAAAACGAGTCTGGCCCTTCATTGGTGTCACTTTCACAAAAACGTGATCACCCACTTCATACTCTCTGTCTCGTCTTCTGACATCAGCATAACTTTTCTGTCTGCTCTGTGCAGTTTTCAGTCTCTGTTGTATCAGTTTCACTTTCTCAGTCGTTTCATACACAATCTCGGACCCAAGCAAAGGCCCATCTCCAACTTCTGCCCAGCAGATCGGAGATCTACATTTCCTGCCATACAATGCCTCGAAAGGCGCCATACCAATACTCGAATGGTAGCTGTTGTTGTAAGCGAATTCAGCCAAAGGTAAATGACTTTCCCAGTCTCCCTGAAAATCAAGGACACACATTCTCAGTAAATCCTCCAGAGTTTGGATGGTTCTTTCTGATTGGCCATCTGTCTGAGGATGATAGGCACTACTCAGTCTCAGTTCAGTACCCAGTGCAGTCTGTAGGCTTTGCCAAAACCTCGATGTAAACTTCGAATCCCTGTCAGAAACAATAGACACAGGCACTCCATGCAGTCTCACAATTTCATCAATATAGATAACAGCCAATTTGTCCGCATTATAGATTGTCTTGACAGGTAAGAAGTGAGCAGATTTGGTTAGTCTATCAACAATAACCCAAATTGAATCCATACCTTTTCTGGAACGAGGCAATCCCACTATAAAATCCATCGTGATATGCTCCCATTTCCATTCCGGTATGGGTAAGGGTTGCAATAATCCGGCAGGTCGTTGATGTTCAGCTTTGACCTGTTGGCAATGAAGACATTTGGACACAAAGTCGGCAATTTCTTTCTTCATTCCTGGCCACCAGAAATTCTGTTTCAGATCTTGGTACATTTTCGTATTCCCCGGATGGATCGACAATTTCGAATTGTGGCCTTCTTGCAGAACTTTTCTTTTCAGTTCAATATCATTTGGTACACACAGTCTTTCTTGAAATTTCAGTACATTATTCTCAAATTTGAATCCCGGTCTCGGTTTGGATTCTCTTTCCTCGATGATCTTCTTCAAGAAGTCATCCAGTTGCTGTTTCTCTTTAATCTCTTCAATCAGTGCTGGTTGGGCAGAATTAGCAACTAAGGTTCCACCTTGTTCTCTCAGAACAATTTCAATTTCAGATTTTTCAAGGTTACAAAGCAACTCTTTCTGTCCGGTAAGCAAACATGCTAAGTTTCCAATCGATTTTCGGCTCAATGCATCGGCAACGGTATTGGCTTTTCCCGGATGGTACAATATCTGTAGGTCATAGTCTTTAATCAGTTCTAGCCATCTCCGCTGTCTTATGTTCAGTTCTTTCTGTGTGAAGAAATATTTCAAACTCTTGTGGTCGGTATATACTTCACATGTCACCCCGTACAGATAGTGACGCCAGATTTTCAGTGCAAATACTACTGCAGCAAGTTCCAGATCATGGGTCGGGTAGTTCTTTTCATGTGGTCTCAACTGTCGGGAAGCATAAGCAATAACTCTCTCATTCTGCATTAAAACACATCCCAAACCCCTGTGAGAGGCATCACTAAATACAGTATAACCATCCGTACCTGAAGGTAAAGTCAGAACAGGTGCAGTCACTAATCGAGTTTTCAACTCCTGGAAGGCAGATTCTCTTTGGTCAGTCCAGTCAAATGATGTCCCCTTTTGTGTCAGTTGAGTCAACGGTAAAGCAATCTTGGAGAAATCTTTGACAAATCTTCTGTAATATCCAGCCAATCCCAAAAAGCTTCGGACTTCAGTCACGTTTGTTGGTCTAGGCCAGTTCACTACAGCTTCAATCTTCTGTGGATCAACAGAAATCCCATCTTTGCTAACAATATCCCCCAAAAACATAACATGGTCAAGCCAGAATTCACATTTAGACAGTTTAGCATACAGTTTCTGTTCCCTTAAGGTTTGTAGGGCAAGTCTCAGATGTTGTTCATGTTCTTCTATGCTCTTGGAGTAGATCAATATGTCATCAATAAAGACAACAATAAAATTGTCAAGGTATGGTTTAAAAATCCTATTTATAAGATCCATAAATGCAGCAGGGGCATTCGTGACTCCGAACGGCATAACTAAAAATTCATAATGGCCATACCTCGTTCTAAAAGCAGTTTTATCAATGTCACCTGAGTTAACTTTCAACTGATGGTATCCGGATCTGAGGTCAATCTTCGAAAATACTTTAGCACCCTGTAACTGATCAAACAAGTCATCAATACGCGGTAATGGGTATTTGTTCTTTACAGTTACCTTATTCAGTTCAATGCACAGTCTCAGTGAGCCGTCTTTCTTCTTTACAAACAAAACAGGCGCACCCCATGGTGAGGTACTAGGTCTGATGAACTTTTTGTCTAACAGTTCTTGCAGTTGCACTTTCAGTTCCTTCAGTTCAGTTGGAGCCATTCGGTAAGGAGCTTTAGAAACCGGCTGTGTTCCGGGAATCATATCAACAGTAAATTCAATCTCCCTGTCAGTCAAATCCCCTGGAAGATTATCTGGAAAAACATCTGGGAATTCTCTGACTATAGGAATACAGTTCACATTAGCATTATCATCAGTAGATACAGTCAGTACAGAACACAGATATCCCTTACAGCCCTTTCTAATCAGTTTAATAGCTTTCACAGATGAAATCAAATACGGTGGGGGTACTACTCCACTCCCATTAAACACAAATTCAGGCAAACCAGGTGGACGGAAAACAACTTGCTTGGTCACACAGTCAATAGTGGCATGATATTTTGTTAACCAGTCCATCCCCAATATAACATCAAAATGATCAATGTTCAATGACAGTAAATCAATAAACAGATGCATATCCCCAACAATAATTTCACATGCGGGGTACATATAAGCACATGTCATGGATCCCCCTATGGGTGATGATACGGCTAACAGATAGTTCATGGGTTCTAAGGGTCTATTCAATTTCCGTGAGAAAGCATGCGATACATAAGAATGTGTAGACCCCGAATCAATCAATACATATGCATTTTGTGCACAAATAGAGAGGATACCTGACACAACGGTTTCAGTATTTTGCACGTCTCCCGGTACTAGGGCGAACACTCGGCCCTGCCTCATGGGCTCTTTCCCGGTAGCTTTGGGGTTCGGTTTCGGTGTAACAGTTGGTGCCGCTACGCTTGGTGTAGCTTTACTACCAGTTTGTGGAGCAGAAGGACAGTCTTTAACCATGTGGCCCACTTTGCCACACCTGTAACAGGCTCCTGATATCTTGTAACAGACTCCCTTGTGTTTCTTACCACACTCAGAACAGGGTGGAATGAATCCACTTCCTTGACTGGGGCTAGTTGTCGACCCCGTATTCTGTTTCTTGTTTGCCGGGTTGTGCTTGCCTTTCTTGAATTTGAAACCCTGCCTTTTTCCATGCCATTCAGTTGTTGGTGTTTCGGATTGTTTCACTGTTGCAATGTTCGACTCGGCCATCAGTGCCCAGTCGAGAACACCCACAAAAGTCGGTAGTTTCAGAACATTTATTCGGTCAAGAATTGCAACATTAAGGCCACCTTCAAATTTTCTGGTCTTCTTATAGTCAGTATCCACCATATGCGGTGCATAACGGGCAAGTTCAGTAAATTTTGTTTCATATTCGGCAACCGACGTGGTGCCCTGTTTCAGTTGTTCAAACTCAGTTACTTTCCTATCCCTGACACACTGTGGGAAATACTTTTCAAAGAAGGACTCCTTGAACTGAGCCCAAGTCATAACAGTATTTGTATCACGGATCAACATCCACCACCTTCTAGCTTCTTCTTGTAAGGTGAAGGTAGCTAACAGTACTTTATTCGCTTCTGAGCACGGGAACACTTCAAATAGTTTTTCTGTTTCTAGAACCCAAGCTTCAGCTTTTAATGATTCAAGGCCTCCCTGAAAGGATGGCGGCTTCATTTTGCTGAACTTCTGGGTAAGAGCAATAATATCCCCATCATTCACATTCACATTAGGTTCCGGCTGTACCGGAGGAGGAGGTGGGGGCTGTTGGTTCTGTTGTTGTTCAAGTCTAGCAGTTATCAGTTCCATCATTCTTTCCATTCTTTCCATTCTTGCCTCAGTAGATGAGGATTCAGGTTCATTTGCATTGGTTGCATTATCCATTTCACTATAAGCAGTTATAACAGTTTTAAACATAAGCAGTCATTTGTTTAACAGTTTACCACATTAGCATGTATTCAGTCATAACATAACCACACACTTTTCAAGTTCATGAAATGCCCTAATCACTTTCTAGGACACCCTGTAGCTCATTTGGACACGTGTGTGCGGTATAACTCGTGGTTAAGTATCGCTCTGATACCACTCTGTCACGACCCAAACCCGGCCCTATGGGTTTAGCACCGTAACCGGCCAGTAATCCGAGATTACCGAAGGCCTGCTGAACAGTAATACAGTAAAACAGAGTACAGGGCCTGGCGGAAGCCAAAACAGTAAATAAACAATGCCCAATGAGCTGCGACAGTCTATATGAAAAGATTTTTCATACATTTATAGGTAAACAGTACAGAACGGTATGCACAATATTTACAATCATTCAGACTAGGGACTTAACCCTAGATAACAGTACGGTAAACATTCAGTCTATACAAAACAGTGAAACAGGACAAAAGGGGGAATTGTAAAACACCCCTAAGCCCTAACACGTTAGGCTCGGAACCTCGCAGTGAGGCACGAAGGCTGGCTTGACAAAACTGGAGTAACCCTGACGCCTCTAGCTTCAATCCGGTGCCTGTACACCTACATATATATATGAGCAGTGAGCTAAAGCCCAGTGAATAACATAAAGCGTAAAGGGGTTTAGAATGAATGTCCTTACAGTAATGAAAACAGTTCATTTCAATCAGTATTTCAGTTGCTCAGTACAGTAAACAGTCATATGTGGTACATCCATTAGCATAACAGTAACAGTAGGTCTTAAAAGACCGAACAGTAATGATGGCCATCAGTCAGTAAACAGTAGTGGTTCCACGAGGGAACCGACAGAGGATTCTGTAAGCAGTAGGTGCCAAGGATGCCACAATACAGTTCAGAATATAGGACATACATTCATTCAGTTAATAGTAATCAGTTCAGAAAACAGTACAGTTCAGTTGTTCAGAAAATATCATTTGTGAACATATCTTTACATATTCGTTACTCACAGAGTTCGGGCTACAGTATGCTAGAGTGTGCCTCCCCAGTCGCCAACCCTACACAGTTAACAGATTGAACACACTAAGCTACACAGCTGGGAAAGATAATAACTTAATCCCTAATGCCTCGGTGTGTTCTACATCTATATCCTCAACAAGATGTCTTAAACTAGGCCTAAGAATGCCTAGAATGGGATAAGGATGCAAAGATGCACATTTAAAAGCATTTTCAGGAAAACAGAGTTCCGCTCGAGCTCAGGTTTCCCCGTTTGAGCGGTAATGCAACAAAGGTACACGCTCGAGCGTAAACTTTCCCGCTCGAGCGTACTGTAAAAGTACTGGATGGGTGAAATCTCCACTCGACGCCCGCTCGAGCGTGAGACATGACTCCGCTCGAGCGCCCAATCCTCCGCTCGAGCGGACTGCAAAACAGTGCAGAGAGATGCTGGATGCTCGGATTCCACGCTCGAGCGCCACTTTCCCCGCTCGAGTGTAAGTGCAAAATCTGGGAATTCCAGATTGCACCTCCAAGCTCCAACTCACACTCAAATGCATCAAAACCGATCCTCTTGGGCCCATTTTCTGGAAAACATTTATAAACACATAGTATAACATGGTTCAAAGCTCAATTTTGAGAAATCAAAGCCCAAGGGTGTTTAATTCAAACTCAATTTCAAATCATTTTCAAGAACAATCTTCAAACATGACATGCATGATCTTTAAATAACTTTCAAGCTTCAAAACATGCTCTAGTGAGCCAATTGATTCACAAACAAGATGAAAACATGGACCATAACAAAATTATGGACATGCATGTGACAATTTGCCATGAATTCAACTTAAAATCCAACAATTCAAACATGCATGCATGAATTATGTTCTATTTCAACATGTATGAACTAAAACAAGACTTAGCTCCTCAATTTGACATGAATCATGCAAGAACAAGCTCAATTCATAAACAAGAGGGTAATTACTCTACCTTAGGTCTTGAATGAGAAGACTAGGAGCTCAATTTAGCAATCTACACTTCAATTCTCTTCAAATTCTAAGCAATATTGAGATGAACTCAACTCCTCAAGTCTCTCTCTCTCTATGGTCGACTAAGGGTCTCACAAATAGGCTAAAGAAGTGTTTGATTCAATGTATAAGGCTCAAGTGTGTGTGTGAGATAGTGGTCCACTAGGGGTAGTTCGGTAAATAAGGCTAACTCTGCAATTGATCAATATTTAATCTAATTTAATCACACCTAATCAGTTTTCAGATACTTATACCATAAAATCATATTAAATATGACGATCATAAAACACTTACCCATTTCCGGTTCGGCCGCCGATAAGGCCTTCAATTAATAGTTTAAACATAAAACACGAACAGATCAAACAAACAGTCAACAGATAAAATGCAATTCAAACAGATGTAGTTATTCAATTCAGTTTCAATTTCGGTCAGTCAGTTCAGTACTTTAATCAGTTCAATTCTCAGTCAGTTATCAGTCATTATCAGTTCCGTTTAACAGTAATCGGTGATTATCGGTAATCAATCAGTTATTAATCAGTAAACAGTATGAGGGTTGTTACAACGGTATACAAATATTTTATTATATATAACTTACATTTTTAACATAAGCTTAAACTTTAATATAATATATTATTATCTGTTAGTTATTATGGCATTTTCTACTTAATTTTGAACATAAATTAATTTTAGGAGTAAATAGAGAGAAAATCAAAATATAAAAGACTAAAGTAGGAAAAAAAATTTTAAAGGCCAAATGAAAAAGTGATTAAAGATAAAAGACGTAAAATATAATTTATTCAAAGTTTATTAACTTTTTAATATTTTAACTTTTACGATAAAATTCGCCTAAATAGCGTGCGGTGGGCCCAATTTGTAGGCCGAAGTACCTTTCCTAACTAACCAAGATCTAAGCCCATTTGAAGGTGAGCCTATTACTATTCAATTAACCAAGATCTAAGCCCATTGATCTAAGCCCATTTGAAGCTGAGCCAATTACTATTCAATTAGGGGTGTGCATATATCGGGTCGGTACCTTCGGGCCAAGCCGACAATGCATAATTTGTGGTTACTTAAGTCCCACCTGATCCTAACATGAAGCCTTTACATTTTCTCAAGTTTGGTTTAAAAAAATAATTATAAATCTCAAACTCACTTATTAGGTTATATGTTAAAAAAAATTTAAAACATTTCATAATTAAATTCAATACGCATTATATATAATTAAATAAATATATTGATATCATTATAAATTAAAGAATATATTAAATAAATTCAATCACAATCCTAAAAAATATATATATTTTTTAATTAGTTAATTAATAACGTTTCGAGGTAAGTTGGGCTGAGTTGAAAATATAAATTCTAAATTCAGCCTAGTAATATATTAGGCTGAAAATGTTAACCCACTAAAACAATCTTCTCAAATTCTAAAAAATTTAGACTGGATTAGACGGGCTAGGTGAGCCTGTTGATGCCCACCCTAATATTCAATGCTCAAGTCCAAGCCCAGACTCATCAGAGGCTTCCAGCCCGTAAACGATCACGGTAACTTCCGATTTCCGAAACCGAAACGGACCTGTCACCGTTTCAAATCCGAAGGAAGGTAGAGAGTGTTCCATTCTGTTTACTTGATTCATTTCATCCGCATCACAAGAAAAGCAACAATGGCGAAAAACAAAAGCCCCCAACTCACACATAAAAATTCACACCAACATCCTATGACTGACTGATATACCTTCTCATACACACTACAAATCTCTCTTATTGATCCCCTAAAACCCTAGAAATTCACCACAAATCTACTCTGTTTTCTCTCTCATTCAAACCTTCTTGTCACCTTCTGATTCAATTTAATTAATTAATTAATTTATTTATTTCAATCTCAAGTTCATCAATTGTGAGGCCACAGCCATGGTGGTCTGCAAATGCCGCAAGGTACGCCTCTATCTCTTTCTCTCTCTACACATTTTGCAAATGTATATGGTTGTAGATCACTATATGATTACATTGTTCTTCAATTCGAGACCTGATGTTGCTATGAACTTCACTCGGTGGTGATGTTGAGATTTGCAATTTATTCGTCTTAGTGATATAGGGCTTGGATCGGATCGAGCTCGCAAATTTGAAATCTGAGTGATCTCTGAGTTTTGTGATTCAATTTGTATTTTCATTTGTGTTATTTTTGTTGTTTGCCAGAGCTTCAGCAAATTAATCTAGGTGGATTAGACACAATGAAAAATGGAAAGAAAGTCAAACAACGGATCTTTATATAAATTTTAGATTTATTATCTTAATAAATCTTAAATCATTTCTGTTTACCATCCTTGTTGCTGCTTATACTGCTTATAGCTAATTCCTACCTGTCTCGTTTGGGAATTAGCTTTTTTATAGTGACGTTTTAAAAAAAAAAAAATGTAGCGAAAATGATTTGATAACTTGTATTGATTTTTTTGGCTTTTTGGCTCCCAAATAGTTTATGGAATTGATAGTTCTGAATTGATGTCATGAGCTTGCTTTTGAATATTGACACATGTCATTTTGTTTCAGGCGACGAAGTTGTACTGTTTTGTACACAAGGTTCCTGTTTGTGGAGAATGCATGTGTTTCCCTGAGCATCAAATATGCGTGGTATGATATGTTGGAAGTTATGTTCATTCATTTATATCATGTATGCCGGCTATTGGGACAGGAATTTTTCCATAGGCTTACTTGTTGGTTGATTTGATATTTAGTTGTTCTTCTTCTCATTGTCATTTTACATTAAAGTTCTAATTCGGTGATGAATAATGCTTTATATTTTGTTTTAGAGTATATGAATAGGAGTGTCAAAATTATGAACTGCAGAGATTTAGTCACAAGAGACAACATAGACCGAAGCAATCATTCAAAGAAAACTTTGAAAACCTTCTTTTAACCACAAAAGTTCATAAAATATAGATGTCGATTTTGTGCTGTCCCTACTCTACATTTTCTTATGTATTACAGGGATTCCTTTATTCTCTTGGTGATACTTGTTTGGGATTAATCTAAGATAAAGACAGTTTGGAATATGAACCATTGTTAATCTGTTGAATTGCTTTAATGCTTTATTATCTTTTTCTTCATTCAAATGTCCCTCACAGGCCGTGATAATCTCATTAAATTCAGTCTAGCTTCCTGTGCATTATATTTTTCATTGGCAATCAGATGCCTACTACATATTAAGGGGAATGGATTTGTAATTGACTGTGGTCATAGAGACTATCAATTTTACTTCCTCTGCCATACCTTTATTATAGTGCTGTTGTAACTACTAAGTTTTCTCTGATAATTGTAGCATCTTCTTGTAACTGCTTATGTTATATGTGTGGGGCTAGTTTGCTTTCCTATAGGAGTAGGAAATATGTATTTGTTTTTTATTTTTTATTTTTCTTGCTTGATAAGATGTCTCTGTATTTGTATTTATGTCTCTCTGAGGGTACTTTGAGGCTTATGCTATATTTGTTTTTTCCCTTTGTAGGTCCAAACTTACTCGGAATGGGTAATAGATGGAGAGTATGATTGGCCTCCTAAATGCTGCCTATGTCATGCTGTGATTGAAGAGGGGATCGATCCTCAAACTACTCGATTGGGTTGCTTGCGTATGTGATCATGCCGCATATTGTCAAACTTCATACATGCAAATTTTCTCTTTACATGCAACCTGGCTGAACTTATACTGAATACCTTGTTTCCTCTTATTTGCTGATTTTAGATATTATACATACAAATTGCTTGGTTTCACATATTAAAGGTTTTCCTCCGCATACTGCTCCAGCAGGATATGTCTGTCCTGCCTGTTCTGTCCCGGTATGATTTGTTTCCATAAGTTGACCAACGTTTCATTTATATATCCATTGGTTTATTTTGTTTGCTTTAATTAACTCATCGTAGCATACAGTGGTACCACTTTACTTACCAAAAAGAAAAGTCTTATTGCTTTCTAGTGTTCCATATTGCTAAATAGTATATACACAAAAACATGTTGGTTTTTACATATTGCTGTTAGCAAATGGACATTTGATTGTTGATATTCGGCTAATGGCACTTCAAGGAAAAGAACTTGCAAATCAAGATGCACTCTTGGAGATAAATTTGCATGGGCAACTACTAAAAAATGTTGAAGTGCAATGGAAGGCACCACAGAATATGTGATCAGTTCATTAATTAAGGATAACCTTGGAATCTTAACTTCAAGCACGGTGTCTTATAGATTTCATAAATTAAATGGCTTAATCCATACCAATGTCTATTGCTTAGAAGAGAGGAAGCTTTGAATATGAAAGGAGGTTTAATGGTATTTCGCAAAGTGTTGATCATTGAACGTTGTGATGTTTTACTCCAGTTTGTAGAAGAACCAATGGTATGGACTTGTGTATTTGCATGCATTTTAATATATGTTTCTGAACCTTAAGTTAGAGAGGTGTTCATTCAATGCTTTAGTTGTAGAGCTTTTTTCATGATGCTTTGAAATTGGAAACATGAAGCACGTGGAGCGTGAGTCTATGATGTTAGGTTCAGAGTATATACTTCTTTTGTATTTTTCTACCCGAGAATCATGCTTTGTTTCCTCATTTATAAGATTCTGGCTGAAGAGTGATTGACCTTGTAATTATTGATTTATTGTAGCTTCCTTATGGTTGATTTCAAGAAAAAAAGTGTATTGTCTTCATATTTTTCTAGACCCCTTTGCTTGTAATAAGATAAATGTAATTTTTGATAGTTATGACTTTTTGCTCTAGTAATTATAGCATAGATCATAGATACAAGTCCAATAAGTTAGAGGTGGAACTCTGTTTGGGTTTGTTTTGTTGTCATCTAACCACCTTTCTTGTGATCCGGCTCACTAATCTTGGGAACCAAACTGACATGATCTTCTCAACCAAATAACTGATCTTTTAGTACTAATTTTGTAAGCGTAGTTATAAAATTTTGAACCATGATGTGTTTTGATTCAATGTTTCCTTCTTGTGTTGCATATTGTATTTTGTATCAAAAGACACATTCTATTATTATATCAGTTTAAAATTAGAATTAATGAATTCACAAGAATGGATGTTTAGTTTACGATGCATTTCCACTCTCAATGTAATTTCGGAAAAGTAGAAAGTATGTGAAAATTTTCTAATAAGTGATGAATACAATTTACCATCATGCTCATTTTCATGAGAAGTTGAGTATGGAAGTTTCATTTCTTGAAATCTAACAATGAAATGAAGATTGATGAGATATAATTTTTTGGACATGATATTTCATTCCATAGAAACCATGTATGTGTAATTGTCTAAACAGGTTTTCTGTTTTCTTTTCCAGGAAAAATAGTTGTTGAAGTTCTATGGTGTACTTGTGTTTATTAATAACTATTCAATTATGTAATTACTTCATTCGATTTCACGTTTCTTTTAATTTCAAGTTTGAATAATTTTGCTATAATGGAAAATTCCCATAGGCCTTAAAAGATATATGGTATTACATATAGATATTACACACATATATGTATGAAAAGTTCCATTTAATGTTGTGGGTAGTAAAGAAGCTAACATAAACTCCTCCCAATGTTGCTTTTGTTTGTTCACATTCGTAGTGAAAGGTCGATGCTGCAATAATTGATCCCACAATGTCTTGAGACTACTATAATACTCAGGAAGGGACCGGCCAGATTGATGCATAGCAAAGATTTGCTCATATAACTCATAGATCCGAAAGACATTACTTTGATTCGAAAAAGATTCAGCAAGGGAGTCCTATATTTCCTTAGAGGTATCACAAAATTCTAGGGTACGGGCAACATGTGGTTCCAAACTATGCCAAATCCAACCTATAACACAAGAATTCTCACTACACCAATCATCATAAGCTTTATCATCAGTGGCAGGAGGGAGTTCGTTAAGGAAGCAAGACTTCTTCTTGCCACGCAAGAAAATTTTGGCTGCATGAGCCCAAGCCAAGTAGTTGGCACCATTCAATTTCTTTGTAGTGATAGATTTAAGCATATCATCATCTTTACCCACAGCCATAGCCTTAGCCTCAATCTTGGCCATGATAATCAATCACACAAAATACTCCACAACGAGACACAAATCTACCAAACAGATTTAGACCCAAATTGTGATACCAAATTGAACCAACACAACCACCCCCTAGTGAAGGATTTCAGCCCCTATATAGTCAATTTCAATAGGTAGACATGAAAAAAAATAGCCTACTGGATGGATATAGAGTTTGCTGAACAGATAGGAGCATAAATTCGAACCAAATACTCACCCAACAGCATTAGAACAACAAATTAACACCAAATATCACTAGGGTTAGGATTTTTGGCCCTTATAGTGTTGATTTCAGCATGAAGATTCAGCAAAAACAAATCCCAGATCCAGATTCAACGATAGGCATCAAAAAATACGAAAAACATTCGAAAATAGAAAACACACAGCAGGGATGATCAAAAATTCCACAAAAATACCATAAATCTCAGGAGAGATTTTCGACCCTAGTGGTATAGGTTTCGTCCGTACAGTGCTGATGTCATGCTGGCATCATCGTACGGATGACGACGTCAGCACATCGCGGTCACCTCCGATTGATCTCCAGAATCTGTAGAACACTTCTCAATGAAGAATAGATTGCTTTGATACCAAGTTAGAATGTATAATGAAGAAATTTAGTGTTAGGGTTTATAGGTTTAGAGGAAGAAGAAGGAGTAATTATATATATATATATCTGAAGTAAAAAGTTCACTCTACATTAGCAAAATATATATACAAACCCTAACATAATGAAATGACCATCATACCCTCAACTTAAGTAAATATTAACAGAAGAACAGTAAAACAAAAAATAACTATTCTAACAGGTATATATAAATGGGTTTCAAATCCCATATATACTAAATTGTAGGGGTACATAACTGAATTGGGCCTACAATGTGTAGAATTGATTTCCTTCGGTTCCATATTGGGTAGAGGTATTGCTTTAAAATGAACCAACTTGAGCAAACCCTCGTGTATGGAAAAAAATTGTAAAATGGTAAACATCCTTTGCGTGCGTCTCATTTACGCAATGACATCAGATTTTCTAGCTACATATGGCAGTGTGTAATAGGTTTTCTTTTGGCGTGGAACAACATGAAAAGGAGGTGAGACACTAACCTTGAGAGTAGTCAACATATGTGAGCTGCATATGAAAAGTAGTTCATCACATATTGCCTCAGGAGAAAACCTTCACCAAAACTGAGTTCTATAAAATCTACTAGAGCAAAATAAGTTTTACAAAAGTTTTCTTTTAGTCAATAATGAAAGCTATTTAGTAAAAAAAATAAATATCTGTGTACTATTATCAATATATCTATGAAAGTGTGGCAATTCTGCCCCTTCATGATCAATTATGAATTACGATGGCTTCACTACGATCAATTCCTTTTAAAATCTGTTAGGAAGATATAGCCCTTGGTATTAAAAAATAAAAATACTTTCTTTTAAAATCTATTGGGGATATCAAGAATCCTTGATTGAATCTAAATACATATATGTGATTGTGGTTTTGTTATTACGACTCTTTTGGGTTGTGTTTGTTTCAAACATGGTTCATTTCTGGCCATGCTTCATTGTTGCAGATATGGCCTCCAAAAAGTATTAAAGATTCTGGATCTCGACTTCATTCAAAGCTAAAGGAAGCAATCATGCAGGTAGGGTCCATTTTTGTTTTTTAATTAATCACAAAAAAATAGTTGCTTTATGACAATCTGACTGGCTCTAATTTATTATTATTTTGTTTAGATAATTTTTGTGCCATTGAATTACGTAACTTATGCAACATAAAATGTCTAATGATAATTTTATATAACGAATCTTAATGTCAACATTTGCCCGTTGGCCACTTAGTCATATTTCTTGCAGTTGGCAGTCTTGATATTGTTTTATTTTAATTGTAAGTGGTGCTGCTAATTAACTGTGATAACTGTATGAAGGCTTAGGGGCATGCAGGGTCTTATTCAACATGAACCAAAGAACTGTCACATTTTCTTCATTGTTTTCCAGTCCTCTTCAATGTTTCCTCATTTTTCAAAACATCTCCAAGTAAAAATTATAAACAAGAGCAACTTCTAGCCTAGGAAATCTGTAGTAAATTCGAAGTGGGATCTGAACTCAAGTGTAATTTGTTCCATTCTATTTTCGAATGGACCTAGTTTTTATTGCTTCTCTATTGAAGGTAGCTAACTCTTCTTTAGCTCCACTTGTATATTAATTGTTAATCATGAGCTTAATTGTTAACACATGTAATTACTGAGGTAACAAGGAACGACATTGCAATGTATGTTTTAATCGGTGGTATGGCCCTTGATAGAATGGGATGGCAAATGAGTAATCATATAGCAGGCTCCAAATAATTGAGAGGGACACTCTGTTGAACGGAGTTATTTATTTGTCTAAAAATCATCAGCGTGGACAAAATGTATACACCTAATGCAAGAATGAAATTTCTATGTTCATCCTGTAATGAAATTATGTGGTATTGTTGTTTTATTCGTTGATTCTTTACATGAAAGCCAGATTTTTGATCTCCTTATGTCATGTTTTTGATGACTCAACTGTTGTGCAGACTGGTCTAGAAAAGAATTTGTTTGGAAATCATCCAGTTTCCTTGCCGGCAACAGAATCCCGTACCCCTCCTCCTGCTTTTGCCTCAGATCCGCTGATGCATGCAACTTCTACCGAAGGCAGCTCATCAATGATAGGAAAAGATGTTGCAGGATACGCAGCTGCAACCGGAATGGGCTCTAATGATATTGTGGAGATTGATGGCCCTAGTTCAGCAAATCCATCTCTATCTAATCAGCACTCCAATTTCATGAAAAGTGCAAGTCCTGCTGGTGTAAGAGGATTTTTTTCTCTTGATTATTGAACATAAATGGGAATATGTTAGTCAATGTGTTTATTGTCTTTGTGCACGTAGTGCCTGGTGTATTTTCTCCTATTAGTTTGGTTTCTCATTAATTTTGGTGTATATTGCAACAAAACACAGCCTGGTGCTACTACGCGGAAGAGTGCATTCCAAGTTGACCCACAAAATTCTGAAACTTCATATTATGCTGATGATGAAGATGGGAATTGGAAGAAGTACTCACGAAGGGGTGAGTGTATTTTCTTCCACTTGAATTGCTACGTTGTGGATAAATGGTCTTGTTGATTGCATACTTCGGAATACATTTCCATAGGATGATTTAGGCTTATTGTGGATGAATATTGAATAATTTAACTACCCTATTTACCAAACTGCTATTTTTATTTTTATTTTTATTGAGAACTTTAGAATTAAAAGTTTTGGTGATGTCTATTATAGGTACTTTGCGTAATAAATTTCTCAGGGCATTGCTACCTTTCTGGTCCAGTGCATTACCAACTCTACCAGTAACAGCACCTCCACGAAAAGATGCATCAAATGCAGATGATGTCCCACAGGGTCGTGTGCGGCATCAAAGATCTTCAAGGATGGATCCAAGAAAAATCCTTCTCATCATAGCCATCATGTAACGCTTGCTTGCTCATCTCGTATTATAATTCCGTTTTTGCCATCTATTTACTTGTTTTTCCCATATAACAGACTAAATGAAAAAAAAGGAAAAAAAAATAATAATAATAACAAAAGAAGTTAAAATTAGAAATGATGTCTGCGTTAGAGCATGACTTCTTGTTTATTGGTGTTTTACTTTGCCAAGATGAAAGAGTCTGTTTTCACTAATGCGGCTTCTTAATTATTACGTGCAGGGCATGCATGGCTACGATGGGTATTCTTTACTACAGAATTGCACAACGTGGATTTGGTGAGGACTTGGCCGAGGATGAGCAACAGGTGATCTAGTTTTATACATGAAAGAGGTGGTGGTGATGATGCCCTGGATGAAAGCTAATATTATTTTCTCACGTTCAAACTATCTTGGTTAATTTTGCTTACTGAGCTCCTCCCTTTTGATCACCTCTTCCCTCCTGTGGAAATCTTTGCTTGATTTGCCATGAAACATACACAAGATCAAGATCCTCTGTTATAGGGAAATTTTCAATTTTCTCTCTTTTGACAGCAAAATGTTGTGTTCTTTCTTGGTCATCCAATCTCATTCTTTCTTTCCTTTTTTGTTTGTTTTTTTTGGGTGTGTTTTTCTGGTTTTTTGGTTTTTGGTTTTTTTTTTTTTTTTTTTTTGAGTTGAATGGGAGAGCTGAATCAAGGGAAAATTTATTTCTTCAAATTGTTCTTTTTTTAATATAAGTAATTAATTCCAGCTAATAAACCTGCAACAATGAAAGTAGTGTGGATTGATTTTATTTGAAATATCAAATTCTGTATCTTCTACTGCTGATTGACTGAGCTAGGTAATCTGTGCTGAGTTTTCCTGATCAAATTTTGAAAGTTGCTATGTAGTTCCAATTGTTATTGAGAAGCCCGCATTTAATTTGTTGTTTATGGGATGTGAAATAAACACACCAAAGTAGAAAATGTTTTGGACTCATCATTAGCAAGTTCAGTCTGTTGTTTGGTTGCTGCTTTGGGGGGCTTTTAAGTAGCCCAAATTATGCACATTCTCAGAAACACGCTGAGCTATTCTTGTTTCTATACAGCCTTGTCCTTAAGATGTATGAATCTGAAATAAACACACCAAATTAGGAAAGTTTGAGACCAATCATAAGTCTGGAAGTCGTTTGATTATTTGAAATCGTCTTCTCTTACTCGATAGGTAACTGTAGCTTGCGAATGGTTACAGGTATTCAACATTTACCCCTAGGGTAATTTCACCTTGTAAGAGTTAACATGGATTCGATAATGTGATTTTACTATGTTTGAGGTTACACCATGATTACCACACTTTGGTCTCGTTTGAGAATAAATTATTTTAATAATTTTTTAACTTTTTACGAAAAGATGTATAGAAAAATAAAGAGAATGATATGACAATTTATAGTGATTTTTTAAATTTTAATAAAAACATGTAGTTGTCAAACGAGGCTTTCATGTGCGACCCTCCCGTAGAAAACAAGTACTTTTCTAAGTATGGTCAGACTCATATGAACTGCAATATAACCAATCTCAAGTACATTATATTTATTTATTTCACTCTTCAAGTTGTTGCCATTTTTATAGCCTACAAATTGTTGCAAAATAAATATTAGAAGAGTTGAAAACAAAGTACCCTTTTGATGTCAACTTTGGAAGAGATCATTATTTTCAACAATTTCTCATATAATAATAAAATAAATTTAAAAAGTAATATAATTCTTTTAGAACATTGATTGACCGTTAAAGAGCTACATGGTTGGCATTATCAATTACAAGAAAAAGTCTTTTATTTTGTGTCATCAAAGTCATGCCTTTACGCAGCAAATCAAAATAAATTATTATATATATTTATCCATAAAAATTAGCGTGTGTAATACTTGAATAGCCTGCCAATCAACTTGCCATTGTAGAACTCACCATGATGGCTGCCAAAAAAAATTTAGAAAAATACATGTGACTCAAGCTCAACTTATATCCGATTCGTTAAATATTTGTTTGAAATTAATTCATTATATAAACTTATCAAGTTTGAACACATAAAACTCAATAAATTTTCAAGTTTGTCTAACTTAAGTAATTTAAAGTTTGTCTAATTGATATGAGTTAAAAAATAACATAAAGCTTAACTTTTCTGTCTTCAATGACTAGCTATATAAAATGTTGAATTTTAACATTGTTATACCCTATGTCAAATCTAGACAATGTATATAATTGTAGAAGTGTATATAATTGTCGAAACTGTAGCAGATTGTCAGAAGATATGAACTAAAACGTCCTTATAATTATTGTTGTTTAGACTTTTTGTATCTAATGTATTTATTATGTTAGGACTTTTTTTCTTCTAGCCTTTGGAAAATCAAGAAAGCCTACGGTTAGGCTTGATGACTTTTTTGTTTGTATATGTAAGAAGTAGTCTATAAATTGGCTTTCAAGCCAACATAATAAACAATGTAAATTCTCTTCATCTTTGGTTGCCCACTTCGTCTCTAACTTCTAACTTTTTTTAACACCATAATTCCATCATAATTCCATAATAAAAATAGTAAGAAGCTCCTTTCTTTTTTGTTTTGTGATTGGTATTAAAGGTTGGTGAAGAGCTTTTGAAAGTAAGATCAAGCTATGTAAGTATTTTTCTTTACATATAAATTTTTGATATATATAATTGTGTATGGTGTGCTCTATGTAATAAAAAAATAAAATAAAAAAATATTTCTTCGTCAAGTTTAGCAATTAATTGTGTATCTTTTGTATTTTATATTTTCATAATTATTTGTTTCATTTATAGTTGTTGTAAAACCTATATGCTTAGTGTATGTCAAAGCTTATATACTCATTAAGATCTTTTGATTATTGGTCATAATTAAGTTTTTAAGATTATAAAAAGAGGTTTTAAGCACCGAATAAATACACTAGGAGGGTCTTAGGTACCAACAATAATCTATAATGGCAATTAACCCTGAAGATATAATATGCTTTGAAAATACAAAAAATATTGTTAATAATAAATATGACTATAGTTTGCATATTACTAAAGAGTCTGCAAATATAAATAGTTTGTGCTCCAGTTTAAATAATATTACGGATATTATGTGTTCTTGGTTTTTCTAAATTAGATAAAAATAAAAAAATAAATCAAAATTATCTAGAAACCAAAGTTGAGTCTATAGAATCTAAAATAGACAATTTGGGTTCTATAATAAATATTGACTTTAAATAAAGAAGCAAAAAATCAAATACACAATTTGGTGACAAAATTAGAAACTATATCTTTCATAAACAATGATGGAATGAATAGTCCAGGAGATAACTCCATTCCTAGGCTATTTTATGGTACATAAGATATTATGGTATTTCAAATTAATACCTATAATAGAACTGAATATGAAAATATTGTTGATGTTAATCATATTATTTAATTTTGATGATGTCTAAAATATTATTTGTAAAAATTTAGATTTTTTAATATACATATTATTTGACACAAAATATTATCTGTTTAATATATATATATTTGTTAAATATTATTTAAATAAAAATATTTTTGAAAACTCTGCTATTCACTTTTTGAAAATTTAGGCTGATCACTATTCACTTTTTGACAAAATTAAAATTGATTAATTATAATATTTTGACAAAATTGATTGATTGGTTATATTATCTTGACAAATGTAATATTGATGAGTTGTCTTCTTTTGACAAAAGTGATATATCCAAATGGAGTAGTAGGTTATGTTTAGTTGAAAATCTCTACAAAAATTTAAAAAGGGTATATATGATTTGATCTATTATAAATATTACTTAAAGGGATTTTACCATATATGTAAATATTTGATTAAAATATTATATAGAATGTATATAATATAAATAGAATACATCACGTGAGCAATTAAACTTTTTACGCTACATTGATTATATCATATCACACTACACTACATTGATTATATCATATTATAATAAAACAAGAAGAAAAAAAATGGAGTTATGTATATATATATATATATTATAATAAAACAAGATGGAGCAAATCATTTGCTTGCTTGAAAGTTGTGAACTTTGTATTAAATTGTCTACAAAAACGGTGGCTCCATGTTTGAAAAAACAAAAAAAGAAAAGAAAAAATTAATCTTATTTTTATCTTTTTAATTATTAACATTTGTTGACTATTTAAAATCAAGGAGCGTGCTTATATAAGCCATGACGTCAGCAAGGAGTGTCTTACTTCCAACGGGTATATTTTTTAGTATAAATAAAAGTGTTGTATGTGGAGAAAAATCAAGAACTTGAAGAGAAAAATTTCTGTGTGCTCCAAAATTCTGAGTATATTGTATTCTGCTTTTTCACTTTCAGATCTAAATGTAGCATTTGTTCTTACACTTTCATATCTACTCTTTGTGAGAGAATTATTGTAAAAGATGGTTTAAGTATCACTTATTTTTATTCATTATTTCTGTGAGAGATTTTGTAAGGATAAGACATTTATTGTTGAGTGAGACTCAATAGATAAGAATAAGTCCTGTGCCAAATCCACAAGCTTGATGGTGTATTTATTCAATTGAGAGTAAATAAATTCTCAAGGAAGTCCCTTGGGGAGTGGACGTAGGCCTGGCGTGCCGAACCACTATAAATCTCAGTATTTGATTTTCTCTCCCTATCCCTCTTACTTTTATATTGATAATTATTATTCTGTTTTTTTTTTATTTGTTAAAATTCTGAATATTGTGTTAATTTTAATATTGTAAAATTTTAAATAACCCAATTCACCCCCTTTTTGGGTTGCCTACTTGGGATAACAATTGGTATCAGAGCCTAGACTCTAGTTTGTGTGACTTAACCGTCTTAGAGTAGATCATGGCAACCTCTAGTTATTCCTTACCTGAAGGACAAGTATCCAATAGGCCACCACTATTTAGCGACACAAATTTTAGCTATTGGCAAACTAGGATGACCATACATGTTCAATCAATGATTATAAATGTTGGAAAATTATTTACAATGGTCCAAAAATTCCTACCAAAACCGTAGATGGACATAGGTTACCAAAACCTGAAGATAAGTGGAATGAATCAAATATTAGAATGGCCCAAATTAATGTCAAAGCCACAAACATGTTGTACTACGCCTTAGATGCCAACGAGTTCAACAGAATTTTCACATGTAAAGTCTCAAAAAAAATTTGGGACAAGCTTGTAGTGACTCATGAGGGAACCGAACAAGTTAAAGAATCTAGAGCCAGTTTATTAGTCTATAATTATGAACTCTTTAAAATGAAGCCTGATGAGACTATTCCTCAAATGTTTACTCGCATTACTGATATTATTAATGGTTTAACTTCTCTTGGAAAAATATATACTAATGTTGAAATTGTAAGAAAAGTGCTTAGGTCATTACCAAAAAGTTGGGAGACAAAAGTCATTGCCATTACCGAAGCCAAGGATTTATCAAAGCTAAGTCTAGATGAGTTAATGGGATCTCTCTTAACTCATGAGCTCATAATGCAAGAAGGAAAGGAAGAAGAGGACAACAAGAAGAAGAAGGAATAGCCTTTAAATCCACCTCGAAATATCAAGAGGACGAGGAAGATGATTCGGATAAGGATGAGGAAATGACATTCATCACTAGAAAGTTCCAAAGGTTTGTGAGAAAGAAATAAGGCGTACGAAATTTTTTCAGAAAAGACTTCAACAACAAGGATTTTCAAAGAGGAGAAAATCACAAAAAATCTAAAGTTACCTGCTACGAATGCAACAAACCTAGACACTACAAATCAGAATGTCCGAAACTTAAGAAAAAATTCAAGAAGGACAAGAAGAAAGCTATGATTGCAGCATGGGGAGAAGATAGCGATGAAAGCGACACAGAAACCGAAGTTTGCAAAAATGAGGTTGCTAACCTATGCTTAATGGCACTTGGAAATGAAAATAAGGTAAATGACGAATCCTTTACATTTGATGAATTACATTTAGCTTTTGGTGAATTACATGCTGAATTTAAGAAACTTAGTTTGAAAAGTAATTGTCAAAAGAAAGTGATTTCAAGTTTATCAAAAGAAAATGAATTATTAACTTCCAAGATAAATGTTTTAGAAAATGAAGCCATGAAAATGAAAAAAGAAAATGAGATTTTAACTCAAAAAGAGTCTTCAATTTCTGAAAAACATTTAGTTAATGCAAGAAGAAAATGAGTCTTTAAAAAATGAGCAAATTATTTTGAAAGAAAATATTAAAAACTTGAAAAATACTCTTTCAAAATTCACTTAAGGTAGAGAGACTTTAGATAAAATTCTTAAAAATCAAAATCGTACTTTTGGTAGAGCCGGAATTGCATATAAACCTTTTGCAAAAGTAAAAATTGTCAAAAATGACTTTGTGTATGCATATTCTAATCACTCTCATCTCACATGTCATTTTTGTGGTACAAAAGGTCATATTTCACCTTCATGTCCTGTTAAAAGAAATCCTTTTGCTAAAATAAAAAAAAATGGGTCCCTAAGGATATTTCATGAGTGTCAAATTCTAACTTTTATGGACTTAAGAAAAAATGGGTATCAATAGAGAAATCAAATTTTTGTAGGTATGTTTCAAGACAAAATCCAGTAATGATAGATGGTATCTCGACAGTGTATGTTCGAGGCACATGACTGGAAATGAAGCTATGTTCGCCACACTTCAATCAAAGGATGGCGGATATGTGACTTTTGGCGACAATAGCAAGGGTAAAATCATTGGTGTAGGAAGTATTGGTAAAAATCCCTCTCCTATTATTGAAAATGTTTTATTTGTTGAAGGTTTAAAATATAACTTACTTACTATTAGTCAATTATGTGATAAAGGTTATAGATTTATTTTTGAGAAAACTCATTGCACTATTGAAAACGCCCTAGGAAACAAAACTTTATTTGTAGGTTATAGACATGAGAATGTATATGTGTTTGATTTGCATGATTTGTCTTCTCATTTTAATATTAAATGTTTATCTGCTATAAATGATAATGGTTGGCTTTGGCATAGAAGATTAGGACATGCTCATTTTGATTTAATTTTCAAGCTTCAAAAAATGAGTTAGTCATTGGTTTACCAAAAAATATTTTTGAAAAAGACAAACTTTGCGATGAATGTCAATTTGGAAAACAAACTAGATTTTTTTTTAAATCCAAAAATATCGTTTCAACTACTAAACCGCTTCAACTGTTGCATATTGATTTATTCGGACCATCTAGAACATTGAGTTTAGGAGGAAAATCGTATGCTCTTGTTTGTGTTGATGATTATACTAGATATACATGGGTATTATTTTTAGCACATAAAAATGAAGCTTTTTATAATTTCTCAAGACTTTATAAAAGAATTCAAAATGAAAAAAATCTTAATATTTGTAATATTAGAAGTGATCATGGTAGAGAATTTGAAAATGATGATTTTATTATGTTTTGTGACGAGTTCGGAATTTATCATAATTTTTTTGCCCCTTAAACTCCTCAACAAAATGAAGTAATTGAAAGAAAAAATAGAACTCTTGAAGAAATGACCCGTACTATGCTTTGTGAAAATAGTTTGCCTAAATATTTTTGGGCGGAAGCTATTAACATTGCATGCTATGTTGTAAACCGTGCCATGATTAGACCTATTCTTAAGAAAACTCCTTATGAAATTTGGAAAGGTGGGAAACCTAACATTACTTAATTGCGTGCATTTGGTTGTAAATGCTTTGTATTGAATAATAATAAAGATAATTTAGGAAAATTTTCGAAGTTATATTTCTTGGTTATTCAATCTCCAGTAAAGCTTATAGAGTATTCAATAAAAGAACTCTACTTGTTCAAGAATCTGTGCATGTTATTTTTGATGAATCTAACAACATTAATTTCAAGAATCTTGTAAGTAATAATATTGTAGAAAATCAACCAAGCATGGAGAGCATTTACATAAAAGAAAATGAAGAAAATCCATTACGTGAACATGAAGAAGAAATGACAACGAAGAAACTTCAAGAAATATATGCTCCTCCAAAAAGCGACTCAAATCTACCAAAAGAATGGAAATATGCATATGGTCACCCCAAAGACCTCATCATAGGTGATGTGGCGGAAGGTATAAAAACTCGTTCCTCTGTTAGAAATGTTTGTGGGAATTTAGCATTTGTTTCACAAATAGAACCAAAATCGTTTTTAGAAGCTGAAAATGATAAAAACTGGATTTTAGCAATGTAAGAAGAATTAAATCAATTTGAAAGGAATGAAGTTTGGTTTTTGATCCCTTGACTTAAGGACCATCCTGCTATTGGTACAAAATGGGTTTTTCAAAATAAAATGGATGAATCCGGAGTTGTTACTAGAAATAAAGCTAGGTTGGTAGCCCAAGGTTATAATCAAGAAGAAGGCATTGATTTTGATGAAACTTTTGCACCAGTTGCTAGAGTTGAAGCTATTAGAATATTACTTGCTTTTGCATGTTTTAAAGATTTCAAATTGTATCAAATGAATGTTAAAAGTGCTTTCTTAAATGGGTATATTTCAGAGGAAGTTTATGTTAAACAACCCCCCGATTTTGAAAGTCATAAATATTCGGATCATGTTTTCAAACTCTCAAAAACTTTATATGGCTTGAAACAAGTTCCTAGAGCATGGTATGAAAGATTGAGTAATTTTCTACTTGACAAAGGTTTTTCTAGAGGAAAAATTGATACAACATTTTTTATAAAAATAAAAAAGGAAGATATGCTAATTGTTCAAATTTATGTTGATGATATCATTTTTGGTGCTACTAATGAAAATTTGTGCAAAGAGTGTTCTGAAGACATGCAGGGTGAGTTTGAAATGAGTATGATGAGGGAATTAAATTACTTCCTTGGTCTACAAATTAAACAAACTAATGATGAAATCCGTTTAAATCAAACAAAATATATCAAAGATCTATTCAAAAGGTTTGAAATGGAATTATCAAAGCTTACAGCAACTCCAATGAGCACATCAATAAAAATTGACAAAGATGAGCAAGGTAAACCTGTAGATAAAAAGTGTTAGGTTTTTATTCTTGGCAATCCCGTTTGACAAAACTCCTTTTAGTTATACTTATTTTCGCACTTTTTATTTCAGTGAGGCTGTGAGTATTTAGATGCGAATCCAACCAGAATTGTGCCTTGCAGAGAAATTTGTGATGTTAATGCTTTCAAGATTGTCACTTCGCTGATTATGACGGGGATCGAGCTGCCCGGTCAGCTCGCGGGGGTCCAGGGGGTAGCATCCCTTGGCGGGTTCGGGGCAGCGCCCAAGCGAGGTCGAGGGGCAGCGCCCCCGAAGCAAAATACAATTTTGCATTCGAAGTTGCATGTCCGCCCTTGCTCGCTCGAGCGAAGGAGTTCTCGCTCGAGTGAAGGTTGTGTCTAGCAAAAAACGTGAAAATGATGATTTTATGCTCGAGCGCAGGTTGTTTGGCTCGAGCGAAACCACTTATGGAAAACACGCGTTTTGGTTCCTCGCACGAGCGAAAGAGTCTTCGCTCGAGCGAGCATCGCGATCCAGATTTCTATAAGTACGGGTTTCTGTTAGATTTTAAGATTATTGCTCCAGATCTTCTTTTTGGATATTAATGTTTATATCTGGGGATATTTTGCTTGTTTTCTTTGATGTTTTGATTGAGTATTCAACTCATGGTTTTAGAAGTTTACATCAAAGGATTGTTTGTTTAATTCTATACAAAAGAGAGAGTTGTTCTTCGTTGGATTCTCAAGAATACGAGCCTGAAGCTTTGGTGGATTCTGGAGTGGCTCATCGTCAAGACAATTCCGAGGTGAAGACGGGGTTGGAAGAGGCACATAGGGGTTGGTTCAATTCGGGCATGGATTCATTAGGTAATTGAGAATATACCTGTGTAATTCCTTTATATATTCTTAGTGGATTGTTTTGTAGCTGTTGCCCGTGGTTTTTTTTTATCACAATTGGAGGTGTCCAATTGTGGTTTTTTCACGTAAAATCGTTGTGTTGATTTGTCTTGATTGTTTGATTGAGATTGTTATTTACTGCTTAAAATTGATACATAATCACAAATCAACATCTAAGGAATTTCTAGATTTTTCAATTGGTATCAGAGCAGGTCGCTCTTTTGTTTTTTAAATTCTTTTGAGCGAGATCTTGTCTGATTTGTGATAATGGATTCAATTCGTAAGGGAAATTCTATGGTTCGACCACCCCTACTTGACGGATCCAATTATTCGTTTTGGAAAGCTCGGATGAGATCGTTTTTAAAATCTATTGATGAAAAAGTTTGGCAATCTGTCATGTATGGGTGGACTGAATCGACGATTACCGTTGATGGAGTAACTTTTCCCAAACCAATCGATAAGTGGGACACAATTGATTACCAAAACAGTAGCTGGAATAGTAAAGCTATCAATTCTCTCTTTTGCGCTGTCACACCTGAAGAGTTTAGTCGTATTTGTGATTATGAAGTCGCAAAAAAGGCTTGGGATATCTTACAAACTATTCATGAGGGCACTCCTTCTGTTAAACGCTCAAAACTTCAAAAGCTCAAGTCTAGTTTTGAAAACCTTTCAATAAAAGATAGTGAGACCTTTGATGAATTTTATGCGAAGTTGAGTGACATTGTAAATTCCAGTTTCAATTTAGGTGAAAAAATACCAGAATCCAAAGTTGCGGGAAAAATTTTGAGATCTTTGCCCGATCGGTTCCAACCAAAAGTTACGGCTATTGAGGAGGCTCAAGATGTTGACAACCTCAAGCTGGATCACTTGGTTGGAAATCTCCAAACTTATGAAGCACATAGGAATTTCAAAAAGAAACAAAGAGATGCTATTGTTTTTTATAAAAAAGGATTCTGATGAGGATTGTGAGATAGATTCCAAGATTACGGCTGCTTTTGTTAAACAATTTAAAAAATATTTTTTGAAAAATAATCATAATCTTTTGGAATCTACTCATACTCATAAATCTAAAGGCAAAGATAAACTCAAAATTAATTCTATAGCCAAGAAAGAGAAAGGAAAGATACAAGGGAACTCTGAAAGAGTCCAATGCTATGAATGCCAAGGATTTGGCCACTATGCTTTAGAATGCCCCACTCGTTTGAAGAAGAAGAAAGCCCTCGCCATCACTTGGGATGATGAATCAGAATCTGATGAAGATGAAAGTGACAACGAAGATCAAGGCGAAGAGGGACATAAACAATTCCTTACTTTCATGGCACCTTCTGAAACTGAAGGACGAACAGAGTATCTGAAGAGGCCGGTTGAGAATGCCACTGATGATGAATCCTCCGGAATTGATGATGAAGAGCTTGAGCAAGCTTATGAAAAGTTGTATAAGGAATCTCTTAACTTATCCAAATTGAATGACAAACTCACTATGAAACTCAAAGCATGTGAAAGTGAGAATGTCAAATTAAAGAAAGAGATTTCCGAGGCTAGGAATGATGTCCTTAAGATTACTAATGATCAACAAGCTATTTGTGCAAAACTCTTGACTTGTGAGACAGAGAGGAATGGGTTACAACAAATCTATGCAACATATGAAGAAAAAATTGAAACTCTCGAGATATCTCAAGTTGTTTTGGAAGAACTAATGATCAAAAAAGAGGAAAAGCTCAAGTGTGCTATGGCAACCATTGGTCTTTGGAACAAAGGATCAAAGACTTTGGATAATATCATTGGTTCTCAACAAATTTGTTCTGACAAGAGTGACATTGGCTTTGGTGGTAAAAAAGAGCAAAAACAGAGTGTATCCACATCTCATGATACAAGAACTCAAGGGTAGGGGGAGCACAAGGTTCAACGAGAGGAAAGACTTTTCAATCTTCCTAAAGTTGGTAAGGTCAAAGAAAAGAAGGTACACCATGTGTTTATTTGTCATTATTATGGTATGCATGGTCATATTCGCCCTTACTGTTATAAGTTGCATGGGAAAGTGTCTCATAGAGATGAAAGAAATTCCAACATCTCGTGGGGTAGGAGACACTTCATTGGTAGTAAAGAGGTTAAAGGTCATATTAGACCTCGTTATTTTGATCAGCTTGAGACCAAACTTGGAGCGAGTTTATATTTGCCTAGACCTAGACATAGGAAGTTGGAAACCAAGTCAAGATGGGTTCCCATTGAAGGAGAAAGGAACCACAACGTCAAGACACCATCCAAGAACCGCAATTCTCACAACTTTGTTCATACTAAAGCGGTTTGGGTGCGAAAACTTGACTTGTGTTAATTCTTTTTAGTTTTTAGGTTTCTGTGTGTTTTTTTTTTCTTTTTGAGTCACTTAATGTGTGCATGTTTGTTTTCTGTCTTGCTTTGTTTAGAAAAAGAAAAAAAAAATATTTAAAAAAAAAACACAAAAAGATTTTCTTAGTATGATTTTGCAAGCTTAAAATTTTTGAGCGGTCCTTGGTGCATATTGGAATTGATAAGAATATCCATTACATGTTAATATGTGTGTGCTTTCTGTGGTCGTTACTCATTTTGGAGTGTGTGTTTTTTGATTAGTATGTCTCATTCTGTACACACTCTTGGATTATCAAATATCGGAGTCTTCCACCTTAGTGATTATTTTTTCTATGGACTTCTGGCATTCTATCTTTTGCTTTTCTAGAGGAATTGACCTATACTAGCATATCATGGGTGATGTTGAGTCTCTTAACCACCTTCCATCTTTTTGCATCTCCACGGCTTTCCCCTCTATTCTTTGTAGTCCAGCCATGAGGAAAAGGCTACCTCAGAGTCACCAACTAGGTCATCCTTATTATATCCATGCTTCTCTGGTTCGATTTCCATACTCTTGAGCGTGTTAGCCGCCAATGAGTGTGCAAAAAAATATGAAAAAGAAAAAGAAAAAGGAAAAGGAAAAAAAATGTGCAAAAGAAAGAAAAAAAAAGGATTCATTGATTGAGGAGGAGCCTTCGCCTTTACTCACCAAATACCCCTTGATTCCTAGTGGTTTGACTTTCCTTAGTTGTGCTTAGATTCTCTTGTCGGAGGTCCAGCTATCAGATCACTACTAGGATTTGAATCTTGTGTTCGTCTAACTCCAAGAGTCATACACACACTTTTATCATGGGATCTATACTTTTCACATGTGGCATCACTTTTTTTCATGAGGAATCTTCTACAGACTGTGCACATTGTGTTTACTAGTAATTGCGCTTCTTGGATAATCTTGTGTGTTTTAAGGTACAAATTTGAGATTTCTTGCTTGCTTCGCCATATTATTTTTGTTGTTTTTCTTCTTGTTCATTGTTTTTAGTGAAGGGGAGTTTGGTTTATCATTACAAGAGTTTGTTAGCATGAACTCTTTGAATTGTTTTGGTAAGAGAGATTGGCCTTTGTTGTGTCTTGTTGCTTTGCACTGCTTCTTTCTTATTCCCTTCTTGCATGCTATAGTGGTTTAAGCTTCCTTTGTCAATTCGTGACAAAAAAGGGGAGTTGTGTTGTCGGGTGCATGTGTCTTAGGTTTTTATGTTTTCATCTCATGTTTCAAGATCATCTAGCCATATGTTTATTGTTTTTTGATATACTTTTGTGGGACTAATAGTTGTTTTGGAAATTATGGCACTAATAGCTGTTTTACAGATCATGACCTTGAGAAAGAAGTTTGTTTTTGTTGGCTGTAATGGTTTGGGGTGATTAGGATTTTATTTGTTAGGTGTATTTTGTCACGGCATTGCCAAAGGAGGAGATTGTTAGGTTATTATTCTTGGTAATCCCGTTTGACAAGACTCCTTTCAATTGTACTTATTTTCGCACTTTTTATTTCAGTGAGGCTATGAGTGTTTAGATGCGAATCCAAACCAAATTGTGCCTTGCAGAGAAGTTTGTGATGTTAATACTTTCAAGATTGCCACTTCGCTGATTATGACGGGGATCGAGCTGGCGGGGTCGAGGGGCAGCGCCCCTGAAGTAAAATGCAATTTTGCATTATTGAGTATTCAACTCATGGTTTTAGAAGTTTACATCAAAGGATTGTTTGTTTAATTCTATACAAAAGAGAGAGTTGTTCTTCGGTGGATTCTGAAGAATACGAGCCTGAAGCTTTGGTGGATTCCGGAGTGGCTCATCATCAAGACAATTTCGAGGTGAAGACAGGGTTGGAAGAGGCACATAGGGGTTGGTTCAATTCGGGCGTGGATTCGCTAGGTAATTGAGAGTATACCTGTGTAATTCCTTTATATCTTCTTAGTGGATTGTTTTGTGGCTATTGCCCGTGGTTTTTTTTTTATCACAATTGGAGGTGTCCAATTGTGGTTTTTCCATGTAAAATAGTTGTGTTGATTTGTCTTGATTGTTTGATTGGAATTGTTGTTTACTGCTTAAAATTGATACATAATCACAAATCAATATCTAGGGGATTTCTAGATTTTTCAAAAAGAAATATCCAGGTATGATTGGTTCTTTACTTTATCTTACTACAAGTAGGCCCGACATAATGTTTAGTGTTTGTATGTGTGCACGTTTTCAATCTGCACCGAAAGAGTCACACATCACCGTAGTCAAACGTATTTTCAGATATCTTGTCGGCACTCCAAATTTGGGATTATTGTATCCTAAGGGAACCATCTTTGAACTTTTTGGTTACTCAGATGCCGACTTTGAGGGATGTAGACTTGACCGAAAAAGCACTAGTGGCACTTGTCATTTTCTTGGACACTCTCTCACTTCTTGGTTTTGCAAAAAACAAAACTCAGTGGCTTTGTCAACTACTGAAGCAGAATACATTGCCGCCGCTGAGTGTTGTGCACAATTGCTTTGGATGAAACAACAACTTCAAGATTTTGGACTTCACTATGATCATATTCCTATAAAATGTGATAACACAAGTGCCATTAACCTTTCAAAAAATCCTATTTGGCATTCACGTACTAAACACATTGAAATAAGATATCATTTTCTAAGAGATCATGTACTCAAAGGTGACATTGAACTCAAATTTGTGCTTACAAATCGTCAATTAGCTGACATATTTACCAAGCCTCTAAATGAATAACAATTTTGTTTTATTAGAACAGAACTTTGTATGATGAATACTCCAATATAATGTTTATATTAAAAATATTTTTTTAATAAATAAATAATTAAATAAAATATTTCTAATAATAATTATAAAAATAAAAATAAAAATAAATTATATACATATATATTCACTCTCTCTCTCTCACCCACTTCGTTTCTCTCGCACCCACTCTCTCCCTCACTCTCTGTTTTCTCTTTCTCTCGCTCTGTCGCTCTCCCTTTCTTCCTCTCATCTTCAGCCGACTCCATCTTCATCCTCACCATCGTCTACAACCAGCCCCATCATCCACAACATCATCTATGATCCACCCAAATCCCTCACCAATTTACTGAGCTCCATCACTTCTCTACCCAAAATCTACATCACCATCTTTACCAATTTATCAAGTTTCATCACTGATCCATCAAGTTCTGTGATTGATCTATCAAGATCTGTGACTGATCCATCAAGATCCATTGCCGAACTACAAAATTCATCACCGATCTACACGATCTTCTCTATTTCCTCCCGTGACACCCTAATTGTTTAATTAATTTACAAAAAAAATAAATAAAATAAAAATAAAATAAAATAAAAAAAATATATAAATAAAAATACTAAGAAAACATTTAAATGACGTGTACTAAAATGTAATCTAATGGTTTAATTATGTTAGAATTTGGGCCAAAGATAAATAAATAAATAAACTAATTAAACTTATCCATTTGAGATAAGTTCATATCTCTAAGGGATACCTCCTAAGTATCGTAATGACTTAGCTTAGGCAACGTGTCACTCTATGAACTTGCTGAGCAAGTATAGTATAAATAGGGGAGTTAAGGTGAATAGGAAATCAAGGAAAAAAAAAAAAAAAAAAACACAAAACAAATGTAATCAGGGAAAGAGTCAGCACGCGGTGAAGGGAAGCACGAATATGAGTTACTATTTAAGTGAGTGATATTATACCTTGAGCCACCATAATATGTTTTATATATGTCTTGAGTTACCATAATATATTTTACGAATGTTTTGAGTTATCACAAATTTCTTTTATATAAATTATGTTTTGTGGTTATGTTAATGTTTCAATTACGTGAATTATTTTCTAAACTTTATTTGTTTAAATTGAAATCCATTGATATGTTTGTTTAAATTTTAGAAAATATTTAACAATGATATTATAAACATTTGTTTTGAATAAGTACTACCACGGAGGTCCCATGCCTTAGGGGACTTAAATAATTACTGGCCCTATGAATTGTCACTTTAGTGGCCCTCTGATAGTTCCATGCCTTGGGGGACTTAAATAACCTTTGGCCCTCTGATTAGTCACTTCGTGACACTCTGTTTGTCATGGATCCATTGACCCTTTGTTCTATTCTGTACCGTGGTTATGATTATTTTGTTTATATGATTTTGTGCTATATAATAATCAAACTATTCATCTTTAGCCTAAATAATTATCCATGGTGATTTTATATCCTCATGCTCTAGTATAATATTTCTCACTCTGCCATGTGCTTATAGCTATTAAAACCCCTTTCAGGTGAAGAAATTTAAAGAATGATGGTTTTACCCTGTGGATCAGAACTTCAAATTTGTTATGGATATCATGTTTTTTTTTGTAATCATTGTCTGACTGATGTTACATCGTTACATAAATAATAATTTCTATATACGCTTTGGATATTAATCTACCTTCTTTATTTTATTTTGCTGCGTTATTTAAATTATTTACTTGGAATTACTCTGTGGAATTTTAGGATTAACCAGTCGCGATCTAACCTTGGTCATCGGGATGGGTCGTGACACCTCCGATCATCAAGGTCATCACCAATCAACATGTTAAAATTCTTTTTGCACTATGTTATATTTTTTTACTTGTTGTATGTGCTGCAAACTTTCTTGGATTTAATAATGGTTGCTTCTACCTTGTCTGAAGAAATTGTTTTTTTATTTTTATTTTCTCCTTTTATGCTAGTGCACTTGATGTAGTTGTTTATGGCCGGATCTTAATGGCCCTTGGTATTATAGATTGGTAATTTGTTTCTTCAAATTTGTGCAACTTTTAGTGTATTAATTTAGGAGGAGATTCATATATTTTGAGATTCACAATTATTATAAAATAATAATAATAATAATAAATAAACAAATAAATAAATAAATAAATAAAATGGGGCGTATGTATATTCTGTGCATAATTTTAGAGGAAGTAGATACATTTTTTTTTGCACTACCTCTTATCTGCACCACTAATTTTTTTTTTTTTAAAGACAGAATGTATATAAATAAAAAAGATAAAAAAAAGGAAGGAGAAATGCTTGCAGTTTTATTTCAGAAGAAGAAAATTTTACTCGATTACATGTAAGTTTTCAGAAAACTTCACAGATTTTTTCTTTTTTACTTCTCTCAACAATTTTACATGAGTCTCCTTTACATGCTTCTCTCTATTTTCCACTTCTGTGAGTCTTGGCATTATAACCGATGCATAATAGTGCACCACATTCTCCAATTGCGCATTTTTCCTTTCTAGCTCTCTCTTCTCTTTACGAATATTAGCCAATTGTTGTTTTACCAAGCACACCTCATCTCTCCATTGCTGATTTTCTTGTATTCTTACTTGTAATCGTTGAGCCATATTGGAAACTGCAGTCATTGCCTGTGTACTAAGAGCCATAGTGTTATTAATAGTGTCCATATCATTTCAATTACCAATAGCACTAGGACCCTCATTTACAGGAATAGGGTGTGCCTACACCACTAGTAAGCTCTTATTTCCCTACATTACAGGCATCTCATACACGTTCGAACCATTGATGGCTATGGTAAGGAATGACATGATTACACAAGAAGGTAAAACAAATTTTTCTCTCCAACACTTGATATTTTCGTCTCTTTGCCTATCATCTTTGTCACTTTTTATACGCTTCATCGATCCAATCCTCGATGCATATCTGCTTAAATCTTTTGTTTGTCAACATTTTGTGCGCTCGAGATGCTCCAAAATCCCCACAATGATTCCGACAAGACTGAAGGCCCATTATTTTATTTTTAGCCGCTCAAATTATTTTATTAAATGTGTTTTCATCTTTTATTTTGATGATGTCAAAGGGAGAGAAAAAATATGATTTTGCTTTTGAAAATTATATGTTGCAGGGTTATCAAATATTTTGTTAATTTTATTGTATCAAATCCATACAAATATTGCCATCATAAAAAAAGGAGAGATTGTTAATCATATTATTTAATTTTGATATTGTCTAAAATATTATTTGCAAAAATTTAGATTTTTTAATATACATATTATTTGACACACAATATTATCTGTTTAATATATATATATATTTGTTAAATATTATTTAAATAAAAATATTTTTGAAAACTCTACTATCCACTCTTTGAAAATTTAGGTTGATCACTATTCACTTTTTGACAAAATTAAAATTGATTAATTATATTATTTTGACAAAATTGATTGATTGGTTATATTATCTTGACAAATGTGATATTGATGAGTTGTCTTTTTTTGACAAAAGTGATATATCCAAACGGAGTAGTAGGTTATGTTTAGTTGAAAATCTCTACAAAAATTTAAAAATGGTATGTATGATTTGATCTATTATAAATATTACTTAAAGGGATTTTACTATATATGCAAATATTTAATTAGAATATTATATAGAATGCATATAATATAAATAGAATACATCACGTGAGCAATTAAACTTTTTACACTACATTGATTATATCATATCACACTACACTATATTGATTATATCATATTATAATAAAACAAGAAGAAAAAGATGGAGTTATATATATATATATATATATTATAATAATAAAATAAGATGGAGCAAATCATTTGTTTGTTTGAAAGTTGTGAACTTTGTATTAAATTGTCTACAAAAACGGTGGCTCCATATTTGAAAAAACAAAAAAAGAAAAGAAAAAATTAATCTTATTTTTATCTTTTTAATTATTAACATTTGCTGACTATTTACAAGAAGGGTGCTTATATAAGCCATGACGTCAACAAGGAGTGTCCTACTTCCAACGGGTATATTTTTGGGTATAAATAGAAGTGTTGTGTGTGGAAAAAAATCAAGAACTTGAAGAGAAAAATTTATATGTGCTCCAAAATTCTGAGTATGTTGTATTCTGCTCTTTCACTTTCAGATCTAAGTGTAGCCTTTGTTCTTACACTTTCATATCTACTCTTTGTGAGAGAATTATTGTAAAAGAGGGTTTAAGTATCACTTATTTTTATTCATTACTTTTGTGAGAGATTTTGTAAGGATAATGCATTTATTGTTGAGTGAGGCTCAATAGATAAGAGTAAATCCTATGCCAAATCTACAAGCTTGGAGGTGCATTTATTCAATTAATAGTAAAGAAATTTTTAAGGAGGTTCCTTGGGGAGTGGACGTAGGCCTGACGTGCCAAGCCACTATAAATCTCAGTGTTTGATTTTCTCTTTCTATCTCTCTTACTTTTATATAGATAATTATTATTTTGTTTTTTTTTATTTGTTAAAATTCTAAATATTTTGTTAATTTTAATATTGTAAAATTTTTAATAACCAAATTCACCCCCTCTTGGGTTGCCTATCTAGGATAACAGTTGAAATATTGAATTATTGGAAAAAATTATATAAAGATCCAGATTTAGGTATTGATGAAAGAAATAGGCTAGTAGACTAGATAAGAGAAACTTATCTAGAACATGAAACCCTTTTACAACACTTTAATTATGATATTAATATGTCAACTAATGATGATGACAGTCAATCACTCTCATTTGAAGAAACATTAGATTAAGATATTTCACCAGAAATAAATAAAGGAAAAAGAAAGGCAGAAGAGCCAATTGATCCCGAATTATTTGGCACGTGGGAAGATAGAGAAAATTTTGACTTTATTCAAACAAATGAAGTTAAAAATGATACTAACACTGGAAGTACTTCTAATCCTACACCTGAGCCAGTAATATCTAAAAAACATAATAATCATAAGTATCAAATAGCTCAAAATGATACTTATTTAGACTTGTCTCATGTTCCATTTAAAGATCAGCCACAAGAAATTGATGATTGGGCACAATCCTTGTCCATCATTATTACCAATTATAAAAATAGTTGGTCAAAAGAAAAATTCCTTAATTATATTGCAGCAACTCTCCAAGGAGATGTGTTGCAATGGTTAAGACAGTGGGAAAAATCTAAAATTGAAAAAAATCAAAAAACAGCTTTGTTGGCAAATTTTCTCACACTTGACACAATTTTAGCTGAGTTTGCAAAAATCATAAAAGAAAATTTATGTAGTTTTGCATGAGATACTAATTTACAAGCAGATGTAAATTATATTTTGACTAAATTAGAACAATGTAATATTTGTCTTTTTGAAGACTATGTTCAAACTTTTAAAAAATATTATCATCTTATTGATCCACCAGCAAATTAACCCTGGTTAGATCAATTTTTTCATAAACTCCCTAATCCATGGAATGAGTTATGTATTAAAACATATCCTGATTTTCTCAAAAAAAATGGGGAAAGAAGAATATGATAATCTTAGTTTTCGCATTAATTATATTCTAAGACTGATAGCAGATCGGTGTCTAGAAGCAAAGGCGAAAAAATAAATAAAAAATCAAATTTTTAACTCACAATATGGTCAAAAATGTAGTGATAAAATTTTAAAAGAAAATTATAAAATTGGTTGTAATACATTTCCTAAACGAAAAGGATTTTCCGAAAAACACATAAAATATAAATGGAAACCTTGGAAAAAGAACAAAACTTTTTCAAAAAAGAAAAAGTATATTCGAAAAAAGAAACCAACAAATGTTTCAAAAAAGAAAACTTGTAAATGTTACATATGTAACGAAGAAGGTCACTATGCACCCGAATGCCCAAAAAGGAAAAAAAGTGCAAAGAAAATGATCAAAGTTCTTGAAGAACAAGATTTTGAAATAATATATGGTGAAGAAATTTCTGATGAAGAAGAAATCTTATATGAAATTTTTAGTAATGAAGAAAGTTCAGATGAAGAACTAATCTTGATGATGATTAATATTAATAATCAAGAAATATGTCAAGAAGGAGATAGTATATCTCAAGAAGAATTACAGGCAATTCGACTTGGAGATGTAATCGGAGAAGAAACAACTTTTACTGACGAAGAATTAGCAAAATTTAAAAAAATGCAAGAAGTTATTGTTCCAGAAATTTATAAAATTTTAAAATTCAATTTCTTTTCAGCAAGAGTGTTTGAACAATACAGTGGTAACTCTCAAGCTAAATGGTCAGAAAAAGGAAATATTAATATTCCTTTTTTTGATAAAAAAAAAGTTGCAAGATGGAAAAAGAAACATCCTGAAATTCAATATATTAATATTGGATTAATTTAAGTAACCATAATAGCCTTATTTCGTCAAGGGATAAATACTCCTATTTTGGTAGTAATTTTTGATATAAGATTTTCCGACCGAATGAAAGTAATCATTGGAGAAATCCAATCTAATTTGGCTAATGGGGTAATTTGGTTTAATGTTAGACTAAATTTCTTTATTTCCATAAATGATCGTAATCTTGAAGACACAGTTAGAATAAGAATTAAAATACAATGATTAGGAATGAAATCAAATTCTCATGATTTGGTTATTCGTTGGAAAACAATTCACGAATTGACCAAATTTCCTGAAAAAAAACAAGATCAAACGATAATAAAATCATTGAAATCTTTGAACCAAGACCATTTGACACGGTAATACAACCTCGACTAATGAATTGGAGCGATTTAGAAGTCCCTCGACAATGGTTAATCCATGACATAGTAGGACAAGGAGAATCTTCTTAAACAAAAAATCCTTTACAATTACAAATGCAAGTATCAGGAAAAAATTTATATATTGAAAATACAGTTTCAAAAATTAAAAGATCAACTTCTACATTTGAAAAATATCTTCCTAACAAATCATTTTCAAAATTAAGCATTGGAGAATCGAGTAATAATTCTAATCAAGAGTCTATTACTTCAAACAATGTTCAGATTCTTATTTTTTCAGGAACAAGAAGGCAATTTGAACATATTAAGTTTGCATATATGTGTCATTTTCAAACAAAAAATGATGATATTATTTTTTCTCGTAACCAAGGAAAAAGAAGATACACATGTATTGAGAACATTTAATTTTGCAGGTTATAAACCCTATAGGCTCAGTGTTCTCATAGACACGAGCCACAATCAGTTCATGTAAATGGAATGACATACCAAAACAAAATAGACATTAATAAAACATCCAATGTTGGTTACTGGAATTGATGGCAACCATACGTCCATACAATTCAAGGTTAAAAATATAACTATTTGGTTAAATGATAGTAAGTTTATTATACCAAAAATTCTATTTTTTCCTTATATGCATGGAGATTTCCTTCTTGGCAATAATTTTATGTATAAATACCTTCCAATGCAAATACAGGAAAAAGCTATTTCATTAAGCATAAACAATGTCTTAATTCATATTCCCTTATTAGAACAACATAAATACATTTGTGATAAAGAGTTTGTGCCCGTTCCGCGTTATGATTTAACCCCCATTATCAAAACCATTGATGAATTACACTGGATTTATAAAATTTTAGAAGAAATTTTTAGTGAACATCCATTAAAACTATGGCAACGTAGTCCACGTTATTGTAGTTTGAAATTAAACGACCCTAATGTTATTATTAGAGTAAAACCAATGATCTATACTAGACAAGATATAGATGAATATGATCTATACTAGACAAGATATAGATGAATTTCATATTCAACTCCAGGAACTTTTAGACAAAAAGTTAATCAAAGAAACTAGAAACCCTCACTCTAGTCCAGCTTTTATGGTAAGAAACCACGTTGAAATTAAAAGAGGAAAAGCCTGAATGGTAGTCAATTATAAATGGCTAAATGAAAATTTAGAATTTGATGGATATTTTATTCCAAGAAAAGATGTTTTGATTGGATCAAAAATCTTTAACAAATTTGATTGTAAGAGTGGATTTTGGCAAATTCAATTGACTGAAGAGTCAAAAAAAATTGACAACTTTCAGTACCCTTAGAGGACATTACCATTGAAATGTTATACCCTTTGGATTAAATATAACACCACAGGTATTTCAACGGTGGATGGATACAATTTTTAAAGATCTTAAAGATTGTTATGTAGTTTATATTAATGATATACTTATCTTCTCTAAAACCAAGGAGGAGCATAAGATATATTTAAAATTATTTTGTGAAAAATTTCAAAAATATGGAATTATTTTGTCTCCAAAAAAGATTAAACTAGAAAAAGAATCAATTGAATTTTTGGGAATAATTTTAGACTAGAAAAGTTTAAAATTATAGGAACATATTTTGTCCAAAGTACGAGATTTTCCTGATACTCTTGAAAATATAACACAATTATAGAATTTATTAGGCATTTTAAATTATGGACGAAATTTTATCAAAAATCTTTCAAAAATAGAAATTCCTTAGTTAACAAAATTAAGGAAAAATGTTATTTTTGAATGGATAGCAGAAGATATTGCTTTAATTAAATAAATTAAAGAAAATGTTAAAACTTTACTGGAATACCAGATGTTTATCTTCCTAAAACATGTGATAAATTAAGTTTAGAAAGAGATGCCTCAGAAGCATACTGCGGATGTGTTCTTAAAGCAATACCAAGTAATTTATGGCATGATAAAGAGATACCTTTATCAGAAAATAGGATTAGACCAAGAAAAAATTCAATACCCATAAAATTACAAAAAGAATAACTAATTTGTAGATATAATTCTGGAACATTTAAACCAAATGAACAGAAATATATTATTTTTGAAAAAGAATTACTTGCAATAAAATTGGCAATAAAAGGTTTTCATATTTATTTAGCCCCAGAAAATTTCATTGTACGTACTAATAATAAGGCAGTAAGAGATTTCTTGATCAATAAAAAACCTATTGAACAAGGAAGAAGATTAGTCTGGTATAATAAAATTTCTGAATATACTTTTGAGGTAGAACATCTTAAAGGTACTAACAATTTTCTTGCAGATTTTCTTAGTAGAAATTGTTTTAAAAAAAAATTAAATTACTAAACAAGTAATTTTAATTTTTGCAGAAGACCTCTAGACCATGAGGAAAAAATGGACAAGGGTAAACAACCACTCAAGAAAATTGGGTGACAATTGCTAAAAAAGTAATTCCCAGACAAGAAAAAATTTATGTTGTGTTTGCAGGAAGACAACCTGAAATTTACACAGAATGGAATGATTGCAATACGCAAGTTTGAGAATTTCCAAGAGCAAGCTATAAAGCATATGACAGTATGACCAAAGCTAAAAAACTTTTTACAGTGCACAAGATATGCTTGTTTATCAAAAGAATTTTTGTCAAATGAGAACTAGCCCAGTTCCAACAAATATTCAAACATCTAAACCAGATGAATCTAAAATAAAAGATTTTTTCAACCCTAGTATATCTAGAGAAATTTGTACAAAACTCAATGGAGTTTGGAAAACTCACATTGTAGGCAACAAAGTGAAATTTTAAAAACACATGGGAATTTTGGCTAACAAATTAGGTAAGCAAATAGTTAAATTAAAAGATTTGCAAAATTTTTGTTTCAATATCCTCAAACAAATGAATTGGAATGAAGATCTTAATTTATAAAAAATAAACAATTTTCTTCAACTATCAGACCTCATATAAAATAAGTTTTCTGATCCAGTTTTTGAACAAATAAAAAGAATTTGTTTTTTTGAAAAAGTGAGAACTTTGCTCTCAAAAGAAAATTTTCAGTTAGTCAAAAATCGAGTTGAGGATCATCGTGATAAGATTAGACAAATCTTAGAATGATTTTATGATAAATTAAATTTTAAAGATGGAATTTCCAAAATAACCATCATGGCAAATCATGACATGTGGTATTTTAAAGATATAGATTGGCGAATAACTAATCAATTTATTTTCTAAATTTGAAACCCAATCTAATGAATAGAATATCCAATGATCATCAAAACAATGCTCTCATGGGTAGTAAAAGGCTTCCGATGGAGTAAATATTTTACTTTCTGGATCTCTAGCACCGTTGGTTGGCAGGAACGAGAACATTTTTTTCCAACCATACCAGATTTGGTATCTTAAAGAAACTGAAGATTTTGAATTTGAAGATGATTATTTAGATGAAGATCACCGGAGAGAGCGATTGAAAAATATCCAAAAACTTTCTTTGACAAAATATTGGATAGACAGTCTAATATCTATTTCACAAGCAGCGTCCAATAACTAAGGCTCAGCAAAATTGCCATTCATGGTCACAAATGGCAGAATATTATTTGTAACCCTTTTTTCTATAACATATCAAAGGTCTCCTACACAAATTAATAAGGCTCTTGACATGTTATTAAATCTCAAAAAGAGAAATAATTTGGATTTTTCGTTGGAACTAGCCATGACCGCGGATGATATAGAACATTTTCGGAATGAGCAATACAGCTAGAATCCTGATTCCCCTCCATCAGAGACTGATGAAGAATATCAATCTCATCAACAGGATGGAAGCATAGTGGACCCCACTATCATATGCAGCTGTCTCCTGATTGACTCCAACCTTATCCAGGACACGTGGAGCAACCTGCATTATTAGACGGAAAGTGGTCAGACAAATCCTTTCAGTCGATGCTACACAACAAATCAACTCAGCCAAAGCTTATCTATAACAGTCTATCTCTTCAAAAATCGGGAAGGGTAGACAATGTATATAATTGTTGTAGAAGTGTATATAATTGTCGAAACTGTAGCAGATTGTCAGAAGATATGAACTAAAAAGTCTTTATAATTATTGTTGTTTAGACTTTTTGTATCTAATGTATTTATTATGTTAGGACTTTTTTTCTTCTAGCCTTTGAAAAATAAAAAAAGCCTACGATTAGGCTTGATGACTTTTTTGTTTGTATATGTAAGAAGTAGTCTATAAATTGACTTGCAAGCCAATAGGGATGGCAATCTGAAACCGGCCCGATGGGGACCCGACCCCCCGATCCCGAATATAACGGTTATTTCCCGAAAAATACCCCTGACGGGTCGGGGATGGTGATAAAAAAAAAATCCCCGATAATTTTCGGGCCGGGGACAGGGATACATGTTTCAGTCCCGGCCCGGCCCCGGCCCCGGCCCCGACCCCGGCCCGAGCATGCCCCGATCAGTCCTCGTGTGTATATAAAGATATATGTCTCAGTCCCGTGTGTATATAGATATATATGTTTAGAAATTAATGGCTAGGTTATTAATATTATTTTATCTCAACCACTCTCTCTCTCTCTCTCTCTCTCTCTCGTTCTTCTCCCCCCTCTACTCTCTGTGTGACTGAGAGAAGAGAAAGAAGCGAAGGTCCAACCCTCCGTTCCGTTGTCTCCTCCCCTCTTCGTCTTCACCACCGTCCTTCATCGCCTCTTCTCTTCCTCCCTGTAGTCCACTTCGCCCATCCGTGACTGCAACGTACACAGACTTCGATCTACCTCCGATCAGAGACTTCGATCGACTCTCTGTGTTGATCTGCCACAGACTTCGATCACAGACTTCGATCTACCTCCGACCATAGACCACAGACCACAGACTTCGATCAGTTTCTACAGCGGTGGATCTACCTCCGATCTATTTCTACGGGGGTAGATCTGCCTCCGATCTGCCTTCGATCTGTTGTAGTTGCTATGTTGATTTGTTGATGATATATATATATATATATTTTGTATTTGATGTTGTATTTGATCTGTAAGTTGTACACTGTATTGTTGGTTTTTTTTTTTTGGACGGGGAAGTTTCAGGGTCGGGGAAACCCGATCCCCGTTAGGAGGCGGGGGTGGGGGCGGTGATAGGCTCTCCGTTGGGGATCGGGGCCGGGGACGGGGACATTTCTGCCATCGGGGACGGGGAGTGTGATCCCCGGCCCCGACCCGCCCTGTTGCCATTCCTACAAGCCAACATTATAAACAATATAAATTATCTCCATCTTTGGTTGCCTACTTCGTCTATAACTTCTTACTTCTCTTAACACCATAACTCCATCATAATTTCATAATAAAAATAGTAAGCACAAGGTTTAGCTATAGGTAAATTTTTACAAATCTTTTTGTCTCTATATCTCTCATGATGAGACCTATATATGATATTTCAATTTGACATTTTGTGAAATACTATTTGCATAATTGAAGCAATATCACTATTCATTATTAATATATAGCAATTGCTAGCAGCTCAACTAAGTTATACGTACTATAAATTAATCAAATTACTCTTACTCTATTCTTAGTCGGCTCAATTAAAGCTCATTTAAGATCAACGCAAAAGTTAAATAAACCAAGTTTAAACACATGTTGAAACTTGATAACTAAGTTGTACATACTATAAATTAATCAAATTACTCAAGCTTGATTCCTAATTGGCTCAATTAAAGCTCGTTTGAGATCAACACAAAATTAAACAAACCAAATTTAAACACATTTTGAAACTTGATAAATTTTCAAGTTGAATTTAAACAACTTGCTCCTAGACTTACTCATTTACCACCTTGAATATAATGCGTCATGGTTGTGCCAAGATGCTGTCACAATATTAGGGTGGGGATGTGTTGATCCCACGTCTAGGATTTAGAAAAATCTGTACATTATAAGCATGGTTTTAGCCTTCCCTAGAAGCACAAGAAAGCAAAATAAAACTTTAGACAAAAAAGAGAAGAAATATTTTATGTGTTTCCTTCTTCGACAACCTACTTGGACTAGGGGTGGGCGTGGGTCGGTTGCGGCCACGAAATCTCTAATCTGCCATCCGTTCGCTAGATTAGCGAATTGAAGAAAATTAATCCGCATCTGTCTGTCAATCCAGCGGATGTGGATTGAGCAGATTGGCGGATGGATGCGAATCGATTTAGCGATTTAAAAATTTATAAATTTTCAATATAATTCAACTTGTGCACTTCCTCAAAAAAAAAAAAAAATTACAATCAATGACTTAAAAAAGTATTACAATCACTGCATACTTCATTCGAAGAAAGAAAGTTTGAAACTTTAGAATATTACAATCACTGCATGCTTTATCTACATATTACAATCACAACATGTCTCATCCACATAAAGTATTATAATCCGTGGTTCTTAAAATATAAAAACAATTCAAACAACCAAAATCATGAATAGAGTGGTAATAGAGATTGTGTACCTCTGTATTGTTACATCTATATCTGTTTTTGAAAACAAAAATCAACCAGCATATATCATTTTTTATTTATTTATTATTTATAGAGTTAGATTTAAAAATCAAAAAATATACATAAATAATACATTAATTTTTTTCAATTCAAAAAATATATTTAAGATGAAAACTCTTTTTCAACAAAATATTTAGGCCTTGTTTGGTTTGTATTTCAGAAAAAATTTTGAAAAAAATTCTTTACAAATAAATTTTTAAGAGTAATCAAACCAAACAAATTTTTTCAAAAAAAATTTCAAAATTTTGTTTGATTACCTACTTTCCAAAATCACTCTCTCTCATACACATCAAATCAATCACTTTTTTTAAAATTCTCTCCCCAAAACAATTTTCCAAAACCATTTCTGAAAAAAGATAAACCAAACAAGTTTTAGTACTTTTTATCTCAAAAACTACTCTACAAACACAAACCAAACAGAATATCTAAACAAATTGAAAATACAAATTTTTACAAATTATTAGGGGTGCTTACGGTTTGGCAGTTCCGTTGCGGCCAAAAGAACCTCAAATCCGCCATTCGTCCAAAACTAGGTGGATTGGAAAAAATCAATCTGCAACCGTCCGCTTGTCATCACGCATCTGTCTAAAATGCGGTAGATCAGTTCGGTTCAAACGGTTTGGACAGATCGATATATCTGCTGCTCATGCCTGACTTGGACATACAAATTTTCTATTTTTGGCCTTTTTATATATGAAAATTTATTATTAAACAAGTTTTTAAAACAATAATTACTGGATATAAGAACTTTAAATTTGACTTATAGTTTCCTAATTTGTGTGCTGTTTGTTGTGCTAATTATTTAATTGGTCACACGCGTTAGTCACTTCATCAAATCATAATTTGTATGCTCTATCTGATTTTTTAATTGGTTACATGAGGAAGCCACACACTCTTAACTATTAATAATTATTTGTTTATAAAATGGGAGCCCCCAATTGCATTGACTTATTATTGCTAATCATAATCAAATTATTTCAAGGGGTTTTAAATTAATGATACAATAAAGTGAACAATAATCGACTATAAAACATCTATCGCAATATTATAGTTTTTTGTAAGTGTGTACTCGTGAGTGTTTTTAGGGTCTACCTAAAATTCCTTGACCATCTTCCACATCATTTGTTTGAAGCATAAAACACTAAATGATTAAGAGAGCTATGATATTAAAATAAAAAGAAGAAAAAAAAAGAAGAGAATTTCACTTTTAAAAATACTAAAATTGGTAAGCAAAGTAAGTAAATTAATGAAAAAGGATAAAAATGCTTCATGCAGCTCACAAATCTCAAATGTTGATTTTGTAAGACATAAAAAAACAAACATGTATGATTAGAAACTATAAGATGGGCTATTGATATTTCAAAAACTCCTGAAGTATATCTTGCAATTTGCTATTGGATCATTATGTATCAATCAGTAACTTTAAAATTATGCATTTCCGAGAAAAATCAAGATTTAGGAGGTAGGTACAAAAAAAAAGGTTGGCAGTTGGATATTTAGTTTGAATTGTTCTTCTATTTTATAAGCAATATTTGTTGTTGCCTAATCACAAAACTCAATTAATGATGTTCATTATAGCACCATTTGAATAAAGAAGAATATATCTATAAATATATATATACATATTTTTTTTCTACATGTAGCAAAGACACCTAAGAAACATGTTTGATTAGATTTTGTTCCCCCTTCCCAACAATGTCTTGGACAATCTTTATTGTATTTAAAAAATAAATTATGTTTGTCTACTTAACAACAAACGAGAAACAAAAAAAATAAAGGAAATGAGAGAGTTTGTTTAATTACAAAAATCAAAACCATAAAATAAAATAAAATAAATAAAACAGATTTTTATTTTGTTACAAAAACAAAATTAAAATTTGCAACAGGAAAAATAATAAAACAGAAAAGTAAATTAATTACTTATCAAATTAATTTGTTGAACAAATTTTCTGATCAAGTCCAGTGTTTAACACTGTGTCCTTAAGACAGATTCGTCCTCTCCACGGTGCTTTCAGAATGTAGACGTCTATCTCCCAAGATAAAATAATCAACAACAAACAGTAGCAGCACTACAAACTGTTTGCACAACGAACACACTTTGTGTTTATACACTTTCTCACAAGAAAATAATGTAGCAAAATGTAGAGAATAATTGCAGAATTTTTTGGACAAAAAGTGAGTGAAAAAAACCAAGTGAGGACTAGTCTATTTATAGATGAAAATGGTGGTTGTTAGGTTTGAATCCAACAGGTATGGTACCTGTTCGGACAGATCAACAGATTTGGTTTGAATTTCAAACAGATAAAAACTGTTTTGGGTTTGAATCTGGACAGATTCGGACCTGTTTGGATAGATATGAACCTATACAAAAAATTCTAAAGAGGTGCAACAAATTTGAATTCAAAAAACTGAAATTTAAACTGGACAGATTTTATTTTATCAAAAAATAAAATTGAATTCAAATGTTTTTAGCCCAAAAAGATCCCAACCTCACACCCGCGCCTAGCCCGGACGGCGGGTGTTTATTTTTGGGTCTAATGGATCTAATCTAATTTGCCCATAACATCTTCCTTCTACAAACTTGTGGTGTCTCTTGGGGCCCTTCCCAAGTTACAAACCCATGCCTTATAAACCCACAAAATTCTTCCATCAAATCAATGTGAGATAAGCCTTTATTCAAACCTTAAGGAATTTCCACCAAAAACTTTATTTCCATGGAGCTCACTTTGGTTTCAATTTCTCATTCACTCGATAATGGTTTTGAACAACCAAATATACTACGTGAATCACAACGCAACATAGAACGCGTTACTAGTTAGACCCACCAACTTTGGCGTATGAATCTCACCTAAAAAATAGACCAAAGTTAAGGAAAAATCATATTTTCCAAAACCATTTCTAACACAATGCACTTAGACTTGATAATTTGAAAATCATAAGACCGGATAATTGATATTTTTAAATTTCCTTTACTAAAACAAGCAATATTCTTTGGATCATTATGTATCCAACAAGAACTTTAAAATCATACATCTATTGAAAAAAAATTAAAATTTAAGAGGTAGATGGTAGGAACCCATAACTCCAAAAGCCATGTTTTAATTTAATAAAATGTATGTTTCCATACTCTACTATATTAAGAGAACACGGTTTTTTCTTACCTCCAACAACCACCCTTATTTTCTCTGAATTTTTCTTTAAGAATCTCTTCATTATCGCTATAGATATTTTAAAAACAAAGATTGAGAAATAGTTTATACTTAAAACTAAGGATTGTTGAGAATTTCAAGACACTAACTTATTACCTTTCGTAGTTAATATAGACAAATCTCTTCTTCAATAACTTAAAATTTCGCAACATCTTGTTCCAGCGTATAACCGTACATTGCACGTACCAACCCTTTAGTTGAAACTCTATTGTTATAGTGTGATAGAGATATTTCACTCAATTTCTTCACAAATCTTGATATAATTCTTTTGGGGTATTCTATATGAGGGGAGGAAAAAAAAAATTGAACAAGACTTACAGGCTTACCATGTCTCACGCTACGAGGCAAGACTAATTAATTGAGGGTTTTAACAATAAATAATTTAATTAACTCAAGATCCAAAACAAAAGTTGCATTTTGGCTGCACTCGATGTTGAGAGGGTGCCATACTTAGCGATAATTCTGTTAAATAATTGCAAAAGTTCAGAAGGAAAATATTCTTTATTTAGAAGCATTTAAATCCACTAAATAATAGTCGTGCGAGAGGTGGCTATATTAGATATAGGTTAAGGCATTATTTGGCATTTCTTACAAAAATATACTCTCTTTTTTTAATATTTTTTTTTTAATTATACATCTTTTCATAAAAAATCAAAAAATATATTTATTTAAATCATTCTAAACACTCCTAAGTATATTGAAAATTTATTCTTAACCCCCCTCTTTTTTCTTCAAGAAAAACAAAACAATTTGGTACTTGCAAGTTGCATTGATATTTAAACTATGCACTTTTAGGTTCTTTTGTTTCAAGGTCTAATGGGGCAGACCGCATTAACTTAATTATTAATTTTATCAATGTTCTCTCTCTCTCTCTCTCTCTCTCTCTCTCTCTCTCTCAGACACTAATAAAAGTCAAAATATATTATATGAATTACCAATATAAAATATAGGCTCTGGGAAGCTTTATAAATGCTTATTGAGATCTCTTTCGGTAATTTTTAATTTTTTCGTCTTATATTATCTCTTTATTTTTTATACATTTTTTTAAAAAAAGTTTAAAAAATTAACTTTTAACCTATTTCACAAAACAATCGTGAATTGAGATTCACTCTGACATATTTCTTCACATTTGTTTTTCAGTAAATGCTTCTAGATAAGTATGTTTTGATTTATACCCTCCTAAATTGTAGTATAAAATAAAATCAGAGGTATGCTATGAACCTAAAAGTTCCTAATATATTGGCATGAGAAAACAAAAAAACAGAAAAACAAAAAAACTAACAAGAAAATTATGTGAAGTACCTGAGGATAACGTTTGTATGGTTTATATATCCCAAAGAAAAGCCATGACCTAAAAGCATCATGTTGAAATTGACAATAGTGTCCTCAATCTCAATCCTGCAAATAAGAAAATTTCGAACCGGGTCAGCAAGAAAATTAACAATTTTTGAAAATTTTAACTGCACAAATTTGACAAAAACAGTACATCCAACCAATTCTTCTTTTTTTTTTTTATATCCAAACATCCAACCAATGCAACTTGCTTTGTTTTGTACCTCAAAACAGAGTCCAGGACAAAAAACACAGCCATAAATAATAAATACCATCCTATGTATACAAGATTAAAATATTTTGCAATCTGTTTTGCTTTCATTCCTCGAAGTCAACTTAGTTCCACAAACCAACAGGGGGTTGGTTCAGTAGATAAGACATTCGAATCCTTTGCTCAAGGCTTGGGTTCGAGTCTCCATAGCCCTTTATTAGGGTTAAACATACTCCTTAGCGCCTAAAGCACGCGGGGGCCTAAGCTTCGGCTCTAACGTAGGTGCGGTGGGGTTCCCTGCAGATATGCTGTAAGTGTTAAGGGGCAATACTCCTTGGCGGATATGTTGGAGTAGCCTATCTGCATATTCATTTTCTTGAATCAAAAAAACTTAGTTCCACAACTTTAGCAAATTCGGTCAAGTGAAGTTTTCATTGTTTTCTAAGACTCAAAAACATTGTTGTTTTCATTGTTTTCATTGCAATCTCTCTCTCTCTCTCTCTCTCTCTCTCTCTCTCTCTCTCTCTCTCTCTCTCTCTCTCTCTCTCTCTCTCTCTCTCTCTCTCTCTCTCTCTCTCTCTCTGGGTTCAAAGCCACAATCACATAAAAGGTGGGCGATGATTTCCCCAGCTCGTACATGTCTTTCAATTCTAGTTTTGATAGAAGTGAGATTTGATCACTCTCTTCTGATACAGCTTGAGGCAACAAGCTTTTATCCCAGTTAAATTTTTAACACAACTGCCTAGAAATTTTCAGCCTTGAACCATCAGCAGAGTTTGGTTTATTAAATACTTTAGGCCAAGACCAGTTCAACGTGGCCCATTGAATTCAATTCCAATTAGAGATCCGATGATTTGAATTGGAATCCAAATTAAAATTTGCTATTGTTAGAAATGTTCAAAAAATTATTTGGTGCTCCTAAAGCATCACGTGACAGTACTTCTTCATAAACCTTTCTCTCTCATGACCCAACACAAAATTGTAAATCTCATCTCCTCCACCAATCACAACATCCGACCAACCAACTTCTCGCATTAAACTTGGTTTCAGCTAATGATCAACTGATGTAAATGTAAACTAGTTATAACAACAAATCTTTTCGTAAGATGAACACAATATGTACACTAAGGCCATGTTTGTTTGGGTGGACATGAACTTGGGATTGGACTAATAGTCCAATAAAATTATTAATCCGATGTTTGGTTAAACAATTGAAGTACGAATTAATTATTTTAAACTTGACTATTAGTTAAGATGGGATACATAATCTAACGGATTCGTAGTCTTAGGACTATTAGTCATGGGAATGTTAATCCAATCCGTCCAAACAAACATGGCCTAAAAGTATACGACGCTAAGAAATTCTTAAATGAAATAAACAAAAAATTTGGATGATCAGACCGAGGGCTGACCCCTCTTTGCCACCCCTGGTGTATGCTGTTTTCCTAATCACTTTTGAGATATACAATAGCCTACATAAATCAATCTTCAACACAATCAGGTTCAAATTTGATTTAGACTAGTTAAAAAATTAACAAACTAAACCTGAAGAAACTAATGTTTGGTTTGATTCATTTGTAGTTTTAATAACACATTTAGGGCAAATTACAAACACCCCCTCGAGATTTGGTGGAAATACAGATTCCCTCATGAGGTTTGAGAAATTACAAATTGCCCTCTGAAGGTCAAATTTGCATAACAAATTAGGGGGGAATCTGTATGAAAATAAAAATCTTAGGAGGCAATTTGTTATGGAAATATAAATTTCAAGAGGCAATTTGTAATTTCTCAAACCTCAGGGAGAATCTGTATTTTCACCAAACCTCGAGGGGGTGTTTGTAATTTGCCCTAACATGTAACATATAAAATGAAAAACATTGTTCCTATATTCATTAGGCAGAAAATATTCTCACATCACAAATCAAGTGGCATTAAAATACAGCACTAATTGTAATGTGTCTCATATTGCTCTCGGACATCAATCAACTTAGGCCTTGTTTGGTATTATTTTCAAAATTTTCATTTTCACTTTTCATATTTTCAAAAAGAAAAAAAGAATGAAAAGTTTGAAAGCACTTATCGTTTTCATTTTTTAAGAGCACATGTTATGGAAGTTCAAGAAATAATTTTATATGTTTCTCAAAAAGGTTTTATTTTTATTTTTAGATTCACGTATCAATGTTTTATTTTATGCTTTCAAGAACAAAAAGCAATAACATAAATGATACAAGACGTATCCAAATAATCCACTTAGTAGTGGTTTTTTCGTTGAGATGATAAAACAATTTGGACATACATTTTAGAGGGTGAACCCTTTCTCCATTTTTACTACAAACATTTTATGGGAGCGCCTCTAAATGCATCCTAAAAATGTTATTTGACACCCTACTCATTCTCAAATTTAAATTTTGATTTTTTTCTTTGAACACTCCAATTAATTCCATCTTTACCCCCACCTCTAGCATCATCTCCACAATCTCTCCCTCTCTCCCTTCCTTTTAAACACTAACCCTAAATTAGTGTCGTCGTCCCTTCCTCTTCTCCTTTCCCTTCCTCTCAAACTCCAACCCTAAACCCCACCCCAGCCACCACCAACTCCGATTGAGAGCATGGAGAGAGTCACAGCTGTAGGAGGAGGTTGGAGGGAAGAGGAGGGGGCAGTAGGCATCAGAGAGGAGTAGCGAGGAGGCTCCCACCTTTTATTGGGAAGCTTCTATTTGCACACACAACATTCTCTCTATACACATCCTTCTTAATTCACACACTCAAAAAAAAATAAAAAATAAAAAAATATATATATTTACTCATTACACACACTATTATTCCAATTATACCCATACACACACAACTTTCCAACACACTCAATCCACCCACCTTCCCTTACCTTTTTCATTCTCCAAACCCTAACCCTAAACCAGCCACCGTCGGCGACACCATGGTTGCCCTCGCAGTCGCCGCTTCCTCCAACAACCATCACAGCCCACACACCCGTCCAACCCCTCTGCCGACCACCCCTCATCCCTACTACTACTACATCGCAATGGCAACCCACCATCGCGACACACCCGCCATTCGATAAACCAGGATCGAAAATCACACATCGATTCGACCATCAACATCCGAACAAAACACATCAGTTCAACCTTCAACATCCGAACAAAACACATTGGTTCAACACTGTACTGTACTTCCGAATCAATGTGTTTGGTTCGAAAGCAGCCGCAGAGAGAAAGAGAGTTGCAGATGACAGGGAGGGGGCTTCAACGGGAGAAAAGAGGGACTGGGGAGTGTGAGCGACGAGCGATGGGGTGAGGAGAGACTTCAATTCAAGAAGAGGGGGGCTGGTGGGAGAGGCGACGGAGGGGGTGGGGGAGGCGATGGAGGGGTGATTAGGGTTAGGGTTTTGGTTGAAGAAGAAATGAATATTTTTGTAATTTTATTTTAGGACAAAAATGTAATAAAAAAAAATATCATTAAGTGTGTGGGAAGAGGGGAAATGGTGTGTGCCAATAGAAGCTCCTCTTTTATTGTATTTATTAAGCAAAATTACAATAAAACCCTTCACACAATTACCAATTGCCTCAACTCCCTTTCTTCAAACATATACAATTCTCCTTGTTTCTCTCATCCAATAGAGCTAAATTTGACATTTGCACAAAAATTACATAATAAAAACAAAACTAAATTTTGGAATTTTTTATTTTATTTTAACAAAAAGGGGAGTGCTTTGGCCTTTGTAGATGCGAGAGGTTGCAATTCATAGACTGTGGTAGCCAAATGCGGGGAAGCGTGCAGGCCGGACATGAATTTTAATTTTTCACGCGGAATGTAATCGCCAGTTTATTAAGATCCCTAAATTTCTTGTAAATTCCTCCAGATTTTATTCTCTCCTCTATAAACTATTGTGTCTACATGTATATGTATGTAGATAGATACATATCTAATTATCATTATATATATATATATATTAGGGTTCTTCAGTCTCTCTCAGTTTATAAAAGTAGTTCATTGGCCGGCTCAAACTTCATGTATATATATTATACACACACGTATATATATAGGAAAATGCTCGACATTCTAAAAAAATTCACAATTAATTTATAATTATGTAATTTGATAAGTATCAATTTTTTATTCGTTATAAATTTAAATTATACGAGACTCACTATTTTTGCCACATTATTGTAAATGTATTTTTGAATACAAAATGTGAATCTCTAACATTGGTGTATACAAAGAGAAAATGAAATCGAAAAGAAAAAAGAGACTTACTAGGAAGAAGCTTGGTGGTTGGTTGATCATTCAGAGCTTGATGGATTACTAGAATCCACGAGTGAGATGAAATTTTAAGGTTTACATGTATTGATTGCTATTTAATTGGGCATTGTTTTTTTGGCGGGAAAATCTAGGGATTTTTTGTTTTATGTAAAATATTTTACACAAAAATATAATTTTTTTATAAATTAATTTTACACAAAAAAATATTTTTATTTTTATTTTTTGACATTTGATTGACACTTGAAACAAAAATATTTTATTTTCTAGAAGAGAAATTTTGATTCAATATCGTTTATGAATTTTTAGTGAGTTAAGATATTTATTTGAAATAGTTAAATATGTTGAAAATGTAGTGAGGGAAAGTCAATTTTATAAAAATTAACTTATGAAATTTTTAAAGATAAGTCATTTTTAGGAAAATGATGCAAAAATATTTTTTTTTAAAATATTTTACTTACTTTTTGTTCTACCAAATAGTGAAAAATGTTTACGTCAAAACAAACAGAGCCTCAATGTGTTTATGTTGAATATTGGGCAAATTATAGGGTCATCTATGTAATTTACTTTTTGTGTCTATTTAATATTTATAGTTTTAGTCTTCGTTTGGAAAGAACTAAAATAGCTTGATTTTTTAGCTATTTTAACCTGACTTTTTTAGCCTCGTTTGGTTTTTTTTTGGGACTTTTGTGAGAAAAAAAATATAATGATTATGGTTAGATATGACATTTTATCTTATTGACTTATATAATCAATTTTGTCTTTTGTACTTTTTTAACCAAAAAGCCAAAATCAAACAGCTTTAATTGTATTAATTTTGTCTTTTAATTTTTCACATTATGTGAATTTATACTATTTATAATAAAAAAATTTGAACATAAATTAATTTTAAAACTGTTACTAATAGCCTCTACTAAGTATATTTACTTACGAATTTTAAATTTTCTTTTTCTTCTCTTAGCACCTACCTTAAGTTACTATCAATTCTTCTCTTATTCCTAACATTTGAAACTCTAAACTTCCACCTCCAGCCATTGTTGTCACCATAACCGCCACCCCTTAACTCCATTTTTGTCCTCCTCATGCCATTTTCACCTTTCCCCCTCACATCTACTAGCTCATTCTCCCTCACATCTACTAGCTCCTTCTTTTCATTCTCTGATACTGTTGGCTTTTTGGCTTTTCGAAGGGTATTTTTGTAAATGTGAGCGTGCCAGCAAGGATCAATCAGTCCTTACAGAAATTGTGATTGCCAACCAATTATCAGACGATTGTGTTTTAGTTCTTTTCAGCCTCAATGAAGAGGACTTTTACTGGTGGCTTGACTTAGGAGAAATTAAGAGAAATAACAGTAATATGAAGAACAATTGAAGTATTTCATAAAAATGAACACTTACAATGGTCCAAACTCAGCCTCGGAGAGGTTTACAACAGCAATCTACTTGAATCTACTTGAAGCTACTCCTATGAATCGAAGTGCAGTGCGGGTATTTAAAGTGCAGGTATTTAAAGAACAGGTATTTAAAGACTAGAAATGTAAAAGACTGGAAAAGAAAATATATGAAGTAAATGACTGATTTGTATGATCTGAGTTTTCGTCCTCTTTTTCTGGGGGCTGCCCTGCTATTTTTACTCGTCAGTGATGACCTTCGAACTGCACTTCGAACCGTCGAACTGCTCATCCATGATCGCTGATCATGCTTCCTTACAAGTAGCTCCATTACGCCATTACTGGCAGTTGAGCTTCCCTCTTGTACTTGAATTTGAATATGAGTAACCGTTGAAGCTATGTCATCTTGCATCCCGTTATTGATCTAGTGTTACTCAGATCATGTGAGGACCAATATTTATTGCCACGTGTACGATCAGGATTGAAGGCTTGAATAACCTTCCTTTATTACCCTTACTCTGCCACGTGTCGAACTGTAACTGGCTTTTACAAAATATGTAGCCAACATTACCCCCCGCACTAATATACCCAATACTTGGAGATATTAGTGGATTACAGTTTTCCCGCGCCTCTAGAACGTGTATGGAGTCCAAATTCTGGAAACACAACCGTCATCCATTTGGTGATCATTTGCATTAACTCGTCGAACATCCCAATACCTTAGTATTCGAACAGGCTATGGCTGCATCAACTTCCCTTTCTACTGATCAAGCATATGAAGAGCCTTTGAGTGATGTTGTTCCCCCTCGAAAGAACCTCCACGCATTCATTAGCCACCTTTACCCGCCCTTCTCTATTCAGGTAATGGAGGCTTTTGCAGATTATAAACCTTTGGACTACGAACACATTGCCTTTAATCCCTTGGTTTACAAACTTACAGATACAAGGAGTTCTTCCCCTAAGCTCCCTTTGTATTTTGACCGAACTACTCTCAAGCCTTTGCTTCGACAAGTTGCAAATATGGACTTAGGAAACTCTTCTTCACAGACCTCTGCATGGGATGAAGCTGTAACCTCTTCACCCTCTGGGGCTTCTGGTTGGACAAGCTGGTCAACTCCTGAGACTTATGATTTAAGGGAGCGAATCAATCACCATTTTGTTGAGTTTACTAACCCCTTGGAGTTTCCCTCCTACGCTCGAAGCTCAGTGGTCTACCCTTACGTGCCCATTGACCTTCGACGTAGCTTGGAAGAGACTCTGCTTGTGGCTTGGTATACTTCTTCCATGCCTACAAAGATAATGCACCCTGCCCAGCGCCCAGAAGAAGCACAAAGGTACACCCCTTCATTCTTAGCCAAGAAGGCGAAGATTTGTTCTTCTGATTGGCTTGATTATATTAATGCCTTTGTTCCTTCTGCTCCCGTGTCATCTCCCATGATAGAGGCATCCACACCTTCTTCTGCATCTTCTGAGATAGAAACATCTGCTCCCTCCCCTTTGTCTTCTGAAGCAGAGCCATCTACTCTCTTCCCATCTTCCGAAGCAGGACCATCTTCTCCTTCTCCTTCTCCCATTCTTTCCTGGACAGAGAAACTAAGACTTGCCCTTCCAATGGACAAAGTTTTTCCACCTTACCAACCTCCGTCACCCCCTTCTCCAGCCGAGCGAAAGCAAGCTCAACTTTTGCTCGCGGCTTTCTCCCACATGCCCTTCAATGTTCTTGAGGATGACATTCCTCTTAAGAACTTTCAATGGGCTTGTGATGTCCTGACTAGGGGTTATGTCCTCAACCCTCTTGCCCAAGCAGAGCTTCATTTGTTTTTAGACCAACTTCCAGTGCTCCTCCACTGGCATCGGAATTCTAAGATCACCATCCAATCTCTGGATCAACTTTTATCTCTCCGAATTCATGCCCAGTATGAAGCAGAGAATTTTATCGAAGAGTTTGATGACTTCAAGAATAAAGATTCTGCGTACTGGGCTGATTTGGTTATAGATGAATTGGAACAAAAATCGAGAGAAGAGGCTTTCGAAACAAAGGCTGAAGAACTCTATTATGAAGTGAGAGCTCATCAGCTTATGCAACCAACTTTAGAAGAGATAGAAGAAATAATAAAGAAAGAACAGAAACTTATTGACCATTGCTGGACAAAATTTCATGACCTTGTTATTTATTCTATTCCTTATTTTTATGAACTTGAATTTGTACCCAGATAGGGTTACTTAATGTAATCATCTTGGCTTTAATATAAACAAAGTCTTTCTGTATTTAACACCGTTTGACTCTGTTTCCTTTTATAAGAGCTAACTCATAACTTCGAATTGAACAATCTCATCCTTCGAGTCAATTGTTTTAATGAAGTACTAAAAGAACCAACATGTCTTATTCCAATTTATGGAGTAAAATTGACAATTCTGGCCGATATCGTCTGGAATTAATGCTTTAAATTTTAACAACATTACCCCTCAACATATGGTCATGGTTAATATAATCAATCAATTTCAAATTGACCATTTTTCTTTCGAAGAGTAATATGTACAAAAAACCAACAATTGGTTTTGATGCTTCGAACAGTGTTTCTTACCCCTCAAAACCAATTACAACCAACATATGGTCATGGTTAATATAATCAATCAATTTCAAATTGACCATTTTTCTTTCGAAGAGTAATATGTACAAAAAACCAACAATTGGTTTTGATGCTTCGAACAGTGTTTCTCATACTCAGAGAATACTAGGGTTTGCTCCGAAGGTCGTTACTTTGATTCATAATCCCTAAACAGGTCTTTAAACCCTTCGAAATAGACCAATAATCAAGCAATTTAGCACCTTTAAGCATATAATAGGCTTCGAAGCCGGCTTATGTATTTCGAAGCCGTTGTTATTTGATTTTTTGGCGCCAACATCTTGTCTTCGAAGCCAAATATTTCATTTTGAAGCTGGCCCCAATCCCGGAATAAGCTCTTCCCTCTAAAACTATCAATATTGGAAGAGATTCCTCGCATTCGTACTTTTAGTACTTAACGACTTACGGGGTATAATTTCGGACACAAAGGTTTTAAAACCCTCTCGTTTCGTGTTCCGAAATCTCTTGCTTTTTACAAACCCTTCTCTCTACTGATTCCTCTTTGCTTCGGTCTTCATCTTCTGAAGAGTGTATCATCAATGGCTTCTTCTTCACCAAAAGTGCCAGCCCCAGAGCGCGTAGGCTCATCTTTAGCTTTGAAGAGGCTTATTGACGCAGAATGTGAGAAGTACAAGGCTGGAGAGAAAAGCGCTATCGATGGGCGTATCTTCGTCCCTCGTCATCATGAGCAGCAGAACTACGTGCTCGGACCAATTTTCAAGGAAGTCCTTACTGAGCTCCCAACCTTTTACCCGCGTCTGGTGGACCAACGTCTCCTTTATGAAGGTGGCCTTGACTGGAAGAACTGGAGAAGCAATCGTCCTCATCGATGCTGGCCCACGATAAGACCGGAATGGCAAGAATGGTATGATCGGATCATTCCTGCTAAGACACTGGACCTCCAAGAGCTTTGCCTCCTCGATGCTCTTCGACTATCTAGGGTAACTATCTCGGAGGACCCTTTCCTAGTTCCTACTGCTTTGTGCTTTTGGAACCCCGTCTTCAATTTCTTTCAATTTAGATGTGGGATGATGGCCCCCACTGTTCTTGATATTTGCCATCTATTAGGAGTATCCCCCATTGGTACCCCCATCACACCAGATTTTCCTGACTTAGCAGTCCCTTTCTCCCTCCCCTCTCTTAATTCATCTTACAGTGATTTTGTTAGAGCCGAGAACAAAAGAGTGGGTCCAATAACTGATAGGGAATTCTTTTCCTTTTTATTATATTGGCTTTGCAAATTTCTTTTCTGCACCTCCTCCCAAAGAATCATGCCTGAATTTGCTCCTCTTGCCAAAGCCTTGGTTTTGCAGAAAAGAGTAGCCTTAGCCCCATACATTCTGGGTCATGTATATAGAGTTTGTTCCCTCTTTTGTGAGAAACCCTTAGATGCTAATCAAGGGGGACCATTTTGGATCCTTCAGCTTTGGCTCTTTGCCTATTTTACTGAACTACAATCCAAATGCCTTAAATTTTCTGGGCTACACTCTCTTACTCATGGCATAAAACTAGCCAATGCTTCACTTTATCCAGCTACTTTTGCCTTTTATTTCTCCTTCTTTCATCAACTACCAGCTGCTCTTCCTGATCACCGTTTCCGTCCCTTCGAAGCTAGCATAGGTCCAGCCTGGTTGAGTCACTTCCTCAGTGACAGGCTCTGTGCCTTGCCTATTCACAAAGATATGTGGGCTTCCCTACTGATCCCTAGAGAACTGTTTATTGGGACCACCAACCCCAGAGTCTATAAATGCATAGCTGAGCCTTATTGTCCTGCTCAATTTGCTAGACAATTTGGCCTCACACAAGGAGTTCCAATACCTCTCTGCAGCAACACCAACCTAACTCTGACCAAGAGAGATTTGAAGGTTCGAAAGTCAAGGCTAGAAGAGGCAACCTTCAAGTTTATGGATGATCTGGCCACTTTTGAGTACATCCCTTTCATTCCTCAAGGCACCTTTTTGAAGAGATATCAGAGTTGGTAGGTGAGTAATATGGAAGTTTATTTAGTTGAAGGTGATCAGAAACAAAAGAAGCAGAGACTACTTGAGCCTAAGAAGAAAACAATTGAGGTGCAAGAAGAAGAAAAAGAAGATGCAAAAGATCAAGAGCATGAGTCACCCTTGATGAGGAGGAAAAGGGTGATTGATTTGTCCCAAGAAGAGACAACCACTAGGGAAGTAGAGGAGGAGGTTATTTTTAAAGAATCCGAACCTTAGGCTGAAGGAGCTGAGAAAACAATTGAGGAGCAGACAATGCCAATTCAAAGAAAAAAGAGAAGAAAGATTACTGTCTCTTCTTCTGAGTTTGATATCTCCCCTTCCAACTTTGATGAGGATTCTGATTCTGAGACAATTGCCCAAGCAATAGGAAAGAGAAGGAAAATGACTGCTTCAACTACTGCCTTGATTGAAGATCCCCTTCATGAGGCAGCCGCTAAGGCCGTGGAACAAGAACATTCCAAAGCCATAGTCGTCTTTGAAAGGGCTGAGAAAAAACGGCAGCAACAAATTTTAAGAGAGAGAGCTGCTGCTGCTGATGCATTGCAAAGGGAACTAGCCAGAAAACAACGGACTGCTGGACACTATTCTCTCCGCAGTTCTCCCATCAGTACCAGTGCCTCTGGAACAAGTAATTTCTTTCATACCTCTACTGTTTGTTTACTTTGTCAGCTTGTGGTATTGAAGTTTAACATTGTTCTGCATTTCTTCCTTTTGCAGCGACAACTACTGTACTCACCTTTCCAATGAGGCCTTCCTCAATTTCGGTTGAGGTTGATCAAATGCAGAATGTCAGGGTTGTTCGAATCGTACTTCCACTTCCAAAGCCTATATTTGACGTACCTTCCTTAAGTCCCAGTATTCGTGCATCTCTTCTTCTTGGATTAAAGCCATATCTCCCTTTTTTGGCTCGTGACCTACCTCAGTCTACTTTTCCTTCGAGCCTTGCTCTTTTTCCGTCCTTTACAGAAACTCTAACTGCTGCTCCATTCCCAGGGGCAGTTGATTCTTCCACAGAGGATATTGGTAGCTCTTCAATTCATGGCTCATCACCAATGCCCACTTCCAGCCCCTCTTCACTTGATTTGCTGGTGGCCAAGACCATAGAGGCTGCCAAAGATGTTCCATCCGTTTCTCCCATCCCCATGCAGCCCTTTGTGTCTTCCACCACAACACTCTCTATGCCCTTCATGTCAAGGGACGAGGTAGACATCTTTGAAGGAAGACTAGCTAGTCTCTTTGACATACCTTCTACCTCTCCCACCTCTACTGCTGAAGCTGAGCCATTAGCCTTGGCTGACTCCCTACTGGAAATCTTCAAGAGTTCTCCTTCCTCCAGCAACAAGCCTTTTGCACCTTCAGTAGATTTGGACACATGCTTGCAACTGTTGACTTCTTTTTCAAGGATCCCCTTCGAGGCTCTACAAAGGCCTATCATCAGGAATGGGTTCCTTCAATGCTGTAACATTGCTGAGCGGTCTACCATAAGTGTCTCAAGTCATCTATCACAGGCTGCAGCTACTATTGATTTTTATCTCAACATTTGCCATGCTCCTAAAACTGCGGATGAGAAGCTGGCTAAGGACCAGAGTTTTGTTTCTCAAGTGCATACTGAAGTATCAACTCTGAAAGAACAACACTCTTTTGCTCCCACTTTCGAGTCTAACTTCTGGAGAAGAAAGCTCAGCTTGAAGAGGAGTTAGCCGCAGTAAACCAAGCCTTGGTTCGAACTGATAAGAAACTGCACATCACCAATCAAGGGCTGGCTGATCGAAAAGAAAACATGGCTGCAGCTATTCAATTATTTCCTTCCCTTAGCAATAGGAAAGCTATTGTACAAAAACAATTAAAGCATTGTAATGATTTTTGGGCCAATTTGTGGCACAATGTACTTGATTCTTTATGAAAGCACAATATTTTGTATATCATTTGAGCAAGCTTGTGTTTTTGCATATGGTATTCACTCTATCCCTTGTGTTTCCCACATGGTTGGAAAATAAGGTTTTAAATATCTGCCATTAATCTTTTTGGGATGTACATAACCATTCAAATTTCTTAAATGGTATGCTCCAAAAGGCAGAACCCTATGAATTTGATATGGTCCTTCCCAGTTAGGTGACCATTTGCCAAACTTATGGCTTTTAATCCCAATTGGGAGTATTGTCTTCCATACCAAATCACCTTCATCAAAGCCAATGTGTTTGACTTTCTTATTATAATTCTTGGCTGCTTTCTTCTTTTGGAAAAGAATGCTATTTAATGCCAAAATTCTGGCTTCATCTATGCCTTCTAATTCTAAGCACATACTTTGATGGTATTGTTCAGGATTCAATTGATCTTGACATCTTACTCTCAAAGATTTAACATTAATCTCTACTGGTAAGACTGCATCATGTCCATACACCAAGGCATAGGGAGTGACTCCTGTGCTTGACCTCGGTGAGGTTCTATATGCCCACAGAACATCCAATAATAGGTTATGCCAATCCCTGGGATTGTCATCCACAACCTTTTGTATTCCTTTTTTCAAGGACTTATTGGATGACTCAGCTTGACCATTAGCTTGTGCATAATAGGGTGTGGAATTAACAAGACTAATTCCAAATTCTGCCACAAAAGACTTCACCATCTTCCCATCAAACACAGTTCCATTATCAACTGTTATGGTTTGCGGGATGCCAAATCTATGGATCAAATCTTTAATAAAACCAATAACCTCTGTTTGGTCTACAGCCTTGTATGGCTTAGCTTCGACCCATTTAGTGAAGTAGTCAGTGGCCACTAGAATGAAACAATGATGTTTCGAAGAAGGTGGGTGTATTTTTCCCATCATATCCATGGCCCACCCTCTGAATGGCCAAGGCTTCACTACTGCATGTAGGTCAGTTATGGGCACGTGCCTTATTGTGCCATGCTTTTGACATGCCTGACACCCCCTTACATATTCTATGCAGTCTTTAAGGATGGTTGGCCAATAATAGGAATGCCTTCGAAGCAACCACCTCATTTTTACACCAGGTTGATGAGCACCACAGATGCCTTCATGAACCTCAGCTATGGCTGTTAATGCTTCTTTCGGGCCTAGACATTCTAACAATAAGCCATCTCCCCCCCTTTTGTAGAGAGCATTACCATATATCATATATTGCATAGACTGCAATTTGACTTTTCTACTGGCCTTCGAAGATGGACCAGCCAAGTACTGCATTATTGGATGCCTCCAATCTTGTTCTTGTAAGTCATTATGATTGACTTCCAAGATCACATTCCTTTTATTCAAAGGTTGTATTAATCTCTGATATGTTGTTTGGCTTATGTCCCTTTGGGTATTATCCCTTCTCTTGAAGTTCGAAGCTCTCTGAGCCACATCATTGGCTCTATTGTTCAAGAATCTTGGAACATGGGTTACATTTGCTATTTGAAACTGAGAAAGCAAATGTAATGCAACAACATAATATGGCAAGATACTTATGCTTTGACACTTGAAAATTCCTTTCACTTGGTTAACCACCAATTGAGAATCTCCGAATATGTCAACTGCATGTACTTGTAATCCAATAAGAATCTCTAGTCCCACAATTAAGGCTTCATATTCAGCCTAGTTATTGGAACAGGTAGCTTCATCCACTCTAAAACCATGGGTAGTTTCTGTCCCCTGTGGAGACTTGATTACAATACCAATTCCAATTAACCCATTTGCTTTCGACCCATCGAACCACATTTGCCATAGCTCAACACTGGCCATACCAAGTTCCATTATCTCCTGGCTCTCTGTTTGAGATGGATGATCTGCCAAGAAATTGGCTAAAACCTGCCCTTTTACTGCCCTTTGAGGGACATATTCTAGATGAAATTCTAATAAGGCAAGTATCCATTTGCCAATTCTTCCCCTCAACATTGGTCTAGATAACATATATTTAACCAAATCTGTGGTTGCAATTACCAAGACAGTTGTAGGCAGAAGATAATATCTTAATTTTATTGCAGCAAAATACAAAGCAAGACACAGCTTTTCAACAGCTGAATATTTACATTCACAAGAATTTAAAAACCTACTAAGGTAATAAATAGCTTGCTCCTTGCCTTCTTCGTTGTCTTGAGCTAAGAAAGCTCCCAATGAATCCTTTGCTGCAGCTATGTACAGCTTCAAGGGCTTGTTCCCCATTGGTGGCATCAGCACTAGAGGGTTAGCCAAGTAGGCTTTGATACCTTCGAAAGCAATTTGATGCTCTGCTGACCACACGAATTCTTCTTTAGCTTTCAGCTTTAACAAGGAAGAAAATACTTTAGTTTTTCCTGCAGTGTTAGAAATAAACCTTCGAAGAAAGTTAACCTGTCCAAGGAACTTCTGCAATTCTTTCTTACTTGATGGAGGCCTGGCTGCAATGATGGCTTTGGCTTTGTTCTGGTCAATCTGTATTCCTTTATTGTGTACCACATAACCCAAGAAGTTTCCAGATGATACGCCAAAAGCACATTTAAGAGGGTTGAGCTTTAATTTGAACCTTCTCATTCTTTCAAAGGCTGCTTCTAAGTGAAACAGGTGCTCTTCCATGGATTGGGATTTAACCACAATATCATCAATATAACATTCCAAATATCCTCCAATAAGATCATGAAAGATAGTGTTCATGGCTCTTTGATATGTAGCTCCAGCATTCTTTAGACCAAATGGCATTTTAACCCATTCAAAGGTGCCAATATTCCCAGGACATCTGAATGCTGTCTTGTGGATATCTTCCTCTGCAATGCAGATTTGGTTATAGCCGGAATGCCCATCCATCATTGACAAGACTTGGTGACCTGCTGAACTGTCCACCAGCAAGTCCACTATAGGCATAGGGTACTCATCTTTGGGAGTTGCCAGATTTAAATTTCTGAAATCGATACATACCCTCATTTTGCCATTCTTCTTGACTACAGGCACAATATTAGATAGCCACTCGACATACCTGGCTGTTCTAATACAACCTGCCTTGAGGAGTCTAAGGATCTCTTCCTTGACCTTCTGAATTACTTCTGGACTCATCCTCCTTGGTTTCTGCTTGTAAGGCTTGAAATTAGGCTTCATGGGGAGCCTATGTTCCACTAATGACCTATCCAATCCTGGTAGTTCATTATAAGACCATGCAAAGCAATCTTTGTATTTCTTCAGAACAACCAATAGCTGCATTCAAACAAGCACTTATATAAGTGGGCTGTTGTACAGAACCTTCCCCTAGATTTACTTCTTCTAAAGGGTCTTGTGCCTGAGGACTTACCAAAGCTTCTTCCTTGATTCTTTCAACCTTCGAAGTAGCCTTCTTGCTTTGTTCTGCTCCTAGGTTCTTTAGTTCAACATCCTTGCCCTCCTCCTCATAGACAAAATCTGTCCATAAGGCATCCTCCTCCTGTAGCTCCTGGACTTTTGTCTCAATGTCCAATGCACAATATTTTCCAAGGGTCAAAATTCTGACCTGTTGCTGTTTCTGCTTGCAGCCGAGTATCATGGCCTCTCTTTCTTGCTCCTGTACTCTCTGGACTATAGTTTCTACATCCAATGTTGAGAATTTAATCAGAGCCAAGGATGTGGCTTCTTGCTTTTCACTTCTTTGCCTATAACCAGGCATCATTGTCATCCTTTAGAACGACCTCTTCATCAGCACTTTCTTGGACTAAGTGCTTCAAGTGTGTCACTTCCTCATCAGCCGTCACTTCGGCTGAACCGTCATCTTCCATCAGTATACTGAGCGGTGTCACTCCCTCAATATACAATTTAGCCTCCGCAAAGTCTGCACAGGCTATGAAGGGTTGAGGATCTGCATCGATTTCCTCTGTCTCTCCATTGCCTAAAGCCATCATGATTTTCTGATGCAAAGAAGAAGGCACACATTTGTTAGTGTGGATCCAATCCCTTCCAAGTAAAGCATTATATTTAGCATTACTGTCGATTACGAAGAATGCTGTCATGCAATCCCTGGTTCCCACACTTAAATTAATGGGTAGAATCCCCTGAGCCATTTGCTTATCTCCAGCAAAACCAGCGATGGTTGTGCTGGTTGGTATCAACCTAGGATTCTTTTTTCCTAGTTTCTTCAAAGAAGATTTCGGCAACAAGTTTACTGCTGCCCCATTGTCTATTAGGACTCGATTCAGTTGTATCCCATCGAAGAAAGCCTTGATGTACAAAGGCTTAACATGTTGTGTCATGGAATTCGAGGGATACTCGAATGGATACGATAGGTTGATGCTTACCACTTCCTCGCTCTCATATTCATCTTCCATCGGGGTAACCATTTCGAAATTATCTTGCACCATACTTGCTTGTGAGTCTTCACTAGAGATCTGAACAGGATCAGCTTCCTGCCCCTCTTGATTCTCATCTCCAGCTTGGAATTCCTGTGGTAGTATGTGTACCATGTTCACTGATACTGGGGGAAACGAGCCAAACTGGATGGCTGGCTGTACCTGTTTCCCCTCTTGGTCACTTTGGTCGACTTCCTCAGAAACATCCTGCATGATGCATTCTGGTATTTCATTGCTAACTGATCCCTTCGAAGGATCTTTCTCAACTGGCTCTTCAGTCAGAAACGTTTGTTCAGCCATGAAGGCTTCGAACATCTCTTCCTCCACGACCTCTTTCTTCTGGCTTATGCCAATCTCTTCTTCGGTCTCGCTATCTGTCTCCATCAGAGCTTTCTCCAACCCTGCCAAACTAGCCTTCTCTCTGGTTTTCAGTTCAGAATGAACCTTGGCCAACTGTTCTTGGCTGCAGACCACTTTGCTCTGTGGAACCGGCTTTGGAGCATGGTCTGACTTTGGGTTCTTCCTTCCTTCCGTTTTGACTGGTGAAGAATTTTCTCCACTTTCCTTCAGATCTTTCTGGTACTGGGTGTACCTGCGCTGAATTTTTCTTCTCTGCGATCTTGAGATGACTGGGACCATGTCTGGTTCCCTCGTCTTTGGGTGTTTAAGTAGCACCCAGTTATTCGGAGCCACCATAGGAGGCTTGATCATCCTGCCTTGGTTTACGACATCTCCATAAGCAAGCACCTCCCTAGGTTTGTTTTGCATTACAAACCAGTCCGGGACTCCAGGCACCCACGAACCTACTGATCCAGATGTGGAACTGTTTCTTTCTACCTTCGAAACCGCCTTCGAAACTGGCTGTGAAGGTATATGCTTGTTCCTGACTTCATGTCTTGAGTCTGTTTCTGGCCTTTGATGAAAATGGCCACTTTCAGTTCTGCGTGAGGTTAGTCTAGGAGGCCAATCCCTGGCTTTAATCCCGTAACCTGAACTCTTCCCCAATCTTCTTTCAGAATGGTTGCTTTCTACTCTGTAGTAGTTAGGTGGTCTAGACTCATACAAGGACCTCTTGCCTTTAGCATGGATTCCGTCCACTGCAGGTTCAACCATTGATGGTCGCTGCCTATCACTACCCGGATACGGCCTTTTGTTGTAAGCATTGGTTGGCTTAGAATGTCTTTGAACATCTCTGTAGTATTGCTTTCCATCAATTGGAAGTCCCCTCAACCATTTATGACTCAGTCTGCACCTGGGACACATCCTCTGCATTACAGCTGCTTCCAAGGAATTGTCATCTAGTGCTTCTTCGTCAAATTGCTCCTTCTGATGTGAGAAACCTTGTCCAATAGCTGGTGGGTTTCTAGTCTCCTTCTTAGCAGTTGTCTGGTTGGCAGTATGCATTTGCACGTTGACCTCTTCCAACTCCTGCAGAGATAGATTCTGGAAGTTTGGTACAACCACATTAACTGTGCCTTCTCCAACTTCTGGAAACGGGTTACTATCAATCCCCATGATCTTTTCTGTTTTGGTTGGGAATTTCAGACTTCCTTTCCGAATCTGCTCCTGGATCCTGTCTCGAAAAACAATGCAGTTTTTAGTCGAGTGAGACCAAGAGTTATGCCATTTACAATATATTTTTCCTTTAAATTCATCTGGAGATGGCAATTTTACTCCCTTTGGTAACTTAAGGAAATTGGCTGCAAGCAGATGGTCAAAAATGTCATCTGCTTTTGCCAGATCGAAAGAATACTTTCTGTGGAAATCTTTCTTTTTAAACTGTTGGTCGATGGTGGTGTCTTTATGAATCAATGCTTCACAAATTACAGGTTCTTTGCCCACAATCTCTGCTGCATCGATTTCATAATTCGGATCTCTATAATATGTCTTATACGAGGCATTATTTCGATCTTGTTCTTCTTCTAATAATGCTTCATATCTAGACACCTTATAGGTTAATTCGACCAAATCCCTGAACTCAGTTGAATCAAACTTCTTTCGAAGCCTGAACTCTAAACCGTTTTGAGCCAATCTTACAAACTCTGGCTCTGGGAGAATGACTCTACATTTATTCCGAGCCCTTTTAAATCTGGCAATAAACTGAGTAGCCTTTTCCTCAGGCCTTTGACTCAATCTAGCCAAGTCTGCCATGGAAACTTCTGGCTCTGATTGGAAGAATTGGGCATGGAATGCCTCTTCCATCTGTTGCCAATTTTGAATGGACACAGGTGTAAGGTTGATGTACCATACGAATGCTCCTCCAGTCAGAGAATTTGGAAATAATCTCAGTTTCATATAATCATGATTAGTGAATTCACCGCATTGAGCAGCAAATCTAGCAATATGCTCTACAGTTGACTGATTTCCAGTTCCATAAAATAGAGTAAAATCTGGTATTCTGAATCCTCTTGGGTATTCATGTACCCTATCTACCCATTCTGGGTATGGTTTTCTGTATATAGGAGTCTGGACCCCCCGAGCCATTGGTCCACATATCTCCCTAACAATATCAGCAATCTGGTCTCTAGGAACCAAATTTTGTGCTTGCTGAACCACTACTGGAGGGACAAACACAGGGTTTGGTGGGCAAACTTGTGCCTGTTGTCCTTTTGGTCCATAAGGTTGCATATTTGGGACTGGGTGCCCCTGTGGTGCAGGTTGCTGTTGGGGGTGTGGGTAACCCCTTTGAGCCTGTCCTGTGAAAGGACCTGCAAAAGGTGTTGGAACAGATGTTGTGTCCCTTCCATTTGTGGGAAAACCTTCCAACCCCCCGGGTATGAATTCGAATAAAGGATTAGTGTACCCCCTTGTGCCAGGTATGGCTTCGAACATGGGATTTGTAACCATTCTTATGCCAGTTTCTTATACTTGGCCAGATCCACCAACTTGTGTGGCTTCATTATTAAGTACTGAGGCATTTTGGTCTGCTATAGGCCTCGAAACAGGTTCATACCAAGACTGAGGTGATGGTCTTTCATAATTCTGATTACTAGTTTGACCATTATACTGTCCATTAACTTGCATAGGCTGTTTTTCTCTAGCCAATCTTTGTTGGGGGACATTTACAACTTCCTCCGTGTGTCTTGTGTTTGTTGGTTGGTGGTTATTCATTCGATCCAAAAAGGATGTTGCCCACCTTTCCATTGTGTTCATTAATTGTTGTCCCATGGCATCTACTAAACCATCCCATGGATTTGTTGGTTGAGTAAATGGCACAGTGGATGGTTCAATTCCTTGGTTTCGTCCAATAATATGAACATATGGTTCTTGTCCAGAAGTACTGGTCTGTTCGACCATAGGTTCTGACAATATAGGAGTTTCCACAGGATGTGTTACCACATTATCCTCTGGATTTGGTATTTCTACCTCTCCTTCCACGCCTTCTTCCAAGCGTTCATTTTCTCCTTGTCGTCTTCTTCTAGCCATTTTTAATTAGGTCCCACTGGGCGTGCCAAAAATATATGTTGGTTTTTTGGCTTTTCGAAGGGTATTTTTGTAAATGTGAGCGTGCCAGCAAGGATCAATCAGTCCTTACAGAAATTGTGATTGCCAACCAATTATCAGACGATTGTGTTTTAGTTCTTTTCAGCCTCAATGAAGAGGACTTTTACTGGTGGCTTGACTTAGGAGAAATTAAGAGAAATAACAGTAATATGAAGAACAATTGAAGTATTTCATAAAAATGAACACTTACAATGGTCCAAACTCAGCCTCGGAGAGGTTTACAACAGCAATCTACTTGAATCTACTTGAAGCTACTCCTATGAATCGAAGTGCAGTGCGGGTATTTAAAGTGCAGGTATTTAAAGAACAGGTATTTAAAGACTGGAAATGTAAAAGACTGGAAAAGAAAATATATGAAGTAAATGACTGATTTGTATGATCTGAGTTTTCGTCCTCTTTTTCTGGGGGCTGCCCTGCTATTTATACTCGTCAGTGATGACCTTCAAACTGCACTTCGAATCGTCGAACTGCTCCTCCATGATCGCTGATCATGCTTCCTTACAAGTAGCTCCATTACGCCATTACTGGTAGTTGAGCTTCCCTCTTGTACTTGAATTTGAATATGAGTAACCGTTGAAGCTATGTCATCTTGCATCCCGTTATTGATCTAGTGTTACTCAGATCATGTGAGGACCAATATTTATTGCCAAGTGTACGATCAGGATTGAAGGCTTGAATAACCTTCCTTTATTACCCTTACTCTGCCACGTGTCGAACTGTAACTGGCTTTTACAAAATATGTAGCCAACAGATACCCACCATATCCTCCCCCTTTCTCCCATTCTTTTTCTGCTTCAATTAAAAACATGGTCTCTCTCTCTCTCTCCTCTTTCAATTTTTTTCTCTTGTGCACTTGAGTGATTTCTCACTTTGTCAAGATAGTTGCAAATGGGTAAGAAGGGGGATCATTGTAGAAGGAGAACAAGGGTTTGGGGAGTGGTTGTGGAGAATTATAAAATTATAGATATACACAAATGAGACAAGATTTACGTAATTCATTTCACTACACTAGAAATATTACACAAAATAGACATAGATATATCAATTTCATTCAATTATATACTGAAAGGGTAGTTTATAAAGAGAAATTGGGTTGAGCTACGATCCATTAATCTCTGTTTTGGGCTGGGCTAAGGGCCGGGGTATGGGCTTTGAATAGCTCGGTCCTAGGTCGTCTGGGTACCAAACTAGGCAGAGACTTCGGGAGGGGTTTAACCAGGCTATCTAAAGTTAGGTCTAGTAGCTGGCCGAGGTATTAGTAAGAAGGAAGGCCGAGCTAGGTATTGCTTGGTCAAACGCCATCTATATCATTGCTTTGTTGAGAGCATGACAGAGATAAGCTAGCTCGGTTAAATCGTACCAACTTAGTCAAGGTGAAAACCATCTCACTTGGTTGGTAGTAAGTAGAATGTTATCAGGATAGACATTCTTCACTGAGAGTGTGATTCCTAGGAGGGCTCTACTAAGGAGAGTTAGAGTCCTACTAGGATTGTGCCAGGTGGAATTTATAACAGCACATGACAGGTCCTATGTACAGGTATCACAATTCTTACTCACAAATACACAGAGCTTTTGTGCCTATTGTCTATTTTGCTGACTTAGGCATCGGAGAGGTTTCCGGCACACACCAGTCGGCTAGCTCACGTTTGTGTTTTTAGGTAGTAAAGCGACGATGTTTGGAGGAGTGCAAACTTGAACAACAGGATTATACGAGAAAATTATTTCGTGCTCGTACAACTGGCGCTGTCTGTGGGAAAACACAAAGAACAAAACCTTTTGATCGAGTTTTCCTCTTTAGTTGAAATTAATAGCGCACAATGAAAATTTGCCGCAATCTGCTATTGATGGGCAAACCCCAGAAGGGGGCGGGGACGCGAAGGCTTACCTTTTATCCCATCCATGGCAGAGTTAGACCCCTAACGACGGAACTCCCGGAGGGACACACGGGAGAAATGGGGCTCCAGTCCTTGTTACTCCGAAAGTCCTGAAAGGCAGAGGCGGAGGTTGGATCTTCAGGTTCTGGAGGATCGTGTGAGGGAGCAAGATGAATTAATAAGGAGGATGACGGCAGACATGGAGATTATGAAGCGCCAGATAAAGGGCAAAGGGGTGGCAACGGAAGAGGGTCGCAGAGGCAACATGCTCTCTTACCACTCGGAAAAATTGTGATAGACAAGTCACACCATCACGAGCTGAAAGTAGGAGCCTCAGGACAAGCGATACACAATCAAGGACTTTCGGGACTCGTTACTTCAGGTCTGAGAGAACGAGGATTGAAAGGTCCTACACGGAAGGAAGCAGTTACAGACCCTCGCACTCACACCAAATGACGTCTAGGCACACGGAGTTGCCAAGGTCGGCGGACCTATGGACAGTACTTGAGGAAAGAACTCGAATGAGAGAAGACACTCAGGCGCGCAACCCCCACAGGGTCTATGCACTATAATGATTGGCACTTAGGACGCATGGGAGTGTCAAGGTTGGAAAGCCAGAGCCCCACCTTGCCTATGAACCAGCTGACAAAGCGCTAGCAAGGTTGCAAAGTTCGCCGTTTCTTCAGACGATAGAGAACACGCCATTACCCTCAGGCTTCCACTAGCTCAAATTCACTATTTATGAGGGAAAGTCGGATCCCTACATGCACTTGAGCCACTTCCGCCAAGTTATAGCAGTATGTCGGTGAAACGAGGCTCTAATGTGTATTTTGTTTTTTTTTAGCCTTGGTGACCTAGGTCTAACATGGTTTGAAAGGTTGCCAAAAGGCAGCATAGCCTCATGGGCGCAATTGGCAGAGGCATTTGTGACTACATTCAGAACGAATACCAAGACGTCGGTGGAGATAGACCAGCTACTCTCCATTGACATAGGTGAGAAGGAAACGTTGAAATCTTATAACAATCGATATTGGGAGACTTTCAATCAGATTGGGGATTACCCCACAAACCTCGCCATCGCATAGTACAAATGGGGTTTATCGACAGGCAACAAGTTGAGGGATTCAATGACGATGATGCCGCCCCTCACAATGGAGGCCCTAATGGATAGAGTACATCAGCACATCCGGGTAGAGGAAGACAGCGCCCGCACTAAAGCAAAATCTAGCACAACAGCGGTGTCGAATAGAAAGACTACAGCAAAAGTCAACACGGTAGAACAACCGAGCAAGAATAGGCGAGGCAGACGAGCCAACAGAGAGGACACCCAAAAAAGGAAGTTGAGAGTCCGCACTGCCATTACCACAATATTTAACAAACCCATCTACCGGATTCTTAGTGAGATACGCGATGAACCCTTCGTTTGGCGGCCAGCCAAGTTGGGAAAAACACATAGAGGCTACGATGAGAGGTACCGTTGCACCTTCCATGATGAAAAGGGGCACCGAACTGAAAATTGTACACCATTGAGGAAATATTTGGAGGAGTTAGTAGCCGCTGGTCACCTGGACTAGTATATAGAAGGGGGAACACAGCCAGCCCCCCAGGACCACAGCAGGCCGAGTGGGATGCTGGTCGACGGTCCACCCCAAGGCATAATCAACATGATACATGGGATCGTCGAACCTGAGCGGGTATGTGAGCTCAGAGAGATGATCAAAAAGGCTGAGCACTTTAGGGAGGTACTAAGTGCACAACCTACCGTCAAAAGGGAAAAAACGGAGGCAACGAACGTCATTTCCTTCTCTGACAGGGATCTAACAATGCTACATTGCCCTCACAATGACGTGCTAGTAGTCACTCTGCGCGTTAAGAATTTCAACATCAAGCGGATTCTAATTGACCAAGAAAGCTCGTGCGAGATAATGTACTATGAGACCTTCAAACAACTAAAATTGGAGAACAAAGACTTGGCGCCTGCAACATCTCCCCTCGTCGGTTTCAACTCAATGCCAGAATGGCTAGTTGGCAAGATAATTCTGCCGGTCAAGGCAGGAACAATGACGAAACATGTGGAATTTTGGGTATTGAAGGTCCCTTCCACCTATAACATAATCTTGGGAAGAGCATGGTTGCACGTCATGCGTTCGGTGGCATCAACCTACTATTAGGCATTACGATTCCCCAACAAAAGTGGAGTGATTGAAGAAGTCTTAGGAGACCAAATCATGTCGAAATAGTGCTTCGTCACGGTAAACGGCAGTCGGGTTGCAAAAGGGTTTGTATAGATGGTGGAGAAGCGAGAAAACAATGAATTGTTTGCAGATGTCGGCAAAGCAGCCGAACAGAAGGCAGTGGAAGACTTGGTAGAGTTAAGGATAGATGAAAAGAACCCAGAAAAGTTCTTTTTGCTCGGCTCGTCTCTGTCCAACATTAAGAGAATAGAGGTAGTGGAATTTTTAACCTCTAACATCGAAGTGTTTGCCTGGACACCGTACGACATGCCTGACATAGACCCTAATTTCATCTGCCATCAACTTAATGTCCATCCAACTGCTAGACCAATTATACAGTGAACTCGCCGATCGGCACTCCACCACGTAGAGATAGTGACGTAGGAAGTGGGAAACTTGTTGGAGGCAGGGGCAATCAAAGAAGTGCACTATCCCAGGTGAATCTTCAACACTGTAGTAGTGCTAAAAAAGAACGGCAAATGGCACGTTTGCGTGGACTACAAAACAGTTAACAAAGCATGCCCAAATGACAGTTTTTCCCTACCACGGATAAACCAACTGGTGGACCTGACAGTAGGGCATAACCGACTTAGTTTCCTTGATGCATATCGTGGTTACCATCAAATCGCTATGTATGAACCGGATCAGGAGGTCACATCGTTTACAACACCCAGGGGACTATATTGCTACAAGATCATGCCCTTTGGCCTGAAAAACGCAAGGGCTACATTTCAACAGATGATCACCAAAATGTTTGCACCATTGTTAAACAGAACAATGGAAGCTTACATAGATGATATGGTAGTCAAAAGCAGGGATGAGAGGGACCATCTCAGGGACTTACATGAAATGTTTCAAATTTTAAAGTCCCACAAGTTGTGCCTGAACGCATCTAAATGCGCATTCAGCGTAGGGTCAGGCAAATTCTTGGGCTTTCTAGTGACCAACCGGGGTATAGAAGCTGATCCCTCTTAGATCAAAGCCATGCAAGATCTTGAGAGGCCCAACACAGTCAAAGAAGTACAACATCTCACTGGCCTAGCAGTCATGCTCAACCGGTTCATAAGTCGGTCGTCAGATAGGTGTTGACTATTCTTTCAGGCACTGAAATCCAAATTTGAGTGGGATGATGAGTGTGACTGCGCCATGGAAAGCTTGAAAGACTACATGGCCTCTCCTCCATTGTTAGTAACCTAAGTACCAGGAGAATAACTCTTTTCGTACTTAGCAGTTTCACAACATGCAGTTAATGCAGTGTTGGTCAGAACGGAGAGAATACAACACCTGCCTATCTTTTATGTTAGCAAGACATTGTTGGGTGCTGAAACAAGGTACCTGCCGTTGGAAAAGCTGGCCTTAGCTTTGATGATGGCTTCAAGAAAGTTGTCACACTATTTCCATGCCTACATCGTGATTGTCTCAACGGCTTTCCTCTTAAAAGCCTTGTTTGAGAGGGTGGATTTTTCTGGACGAATCTTGAAATGGGCAGTGGAGTTGGGGCAATTCGATATTAAGTTTCAACCAAGAATCGCAATAAAAGCCCAAGCTTTGGCAGACTTTGTGGCCGAGTTCACGCCAGGAAGTCATCATATTTGCCTGATCGACTTGACCGGGGCAACCGAAAGAAATGGGGAAAGTGCCGCAGGAATTGCGCAGCCTCTAAAGCAGGACGCCCAATTGTATAACAAGCCATTCAGGCTTGAGAAAAGGGAAAAAGGAACAAACCACAACACTGCCAGCAAGAACTCACCAAAAAGTAAAGACTTGAGACAGTCAGACAGTAAAGATCAAAGCCCAACGGCAGACATCAACCTGGAAGAAGATATCAGCAACACCCCTGATCCCAAGACATCATCCGATCCCTCCACTTGCTAAAAGCTATTTATCGGAGAGATGTGGAAACTCTTCGTGGACAGAGCATCCAACAAGCATGGTGCAGGACTTGGCATAGTCCTCATCTCACCGGATGGCCTAACAATTGAACAGGCAATCAACATTGGCTTCCCAGCATCCAACAATGAGGCAGAGTATGAAGCATTGCTAGCAGGTTTAAAATCAGCACTTCACATGAAAGCCACCGAGCTGATGGTGTATAGTGACTTCCAGCTGGTAGTCAATCAGATTTCAGGCGACTACGAGGCAAAGGATGATAGGATGGCTAAGTACCAAGAGTCGGTCAGAAAAAAGATCATGAAGTTCGAAGTGAAAACAGTAGAGCGGATGAGCTGGCCGGTTTTGCGTCAATGGCTGATACATCTATCCCACACCCGTTGCTGATTGACTTCTTATCCAGACCAAGTATTGAAGAACCCGAAGCAGCCGAAGCATGTTGTGCCGAGCTAGGCTCTTCCTGGATGGACCCCATCATAGTATTTTTAAAAGATGGCATCTTGCCTGAAGCAAAGAAAGAAGCCAACAAAATTAGAGCAAAATCACAGCAATTTTGGCTCTCTCCATCACTAGCATTGTACAAAAAATCCATCACAGGACCTTACTTGAAGTGTGTCTATCCCAGTAAGGTCAATGCATTTTTGTTTGAAATACATGAAGGCGTCTGTGGAAGCCACCAAGGGGGAAGATCATTGGCCTACAGAGCAATTTCACAAGGATATTGGTGGTCATACGTGCAAGCAGATTCAGAGAAATATGTCAAGAAGTGCAAGAAATGTCAGAAGTTCGCACACCAAATACATCAACCAGCCAGAGAGCTTCTACCATTGACCAGCCTGTGGCCTTTTGCAATGTGGGGCCTGGACATAATGGGACCACTTCCAACTGCGCCCGGCAACAGAAAGTTCTTTCTCGCAGCAACAGACTATTTCACAAAGTGGATGGAGGCAGAAGCACTTGCATCTATAAAAAAGAAAGACGTTAAGAAATTTGTCTGACAGAACATCATAACTCGGTTCGGCATTCCCAAGGCTCTAATATCTGACAACGACACTCAGTTTGATGGCAAAATCTTTAGGGGCTTTTGCGAAGAATACAAAATAGAATTCTACAACTCTACACTGGCGTACCCCCAAGCTAATGGCCAGGCTGAAGCCTCCAACAAAGTCGTCTTAAACGGTTTGAAGAAGAGGTTGGAAAGAGCAAAAGGCAAGTGGGCTAAAGAGCTTCCTCATATTTTATGGGCTTACCGTACCACACCTTGGCGATCAACTAGAGAAATGCCTTTTTCCTTGGCCTATGGCATGGAGGCGGTAATCCCGCTGGAAGTAGGTGTAGACCCGACTTCCTTCACGCGCCTCCCTTTCGGAGAGGATGCGAATTTGGTCTTTCTACTACAGTTCGAACTCCTATCACGGTTCTGAATCTAATCTCACAAAGTGCAATGTAAGACTGATAAATCACCAAAGAGTCCAATCTGGCAAATCATTTTGAAAAATCGATTTTGAATCAAATAATGCCAAAACTGGACTACTTTGCCAGATTACAGAGTCGCCACCTAAATATTTTATTTTTGAAAAATTTAGAAAACCCTGACTCGTGCCAAAGGCCACGTGTCCGTCATCACCAAAGTTGCCTCGGCTCGGGAACTTGGGTACAAGAGGGAAAGGTTCTGAAATGAGCACCCCCGTTCGCCCAATCAAAGGATCGGCCTCTACTAAGCATGATATATTATTTTATAAACACGTGTTCTTATTCCGGTTATTAGCTGATTTACTATGTGATGCGTACAACATACAAGTATAGACTCAATCACGAGAATTGGAACAAAACAACTCATGTTCGTTTTTGAAAATGGTTTGAAAGTGCTACTCGCAAGTAGGCTAAAGCGCGGATTTGCCATCCTCAAGTGGGCTTTAGAAAACATGATGTGCCACTCCGCAAAGTGGGCTTAAAACTCACAATCATCGAGTCGTTCAGCAAATAGCCTCATGGCAAACATGCTAAACACTTACACACATGCAAGGGTGCTAAAGTATAAACACTTACAGTGTACTCCAAGCCAAAAACAAAAGTTAGTTAGAAAACAATGCATAATCCTAACTATGTTAAAATGCCTAATGCAACACATGCAAAATACAACTAAATAAGCTCGGCTATCTAAGATGGCATATGAAGCAACAATTGATACACGTATTCAAATAGGTATTGAAATACAATGCAGTTTGAATGCTACGCCGAGCCCGGTGCATGCAAGACAAATGAATGATGCAAACATGCAAAGCATAAGGTATGCTAATTGAAAAATTTCCTAAAACTAACCATCAAAAGCGGTTAAGTAAAAAGGAGAAAGAAGTGGGGTTGGAAGACATACACACACACATGTACCCTTATTACAACATTACGCCCTCGCGAAGGAGAGTCCGAATAAAAGCTAAGATAATCTAAGCTAAGCTAACCAACTAATCTAATTAAGCTAATTAGACTAATTATTACACAATAAAACGAATAACTAGTAAACTACTCACTAATTATTACAACACTTTAACTAATTAACAAATTAATTAAATTACAAAGTCAAGCTAACTAACAAGTAAAGCTCTAAACTTATACTGCCTCAGCTCTGTTTGAAGAAATTGAACATGCATGCCTCGGTGTCCGTCTCGAAAAGCTCTCCAGTTTGCTCTTTAGAGGCTCTGTTTGCAGGGTGTCTCCAAGAACCTTCTACTGAATCTTACCAAAACAATGCTGGGGAGTGCACCAGTAGCCTGCTGGCCATGAATGGTGTCTGTTGATGTCACGACCCAACCCCAGGGTTTAGGGTTGGAATCGCAACTTACTAACTTATGTTATTTGTAGCAAATTTAACCGCGCAAGCGGAAATAAAATAATGAAATGGAAAAATTACTTCATTTTACTATTCAAGAAAAAGAAAATACATCTCTAGGGCTTTATTTATTTTATTAGTCAGTGATTGGCCCCGAGTAGGACAAAAAGGAAGCAAAACTAAAAAGATTAAAAAAAAAAAAAAAAAAAAAAAAAAAAAAAAAAAGTGGTTCAACAGCAATCTATGTGCGGGTTCCATTTTGTGGGATTATGGGTTTCCCCTACATCTCGTCACCTGAAAAGGTAACAGTTATAAGCACACAGCAGAGTGAGAAATATTATGCCAAGAGTGTAGGGAATACAAAATAACCATGGATAATATTTACATAATTTAATTTGAAATAACAATTTATTTAAAGTGACAGAATACAGAAATCATGTAAATAAATAACCATGACCACGGTATAAAACAAAACAGAATAGAGGTCACAGAAGTGTCAGTCAGAACAGAGGTCAATGGATCCATGACAAACAGAGGACCACAAAGTGGCCAAACAAAGGCTCATGGTTATTTAAGTCCCCCAAGGCGTGAGACCCCCGTGATGGTACTTACAAAACATAATTGTTTATAAGGTTATAGTCAAATATATACTAAAATTTAAACAAACATATTCGTGGGTTTCCTTTTACGTACATAGAGTGTAGAAAGTAACCCACGTAGCTGTAATATTTTTAAAACATAACTTTTATTAATATAACTTAATAAAATATAACTTGTATAAAATAAGCTATGGTAACTCCAAACATTCATAAAACATATAATGGTAAATCAAGGTATAATATAACTCACTTTAATATTGACCTTTAGCCTTACTCCACTAACACAACCTCCCTACTATAAGTTTAGTACTCACACGCACCTCTCTCGTTTTCTTTTTCTTCCTTTCCTTTGGTTTTTTTTTCCTTCACAGGTTGTCCCACTCCTCCTTATTTATAGGGAGTTCAGGCCACTCTTACGCCGACACATGGTGGATTAAAATCTTTCTACAGATTTGTTCAATCTCACTTGGATACGTCATTTATAACGGAAGATTTATTCTTATCTTAGTAGTTGATTATGATAATTACACTTTTTCCTAATAAATTAATCCCTAATTAAATTTCACTTTATCGTATACCAACAGAAAATTAATTATTTATTTTACTACCACACCCACTATTATTATTATTATTGTTATCAATATTATTATTTATTTCCTCTATTTATTTACTATCTTTAACTCTAATTTGTATTATAATTTTATATTTGTGTTAATTTAGCCTCAAATAATAATCTCTAATTAATCCCACATTTGATAACCCAACGCCAAATTAGATTTATGTATTTAATAATCTATTATCACATGCAACAATAATTATATATAACCATAAATATTTATGTGGTGCTTAATTTAACGTTTAGGGTGTCACAGCCGGCCATCTGCCGGCCAAGAGTGTGCCTCTGCCGGCCAAGGATGTAAGGGTGCCGGCCAACAATGAAAGGGTGCCGGCCACTGGTGTGCTATGATACCAAACTGCAACAGAGCACAAAACAGAGAAAAATTGAGGTTCTCCCAAGGGCATGTTAGTATTATGCCACTTCTTATTATCTCAAAACATTAAAGGAGAGGCACCATTGAATCCAAAACCATCAATCAAGCATTTCAATGCATGTTGGCCAAGGATTCAACTTACACAAATTCAATAAATGCACAACAAACAAGACTCTAGGACCACTACCTTGTCATGGATGATCAAAGGCAATGGGGACAAAGGGAATTGGCTCATTTTCATCACTTTGAGTATGAAATGGGCCGATCCACCTTGTGTTCAATATAACGTCCGATTGAACACAATGCAATGCACATATAACATGTTTATCTTAGCATGTTTTACTTGGCTCAATTCTTGTTTACACATTTTAAGTTACCAAACCATCTCTTAATTGATTTGTCCAAATGTGAAAGTCCTCTAATGAGGGGAAGGTCAATCAAAAGAATGGTTTAAAGCATGAGAGAGACCATGCCTTTGACTAGGAGGAACCCTTAAAAGAGGGTTAAAGCCATTTAAGCATAAGCCTCAATCCCAAGCATTAAACACAACCTCAAGACTAACCAATCCTCAAAACAAATCAAAAGTAAAGAAATGAGGGAGATGACAAATTTTCAACGCGGATATGGCATGAAAAAAACAAGACTATAACATGCAAACAACACATGTACAACATGTTAAGAGGCTTAAGCATTAAAACTAGTGAAGAACTTTACACTAGAACCATGCAACATCAAGCATAAACGACCAAACCAGCTCTAGACAGAGCTTAATCATGCCAAATAAAGGCCAAAACATGCTGAGATTTAGGCACAAAAGGCAAGAAAAAACATGCTCACTCATTGGCTTACAAACAAGGCATAAAGCACAACTCTCAAACACAATGAAAAAGTGGAATATGTGAGAGTGTGACAATGATGTATGCTCTGAAATCACATGTAAAATGATGCCATATCATGTAAACAACTCAAACAAAGCATGCTAAGGACTTTGAAACACAAAGCTAGTCATGGTCAACTACACTATAGCTATACAAAGAAAGTCTCAAGGGACCAAGACCACTCAAAACAGAGCTTAAGCATGTCAAAGCAAGGCCAAATACATGCTGGAATGGAGCCAACACATGCTAGAATGATAGGCTAAAACATCAAGCACACTAGGCTAGTGAACAAGATTGCACTACAAGTGTAAGAAGCAAGCAAGAGTTGACCAAACCAGCCCAAAATAGAGTTATAGTATGTCAAAAAAGTCACAAAAACATGCTGAGAACAAGCCATGAGATGGTAGAAAAACATACTCAACTACTAGGCCAATAACACATGCAAACAAGATGTGAAAATGGGGGACCACCCCCCCTATTTTGGTCCTCAAAACCAGTTTTCTACCACTAAAAAACCTTTGGATTTCAGTGGTTAAAAGGCCAAGAAAAGATGGTTTGAAAGGTGCTGAAAGATGGCACAAAAGCTACACAAGCTAAAGAACAAAAGGGAGAGACAACCCCCTAACACAAAATAGGCTCAAACTACCATTTTTAGGACTGAAAAATAGATTTTTTTTTGCAGTTGAAAACCACCCCAAAACAGCACAAAAGGATGGCAAAAACAAGTATGAAAACAAGCTTAAAGGGTGAGTCGTATACCTCTTGAAGGGAAGACAACACTTAAGCAACAAAACTGAGCAAAACCACCTTAAGGAGCTCCAAGGAGGCTTCAAGAGAGCTTCAAGAAATCTCAACCCAAAGATGAACCACTCTTGTTAAGGGTTGATAGGTTGAAGATGGATGTATGCAAGTTTCCAAGCACAAAAGCTTTAGAGAGAGGAATCTAGAGTGAGAGGATTTAGAGAGAGAGGCTCCCAAACCTTTGCCAAATTTTCCTAACCCTTTGAACCACAGAGAAGCCTCTCTATATATAGAATAATGCATGCCTTGATTGAAATATCTCCAAAACGGATAGCTATAACTGCTGGAGCAAAAATATCTGCCAAAAACTACTTTTCTGCATCAATGGCCGGCACTTCTTCACTGATGGCCGGCCCTTGATCATTGTTGGCCGACATAAGTCACCCTTGGATGGCAGGAGGCCGGCATTGGCCATTCATGGCCGGCACATGGCCAGAAAAGCCCATTTATGGCCAGCATCTTCCACTTCTGGTTGGCTAGAAAAATCTGCTTTTTGGGCCCAACTTCAACCGGACATAACTTCCTTATCTGGACTCATTTGTAGGTCATTCTTGAGCCTAAATTGAAGCCTTGGAAGTCTTCTTTCCAATGGTGGTAGCCTCACATCAAAATTTCAACTGTACAAAAAGTTATGCCTCTTTGAGTGAAGACTGCTCAGTTTCAATCCTACTCGGATTCATGCCCAACTTCTTCTCCAACTTGGTTTCTTCTCTCCTCTCCCATTTTCTTCAACTCCAAACCCCTAAATAAGGTGTTTTGAAAGATGTTTCAAAGAGTTCACCTCTCTTTCATGCATTTCCACTTTGTTCTTACTTGATTTACCGAAAAGTGCAACATTTAACAAAATGCGAGCGTCGGAACATCGTAGGGACTCTTTTCAAAAATATTTTGAAAGAGAGGGTTTTAAGGTCTAAAATCATTTTGGTCCAAAAATGGGGTGTGAGGTTGGGATTTGACGCTCTCCTTGCCAAAGAAATCAAACCTTTGCACAACATAGCCTGCACCATTGAGTAAGCAATTAGTAGCGCCCAAGTCTTAAGGACGGTCAAAAATTAGGTGTCTACAGTAGGCCTCCCCACTATTAGAAGCAAAAATTTTGACCCAAACTTGAATGGTGAGGCCATAACCTTGGAATTCGGCCTTGTAAAAGAAAGAAGAGAAAGGGCATTAGTTCACATTGCCTCATACCAACAAGAGTTATCCAGAAAATATAACAAAACAGTGCACCTAAGGCAATTCAAGATTGGAGATTGGGTACTACGCAATGTAATGGGCAACACTTCGGTACCTGGAGATGGCAAGTTAGAACCTAACTGGGAAGGACCATACAAAGTAATTGGTTTAACAGGAAAATGGGCATATCACTTGGAAGATATGGACAACAAAGCCATTCTCAGGCCATGGAACACGGCCAATCTCAAACTATTTTATTTTTAGTTTTTCCTTAAAAACAATTGTAATTTCTCTTTTTTTCAAATAAAGCAAGTAGTTTTTTCTAACACCATTCTTTCTACTGTAAAAAGTTGTTCATAGTTATTTCCAACTAGGGGAAATTAATAAAGTTGGTAGGTTTGACCAACATTTAGTTCTCTTCTTCAACTGGGATAAGGATCTAGGCTGAAGAAGGTTGGCAGGTTTGACCAACACTTTTTCTTTCTTTAGCCGAGATAAGGATCTACACTGAAGGAAGTTTGGCAGGTTTGACCAAACATCTTTTGTTCTTCAGCCCAGACAAGGATCTAGGCTGAAAAAGATTGGCAGGTTTGACCAACACTTTTTCTTTCTTCAGCCGAGATAAGGATCCAGGCTGAAGGAAGTTTGGTAGGTTTGACCACATATCTTTTGTTCTTCAGTCGAGATAAGGATCTAGGCTGAAGTAGGTTAGTAGGTTTGACTAACACTTATCTCGGCCAAAAAAGGTGGGTAGGATAAGGGAAGGCCAAGCCAAATTAGGCCATGCTAGGCTTGTAGAAAGTTAGTACACTAAGGGAAAAAGTACATTAACCGAACAAAAAGTTGGGCAAAATAAGAAATTTCATTCATTGGAAATTCAGTACAAAGGAGGGGCTTGTAACCCGGTTACATTTTTCAAAAAGGAAAACAGAAAAAATACAACAAGAGAAAAATCAGGCAAATAGGTCGGCGTCCAACTCAACACAGGCGTCACCACTCGGCAGGCCGGTTTCAGAGGTGACCTCTTGAGCTAGGTCGGTTACGTTTGCCCCCTCAACTACACTTGGCATCAGTTGGCTGGGCGGATCCACCCGAGCTGGCAGAAGAGGCTGGAGACCGGGGTCAGTGTTCGCAGGTGGGGCATTATGCGGGTCAGGGTTTTCTTCCTTCTCCCTCGCTTGAAGAAACTTCTGTTGGACCGCATTGGCATAGTCCGACATGTAGCTTGGAATAAAGTGAGAGGGAGGGTTCTGAAAGATCTCGATGTTTGGCCCCTAATCGAGCTTAACGGCAGTAGCCTTCTACCCGCATTTGAAGAAGATATCTTTGGCAGCTTCACATTGCAAGACGTAGGTTGCCTCCCCTTATTTGAAACCTCGGTCTTCAGCGTCTTTCATCTTCTTCTACAGCTCGGTGATCTCGGCACTCTTCTTTCTTTCTAGCTTGGCCAATTCGCTCAGGTAGCGATCTTTCTTTTCGGCTAGCACCTTTTGCTTGTCGACTTCCACCACGTCGACCAGCTCGGTGAGCCGTGCATTTTTGGATTCTAGCTCGGCCATTTTTAGCTCGGTCGACTTGGCGCTAGAATCTGCCACAGCCGACCGCGCTATCTTGCGAAGTTTAAGCACGCGCTTGTAGGCAACATGGTTTTTCTGCAAAGCCTACAGATAGGAGAGGTAGTGATTATGTTAAACCGAGCAAACAAATGGTTAAAAGTGGAAACAAATAGAGGAGAGAAAACTTACAAGTATTATCGACTTGGTTGCCGAGCGGATGGCCTTCAGCTCGGTTAAGTGGTCATGATGCTCTATGTCTGGTGGCAGATAGACACTTTTGGAGAGGTTGAAAGCAAGCATGTGGTCCTTGTCAGCAACCACCGAATTCGTAGTGGTTACAGCACGGTTCTTGTAAGTCATTGATGGCGCCCATTCTGAAGGGCTTGCTCGGTCAGAGCGCGCAGGCTCTGGGCTCGACAGCATAGCTTCAGGAAGCACAGTGTCCTCCTCATCGACCAGGCATTGTGGTTCGGTTGATGAGGTACGTGCACGCTTGCTCGGCCAAGATATGGTGGCTCTGGCAGTTGGAAGGGCGACCACGGTTTCACGATGTTGACCAGATGACTCTAACCTGGTTTGCACTTCACCGGAGGTCTGCTCGGTGATGAGTGCTCGCACAGCCCTCTTTTTTGCCATTTCTTGTTCTCTTGTAAGTGGAATTAGGTTGATTTGGGGAAGTGTGGGATTTGGCTCGAGGGAAGGTCCTAGGAGGAAGTCGGTGACTCTAGTTTTCCTCCTTCTGCTGTACCGGCAGGTCGGTTCGAAGTTTAATAGCTCGGCTCAATCGCGATGGCGGTATCGAAGTGCAGCTTGAAGGGCGTCCTGATTGGCGTAAGTATAGTATGATTTGAGCTGGTTTAAATATGCAAGAAAGAAGGACAAGGAACGGGTTAGCACGGTGGTTAGTTGGAACAACAAAGAAAAATGGAACTGAAGTGTTCTTACTAGCAGTTCCTTTATTCCAATTTATATTGTAGCCTGGTATCTGGGCTTCCTGATCTTCAAAATTACCAGAAACCCAAAGGAAATCGTCATCATTCAAGTCTTTTTTCGGTGTGTTTTTTATAATTTTTTTGTCGGTCTCTTCTTACTCTGAGGTAGTACACCCAACCGTCGTCATTTTGGCCAAGCGAATATTAATGAAATAACTCGGCCAATCCGAGGTTGAGGCCGAGCTGGCGGTTTAGTTCGGCGATGCCGTTTATTATTCTGTAAGTATTTGTGGAGAGTTGGGTTGGACACAATCTTGTTTGGCGAAGGAATTTGCATATAAAGGGCTGTACGGGGAACCGAAGCCCAGCTTCTACGATTGATATCACTGTGAAAGGGACGAAGCCCGGTTTGCCCCAAGGTGTGGTGTCTAGCTCAGCTAAAGAGAGGTGGACGTCCTCAGGAATATGGTAGTCTCTTCGAAATTCGGCCATGGCTCCAGGCGAGCCCACTAAGAGCCAGTATTTACCCATTAAACTTAAAGAATGGTTTTGTTAAAATGGACGCGACAGCCTAGCTCAGCGCTGGTGTGACTTCTGATAGCTTGGTTGAGCAAAAACGCCCGGGGGCAAAGTGCAAAGGTGTGCCTGGCCAACCTAGTCGAGTCTGCAAAGTGAAAATAAAGTGTTATGCCCAGATAACTGGATCGGGCTAAGCAAATAGGCAATGTAAAGTAAGCCTAGCTCGGCTACGAATGGGTTACAGACCATTTTTAGTTCGGCCATGTAGCAAGGCCAACTCAAGGTTTTTAGCACAATTGGTGATCAGTGCGTCTCTAGTTCGGTCAGGTACAACCTTGAAGGTTGCAAACAAATTCCTAGTTCGGTCATAGCACGATTTTGGGTCAAAAATCATGTTTGACGTGGATTCAAAATCTAGTTAGTGAGTTTTTAGGCTCAAGCGTGAGGTTTTAGGTTTGTGGTATTTGCTCAATGCTCTATTACGGATAACATGCATATATGGTGAATAAATACTGAAAGTATATAAATTAATAACAGAGGAACTTACAGATTCAGGGCGTGACCAACAACTTTCAATCTATAGCAGACGCACCAGAAGGCGAATGAAGAACATGGATGGAGCTTAGGAGGCGAGGATTTGCAAGAGAGAAGGTGAATAGTGAGAGTGTTTGATTCAAGGAATGAGTTTTGTGGAGGCACGAAAATGGCGGGACTTTTCAAATGTTTTTTGATAAATGTGAGACGGCTGTCACAGTACGGAGACGCAATGGACAGGTGCCACATGTCCTAGTAAGGACGTGATGGCAAGTACATGAAGCGACGGGCTGTGCAACCGGCGTGTTTTTTGGAAACCAAGCTGCCTACTCATGAAAGCGTTTCGTAGCTCGGTGGAGTTGAGTATTCAAACTCGGTTGGGTTGATTATGTTGGTCCTGTTGGTTTGAGAATTTTAGCACGTCTTGAAAATAATAATCCCAATCATGCTTCACTGATGGAATTAAGGGGCAATTGATAGGGTAATTTATAAAGAGAAATTGGGCCAAGCTACAATCTATTAATCTCTGTTTTGGGCTAGGCTAAGGGTCGGGGTATGGGCTTTGAATAGCTCGGTCCCAGGTCATCTAGGTACCAAACTGGGCAGAGACTTCGGAAGGGGTTTGACCGGGCTATCTAAAGCTAGGCCTAGTAGCTGGCGGAGGTATTAGTAAGAAGGAAGGCCGAGCTAGGTATAGCTCGGTCTAATGCCATCTACATCATTGCTTTGTTGAGAGCACGACAGAGATAAGCTAGCTCGGTTAAACCGCACCAACTTAGTCAAGGTGAAAACCATCTCACTTGGTTGGTAGTAAGTAGAGTGTTATCAGGATAGACATTCTTCACTGGGAGTGTGATTCCTAGGAGGACTCTGCTAAGGAGAGTTAGAGTCCTACTAGTATTGTGCCAGGTGAAATTTATAAAAGCACATGACAGGACCTATGTACAGGTATCACAATGCTTACTCACAAATACACAGAGCTTTTGTGCCTATTGTCTATTTTGCTAACTTAGGCATCGGAGAGGTTTCCGGCACACACCCGCCGGCTAACTCACGTTTGTGTTTTCAGGTAGTAAAGTGACGACGTTTGGAGGAGTACAAACTTGATCAACATAATTATACTGAAAGATTATTTCGTGTTCATACATATACATAAAAATTAAAGTAACAATTCATATGTATAAAAATACCATAAATACTCTTAGTTCATAATAAAATTGTAAGTTCTAATTTCAACTAAAGTACGTTAGTGTAATAAAGAGCAATCATTAGTGACATTGCCACTATAGCCAATTAACATGAAAAAAAATTTACTATACAAATAATTTTTTATTTTTTTTGACAAATTCAAGTAGGCATGTTATTAAAATTTTGTTATAAGAAATGAGATGCAGTAAATTAACATGAGAGGAACCACATTTGTTTATAAAGAATATTTGTAAATTTTATTTGTTTGTATAGTACTATTCAAATAATATCCACATCTATGCCTCTAAAATCTCAATGCTTGTCCAAAAAATCTTGCCATTCGTCATCTAGGAAATTAAACTAGTCCAGTAATCCCAGCATATTATTGCATGTTCCTGTATAAAGAATAAATTATATATTAAATTAGACATCCAAAATCTAATTGTCTATTCTTTAGTATCCAACTGGGATTTTATGTGGCTGAAAGATTCCATTAAAACCAACTGAAAAATGGCATGCATACGATTCGTATCTTGTAGTGGATTTTCCCAATCCTTGCTAGTGCTTAGTTAGCGTGATTAAAAGTGACATTTGAAGATTGGAGTTTTAAGTTAATAAAAATAAATCGCAAGAAAATGAGAACAAAAAGAAAAAAGAATAGACATGAAATTTCACTAGTTTTATAGTAGTTTTTATCAATTTTAACACACTTGTCAACCCTTATACTTTTACGCTGTGTTTGGTTGGGAGATTTGGGAAGGGAAATGGAAAGGGAAATGGAAATGAAAGGAAAAGGAGAAAGAATTAATAGAATTCCAAATCCCAACTATGTTTGGTTGTGTTGGTTATAAAATAGAATTGATGTCTTAAAAGGTCTCCTATTTCTTTGTTTATTTCTCACCCCCTTTCTTTTCCCATATATTTTTTATTATTACCAAACATAAATAGGATTACATTTCTCATTCCTTTTCCAAATCTCACCCCAAAAACCCAAACCAAACACAGCATTAAGTTTACAACAATTTTCACTTACAATCTCGAGTCTACCATGAGACTAGTGCTTATATCCCTCTTATCCCTCTTAGTGGTTTGAACACCGCAATCACCATACATATGAATATAAGTCTGTTAGGCACTGTCACATTGCCAATTGATTTTTAAAAGTAAGTTCTATGTAAAGCATTAATATTATTTGATATCAGAGCTAACCATCACGTCGAGTATGATCGGACAATGCAAATTACGCAAGTATGGATCAAAACGTTGAGTACAAGATCGGACAATGCAACCTATGCGTGTATGGATCAAAACATCAAGTACAAGATCAGACACTGCAACCTATGCATGCATCGGATCGAATGGACTCAATGTATGCCATGTTTTTTACCCACATTTGTAAACTTATCACTAGACAATTAATCTAATACTTGGGCTTAAAAAAACACTTAGGTTAGGTTCAGAGAGAATGAGAATATTGGATTGGAGGAGACAAAGCATCAAAGCTGGAAGATATATTGTGTCTGCTGTGTCCAGGCAAGTCTTAGAATGTCAGACCCCCTCTCCACTATCTCTCTTTTGCCCATGTCATTTTCCAACAATTTTTATCTTCACATCATTTCCCATCTCAAAGACTCCCCACGTCTATGGTTGACAGATTTGATTCTCTTCCTCAAGAAAACTCACTTTCTTTCTTGCCAAACAAAGCCTGCACCCTTAATTCAGATATATACACTAATTAGCTACCACAGTTTAAGATTAGCCACGTTTCAATGATTGATTTTTGAGACTCTAATCATTATCATCTTGTTAATTAAAGGCGCTTAAACCCCTGAAAGGTTGCATTATTTTAATGCATCTATGAGTTGTACTTTGGTTAAGAGAATTGAGACTTGAATTTTTTTAAAATTAATTAATTATTGAGAATTAAAGAATTGAACCCTTTTAAACAAATGATTTAAATCCAGTCTGACATTCTGCATAGCTGTTGGATATAAATACATCAATTTTATCCCATTTTTCCCAAGCATCGAGCAATTCGAGCTTCCAAAAAAGAAAAAAAGTACGCTCAGTTTAGTCCATCCACCGTGCTAATCAAAAAAATATTTTGAGGAAAATATGGAAGCCATGCCAGAAATAGAATGGAATGGTTTTAACACAGGAATGCACTGTAGCGAAGAAGAGGACTTCATGGCACAGTTGCTCGGAAACTGTTCGCTTCCCAATGAGCTACCAGGGATTTCAAGCTTTGGAGTCCCCACTGAATCGGCCATGAACTTCTCTGTAATGTATTCTTCATCAGATAATAGCATTAATCCTAATGTGCACTCTTTCTCACAAGAGAGTAGTTATAACTACCAGTACCAGGAGCTGAGTGATCATTCTCATCAGTTTTGGGCAATGAACGATAGTTCTATGTCGATTGACTTTTATACTGGGGAGGATAGAAACACCGGTTCGCCTGTTGAGGTCTATACTGATAATTTGATGGAAGGGGATGATGAGATCATAAGGGAACCCGAGATGGCAGCAGTACCGGAAACATCTTCAGAGGAGAAAAGTGATAGCCTGCAGCCAGAGAATTCTTCCAAGAAAAGATCGCGGGTTTCAGGAGATGTGAGTATAGTTGACCTTGATGACTTGGGATTAAATTTCATTTCGGCATGTTGTTTTGGTTAGCTTAGATAACAAAAATGTTTCAGAAATGTTTACGAGAAATGAGGAAAAATATTGAAAATATTTGGAAACAAAAACTCAATAATTAAATAATTGAAAACAGAAAGGTTAGAGGGTTAATTAGAGAAGAGATTTTACATTGTTAAAAAAAATGCTTCTAAAAAATGTAAAAATCAAGTAGTAGTGGTGGGGATGAAAAAATATAAATACATATATACTTGTGGTACCAAAGAAAGAAAATACGTGACTTAATTATACTTCTTTTATCTTTTCCTATCTAATCTCTCAAATTTTCTAATAAATTTAAAATTTCTTAAGTTTTCCTTTTAACAAAAAAATGGACAAACAGAAAATAGCATTGTTAATAGGCATTATTGAAACAACTTGTCTCAGTATGTTTTGTAGTATTTCAGTGTGGATTAGTACGTTTTGGTGGAAACATTGGAATTTCGGTATTAATTCCACTAATGTTTCCTTTCAATTTCTTAAGGAAAAGGAACATTTCGGTTGTTTCAATGGAAAAGAAACAAAAATTTGTTCTTTCTTGATAACAAGTTTTCTTCAGTTTCTGATTGGAATTTGATAATGTAGGTACAGAGAAAGAGAAATGTGAAGTCAAGGAAGAACCAGAAGGTTGTGTCGGGTAACAACAACAATGAAGACAACAACAACAATGGTGGGGGGATAAACAATCAGGCTTCAAGTAGCTGCAGCTCAGAGGATGCTCAGTACTCCAATGGCTCTCAGGAGCAGCAGAATGGAGGAATGACTACAAGTTCAAGCTCCAAAGGGGCTGCTGCAACTCTCAACTTGAATGGCAAGTCAAGAGCCAGTAGAGGGTCTGCCACTGATCCCCAGAGCCTCTATGCCAGGGTAACTACCTCCCTCTGCCCACATATAAGCCCTGTTTGCAGTGTTTGGGGCAGCTTATTGGAGTTGTTTATAATTTATTTATTTTGAGAATCTATATTAGATTGTTTGGTGCAGCTTTTACATACAGTTTATAAGACAAAAATAATTTTAAAAAAATAAAAAATAGAAAGTTGATCATCCAAAAGTTAGGGGAGGGTACTTTTAGCTCTTGCTTTCTGATAATCAACTTTCAGCTTAAGAAAAGTTGTACCAAATAGGCCTATTAACTTATCTTCAGCAAACATTTGTGTATCAGAAATGCTATGTACGTAGAAAAAATATTAAGGAAGGTGTATAGAATTTGAACACGTGGTTTAAATTCTGGATATTTTTCTTTGTGTTTTTTCTAAGTACGTAGCATTATTGTTTAAGCATAGTTGATTAATCGATCCTTTTTCCTTCTTGCAGAAAAGAAGAGAGAGAATAAATGAGAGGTTGAAAATCTTACAGAACCTTGTCCCCAATGGAACAAAGGTAGGCAGTCACTGATAATTTGTATAATTGATTTCTTTGGTTTATCAAGTTGAAAAAGAGGTCCTCATCAAAACCAATTGTTGGGGTTATGACAGGTTGATATTAGCACAATGCTTGAAGAAGCTGTCCAGTATGTGAAGTTTTTGCAACTCCAAATCAAAGTAAGAAAAAAAGAGTGAATCACACTTTATATGCATTTCAAGATCCAAGTAAATTTCAGTGAGACTGTCTACCATTCTGCCATTGAGGGGGAGGAAAATGAGCAACATGGTTTTGGAAATCAAGTGCTTCCATTTATTTATTTATTTATTTTTTATTTTTTATTTTTTTTTTGGGGGGGGGGGGGAGGGGGATGATGGAGATGTCAACAATGAACATGAGTGGGGTTAAACAAATGCAATTTAAAAAGGAAATGTAATGTTGCACCATTGACTAGGATTGCTCATCATGCAATAAACAATGAGATTCAATTCCTTTAATTTAAGAGAAGGGTGGGCCCTAAAGGCTTGCAGTTAGTGTGGGGTTCAAGTCATGAAAACTCTTAGGCGCAAGCATGATCTAGACTCTGATATTAATGTTAGACGTGTGGTCTACTCCTTACTTGAAAGTATTGTCCATTATGACCTAAGCCAACAGTCGATCTCATGGGTTTTGTCCCTTTGGGCTTCAAACCAAAAAGCACCTCCATTGATGTGAGACGTAACAAAAACACTCTGTTTAGAAAAGAGATAATTTTATCCTCTATTTGAGTCACCGAAATAGCCTCTCTAAAAAGAGATAAGGCTACGGATATGTTGTCCTCCCCAAACCTTGCTTTAGGTTGTGTCTGAATTTTAGATTTGTGAATAAATGGATTTACTCCTTTTTACAATGAGATTTACTCTAAACCTTAATCTTGCTTTCCTTGCTTTCCTTTTCCTTTTTCTCATTGCTTTCCTTTTCCTTGTTTGGGGATTTACCCTTGCTTTCCTTTTCCTTTTTCTCTATAAGTCGCTCGTCAAATCTAATATCCAAACACAATCTTAGTGAGAAACTCGTGTACTAAGTCACCGTTATTGAAATATGTTAATTTGTTTGTGAATGCTATTTCCTCATTGGTGCAGCTTTTAAGCTCCGATGATCTATGGATGTATGCTCCTATTGCTTACAATGGAATGGACATTGGGCTTGATCTGAAGATCCCAAGCCCAAGATGATATGGTCTTTGGAGACCAAGTTCTATCTGGTGTTGCTGCTGAGATAATATATGAAAGTCATTAATTGCCATCTTTGTTATGGCTTTATTTTGTTTAATAAGTAATTATTTCTATATTATCCACGAGGACTAATTGTCATTAATAATTGATTAAACTCCAATAACATGGGTTGAGCACAATATAACTCTTGTACAAACACTGATTTGAACCAATGGCATTGTAACAATACAATCCTTCCGTGGAATGGTTAATTTCACGTTAATTTGTTATTCGTGTTGATTAATTTCTTTATAACCATGCATATTCAAGACATTTCATAAAAATATTTTAACCATATTGATGACATTTTATTATGTATTCTTTGTTTGAACTATGAACACGATGTTGTTTTACAATTTGACAATTCTAAAATCTCATCTTTAGAGCATATTAGCTATAGGGTCCTATACTAGGTTTTGTAAGAGGGGCTAATTTCAGCCCACTAAATTATTTAGGCCCAATAGCCCAAGATTAGTGGGCCCAAATTTGTCGCAAGTCCAAGACTGGTGGGACCAGATTTATCACCATCAAATGGGCTAAATGGCTCTAAGCCTCGAAAGGGTTCGGATCCACGAACCTAGAGACTTACTCAGGCCCGGAACTCGAAAGGGTATTAGGCAAGCCTAGAGATCCGAGGCACTCGGATTCGAAAGGGTTCGGATCCACGAACCTAGAGGTCCGAAATACTTGGCTTCGAACGGATTCAGACGCAATCTAGAAGTCGCTCCGTTAATGAGTCCCAGAACACTTGCGGGCTCGGAGCTTTCCGGGATCTACGCACCAGAACCATGGACGTAATGGAGTTCGAACAAAGGACCCGATCCCGAGGACGGTGAGTGGAGATAAATTCACTCTTCGGTTAAACTAGCCTATACCCGGGTCGAGGTGGCACGACCCCGGGGGGTCCATGAGACTCGGCAATATTTTGCGGCAGGACGTCCTCTGGGACTACCCCTGACCCTTTGGGATGATTGGGGATCATTGGTTAGGTGTGGCTAAGAAGAAGGGTTCGCCGAGGGAGTGATCTCCTCTTCGGGGTTTTCTCATCCTCGGAGAAGTCACCTCCTCGGACAAGGTGGTTAGAGAGAATATCCCCCATGTGCCTTGCACATGGGCTCTATCCTACATCATGAGGTGCCTATAAATAGCACCCACCCATAGCTTTACAGGGGATGGATTTTGGAGATTTTTAACTCTTGGGAAAGAACTAATTTCCCTTCTCCATTATCAACCTTGAGAGTGAAAGTGGGAGATCAATGGGAGAGCCTTGCCATTATTCTATTCTCTAGCCATTTTGCCTTCTTCTTCACCCAATCTCTTATCTCCATCATCTCCTTTGTTGTTGTGTTCCTAAGTTGAGATTATTGAAGAATCTAAGCCTCTCATCATATTCTAGAGAATTCGAAGTTGTTCTTCAAGGATCTTTGAAGATCTTCGAATTTTCTAACTCTTTTCTCGAACCCTCTCCTACATTTTTGGCGACTCTGCTGGGGAGGCGGATTGGTTAATGGTCTCAACGAGATCTGGAATCCACACAACTCCAACAAGAATGGCGGGAGAAGATGAAGTTCACCAACAAGGATCCTCTAATGGTGGTGATGACAGGACCACGGCTCCAGATCAACCACTTTTGCTTGAAGCCATTCAAGGACTTCAAAATACTCAACAAGAGATTCTTACCACTCTTCAGAATCTCACTCACACCATGATGGTGATGAGTTCTAACTTTGCACCGGCGCCAAACGGAAATCAAACTGTTGGTGGAGTTATTCCCGCCGGAGCGCAAAATCAAATCCAAGGAGAAGTAAGCCCCAATCAGCCTATGGCTCATGGCAACACGGCCACAGTAACACATGCTCAAACCACAGTAGGCGGCGGCAGTTTGCCCATACCCGGGCTCCATGGCGTGCCAAGCCAAGATCCGATGGTGACTAGGGGAGTTTCTAGTGTAATGAATGGTGCTCCGGCGACTGTTGGTGTCCAGGAAAACGTAAGGAGCGTGATGGCGCAAAAGGGAGCTCTGCCCGTACATAATCTTGTCACGCCACCAGTAAATGTTACCCAAGCACCAAGCGGGCCTCCTTTGGTGCCGACAACAAATCTGCAAGCACAACCCGGTATAGCGGCGCCGTACGGTGGACTTTACGGGCCTCAATTCAATATCCCATCACCAACTGGCATGTCTATAGGCGCTGATGGCCAGTATCGTCAAATGTCCTCACCAATGATGAATTCGCAGCACCAGAATGGCCAAGACGCCCCTAGCTCAGTCTTCGGGTACATAAGCCAAGTCCCGGGAATACCACCATCAAACTCTCTCCCTCAACAGTTTCTCACTCTCGCCGATGTGCAGGCCATGTTCGATCTTGAACGGGGCAAGAGGACCTTACCCTCTTTGCCTGATCCAGACGTCAAGCCGCCTTACCCCATTGAGATGCTGAGCTATCCATACCCTGAGGGGTATACAGTGCCGAAGTTCATCAAGTTCGACGGCAAACAAAGAAATGCCCGAGAACATGTTGTGCGATTCATCGAGACTCTAGGTATTCATGGTTCAAACCACGTCCTCCGACTGAGAGAATTCTCTAAGTCCCTCACCGACCGAGCATATAGTTGGTATGTTAATTTGGCCCCAAACTCTGTCCGAAGTTGGGAGGAAATGGTTAACAAATTCCACTCCAAGTTCTTTCAAGTGGCGGAGAGGGTGACCACACTTACATTGTGTAAAGAGAAGCAACGAGAAAGTGAAGACATCCTTGACTACGTCAAAAGGTTTCAGGACAAGGCCGTAGATTGTCATGAAGCAGTCGAGGAGAGTTATCTGGTTCAAATCTGTCTAGAAGGGGCATTGAGCAGATACAAAATGTTTCTAGTTAATCACAAGCTACCCACCTTCTCAGCATTAATAGAAGCAGCTCGGAACATTAGCATTCCTCATGATCAGGAGTCCGGATTTAAGGCCAGTTACAAGACTAGTTTCAAATCGTCTCGTGGACCTATTGTTGCTGCTGCCTCTGCCCCAGATACCCGAAATTCACAAGGAGGAGGTCATAGAGGCCAGAAGAGAAAGCAATATAATGGTGAAAAGGGGAATGTTTCTTATCCATGTGGAATCGAGGAAGTGAAAGCTCTAGTTAAGGAATGGGTGGCTGACGGAGAGCTAAAATTGCCTTATGTTGAAGAAATGCCATCAAAGAAAGACCGTGAGAGCCCTGAATTCTGTGTCTACCATCGTACATTGAAACATCCGACAGAGAAGTGTTGGACTCTCAGAAAAATCTTCAGAGATAAAGTCGAGGCAGACGAATTGAGGTTCAAAAAGCAAGGGACTCAAGACATCCGAGAACAACCATATCCTCAACACCGAGACAAGGGCAAGAATGTTGCTATGATAGCTTATGAAGGCCCGATGATTGAGGCTATCGCCAACCTCGATGACGATGATTGTTATTTGGACGACATCCTCGAGCCAGAGGGTGAGCAAGTTTACTATAGAAGTGCTCTCGATCCAGAGGGCAGAACATTTATGACTCATGGCGAAGATCCCTTTGATCCAGAAGGAGGAGAAGAGTACTACGGAAGAGGAGGACACCATGTTTATGTGGCATCTTATTTTGAAGAGACCGAGGAGATGGTTAACTACGAGCCTCCAAGAGTGGAAAAAGATCCGGATCACTATGCCAAAACCTTGCAAGACTGTGTAAAGTTCAAGCAGTTCTTTGACCAGCTTGGACTTTCCAAGGAGGCAAGAACAGAAATCACCAAGTCTATCATTAATATAGCCGAGGCACACCATGAGGGATGCATGTCGACTGAGGGATCTATCCCGAGGAAGGCAAAAGAGCAGTCTAGTGCCATTACTTTCTCCGAGGTTGATCGGAAGTATCCTTTTTCTCACAATCGCCCGCTTTATGTGACTGCTTTTATTAACGGGGTTGAGTTCAAAAGGGCCTTTCTAGATAGTGGAGCCTCTATCAACATTATGACTCGCGCTACTCTAGAAAAGGCCGGAATCTCTGAAGAACGCATTGTGAAGCAGCCGATAGTCATCACTGGCTTCGGTGGAGAAAGGAGAGTTACTATCGGATGCGTAACAGTTGATTTAGCCGTTGGAGAGATTCGCTCGGCCACCAAGTTCCATATTATCGATTCTAAGACAAATTATCACATCATTCTAGGGAGGACCTGGATGCATAGATATGGGGCTGTACCATCGAGTTATCATCAGTGTGTTAAGGCAAAATGGGGAAAGAAGACGGTGACAATTCAGGCTACAGAAAGGCCTTTCGAGATCCATGAAGCTCATTATTCTGATGCCATCTACTTCACCGAACTGGCTGTCGAAGAAGTTCCCACCACCTCTAAGCCTCGAGGGGTCAAAATTCCTCGTTGGGAGGATATCAAAGATGACAAGGAGCTGATGGCAGAGTCAAGTAAGCGGGCAATGTCTAGACCAGAAAGTCCGCCTATTCCTCGGAAGGTGATGAAAGTTCGAGAAGGAGGCAAGATGGTGTACTATTTATGATGGTGCATGATGGCCACAACCCGAGCAGCTGGTGAAAGCTTTCCAAATGATCTTGCAACTCTAGGGGCAAATTTCAACATTCCGTAGAAGAAGTCTATCTATGACATTTACAGTTTGCATTTACTACAGTGTCCAAGAAGTTCTATCTTTCTTATGTCATGAAGAAATTTATTTCCTCCATATTATGTATCTCCATTAGAAGTTATTTTCTCTACATTGTATATCTTCATGGTGTTATGTTGCTTGAAACAGTTTTCAATTTTTGTTGCCCCGCAAAGAAGAAAGAGAAATAGTAGACTCAGTTACCAACCTGAAGGGAGTTTTCTTGACATAATAGAAGTATACTTCCACTCGGACTTCCGAGAGATAGACTTATCTCTGCTCGGACTTCTGAAGGAGAGCCTTCCGAGGGACAACTCTTGCTCTCATTAGTGCGGGTCTGAAGAACAGCTCTTGATTTCATCAATACGAGCTCTGAGGATCTTTCTTTTCAAAGTAGAGTGGACTCTTACTCGAACTCCCGAGGGATAGCCTTTGCTTCCATTAGCTACCGAAATAGAAGTGCGCATCCACTCGGACTTCCGAGGGATAGCCTTGTTTCTGCTTAGACTTCTGAGGGAGAGCCTTGTCTCCTGCTCGAACTCCCGAGGGATAGCCTTTGCTTCCATTAGCTGCCGAAGTAGAAGTGCGCATCCACTCGGACTCCCGAGGGACAGCCTTGTTTCTGCTCGGACTTCCGAGGGACAGCCTTGTTTCTGCTCGGACTTCTGAGAGACAGTCTTTACTTCTGTTGGTAGAAGCTTGGTAGACTCGGTTATCTTCCAGAGGAATCTTTCTTGCCAAAGTAGGGTGTGTGCTACCTTCGGACGCCCGAGGGACAGTCTTGCTTTTGTTCGGACTTCCGAGGAACAGCCCTTACTCTCATTAGTGTGGGTTCCAAGGGCCCCGAGGACGTGGATTTCAATCAAGAATTTATTTGTCTGAAATAGTAAAGCCAACAAATGAGACAAACAATATCAATTTCAGATCATGATTCAGGCATTATCAGAATGGGGCAACATCAACAAATAATAATTATCTATTTAAGCTACAACAATTTTATTACTCTGAGCAAGTTCATGAAAATGCAACTATCAAGTTTTTGTCTCTCCGGGCTGGTTCCTCTCGAGCCAACGTAAAACTACAACGGTCACACAAAAATTTTGGCATCAGCTATGTATTTCCCAAGCATCCACAAGTTAAACAAACCACAATATATCATCTTTATTATTCAACGAGGTTCAACCCCGGAAGTCATCAACAATTCTTTTTCTCGGGTATTCTTCAAGCTCAACAAATTACAGTACCAATATGTGTATCAACAACATACAGATTTTCGGTTTTTTATCATCAATAAGAGGTGCAATATCATAGGTCGTTTTGTGATGAAGTTCAATTGGGACAATTTCTCAAAGTCACTATGTTCCATATTAAAGGTCCAATTTATATGGGGCTCAAAATTTGGACAGAGTGAAGTTCAATAGTAAATTTCAGGCCCGAGATCCGAAGTATATTACATTGCTTATCAGTAGCAAGATTCAATGGATCATTATGCAAATTACAAGAATGTCCTTTCCAAAGTCCATATTCATAAGTCCAGGGTTTTCTCTCTCCATGTCAAAAATGAAGCTCAAATATTAGTCAACAAGTTATATTCGGCCTTTCCTCGGTGATAAAGTTCAACAAATTATGTGCAAGCCAAGCACCTCAATGAGGTTTCAAGTGCTAGTGCATGTTTCCATATGGCCAAAATCACGGTGTTTGAGCTAAAAAAAAAAAAATATCATTGGGATTGCCACAAAAATTGAGTCCATATTCAGATTCAGTTTTTTATTTATTTACTTTATTTTTATTTTCATCAGATTGCTTGAGCCCTCTACATTGCCACAAAAATATATTTATATATATTTAAATATATTTACATTCGGAAGAGGGGGCCGAATTTCATACTTACAAATTTGGGCAGTTAGAGAGGTGAAGTCTGAAGCCGATACTGGAAATTTAAGCTGAAATCAGAGAGGCTTTACAGACTGTAATCAACAAGACTAGGCTAGGCTTGGCAGGACCACACACGTTGCGTTGAGAGGGCGAACGTGTGTGGTGTGCGTTGGAACCGTCGAAGTCAACAGTGATCGGAACTGGAACCAGTGAGTATGCAAAAACCGAGATTCAAACTCCGAAAAATAGCGCCGGGCTGTGAGACTAACGAGCTGGATGGTGTTAGGCAAAACCACACATCGCGTTGAGTGGGCGACGTGTGGTTCGCGTTGAACAGCCGAAGACGAAGGCAAAGCATCGGGCATCCACTATTTATCTTCCGAGCATCTACAAGATCGACAAGACAATAATTAATTATTCAACATCAAACCTGTATGTATGTCAAAATTATTGTCAAAATTATCGGCACAGGTTCAAGATTCAATAGCATGGATTCAAGACAACAAAGCCAGATTTCTTCAATAAAATTAGCAAGGATTCAACATTGATTATTCCAATATTCACACAAAAAAAAAAAAGTGTCAAACGAATATGAAATTGGTATTCGAGAGCTCTGGTTTACAAGTGAAGCCTACGATCGAGGACGATCCTATCGCTTGTCATGATCATCTTGAAAATGAACTTGTTGCCAACAGTGCAGGTTCCCTCAGCCTAACGGAGCTCTGTTCAATTAAACTTGAAAGTGAAACACTGACCCAGATTCCACGGGAAGATGAAGCTCTGCAACCAGTGAACAACACTGAGAATGGGAGGGAATTCAACTCCTTAAATCTGCTGAATACTCCGAATAACAATAAACAAAATGAAGAAAGAAACATAAAAAGGAAGTGCATCTCAAATTCTAATGTGTTGATGACAGCCTCGACCTTAGTTGCAGCTTCTACGTATACAAGTATTTTCAATTTGAGCCACTCAGATTCTGAATCTACTGAATATTTCAGCGTTCGAGATATAATATTGTGTCCTGACCGACTGCCCAATTCTTTCTACAACGTCATGTTCATGACAGTCGCATTTACTTCGAGTATGGTCGGGCTTGTGATATCATTCTGTTCCCGGGTATTTCTGTTGCTATGCTTGTCTGCATTCTTTTTCAGTTATACATTCATAATGAAAGATAATCTGCCCAAATTCTGGACATTAAAGCAAGCACCAGCAACCAGCACATTCAAAGCTTTAAAACGAATAAAAAGAGAGGAAGAGAACCAGCGGCAGTATGCGAGAAAGGCCACGGACAGACCCACGCCACGTTGAGGGGGCGGCGTGGTCATCGCTAGTCGGTTACGGTTGACAGGTGCAACGGCGGTGTAAGAACTGCGCGTGAGACAGACGAGCTGCGTGAGTTGAAATGATCACGCACGGGACAGCACCACGGCGGGTTCGTGCAGAAGCCGACGGTCCGTAGGGTGGTGGCCACTTCAGTAAGAACGGAGAGCTGCCGCAACGCTAGTGGTAGCCGAAGCTTTGGCCGCCGACAGTGTGCAAGAAGGTGCGGGTCTTCGGCTGTTTGTTGAAGGAGGGCACGGCAATGGCCTCTGGTATTGTAGCAGCAGACCCTCATTAAAGAAGATGAAGTCTGGGCCTCTAGAGAGAGAGAGGTGAGTGAGAAGTGGGTGTGGCGGCTGTGCAAAAGTTGGTGAGGCTTAGGGTTTTGGCACTTTCCTTAAATAAAAAAAAAAACAAAAAAAAAAAGAGCATTATCCGTGTGTGCCAAACAACAAAGGCACGTGTGGCACGTGTGAGGTAAAAAAAAAAAAAAAAAAAAAAAAAAGTACAAAAAAATAAAATTTTCGCTTGTCAATTTTTTCTGTAAATTGAAGTGCGTCATCAACTTTATCCATAGGCTCTGTCGTGACAAAACGTTTTTTTTTTTTTTTTTGGGGAACGTGATGCGAAATAGGGTCGAAGAAATGACAGTATGCATGTATGAGAAATTTAAAATTTCTCATACACGCAAGGGGCAAATGTAAGAGGGGCTAATTTCAGCCCACTAAATTATTTAGGCCCAATAGCCCAAGATTAGTGGGCCCAAATTTGTCGCAAGTCCAAGACTGGTGGGACCAGATTTATCACCATCAAATGGGCTAAATGGCTCTAAGCCTCGAAAGGGTTCGGATCCACGAACCTAGAGACTTACTCAGGCCCGGAACTCGAAAGGGTATTAGGCAAGCCTAGAGATCCGAGGCACTCGGATTCGAAAGGGTTCGGATCCACGAACCTAGAGGTCCGAAATACTTGGCTTCGAACGGATTCAGACGCAATCTAGAAGTCGCTCCGTTAATGAGTCCCAGAACACTTGCGGGCTCGGAGCTTTCCGGGATCTACGCACCAGAACCATGGACGTAATGGAGTTCGAACAAAGGACCCGATCCCGAGGACGGTGAGTGGAGATAAATTCACTCTTCGGTTAAACTAGCCTATACCCGGGTCGAGGTGGCACGACCCCGGGGGGTCCATGAGACTCGGCAATATTTTGCGGCAGGACGTCCTCTGGGACTACCCCTGACCCTTTGGGATGATTGGGGATCATTGGTTAGGTGTGGCTAAGAAGAAGGGTTCGCCGAGGGAGTGATCTCCTCTTCGGGGTTTTCTCATCCTCGGAGAAGTCACCTCCTCGGACAAGGTGGTTAGAGAGAATATCCCCCATGTGCCTTGCACATGGGCTCTATCCTACATCATGAGGTGCCTATAAATAGCACCCACCCATAGCTTTACAGGGGATGGATTTTGGAGATTTTTAACTCTTGGGAAAGAACTAATTTCCCTTCTCCATTATCAACCTTGAGAGTGAAAGTGGGAGATCAATGGGAGAGCCTTGCCATTATTCTATTCTCTAGCCATTTTGCCTTCTTCTTCACCCAATCTCTTATCTCCATCATCTCCTTTGTTGTTGTGTTCCTAAGTTGAGATTATTGAAGAATCTAAGCCTCTCATCATATTCTAGAGAATTCGAAGTTGTTCTTCAAGGATCTTTGAAGATCTTCGAATTTTCTAACTCTTTTCTCGAACCCTCTCCTACAGGTTTAAATATATATATATATATATATATATGTATGCGCTCAATTTAATGAGGGTTTGAGAGAAACAGATTAAATACGGACAAAGTTTTCAAAGGCGAATGCGTACCTCGAGGCGTTTTACCCCTCATGAGGCGAGACGTAAGCCTCAGGGCGTTGAGGCATAAGCATTTCAAATTTCAAATTTTAAATTTTAATATTTAGTGAATAAATTAAATATTTTAAAATAGTAAAAAAATAAAAACAAAATTAAATATGAAAGTGTAAATATTTTTCGCTTGAATGCGTTGAACATTTTACTGCATAGAAGGAAGTTTTCCTTAACTGAAAGTGAAATTGATATTCTTAATTTCAGTGATTGAGCTTCTCACTTGACCATTATCTGTGTTTTTTCTTGATTGATCATTTACTTAATTTTTCTTGTAAAATATAGTTGCAAAAACGGATTCTTTTTATTTTTCTATATTTAAACAATCCAATAGACTAAGTTTAACAAAAGCCCAAGGCAACCTCTGCATGTGCATACTCCTCACATGTTTATACGCAAAAAGCGTACAAAGCGCACCTAAGGCGCATGTCTCAAACTATGATGCGCAAGCTTTTGGGGAGTAATGCTTAAAAATCAAAGTCTTGATGCGTTTTACCTTAGCCTCAAGGCGAGGCAAGCATCGAAACGAGCCTCAGGAAAGCCTTTTAAAACTTTGAATACAAATTTAACCTTTGCCACTATTCACACAAAATAGTCTAGAAATATTAATCAATCTGATAAATCGCATCCATTTCTCTAGGACTCGACTCAATTTTACCTGACTCAAAAGTTTAAATTCCAATTGCTTAGGGATAACATGATCCATTCTCTCTAATTAGAGTCAAAAGTGGCATCTTCAACCAAATTGTGTGTTATTTTTCACCATCTCAACTCATGTCCTTTAATTTTCCTCGTCTTTTTCAGATCATGAACTCTTCCTACTTCAATTTTCCTTGTATCTTTTTGGAATCATCAACCTAGACTATGGATAAGAAAAAGTACAGTAAAAGAGTTGAAAAAAGGACAGAACAGTGAAAGTCAGATGAGCAAGGTTAAAGTAAACCGCTAAGTGACTCGTGAAAAATCCTATTTGAGTACGAAGTCAACTTGCATTAGTTTCATACTCGCAATTTCTTACTTCATGAAATAAATTTAGATTCCGCACCCTCCACCGCTTTCTATCAAGAAGCACAACTTTTGATTTTGAGATCTTTTGTCCAATCTCCCATGTCAATGTCATCTTGTCTCAAACACCACATCTCTACTACAAAATCATAGTCAAAGAGACTCATCGTGTTGTGGTTTAGAGCAAGGAGATACAAATAAATAAATACAGTGTAATGTCAGCTCCATTAAATTAGGTATACACCTTTAAAAGTCTGTATTTCCATGAGTGATACTTCATAGAAGTCCCACATTCATGCACACCATTTGGTCAACAAATTGTTAGTTAAATCCAAACTCTTGATCAACCCAAAACTACAAACAGTACAATAGAATCGTCCAACACCACAGCACCATGGACAACTGAAAGTTGTTTAAGTATATATACATACAAATTTTGTCCAATGTGCAAATAAAAATGTTAATTGTACTTACATCAACAAATAAGCAATCGTAACAGTAGACAATTTATGGAGTTTCAATTTTAAAATAAAAATAATAAAAAAGAAAGAAGATTTTTTCACTATAGCCTGGTCCTACTTGATCTCCTCCAAATCCAGATCCTATTTCAATTCAACATGTAACATTCCAAATAAACATTGGTACAAGTTCAGATCTTGCACATATTTTACAGAGACATTTTAGATCTACCCACAAACTTTGGATCAATGTGATGGCGTAGGACTTCTAGCATCGGCCCCAAATTCTTGGGAAAATAATGATAATGTGTTCTTTCTATGCTCGATCCTGACTGACATGATTTGGAACCTCTCCTTGGCTGTCCAAAGGCATGTACTGTGACATTATAGCCCTGATCTCTGTATCCATGTATGACTGCAAAAACAGACAGAAAATAAAAATCCCAGTTCAAAATTCTCAGAAATTACAGAGCTACAAGTTCATTAATCAAAGTCATTTTGAGTCAATCAATCAACTAGTTAATTCCATTAATCAAAGTCCTAGACAATTGATGTAAAATAAATGCTTCCACAAACTTCTTTGTAGATGACATTATAGCCTAACAACATGTAAATTTCCTTACAGAAATACAGGTTTGCTTGCTTGAGAATAAGGCTGCAAATGATCCGAGTTGTTCATGAACAAGCTCGGCTCGGCTCGTTTAGTAAACGAGCCGAGCTCAGGCTCGAATATTAGGCTCGTTTAGTAAACGAGCCGAGCTCGAGCTCACATAAGCTCGGCTCGTTTATATTTATTTAAATTATATAATAAATATATTATTTATGTATTAAATAATATATATAAATATATATAAATAATAATATAAATACATTATTTATATATTAAATAATATAAATAATATTTTTAAAAAAATTATCGAGCCGAGCCGAGCCGGGCCGGGCTCGAGTTTCATTAATATTAATGAGCCAAGCCCAGCTCGAACCCAGTTCCTTATGAAGCCGAGCTCGAGCTCAGCAAAGCTCGGCTCGACTCAGCTCAGCTTAGCTCAGCTTGGCTTGGTTCGTTTGCAGCCCTACTTGTGATGATTACATAAGCTACATTTAGATTAGCAATTGGTTGAGATGAGATCAGAAATTTTAAGTACTTAGGTTTCATGAAGATAGGATGATACATTCTTCAAAGCTATTTCTTAGGCCAAAAGAACTACTCATTTTAACATTGTATCCAAACATGCCCTAGTACTTTATTTCACTTCCATCCTTCTTTTTTTTTTCTGATAAATATTTCACTTCATCGTATTTTGTTGGTAAATTGAACTTACATCCCTTAAAATTTGGCAAAATAAAAGCCCCACAAGTTCAGCATAATTACATTGAGCTCCCGTAAAGTTTTAATTCACGTAACATTTAACCACCCCTTTTTCATCAACAATTCATTAGTCGTATGGATTAAAAAATGTTGTCATCGTTTCTTTGACACTGAAATGTATATTTTGCCCTTGCTTTTCCCTACATCTACACACCATCTGCACTATTTTGGGACATATTAACCTTACTAAAAGGGAGGTTCTTGGTGCAATTATGCTAAACTTGTGGGGCTTATCGTATTTTTTCTTAAACTCAGGGGTGGTCAATGCAATTTTCCCTATTTTGTTTTATTGTTTTGACCCCTACACAACTAGAGGACTTAGCATGAGAGGCCGAATACCAACTAGGGGACCTAAGGTTTTGCTAGAAGCTAAAAAAAAACAACACCCAATTGATACACATTAATGTGTGTTTGGGAGGAGAAAGATGGAGTATACACCTAAACTTTGACATAATGCACAAAGTGGTGACTCCAAGACTTGAACTCAAAACCTCAAGGTTATTAGGTCAAGTCTTAACTATTGAACCAATGGTCACCCCTTTGCTAGAAGCTACTAAGGGCAAAATCCAATCCAGCCCTTCCACTGAAGTTTTGAAGTTCAAACACTTACTACGACGGCAATATTGGTCTGCAGTAATCCATTGCACCAAACTTACCCTCAATCTATATTTGTACACCATATATGCTCCGCCAGCAGCCATAGACAAACCTATCAAAATGACCCAAACAGCTGCCCATGAAGATCTCACTTCGGTTGCCCTTTTACCTGCAGATGACCCCATTTGGAGAACGTCAAAACAAGCAACACGTGTGCAAGTCCAAACACATGAATAAAGCTACAAAACTCGAGTTGAGAAACTCACTTATGCAAGTATCATGGTCCCTCATATACAGGAGGTCTCCACTGCAAGTGCATTCGTAGCTACCCCAGGTGTCCTTGCAGGTGCATTCGGGGCACTGGCATGCTTTCTTCTCTTTGCATTCATCAATGTCTGTGCAGCAAGAACAGATGTGCAAGAATATCATTATAGGCTCGAATTGAAGCTCTAATTTGAGCAAGAACATAATTTTCATAGATGGCCCAACAGCATGCCAAGCTGATCATGCAAGCTCTCTCACCTTCACAACTTTTGACACCATCACCTTTGAACCCTGGAGGGCACGCGCATTTGCTGTCCCCAATATCCTGTTGAACACAAAGCTTAGAATCAGCATCTCAATCTATATGCGGCAGACATAATTAACACAAAATGAAACTATGAAACGATCACCAACCAAGCAAGCAGAGTAGGTGCGTCCATCTCGGGTTTCATGCCAACAACCTCCGTTATTGATCTTGCAATGCCCTACCCCACTTGCTGTAAATGAAAATGACAAACGGTTATTATATAATTATTACATGCTTAAACTTTTAACACCAAAACACTTATAAAATTTGATAATAAACATAGAATACTGACATTTTCAATACTATTAAGTATGAAATATGTCTGCATGTGATTTCCGAACACTATCAAAACTTACATTCAGACCTTAAATCCAAAAAAACATACGGCTTCTCAGGAAATCAAGAACACAGCTCAATGTTCAATTTATGGGTCCTTTTTAAGCAGCACAAGATACACCAGAAGATAAGCCACAAGTGCTGCAGAGACCAGTGAATGACGTCGGATGATTCTCAAATACTTAATTTGGAAACCTCAAGCATTTTATTCCATATCATTTCCACTATGAGACTAAAATTGTAAATCAGATGGTAAAGGTTTCCATAAATAAAACGGAAATTCAGATGTTTTAGACAGAATCTTCAAATCATTTTCCACTATGTATGGCCCCTCACATGCAACCACCTCTTGCATGTGGAAGGACAGTTAACAAACAAATTTAACGGAATACAATGCACAAACATATAAGGAATGGGGACACAAATAGGGAGGAAACACATACGACAAGACTTGAACCAAAAACCTCTCAAAACCAAAACCATTAACCATGTTAGAACAGAAATGCCTCAAATGCTGAAGCCATTAGAAATGGAACCAACAATGTAATATAAAGTTCTCAGGAAAGTCTCCCCTCTATATATCCTGTTACTTATAAAAGCAAGATTACAGTTTTCAAACCCAAAGGAGAAATATCGCTGTTCCAACAAAACTGGAATGCCATGAAGAAGCAAGAGAACAGAATGCTAGCATAATCACCAATACAGAAAAATGACCAAATAAGTAATAAGGGACAAATAATGATGCAACTTTACAGAAGTTTTGGTTCGTTTGAATCAAAAGATTATTTATGGGTATGTTAACAGAAAACACTAATACTCTAGCGAATTACGTATTGGTACGCACGATCCAAAATATGGTAACTTCCTTTCCAAAATGGTAAATTTAGCAATCTAAAATGATCCCAAAAGTTTTTCCAATAAATTTCCTTAAATGTTTCCTTGGGAGGAAAAAATCAAATATAATGAATTAAAATCTAAAGTAAGTTAAGTTTTGACAAGACAAAACATAAAAAATGGATCATAATACTCATAGAAATGTTTTGCTACATGAAAAGGAAAGACTAAATTTTATTAGATGCTTAATAGTTAAAAGAAAATTCCTCTAAAAGTACCTTAAATTCCCAAGTATATTATATATACAAGTCTACCCCTATCGTATCACATTTTAGAGCATGTGGCGTACCACGTTCCAATTCCCATTGCCCATACTGGAACGATCCACGTTCCAGGTAACATAGTTACAACTCTAGGTTAAACTTCAGTTGCTCGGGAATGATTTCAATTTTTAAACCCTCAAGAGCTGCGACTACTCTAAGAATCAGATATCACCAGCAGTTTACACTGTGCAGAACTTAGAAGTTGGAATGCGAATTCAACCCTAAGATGAGGTTCCAACTTCCACTTTAACTTCAGTCCCCCCTGAAATTATTTTGATTAATGGACCCTTAAAAGTTGTGGCTACTCTAAGAAATTGAGGGACGGTTGTGTGTTGTCAGGGACATGCCAACACAAAAAATTCCAACAAAGTCAGACATGGACACGCCACAAATAAATTTATCTTGATATTATATTATATAATTATATATGTGCATAATATATAAAAAATAAATAATCACTTTATACTAAGCAAATCTTGTACCTAATTCTCTTGCACGAAATTTTAGACTATTTGACTATAGTAGTTAAAAATAAGACAAAATATAGTGTACATGTATAATTACGACACTTCCCTTATCCTCCTAAGCCATATGCTAATACATTTACGTATCCTTTTTATTTTTTATTTAATTTTATGTGAAACTTCCATAGGATTATTCTTAAGAATTATACATTTTTAAGGGGGTATAAGATACTACTTATGTCAAATTCTCAAACTTTGACATCATACATTAGCAAATATCCAATAAATGTCAGAAAGACCCAAACTCAGAAAGACCTTAACCCACTTCAACTTATTAGAGCAATTGAACATCTTGATTTCATGTTTATTTTTTAGTAATAGACATGAAGTGACAGGGATGTCACAAAATGAGTGTGTCCGAAATTAAGATTTTTATTTTTAATTATAGACAAGGAAAAATGAGTATCGGACACATGTCCGAGAGTATCCGACACATGTCCGCATGGACATGTCACCGTCTTAGAAGTGTCCATGCTTCTTAGTGTACATATATATCCATTATCCATGTTTATGTTGCTTTTGCTGTCATTCTATTTTCCAACAATATTGATGGGATTCTATGAGAGTGTTTTAGAACTTTCAAGCCTTACTAATATAGACAAAATAGAAATTTCAAGTCTTACTAATATAGACAAAATAGAAATTTCAAGCTTTAGGTATTTTACAAGAATTCACAAATGTCGATTCCATCTCTTTGGATCCTAAGCTAAAACATTCAGGCAACCACAGCCTTAGGATAAAACACCAATTAGTCCATTCTATATTTGTAATTAGCTAGGCCCCATTTAACTTATCTAAATGTGGTCATATCAAAAAGCTAACAGACATTTTTCCATATGTTTACACGATAATGTTGTGTCCATACATAAGCATTCATTAACATTTGCCAGATCCACTAGTTCCAACACTATTCTTAGCACTTGAACAGATTGGTTGGTTTTCAAACAAACAAAGAGATCAAACCTATCGTTTACCTTGACAGTTACTGTAACCATCTCCCTTGAACTGCACACCATCTACCAGGGGGCATTCACAAACTCTCCCACGAAATGTATCCTGAGTATATAAATGTAACAGTAAGTAACTACGAACACCTAGACAAATGTAAAATCTAAACAGTTGTAAGTCATGAAAAGGTACCTTGCATGCAGTTATGTTAGCTGCTTTATCTTGCCAGCAGCCACCATTATTATCCAAGCACTCATTTGTCTCCACATCTGCAATAAAGAAAATATCCCTTTAAAAACTCATCTTGTGAGTGAAAAACAAATCATTCATGACAGTATAATATCAATATTTGGCTCAAAAAAGAAATTAGGAATTTACCAGCACTCAAACAAACAGCCGGCTCAGTAGTTTCCTCAAAACCCGCACAAATGGCCTTCAAAACAGCACTTTTCTCCAACTTCCCTGAAATAATATAATTGGTAACAAAAAGAAGAAGAAAGAAGACTACCTTTCTAATCAAAGGGACACAAGCACACGGACAGACCTCTGTATTGTCGATTATTGACAACAAGGGTAGGCAATATTGTTACATCACCTCGTGATCCTTTTCCAACCTACAACAAATTATACTTGTTAAACAGTTATATGACTGAAATTGTAAAAAAAAAATTTAAGGATTGTTTATAAAGAGAAGTTGCAAAGGCACTACACATGTTCAACAACACTACTACATAAAGAAGAAATTCATACTTGAGCATCTTGCTCCTCTTTCAAAACGGGATTGTCAGAATCGGCATGTGGGTCTCCCATGCACTTCTCGATCTTTTTAAGATCAAGTCCTGTAAGCATGAAAATTATAATACAATTCATCCAAGCTCACTGGAATAATTAAAAGTCAGAGGATGCAATGATAAGTTATTCACCTAGAGATCTTATCACATCCTCAGCACATTCCTTGTTGTATTTGTTCTCCTTCATGGGACATCTAATTTGAAAATCAGTCACGTAGTCCCACCAGACCCAGGGCTTTTTAGTCTCATTTGCCACTCTAAACAAACAAAGCTGCCTTAAGTTTTCAAGAACCACATTTTTCCCTTCATAACCTCTGCTAAAATCCTGTTCAGGATCAGGAGCACAATATCTTCCATGATTGATACATTGGGACTGGCACTGTTTGCTTACTGTGAATGCCTGAGGACAGTACCAAGTTATATAATGAGGTCTGAATTGAGTATAGCCACCTTTCTCAAGAATCTGAGCTGGACCCTTAAAATCTTTCACAAATTCTATCAACATATCACATTTAAACCCACACTCATCGTTGCTGTTGGTCCACAACTCATACTCTACCCGATCATCTGGGTGCGGAACAGCTTCTCTCCAATCAAGATTCACATTTACCATTTCCCCACCACTGAGTTCTTTCTTTAATTTTTCAGCAAAACTTTTCTCAATCAGTGCAGATGGTATTGTGATGTTTTCGATATATTTTGCAGATGCAATATCCTCCGCAGGCGTGTCCATGGTTATCAACGCTTCATCAAGATCATCAGCTACAAGCACTGCAGAAGCACCAGCACTTTGGGCATTCCAGACCTTCAAAGCAAAAAAGCAATCTGAAAAAGAAAAAAAAAATTTAAGCACAAAATTCATTACTAGCCCACTCGATCAAATTAATATACAACCAGATGAAGAAAAACAAATCTAGGTTTATGCACTATTCATTGAAATACAAAAAGGTTCAGACATGTCCCATAAACCAACACATCCAGGTCCATCATACTCTCATGTCCCATAAAGCAATGCTGTGTATTTTACCAGACAAAAACAATCACAAAATAATTAAAATTAAGAAGTTCCAACTGTTAGTCCAACCAGGTTGATAAAATATTCCCCCTTTGTGCACCCAATGCTAGTGGGTTGGTCAGAGTAAATGTATATGATCGGAGGTTAGATGGTAATGACAGTTTGCAATCTTATTTTGTTTTCCCTGTGGATTGTCAGTGCGAATTAGTGTATTATGGGAATGGTTATTGTTCCATTAACGAAAAACAGGTGCCATGGATGGTGAAGTATCGACTCGAAGATTTGAATATTAAAAAGGGAGTAACATATTGTAAAATGAAGGGATATTTGAAGTATTCTACAAGTGAAATGCTAAAAGATTCGTAGTTGAGGGCCCATCTATTGTTGTCTTATCTAAAAAATATACGAAGGCGAATGTTGATGTTTGGCATTGTGCTCCAAATACCCCAAACATAGAAAACAAGAATGAGATAAACTAAATCAACCAAAGAAGACATAAGGGTACCTTCACAACTAGGGCTGCAAATGAACCGAGCTGTTCATGAACAAGCTTGGCTCGGCTCGGCTCGGCTCGTTAAGGGCTCGGCCGAGCTCGAGCTCGAATATTAGGCTCGTTTAGTAAACGAGCCGAGCTCGAGCTCGAGCTCGAACTCGAACTCGCATAAGCTCGGCTCGTTTAGCTTGGCTCGTTTATCTTTATTTAAATTATATAATAAATATATTATTTATATATTAAATAATATAAATAATATTTTTTATTTGAATATTTATATTTAAATAATATAAATAATATTAAAAAAATTATCAAGCCAAGCCAAGCCGAGCTCGAGTTTCATTAAAATTAACGAGCCGAGCCAAGCCGAGCTCCTTATCGAGCCGAGCTCGAGCTTAATAAACGAGCTCGATAAGTAAACGAGCTCGATAAGTAAACGAGCCGAGCTCGAGCTCAGCAAGGCTCGGCTCGGCGCGGCTCGGTTCGTTTGCAGCCCTATTCACAACCAAACAATTTACCACTCCACCACCATTAAAATCAGCACAAGGTAGCAAAATTAACCAAAATTAGAAAAAGGGTACCACCACAATCACGAAAAGGGTACCTCAAAAAGTACAAATAAGTCTCCCAAAGCTAAAGAACCAGAAAAAACAATCAAATTACTCAAATTAATGAAAAGGGTACCAAAGAAGACATAAGGATACCTACACAACCAAGCAATTCAACCCTCCAATGTCATTAAAATCAGCACAAAGCAGCTAAATTGACCAAAATTATAAAAAAGTACCACCACAATCAATCAATTAACTTCAAACATCAAAAGAAAGAGCAAAGAACACCTATGATCCATAAAAATCGACAAAAGGGTACCTCAAGAAGTACCAAATTAGTCTCCCAGAGCAAGAGAAACAGCAAAAACAAGTGAATTACACAGATTAATGAAATGGGTATCCACGAATTAACCAAAAAATCAAATTAAACCCCAAACACAAAAAAACAAGAGCAAAACCAACCAAAGAAGACATAAGGGTACCTTCACAACCAAGCAAGTAAATTCTCCAACATCATTTCAACCAGCACAAAACAGCCAAATTAACCAAAATTAAAAAAAGGGTACCACTACAAATCAATCAATTAACATCAAACATCAATATAAAAAGCAAAGAACAGCTATGATCAATAAAAATCAACAAAAGGGGACCTCAAAAAGTATCAAATTCAAATTAGATACCCAGATCAAGACAAACAGAAAAACAAGCGAATTAGTCAAATTAATGAAAAGGGTACCTCCACGAATTAACCAAAAATCAAATTAAACCCCAAACAACAACAACAACAACAACAAAAAACAAAACAAAATCAACTAAAGAATACACAAGGGTATCATCACAACCAATCAATTCAATTCTCCAACATCATTAAAACCAGCACAAAGCAGCCAAATTAACCAAAATTAAAATAAGGGTACCACTACAAATCAATCAATTAACTTCAAATTGGAGAGAACAAAAAAAAAAGGACCTGAAAAAGTATCAAATTAGACTCCCAGATCAAGACAAACAGCAAAAAACAAGCGAATTACACAAATTAACAAAAAAAGGTTACTACCTCCACGATCGACCAAAACGAAAGTGGGCAAAGCACCAGTCTTTGACTTAAAGGAGATCCCAAAATCTTCAAAACTGCGACAACCTTTGTGGTTCTCCTTGGGGAAGATCACTGTACCAGCCATGGTGCCACCGTACTTGGGAATACCGAAGTTTCCGATGGCACTGTCGTAATTTCCCTTGACGCTGTCTGGTGATGTCACTGTCAAGCTATTCTTCTCCACCACGAACCGAGCCATTGTTGATGGACACAGATTGATCAAAAGAAACCCTACAAACAATGAAGGTACTGACCTTTCAAGCCCCATTCTTTCGATTACTTAGCAGAGGAGAGAGAGAAGATGATTCGGTTTTCAGTTTATATGAAGCGTTCTTGAGAGAGAGTGAATTGAACGCACAAATAATAGTAAAAGCTTTCTCTCACTATCAGGGTTTTGAAAACAGTCAAACAACTTTATTTTATTTTATTTTAATCAAATTTTTAAGTTTTTTATTTCACCTAATTTTGGATTTATTTAAAAAATAAAAATCTTTATAAAGAAATCTATAAACAAATTATTAAATAGGAAAAACATAAAAATTACAACAACAAAAAATAGCGTTTATGCATTTTTTTTGTATTTAGTGAAAAAAACTTAAATTTTTTACAAATATTTTTGTTTTTTAAGTGTATTGAGATTAGATGTATTTAAGGAGTTTAAAAAAAAATGTTAAAGAAAAAAATCTTAATTTAAAAGCAAAAAACTTATCTACAATACGCAATTTTTTTATGACTTTATTAATTTTTTTTATTGTGAAAAAAAAAATTAGCAGTGATAATCAAGATAGGCATCATGAGACACTTTAAGAAAATTGCATTTTCACTAAATTAATTACTAAATTAATTCCTTAATTTTAATTAAATAGAGTGAGGTTGAACCAAATTTCCGTTTTTTACACTCATTCAATTAGCAGCTTTAAGCCTTGTATTGCAATAATTTTGTTTAATTTTTCCATCTTGGCTTGTTTTTTGGCTTTATCTACATTATTCAGACAATAACATTTTTTTAATTTATTATATACTTTTAATCTATAAAAATGGAAGTCCTACAAATCAACTTAAAAATCAATAAAATTCAATTAAGTATAAGAAAAGAGTGTTATCTGTGTCTTACATTTTGATACTATCTGATTGAATTTTGGTTATACAATTATCATATAATGCTAAATCAGCTAATAGATTGTGTGTTTGAATTAGTGAGAAGATTAAATCTAAAAATAGAGAGTTTCTTGAGTAATTACATAAGATCAATCTCATGGATAATTGTTCAATAGTCTGCAATATCGTATTTGTAGTTATATATTGTTGAATGATCAATTTGATATATTTTTCATGAAAAGTAATTTGATTAGTAGCTTCAAAGTACCAACTCAACACGTTAACATGGTACTCTTGAATCAATAAGAGCAATAGTTATGGAATAGATGAAGTCGATTTGACTCACCTTGATAGTTAGATGAGAGATAAGATTAGTTTCATTCATCTCATTTAGCACAATCTCATTGATTAGAAGCACTGTTATCTTTGTTTGAAGTGGACCACTTCTTTTTTTTTTCCTCTTTTTTTGTCTTGCTTCTGTATACGTTAATTTGTTTATGTTCTAAATTCATTGTTTGTAGGTGATTGCTCACATTTAGAGTGGATCAATTTCTAATTAGTGGTTTTGTGATTTGTAACTTTCAAAACCACATCACTATGTAGTAAAAGACAACTCACTTTGAAAGGATTACCAAGGATGCTAACTGTGGAGGAAAAAATACAATTGGGATATGCCCATGAACTAAAACAGTTCGGACTAGAAAAATGGCCTAATTAGTGAAACATAAAAGACAAAAAGTATAACTTTGTGCACACCATAAATTCACTAAGTTTTACCACAAATGGGCATAACACCATGCATTTCACTGAAAAAGTCATAATAACTTTCGTAGATTTTTTCCTAAAACAATCCTAGACAAGCTGCAAGCAGAAAGAATATTACCAAACAGCAAATGAATCAGCTGCATCTGTACAGGATAGGAAAAATTTTTGAAGATGAACAAATATGTATTCACACCTTATACATTTTGCATACAAACCTAAGAATTGTAATCAGATTTATTACTGATCACCTACTTATAGTATTGATTACCTACTATCATTGGCAATGCCTTATCTTACCCGATACCTATTACAGCTTGTTGGTGGCTCCCGATATCCTAGGTTCCCCCAAACATGGCCCTACTTTGAAGGGATTACTTGTCATTTAGAATAAAAATTTTAAAAAAAAAAATTTATTTTCTGTGACAATCTCCAATGCTCAATCTTGACCAGCTGCATTTATGTTTTCCAAAGCCATGGCAGTCCTCTCAACATGCTTCAGTAGGACCTTGTATATTTTGCTCCTCACCCTTCCGCAAGCTTCCATTTCATAATCCTCCAATGTGGGAGACCCCTCTTTGCTCCCATTAGTTTCACAACTGGTCTCTTTGTTGACAGCATCTAACCAGTCATTCACTCTCTTGATCTGATACATCATCCCAGCTATCTTGCTATCTGAATCTATTGAAGATGTTTTGCTCTCAACCTCGGCTAAAAATTTCTCAACATAACCCATAAATGATCTCCGGCTTTCATCCTGCAAAGCATTGGCCAAGTCAGCAGCTCTGCACAAAGTACTCCCCCGTGCCCACTCCAGCGGATTATCCTTTTCAGATGTCAATCCAACTGCAAACTCACAGTTCTTCCTCAGCTTCCTAACTATACATGCCATCTTAGGTTTGGTGACTTGACTAGCTGTGACTGACTTTTTCGCGGTGTTAGGACTCTCTGTTGTACTCGTGGATCTGAGAGAGGATAAGCATGGGGAAAGATCAAATGCCATAGCTGATTTGATCCATGAAGTTGCATTTTTCTTTCTTTCGACTGCTAGATTCAAGACTTCCTTGACTGAACCCATGCTGTTAATGTCTGTATCTGACGTTTTAAGTGGACTAATATTTGTTAGTGACTGAACTATTTGTCTGGTTTGAGCCAAGTCATCTTGGAGATCGAAAAACTTATCAATGAATGGTTGCGGATCATCCCCTTTATATGACTGGAACTCTGAATATGTGCTGGAAAAACGAGGGGAAAAATGGGTTAGCAATGATAGGTGGAACCTGAATTACCCACAGTTTCATAACTTTTTTGTGTTCATTAACCTAAGACTAGCATATTTGCTAAGCAATGAATTTGTTAAAACCACCTTAGGCATTTGATCAATTTCTCAGCAGCACAAGCCTCTTGCAAAGCCTCAACAGCAGCAAGCACAGCAACATCTTTGTTTCTTACCATATCCTACAATGCCAACAATAGAGGTTCATTGAACATAGCTTTCAATTTCAAAATAGATAGAAGGGTCAGGAAATGCAAGTAATACAAAGAAGAGTGTACATAAGCCTTTGTAGTTTGTACCTTGCCAAGCTTCGCTAAGCTTGAGGGGAGAGAGTCCCATGAAATTATACTCTCTGCCTCTTTCCTATCACTGACTGCGCAGCACATTGCTTCTGGATGTGAGGTCTCCTCACAGTTTATCTTTGGAGCAATGGTCTTGCTTCTGTTGGTACTTTTAAATGATTTTGTAGTTGAACCCATAACTCGTCTTCTTGTTGTAGAGGTAGAATTGTCATCAGAGCTGTCGTACCTCATGGAGCGAATGGGCGAAACCTGTCTATATAGAAAAAATAAGACTTAATTCTACCATTCAGGAACCAACATGCTAAAGTTCAATAGATAAACAACAAATTAATCTTCCCAACAAAGTACATATAAACCAAGCAAAAGCAATTGCCAACTTAGCAACCATCCCTAATGCGTTCTTTTTTAAGTTATGAACTGTGATTTCAGTTTTGATTCATAAAACATATCAAATCCAAAATTTTGTACAGAACATTTCTAATTTTTTGCATTTTTTTTACAGTAAGGGATTTTGCTCCTAAAATTTTGTCTAATTCCCAAATTCACCATACTTTTAAGACTAGAATTGAATTTTCCATAAGAGTGACACAATGGAGAAACAAAACAGAACTCTCAGAAACACTCACACAAGCACTGCGACTACGTGCCCTTGGTCTTGTTCCTTGCCTGGCAACTGAAGAGTCAAAAATTTTCTTAACATCCAAAAGTTCTGTTGAATTCCAGCTTCGTCTCTTTGATATCTGCGTGGATGACACACATGACTTTGGACTGTCAGAATCAGTAGTATCATTGTGGAAAGAACTTGGCTCAATTCTTTGGAATCCCCCCAAATCATCTGAACTTCTCTTATCATCATCACATCCTTTAGTGATGTAATTCAATCCCCTTCTCTGCTCACTTGAACGAGCTTTTGAAGCACTCAAAGAACGCAACATTCTACAATTCATTTTCTCCTCACCATCAGTACTCTTTTCCAATAAAGCCTCTGAATCCGATAACCCACGAGTCAGAGTCTTCTTCTCAAAAATAACACCCTTATCCTTTATTGACTCGGTATCAGATGCTTCAAGAAACTTGACCAAATTAGTGACAGGCAAGATATCTTCTGGAGTTCCGTCACAAGGACGTCGTCCTGGGACAGGCATTACACCTCTAAGCAATGGAACCGGGTAAGCAGCCTCCAACTTCTGCACATATATGAACTGCCCAAGTTGCAAAATGTTGCTCAAAATCATTTCATCTTGTTCGCGAGGCAGCGAGGCATACATGGCGTGAGACAAGTCTGAAACTTTCAAGTAAAACCCTTTATTAGGCCAAAAATCACCTTCTTCCAACACAGGAATTATGCTTCTAATTTGCAACAACACGGGTTTTCGAACATCTTCCAACCCCTTTTCATCATCTACATTCATGTCTTCAAGAAGTTTTGTGAGAACCCCAGACTTCAAAGAAGCCATTTTTCATTACACTGAGTGGCTACGAAACCTGAAAATTCAAACGAAACCCAAGAAAGACTGGATCAAATGCGCGAAAACACAAAATGGGTTGTGGATAAAACTATGGACAGAACCTTGAAAAACCATTTCACTTACAAAGAGACCCCCTAAAAAAATAATAATTGAGACATTGTACAAAACAACTGTGTAGGGAGTGGGTCTGAAAACTGAAACATTCAAATGAAACCCAAGAAAGATTGGATCAAATACGAAATGGGTTGTGGAGAAAACTATGGATAGAGTCTTCAAAATGCAAGAAAGATGGGTATATACAAGGAGTAAAATTCAGGGTTTGTATGTACAGTATGTGAGAGAGCAAAAAATTTATCAAATTGGAGATAAGGCGTTGCAAATTCTCAAAAGATAGGAGAAGGGTATTACCAGAATTGGGATGAGAGATCCGAAAGAAGAGCGATTGATGAGAATCGGTGGTTCTGAATCAAGTTGTGGAATCACACATCTGCGCTTTGTTGGGAGTTAGGGTTTTGAACCGACGAAATCGCCGTGCGAGGCGGGAAGGGGAAAGGAAAAGGAAAGGAAGAAGAAAAACCGTTATGCCCTGTTTGGGTATAAGGATTTAGAAAAGAAAAGAAGTCTTTCAATTCCATTAGTACATCTGCCGTGATTATTGCTAAAATAACAAATCTAGAAACGGATTATTGCACTTACACAAATAAAATGACTGTGCTTGGGCTTATTTTGGAAATTCACTATTTAGGTACTATTTGACATAAATTAAATAAGTATAACTTTTTTATTTTTTTACATATTTTTTCATAAAAAGTTAAAAAATATACTTATTTAAATCATTTTAAACAACTCTATAGTTTATTTTTTTTAGATTTTTATGAAAATATATATAAAAAAAATAGAAAGAAAAATTAAATTTTTTGTAATGACTTTTTGACTATTTTAACCAATTGCCAAAATAAGGTCCCATTTGGAAACATGTCTTTTTAGTAACTTTTTGATTTTTTAGTTAAAATATTATGCAAAAAAAAAAAAAAACTAACATGTTTACAATGACTTTTTGATTTTTTACAAAAAAAAAATGTACAAAAAGTTAGAAATAAAAGGGAATCTTTGACTTTTTAATTTATTAGCTTTTTTATTTTTTAATGACTTTTTAACTTTTAGACTAAAAAGATTACTTTCCAAACGAAGCCTAAGTCTTAAGTTCGTTAAAAGCTTAAAAGTAGTTTAAGAAGGCGTTTGAAAATTGATTTTAAAATTTTTTATACAAAAATATGTAGAAAGGTAAAGTGAATGATTTGATAATTCATAGGTGACGTTTGTTTACGAGCTTCAGTAATCAAATTGGATTACCATAGTTGTGGGCCCTACTCATAATATGTTTAGTGTTGAAATAGGAGGCCAGATTTGTAATCCCTTATTTTTTGTTTTAAAACCTAAGAGCATCCACAATGGATGTGTTAGTGATTGTGTTAGTGTCAGTGGCCAAATTTTAGCTAGCTACAGTAACGTTTGGATTTCACAATTGAAGTGTTAAGTAGTCTGTTAGTAGATTTTGTTAGTGTCAGTTGTTAACTTCTTTGTTAACTGTGGCTAGTGTTTTAGCTAGCGAGAGAGAGAAGGGAGAATGAGAGAGGGACGTGGGAAAGTGCTTTGGGATCGTCCGATCGGATGTCCGGCCGGTCATCCTTCCAACGTCCTGACCCTTCACCAAAAAAAAAAAAAAAAAAATTTGCCTTTGACCGGTTGACCCACTGGATGACCTACCCAATTCTGCTGTCTTCATCTATTGCGCCTTAACACATATTATTTATACTATTTTATTTATTATTTATATATATATATATACACTTAGCACACATCTTAACACACACCTTAACACATTTATTGCACCACCATTCACTCTCTAAAATTAACAAACTCTTGTCATACCTTAACACATATTTTTGGACTCTACTTTTATCATTTTTCGTCATATAACACATATTTTGACAAATAATTTTAACTATCCCATTGTGAATGCCCTTGGAATGACATAAATTCGAAGTAGAAGACAAATGATGAGTTAATAAAAAAATATTTAAAAAACATTTTGGCTCTCATCATTTGTGAAAATAAAATTTTTGCTACACTCCAAAATTTTCATCAAGGTCTCGTTTGTTTAGCAAATTAGGTTAAATGGAAGTAAGAGTATGGTAAAATTGAGTAAGGAGATTATTAGTGTGGTAGTATTAAGTTGAAGATATTAATTAGTTAGGACTAAATATGCAAATTACGTAAAAATCCTTTTTACATACAAGATATGTTTGTTGTTTTTGTAAGATGAGAGGCAAAATGGTCTTTTTACCCTCAATCCATGGGAGTGGAATGCTAATCTCACCCCTTCCATGAGAATACTAATCCCACCACCGGAGGGGATTGATAATCTCATAAGATTAGCAATCTCATATCACTTTTCCCTATAAACAAACATGTAATTGGTGGGTCCATGGATTATTATTTCAATTCCCTCTCTCAAACCTCAAATCAATTATGACCTAAATTTTTTATCAAAGACTCACATGACCGATTTGAATATTTGTTAAAAAAAAACTGATAAATTTTCTTTGAATTTCTAATTTACTTTAAAAAAAATCATAAAATTTACTTAATTGTTTTTGTAGGACCTTCTTTTTTTTTTTTTTTTTCAACAGTTTTGTAGGACCTATCTCAACCAAAAGCTAATAAGAAAAGAAAAGTCGCCAATTTGGAGCCATCTCCAAGAATATGCCTATTACCCACGAATTGGGATCCTCCCCTTGAGCCCCCTCCTTCATTTCCTCCTTGCAAGGGTCTTCGGGTCCACTTTGAGGCTCAGTTTTGATAATCTGAACCGTTCATATTTTTAGATTTATTCAGTATATTATACCTGTAAAAAATCAAGTTGATCGAATATCATAAAGTATGTGTTCGGAAAACTGTTTATTAAAAAATAGTTTGTAGTCCCAATTTTCTGAACGTATACTTTCTGATATCCGATCAACTTGATTTTTTACAGGTATAATATACTGAATAAATCTAAAAATATGAACGGTTCGGATTATCAAAACTGGGCTTCAAAGTGGACCCGAAGACCCCTGCAAGGAAGGAATGAAGGAGGGGGCTCAAGGAGGGAATCTGGACTCATTACCCACACCCCATCTCTCTTCTATTCTCCAACTAGTTCTCTTTGTAGGACCTATCTCAGCCAAAAGCTAATAAGAAAAGAAAACGTGTTGCAATTCTTGATGAATAGTGAATTCTCTTATTGATCTCTCTTTTGACCTTTTTATTGGTAACGGTGGAGATGCATTACAAGATAATTTAACAGTTCAGATTTAATTATTTACAAAAAAAATTAAAATAAATTGAAATAGTCAAATGTTGACTGTTAGATAATCTTAAAGTACATCTCTACCATTGTAAATAGAAAGTTAAAAAGAAAAACCAAAGAAAGAATCTTAACTCGATAAATAGTCTCCAATTAGACCCTATCTCGAAGAATATTCCTATTACCCACACCCCATTCATCTCTCTTCTATTCTCCAGCTAATGGTCAAGAAGATACAAACTTCCCATTTGAAAATTCAACAAAATCTTGTAATGGAATAGTAGCGACCACAAAAATTCAGACTAGCCATTTGAATGTTACATTTATCTCATTTTTCTATCATATTTTTGTATATTATTTGATGTGGTTTATTTATAATAATTTAATATTCAAATAATATTATAATAATCATATTTATATAATCATAGTTGTATGGATTGAATGAGTTCCACCATTTATATTTGTTACCAATACATTGATACATTTTATATGATAAACTAAAAGTTAGCTTTTAATTTTTAATCCATTATGGATCATATCACCTCTTACATTTTTTATTCACAAAAAAACAAAAAAGTTAAAAAGTCAACTTTCAACCAACTTTCCAAATCACCCCATAATATATAAACATGATCATTGTAGCATTATTCTTTAATATTAGTAACATTCATAAGAGGGTCAATATATTATCTATTTTTTTAGATGAATATGATAAATTGAGTATGTAAGATTATTGGATAGATATAATTTTTTGTGCAAATAATATACACTAAAATTTAACAAAATAAATAATTCAAATTATCAACAAAAAAAAAAAAAACTCCAGTTGAGCTCCACAAGTCTGAACAATACCTTATAGTCTAGATTATATACTTGAAGAGACCAGGTTCCCTTTGAAATGTTACTAATGCATTGATAGAAAGGTGGAATGGAATCTAGTGTTATTTGTCTCAAATGTGGAATCTAATAAATCAATATATATTATTGACATATTGGATAATATTCAATATTTTGGTATCCAAATTTCATGAGAGATTTATTTATAAATTCTATGTAGAGGAGTTATAGCTCATAAGTTCATAAAGTTTTCTTGTGTTTCACCTAATTCTATTTATTTATACTTGTATTTTAGGAGATTCTTTTTTCCTTATTTATAATATTTTTGGGACTAATTTACCATTTGTTCTATTTTTGATAGTAAGTATTACACACAATTGTGTTCTTGTTGTTTCATTTTTTTGTTTTAACAGTTTTAAAATCAGTGGGATAAGTTTTTAAAACCTAAATATATATTATTAAATTATAATATTGACAAAAAAAATATGGTTGAAAAAGAATCTTACAACACTAAGAAACTTCCTCTCATACTCTCTCTCTCTCTCTCTCTCTCTCTCTCTCTCTCTAATTTGCCTATTTGAGAATTAGGAAAAATCACAAAACAACAACTCAAAGCGATGAATTAGGTGATGATCATCAAAGAAAGAAACAAAATAGAAGAAACTCAAAAAGGAGCTCATCATCATCATCATCATTCTTCCATTGTTGTAGTTCCAAACTCTGTGTTCTTCCATTGTTACTGTTTGAAACACTGTGTTTTTTCATTATTGTAGTTCGAAACTCTATTTTCTTCCATTCAAATATCGTAGGGGCAAGGTTAGCACCGTTTTTTGTTTTGTAACTGCATATTGGTATACATTGATAGAGATGTATGTTCAGAATTGTTCAATAATTTATTAAAGTTAGATTCGACTTTTTTGTTTCATGATAGATTGATATGGTGTTATATATCCGTGTATATGCATGCTTATTGATTGGGTATTTTTGTGAATGTAATGTACACATCCACTGAAAATCATTATTGTTGTAAATTATCAGATTTTAATATTTTGCATCTGATGATGTGAACTTTAACGTTAGAAATGTGTGATGGTTGCATGATGTGCAATGTAGACGAATGATTATATGATTGTTGCATAATGTGAATGTTCTCGTTCACATATCACTGATTATTGTATGCGTTTTTATTATTTTTACATGCTTATTATATGGTGTGAAAATTCACATTGGTGTTGTGATTATCACATCTTTAATTAATATTAATATTCACAATTAGAAATAGTCATATAAACATAAATAACAATGTGATATTTGTGCATCTTAATAATATAACACAGATGTGAATGTTCACATCAATATTGCATTTACCACAATGCACACTTGAGGGCCACAAAATGTGTGGCTCAAATGGCTCGAAACTGTCAAAACAACGTCGTTTTGCGTCGTTTTGACAGCAAAACGACATTGTTTTAACAGTTTCGAGCCATTCGAGCCACAGATTTTCGGGCTTCCTACCAGTGCTGATAATTATATGCCCACAATAACAAACAATTACCAACAATGAGAATGTTCACAGCCCAACTGTAATACCAAAATAACATGACAACATTAACCATGGATCACTCACAACAAATCATAATTAATGTTAATATTCACGTTAAAAAATAGTCATACTAGCACAAACAATGTAAATGTTACCAGTGTATGGTTCTATAAAGGAATATTATTTACCAGCATGCATTTGTAATGTGAAAGTTCACATTAACATTTAGTGAGAAATTTTCAAAAGATAGATGATTTAAAGTTTTAAGAATGTGAGAGATTTTTTTCTGTGGAGTAAATGATAGATTTTTTTTCCATAGAATGAGGGAGATATTTTCTTTATGGAATAAGGAGAGATTTTCTCCATGGAATAAATGAGAGATTTTCACCATATAACAAGACACTGTTGTTGTTTTTTATTATTGTTGTTTTTTATTATATATTGGTTGTAAAATAAAAACATACACAAAAAGTTAGAAAAGTAATTTGGTTATATTATTCTAAACCGGATCTAATAGAATATTAAAAATGAATATGAATTAAATGGAATATAACAATTAAAAATATAACTTTTTGAAAAATCACCCACATCATCTTATTATTAGTTAAACAAATATCATAAACAATCTAGAAGAACATGTTATGAATCTACTGATTTACCATTAACAGAAAGGTGTCTGATTCTTGAAACAAGCTAACAAATAAATCAACCCACACCAACCCATTATTAGCTGGGGCAGTTGGACTTGGGCAGCCTTTTTTTGATTAAAGACACAAATCCAAACACTACAACCTAGTGAAAGAGCATGCACTGGATGATGCCACCCTGTGGGCAACTAATCTAGCCAAACAATATGCACCAGACAATGTTGTTGACACCAGTGATTTTCAAATGGAAATTCAAATTAAAGTTAATAAGCGTGTTCAATTTGAATAAAGCAGTGTCATCTAGATGTAGACCTATCATAGTACTGTATACAATTTAATTTTTAATTCAAAATATTATTTTATTTATTTATTTATTTTGGACGGTTTGATTGGGCATGATTTCAAATTAATTTCTTATTGCAAATTAGTCCTTGTCATTTTCGGTTAGTGGTAATGATCTGTGTTGGTTTTGTTTTATAATTGGATTGGGATGGAATGGGAAGTCCACGTAATAAATATGCCTCCCCTGGTTTTTCAAAGATAGGGCTCGACCAGCCCACGACAACACGTCATTTACCAAACTTTTATAATAGTCAACAAAATTGACTTTGATTTCGAATTTATTGCTAAGTTTACGTGAATATCCCTCTCTTCTTATACAATTGACAAATTTACTTTGTTTTACCATGCAGAGATGAAAAATTACGTGGTAGTCTCAGGGTAAATTTACATGGTATTTTAATTTTTATTGATTAAAATAGTAAGACTCAGAAATTTTTATTAGAATTTTAGAGAGTCACTTGACATTTAATGGTATAGAGTAATACTTCAAGACCACCACATCATAACTCTTACATATTAAGTAAATACAAGTTTATTGTGTATTATTTGGTGTAACTTTAACTTATAACTTATAAAACATATATATATCACTTAAATAAATTAAGAAAAAAAATAATTATTTAAAAATTAAAAAATGAGTTTTAATTTTTTTTTTTTAATTATGAACTTTCAACCCATTTAAAGAAAACATGGCTTAACATATGACCCCCAAAACAATTATTTGAACAATGATAAAGTCTACGCATTTATCTATGGGTAATGCTAAGGATACCAAATTTTCTACCAAACAAATGACCAAAAGTCTCACATAGGTGTGGAATCTGCAATTTTGTAGGCCCCACACCCATATGAGACATTTGGTCATTTATTTAGTAAAAAATTTGAAACCTCTAACATTTTTCTTTATCTATTCGCTTTTACCTTTAAAGGATATGTATGTCAAGTCACCCTTGGAACTTTCCTCACCCCTCATTTCAGTGCACCTTTTGCTAGCTAGTATAAATAAATGTTCAGCCAAGACTTTATTGCATTCGATTCAACATTACAAAAAACAAAAACATTTGATCAAAATTTGAAAAATCTCACAAAGTTGAAAGAAGAAGAGAAAACAAGCTAGCTAGCTATCATGGAAGGCTTAATCCCAATGCTCATCAATGCCCTCAAGAAGCAGAGGCCCCATCACGCCTACCGGGGCCTCTCCGAGGGCTCTAACCGGAGTTATCACTTGTTGATGGCTCCAGATTCTAGGGAAGGCTCTTCCCACCGTCGAACACGCTCAGAGTTTCAGCCCCCAACTGTTGATTTCCTGGACCAGCGGTCTACGCTAGAATTCTCCCACTCGCGCAGCTTCAACAGAGGCTCGGTGCTTGCATCGGCTTCAAATACTGCTATTGGGCGAAGGCAGATTGGTTCTAATACTAATCTTCGACGAAGAAATTGATATTTGAAGGAAGGATTTTTTTGAGTTGCTTGGTGATGTTGGTATTTTTTTATTTGCTTTGTTCAAAGTGTACAATGATGCTGTTGAGTTGCAATAGTGGTATAAGCTAAGATCACCAAGGGTAGATTGTTAAGGTTGGGTTGTGATGGATTTGTAATACTTTTGTCTATACTGCAATTTGTATGGTTAAGGGTTATTTTATTGGAAATTTCTTAAATTAATTTTTGTTTTTTTTTTGTTTTTTTAAAGGCTTAACCTTGTTGCTTGTATTTGTTTTCCCCAAAATTGTGTTTGTGCTGATTGTCTATCAATACGACTTTGATTCACGAACAAGAGGTATGATAAGATTATTTTATTTTTCAATAAAATTATCAATGTTTAGTTTATATTTTGTGATTTGGAATAACTTATTTCGGGAGCCTTTTTATACCATATATATGAGATTATTCTGTTTAACTTATTTTGAAATAAAACTTCCATTTGCCTTGTCTATCTGCCAACTAAACATAATCTATGGTTATTAGAACATCTTGTGGGTTGTCAAAGAGTCATAGTATAGCCACACTTTTTGTTTTTGTTTTAACATTTCTCCTAATGGTGATGTTACTTGGATCAGTTATTAAGTGATGTAAATTGTGGAGAGCACATTAGTTGATAGGGGAGAGAGAGAGAGAGAGAGAGAGAGGGATGGGCTGATAGAAGCTAGGGGAAGCAGAGAGAGAGAAAAGGGAGGGGGCCTTAGGTGTATTTTTTCAACATAAATATTCAACATACATTTTAATTTTACTATTTAAATAAGGGTTGAGTTTTTGTCATATTCAGCACATCTGAATATGATGGAATTTGAGAATTTTAATAATCAAAACTATTCATTTCGTAACACTTTTAATTTATATTATTTATATCATTTTGTAATATTTTTAATTTAAATTAAGAGTTGGTTAGTCCTTTGACTACCAAATCTCTCGTAAGGAGAAAGTTTTGAGCTCTACTTTTACGAATTTTCTTATAAAATGTATGAGCGTGAGTTTCAACTCATCTCTAACCATTGACTTCCACTTATTAAAAAAAAAAGTAATGGATTGTGGCCTAATTTTGAAACTTAGTTAAAAGTCAAATTTTGATTTTTAATCTATTTTGAATCCCTACACCTTTCTACTTTTTTATATATATATTTTTAAAACAAACTAAAAAAACAAAAAATTAACTTTTAACAATCTTCTCAAAAACACACACCGGCTTCTACTAGTTTGGATTTGGATATGTTTGGCAAAGTTGTATCCGGATAAGCTGGAGCAAAGATATTATAAATCAACAAGTATCATTATTAATATTAAAAATGATGCTGCTGAGTTGTAGTAGTGGTATAAGCTAAGATCACGCAATTTGTATGGTTAAAGGTTATTTTATTGGAAATTTCTTGAATTAATATTATATATATATTTTTTAATTAAGGCTTAACCTTGTTTCTTGTATTTGTTTTGCCCCCAATTTGTGTTTGTGCTGATTTTTAGAATTTTTTATTTTTTATTTTTTATAGTTTAATATTTTCAATGAATTTCTTTAATATTTTAAGATTTTTTTAAAATTTTTAGATACACCTAACATAAATACACTTAAAAAGTATAATATTTGTGAAATTTTTTTTAAAAAATATACTAAATACCAAAAAATATATTTAAAAAAATACACAAAATTTAGTACATTTTTTGTATTTTTGTGTATTTATTAATTTTTTAAAATATTTTTTCACAAATATTTTACTATTTAAATACATCAAAGTAAGGTGCATCTAAAAAAGTAAAAAAATTACTTAAAATTTAAAAAATATTCACTAAAACAAAAAAAATATGAAAAATAAAAAACTCAATTTTTAAAAAATTGAATTTATAAAAATGAAACTAAATACAGTATTTTTATATTTTGTGATGTAGAATAACTTATTTTGGGAGCTTTTTTATATCATATGTGAGATTATTCTGTTTAACTTATTTTGAAATAAAACTTCCATTACAAAAACTATCATTTTTGGGAACTAATTTTTTTAATTTTTTTTTTTAAAGACAAATTGATTATAAAATTAAAAAAAAAATTAAACAAAATATCACATCAAATTTCATAATTATTTCATTTTTTCTCTCACAAACATCACATCCAACCGCAAAAAAAACTCAACTATCTTTCCAAATACAAATTTTTTTTCTCCAATAATATCCTACAACTAAAAAAATCTACAAAAAAACTCACTTCCCAAGCACCCACATAATCTATGATTATTAGAACATCTGTTGTGTATTTTCCAAGGCCCCGTTTGTTTTGAAGTATATGGGGAGGATTGGGATTAGAATAACTGTGAGCCCCATTTAATGTGTTGTTTGTTTATAGAGTTGAGGAATGGACTAACAAGCCGAACGACTTAAGATAGGCCATGCAGAAGGGATTCGGATGGGCCTCCAGGACTTGGTATTAGAAAAATAGTCCGGCAGACTAAAATTTTTTTATTTTTATTTATTTTTTATTTTATTTTTTACATGTCGGGCATTTTTACATGAACATTAATGTTTAATTTTTTATATTTTTTGTTAAGTAAAAATCATTATTTTATTTATTTTCTTTTTTTCTGAATTTTTTTTTTATTTTTTAAATTTTTTTTACATGTTGGGTATTTTTTTTAAAACATTAATGTTTAATGTTTTTATATTTTTTTATTTGTTTTATTATTTTATATTTATTTTATACAAAAATAATTTAACAATCCCTACACTAACAACTTTCATCAAAACAAACACAGTTTTTCTTAATTCCCTCACTATCAATCCTCTCCATTCTACCTCTGAAAACAAACAGAGCCTTAAGAGTCATAGTATAGCCACCCTCTTTTGTTTTTGTTTTAACATTTCTCCTAATGGTGATGTTACCTGGATCAGTTATTAGGCCTGTTTGGTAGCCATTCCGTTTTTAATTTTTACTTTATATTTACAAAAATTTTAAAAATGGGAGCTTTTTTGATAAATTCATTTTCTAAGAACTTTATTCCATCCAACCCATATTCTTTTTGACTATTCTATTAGGTCCAATTTGAGATAAGAAGACCAAAATACCCTTTTTATTTACTTATGTTCCATTTAGTTCACATTTTTTTCTTATGTTTCAATAAGTCCTATGGGTGGCATAATTATCAAAATACCCTTAATGTAAATGTTCGCACCGTCAATATAAATGTTTATATCGTCAATGTGTAGGGGCTCGGCTCATGTCGATCCTCGTAGGTGTCCGGAAAAATTCGAGTCGGGCCGGGCCGGCCCACAAGCCAAAAAAATAGGCCCGACCCGGCCCGTTGATAATATGAATATTCACATTAATAAGTTAACATTCACATTGATAGGAGTGTAAAATTGGCCTGCGGCCCGTGGGCAACCCGAAACCAGTCCGTCGCTCGGGGCGGGCCCGAGCTGGCCCGTTCACAATATGAATATTCACATTGACATATTAACATTAACATTAACACTGACAAGAGTGTAAAATTGGCCCATGACCCGTGGGCAGCCCGAAGCCCGGGCCCGGGTCGGGCCGGGCCCGGCCCGGCCCGTTGACAATGTGAATATTCACATTGACATGTTAACATTCACATTGATAGGAGTGTAAAATTAGCCCGTGGCCTGTGGCCAGCCCGAAACCCGCCTGCGAGTCGTGGGCTGCCCTGGGCGGGCCCGGCCCGACCCGTTGATAATACAAATATTCACATTGACATGTTAACATTCACATTGATAAGAGTATAAAATTAGCCCGCGTCCCGTGGCTGTCCGAAACTAGCCCACGGCCCGTGGGCGGACCGGGACGGGCCCAGCCCGGCCTGTTGACAATGTGAATATTCACATTAACATATTAATATTCACATTGATAAGAGTGTAAAATTGACTCGCGTCACATGGGCAGCCCGGGGCGAGCCCGGTCCGGGCCATTGACAATCTGAATATTCACATTGACATATTAACATTCACATTGATAGGAGTGTAAAATTGGCCCGTGGCCCATGGGCAGCCCGAAGCCCGCCCGCTGCCCAGGGCGGGCCCGGCCCGGCTCGTTGACAATGTGAATATTCACATTGACATATTAACATTAACATTGATAAGAGTGTAAAATTAGCCCGTGACCCGTGGGCAGCCCGAAGCCCTGCCCCGGGCCGACGTGGGCCCGGCCCGTTGACAGTATGAATATTCACATTGACATGTTAACATTCACATTGATAAGAGTGTAACATTAGCCCGTGCCCCGTGGCTGCCCGAAACACGCCCACGGCCCGTGGACGGCCCGAGGCGGGCCCGGCCCGGCCTGTTGACAATGTGAATATTCACATTGACATGTTAACATTCACATTGATAAGAGTGTAAAATTGACTCGTGTCCCATGGGCGGCCCGGGGTGGCCCGGGTTTGGGTCCGGGCCTACCCAGGGCCGCGGGCGAGCTTCAGGCAGCGGACGAGTTTTACACTCCTATTAATGTTAATGTTAACATATCAATGTGAATATTCACATTGTCACGGGTCGGGCCAAGCCCGCCTCGGGCTACGATCGGGTTTCGGGCCAATTTTACACTCCTATCAATGTGAATGTTAACATGTCAATGTGAATATTCACATTGCCAACGGGCCGGGTCCGCCCTGGCCCGAGGTCGGGCTTCGGGCTGCCCACGGGTCACGGCCCAATTGTACACTCTTATCAATGTGAATGTTAACATGTCAATGTGAATATTCACATTGTCAACAGGCCGGGCCGGGCCCGCCCCGGGCCCCCACGGGCCGTGGACGGGTTTCGGGCAGCCACGGGGTGCGGACTAATTTTACACTTCTATCAATGTGCACGTTAACATGTCAATGTGAATATTTACATTGTCGGATCGGGCCAAGCCCGCCTTGGGCTGCGGTCGGGTTTCGGGCCGCCCACGGGCTACGGCCAATTTTACACTCTTATCAATGTGAATGTTAACATGTCAATGTGAATATTCACATTGTCAACAGGCCGGGCCGGGCCCGCCCCGAACCGCGGGCGGGCTTTTGGCCGTCCATGGGCCCCGGGCCAATTTTATACTCTTATCGATGTAAATGTTAACATGTCAATGTGAATATTCACATTGTCAACGGGCCAGACCGGGCCCGCCCCGGGCCGCGGGCCGATTTCGCGGCGCCACGGGACGGGGGCCAATTTTACACTCCTATTAATGTGAATGTTAACATGTCAATGTGAATATTCACATTGTCAACGGGCCGGGCCGGGCCGAGTCAGGCCCGCCCTGGGCTGCTGTCTAGTTTTATACTCTTATCAATGTGAATGTTAATGTGAACATTCACATTGTCAACAGGCCGGGCCGGGCTCGCCCATGGGCCGCGGGCGGGTTTCGGGCAGCTACGAGGTGCGGGCTAATTTTACACTCCTATCAATGTGAATGTTAACATGTCAATGTGAATATTCACATTGTCAACGGCCGGGCCGGGCCCGCCACAGGCTGCGGGCGGGCTTTTGGCCACCCATGGGCCGCGGCCCAATTTTATACTCTTATCAATGTGAATGCTAACATGTCAATGTGAATATTCACATTGTCAACGGGTCGGACCGGCCCCGCCTCGGGCTGCCCATGGGCCGCGGGCGAGTTTCGCGCCGCCACGGGATGGGGGCCAATTTTACACTCCTATTAATGTGAATTTTAACATGTCAATATGAATATTCACATTATCAACAGGCCGGGCCCGCCCTGGCTCACGGGCGGGTTTCGGGCCGCTCACGGGTCAATTTACATTCCTACAAATGTGAATTTTAAAATATGAATGTTCACATCATTAAATTGCTAATCGTTGAAAAAATATTTATAAGGGTATCAAAATTAAATATCATAAGTGTCCAAGAAAATAGTGTAAATCAAGAAAATGGACTTTATGGAATAAAATTATACATACATGGGACTAAATGGGTTAAAAAATTCGTTCATGGACTTCTTGGATTAAAACACTTCTAAATTGGACTTATCAATAAAAATCCCTTTAAAAATTGTCATAAAAACTTGTTTGATAATTTTTTTGATTTATAAATAGTTGTCTCAGTTTATAAATTTAGGAAAAAAACATAAACTCAAAAAATGAGTTCACGTTTTTAGTTTTCAATTTTTTTAATTATTATTTTTTTCAAATAATTTATTTTCAAATTTTTTTTTCATATAATTTTTTTTTCAAAATTTTTTTTCCAATAAATTTTTTTCAATTATAATGTGTGTAATCCCATTGTCATAAATAATAAAAATAAATATAAATATTTTAAGTCTAAACAAATATATTTTTTAGTTTATATTTTAAATTTTTTTTAAATATTTTGTTCAAACCAAACACATTTATAATTTATGTTTTTTTAAAAATAAATAAAAATCTATTTATAAAATTTTTGTACACGTAAACTAAAAAAAAGTAAATATTACCGAACGCTGCCTCAGTGATGTGAATTGTGGAGAGCACATATTGATAGGACATAGAAAAAGGGGGGGGGGGGGGGGGGGGGGGGGGGGGGGGGGGGGGGCTGATAGAAGCTAGGGGGAGCAGAGAGAAAATGAGGGGAGCCTTAGGTGTATTTTTTCTATTTTATAAATAATCAACACATATTTTAATTTTACTATTTAAATTAAGAGTTGGATTTCTGTCATATTCAACACATCTGAATATGAGAAAATTTGAAATTTTTAATGATTAAAATTATTTATTTTGTAATATTTTTAAGTTATGTTTGATTCACAAGACTAATAATGAGGTATTAATAATCCTATCAAATTAGTGTGATATTCACTATCTAATTAGATTAATAAGATAAATTATCTATTGGATTAATAATCCTACCCCTACCCCTACCCCTACCCCATTACTAATAATTTTACAAATTTATTGGATTAATTATTTATTGAATTAATAATCCTAAACGAAAATGTTAAAATAAACATAAGATAATTGGGCCCACGAATTAATAATCTCAATCTCATGCTCTAATTCATCCAATTAAACATGTCCTTAATTTACATCATTCATGAAAAATTTAAGTTATATCATTTTGTAATACTTTCAATTTGAATTAAGGTTTAATTAGTCCTTCAACTACCGAGCCTCTTGTAAAGAGGAGATAGATAAGATTTTTTTATAAAAGGTGTGAATATAATTTCAACTCTCCATGTACTAATAATCATTCACTTTCGCTGATAAAAAAACAAAATAAAATTGGTGATTGTGTATGACTTTGTCACGGTGGCTTCTACTAGTTTGGAATTGGATATGTTTGGCAATGTTGTACCACGATAAGCTTGAGCTAAGATATAATAGTCAACAAGTATCATTATTAAACAATCTATATATTACATAAAGGAAATAAAATTTTTAACCCAAAAATTTTGTGAGAGTTTTATTTTTAACTTCTCCTATATATTATAATTAGTGATGGAATTATTCAATTATTTTTATAAAAAAATTTTAAAAAATAATTTTGGTGTGTTTGGTAACGTTTACGTTTTTAGTTTATATTTATAAAAATTTTATAAATTGATTTTTGTTTATTTTTAGAAAAACATAAACTACAAACGCGTTTGGTAATTGACAAAATGTTTAAAAAAATTTAAAAATATAAAAAAGAGTGAGAAATGGCAACTGGCGACGGAAAACGGTGGTGGGAAGTGGTGACGGTGGGTGGTGGGTGGTGGGGGTAGTGGGTGGGTGGGTGGGTGACGGTGGCGGGTGGTGGGTGGTGGTGGTGGTGGTGGGTGGGTAGATGGGTGATGGTAGCAGGTGATGGGTGGTGGCGAGTGGGTGGTGGTGGTGGTGGGTGGTGGGTGGGTGGGTAACGGTGGCGAGTGGTGGGTGGTGGTGGTGGGTGGGTGGGTAACGGTGGCGAGTGGTGGGTGGTGGTGGTGGTGGTGGTGGTGGTGGTAGCTGCGGCGGGTGGTGGTGGGTGGTGGCGGCGGCGGGTGGTGGTGGTGGCTGGGTGAGTGACGGTGGCGGGTAGTAGGTGGTAGCGAGTGGGTGGTGGTAGTAGTGGTGGTGGGTGGTGGCGGGTGAGTGGCAGGTGGCTGGTGGTGGTGGGTGGCTGGTGGTGGCAGGTGGGTGGTGAGTGGTGGTAGCAAGTAGGTGGCGGGTGGTGGTGATGGCGGCAGTGGTGGCGGGCGGTGGATGGTAGTGGCGGGTGATGGGTGGTGGCGGGTGGATGGTAGGTGGGTGGTGGTGGTGGCGGTGGCGAGGGGTGGATGGTGGTGGCGAGTGGGTGGTGGGTGGTGGGTGGGTAATGGTGGCGGGTGGTGGCAGGTGGGTGGTGGGTGGTAGTGGTAGGGGGTGGGTGGTGGTGGTGGAAGACGGTGGTGGAAAATGGTGGCGAGTGGTGACTAGTGTTGGGTAGTAAAAAAAAAAAAAAAAAAAACTGAAAACTCAAAATGGAAACACATTTTTTGTGTTTTCATTTTTTGGCCAAATTTATAAACTAAGACCACTGATTTATAAATCAAAAATTTTACCAAACAATTTTTTATTTGAGTTTTTAAAATTTTTGTAAATATAAACAGAAAACGTAAGTGTTACCAAACGCCACCTTTGTGTATTAAAAAAATATCTAAAATAAATATAAATTATTATTAAAAAAAAAGAGTTTTTTTGATAAATTTACTTTTTAAGAGTTTTATTCTATCTAACTCATATTCTTTTTTACTATTCCATTAGGTCCTATTTGAGATAAGAAGACCAAAATACCCCTTTCATCTACTTATGTTCCATTTAGTTCATATTATTTTCTTATGTTTCAATAAGTCTTATGGGTGACATAATTACCAAAATACCCTTAATGTGAATATTCACATCGTCAATGTGAATATTCATATCGTCAATGTGTAGGGGTCCGGCCCATATCGATTCTCGTGGATGCCGGGAAAAATTCGAGTCTGGCCGGGGCGGGCCCGGCCCATTAACAATGTGAATATTCACATTGACATGTTAACATTTACATTAATAGGAGTGTAAAATTGGCTCGCGTCCTGTGGCGGCGCGAAACCCGCCCGTGGCCCATGGAGAGCTTGGGGCGGGTCTGGTTCGGCCCATTGACAATGTGAATATTCATATTGACATGTTAACATTCATATTAATAAGAGTATAAAATTGGTCCGCGGCCCATGGGCGGCCAAAAATCCGCCCACGGCCCGGGCGAACCCAGCCCGACCTGTTGACAATGTGAATATTCACATTGACATGTTAACATTCACATTGATAGGAGTGTAAAATTAGCCCGCGCCTCGTGGCTGCCCGAAACCCACCTATGGCCCGGAGCGGGCCCGGCCCTGCCTGTTGATAATGTGAATATTCACATTGATAAGAGTATAAAATTGGCCAGTGACCCAGGGCGGGCCCGGCCCAGCCCGTTGACAATGTGAATATTCACATTGATAGGAGTGTAAAATTAGCCCGTTGACAATGTGAATATTCATATTCCTTCATAGACTTCTTAGATTAAAACACTTCTAAATGAGATTTATCAAAAAAAATTCCTTAAAAAAAATAATATCTTACAATTGTGAAAAAAAATTACACTGTAAAAAATAATTTATATATTAAAAAAAATCTAAAACAAATATATTTTTTGTTAAAAAATAACAGGTTGTAATTGCGAAAAAAAAGAGAAAAAAATTACATTGTAAAAAATAATTTTTATATTAAAAAAATATCTAAAGCAAATAAAAATTATTATTAAAAAATAATAAGTTGCAATTGCGGAAAAAAAAAATTACACTGTGTATTTCATTAATAATGCTCAAAAAATATGTTAAGTATTTGTGTAAATGCTTGATACATATCCACTCTTAAATTATTAAGTGAATATAGATGAAACCAAAGAATTCAGTTTTAATGGCTAACAAATATTAGAAATCCGACCATTGAAGTCTAATAACTATTAATTAATAGAATTCAACAATTGAAATGTCTCAAACTACGTCTCTTTGTCTCTTCAAATGTTTCCTTTTTTGGTTCATGTATTCACTCTAATATTGATAGAGAATTAGACGTGTGGAAGGGTGAGAGATATTAAAATTAGATATTGCGTTATATAATTATTGTGATAAAAAATAAAGGTTGTCTTCCTCTTCTATAACGATTTATCTGATTATACCTCTAATTAAAACGTCAGTTGTAATTTTACATCATCATTAAACATTGCTTTAATTTTTTTTAGATACTTTATCTCGCAATTGTTTGTGTTTTGTGTTATGAAATCTATTATATCTATGCTTACTAAAACTATTAGATGGATCTAATGTAAGAAATGTAAATCATTTCAATGTCATTTTCAGGATTAAAAGTACAAAAAATATATACAAAAAGTATATAAATAGATAAGATTTTACAAAATTTATTTGTGAGTCTCACTTATTGAAAAATCCTACAATTCATTTATTTTTTGTATTAGATTTTATGTTTAGTTTTTGTATATATATATATATATATTATATGTAGTTTTGTTTATTTTCTTTAAAAGTTAATTTTTAAAAATTAATTAATAATAAATAAATTATTTTTTATTTCAATTAATTTCATTTTTGTTCTTTTTTTCCCTCTTAAAGTAGTTTTAGTTTTGGGCAATTACTTTGTGACGTCCCAAATTTTTTTTGAAACATCATAAGATTTAAATAACAATAACTTGCTAGATAAAATTTTAACTACTAATTAGGAAATTTTAAATTCTTACATAGTCAAAGTCCAACAATAAAATAAAACTACAAGTTCACACACAACGTCACAACATTGTTAAATACTAATACAATAAAATCTTGACTCTAAGTTAGCCAAAGTTCGATATTAGCATCAATTCTAATTTCAACCTCAGTCCCTTCTTCGACATAATCTGGCATGAAACGCCAGGGTAACAAAATATATGCCATGAGTTTTGCAACACAGTAAGAAAACATAACTAACCTACCATTCTTTTTTGGAGAAAATAATGAGATTATAAACATGAGATAATAATATAATCGTAAACATAAATTACAACTATTAAAATAATTCAAATAATTTTAGTAAATTAGGTGACCCTTGAAATCTCACCAAAGAGGCTTAACTTGCCAACCACTAAGTCATGACCACGGTTAATTTGAAAATCCCCTATTGGTCAAATATTCAAGAACTACCAAAGATGCCCACGCCTGGAGTTATATACCCAAGCTGTGACATCCGTGGTCTACCTCAAGGGAATGGTCTGTCAGGGGTACGTAACTTCCCTGCGTGCCACCCGTACATCCACCCTTATTCTAAAACCAAATACCGATAAGGGTTCAAATAATCCTCGTGCCATTTTAGGGTTTCGCGACACAATTTACTTAAAAATTATTAAAAACTAGGGCTCACTCTGAATACCCAGTATTAACCCTCTATCAGTAACTTTATATATACCATTAATCATTCCGGTTAATTTATATATTAAACACAAATTATTCAAGTCTCAATCACCAATAATGTTATACCAACTAAAAAAAAAAAAACTCCCAACATAAAACATTATACATGTCACACAATAATAATTCAATATACAAAATTTAATAGACAATTAATTTAAACCATTGTATGAACATAATAACTTAGATACAAGAAATAAACCATAATTACACACATGTACAAATTTTTTATTTACAAAATTAGACTAGCACAATATTAAATAAATCACAACACACCCATACATGGATTACTAATTTATAATAGTTGATGGATTAGATCAACACAATATTGAAGTGATGATTTTATCCTGTCCAGAAAATTTCAGATTATAACTTAAGTATTAAAAATTATAAATAAATTATTTACACAATCCTAAAATTCGTGCAATTGAACAGAATACTCAATAGGGATGTTTAGGTCATTTTTCAGAAGGAATTTAAAAAAAAAAAAAAAGATGTAAATAATCTTGTAAAATTTTCAGCAATTTTTATGACACTAATTTGTCACATTTCCTTACATTAATTCCATGCTTACATTTATAGATCAAATCCATAATCTAAAAATTTATCATGAAACTAAACTTCTCAAATTTCATCTTTTGGTTAGAAATTACTAGATTTGGCTTAGTATAAAATTTTAAATAAATTTTCAAATATATAGTAAAATCTGTTTCACAGTTTCAGATTTAGTTAAAAATTTGTATAAATTCGTAGAAAGCTAAAAAATTGTTGCCAAAATTTCTGGATGAACTAGACATCATTCTCAACAACTTTGTAGAAGAAATCACCTCGAAATTTTGATTATAAAATTGTCTAAAAATTTGGGCAAACATTCTGGCAGATTCAAGGACAAACAGATTATTTTCAATCTTCTCTTTAAAGGTATAAACTACATATGCAAGCTTAATTTTTACAATAATAAGATGATTTTAAGACTATCAATATCTTCAAATATTTGATATACACATCACAAAATTCCTACACATATATATAAAATTTCTATCTATGAGTAGTCATTTTAATCACAAGAACATAATCTGAAAACTTTATTAATAAAAAAAAATTAGAGGGTTGAGAGGGTTTTCTTACTTAATAGTAGGATTGAAATGGATAATGAAATGATAGAAAAAATTTACTTCCTAAACCTTCCTCTCTTCTTCTCCTTCTGCTAAATTCTTTTTCCTTATTTCCTCCTCACCCGTCCAAAGGAGCAGCCTTCTTTTTCTTTTGTATATCTCCCAAATTATACTCAGCCTCCCTTGTATATATATATATAAAATCATGCTGAGCCTCCCCCTCCCCTCTCTCTCTCTCTCTCTTTTCATTATTTCCTACCAACATATCTTCTCAACCCAAGAACTATAATGAGATGAAAGTTTCCATGGTTACATGCAAACTAGCAGGTGGCACTATCTGCCATCGAGAATCTGATTCTTTTTATTTTTTTAATTTTTACTATGATGTTAAAATAATTTAAAAATAATAAATATTGCATATTCACAAAATTATTATTCTTAATAAGGTCTTTGTTAGTGATTGAATTGGGTTAATTTAAAACTAATTTTACAGTATTATGTATTTTAGGTAGATTATGAATAAAATTAATTAATTAATTAATTTATTTTCTTTTAAGAATGATTAAATATGGGTTTTCACATACTTATTTTTTTTCTATGTATATTGTAATTTTGTGTATTTTAAGTGTATGATATTTTCACTAATACACTTAGAGATGCACTATGAAATAAGTATCATACAAAAATCAAACAAGAAGAAGTAAAATAAATAAAACAATACGATGAATGTGAAGTAAAATAAAAAATCAAAACTCCCAAAGCAAGTAAACAAACAAGCAAGTAAAATAGAATGTTCAATAATAGACATTTGAAAATTTGTAACAATATTTTATAATTTTATTTTTTGCTAAGAAAATTCTATTTGGTACTAACTAAATAAAATACTTTTAAAATAATTTTTTTTTGTTTTTTAAATTTGAAATTAAAACTATAGTAAATTTATATAAGCATAATTGCTAATCACAATTTTTTACTTAATGTATAATATTTATATTGACTACCTTTTTCAAGTTTACTTTTTTAAATATTTATATAGAAGTAAAAAAATGCCGTTAGGAATAAATTTTTTCTTAATTTGGTTATAAATTTTGCCCTACATTATTTTTAAATTTGGAATAAAGTAAATATAAAATAATTAATTGAAGATATGATGTATTTGTTATATTCTTTTTTCTGTGTGCCAAAAAAAAAAAAAGACCTTTAAAAATCATAATTCACATATATAAAAATACTTATAAATATAATCCGTGCATAGCACGGGTGGAACATTAATTATTTTATAAAATCCAAAATATATATCTAAAAAATTTTAATTTTTTTATTATCAAAGCGAGAGTAAATACATAAAAAAATTCAAAATTTACTATTAAATAAATTCAGTCATATGACCTGCTAGTAATTATCATCATTTGAAATCAATAGGAGCAAAACAAATAAAAAATAAAAAGGTAAAAGATGAAAACAGGCTTGAATTAAAAAAAAAGAAAAGAAAACGGGCTTAAATGCATTGAGGCCAGTTGTGGGCTTATATAGCATGAGGCCCCATGTAGGTAATCATGCAAACGACGTCGTCGTCAGACGCCTTGTACGAGGCGGCTCGCATCGCAGCTTCTCGTCAGCTGCCGGCGAGAGCCTCTCTGTTTCGAATCCGCGAATCGAACTTTGAAATCTCGAATTCGAAGATCGGTAGTGAGAGCTTCAATGGCGCTTCGATCAGTCTTTGATGCTTCTCAGATTCGAACCGAATTTGAAAACGCTGGAATCAACTCTCACTTCATCCCCCTCATATGGAAGTAAAATCTCTCTCTCTCTCTCTACATGTGTATGGATATATGTATATTTTTGTGATTTTGTTATGTGTCTGTGTATAGGTATGTAATTCAGAACCCTAATTGTGAATGGGACGAAGTTCCTTCGTTGCCTTCGTCGGCTTACCCTCTTCTTCGATCGAAGTTCAAACCCTCGACTTCAACTGTTCACTCCGTCATCGATTCGAGTGACGAGGTCACTACCAAGCTCCTCATTAAGTTGCAGGTACTTTCTCTCTATGATTTTTATCTAGTGTTATGGTAATTGAGTTGGAAATTTTCTGCTTCTAATTGATTAGGACTCTACATTTGATGAAGCAGAGTACTCTTTTTTTGGGTGGATAAAGCAGAGTACTCAGTTCCAGCAATTTTGCTTGTGAATGTGTCGGGGACTATGTGATTCTGTTTTATGAATATCTTGGTCTTTTCTTGCTTTTCAATGATCCAAATTGCCATTTTTGGATCAATTTGAAGAACTCAGATATTCAAAATTCAATATGCTTGAATACATTGATTCGTGTCATGCAAAGCAGTGATCTTTGTTTAAATATCCATGAGATATCTTTAACTTATACCGAACCAAACCAAACAAAGCCTTAAGTCCCATCAAATGGGGTCGGCTATATGAATCCTTTTTCTTCACGCGGCCTATCAAAGGCCATTTCATTAGTCAAATTAAGTAGATTCATATCTCTATTTATAACGTTAGCCAATGTTAATCTAGGCCTATCTCGTCCCCTAACACTTCCATCTACCGTTACAGTATCGCATCTCTTCACTGCTGCCTCTGTTGGTCTTTGTTGAATATGACCAAACCATCTCAATCGATTTTCTCTCAACTTATCTTCTATCGGTGCTACTCCTACCCATTTTCGAATGCACTCATTCTTAGTTCTGTCTTATCTAGTCTTACCACACATCCACCTTAGCATCCTCATCTCAGTCACACTCATCTTATCTACATGTTGTTTCTTGGTTGTCCAACACTCCGTCCCATACAACATAGCTGGTCGAATAGCCATTCTATAGAACTTATCTTTTAGTCTAGTGGGTATTCGTTTATTACACATATCCCAGACGCACTTCTCCACTTACACCATCCCGCCTTAATTTTATGGGCCACATCTGCATCAATCTCTCTTGTTGTTGTGACAATCGACTCTAAATAATGAAAATGTTCACTCTTAGGCAGTTATTGGTTCTCAATTTTCACTTGTCCTTTGCTTTCATTGTTACTGTTACTAAATTTACACTCCATATATTCTGTCTTAGTTCTGCTTATCCGGAATCCTTTAGATTCAAGAGCTGTTCTCCAAATCTCCAACTTTGTGTTAACTCCTTCTCTAGTCTCATCCACTAACACAATACCGTCTGCAAAAAGCATACACCATGGCACGTCATCCTGAATATTTCTCGTCAACTCGTCCATAACTAAAGCAAAAAGATAAGAACTTACGGTAGATCCTTGGTGTAACCCTACAGTGATAGAAAATTCATTTGTCTCTCCAGCTGGCGATCTAATAGTGGTCACCACCCCTTCATACATGTCCCTAATTACGTCAATGTAACATTTTGTCACCCCTTTCTTCTCTAACACCCACCATATTTTATCCCGGGACACTCTATCATATGCTTTCTTAAGATCGATAAATACCATATGAATGTCTCTTTTCTTTTCTTTTCCTTATACTTTTCTATTACTCTCCTCAAAAGATAGATCGCTTCCATTGTTGACCTACCAAGCATAAACTCAAATTGATTCTTTGACACCTTTTTTGTTTCTCGCAATTGGCGTTCTATCATCCTCTTCCACACTTTCATTATATGACACATTAGCTTGATTCCTCTATAATTGTTGCAATTCTGGACATCACCTTTATTCTTATAGATTGGCACTAAAATACTCTTCCTCCACGCATCTGGCATGTTTTGAGTCAACAAAATTTTGCTAAACAATCTAGTCAACCAAGCAACTCCTTTTTTACCCAAATACTTCCAAGGTTCAATAGAGATATCATCGGGTCCTAAAGTTTTATTCGATTTTATCTACTTAAGTGTAATCTCCACTTCAAAATTCCTAATCTTGCGATAGAACCTATAGTCTTGGTTTATCGTATTACTGGCTATTTCTTCCCCTATTGCCGTACCTTCATGTTCCTCATTTAATAGTTTCTCAAAATAATTCTTCCATCTTTTCTTAATCTCTTCATCCTTCACCAATACCTTAGAATCCTCACTCTTGATGCACTTTATTTGATTAAAATCTCTTGTTTTCCTCTCCCGTATCTTAGCAAGTTTGTATACCCTCTTCTCTCCCTCCTTACTATCTAATCTAGTGTATAAGTCATTATAAGCTTTCAACTAGTCTCTCTCACTACTTTCTTGACCTCCTTATTAGCCAATCTATAGCTCTTAAGGTTTTCCTCAGTTCTATCCTTCTGCCACTTTTTAAAGCACTATTTTTTTGCCTTAACTACCGCTTGAACCTCGTCTCCCCACCACCAAGTTTCTCTAGAGTTGGGTCCCGTTCTTTTCGACTCTCCAAGCACTTCCCTTGAGATTCTTCTCATATAATTGGCCATCGAGTTTCACATAGTGTTAGCATCACCTTCTAAGTCCCAAGTACCTTCCTTATCCATTCGATTCTTAAATATTTCTAGTTTATCCCCTTTTAGGTCCCACCATCTTGTTCTACGACGCCCACCATCCTTCTTAGCTTGGTATTGCCCTCTGAAACATAAATCTAGTACCAAGATCCTATGTTGAGAGACCAGGCTCTCTCCAGGAATCACTTTACAATCATTGCATTTTAGACGGTCCACTTTTCTCACTAAGAAGTAATCTATTTGGCTCTTAACTACTCCACTCTTAAAGGTTATCAAATGCTCCTACCTCTTCTTATACACAGTATTGGCCACCACCAGGTCAGAAGCCAACGCAAAATGTAAGATACTCTTTCCAGCCTCATTTTTGTCACCAAAACCGTATCCACCATGCACCCTTTCGTAGCCTAGTTTATCTATGCCTACATGGCCATTAAAATCTCCACCTATAACCAGGTTCTCTTCTACGGGTATTTCCTGTTAAGATCTCATCCATTTGCTTCCAAAAATCCCTTTTAGTCTGATCCTTAGTTGCATGAAGCGGGAGCGGGAAAGCTTGAGTCGATAGAAGTTTCTTAGGTTAGGAGCGCCTTGGGGAGCGGTAATATATATATATATATTTTAATATACATTAGAAGTTTTTTTATAAATATTTTTTATAATACACATTAATTATTTTATTTATTTATTATATTTTTTAAATAATTTGTTATTGTTAATTTATTTTTTTATTTTTAATTGATATATATATATATATTATAAATTAAAAAATATAACAAATAAGGAATAATAAAATATGTTAAAAGAAATAATAAAAAATTGGATGATTTATTTTATAAATTTTATTAGATTTTTTTTATTATATATGATTTAATTAGATTTATTATATAACAAATTATATTATTTATTATATAACAAATTATATTATAATTATATTATATATTATATTCATTAAATGTTAAAAACGGGAGGGGGACACAAATCGATGAGAGAGAGAGAGAGAGAGAGAAGAAGAAGAAGAAGAAGAAGAAGAAGAAGAAGAAGAAGAAGAAGAGACGAAGAAGAAGAAAAAGAAGAAGAAGAAGAAGAAGAAGAAAACGATGACGAGGAGATGCTGAAGAAGAGAAGATAGAGAGACAGAAGAGGAGATCGAGAGAGATGAAGACAGAGAGTGAAGAGGAGATCGTGAGCAGATCAAAGGCGATGTAACAGATCGAAGCCGTGTCCGAGAAACCCATGCCTTAAACCAACGAATCCATGTAACAGATCGACGGCGAGACCAGGTTTCTCTATCTCTCTCTCTCTTCCTTTTATGATCCCATCTTTGACTGAATCGCGTTTCTTTCCACAGAAACGCGATTCTTACACGTTTCTTTCTAGAAAACGCGGAATCGCGATTCTTACTCAGAATTGCCACCTGGTTGCACGATTCCTGCAACTAAGGTCTGATTATCTAATCCTACTTGAGGGGTGTATGCGTTAAGAACATTCACTGTATTCCCTCCAATAACTAGTTTAACTAGCATAATCCTATCCCCTTTCCTAGTGACCGCCACTACACTCTCCACAAGACCCTTGGCAATTATAATTCCTACCCCATTCCTGCGTCTGTCCTTACCACTATAATATAGTTTAAAACCGGTATCCTCAATTTTCCTAGCTTTCTCTCCCGTCCACTTAGTTTCTTGTATGCAAGCTATACTAATTCTCCTCCTAATCATAACATCTACCAATTCCATCGTCTTACTAGTTAAGGTTCCTATGTTCTAAGTGGCTACCCTAAACCTATAGTCATGGATTATCTTCTTTACCTGCGCTAGCCCAGAAAAACGCGGAAACCTTTGCCCATTTTTCACTGCACCCAGGCGTCGATACGGTGCCCCTTGCTCACTTTTCGGAACACCCGGAGGCAGACGCAACGCGCCACTTGAGGGGAACGACCTAGCATTTAAACGATTCAAAGTAGGATTCATTTTCATAAGGGATCCGAGCGATTTTTTTACGTGTTGGCTGTCGGCTACCTAACACACAACCCTCCTCCTTAACTCGGGCTTGGGATCGGCGAAATTGTTAACAACCCCGGCGGAGTTAACAACCCCGACGGAGTTAGATATCTTTAACTTATCCCAAAAAAAAAAAAAAAAAAAAAATCCATGACATCTTTGATGTTAATGTTAATATATCCACATTATTAGAAACACAATATGTGTAGTTCTATTCTGTATACTGTTCCATTTTTTTGTTAATAATTTTTGTGCATTTTTCACCAATGATCAATATTTATAAAATTTTCTCCATATTTTTGGGCTTTTGTTGTTTTCTCAGTGGTTAATGCAGTGTTACCATTTCATCAGTTTTAATCATTTTTGCATCTTGATTAGATAGGTTTATTTGCTAATTTTGGCCTTGGGTAGTTATTTCAAGCGTACATGTTTTTCCCTTGCAAACAAGTGAATGGATATTAATATACTTTTGTATTAGTATAGTAGTGTCTGTTGGGCTATTAGTTCTTCTAGATGATAGGCCTTTTGGGTTTTTTTTTTCTCTCTTATCAGAATGGAGCATTTGTGGAAGCCGTGATAATGAGGTATGACACACGTTTGGGAAAATATGGTGGACAACCTCGTTCTGGTGGTCTGAGGTCAACCTTGTGCATATCCTCTCAGGTAATTTTCTTTCTTAATTGCACGGGAGGAAGTTTTCCTTCCAGTTTGGTCACTTTTGCTGTGAAAAACAATGCCAAGATGGGAGTGCTAAGTTGGCAAGTTCTAGATAGCTCACAATTATCTCTAGTCTAGATTCAATGTATCGTTTTGAGAGGTTGTACAAACATGAGACTGGCTCACTCTTTTTGAAGGTGTTTTTTTGTTTGCATTTGTCATTTTAAAGCCTACCAAGTAGCCATTACTACAGTAGTTTTTTTTTTTTTTTTTTTTTTTTTTTTTTTTTTTTTTTTTTCAAGTAACAACAACAAATTCACTTCTTTCTTTCTTTTTTTTTTTATTTTTTTATTTTTTTAATTTTTTTTCCTTCTTCTACAGGTTGGTTGCAAAATGGGCTGCAAATTCTGTGCAACTGGAAGCATGGGATTTAAAAACAATCTATCTTCAGGAGAAATTGTGGAACAATTGGTGCATGCCTCTCACTTATCACAGATACGCAATGTTGTCTTCATGGTATTTTCTTCCTTTTGATAATTTCTTCATTAGTTCATTTTTTTCTCTTTTTACAGCATTGGTTTTGCCATATTAGAAATTTACTGATGTTCGATGTCAAATGTTTGTACATCTTTGAATGTGTTTTTATTTCTATTTTATATTCTCAGCCCTTAGGGATTCTTTTGAGCCTAAACCTTTTTAGTTAGAAACTTAGGCCTCGTTTGGGAATAGGGTAATTTAGTAACTTTTTGGCTAATTGGCTAAAAAGGTAGATAAAAAAAACTTGTATGTTTGTGATGACTTTTTGACTAATTACGAAAAGCTGTGCAAAAAGTAGAGAGAAGTCGTAATTGTTGACTTTTTGGTATGACTAATTGGCTAATTGGCTAATTTAGTAACTTTTTGGCTAATTGGCTAAAAATGTAGCATCCCAAACGAGGTTAGTATGCCACTTTTAAGATGCCAAAGCATCAGACCACTAGAATTTGTGGAAACAATTGCAACATATTTTTAGATACTTTGAGACTCAAAAAGATTGAAAATGAATTATGTTAGCATATTATATTATTATTTGAGTTATTGGTTTGTAATTATTCTATGCTTCAAGGCTCATCTTGTAATTTTTACAAACTTTAATCGTCATTTATATAAATAGGGGATGATATCCTATCAAACCCTAAGCTGGTTATTCTCTACAAGCTTCATGGTATCAGAGCAGAGCCTCTAGGGTTTCGGCTCACCCTTGTTGGTCGAACTTAGCACCAACGATCACTCTAGGGTTCGAGACTTACCTGGGTTGGTCATCTGCTGGAGTCGACTTCTCCTATGCCATCGAGCAGCTTTAGTTGTCGCTCATCTCCTCTGCTTGGTCACGTCGTCACTGCGTCAATCTCCACTTCGTCACTTCGTCACTTCGTCGATCTCTGCTTCGTCACTTCAGTCGATCACTTCGTCACTTCGTCACTCAGTCGATCTCCTCTGCTCATCTTTAGTTCATCCTTCGTCGATCTTCAGTTGATCAATCTCCTCTGTCGCCTCATCTTCCGTCTCTGGTATACCCTCTGTTTGGTCTTATCTGATATGTAGTGTATAGGCTCAGTGTGATCTTCAACACAGTTTGTTTAAAATATATATATATATATATAATATTTATGTTGCATTAATTTTGTTATGCCTTTATAGTGGTCATTGTGCCTGTTCTTTCACCACCACCTTCCGGGTTTGTGATTGCCATTAGTTTTGTTACGGGTTCGGTAGTATAGTATCCATGGCAGATTTCACCAGTGTGTCCCTTACCTCTCAAACACCTAGGAGTGAGAGTCCCATTATACCTACTACCATGTCTGATAACCCCAACCCTAGTTTGAAAATCACCACCTCTCTATTTAATGGTCAGAACTATCTAGCTTGGTCTCAGAGTTTGATTATATTTTTGAAGAGCAGAGGGAAGATGGGGCATGTTGATGGCAGGATACAGACACCTGGCACCACTGACCCGGGTTATGACTAATGAGAGATTACTAACTCTTTGATTATGGGTTGGCTTATTCATTCGATGGTTCTAGAAATTGGTGAGGGCTACTTGTCTATGAAGACTGCCTAAGATGTTTAGGATGCTGTGGTTGCCACCTATTCCCGCAAAGGGAATTTCTCACAGGCTTTTAAGTTACGCCTCTCTATTGAGAGCTCTCTTCAGGAGAAGCAGACTGTTCTTTAATATTTCACCTTTCTCACCAACGGCTGGAAACACCTTGATCACCTGCAAGACTATAAGCCTGTTTGCCCTGCTGATTCTATCGGGTACGAGAAGTTCATCGTACAGGAACGGGTCTCTAAATTTCTGGCACGCCTAAATGTGGAGTATGATCCAGTTAGGGGTCGAGTTCTGGGTATGGACACTCTTCCTTCACTGCAGGAGGCATTTGCCTATGTACAGAATGAGGAGAGTCGCCGGTCTGCTATGATGTCGCCTGTCTCTACTGACCGCTCAGCATTGCTGTCTACCCCTCGAGATGGCCCCAGCCTGACTCCCATCCCTCCATCTGCTGCTAAGGAGTCTGTATTCTGTGATTATTGTAAGAAGCCGTGGCATACTTGTGAGACGTGTTGGAAGCTTCATGGGATTCCATCCGGGGGTTGCAGTGATCGGTCTAGTTCTAGAGGAGGTCGGTCAGGCCAGTCTAGAGGACGTGGCTCCTATTTCCGGGTTCATCAGTCTAGTGCCGTTGGTACACTTGATTCTAATTCTGTTTCCGTTGGCCAAGCTTCTGATGCTGAGCTTGAGGAGGCTCTGCGCCAATTATTGGACCGCCGGTCTTCTACTGCTCTCAGTATAGCTTCCTCGTCCTTTGCCCGTTCAGATAACTTAGCCTCTTCGCCTTGTGTTTTCCTGTGTCATAAGTCTTTGTCTTGGATTATTGATTCCGGTGTCTCAGATCATATGTTTGGCTCCTTTGATCTTTTCTCTGCCTATAAGCCCTTTTCAAGTCAGGACAAAGTTAGGATTGCAGATGGTACTGTTTCTTCCATTTCTGGGAAAGGTTTAGTCCAAGTCACTCCTACCATACCTCTATCTTCTGTTCTTCATGTTCCCAATTTTTCTGTTAATCTGTTATCCTTGAGTCGTCTTATCCAGGATTTGAATTGTAGTGTGACGTTTTTTTCCTGATCATTGTCTTTTTCAGGACCTTGTCACAAGGAGGACGATTGGCAGTGGTAGTGCAGAAAATGGTCTCTACCTATGTTACACGGACTCGGGTACGGGTATCGGGTGCAGGTGCCTATCTAAGGGTCGGACACTTCAAAATTAAAAATTAAGGATACGTGGATATGTATCCCAATTTGGATACGGATACGGGGATACGTTAAATAGTTTTTTTAAAAAAATATATATTTATTTTATGAAGATGAGTTATATTATATATACATTTTTTATAAATATTTTTATTTTAATATACATTAATTATTTAATTTATTTATTATATTTTTTAAACAATATGTTCTAATTAATTTTTTTATTTTATTTTACATACATGTGTTTATTTATTTTTTATTAATATATATAAGTAAATATTATCTTATAAATATATTATATGTTATATAATAATTATTATATAATATATAATAATAATAGTTATTATTATAGTTATTAACTATTATTATTATTATATATTATTATAGTTATTATAATAAATATATTATCTTATAAATATATTATAGGTTATATAATATATAATAATAATAGTTATTATTATAGTTATTAACTATTATTATTATTATATATTATTATAGTTATTATAATAATAGATAGATACGAATAGATAGATAGCGAGACAGATCTGAATCAAGAAGAAGATAAAATGTGTGAGAGAGAGAGGGAGAAAAGCGAAGCAATCGCGATCGCGATTGCAAGGGAGGGAGAGAAGGCGAGAGAGAAAGAGAGAGACCAGATGGAGCTTCGATCGATTGATGGAGCTTCAATCTTCGACTGGATTGACTGGATCGAGACTGGAGGTCTTCGATCTTCGACTAGATGGAGCTTCGACCAAGTTCTCACTTGCTCTCTCCTCTTTCATTTCTTTTGCTTTCTGTGATGAGCCGTGTCCGAGAGAGAACAGGCGAATTCGACACAGATCCCACACCCGTACCCGTGTCGTATCGACATGGGTACTTCGCCCCAAAGTGCCGAGTCCATGTAACACAGGTCTCTACTTCTTGGATTAACCGGACAAGCTTGCTTATTCTTTCACCACGTCTTCTACTACCCCCGCTGAGTTATGGCTGTGGCATCGGCGTCTTGGGCATCCTTCCTTTTATTTACTTAAGCATTTATTTCCATTTGGTTTCGCAAATTATCATGTGTCTGAATTTCTTTGTGAGACTTGTCAACTTAGAAAACAACACTGAGCTTCTTTTGCTCCCAGTATTAATAAAAGTTTAGTTCCTTTTTCATTAATACATTCTGATGTTTGGGGTCCCTCTCGTGTTATGTCTGTAAAAGGTCATCGATGGTTTGTTACATTTATTGATGATTTTTCTCGTACTACTTGGGTGTATCTAATGAAAGATAAGAGTGAGGTTTTCTCTGTGTTTCGTAATTTTCATAAGATGATTTGTACTCAGTTTGGGGCCATTGTTAAACTATTTTGTTCTGATAATGGCGGGGAATACAGACTCTGGGTTAGGACAATATTTTTCTACTCACGGCATTATCCGTTAGACCTCTTGCACCAATACCTCTCAACAAAATGGGGTTGCGGAACGCAAGAATCGGCATCTTCTTGACATGGCTCAGTGCATGTGTTTTTCTATGAGTGTGCCTCGGCCTTATTAGGGCGGCGCTGTTCTCACCGTTGCACATCTTATTAATCGTCTTCCTACCCAGGTCTTGCAAAAACAAGCTCCTTTTCACGTCCTTCTAGGTTTCCAGTCCTTATTTTCTATTCCTCCCAAAATATTTAGTTGTGTCTGTTTTGTTCATAATCACTCCCCTACTCCTGGTAAATTGGACCCTCGCTCCCTCAAATGTGTGTTCCTTGGTTACTCTCCTACTCAAAAGGGGTATAAGTATTTCCACGCTCTTCCTCGTAAGTGGTTTGTGTCCATGGATGTTATTTTCTTTGAGTCCCAGTCCTATTTCTTGTCCTCTCCGGTGTCCCAGTCCTCATTTCCGGGGGAGCCTTGGTGTGAAGTGAGTCCTGTGATTCCTATGGTGGAACCAGTTGTTCTTGTACCACCCTCTTCTACTAGGACTATAGAACCCAATGTCACCAAGGATAGGGATGTGTATGTCCGGGACATAGATAAATAGAAAGTTAACTTGATACAAGGGACCACTTCTGCGCCTCCACTGCCATCTCCTGCTTCTGATGAGAGTCTAGGTAACTTTGAATCTATTGAGGCCATTGATCTTGATGTTCCTATTGCCAAGAGGAAGGGTGTGCGATCTTGTACTCAACATCCTATCTCACATTTTGTGTCCTACTCTCATTTGTCATCCTCATATAGAGCGTTTGTGTCAAATATTTCCTTTGTTAGCATTCCTAACCATTTTCAGGATGCTCTTGCTATCTCTGAGTGGAAACTAGCCATGATTGAGGAAATGAAAGCACTTAGGAAGAATGACACTTGGGAATCGACTGAGTTACCTACAGGCAAACGACCTGTGGGATGTAAATGGGTATATACTGTGAAACACAAAGCAGATGGTTCTTTTGAGCGTTACAAGGCAAGATTTGTAGCAAAAGGGTTCACTCAGATATATAACATTAATTATCAGGAGACCTTCGCAGCTGTGGCTAAGATGAATTCAGTCAGAGTATTTCTCTCTCTAGCAGCTAATCTGGATTGGCCGCTTTATCAGTTTGATATCAAGAATGTCTTTCTCCATGGTGATCTTGAAGAAGAGGTATATATGGACATTCCTCTTGGTTTGAGGATCATCAGATAGAAGGCAAAGTATGCAAGCTTCGGAAGTCATTCTATGGTCTTAAACAGTCTCCAAGGGCTTGGTTTGAGAGATTCACTCAAGCTATGCTTAAATATGGCTTCAAACAGAGTCAGGCAGATCACACTTTGTTTGTGAAACATTCCTCACGTGGTAAGACTACAATACTTATTGTTTATGTAGATGACATAGTTCTTACGGGCAATGATAGTGGGGAAATACGTCTGTTGAAAAAATATTTAGCTAGTGAGTTTGAAATCAAAGACTTGGGAAGCTTGAAGTATTTTTTGAGAATTGAAGTTGCTCGCTCCAAGGATGGGATATTTATCTCATAGAGAAAATATGTGCTTGACCTATTGAAGGAAACTGGGATGCTTGGCTGCAAAGCATGTTACACTCCACTGAAACCCAATCAGAAATTGGGGGATGATGAAGGAGGAGAAGTTGTTGATAGGGAGAGCTATCAGCGATTAGTGGTTAAGCTCATTTACCTATCTCACTCCTGTCCTGATATTGCTGTTGCTGTCAGTGTGGTTAGTCAACTTATGCATGCTCCTTATCAGATTCACTTTGAGGCTGTCACGAGAATCTTGAGGTACTTGAAGTCTGCTTCTGGTAAGGGTCTTTATTTTTCAAAGTATGATCATCTTAGTGTGGAAGCCTATGCAGATGCTGATTGGGCTGGATCAGTAACTGATAGGAGATCGACTTCAGGGTATTGCAACTTTGTTGGAGGCAACCTAGTTACTTGGAGGAGTAAGAAACAGAATGTGGTTGCCAGGTCAAGTGCAGAAGCTGAGTTTAGAGCTATGGCACAAGGTGTGTGTGTGAACTCTTATGGATCAAGTTATTGTTGAGTGATCTAGGTATTGATCAGACGGACTCCATGCGGTTATACTGTGATAATAAGGCCGCCATCAACATCGCTCACAATCCAGTTCAACATGATAGGACAAAACATGTTGAGATTGATCGCCACTTCATTAAGGAGAAACTCACTAGTGGTACCATTTGTACTCCTTTTGTCAAGTCTGGTGAACAACTTGCCGACATTCTCACCAAGGGGGTTGGGAATAAGCCATTTCATGACATATTAGGCAAGCTGGGCATGAGAGATATCTTCACACTAGCTTGAGGGGGAGTGTTAGCATATTATATTATTATCTGAGTTATTGGTTTGTAATTATTTTATGCCTCAGGGCTCATCTTGTAATTTTTACAAACTTTAATCTTCATTTATATAAACAAGGTTTGATATCCTATCAAACTCTAAGCTGGTTGCTCTCTACAAGCTTCAAATTATAGAGGCAGCGTCACTAAGTTATTCCAAATATGTGATCTCGTAGTTCAAAGGTTTTTATTCAGTTAATTTTAGATCTTACAGAAAAACATCAGTTTGGAAACAGAAAATAACGGCACCATTTAGATTGAGTTACCCCAAAGTCCCTTTGAGACACAATGGAAGCAATCTCTCTTTCTTTCTTCCTCTTCCTCTTTCCTTTAGCTTCATCTTCCCCCTGGTGAATTTTTTTAGCTTCATTATCAAAAACAAAAGTTCAATGCCTGTCTGTTCATTGATAGTAAAAGAAAAACAAACTGGAAGCTCAGTTAAAAAAATGGTACTATGTGGTTCTATGCTGACAGTGGCAGCAGCACCAGCAGCGGAGGTAATGTACCTCAATGGTGTTTTATTGCTGTGCTGATGATGGTGCATGGATCCACTTAAGTAAATAGAATGGCACTATGCCAGTGGTGAGGTGACCACAATTGAGGTGGTGATTACAGTGGTGTAGTGACAGTAACCTTGATTGATGAGGTAATGGCTTCTACTGGAGTAGATAATCTTTGCCTAAAGCAATGAATCTATAGTGGTGGCCTTTCTATGGGTATGGATTGGTTATAGATGTGGTGTTTGTGCAGCGGCTGCAGGTGGTGGACATCATCATGGTGGTGGTGGTGGTGCATGGGTAAAGCAATAATTTTAACATCTACTTTAGTAACATAGATTATTCACCACTCAAACCTTATACACAAACACTTGAAACAAATAAAAGGCCTCCTTTCTTCTAACTTCTGAGTAACTAATTTGGCACTAATAAGTTATAGCTCCATGATAGTGCTGCTCAATGAACTATGTATGCATGTATGGATGTATATATATATATATTTTTAATTTGACCGCTTATAGTGATACTAAAATTGCGACACTGATATTGTTATTATTTCTGTTTTTCTTTGCTGGCTAGTATGTTTGTCAGACTTCTGGCCATACTATTTTAGAAGTATGATTATAGTGTGGTTGACATTATATTGTTCCATGCTTATTCATTTTTGTGGGCAGGGAATGGGGGAACCATTGAATAACTATACTGCTTTGGTGGAGGCTATCCGTGTCATGACAGGATCTCCATTTCGGCTGTCACTAAAGAGAATTACTGTATCAACGGTATGCAGTACATGCTGATCCTATGCTTACTACTTTTTGTCGTTTCATGAATAAATTAACTCACCAAGTCCATTATTGATCATCTGCCTTTATTGTGTCAATGAGATCCTTCCTATTTGGGTTCCAAGATGTGGGTGTATTTTAGAGATAACTCTTCTGGCATGTCCTGTGAGGGGATTCTTGTTAGGACATGAATTGTAGTAGTGGTTGTCTGCCCCACTATCACTCGGACATTTACTATGGTGTGAGAATGAAGTCAAAGAAGCTTTCGACCAATCAGGGCAATAATTTTCCATTTTCCATTTTTGACCCTCTCACTTTTTGGTCTCTCATTTTTTATGCTGAACATAATTTATAAAATTGCAAGCAACACCCTAGAGACGTGTCTGGGCACTGTCCAGCAACTCACATGTCCATGGCCAAGTTATGATACATTATTCTTGAAATTAATTGCAAATTTGTGATCAGTTGACAGCTGTGTCAGAAATTATATGGTCAGTGATTGACTAATTTGCTGTAGGTTGGGATTATACATGCCATTAAGAAGCTCCAGAACGATATACCAAACTTGAACCTAGCAGTGTCACTGCATGCACCAGTTCAAGATATCCGTTGTCAGATAATGCCTGCAGCTCGGGCTTTTCCTTTGGAAAGACTTATGGATACTCTGCGAGAATATCAAAAGAACAGGTGGAACTTTTTTAATATCACATTCTTTTTTGAGAAAGTATCAAAATGTTATTACATTTCTATATATTGGACTTTTGATAAGTCATTGCAAAGTCACACTATACTCATTTGGTCTAATTCTTAGTCAGCAAAAAATATTTATCGAGTACATTATGCTTGATGGGGTGAATGATGAAGAGCAGCATGCCCACCAGCTTGGCAAATTGTTAGAGACATTTGAAGTGGTGAGCTCGAAGTCTTGGTGTCAGAATTGTCCTTCTGTTTATATAGCACTATGAACACACCTTACAAATATTCTATTCTGCTGATTAGATGTTTGGGTGATCTCCTGAGCTGTGACATACTTGAACAAACTCAATTGTGCAATCATGAAATATATGTAGTACAAGAACATAATCAATTGTTAGATTGTGGATAGCAAATAAGGTAGATGAGGAACTCTAAAATGGTACCTGTGAAATATACAAACAATATTGGTGAGAGTCTACAGTTCCTTTTATATTAGCAGAAATTTATAGCATATAAGGTAGATGAGGAACTCTAAAATGGTACTTTTAAAATATACAAATGATATTGATGACAGTCTATAGTTCATTTTATATTAGAGGAAATTTATAACATAAGTTCAGCTTCAGCAGAATCATCTTTGTCTTGGCTGTCTACTTAGATTCACAATAATGTAATTCCAGAATTTTTGTTACTGTGCGTGCCAGCCTTTTCACATGAAATTGTTGATGCCAATGGGCTGGGTAAATTCTAATTAGATTGAAAATTTGAAATTAAACTCAACCATTTACTAACAGGTAAACACAAAAACATCCACTATCTGATGTCTTTGAAATGTCAACATACTAAAAATATTTATGTTAAAATATAAAATACGAATAGTAGTTTTTGGTTTGATCAAGGAGACTGACACAAATCAATCCACTGTATAGTTTACTTTAAATACTAATGTTAACTTATCACCTCCTGCTCCTGGTAAAGGAATAAAACTCTTATAATTGGAATAACAAGTTTTTTGAAGTAATCATCTTCCTTTTTACATAAAGCAGGTGCAAAAAGTGACCAAATATGAATCAATCAGATTCCTTCAAACAACCCTGTTTAAAGATCATATATTCCACTTGTTGTTATAATTTTTCTCTGGCTTGTGTGTGAAATTTTCTCCATCTTGATAGTGCTAAATTGTTGGGACTTAAGGCTTGGCTTGGTTTGGTTTGGTTTGGTTTGGTTTGGCTTGATAGTGCTAAATTGATCATTTTTGCATTATAGATATTGCTTGCCTTTCTTGTTATAGAATTCTTTGAGCTATGAAAATTTCTGACGTCCTTCACATTGCATTCCCTCGTGTGCTGCTGTTAGCAGGTTGTGAACCTAATACCTTTCAATCCAATTGGTACTCTGAGTCATTTCAGTACCAGCAGTGAACAGAAGGTTACCAAATTCCAGAAAATACTTAGGGGTACCTATAACATACGGACAACAATTCGTAAGCAAATGGGCCAAGATATAAGTGGCGCATGCGGTCAACTAGTGGTTAACCAATCTGATAAGAGGTCTACTGGGAGTGCTGGTCTTTTAACCGACATTGAAGATCTTAGTCTATGATATATGACCAATTTTCAGGTTTGAATCTTCTCTGCATTTATTTATCAAAAAAAAAGATTCTTCTCAGCATCAGAGTTCAAGCATTAGATTCCACTTGATTTAGAAAAGAAAAATAATTGCATCTTTGCTGTAACTTGTATTTTGGTCTATGTTGTATTCCCGATTCATTTTTTTTAACATTCTTTTAGGTTTTACCGAATTTTTCTGGATTACTTCCATGCTACAAGCTGCATATTATAGCAAAGGCCATCCTTCTTTTCAAATTTCGTTTCATTGTGTTGATTTGGAGTGTCTTCAGCTCTTCATTGACATGGAAATGGTTTTGTATGTTGATAGGGATGTGGAATGTTATTCGTCGGTACAACATGTTAAAAAATGACAATATGTGATTGAAAAGCTAGAGAGCGCATGTTACTGGTTTTTTTTTTTTTTTTTTTTTTTTTTAAATGTGAATTAACTTTAAAAATAGCTAATGGGGCATAATTCAAGTACATCAGCTCATTTCTCTCTCTTTTTTTGTTTTTGGCCTAAGCCAGATTAACTTTTATATACGTCATTCAATTATATTGCCAACTCTTAAGTATTTAAAACAACGAAACCAGATTTTTTTAAATAGCCTCTCTCTGTCTCTCTCTCTCTCAATAATATGTAGACATGATTGATGTATTGTTTACTTATACGAATTGTAGAGCTTTACAAGGATAGTTCTAAAAATCCTCACTGCCAGCATGTTTATTTTACGTCGCGGAAGCATCAATGGTTCCTTACCCTAGCAGTTTTGCAGATCAAGATGATGTTTAAAGCCAGAGGATGGATTGGAAAAGGTGAAAACATATGTACCAATTTGTTGGAAATGATGCTTTGTTGGACTGTGCTAGAAGTGGGGTTTTTTTATTTTTCATTTTTTTTTTATCAAGGTGTTATCTTCACATCTCCCAAATATGATGTGGACATGCTTCTCAAGTGTCATCTGTGATGGCAAACCTTGACCGCATGAATTTTGTCAGCTTGTTCTTGTAAATTCAATTCTAGTTACCTTTTCAATGTAGTGTTTGTGAGGTTTTGCTTTTGGCAGTCAATTGAAATTTGTAAATTGACTATTGTAAAATGTTAATGATGATCTTGTTTAATATTTTATTGAAAATAATGAGCATACAAGTGAACGAGGATACAAGCATTTAGAAAACATGGCCTTGTGTTCAAAACTTCCATTTTCATTTTTTGCTTTTGTTTTTCGTATTTTTCAGGAACAAAAATAATGTAAAGTATGTCCTGAAATATTGCTCAAAAATTTAGAAAACAATTCAAAAGTTTTCCTTAAAAATGAGTGTTTTTATAAATAAATTAAATAAAAATCCAAAAATGTTTTCGAGAAGGGTTTGCAAACAAGTTTTCATTATCATTTTTATTAGTAGAAATAATGACTCAATCTCAATCTGGTTTCAAAGTGCATCCCCAAGTCAGTAGCCCAACCCAACATAGTAGTTATTTTTATAAAAGGTTGGGTGGGTTAATTTACTCAACCCAAGTAACTTAAGTCTAGTTTGAACGTTTGTTAGGATTTAGGTAAAATATTTTTAAATTTGATTCGAATTTGGTAAAAAATTTAAAAATTCCAATTAAATTTAAACAGATTTAGGCAAAAAAAAGTTAAACAATCTAAGCAACCTAAAACTCAAATTATAAATATATAAATATATATAAAAATATGATAAATTTAACATTATTCGCTGATAATCTTAGCCTCCGTTTGGGAAGTGAGTTGACTTTTTGACTTTTTTTTGACTATTTTAGCCTGGGTTAAAAAGCTTGATTTGAGAAGGGTTTTTTGACTTTTTTGACTTTTTTTGTGAGAGAATAGTGTAATAATTATGAGTTGAATGTGATGTTTTATTTATTATGATTAAATAACCTATTTTACCTAGGGATGGCAATTTCAACCCGGCCCGACGGGGACCCGACCCCCCGTCCCCGATAAGAACGGTTTTTTCCCGAAAAATATCCCCGACGGGCCGGGGATGGTATTTAAAAACAAATCCCCGGTGATATTCGGTCCGGAGACGGTGATATATATTTCATCCCCGACCCGGCCCGGCCCGGCCCCGACCCCGCCCCCCGCCCCGCCCCGCCCCGCCCCGCCCCCAGCCCCGGTTATCCCCCGATTTATATTATAGTTTATATATATATATATATATATATGTATGTTTGGTTAGGTTTGATTACAGGCTATAAATAATAATATTATATATTATAATATATTATATATATCTTCATTGTTTACAGATCAACAAAGACTACAACTCTCTCTCACACTCTCTCTCACAGACTCTCTCTCTCTCCTCTTCTCACTCTTTCTTCTGTCTCACCCTCACCTCCTCACTCTTCCGATCGTCCTTCTCTCTCTCTCTCTTTCTTCCCTCTGCCGACACCGTTGCCTCTTCCGACGCCTCTACCTCCTTCGTCGACTCGATCTGCCGACGCCGTTGCCTCTGCCGTGGCCGTCGTCCCTCCGTAGCTCTTCACCGCTGCAATTTGCTCGATCTGCTCAATCTGCAGATTTGCCACTGCCGTGGCCATCTCTCTCTCAGATCTGTCTTATTCTATCAATTTTTTTTTTTTTTTTTGTGTAGTTGATCTATTCTCTATTGTTAATAATCTGTTGATGTTGAGATGTTGTTGATTTTTTTTTTTTTTTTTTTTTTATGTTGTGGATGTTGTATTTGAGCCCAAATATTCTGTTGATGTTGTTTTTTTGGCCGGGGATTTTCGGGGTCGGGGAAACCCGATCCCCGTTAGGGGGCGGGGGTGGGGGTGGTAGTTGGTTCCCCGTCGGGGACGGGGACGGGGGGAAGTTCTGCCATCGGGGATCGGGGACGGGGAGGGTGATCCCCGGCCCCGCCCCGCCCCGTTGCCATTCCTAATTTTACCTTTTGTGATTAAAATAACCCGAAACTAACTTGCCAAACGGAAGCTAATTAAAACTATCAAGTGAGTGAGGTTTTAACCACTACCGTTCATTACTCCAAACAAAGCGAAGATCCAAGGGCTGAAAAAAAGACAGCTAGGGCGGAGGCCGACGTCATTTCGGCGTCCACTCACTCAGCAACCCTTAGCTGCCAAAATGTAATGCATCGAACCAAAAGATAAAAACAAACAAATTGCACTTTGTACCTTTTTTTTTCTTCAAATTTTATTTTGATATACTCCCTCCGTCTTAAAATATTGGTCCCTTTTGAGGAATTTAATTTTTTTTAGTAGTACAATTATTGCATTTGAAAAACGTTGATTTTCTAAAATTACCTTTTTGATAGTACATTTTTTGAGAATATCAATGTCATAATTGTACTTTTTATATTGTTTATTAATTTAAAAGAAGGGCAAAATAGAAAATTTACATTGTTTTTGTACTTGATTTTTGAAGAAGGACTAATATTTTGGGACAATGAAAAATAGAATAAGAAACTAATATTTTGAGACGGAGAGAGTCATATTTCAATTGTAATTATTTTAGCGTCAAACTTTTAAGTGAGTTTTAAAATGATGATTTCGTCAACTCTCCCTTAAAAAAATTAACAAAAAACCATTTACCTTTTAAATTTTACTTCAATTTCAGTCTTTAAAATTTGGTCTTTGAATTTAACTTGGGTTTTGTTTAATAAATTAAAATTAAATACTAAAATACTAGTGTTAAAATTAAGCAAAAACTAGTCACTTAATTTTGACGTGACCTATCAACTAATATTTTAACTTTCTCTTCAGTTTGGATCATACTTTTTACTTTCTCGGTTTTATTCAAATTTTATTTTAGTACTTGAAATTTTAAATTAATTTATGTGACTAATTTTTCTTAATAGTATAAATTAAATTAAGTGAATATTTTTATTTTTTACTAACTAAATTATGTAATTTTTATGACCCTAATTTAAAATTTCTTATTAATTAATAATACTATCACATAATTTTAGGAGTGATTATTCAGTACTTTTGCAACGCTATGTAACATTTTTTATGTAATGTTTCAAACTAATCACCTATAAAAATCTTATAAGTGTAATTTGTTGACTCAACTTTGTTAAATAATTAAGACACAAAGAATGACTCATTTAGCATTAGTTGCAATCCCTCATTTGTTGGAAATATCACATAAGCCATAATTTGTCAAATTAGACAAAAATTAGTCATGTAATTAAATTAAAAATTTTCAAGAACAAAGTAAATTTTAAATAAAAATTAGAGTAAATAGTGTGATTCAAATTGAAGGCAAAGTAGTTAATGTATTAGTTAATAGGTCACATGAAAATTAACTAACTAGTTTTTTCCTAAATTTTAACATTGATATTTTATAATTTTAATTTATTAAACAATAAATAAGTACAATTTAGAAACTATTTTTTTTGGGAGGGGGCTAGTTAGCACTCTTACACTTTTACTAAAATCCTACTTTAGTTTTTGCACTTTTACAAAATTCTCACATTAATCTCTCAACTTTTAATTTCTATAAGCCTTATTAACAATAAATAAAAAGAAGAGTTAGATTGTAACTTGACTAAAAGTATAGTGGATTGACTAGTACAATAAAAAAAAAAAGTTAATTTTATCAAATGTGCTAAAAGAACTCAGATTAAAAGCTAGTTTTTTTGGAAAGTAGGTTAAAAACTAGTTTTTTTTTTTACTTTTTTTTGAAAAAATATGAAAAAAAATAGAGAAGTAATGTGATCTAAAAGAGATTAAAAGTCAAAAAAAATGCTTTTAACCTCTTTGCCAAAAGAGGCCGACAAACCAATCCCTTGTTCAACCAAGCCATTGCCAAACAACACTCTTATGTTAAAATAAATTTCATATCTATGGAAATCAAATAGTTGGAAAAAAAAAAAAAAAAAACTTTACAAAATAATTCAATTGAGCAAGCAATGATAACCAAAAACATTTAAACTATCATTTTTTTACAAGGAGAGATATATATAATCATACGACTACTGAAAAACTCATATAGGCATACACTTATAGCTACTTCGAAAGTATGTTCATGTCATTTAAAACACGTCCCTAATCTCTGAAGTCATCAATCTTCCTCTCCTACACATGAAAACATCACATAATGCAGTGTGAGTAAATGAGTGGTTTAACCAACATGACTATTCATTTTCTTCTTATTTTTTCATCCCAACCAAACAAAGGCAAGAAATTAGCCTCCCATTTTTTTTAAGAAGTAAAATTATTATTTTAGTTTTAATTTCTCTCATTTCCCTTTCCTTTTACTTTCGCTTAAAAAATCAAGGGTAGAATAGAAGCAAAGCATTTGGTTTTGAGAAACTAAAACTGCTTTAATTGGTCAGTGGCTTAGCATTACTAATTGGAAAATATTGTTTAAAACACAAAATAAATACCTGTGCCAGCATGCGCTGTTTTTTCATGAATTGAGTCCTTGCCTTGCTTACTAGAGAATTAGGTGACTTCTCAAACCTCTGTTAAGAGAGTGAACAGGGAATAAGTTATTTTTCGATCTCAGATGAAGCAAGTTACTGAAAATTCTTGAGAATAGCTTTTAGTATACAACACTTTTAAACATTTAATTTCTATTTTCCTAATTCCTCCCAAATCCAGGAGATCCTTTTAAAGTTTAAGATAAATAAATACATTTTTGAGGCTTAAAATGTAAAAGGTACCTGTTGTACCTGCTTGCAAGTGCTCTTTTTTATGTGAGGTGAGAAGTATTTAACTTTAACCTACATAACCATATGTGTGTTATACATCGTTGAATCTAAAAAAGAAAGACAATCAAAATGGAAAAAAGTACAAAAAGAAATTTAACAAAGTGTATCAAAATGATATTAAAGCAATAAAGTATCAAGATTGAATATTTTAAAACCAAAGAATTTGGACCGAAAGTGTAACCCCTTTTTGGACTGTAAGTTTAACCCCCTTTTTTCCTTCAGCGACACAAAGTTATGGACAATTTGACTTGAAGAGCTTTGTAACTAACCTCTTCAATTTCAGCTACATACAATTCAGAACCAGATGGATTATTTTTTGGTGTGACATCAAAGACTTGGTGGAGGAGCTCATTTTCCTGCATGAATTATAGATTTTAAATGAGAACTACACACAACAACTAATCTCCAAGAAAATGAAAGCAAGATGATTGAAAAGGAAAAACCAACCTGCATGTGTACTTCAAATCCATCACCCAAAAATTGCTTTATAAACTTCATCTGTTGTAAATTTGGGAAGTTAGTAAGAGATACCAACACTCAAAACCCCAATATGCAGCGGACAATTATAAACATATAAAAAATTACTAGATACCTTTGTCAATTGCGACAATGTTGAAAATGTTGGACAATTTTTACCAATATTTGTAGAAGTTTCCAAACTATTTTCATCCTAAAAAAAAAAAAAAATTTTAATATACCAGAGCAAAACACAAAGCAAGAGAAGTATACCTTCATATATGAATCCAAGTAACACCTCAAAAAGCCTTACCTCAATAAGCCTTACAATCTCCCAATTCTGATTGCATGCCTCTTTGATTTGCTTTACAATGTCAGTCTTCCATTGTTTTTGATCCATATTTGTATCCACTTTGTTAATTGCACTATGCACAAAAGCCTTATAAGCTTCAATTGAAAATTTCTCAACACAATTCTTTTCAAATATAATGGCTAGTGCGTCAACACATGCTGCACGCACAGATTCTTCCCTTTTTAGTAGATTCAGAAGGTAGGACATCGCCCTGTATTAATTACAATACCATGCATATATTACTTCCCGCTAACAGAAAGCATATAATAAAACGACGAGGGTGCAAACAGTAATAAATTCAATTTGAGAAATTTTCGGCAATGGGCTTGATTTTGATGTCAATCCAAAAGAGGATGCATCATGATAAGGTTTGGGAAGATAAACAAATGGTGATCTTACCAAGCATATCAAATCAAACCAATGCATGCTAACAACAAATGGTGAACATGGACATATCAAATCAAACTAGTGCATGTTAACAACAATGCATATATATTTTTATATTTTAGAATTCTTGTAATCAAGAATCATTTGCCATCTTTGTTGAAGTATTGAATTTGATGTAGACACTCTGTTTAGTTTTATAACTTTCATTTAAGTGCTTCGGCAAACATTGGATGATTAAAAAAAATACAAAAGTGAAATTGGATATATCAATGATAGTTGTAGGCAAAAAAAAAACCCCCCTCCAAGCAAGGTTCACCTGGCTCACTGTCTTGCTTGGAAGTCAAAACTTCTTTTTCTTTTTACGTTAGTCAATGCATTTGCTTTTACTCATGGAAAAACACAAGAAATCAAGAAAAGCGGCATAAAATAAACTACTCAATATGTTTGGTTTCAATTTTCTAAAAATTAAGTTTTTTGTTTTTTATGTTCTTTTTTAGTGAATATTTTTAAAATTTCAAGTAATTTTTTTACTTTTTTAGATATATCTTACTTAGATGCATCTAAAAAATAAAATATTTGTGAAAAAATATTTTAAAAAATTAATAAATACACAAAACTATGAAAAATGTACTGAATTTTATTTTTATTTTTATTTTTTGTATTTTTGGTATTTAGTGAATTTTTTAAAGATTTTTTTCACAAAAAATATATTTTTTAAGTATATTTATGTTAGGAGTATCTAAAAATTAAAAAAAATTACTTAAAATATTAAAAAAATTTAGTGAAAACAAAAAAGTGCAGTAAACAAAAAAATAATTTTTTCTGAAAAGTGAATTCTAAAAACTAAAGCCAAGTAGAGTGATTCTTTTTATCCTAAATGAAGTATATATATATTTCATGTAATGAGCATTCACAAATAAAAATGATTTGACTTACCCTTGCCAATATTTATTATCAAGGTTCCATCCATCGATTGCAGTAAGAAGGAATGACCAAGCAAATATTGTTGCAGTTAAAACTGATGCTGATTCCTCATTTAAAATTATCTAGAAGGTAAACAAAGAGCTGTTAGTTATTAAGTTTGAGCCCCATCATCATCATCAGATAACTAACTAGATGAAGTTAAAGGTATTTAAACATTTGTGTTTCGAATCATTGAAACAACATTAAATATGGATGAAATACGTACATTGGAGCCCGAATTTGCAAGAATGAATTGCCATATAATTTTCATCGATTCTTCAATCTCCCAAAAATCTTTTGCACCGACAAAAGTTACCATAGCTAAACAATTCAATTTCTGTGCCAAAAATTTAAAACGGCATTGTCAAGAAATTTTTCACCAAGAAATATGTCCTAAGATTATGTACCAATAAAAATATTAGAATAGCGAATATACTTTTGCAGACTCATCTTCAAAATTAAGGGGTTTGGAACATGTGGAAAGTGATTCTTCAAATAATTCATGTGCATTATCACTCCGGCTAATAATCATCGCTAATAATCCTACACATATCAGAGAATTATATTACAAACTGAAAGATTTTTTTTAAAAATAATAATAAAAAAAAACTTGCTATAAATTAGAAGGGCTAAACAAACCAATAGTTTTAGTTGCCAAACAAATCTCTCTAGTCGATCCTCTCTTTATAAAATGTAGGCACCTAAGCATTATGGTGGCGAATCTGTACGAATAACAATACCAAATATCAAACTATCCACATACTGCAAATTAAAACCCATCTTCAAATTATAATTAAAAAAAAATATCAACATACTTGTTTTGTGCAATCTCATGTCCGGTATAACTGGTAAAAGCTTCAATAATTTTTAATAATGCATCCTCTTTTATTTGTTCTCTGTAATAACAACATTAACCTATAAAAACTCTTTCCAAAAAAATTACGAAAAAGCATAAAAAGGTAATTTTAATTGAAGACGAAAAATAAGTACATTACCTTGAATCAAACAAGCCTCTCTCCACGTACCCTTCTAGAGATTTGGGTTTGTGTTCGCGGGATTTGGGCTCGCAGCGAACTGATGTTGCTACGAATTCATCAAAAACCAATTTGAATCACCGATCAATTTTTCAAACAATATATATAAATTTATAAGGAAAATGTTCGGTAGCCACAAATTTTGTGGCTCAAATGGTTCAAAAATATCAAAACGACTTCGTTTTGATATCTTTAGAATTATTTTATATTTTCGAACCATTTGATACAGAATTTGTTTGTAAATTGCACCATATAGACAACAGTCCCGCTACAGACCTCGAATGAGGTCTGCCGCGAATGGCTCGAATGATGGTAACACGTGAAGAGGATGGTAACACGTGGCGAAAACAGATCCAAAACAGATCCAATGGGTTAAAAGCTACCACATCACGGAGAGTGATAAGTTGAGTGTTGGACGAAAAGACGCTTTTGTTTTCTCACATAACAGAGGCAAACAGACTCAAGCTTTTGCCCCAAAATCTCCATTTGACGACCGCAGGAAAAAAATAGAAGAATGGAGAGACACAGACGCCGGCCGAGATTAACAAACGATGGCGTCCCACAATCACATATTACTCCTCTTCCCTAAATGGCTCTCTTCACTTTTGTATTTCCTAGATCCCATCGACGTCAATCTTCTTGCTGGCGGAGTATATATCTAGCAACAGCGGCGAGCCGAAGCCCCACCATCCTGCAATATACACCCTCCAAAGTTATCTTCTTAGTTTGCCTTCAATACACTTCTCCCTTATCAAAGATTTGTTTGTAAAAGTGAAAATCTGGGTTTGCTCAATACACTCCTCCATTTACTTTTTCTGATTTTCTTTTCTGTTCTGTTCTTTTCTTTTCTTTTTGGCATTTTTTTCTGGTTTACCTCAATTTTCTATTTGTTTAGAAATTTTTTTTTTTTTTTTTTTTTTTGAAAAAAAATGTGAATGAAGTTTGTATGAATGTGAGGAAAATAGAAGGCAATGTGAACTAAGTTAGATTTCCTTTTATAATCGAAGGCAATGCCACACTGAAGCTACTACGACAGGATCATCGTCTTTGTTGGGTATTGGTCGATCACCGTCAATGGATGAGCCTCTAGGGAAAATCCTATCAGGTTGGTATTCTGAGTGAGGAGAGGAGTGAGAACGAAGTAAGGAGAAAAGAAAACATGGCTGCCGTTAGTTCCGTTTAATTTCCTTCCTTGTCTGCGACGTGGATGTGTTTTGTGAATGTCTCGTTCATGGTGGGTGGTGGGAATGTGGACGAGAGGGTGAGTTCGGTGTTGTGGGGTTTCAATGGAGGAGAGAGAGAGAGAGGGAGAGAAAAGAAGACCAAAGAAAGAAGAAAGTCCCGCGTTGGTTGAAGAGAGAGAAAGTTTCGAGGCATTCGAGCCTCGACATTTTGAGGCCCCAAGCATTAGTGCACATCTGAAAATCAAAATTCATATATATATTTGAAGAAGAAGAGATGAAAATTGATTTAAGATTGAATGTGAGTGTTACCTCGTCCCATCTTTCTTGAACCCGCCCTCATGTTTGCTAGTTTTTCTCTTTCCATCTTTCTTGAACACATCATGATGCGATTTGAAGAAACTGGGTTTGGCAGCGGTAGTATGGTGCGATTTGAAGATGGGTTTGGCACTCTGTAGAGAGAGAGAGAGAGAGAGAGAGAGCTTGGAAAAGTACATACATGCATAGAATTCTGCACACACATATATATATATATATATAGTTATGCCATATATATTAGGAAGTGTAATCCTTTCCTTAACTGGAGAGGACTTGCATTTACGTAAAAGATATTGTTAGATTGAGATTTGATTTGAGATCTTGAGACTCGAAATACTCTCTTGCCTACCTAGATTCGGATTGGACTTCCTTTTACGTGCGTGTTTTATTTTTTTGTTTTTTTAAACAAAAACTGTTGCAACAAAATAAATTTTTTATTTTTAATTTTGTGAACTTGAACTCTATTGTTTTTATTTTTAATTTAAATTAGTAATCTATTTTCGTTAAGTAAAATTAATTTTAAAAAATATTATAATTATTAAAATTCAATGTGAGTGTATATAAAATATTTAAAATATTTTTTTCATGGAGTATAATGATGATTATTTTTCAATCGATTTTACTTAATGAAAATAAATAAATAATTTAGATTAAAAATACATTAAAAGAATAATTTAATTGACAAAATTATTATTTTTTTTTATTGTAAGAGTCAAAACTAATTTTTTGTAATTTTTTTTTATGCCAATGGGCAAATTAGGTTAATTTTAGACTTGGGTTTTTTGGGGATTCGGAAATCCTGCTGTGACTTAAGGTACTTCGGTGGGAGATTTTTCTGAGTTTTTTTCGATAATCTGAACCGTTGATATTGTAAGGTTTGTTGAGTATATCATTCATATAAAAAATCAAGTTAATTAGAAGTCCATAACCCCATGATCAAATTCAAATTGTGTTTACAAAAATTATTAAGTTAATGTTAATTGTTTATTTTTTTAAAGACAAATGTGTTCTTGTTATAAAACTATAGATTTTCAGTCAATTTGATTTTTTTCATAGATGATCTATTCAACGAACTCTATAATATGAACGGTTTGAATTATCGAAAAAGACTCGAAAAAGCTTCCACCGAGGCACCAGAGATCACTGTTTAAGTAGCATCTCTTGGGAAGTGACTTTCAGTTGACATTTAACAAAAACGTGTAAAAAAAATAGACAGAGTAACAGAATTAGATATTTTGACTTTTTGATTATTTAACCTAACAAATCAATAACCCAAACATGCGAAGTTTTAAGTTTGTGTTTATGAAGAGACATTAATATCCATTTTAATTTAACTAGTAATAGTAATCTTTCCCAAAACAAAAAAAAAAAAGGTTATCCTCTTCTAAAGTATTTATAAAATATAACTAATCTTGAAAGTTTAACTTAATTACATTAGTTTTTTTATTAAAAAAATTAATTAATATTGCGCCTAACCACTTTTTAATAAAAATAATATTAATTTTTAATCATATAGATGTAAAAATAATATTTTCATGACATATGTATTAACTTTGGTCCATAAAAACCATAATAAAAAATATCTCAATGTAATTATATTAAAATTATAAAATTTGTTATATTTCATCTCACTGTAATTATATTAAAATTATAAAATTTGTTATGTTTTTTCTAACTTTCAGGAGAAATCAATAGGATGTACCCTAAATTTTAGCCCAAACTCAAAATTGTGGTTGACTATACATATATTTATGCAAATTAATTAGCAAATATCATTTTATTTATGCTAGTCCCAAAATGCAGAGAAAATTTAACATCGTGCACAAGAAAATTAGACAAATTTTAAGCTCCATTTAAGTTAAAACAACAAAAACATGAGTATTATTGTTTAAATTAAAAATGATTAGAAAAACAGACTAAAATCACAAATTAAACACAAGCAACAATGCAATTGAATGACAAACAAACTGAAACTCATCCACAAGCAACTGCATATATCTAAGAAGCCAAGAGTGCTTCAACCTTGGCGATCGGATCATCTTCGTTCTTCGGGGTCGGACTCCGATTAGCCTCCTCAAACATGTCATGTTTCCATTTCTCGATTCGTGCACCGCTCGGTCCTCTTCCCCTATAAGTACTGCCACCACTATACTGATCTCTTGATGGAAAACTACCCCTCTGTGCTTCTCCCCTGTTTCCCTCCCTGTTTTCTAAAAATGACATTTTGGGTTTGTCTGAATAGCGGCAGTTGTGGCTTCCTTTCTCTTCCCTTCTTTCGCTTCCTAATGAAGGTTGATCAGGACGGCTTGGCCTCACAGGCTCGGCTCCTGCTTTGTCAGCATTTTCAAAGTCCGCTGGAATCTTTTTTTCTCTAAATGAGGGTCTTTTCCTTGCAGGAGGTTGTCGATCTGCCTCTATTTCATAGAATCTATTATGGTGCCAAACCCGATTGTCAACCCCCTTAGCTTGGGATATTTCAACTCTTTGCTTTGTATCGCAAATTGATGTTTTCTCCGTTGCCCTTTCAATATGCTGATCCTTTGAGTCCTTCCACCATCCACGCTCTTCACACAAAGGAAAAACAAGCACGTCATTGAAATAAGAAGCAGTTCTAGCCATACAGTTGAGTGTCTCTCTCTCTCTCTCTCTCTCATGCACAGTAACACGCATACAAATACACTGAATTATATGAGTTTGATGTGGAACACAATAACATATTAATATTAGAGTAGGAGAAAAGAAGTAACACCACAAGCAGTTTCAGCACAAATATAGATAACATGAGTTTCAAGGGAAAACAAAGAATTCTAACCATCAGATGTTAGGTACTCACCGGTAGCAGGTCCACAACCAGTGGTTCGACCAGCTTGTGCGGCATTACCACGCTCACCTTGCTGCTATAAGACATGCACATGCAACCCTGAGATTGTTATATACATCGACGCACTGGACACTGAAAAATATCCCGCAACAGCAGGCCAGAAAAAAAAAGGTTTGTATACACTTAGTAAGAACCGAAAAGAAACTCAACAGAACCACTAGTTGGTTAGGTTAACAAAATTATCTTTGTTTGGGATGTTGCAAAGGCCATTCTAAGTTAACCTGAAATGAAGCTCAAGAAAATTTTCAGGACAGCAAATAATTAAGGATTACTGCAATAGCTATTTATTATGTGTCCTTCTGGTTTGTCCAATATTATTTCATAGGCTTGAAAAGAAAAATACAAGCAAAATATATGACTTCCAAATTATTTGCTACTGTTAATCGAGAAAATACTGCATAAGCAACTAACATGCATATAATGATATAACTAGTATGCTTCAGTTAATGGCAAAAATAAATTCATAAAACTATATATCCAAAAAGCATTGCATAAATCAAATAACTAAGGACAATCATGAAGGCAGATGTACATCCAAAAGTTCTCATAGGTATGGCTACATAAAGCAGTGAACCCCACTGTGGCTGTATGCAAGTGCATTTTGTCTATCACCAACAGATCAGTCAAATGCTCTCCGTGTTCGTAAGGAATAAAATAGCAAAAAGAATGACCAAACTAATGGAAGAACAAGAAAAACAGTCGAAATAAAAGAAATAGATATTAGAGTATGAAATTCCACTTTCTATACAATATGAACAGATCCACATCATAAATTCAGGACGAGTAGTCAAAGAATGAGGCCTTGGCCTTGTTTGGTTTGCTTTTGAGAAACAAACTTTGGAGAAAAATTTTCAAAATTTTGTTTGGCCACTCTCTCTCTTCTACACATCAATTAATCACTTTTTCTCTCCTCTCTCTTTCTCAATCACTTATTTTCTCACATACATCTACTCAATTACAACAAAACATCAAATCATCCTAAACTCCTATACTCCAAAATTATTTCCAAAATATACAACCAAACAACCAAAAAAAATTCTAAACTCTCTCCCTAAAATCTTTTTTGAAAATTTATCTCTCAAAACCAAACCAAACACACCCTGAGTCTTTGGAAATAGAAAAAATAGATTCACTATCTGTGCTATGCAGTTCACAATGAGAGTAAATTGTCAACAAAAGAATTCTAAAATACTAATTATTGTTATTATTACATAGGCATGACCCCCTTTTTGGATGCACTTATAAACTATGGGATCTCATATTCAAATCATGAGAGGAACTGCCATAAGGTCAAGATGTATCTTAGAAAAACTTTCACCAGAGAATAACTGAATGAAATCGCGCTAAAGCTGTGTTTGGATCATAGATTTGTGTAAGGATTTAGAAAGGGAAAAAGGAAAGAGCAAGAGAAATGGAGAAAATATTTATCTTATATTTCATTCATGTTTCTCTTGCCTTTTCCCTACCCAAATCCGTAATCGAAAACACAACCTAAAATTCTAAGAATTCCACCTCACCACCTCGATCCCTACAAGTTAAACCTAGCCACGCATGAAAACATCCTTCTTCTGTGTTACCCATATGGCCAACCATGATCTGTATCCTTGCAATTGACTCTTATGCCGTGTTTGGTTGGAGGATTTGGGGAGGAATTTGGAAAGAAAAAAGGAAAAGGTGTGTGAAACTAGGTAAAATATAGGTATGTTTTATTCACATTTCACCTACCCTTTCCATTTCTCTTTCCAAATCCCTCCTCAAATCTCCCAATCAAACACAACATTAAGAGGTGGTATACAAACTATCCACACCAAGCCACCGGTGATTTGCCATCATATTATTGGTGCTAAGTATTCTTAATCTCAGGTAACATCACAGTCTAGGGTGATTATCAATTATTTTCTAAATAGAAAACTATAATGATCACTGAGCCATAAAATTTATAGCAACTGCTAATTTACGAGGGTGTAACATTACTTGAAGACAAAGAAAAGATCCCATAAAAACCGTGTGGTTAAAAATTTGGTACGAAACCTGAGATCAGTTCAAAAGTATAATGTAAAAGCTGAAACAATCAACTAGAAAATAACATATGAGAACAATCTTCAGGGTTGTTAGATATAAATTCACAGCACCTGGAAATATGATTGAGACCGTGGCACTTGAGTAGGATTAGAAGAATTTTTGGTTCCGTCACGTTGTCCATTGGTTTGCTTTCCAAATGCTTTGCTCCCAGCCCCAATTTCTACCTTAGAACTGGGTGCTGGTGGGGCCTCAAGGGGCAAAGTGTCTTGCAGCCGTTGATGGTGCTTCGGATCCCTATCTGAATAGCCACTACGATCCAAATTAAGGTTGCTAGAGGGCCTCTCAGTGGCTGGTTTTCCACCCCTTGTTGATTTTTTGGTACTAGGAATCCAAAGGCAAATATGAACCATGTTATTATCGGATCCCATCTCAAATTGTATATTATATACTGAACTTATAGCCATCATTATCTTGATAAAAAGAATAAGGCCATAGATATAGAATTATAGCTAAAAAAATTAAGTGCTTTGAAGTTGACCACCAGAGCATGAAAGCTTTAACTAGTTATGAATGAGAGTAAGAATGTAAAACCTGATTTGCAGACAGTTACATAAGGTACATACTTATGCACAAATATATGCATATACATATATATAGCCCTAACTTGTGTATGGTTTCCAAAACAAATGAGAAGACCCCTCAAAGGTCCTTCAACAAGTGTGAGAACTCCTTGTTTCTCCATTAAAACATTCCAAATCAATAAGCTATATTGTGAGCCCTTGATTATTAGTTCATCAAATTAGCATATGTAATAATTGTATTTTTTGCAATGTAAAACAGGACAGAGAGAGCAATTGAAAGAAGAGAGAGGACCTGGGTTCTCGATCGAACTTGGAACGGTGGCGTCTTAAGTCGGATTCTCGTCTCTCCCATCGAGACATGTTTAGTCTGGAAGGCTGATGAGAGTTTAGAGACTACTAGGGCTTGCTTCTTTCCATCACCTCTCTTTCGGATACTTCCACCGTCCCAAAATAATGGTCTTTTGAGTTTAATTTTTTTGATAGTATAATTATTACATTTGAAAAAAGTTGATTTTTTAAAATTATTTTTTTGATAATATATTTTTTAAAAATATTAATGTCATCATTGTACTTTTTATATTGTTCATTAATTTAAAAGAAGGACAAAATAGAAAATTTATATTATTTTTATACTTAATTTTTAAAGAAGGACAAATGTTTTAAGACAATAAAAAATAAAATAAGGGACTAATATTTTGAGACGGGAAGTATTATTTATCATCGATTTAATCTGATGATACGGGTCTTCACAGATTCAACCAAACGCTAACCAGTGTTGTTGAATATTTGGGACAAAAATCACATACATTGCACCCCACAGAATGAGTTGCACCCTCATCTTTTTGGTAACATTATTCAAATTCTATCTGCCACGCGTCAATTCGAGAGAAGTAATTTTATGATAAACAAACATCTTCCCCCTTCTCCCTCCTTCCCCCTCTCGGAAAATTATGGGTAAATTAGACTGAAATCCTTTAAGATTTGATGTGATTACATCTTATTTCTCGATATTTTGAAAATTATATTTTCACTTACGTGATTAATAATTTTGTTTCACAAACTTTCCTTACCTTGAAGTGAACATTAGACTTGTCAAGAGAATCTGGGAACTTCTATTTACACACACACAACACACTTTCTACACATCTCCCCTCAACACACTTTCTACACATCTCCCCTCTCTACACTTCCCACACACCTCCTTCATTAAGTGTGTGTGGAGAGGGGATTTAGTGTGTGTAAATAGAAGCTCCCAGAGAATCTTGATGACATGAACAAAAATAAGGGAAAGTGACTGAATTGTCCACTGGAACCTAAAAAAATCTTTTGTAGCCTTATATCCTATTTAAAAACTACCAATATATCATAAACAAAAGAGTGCTGCTATTAACACCTACCAAAATTCTTTGGACCCCCCATTTCTTTAGACCCCAATCCTAAACCCTAAATTTTAATAATATTTTTTTGGACATCCTACTTATTATCAAATCTACTCATATTCATAATATTTTCACAATGAAATGCACACCCACCTAATTTTTCATCCCTCTCCTTCCCTGACTCACTCAATCTTTAGAGTTTGGAGCTTTGGTCCAGTACAGTTCCTCCGACCTCCCCATTGCGTAAGGATATCAATTCACTCTCATACCCTTCTTCACTACTGTCCCATCTGGCAACACGTCGTTCTTTAAAGCTTGCTTTCCGTCAATAGGGATGGGTGGGTAGAGTCTCATGGTCTCGCTCAGCGACGCGTGTGTGTAAACCATGTCTTTCACTTCTTCGTAGATCGGAGTTTCGGATTCCTCATTAATTTCTTTGAGAATCTCAGTTTTTACATCTGGGTTTTTGGAGACAAGCTAGAAGAACCAAATTAAAGCTTTCATCTAAATACCCTGAATTCAAGAATCTCGATAGGAGATCAGCAGATTCGAGTGATGATTTTGAGTTTGTTCACCACTGTGTAGCCGAAAAAATATATTTTGTTCAGAACTGTTTTGTCGAACAATAATGATCCTGTCAGCACTGTATGTCCGAACAAAATTTGTTCATCACTGTGTAACTTGAATCCATTCCAATTCACAACTTAAAATAACATGAATTAAATCCATTCAAAATACATAACTTAAATCCATTCTAATTCACTCTTTTCCATTCTAAGTTAGTTTAACAAAGAAAATTACATAACTGACTATCTGCATTAATGTTCGGAACTTATGTATTGAACGAAAGGATTATGTTCAGTACTGTATTACCGAACATAATTCTAACAGTCAGCAAACCAGTACCGAACAGCTCGAACGAAACAAGAACGACCGAAAACAACCGAGAATGTTAATACAAGACAGATAAACTTATTAATGGAACGCCGGTCTCACTAGAATTGTTGTCCTCGTTCTCCATTGCTCTACACAGTAAAATAAGTGATGAAGTATACGTTATACTTGAAGCAAAACTTTCAAGTTCAATAGCGTTGATGATGGTGATGAAGATGACACATTCAGGATTTAAGATAATTATGAAAAATAATAGATTTAGGGTTTATATTAGTTGGTTATGAAAAGTAATAGGTTTAGGGTTTACAAACATGGAATACGTATAGTTGGAGTTGGAGGTAGGGTTGGAGGTAGGGGTGGGGATGGGGGTGAGGGTGGGGGTGGGTGTCCAATATTATAGAGTATTAGTTCTTATTGATAGGTGAGTGTTCCATTTAATAATGTCTTTTAATGTAATTTTACTTTAGGGTATAATTGTAATAAAAAAAATTATAAAATGGAGATCTAAAGAATTTTGGCAGGTGCTAATAGCAGCACTCTAAAGAAAATGGTCCAATCACAACAGCTATCATTTTCTCTGAAACCCGAGCAACAAAATATCTACATTATTTTTATTAATTTCTGCATATAAAGAAGCCTCTCACCTTTCCTTCTTGAAGTAAACGCGCTATGTCATTTTCATTCGGTGAGAAGAGGTATTGTTCCTCATACAAGGCAATAATAGCATTACAAAAGAGCTTCAAGCTATCATTAACAGTGGTCTCACCAATCTTTATATACTCATCACATTGATCTAATGAAAATCCATAGGTGAGTATACGAATTACGGCAGTAATTTTTTTGTATAGGAGAGCACTCTAACCATCCAACATAATCATTTTTTCGTACAAAGTATTTATCATACCCTTTTACATCATTCAAAATGTGAAGAAACAACTCTTGACGCATTCGGAATCGTCTACGAAAATACTTAGGTGGATATGTACAATTCTCAGCAAAATAATCTCTCCATATTTGTCGATCGCTTCTCTCATGATCACGCCTTATATATTGCCTCTCAATTGTTTTTGAGATTAGTGTTAGCATTTGTGGCGGAAGAAGCAAATTCTTTATCTTTCGAACACATTTATTGTAATGCTGTGAAACCGTCTCTTGATCCCCATTGGATGAGCTATCATCGTCGATTGAAGAACTGAAATGTGTAGAAGAACTAAACTCCATGGTAGGAATAAATTGAGACGATGAGCCCATTGATGTTTTTATGGGAAAAAAATTAGATGAAAAAAAATGCACTTGATTTGAATATATATCACTTGTTTATTTTAGTTGGTGACAATACAATATATATTTGCTTGTTGTAAATTATAGCCATTGCCGAAGTGAAATATAGCCGTTGGTAATGCAAAATTGGTAATGTGAAATATAGCCGTTGGCATTGGAGAAAGATGGAAAGAGAGTTGGCAGAAGGGTGGCATATCTGTTTATATATATATATATATATATTCTTAACACACATCTCAACATATCCATTGCACCATCACTCACTCACTAAAATTAACTAACTTTTAATACACATTAACACACATTTTTGATCCCCACTTTTATCACCTTTTGTCATATAACACAGTTTAGCACACTTTTTTAACTATCCCATTGTAGATGCTCTTATATCTTATTTAAAACTACCAATATATCCTAAAGAAAATGGTCCAATCACAACAGCTATAATTTTCTCTGAAACACTAGCAACAAAATATCTACATTATTTTATTAATTTTTGCATATAAAGATTTAGGGGCAAAAATGTCTTTTGATACCAACATTAATTCCGTTTAAATAATTACACTGGTAGAGAGATCCGTGTAATTTTTTAAACGTTATATATATTAAACCAAAATCTCAAGAGGTATATGTATAATTTACTCAAAAATTATAAATGGTCTAAGGCGTCACAGAGTGATATCACTTGTCAATCACAATTCACCATATCTCTTTATATTTTTTAATTACCTAACCCAAATTATGAGCCACCTCTTCTAACATTCACAACACCATTAACACACCAAGTGATGGTACCCAAACCAACCAATAACTTTTTCCGTCTCCCCTTCTCTGCCACACACATACACAGCAAATTAAGCTAAGCAGCCATAGCTCTTAGCTACTACAAGAACGGATTATTTACCAACGAACTCATATGATTGTTCCTTAAAACTCATCTCCATTTCTGGGTCTCACAAACACTTTGTGAGATAGAAAATCAGAAAAAATGGGATTAACACAAATCCTTCAAAATTCCCAAATCACTCTTCCAAATCCCCATTTGAATTCCCTCTCCAAAATCACCACTACCAACAATAAGATCGATTCCAACAGCATACCCACCATGTCTGAAGTCATGGAAGCTTCAAAGGCCCAAAAAATTCACCTTCAGCTTCAAACCCTAGGACCCTTTTTCAGAATCACGGCCAAGAGCTTGGAAACCCAGAACGAGCTTGGGAGAGCCGAGGGCCTCATAAGGGTCTGGTTTGGAGGCAGAGTTCTTCACCTGGACTCCATTAGGTTGCGCAGAGAGACTTTGGGGATGGAAAGGTCGATCTTTGGCATTGGTTTGTTTATTGGAGCTGTGGCTATCAGATATGGGTATGAGTGTGGTTGTGGGTCAGCTGAGTTGCTTGCCATCAATGACTCTGAGCTTTACCATTCCAAGGTTCGTTCTCCAGTTCTTTGTTAAGATGCTTGACTCAAGTCGAGTAATAAATTGTTTAAGTTTAATTTGAAAATTTTAACGAATTTTGAGTCAATATTAAATGAGTTTTAATCGAGTTGAACTGAACTAAGTTGATTTTTTTTAGTATCCAATAAAAAAATAAATTGTTTGAATTTAACTTGGTTGGTTGGTTTTAGTAGTTTGGTTGGTTTTATCCCCTTCTATTGTGTTTAAGGTGGATTTGCTGCCTCAGAATTGTGTCTCATCACTTCATGTTCTCAAGACTCTTTACTGGTTAGTACTAGTAAATCCACATGTTCATGCTTTAATCACAACAAATTTTTACAATGAGAGTATCTATGAAAATTTTTTTTTTTTTTTTTTTTTTTTTACAACGAGAGCCTTGGGAACATGGAGCAATGCCCAAACATTATCCCCTATGAGATACTTGTTAGATAATTGATTGTTCTAAAAGCTTCATTCTTGATGATCTACGTGTTACATCATTGATTATTCAAAAAAATTAAATGGTTAATGAACAGACAAAACATAATCCACAATTAACAGAGATAGACTTGAACTGAGAATCTCCCAGTTCTTGAGCTGTAGTATTGACATGTAAGATCGTCAAATTTTCTTGAAAGCTTAAGCGGTTTAAAAATAGACTTAAACAATATATATGAAGAAAACAGGGCACGAAGTCATCTGTTCTAATTTTCTCTGTTCCATTCAAACACTTTTCTCACTTAATGACATTCGGTCTCTTAATTTAAAAAAATTAATTAATGGCACAGAATAATTTTTGATTTTTGATGTGTTCAGCTTGTTAGGTTCTACAAGAGAATTGGATTTAAGGTTGTGCACGAAGTGACTGGTTCTTCGATTGGAGACCTTGCTCACATGTTGGTTTGGGGCGGCATTGGGACTCGAATGGATGCCAACATCACAGAGCTTCTCCTAAAGTGGTGCACCAGATTCAAGTCTCCAAATTGATTTCGACGCTGTTTTTGCTTTGCTCTGCTGTTTGTACGTTTTGAACACTGAACTTTATGTTTGGTTGTGGAAATTTTGCAAAAATGTCTTAGATATGATTAATGGAGACTTTCTTTTTACGATAAATTATGTATTTTGAAAATAAGGTGTATGGTGTGGATTTAAACTTAAATTGAAGTGATATGAGTCACATCCATAATAACATTTTTGGAGTGCTTGTTTTGTTTTTTTTAAGATTCGAATTATAATTTATATTTAGCCTACCCGCTCTTGCCGCTTAGATTCCAAACCCGCAATAGCCCGTGGATAGTTCAAATAAAAACCACTGATAAAGTTTTTCCACTCTCTCTCATCTCTAGTGAGGTTTAGATCCTAACCTTTCACACGAGAGTATTGAAAAGTGGGTGATGCATAAGTTACGAGGATATGTGATTTTATATTATAATTAATATTATATAGATCATAACTATTATCACATTAATTCATAATTCAGTTATATTTAGTTATTCATACATATCATATTATCTTATAACCACCACATATTTAAATTATTTTAATAATTTAATTTTGAATTGACAACCGGTGTAACCGGTTATAAAAAAGAGGGCAAAGGAAATTAGAGTAGTCCAGAGGTCCTAACATCACATATCTCATAACCACTAATCACATATCTTATAACCATTACTCACATATCTCATAACTAACACCATTTTGCTCATAACCACACTACTTTGTTCATAACCAATATCACATATCTATCACATATCTCATAACTATTACCTACATAAATCATAACCACATCTCATAGCCAACCCTTTTGAGCCATAATTAACATCACATATCTTATAACCACTAGTTACATATCTCATAACTAACAACTTTTTTGTTCATAACTATACTACTTTGATCATAACTAATATCTCATATCTCATAACCACTAACAAATATAGCATAACCAAACACCCTTTGACACCACTTTGCTCATTACTAAAATCACATATCTTATAATCACTAATCAAATATCTTATAATCATTACCCACATATTTCATAAGCAACATCACATATCTCATAATCACACCACTTTGATCATAACCAACATTACATATCTCATAACCAAACACCTTTGACTTATAACTGCATTACTTTGCTCATAACCAAAATCACATATCTAATAATCACTAATCATATATCTCATAATTTTTATCCACTTATATCATAATCACATCTTATAACTAACACCATTTGCCTCACAACCAACATCACATATATCATAACCACTAATCAAATATCTCATAACTATTACTTACATATAGGGGTATAAATTTGGCCCACAAGCCCGCGGTACATTCAAAGTCCAGAAATTACTCTCTCTCTCTCTCTCTCTCTTGTTTGGGCTAAATTTGGCCCACAGGCCCGCGGTACACTCAAAGTCCAGAAATTACTCTCTCTCTCTCTCTCTCTCTCTCTCTTGTTTGGGCTAAAGAAGGGGTTTAGGGATTTGTCAAAAACAATTAATGAGGGAATTTTGATTTTAACAAAATTTGGATGTTTGTTCCAAATTTTTGGAGAACATGGGGCCAAAATTATGTAATAATTATTATAAAAAAAAAATTAAAACATTTATGAATAGAGTTTTATAATAAAATAAATTATTAATTTATAATTTTGTCAATTTATACTTAAATTTTATTTATTTATTTTTAATATAAATGCTTCATCTATTTTTATTAAGTAAGATTAATAAAAAAGACCATATTACTCATCAACTACAAAATGTATAATCACACCATTAATTGGCGTAATAAAAATATTTAAAATTTTAGAAATTACAAATATCATAATCAAGTCACAAAGTTTTGTAACATAGAACACAAAATACATAATGCCATCACTAATTGGCGTAACAAAATTGTTTAAAATTATAGAAAATCACAAATGTCGTAACTAATTCCCAAAATTTCGTAACATTAACCAAAAATTATGTAACTATCCACTAATTGGTGTAACAAAAACATCTAAAAATTTTAAAAACCACAAATGTCATAACCAACTCACAAAATTTAATAGAATCAATTACAAAATGCATAATTGCACCACTAATTGCCATAATAAAAATAATTAAAATTTTTACAAATCACAAATGTCATAACCAACCCAAAAATTTTTATAACATCAATCACAAAATTTGTAACAACACAACTAATTGATGTAGCAAAAATTTCTAAATTTTTTATAAATCACAAATATTGTAATCAAGTAACAAAGTTTCATAACAATTATCATAAAATGACTAAACAAATCACTAAAATCCTTAGAATCACTAATAGGGATCTCTCATAATACAGAGAAAACAAAATGTAATGACAATCATTAAATAATTTAATCAATGACTTAAAGTCATGTAACAGAAAATGAGAGTAAGAGAAGATTAGCTAGTAGAGCGAGCGGAAAGAGAATATGAGAAAGAGAGACTGAATGGGCTTATCACCTATGAAAATGACCTCAAAGGTGCTGTCGTTTCTGATAAGAAACATCGAAGATATCTAAAATGATAGTAAAAAATGAGAGAGATGCTTGAGGGATGAAGATGACTGAGATAGCAGAACAGAACAACAAAATGCATAATATTCATTTTTCAACAGTTCTATAACACATACAAATTGATGATAACAAAACCTTTCAAATCATAACTACGGCCAAATGTTTGTGTATGTATGACATATTAATGTGAAAGAACTAGAGTTTCGAGATAGACGCATTTACTAGATAGAGAAATATCACCAGAATGAATAGTGTTGAAATAGACAAAGAGAGTAGTGACAAGTTCAAGGATCTATTGTACAAACACAGAAGTAGAGAGAGGAAGAATCCAATGAGGAAGAACTATCAACAATGGTCATTCGATAATTTGAGCGAAATAGAGAAGTCTGAGTAAGAAATAGAGAGAGTTTAGACACAACTAGGACCAATCAAGAAAAAGAAAATAGAGTAGAGAAAAAACGAAGAAAAGTTGGGAAAAAAAATTTAAGAGAAAATTTATTTAGTAGAACAAAATAAAATCATGTCATAGATAATTTTTTCTAACATATTTTTTTATTAAAATTTAGTTAAATTATATATATATATATATATGTATGTCTATAAGTGTATATAGATATTTTAAAAAGTATATCGTTTGTATATTACTATTTATATTATATTTAATGAAGATACTATAACTAAAAATAAATCTAAAATAGAGATAGGTGATCAATTGCAATTGTCACTTAGAGATGACACTTTAAAATTAATTGAGAGAGTTGAGAGTTCAGAGATGATGAGAGTTTGACAGACAAATTTGTTTGTGAGAAATAAAATGAGAGAGGGATGATATTTATAGGACTTGGGAGGAAGGGGTTAATTTTTATATATATATATATATATATAAATGGTTGTTGGTGGTATTAACGGTTATATGATTGTTTCAATTTTTATTTTTTTTTTAAAATTTTGACCGTTGCACTAACAGAGGGGCAGAGAGCCATTGGGATTGGGTCGGGCCAGATGGGAAAAAAAATTTCGGGTCGAGCTCACGAGATGGGTCACACTTGATAACACGTCAGAGTTGGGCCGAGCTCTAAAAAACATAGCCTAGGGTCTTAGATTGGGCTTAGGCTTAGGCTTATGCCTGGTTGGGCCCACCCAGGGTGCGACTGGACTTGGGGTGTACCGCGAGCTTATAGGCCAAATTTACATCCATATATATGAGTAGTGGTTATAAGATATGTAATTAGTGATTATGATATATGTGATGTTGGTTATGAGGGAAATGGTGTTGGTTATGAGATATGGTTATGACATAAGTGGGTAAAGGTTATAAGATATATACTTAGTGATTATTAGATATGTGATTTTGGTTATGAGCAGAGTGGTGTAGTTATAAGTTAAAGGGTGTTTGGTTATGAGAAATGTGATTAGTGGTTATGAGATATGTAATGTTGGTTATGATCAAAGTGGTGTGGTTATGAGACATGTGATTAGTAGTTATAATATATGTGATGTTGGTTATGAGATATGTGGTTAATGGTTATGAGATATTTGATTAATGATTATAAAATATGTGATTTTGGTTATGAGCAAAGTGGTATCAAAGGATGCTTGGTTATGCTATATGTGTTAGTGGTTATGAGATATGAGATATTGGTTATGATCAAAGTGGTGTGGTTATGAGCAAAATAGTTGTTAGTTATGAGATAAGTGACTAGTGATTATGAGATATGTGATGTTGGTTATGACTCAAAGGGGTTGGTTATAAGATATGGTTATGATTCATGTGGGTAATAGTTATGAGATATGTATTAGTTATGATCAAAGTGGTGTGGTTATGAGTAAAATGGTATTAGTCATGAGATATGTGACTAGTAGTTATGAGATATGTGATGTTAGTTATGAAAAAAAATGTGTTGATTATGAGATATGTAACTAGTGGTTATAAGATATGTAATGCTTGTTATGACTCAAAGGGGTTAGTTATGAGATGTGGTTATGAGATATGTGATTTTGGTTATGAAATATGTGATATTAGTTATGAACAAAATGGTGTTGGTTATGAGACGTGGTTATGAAATATGTGATATTAGTTATAAACAAAATGGTGTTGGTTATGAAATGTGGTTATGACTAAGTTATGATCAATTTGATTATAGTTATAAAAAAAAAAAAGATTTTGGCTCATAACTATAAAAAGTAATCTGTTTAGCAGGTCACTTTTAATGATGTGGCTCAATCTTAGCTATTACTTTTCTATATACCGTACATTTTGAAATGTATTATAGACTTTCCCATTACGACTTATATTTACAAGCTATCAACCGAAGCATTTGTTTTGAATCATGATCTTGTTATAAAGTTGGGACTCAATTTTTTTTTTTTTTGCCAAAATTATAGCGCACATGGTAAACATTGGGATTCGTGCCTTGGTAGAATATACAAACGATGAAGCACTTGTTTTGAATTTATAATAGGCCGTTTGGTAGAACCGTGGGAAAGTGATTATAAATTATAACTTACAGCTGTGAACATAAGTTGGTAATCTGTTTGGTATAGTTGTGGGATTATGGATTTAAGCAGTAGAGTAGTGCTTGGTAAATAAACTGGAAAATAACTTTTTATTGTGTAATTGTCATTTTTGCCCTTATGAACATAGAATTTGTAATTTTGTCATTTTCTTCTCCTTATTTTCTTTTCTCTTTTTTTTTTTCTTTCTTTTCTTTCTTTTTTGTTAATTTTGTTTAATTTATTAATTCATTACAATTAATATCCATGTATTTATATTAATGTTGTGATGTCATTACATATTATTTTTCTTTATATTAATTTCAATTATTAATTTAATAGAAGTTATAATATTCATTTTTTTATTTCATTTAATATAAGTTATTTGATTGTGTATTTCATTTTTTTCTTCAATTTTAATTTTTAAAAAATAAATTGTGATTCTGTTTTTATTAATTTTTTTTATTACAATTAATAATTTATCAATTTCACTTATTAATTTAATAGAAGTTATAATATATATATTTTTTATTTCATTTAATATAAGTTATTTCATTTTATATTTCATTTTTTTCTTCAATTTTAATTTTTAAAAAAAAAATTGTGATTTTGTTTTTATTAATTTTTTTCATTACAATTAATAATTTATTAATTTCAATTATTAATTTAATATAAGTAATAATATTCATTTTTTTATTTCATTTAATATAAGTTATTTCTTTTTGTATTTCATTTTTTCTTCAATTTTAATTTAAAAAAAAAAATTATGATTCTGTTTTTATTAATTTTTTTTCATTACAATTAATAATTTATTAATTTCAATTATTAATTTAATAGAAGTTATAATATTCATTTTTTAATTTCATTTAATAAAAGTCATTTCATTTTGTATTTCATTTTTTTTTTTAAAAAAAAAAAAATTGTGATTCTGTTTTTATTAATTTTTTTCATTACAATTGATAATTTATTAATTTCAATTTTAATTTTTATTAATTTCATTTTTAAAAATTTTTTCCATTACAAACTCTAGCTATTGCTGCCCGTGGCTAGGGTTTTATATCGCAGATCGCAATGGCGATGGTGACAGTCAGGTCTGGTTCGTCACCGTCAGGCTATCTCACAAAGCCGACAAGATCACGAAAGGTTGATCATGAAGAGAAAAGGAGGAGGCGGGCGATGGCGAAAAGAAAGAAAGGAGGCGGCAATGGTGATTGTGGTTAGGTTTTCAGATCGAGATCACCGCGTCGATGGTTGTGGCGACAAGAGGCGGTGACGGAGCAGATCGTACCCTAGCCATCGTCTTTCGTTCGTGAGAGAGAGATAGAGAGAGAGAGAGAGAGAGAGAGAGAGAGAGAGAGAGCTCTGGTTTGAGATCGCAACAATGTGGATCGATCGTGACGATGAGCTTTGGTTTGAGATCATGATGCGACGGTGAGCTCTAGTTTGAGATCGCGACGATGAGCTTTGGTTTGAGATCGTCACGTCGTCGATGGCGGTGGTTAAGGTTAGGGTTGTTGACGTCGAAAATCGCCTACGCATGCCGGAAATCGTCTCTGTCTCTCTTTGGTTCGTGAACAGTGTTGAGATGTGGTTTATAGATTTGGGTTTTTGGTAATAATTGAAATTGATGAGGGGAATTTAAGTAATCTTGCCCCTCCAATATAGCTTTTTGCTTAAGCTATAATTGCTTAAGCACCTCCCAGGCCACTTCTCAAAATTCATGGTTTTTGGTTTAAATTAAGCTATCAAAAGCTGAGTTAAGCTAAACCAAACACTCCAAAACAGCTTAATTTAAGCCAAAAGCTGAGTTAAGCTGTTTATAAGCTGTCCCAAATAGGCATAATATCATGTTCTTGTTATTAAGTCAGGACTCATTTTTTTTAGACCAATTAATGTTCAGTGCAAACATCAACATAGAAGAACAATCTAACTATTGTGAATTTATTTTGTGTTAGTGGATGAGATTAGAGAAGAAGTTAAGACTAGGTTGGAGACTTAAATCTAAAGGATTTATGATAAGTAGAACTAAAGCAGAGTACATGAAGTGTAATTTTCGTAATAGTAATAATGGAAGTATAGGAGAAGTGAAAATTGAGAACCCAGAATTACCTAACAGTGAACATTTTTGTTATTTAGGATCGATTATCACAATGACTGGGGAGGTTGGAGCAGATATGATTCATAGAATTAAGACGAGTGGCTTAAGTGGAAGTGTGCGTCTAGAGTACTGTGCGATAAACAAGTACTTATTAGACTAAAAGGAAAGTTCCATAGAATGACTATTAAACCAATGATGTTGTATGGGACGGAATGTTGGATAACTAAGAAATAATATATAGATAAGATGAGAATGCTAAGATGGATGTGTGGTAAGACTAGAAAAGACAGTTAAGAATGCGTATTTTGGTGAATGGGTAGAAGTAGTACCAATAGAAGATAAGTTGAGAGAGAAAATAGATTGAGATGGTTTGGTATATACAATGGAAACCAATAAGGGCATTAGTGAAGAACTGCGATATAGTGATGGTAGATAGAAGTGTTAAGGGAAGGGGCAAACCTAGATTGATGTGGGCTAGTGTAGTAAATAAAAATATGAATTTCTTTAATTTGACTAACCAAGTGGTCGTTGATAGAGTCGAGTAGAGAATAAGGGTTCATGTAGCCAATCCTATTTGATTAAGAGTTGATTTAGTTTGGTTTGATTTAGGTAGACTGTGTGAACAATATTGAAAAGAAATACATATGTTCTCATATGAGAAAAGTTGTATTTAAAAATAAGGACAAATTACATTGATGGGACCTTCAATTTGTCTCTTATATCGATTTGGTCCCTATAGTTTTATTTGTATCGATTTTGACCTTGAATTTTTTTATATTATGTCAATTTAGTCCAATTTCTTTTTATTTTAGACTTTTTTTGTATCAATTGTTGGGATTTGTGTGCTTGGTAATTGTTGGGTTTTTGGATATGTATTATTGGATTATAATTGTCTAATTTAATATATTTATTTCATATTTGTAATTAATCTCTTATGGAATGGCCAAATCACAATGAACAATGTAAGATGTCCTCTCATGTGAAAGACTTGTAATTGTATTTTCAATTTATATATATATACCAAAAAAATAAAAATAACAATATGAATAATAAAAAAAAAAGTTCTACATATATAGAAAACTACACAAACATCTAAAAAAAAAAAGAAGCTTGCAATCAACTTCCAAAATAAAGAAAACTAAACACTTATATCTTTATTATCAATTTAGTACATGAAAAAAAAAAGGAAAAGAAGTACACAGATTAAAAAAAAAAAAAAAAAAAAAAAAAAAAAAAAAAAAAACTTGAAATAAGTTTGGACTATTGGCTAAGAAAGTAAGACTAACCTTTGCACCATTACATTCGGAGAGAATTGGCCAAAAAAATCAAATAGAAAAAAAAAAAAAAATGAATCACACAAAAATAGAAATTTATGAAAGGAAAAAAAACACACATACACACACAAAAGAAAAAAATTTGAACTATTAACAAAGAAAGAAGAGAGAGAGAGAGAGTAACATTTGCACCATTACATGAGAGAATTGGCCGACTTGGGAAAAAATATTGAGTATAGGGTACATCATAGGTTTTTAAAGTTTAAAGTTTTATATTATTTTTATTATTTTGATCAATAGTATTTTTGAAACAGGTGAGGGTGAGTTACCATATTATTTTGAATTTTGAAATTTAACATTATTTAGTTGAATTGTTTGGGAAATTCTATTTCCACGCATCAAATTAGCTCAGGCCACACACTTAATAAATCTTTTTTATATTATAATTTTGTCCTAAAATAAAATTACCAAAATATCCTCATCTTTCCAATGGGAACCCTAAGTTATCGCCCATTAGAGAACCTGAAGGGGTATGAGGCGCGATTTTGATTCATTTGGCTGGTTCCATAGGTTTGAACGCATTGAACATCTGATTTGGTTGAAGAGGAAACAAGAATTGTTACGATAAATGCAATAATTGTTTGATAAAGAATCATATTCAACATTAATTGGAAGCGAATGAAGCAATCATCACATCTCTGCACTAGGTGAAAATTGGTGTCAAAATGTAAAAAGAATCAATAACCTAGATTTGAGAGAAAATAAGCTTATTAACCCTTGAAGTTATTGGAATATTAAAGGGTGTTGTTGATGTGGTTGTTGAGAAAATCACATTTCTTATTAAATGCCTATATTATATATGATGATGCTTACTCTGCATCGCTTCAATGGCTTGTAATTGCTTTGTGATTTCGAAGTTGGAATATGCAATCAAGTCTTTGGCAATTGGAACCCAAACCAACGGTGTTCCTCAATCTCTATCGATGACTGTAAATTAGGATTTTTATTCTCCTTTGGGTTCGTATTGCCTAAGTTATCTCACTGTCGGTGGTTGGGACTGTTATTGGTCATTGGTAATAGAGATTGGGTTACGATGATAGAGGAAGACGGCAACCAGAGGTGGCGGTTGCGGACGATCGAAGATGGCAAAGGCTGGTGGTAATGGTGGTGTGAAGAAGGAAGGAGATGAGGGCATTTTTTGTAAAATAAGTTGTGTATTAAGTAAAATTGAGATTTCAAATTCATTAAGTGTGTACTTTGAGAAATGTACACAAAGAATATTTGATGTGTGGAAATAGAATTTTCTGAATTGTTTTGATCAACATTATTTTTAGTAAGGGTAAGAGTGATTTACTATATTGGTTTGAATTTTGAAATTCAAAATCATAGATAATTAGAACCTTTTATTTTTTTAGTTTAATTAACTAACCAATAGAATTTTTTTTTAGTTACAAAAATCAAGAAATTTAGTTTGAGAATTTGGAACTCTCACTTCCCTTCTCATTAAAGATTCTCTTTTCCTTAATATATAGTATAGATATATAGATTGGGTAACAACCTAAGAAGCCAATTTGAGAACAAATCATAACTCATATTGCAATTCATACAACCTCTACAACAAAATTTAAAAAAAAAAAAATTAAGTAGAAAATCAAAACAAATAAATCAAAAGTGTTTCAAAATTGGATGCTTTATTACATACATGCATTCATTGTTCTTATATTGCAATTCATACAACTCTTACACCAAAATAAAAATATAAAGAAAAAAAAAAGTCAAAACTAATAAATAAAAAGTTCAAAAATTAAACATTTAATTACATACTTTTATTCACTACTCACATATTAATTTTTTTAGTAACTTTATGCATCATTTTTGCTAAAAAAAAAAAAAAAAGAAGTGAAACATAATTTATAATGTGGTGAGAGGTTGAATAGACATTAAGTTATACCAACAGAATCCCTAAAATAGAAGAAAAATGATGATAATTTCAATAATAATCACTATTCACAGTTTTTCTCTCCATAGTTTTTTATTTTTATTTTTATTTTTTTTTATCTATTGCCATGATTTCTTCTTACCGTGTAGGTATGAAGTGAGAGATGATAGTGTTGGCTACATATTTTGTATAGGCCAATCGCAGTTCAACACGTAGCAGGATAAGGGCAATACGGGAAGACAATTCAAATCTTCAATCGTAATCACACACGTGGCAATTAGTATTGGTTATTGTGGATCTGCATAGCACTGGATCAACAAAGAGATGCAAGATGACGTGGCTTTAACAGTTACTCGTATAGTTAAATTCAAAATCAAGAGGAAAGCCTAACTGCAGACATGGCATAGTGGAGCTAACTGTGAGGAAACATGATCAGAGATCATGGAGGGATGATTCGACGGTTAGAAACGCATTTATACGGTTATCATTGAGAAGTACAAATAGCAGAGAAGGCCCCAGAAAGAACCCCCGGACTCAGATCCAAAGAACCAGTTTTATCTACTTTATTTTCCTTCCAGTTTTTACATTTCTTGTTCTTTACATTTTTTTATTTCAAATTCCTGCACTGCACTTCGTTCATAGGAGTAGTTTCAAGTAGCTTGTTGCTGTAAACCTCTATGAGGCTGAATTGGATCATTGTAAGTCTTTCATTTTTACTTAATGAAATGCTACAATTGTTCTTCATTTAATCGTTGTTTGCTCAATTCTCCTAAACAAAGCCACAGGTAAAAGTCATCTTCATTGAGGCTGAAAGAACTAAAACACAATCGTCTGATAATTGGTTGGCAATTAATCTTCTGTAAGGACTGATTGATCTTTGCTGGCACGCTTAAAATCACAATAATAACCTTCGAAAGCCAAAAAAGCCAACATATATTTTTGGCATACCCGGTGGGACTAATTGAAATGGCTAGACGTAGGAGATAAGGAGAAAATGAACGCTTGGAAGAAGGTGTGGAAGGAGAGATAGAAATACCTAATCCAGAGGATAATGTGGTAATGCATCCTATGGAAGTACCTGTCTTATCAGAACCTATGGTTGAACAGACCAGCACTTCGGAGCAAGTACTACATGTTCAATATATTGGACGAGGCCATGGAGTTGGACCATCCACTGTTCCATCTACTCAGCCAATAAATCCATAGGGAGGCCTAGTAGATGCCATAGGACAGCAGTTAATGAACTCAATAGAAAGATGGGCAATATCCTTTATGGATCAAATGAATACCCATCAACCAACTAACACAAGGCATATGGAGGAAATTTCAAATGTCCCTCAGCAAAGATTAGCTAGAGATAAATAGCCTATGCAAAATAATGGACATACTAATGGTCAAACTAGTAATAAAAAACAGCAGCCAGTACCACAGGGACAACCAGTCCCAAATATACCTCCCCATGGACCAAGAGGACCTCAGGCATAAGGTTTTCCACCAAATCCTGTATTTGTTCCTCCAATGGTGGTTCAACAAGCACAAAATATGGTCCCTAGGGACCAAATTGCCGATATTGTGAGAGAAATGTGTGGACCTACGGCTCGGGGGATTCAAACTCCTGTATATAGGAAACCATATTCAAAATGGGTAGATAGGGTACATGAATACCCAAGAGGGTTTAGAATACCAGACTTTGCTTTTTTTTTTTTTATGAGAATGGAAACCAGTCAACGGTAGAACATATTGCGAGGTTCGCTGCCCAATGTGGTGAATTTACCAATAATGATTACATGAAGTTAAGACTGTTTCCAAATTCTCTAACTGGGGCAGCTTTTGTATGGTATATTAACCTTACACTTGGCTCTATCCAAACTTGGCAACAAATAGAGGAGGCATTTCATGCCCAATTCTTCCAAACGGAGCCAGAAGTTTCTATGGCAGACTTGGCAAGGTTGAGTTAAGGGCCTGATGAGAAAGCTATTCAATTTATCGCCAGATTTAAAAGAGCACAAAACAAGTGTAGATTCATTTTTCTAGAGCCTGAATTTGTGAGATTGGCTTAAAATGGCTTAGAGTTTAGGTTTCGAAAGAAGTTTGATTCAACTGAATCTAGAGACTTAGTGGAATTAACCTATAAGGTGTCTAGGTATGAATCATTACTAGAGGAAGAACAAGATCGAAGTAATGCATCATACAAGACGTATTATAGAGATCCTAACTATGAAATTGATGCAGCAAAGTTCGTAGGGAAAGAGCCTGTGATCTGTGAGGCATTAATTCATAAGGACACTACAATAGACCAACAGTTTAAAAAGAAAGACCTTCATAGGAAATATTCTTTCGATTTAACAAAGGCAGATGACATTTTTGATCATTTGCTTGCTGCAAATTTCCTAAAGCTACCAAAAGGGGTCAAAATTCCTTCTCCACAAGAACTTAAAGAAAAATGTATTGTAAATGGCATAATTTTTGGTCCCATTCAACTAAAAGCTGTATTGTTTTTCGGGACAGACTCCAAGAGCAGATTCGAAAGGGGAGTTTAAAATTCCCAGCTAAATTAGAAAAGACTATGGGGATTGACACTAATCTATTCCTAGAAATTAGAGAAGTTGTAGCCAATGTTATTGTAATAGATTTTCAGAACTTGTCCTTGAAGGAATTGGAAGAGGTTAATGTGCAAATGTATGTTGCTAGCCAGTCTACTGTCAAGAAAGATGTTAGAAGTTCACCAGTTGATGGATAGGGCTTTGCAGACCAAAGGGAAGACTCTGATGAGGAGGCACTGGATGATAACTCTTTAGAGGTAGCTGTTATGCAAAGAATGTGTCTTAGATGCAGGTTGAGCTACAAGTGGTTGAAAGAGCTTCCGATTGATGGGAAGCAGTATTACAAGGATGTGCAGAGGTGTCCTAAACCAACCAGTGCCTATAACAAGAGGCCATATCCAACTGGTCCTAGGTAGTAGCCATTCATAGCTGAGCCAACAGCCACTAGAGTGCACACCAAGGACAAGAGACCTCTACATGAGTTTAGACCACCCAACTATTGCGGAATGAAGGGCAATCATCTTGAGAAGAGGCTTGAAGTGGGTTCAAGTTATGGGATCAAAACCAGAGATTGGTCCCCTAGACCAGCCTCACACAAATTGAAAAGTGGCCACCTTCATGGAAGGCCTGAATTAGGCCCAAAATAGGGAGTCAGGGCCAAGCAGTGGCCTTCACAGCCAGCTTCGAAATTGGCTTCGAAGGAAGAAAGAGACAGTTTGACAACTGAGCTAGTGGGTTCATGGGTACTTGGAGTTCCAGATTGGTTTGTCATGCGGAACAAACCTAGGGAAATGTCTACCCAAAGAAATGTTGTTGGAGACTAGGATAGGATGGTTAAACCTCCCTTGGTGGCTCCAAATAATTGGGTGTTACTAAAGCATCCAAAAACAAAAGAACCAAATATGGTCCCAGTGATTTCTAGATCCCAAAGGAGGAAGATCTAGCGAATGGACACTCAATACCAGAAGGATCTAAAAGAAAGTGGGGAAAGCTCTTCATTGGTCTAGCTAAAGGGCCAAACAGAGGGAAGAAAAAGTCCAAAGCTAGATCATAGTCCAAATTCGACTCCTCAAGACAAAAGGAGTTGCAACAGAGAGCAGTTGGCCAAAGTTCACTCCGAACTGAAAGCCAAAGAAAGATCCAGTTTAGCAGGATTGGAAAGGGCTTTGATGGAAAGCGATAGTGAGATAGAGAGAGACGTTGGCCTAGGCCAAATGAAGGAGATGGTTGAGGAGGAAATGTTTGAAGCCTTCATGGTTGAACAGACATTTTTGGTCGAAAAACCAGCAGAAACAGACCATTCGAAGGAGGTCATTAGTATTGAAGTGCCAGAATGCAGCATGGAAGATGTTTATGAAGTAATTGAACAAGTTGGCCTGGAAAAGAAGCAGATACAGCTAGTGGTCCAATTTGGCTCGTTTCGTCCAGTGTTAGTGAATATGGTGCATATACTACCACAGGAGTTCCAGGCTGAGGATGAAAACCAAGAAGGTCAGGAGATTGACCCAATTCCAGTTTCTAGTGAGGACTTATAGGTTAGTATGGTGCAAGATGAATCCGAAGTGGTCACACCAATGGAAACTGGAGACAAGAGTGAGGAAGAGGTGAGTATTAACCTCTCATACCCTTTTGAGTATCTTACGACATCCATGACACAGCATGTTAAACCCTTGTATATCAAGGCTTTCTTCGATGAGATATAGATGAACCGGATATTGATGGATAATGGGGCAGCAGTTAACCTACTTTTGAAATCTTCTTTGAAGAAACTAGGAAAAAGGAATCCCAGATTAATCCCAACCAGCACAACCATTGCTGGTTTCGCTAGAGACAAACAGATGGCTCGGGGTATTTTGCCCATCAACCTGAGTGTGGGAACTAGGGATTGCATGACGGCATTCTTCGTTATCGACAGCAATGCTAAGTATAATGCTCTACTTGGTAGAGATTGGATTCACACCAACAAATGTGAGCCTTCCTCTCTACATCACAAGATAATGATGGCCTTGTGCAATGGAGAGACAGAGGAGATCAATGCAGACTCTCAGCCTTTCATAGCTTGTGCAGACTTTGTAGAGGCCAAATTGTATACTGAAGGAGTGACACAACTCAGTATATTGAGAAAACCTGATGGATCAGCCAAAGTGATGGCTGATGAGGAGTTAGCACACCTGAAGCACTTAGTCTAGGAAAGTGCTGATGAAGAATTTGTCGGCAAGGATGACAATGATGCCTGGTTGTAGGCAAAAAGATGGAACCCAGGAGGCCAGATCTTTGGCTTTAATTAAGTTCTCAATATTGGACATAAAATCAATAGTCTAGAAGGTGCAAGAGCAAAAGAAAGAAGCCATGGTAGTTGGCAAGCATGAGCAGCATTAGGTCAGGGTTTTGCCCTTTGATAAATACTGCGCATTGGACATTGAAACAAAAGTCCAGGAGATACAAGAAAAAGAAGCCTTATGGACAGACTTTGTCTATGGGGAGGAGGGTAAAGATGTTGAATCAAAGAAACTTAGAGCAGAACAAAGCAAGGAGATTGCTTCGAAGACAGAAGAAATAAAAAAAGATGCATCGGTGAGTTCTCAGATACAAGACCCCTTGGAAGAAGTTAACTTAGGGGAAGGTTCTACACAGCAACCCACCTACATTAGTGCTTGGTTAAGTGCTCTTGATAGGGACCAATTGTTGGTGGTCTTAAAGAGATATAAAGATTGTTTTGCATGGTCTTATAATGAACTACCAGGGTTGGACAGGTCATTAGTAGAACATAGACTCCCTATGAAGCCTAATTTCAAGCCATATAAGCAAAACCAAGAAGGATGAGTCTTGAAGTGATTTAGAAGCTGAAGTAGGAAATTCTTAGGCTCCTTAAGGCAGGCTTTATTAGGATAGCCAGGTATGTTGAATGGTTATCCAATATTGTGCCTGTAGTTAAGAAGAATGGTAAAATGAGGGTATGCATCGATTTCAAAAATTTGAATTTAATAACTCCAAAAGACGAGTACCTCATGCCCATAGTAGATTTATTGGTGGATAGTTCAGCAGGGCACAAGATTTTATCAATGATGGATGGGCACTCTGGTTATAACCAAATCTGTATTGCAGAAGAGGATATCCATAAGACAGCATTCAGATGTCCTGGGAACATTGGCACCTTCGAATGAGTTAAAATGCCATTTGGCCTGAAGAATGCTGGGGCTACATATCAAAGGGTTATGAACACTATCTTTCATGATCTCATTGGAGGATATTTAGAGTGTTACATTGATGACATTGTAGTACAGTCCCAATCAATGGAGGAATATTTGTTTCACTTGAAAGCAGCTTTTGAAAGAATGAGAAAGTTTAAGTTGAAACTTAATCCTCTCAAATGTGCTTTTGGCGTATCAGCTGGAAACTTCTTAGGCTATGTAGTACACAAGAAGGGAATACAAATTGATCAAAATAAAGCCAAAGCTATCATTAAAGCCGGACCTCCATCAAGTAAGAAAGAAGTACAAAAATTCCTTGGATAGGTTAATTTTCTCTGAAGATTTATTTCTAATACTGCAGGGAAAACTAAAGTATTTTCTTCCTTATTAAGGTTGAAAGATGAAGAGGAGTTTGTGTGGACAGCAGAGCATCAAACTGCTTTCCAAGGAATCAAAGCCTACTTGGCCAAGCCTCCAGTGCTGATATCACCAAAGGGTGATAAGCCCTTGAAGTTGTATATTGCTGCGGCAGAAGATTCACTGGGAGTTTCCTTAGCCCAGGACAATGAAGAAGGCAAAGAGCAAGCAGTTTATTACTTTAGTAGGTTTCTAAATTCTTGTGAATGTAAATATTCAGTTGTAGAAAAGCTGTGCCTTGCATTGTATTTTGCTGCAAAAAAACTAAGATACTATCTTTTACCTACAACTGTCTTGGTAATTGCAACAAAAGATTTGGTTAAATATATGTTATCTAGACCTATGTTGAGAGGAGGAATTGGCAAATGGATATTAGCTTTATCAGAATTTCATCTAGAATATGTCCCCCAAAAGGCAGTAAAAGAACAAGTTTTAGCTAATTTCTCGGCAGATCATCCATGTCAGACAGAAAGCCAAGATATAATGGAGCTTGGTATGGTTAGTGTTGAACCATGGCAAATGTGGTTCGATGGATCAAAAGTCAATGGCCTAACTGGAATTGGTGTGGTGATTAAGTCACCACAAGGGGTAGAAACCACACATGGTTTCAGAATGGATGAAATTACTTGTTCCAATAATCAAGCTAAATATGAAGCTTTAATAATGGGACTGGAAATACTTATTAAATTACAAGCTCATGCAGTTAATATATTTGGAGATTCTCAATTGGTAGTTAACCAGGTGAAAGGAATTTTCAAGTGTCAAAGTGCAAGCATGTTGCCATACTATGTTGTTGCATTACATTTGCTTTCTCAATTTCAGATAGCAAATGTGACTTATGTCCCAAGATTCTTGAATAATAAAGCTAATGATGTGGCTCAGAAAGCTTCGAATTTCAGGAGAAGGGATAATACTCAAATGAACATAAACCAAACAACATATCAAAAGGTAATACCACCCTTAAATAAAATGAATGTGGTCTTAGAAGTCAATCATAATGACTTACAAGAACAAGATTGGCATCTAATAATGCAGTATCTAGCTGGCCCATCTTCGGAATCTAGCAGAAAAATCAAATTGCAATCTATGCAATACATAATGTATGGTAATGCTTTCTACAAAAGGGAGGCAGACGGGTTATTATTGGAATGTTTAGGCCCAAAGGAAGCATTAACAGCCATGGCTGAGGTTCATGAAGGCATCTGTGGTGCTCATCAATCTGGTGTGAAGATGAGATGGCTGCTTCGAAGACATTCCTACTATTGGCCAACCATCCTTAAAGATTGCATAGAATATGCTAGAGGTTGCCAGGCATGCCAAAAGCATGGCACAATAAGACATGTACCCATAACTGATCTGCATGTGGTTGTGAAGCCTTGGCCGTTTAAAGGATGGGCTATGGATATGATGGGAAAAATACATCCATGCTCTTCGAAGCATCATTATTTCATCTTAGTAGCCACAAACTACTTCAATAAGTGGATCGAAGCTAAACCATATAAGGATATAGACTAGACTGAAGTTATTGGATTCATTAAAGATCTGATCCACAAATTTGGCAACCCTCAAACTATAACTGTTGATAATGGGACTATATTTGATGGGAAGATGATAAAGTCTTTTGTAGTAGAATTTGAAATTAGCCTTGTTAATTCTACCCCCTATTATGCACAAGCAAATGGTCAGGTAGAATCATCCAATAAATCCTTGAAAAAAGGAATACAGAGAGTTGTGAAAGACAATCCCAGGGATTGACATAACTTACTATTGGATGTATTATGGGCTTACAGGACTTCTCCAAGATCAAGTACATGAGTTACTTCTTATGCCTTAGTATATGGGCATGATGCAGTATTACCTGTAAAAATTAACATCAAGTCCTTAAGGGTGAGAGGCCATGATTAGTTAGTTCCTGAGCAGTACCACCAGAGTATGTGCTTGGAATTAGAGAACGTGGATAAAGCTAGAATTCTGGCATTAAATAGCATTATTTTCCAAAAGAAGAAAGTAGCCAAAAACTATAATAAGAAGGTCAAGTACATTAGCTTTGATGAAGGTGATTTGGTATGGAAGACAATACTCTCAATAGGGATTAAAAGCCACAAGTTTGGCAAATGGTCACTTAACTGGGAAAGGGTCATATCAAGTTCATAGAGTCTTGTCTTGGGGAACATATCATTTGAGAAATTTGAATGGATATGTACACCCCAAGAAAATCGATGGCAGATATTTAAAGCCTTATTATCCAACCGTGTGGGAAACACAAGAAATATAATAAGTGTTAAATGAAAGGAGCATGAAAACATTCAAATAATAAATAAAGATTTTATTTCATAATGAGTTGAATACATGTAGCCATAGATTGACCCAAAAGTCAGTGCAATGTTTCAGTTGTTCCTTTACAATTGACTCTCTACTCTTAAGAGATGGGAACAACTGAATTGTTAGTAATCTGCAGTTTCGTGGCAGTTTGATCTAAAGCCAGGTTGACTGCTGATAACTCTTCTTAGAGCTGAGCTTTCTTCTCCAACAGTTGAGCTCGAAATTGGGAGACAGAGGAATGTTGTTCTTTTAATTCTGACACTTCAGCATGTATCTGGGAAACAAATCTCTAGTCTCTCAGCAATTTCTCATCTGCAGCTTTGGCAACATGGCAGATGTTGATGTAAAAGTCAATGGTAGCTGCCGTCTGAGATAAATGACTTGAAATAGTCATGTTGGATTACTCAACGACCTTGCAGCACTGGAGGAAGCCATTCTTGATAATAGGCCTTTACAAGGCTTCGAAGGGGATCATCAAGAAGAGTGTCAGCAACTCCAAACAGCTGTCCAAATCTAATGAAGGCAAAGAAGTCCTATTAGTGGAGGAAGAGCTCTCAAAAATTTCTAAGAGAGAATCAGCCAAGACTAATGGTTCTGTTTCGTTGCTAGCTGTTGGAATGGTGGAAGGCATGTCAAAAAGACTAGCTAGCCTAGCCTCAAAGATGTCCACCTCTTCCGTTGACATGGAGGATGCAGAAAAGACTCTGGTAGAAGGAAGAGATGGCTGGATAGGAATAGGAGAAGAAGGTGAAGCATCCCTAGCAGTCTCCATAGTTTTGGCTACCAGTAAGTCAAGAGAAGAAGGACTGGAGTTAGATGAGATTAGTGGACAAGAAACTGGTGAGCTACCAGTGTCTTCTCTATGGGAATCAGCTATCACTGGAGATGAAGTAATAGTTGGAATTTCCTCAGGGGGGGAAGGAACAACAAGGCTTAAAGGGAGAATAAATTGAGTAGAGTCGAAGAATAGAAGATGAAAGTATGGAGTTAAGTCGAAAGATAGGGATGCAGGAATGCTTTGCCTCAAGAAAGGTATGAAAAATGTAGGACCAGGGAGTGGGAGTATGGCTTGAATTGGCTCCACATTTGAGGTCTTTCAATTTCAGATGAAACTGAAGGAGTCCTTATTGAAGAAGAATGAAGAGTAGTTGTTGCTGTAAAAGAAGAAATACAAAGTAATGTTAAGTCTCAGTATCAAGAATTTAAGAAAGGAAAATGGAGACACGAAAGGAAATTACTAGTTTCAGAAGTGGTGGCAATGATGGGAGAGCTACGAAGGGAATAATGCTCAGCAGTGTGTTGCCTTCTTGTAATTTCTCTTTGGGTTGTATCAGTAGCAACAGCTTCATCCCTTAGTAGTTGCTGTTGTCACCTTTTTTCAGCCCTCTAGAAAACAATTATTTCTTTAGAGTGTTCCTTCTCCACTGTTTTGGCAGCTACCTCATGAGTAGGATCTTTGGCCAAGTCAGAAGAAGAGACGGTTGTCTTTTTTTTCTTTTTCCTCTGCAGTGGTATTTCCTGTTCTTTCTTTGTCTCTTTCTCTGCAATCTGAGACTCAGACTCCTCAGGAGTGAGTAATAGTTTTCTTTTCTTTCTCTGCTAGTGTTTGTCTTTGAGAATAGCCAGAGCTTCAGCTCTCTTGGGAGATTCTTCTTGTGGAGACCCTACACCAAGTAATATGAATATGAAGAAAACAAACAGGAAATTCTGAAAGGAAGGAAACCTAAAAGTGCATACCCTTCTTCGAAACAGCTCTGGTAACTCTGGAAGGAGGGAGTGAGACTGCAGAAATAGTCTTGGTAGCTGTAGAAGGAGAAAGGATGGTCCCAGTTTCTTTTGATTGAGCCCTAAAAGGCACAACTAGCCCTATTAGTAAATCATGAGGATGTATTGCTAGATGCACTTCCATATTGACTGTCCACCAATTTTGAAATCTTTTTAAAACTGAGCCAGAGGGGAGGAAGGGGGTAAATTTAAACTCACTCAAATCTTTCAACAGTTTAAATGTTGCCTCCTCTAGTTTAGGTTTGGGTACTCTCAGGTCTTTGGCTGTAAGATGGATATTCGAGAGACTGCAGAGTGGAATGGGAATTCCTTGGGTAAGCCCAAATTGCCTGGCAAACTAGGAGGGACAGTATACCTCAGATATGCACTTATAAGCTCGAGGGTTTAAAGTACCAACAAAAAGTTCCCTGGGTAACAAAATAAAGGCCCACATATCCTTGTAGAATGGGTTGGAACACTGTCTATCAGCCAAGAATGTTCTTAGCCATGTTGGTTCTTTATTGGCATCGATGGGGTAAAAGAAGGTGGTAGATGGGGAAACAGGAAGCTAGTGAAAAAATGTAAGATAGTAGGCGAAAGAAGCAAGATAAAGGGCAATTCTAGCATACTTTTCTCCATACGTGCTAGGCTCTTGAACTGAGAACTTCAAGCACTTGGGATGTAAATCAGTGAAGTATGCAAAGAGCCAAAGTTGAAGCACCCAGATGGGACCTCCCTGGTTGATATCAAGAGGTTTCTCACAAAATTGGGAGCAGACTCTATAGACATGGCCTAAAAGATAAGGGGCTAAGGCTATTCGCTTCTTCAAAACAAGGGCCTTTGCTAGTGGGGCAAACTCAGGCATGATTCGTTGAGATGATGTACAAAAGAGAAATTTACACAACCAATATAAAATAAAGGAGAAGAGCTCTTGATCACTCACAAGGCCCTCCTTTTTATTCTCAGCTTTTACGAAGTCACTGAAAGAAGAATTTAAAGGTGGAAGAGAAAAATCAATCGAAAGGTCTGGATAGCTAGGTGTAAAGGGAGTACCAAGTGGTGAAAGCTCTAAGAGATGGCAGGTATCAAGAACGGTGGGGGCCATCATACCACACCGAAACTGAAAAAAATTAAAGGCCATATTCCAAAAACAGAGAGCGGCAGGAATCAAAAAAGGGTCTTCAGGAATGATAAACCTGGAAAGACGAAGGGCATCGAGAATACAGAGCTCTTGTAGGTCCCATTCTCTTGCAGGCACGACCCTGTCGCACCACTCCTCCCACTCAACCATTAATGTTGGCTAGCAGCGATGAGGTTGGTTCACCCTCCAATTTCCCCAGTCAAGACCCCCTTCATAGAGAAGAAAGTGGTCCTCCAAACGAGGGTACAAAGCAAGAAGTTGGGCGGAAACCTCTCAAAAGATAGGACCTAGAACATACTCTTGTTTATCGCTATGACGAGGAATAAAGAGGCGTTTTTCAATGGCACTCGGTCCACTAGCTTTAAATTTAGCAATTTATTCCTCAATACATCTTTTCAAAGCCATTGTTGAGCTTATACGTTCGCCGGCTGGTACTTTCAAGGAATAAGACTCCATTGGTAAGGAGCAGCAAGAAAGTGAGGGTCAATAGAGATGAAGGGTTTGTGTGTCAGGCAAACGAGTGAATTGAAAGCACGAAACAAAAGAGTTTTTATACCTTTATGTCTAAAAAAATATACCCAATCGTTTTAAGTGGGTTGAATTCATAAAGAAGTGCGAAAGGTACGGATACGAAAGGTTTCCCTCAATGTTGGTAATTTGAGAGGGAAATGTACCTCAAATTCTAATGTTGGCTTAGAAATCAAATGCTTGGCTTCGAAGCCAAGTTTTGGCACCAAAATCAAGTGACAAACAACTTCAAAAGAATGAAGTTGACTTCGAAGCACATTCCACACCTAAGGGTGCAGGAATGCCCAGGTATTTGTTTACTTCAAAAAGATTAAAGACCTACTTTTAGGTTTCTTGATGAGAGTAAAATCTTTCGAAGCAAAATTTGAAATACCTTACAGTTGGAGTTTGTTTGTTCTAGGCTTCAAAACCAATAGTTGGTTTAGCAGTATACAGAAGGAATCACTTTTTTGGAATAAAACAGTGGAGTCCTTAAAAGAGGTTTCCATATTTTGGAAAATATAGACTATTTGTTTGAAGCAAAATTAGTTGTTTTGAAACTGTTTGAGTGTATTAACCATATGTTGGGGAATTGGATATGATCAAATCCAGTTTCGAAAGACAAAATTATTGAATTCGAAGCTCTGATTCTGAAAGGAGACCTAAGGCTAAAGTTGTCAATTACACTCCATATGTTGGGAAAATTCAAATTAGGTTTCCAGTATTTTATTGGGTATGATCGAATTAAGTTTCGAAGGACAAATTGGTGAATTTGAAGCCCTACTTTTGTTTGTTTTTGACAAATGGAATAAAATCAGACTATGCCAAATAAAGAGAAAACATCTTAGCTTCATTAAGACAAAAACAATTACATCAGAAATCTTTTTTGGCTACATATTCAAGTTCATAAAAATGAGGAATGGAGTAAATGACAAGGTGTAGACCGCCCGAGAACTCTCTGGCTCCGCGCGTGAAGGTGAGAAATCGTTTTGTTCTTTAGCGACTACAGTTCGGACTCGTGTCACGGTTCTGAATCTAATCTCGCAAAGTGCAACGCAAGACCAATAAATCACCAAAGAGTCCAAATCCGGCAAATCGTTTTGGAAAACTGATTTTTATAAAGAAGTGCCAAACATGGACTGCTTTGTCAGATACAGAGTCACCACCTAAATATTTATTTTGGGAAAATCTAGGAAACCCTGACTCGTGCCGAAGGCCACGTGTCTGTCATCATCAAAGTTGCATCGGCTCGGGAACTTGACCCCCATTCGGCCTAGCGAGCCACTCAGGGAAAGTATTTCTTCAACTTGTCCATGTTGATCGGTTGAGAGAATTCTAGGCCATCTATGTCCATCAGAACGACAGCTTCACCCGACCAGATAGACTTAATGATGTAAGGATCAGTCCAATTGGGTCTGAACTTGCCCCTAGGGTCGTAGATGGGAGCTCGGTTGTCTTTGAGTACCAAATCTCATTCTTTTAAATTCCTGTACTTAACCTTCTTGTTGAAAGCCCTTGTAATTCTTCGTTGATAACCCTGAACATGGTACAGTGCTTTCAGCCTTCTCTCGTCAAACAGCATGAGTTCTTCGAACCTGCTTTGCTGCCAATCTACCTCAGCTATATGACACTCAGCCAATACTCGCAATGATGGAACCTCAACTTCGATAGGCAGAACAGCCTCCATCCCATAAACCAAGGAATACGGAGTTGCTTCAGTAAAAGTTCGAATTGAAGTCCAGTAGCCCCACAGAGCAAATGACAGCTTATCTAGCCAGTCCCGGTTGGTGTCCACCATCTTCTGCAGAATGTGCTTGATGTTCTTGTTGGCGGCCTCAACAGCTCCGTTGGTTTGCGGCTGATATGCAGATGACTTATGAAAAGCCACGTTGTACTTATCCATCAAGTCGATCACTTCCTTCTTGAAGTGGGAATCATTATCTGAAATAATCTCGTTCGGGACCTCGTAGCGACAGATGATGTTGTTCCTGATGAACTTAGCAACATGCGATGCCTTCAACACCACGTAAGATTGGGCCTCAACCCACTTCGTGAAATAGTCTATCGTGACCAGAATGAACTCATGCCCATTGGGTCCCTTTGGAGTGACAGCCCCAATCACATCAATCCCCCAGACTGAAAATGGCCATGGCGAAGTCATGTTGTATAGCATCGATGGCGGAATGTTCCTGCGGTTTGCATGGACCTGACATTTGTGGCATCGCCGAACAAAGCCAATACAATCCTCCTCCATGGTGGACCAGTAATAACCCCGCCTAAGGATCTTCCGGGCTAGTATCACCTCGTTCATGTGCACTCCGCACTCTCCTCCATGGATGGCCTCCATCAGGCGCTTGGACTCTTCAGCATCAACACACAGTTTATACATCCCAAGATGACCTCTCTTGTACAGTTTACCCCCGTAGACAATGAACTGAGTAGCCATTTTTCGAATTGCCCTCTTATCTTTGGCATTTGCCCCTGGTGGATACGCCTCTTTTTCCAAGAAGTTCCAAACATCGTAATACCAGGGGTTCTCATTTTGTATCTCATCTATGGCGGCAATCAGCTCATAGGCTGGCACAAATTTCTGTTCAATGATGATCGGACGCATCCGGACTCTAAAAGGAATGTCTATCATAGAAGATAGAGTTGCTAATGAATTTGTGAACCTGTTATTCTCTCTTAACAGATGAACGAAGTTCAACTTCGCAAATCGAGGAATCAGAACGTCCAAGGTCTGGTAGTAGATTCTCATCTTTTCTTCTTTAACTTTCCAATCTCCTTTAGCTTGAGATATAACAAGGTTCGAGTCCCCGATGACATCCAACCGTTTTGCCCCTAGTTCTAGGGTGGCTTCTAAACCAGCAATACATGCCTCATACTTTGCCTCATTGTTCGAGACTTTGAATCGGAGTTTGAATGCTAGGGGTATGAGGGAATTCTCGGGTGCTATCAGCAACACCCCTATCCCATACCCGTATTGGTTTGACACTCCGTCAAAGTACATCGTCCAGGTCTCTTCTTCGACATGTAGAATGGCCTCGTCTGGGAACAGATACTCAACTGCTTTATCCCCTTCCACTGGGTGATCGGCTAGGAACTTTGCTATCGCTCTCCCTTTCATTGACTTGCACGTCGTGTACTTCAGATCAAATTCCGAAAGCAGAAGCAACCAACGGGCTAGCCTACTCGTAAGTGCTAGTTTCTCGAAGAGACATTTGATGGGATCTAATCTCGAAACCAGTATTACAGAGTGAGTTAACAGGTAGTGCCGCAGCTTCCTAATAGCCTATACCAAGGCCAGACAAGCCTTCTCCAGCGGAGTGTAGCGGGTCTCGTAGTCCAGCATTTTCTTGCTCAGGTAGTAGATAGCTCTCTCCACTTTCTTCTCAGACTCCTGTGCAAGCATGCAGCCCATTGTAGTTTCAGTCACTGAAAGATACAGAATCAACGATTTCCCCGGCTCAGGCGGTGACAACACAGGTGGGTTCTGTAAATATTGCTTGATCTGTTCAAAAGTAGCTTGGCATCGGCCGTCCCATTGGAATTTCTTTCCTTTCTTCAGGAGACCAAAGAGTGGTTCACAAGTCAAGGTTAATTTTGAAATAAACCGTCTTATGAATTGCACTTTACCCATAAAGCCTCGCACCTCCTTTTCAGTCCTCGGTGGTGGCATTTCTAAGATGGCCTTGATTTTAGAAGGATCGACCTTGATACCTTTCTGTGTGATCTAGAACCCCAGTATTTTCCCTGCTGTAACACCAAACGTACACTTCTGAGGATTCAACCACAATCGATACTCTCTGATCCGTTGAAAGAATTTCTGCAAGGCGGTGTAGTGGCCCTCTCTTTCTTTGGCCTTGACAATCATGTCATCCACATACACCTCAACCTCCTTATGGATCATATCATGCAAAATCGTGGTCGCGGCCCTTTGATATGTAGCTCCAGCATTCTTCAGTCCAAACGGCATCACCTTATAACAATAGGTCCCCCATGGGGTGGTAAAAGCAGTATTCTCTCGGTCCTCAGGTGCCATCAGAATTTGATTGTAGCCAGAAAACCCATCCATGAACGAGAGCAATGCATGCCCTGCCGTGAAGTCCACTAATGCGTCGATATACAGCAGAGGAAAGTCGTCCTTCGGACTGGCTTTGTTCAAATCCCTGAAATCCACACATACCCGAATTCTGCCGTCCTTCTTCGGCACTGGAACTATGTTGGCTAACCAAGTTGGGTATTCAGATACCAGCAGGAACTCTGCGTCAATTTGCTTGGTGACCTCTTCTTTGATCTTGAGAGCCTAGTCCGGGTGGATCCTTCTGAGCTTTTGCTTAACAGGTCGGGCCTCTAGATCAAGAGGGATCCTGTGCTGTAAAATCTCAGGATCGATTCTAGGCATGTCTTCGTAGGATCACGCAAAAACATCTTTGAAATCTTTTAACGAAGCGACTAGGCGCTCGCCTCCTCCGAAGACAACGTGGACCCGATTTGGACCAGCCGCGGGTCCTTCTCGGTACCCACATTAATTGTGGTGATTTCATCAACCAGCGGTTTTACAAACCTCTCCTGCTCTTGATCTAACAAATATTTCAAAACCAGAGGAATTTCTTCCTCGTCATTTTTATTAAAATTTTGAAAGTCCTGATTAATACAATAAATCAAGGGCATAAAAAAGTACTCAAAGGCCGCAGCCATTCCATTCTCATTAGTCACTTCCAAGTCGCCTGATTCCTCTGTTACAATAGACTCAAAGGAAAAAGAAAAAGACGACCTAGACAGGACTGTGGCATCCGGGTTGTCACCCCCAGGAATACCGGACTCAGACTTAGACGAGTTGGAACCTGATTTCGACTCTACAGACTTGGTGGAATCAGATTCCGGCTCGCTACCTGACCCAGTGCTGCTCGATAAGAATCCCTCCTCGTACTGCCAGACGAAGGAGGGTACGATGGACGCATCCAGAATGCTTGAAGATGGGCTCACAGCCGCCTCATTCCCAATCATGGGCACCGAGAAGTTATCCCCCAAGCACTCTTGTACGATTAGAGGATCTGAGAGTAGATAAGCCAGCGCTACCCCCATTTCAATCTCAGTGCTCTCGGGATCCTCTTCTTTACACTGCTCAGCCTCAGCTGGTGGGTTTGTTTGCTCTTCGGTAACATCATCCCCGGACAACTGCAAGTCAAAGAAGATCTCAAATCCCGGCAGACGCCTTTTCTCTGCGTTTAGCCATGGCTCTGGGAAGCCGCAGAATGAAAAGTCTTCTCCCTCCCGGACAAAGCGTCCGTTCAGGGTGCCCTGGATAGGCTGATGCATCAACTTATAATGCTTCCTGGTCTACTTGGCCCTGGCTCTTCCGGTTATCTCTTTGCCTTTCCTCACCCAGTGCTCTTTGGTAGGTAGGTAGCCTAAGCCAAATGTATGCGGGTTGTGCGGCACTTCGGCCGATACAGTGACGCCTTTCTGGCCATTTTTCCCTAGTCCCATCTCAGGGATGTGCTGGAGCTTGTTCATGAGGTACACTGGCTGTGCGTTGACATATAACCCCTCATTAATAGCTAAGATGTTCTGTATAACCTGGGTCTCGGCTAGGGTAAATCCTGACAGGAACACATCCTCCGCGCCATGTTCAATATCCAAAACTAGTGTAGACACCTCTGGCGGTGGATAGATTGAAGAATTCCCAAAAACAATAGCCACCCCCTTCCCGTGGGGGTATTTCAACATCTGATGTAGGGTGGAAGAGACGGCTTTCACTTGGTGCAACCACGGCTGCCCTAGGAGTAGATTGAAGGTTACGGTAACGTCCAAGACATGAAAGTCAATATCCTATTGTCCTGGACCAACCTGAGTCCGAATCTTTACGGTCCCCATCACCTCTCTGCTGGTATTGTCATAGACCCTTATCACCTGGGCAGTTGGCACAAAATCCACGGGCTTCAACCCGATTGCATATGCCATCCTCGACGGGCACACATTAATAACGGATCCCGTGTCGACAAGAACTACCGGTATCCATTTGTCTCTGCACTCGACAGAGATGTAGAGAGGTTTGTTATGGTTTGCTCCCTCAGGCGGCAGCTCCTTGTCAGTGAAGGTCAACGTTGGGAAAGCTCCTCCCGGAAAAACCAATCCTACCAGCTGCTCAAGCGTGGTATCTATTGAAAGTTTGGCCTTGTCCATTGCAGAAAGGACAGCTTGTTTGTAAACTCTTGAGGCCATAAGTAGTCCCCAGATGGAGATGTCTACTTGTATCTTCTTCAGCTGTTTCAGTACAGCCTCCTCTTCGAGCAGCTTTTCTTTTTGCTTGTCTACCTCTTTGTCCTTTTCGGATGCCTCTGGTTGATCTAAGTGTGGGGGCTTGAAATACCACCCACTCCTAGTCATGTGGTCAACCTCGCCAACATACTAGGTATTATCTGGCTGGCTTTGCCCCTAGTCTTCATCGGTGTGGGCAAGACATAGGTCGTCATCTTCCCACCACATGCCATCGGCAGCCGACGGACACCTGTGTGGCTTCATTACAACTATTCCTATGCCCACAAAACCTTCCGTTCCTGTGCTCACAGCACGCTCCGTTCTCGTGCACACAACACATTCTGTTCTTGTGCACATAGCACGTTCTGTCCCCGCAGGGGCTTTGGCCTTTTTGGCCCTCTCAGAATCCTTGATCCTTTCCCGCTCAAACTGCTTCAGTACAGCCTGTTGTTCAGCATCTTCTATACTCAAACTGCTTTGATTCTGACCAAAATTCTATATACCGGTGCTCTCCGGCGGTGCATCCTAATTCTCGGTCCTTCCGGCCACAGTTGATGTCCCCGTCTCTGACGGACCCTGTTCTGGTTGAGGCTGCTCAACAATATCTGGCTCGTCGCTGAGCCACCCAGTAACTTCTGCTGACCCTTCAAGATCAAACCAGTTGACAGTCACGTCCCCCGTATCCTATTCGTTGAAGAATTGCAGACTCGCGATATCCTCCTCCAGTTCTGCAAGGTCATCCAGCCCCTGATTAGGTCCATTCTCTCGTACTACACAGATCTCTGCCCCCACCGGTAATTCCACTCTCGGCCTAGCCTGGCCTGCTGATGTAATGTAACCGCTCGGGTTGTATATGAAGCTCGCAGACCCCTCAGGCTCTGTACCATGATTCGCATCTGCCCCCATAGTCGACCCAATTCTATTTTCGATAGCCACCACCACTGTTTCTGGTTGGGTTTGAGAGATGTCTAACATGCACAAGTCAGTGCTGTCAGGAATGAACACCTCCGGCTTGGGTAGGTGAGAATGGGTGATATATATACTAGGGTCATATGACACAACCCCAGTTTGGATCAAATTGATGCGTTTGGGAGTTGGAGCTTGGTTGTGTGGTGGGAGAGGGTTGGTGGTGACATTCGGTTTCTCTGGAGGCACGATCACCCTGTTGTCAACGAGATCTTGAATCTCGTGACGCAATCTATAGCATTGGTAAGTGTCATGACCATGCTGTTGGTGAAAGGCTCAGCACTTCACCGAATTATGGGAGGAAGGGAGTTTTTTTGGCAATGGCCGCAGTTCTAGGGGCTTCAAGTTCCCTTTCCTAATCAAAACCTCCAAAGCCTTGGACAAAGACATGTATAGTGGGGTGAAGGTTCTCTGGCCTCAGGGTGAAAACTTAGTTATTTGTGAGCTACTTCCAGACGCACCGGTGAATGGTGTAGCTATAAGGGTTCTTGGGGTGGTGGTGGTGACCATGCCCACGTCTGAAGATCTGGCAGCTACAACACTATTTGTGCCTACATTCGTACTGCGGTTGAATACCCTCTTGGGTTGCTCTCTCTTATGATGAATGAGGCCCTGTTTCATGGCGTCCTCGATCTACACCCCTATCTCATGTAGATCTACAAAGGTGGGGAGGGGGAGGACGATCATGTTCTGCATGAGCTTGGGATGGAGGTTGCGCACAACCATCTGTATTTGGTCTTTGTCAATCGACTTGATGGACATCATTGAGGCTTTGGCCCTCGAGTGGGTCATAAAATTGGAGAAGCTCTCCTTCGGCTCTTGCCTAGTTGTCTCGAGATCACGAGTTGTGATCTTGATCTGTATATTGTAGGAGTATTGAGCTACAAAGGCCTCGGCCGTCTCCTCCCAGTTCCTCTTGACGGAGTCCTCCAGTTTTGCATACCAAATAGCCGCTACACCCGACAGGGTCTGGCCAAACAGGGAAAGCTTCTGTAATCTGGAGAGGCCCATCGGCCTTAGTATATCTGAGAACAGCCGTAAATGCACCATAGGATCTCCAGACCTGTCGAAACGCTCTATGTGCGACATTTTAAACCGGTCTGGCAGAGTGACGACCGAGTCAGTGTACCCATCCCCTATATCCGGGATGGACTTCACGCCTTGAGACTTCTTGAACAGCTTTTTTAGCTTGCTCACTTTTAGCACTGTCGGGTCCACCTTGAACTCAAATGGTGTATCCCCAAGGTTGGTCTGTGCTTTGGAAAGTTGGGGTAAGATCAGGGGCAGAGCTGGCCCTATTGGAACGTCCGTATTGTCCTGGACGTGTGTTGTCTCCTCGAGTATTGGAACTCTAGGTGGGGGAGGAGCTGGATGCGAAGTAGACACTTCGGCTTACTGTGGTGGTTGCTGTTGCTGAAGTCTGGCAATCAGCTCTGCCTGTTGGGCCATGACCTCGGCTTGGCAGGTGGCAAACTCTGCTTGAAGGGCAGCATCCTGTTGTATGGCTTGCATACTTTCCTGGAGCTGACGCATCATCTCTTCCATGGATGCCATAGGGTGTTGGTCTATCTGAACAACTGGTATATCTGTCCCTACAGTAGAAACTGAGACCTCAGCCTGACTGTTCACTGGTGGGGTGGACCACTGATCTGGCAGCCGTTGCACAGATACACTGTACCTTTTTGACCTCCATCTAGCAACCAGGGGTAAAGAAAGGAACACTGCTTGTCCGTCTATCAGATCTGTGGATTGATTAAGTCTTCGACCTCTTACCCAGAGTGCTCTGGGAATATCTGTCTGGTCGGATGCAATGGTGCTAAATCTACCTTGCAAAAAGATAAATAAAGCATAATAAGGAAACAATGAGCAGAAAAATGGACAGTATAACAGCTTAAATAAAGACAACACACAGTTGGAAAACACAAGTTGAAAGAACTGTTCTCAACCACTGATCACAGTCCCCAAATCACTACCCCAAATCTGAATCTAGTACTCGCAGGTAAAACTGATTCCCAAATACTGATGCCCGCAGGCCTGATACCCAAACTTGCAGATTGATACATGCATTCCTATAGAGACACACTCTAAAAGCACATAATCAAGCAAGTAAGAGCCAAAAACACCCCTATGGAGAGGTAGGGTTTCCGTGTCCTATTGTCAGGAGCTAGGGTTTCACTAAGCACACAGCGGATTCAAAAAACCTATAATCGGGTAAGCATCCTGTCCTAGTTTGGAATGGTCACTACAGTTTCCGATATGCACTAGGTCGAATGGTCGAAAAGGGTGCCCCCTTAAAAATCAAGGTTTGTGTTCCCGTCATGGCAGAGCCCGCAACCGGTCAGCCTTATGGCACACTTCTCAAAGTAAGGCTCCGGCAAACCATTCAGGAATAGCATACGGCAAACATGGTGTCCTATGCGCACCAATGCAAATGCAATGCAAAGAAACACATAAGTGTAGTCAAAACAACATATCATGAGTTCGAGTCAAGTTCTCTAAATCTCCAGCAGAGTCGCCAGAAACTGTAGACTGCCCGAGAACTCTCCGGCTCTGCGCGCGAAGGCGCGAAATCGTTTTGTTCTTTAGTTGCTACAGTTCGGACTCGTGTCACGGTTCTGAATCTAATCTCGCAAAGTACAATGCAAGACTGATAAATCACCAAAGAGTCCAAATCTGGCAAATCGTTTTGGAAAATTGATTTTTATAAAAAAGTGCCAAACATGGACTGCTTTGCCAGATACAGAGTCGCCACCTAAATATTTATTTTGGGAAAATCTAGGAAACCCTGACTCGTGCCGAAGGCCACGTGTCCGTCATCACCAAAGTTGCCTCGACTCGGGAACTTGGGTATGAGAGGGGAAGGTCATGCAATGAGCACCCCCGCTCGCCCGATCAAAGATCGGCCTTTACTAACATGATATTTTATTTTTGAAAACACATGTGTTCTTATTCCGGTTTATTAGCTAGCTTACTACGTGGTGCGCACAGTATACAAGTATAGACTAGATCACCTAAGTTGAAACAAATCATTTCATGTTCGTTTGTTTGAAAACGGTTTGAAGGTACTACTCGCAAGTAGGCTAAGTCGTGGATTTTGCCACCCTCAAGTGAGCTTAAAACTCGCATTTCGATGAATTGTTCCAATTCAAGCAATCCAACCTTCACCTATAGGCATTCAGGCAGTTATACACTTAAGCAGTTAGTCTCATGGTAAGCATGCTAAACATGGCAGCACTAACACACATGCAAGATGCTAAAGCGTAAAAGCTTACCTAGTACTCCGAGCCAAAACAATAACTACTTAGAAATCATGCATGATCCTAGTTTATGTTAAGATGGCTAATACAACACATGCAAAATGGAACTAGAAATAGGCTCGGTTATTCTAAGGTGGCATATGAGATGCAACTTGATAACATGTTGTTGAACACGTATTCAAGTAAATGTATTGAAATACAATGCAGTTGGTATGATGCGCCGAGCTTGGTGCATGCAATACGAAATGAATGAATGCAAACATGCAAGAATAAGGATGCCAATAAAAAATATGACATAGAACTAACTATCGTAAGCGGTTAAGTAAAAGGGAGAAAGACGTGGGGTTGAAAGACGACATGCACACTTATTACAAAATTCGCCCTCTCGACGGAGGGTCCGAATGAATAATACAAGTTAGCTACGCTAACCTACTCTAACTAATCTAATAATCTAATTAGACTAATTATTACATAATCAAATTGAGAATTAGCTAACACTAAGCTAATTAAGAATTTACAATAATGAATTAAATTAGCTAACACATTAACTAAATAATTACAAATTAACTAACTATACAAAGCAGTTAAAACGGCATCAAGAAGAGGGACATATGCATGCTCGATCGACTTCGCTTGGAAATCCGTTGCCATGCCTCATGTTGCCTCTGTCTGCACACTTCTGCACGTCTGAAAATTATGCCAACTTCTGTGATGCTTCTGACCTACCTCATGGACATCCTGAGAGGTCATTGGCCAAGATGGGTGGCCATCGACCAGTGGATAATGGTCATCGGCCAAATATGAGGCTATCGGCCAAATATTGTTGGCCGATCGGTACACTAGATAGCCGATCGGCCATCTCTTCCTGCAAGCTGCTCCTTTTGCTGCAGCAGAGTACAAACAGAGGCATGGCAATACATTTGCAAGAAAGTGTGTGTGCAACCACACCCCTTATCATGTTTGAAGCTCAAAGGAGTGTAGTGCTCCACTCTCGAGCCATCAATCATGCATTTCGATGCATGATGGCCAAAGAGGCCGAGTTGCATAAATCAATATGTATGAAATGCACAAAAACACATAAATGCCTTAAACTCTATCATGCATGATCAAGAGTGTCGGCGACCGAGAATTGAGGCACATTTCTTCACTTCAAGTATGAAACGTCCCTCGTTCCTCGTGTTTGGCTTAACACCCCAAACCAAACACAATGCAATGTATGCAACATGGTGATGCTATGCAATGCAACATAAGCATGCCAAATGCAATGCAACTCAAGCATGCACACATGATGCAATGCAACAAATGTGCAACAATCTCATGCAATGCAACTAGCATGCAATAACATGCAATGTACCAAGCATGCAACAACATGCAATGTACCAAGCAATGCAATAAGCATGTAACAACATGCAACTTAAACTAAAATGGACAGACCTCAATCATGCCCAAATCAGTGGCCAAGATGATGAAATGATGGCACGAAAAGTGAGAAAAATACATACACATGCAATGACTCATCACCTAGGCATAAGGACACAACTCTCGAACATGAGCAAGGAGTGACAAACATGAGAATGTGGCAATGAAGTAAGCTTTGAAATCTCATGTGAATCAATGCCAAATCAACTAAACAATGCAAGCATAGCATGCTAGGATGTTTAAAGCTTAAGGCTAGCCAAGGAACTTGTACCAAGCCACATGAATCAAACCCCAAAGGGCCAAGGACAACCAAAATAGTCCTAGATCATGCCAAAATGAGTCTAAAACATGCATGGACCAAAGCTAAAACAAGCCAACATGAAGGGCATAAGGAATGATGCATGCAAGGCCAATAAAGAGGGTTACACTACACCTACCAAGACCAAGCATGGCATGACTTAACCAATAAAAATCAGAGTTATGGCATGTCAAAATAAGCCCAAAAACCCACTGAGATGGCATCCCAAAAGCTTAAGCAATAAGACATGCATAATGGCTCATGTTCAAGACTTAAAACACAAACCTCCCAATGCATGGAAAAGGTGACAAATGTGAGTGCATGACCACGCTATATGGACTGAAATCACATATGAAATGATGCCAAATCATAAAAATGGTCTAAGCAATGCATGCTAGTGACTTGGACACTCAAAGCTAACAAGCTAGAATGCACTATGGCTATACAAAGCAATTCATGCATGACTAAAACAATATCAAACAGAGCTCAAGCATGGTAAAACATGAGGGAAAGCTTCTTTGAGTTAAGCCAAAACATGCAAGAATGATGATCGAAACACAAGATGCATGTTAAGGCAATAGAAAGGATTGCACTACAAGTGCATGGTGCATGCAAGAGGCTATCAAACCAACCTTAGACAGAGGTATAACATGCTAAAATAAGGTCTAATACATGCTAAGATGGAGCCAAAACAAGCTTAGCAAATATGTTGCTTTTATGAGCCATCAATACAAGCATATGAGAAACAAGGAGAGGGGATGACCCTCTCCTATTTGGGACCCCAAAATCACATTTCCACCACTAAAAATCCTCTGGATTTCAGTGGTGAGAAGGCCAAAACAAGGTGGTCCCAATAGCTTAAAAGGAAGACACAAGAACAAAACCAAACAAGGCCTAAGAGGGGGTAGACAACCCTCAACACAAAAGTGACCTTAAACAAACATCACAATCATGAAATATCAGAATTTTTTATAGTAGAAAGTTAAGCTTAAATCAGCATGCAAATAGGTCCAAAAGCTTAAACCAAAACAAGGGTTTAAAGGCTAGTTGACTCACTCTTGAAGAACACCTTCAAGAACACAACTCCAGCACTCTTTTCTGACCAAAACCAGTCCAAAAACACTAACACCAGCTCCTAAGTACCTTAGCAACAAAAGGATGGTGTTCTAGTAGGTGCTTTAGTGCAAAAGTATGAAGAAAATACACTTTTGAGCACAAATTAGGGTAAATATGGAAAGAGAGGTAAAACATAGAGAGAGAATGATATATTTTTTGTATATCAATTTCTCAGAACCTCTGGAAAAGGAGAGGGGCCTCTCTTCTTATAAAAAATCAATTCTCAAGCTTGTTGAACAAGCTTGAGTTTTGATTCAATCCCTCCATACATGTGTATGGAGGATGAGAATTGTGCTCACCAGCTGTCATAGCTAGCACAAAAATATCTGCAAAAGCAGATGGAAAGGTCTCGGCCAAGAAATATGGCCGCTTGATAAAAAAGAGTGCCGATCGACCAAAAAGAGTGCTGATTGGCCAACACTTATGGCCGATAGCAAGAAAACAAGGCCGATGGCACAAGGCCTTAGCCGATGGGTTGTAGGGATTGCCAACAAGCCACCCTCTTCCCTCAGGAGCAAAACCACAAGTCCTTGGTCCACAACCAAGCACAAAACAAACAAGTTGAGAGATCCTAAGGTAAGACGCGCAGCCGAAACCTTCGAGAACTCAAAACGAACATGAGCATGGATGATCATCGAGTGTTCAAACGATGATGTCCAAGTCTTGAAGACGGTCAAAAATGGGGTGTCTACACAAGGTCATGGAATTTGTTCCAACTATGGTCAATGAACTTCTGTTCCTTTTTTATTCTATCTCCTCCAGGCTAGGCTGCTGAAGTTGATATGCTCTTACTTGATAAAAAAGTTTTTCGGCCTTTATTTCAAACTCTATTTCTTTCAACCCTTGTTTTATCTCATCCATGTCCAAGTCATCCCAGTATGCAGAGTCTTCATTCTTGAAATCATCATATTCGTCGATGAGATTTTTTGTTTCATACTAGGTCTGAACTCGACGGGTTGAAATTTGGTCCAAAGATCGAGTGGTGGCCATAGAAATTTGATGCCAATGAAGAAGTAGTGAGAGTTGGTCTAAAAACATCTGGAGTTCTGCTTGGGCGATGGGGTTGAGGATATGATCCCGGGTCATAGCATTACAAGCCCATTGAAAGTTCTTAAGAGGAACATCATCCTTGAGAACATTAAAGGGCAAGTGAGAAAAGGCCGCAAGCAGAAGTTAGGCTTGATATTGCTTAAATTTAGTAGGGGGAGATGGAAGGCTATAAGAGGGGAGAAACTGGTCCTCAAAGAGAGTAAGTCTCAATTCCTCCATCCAGTGAGGGTTTTGTGGAAGAGGAGGTGCAGGAGTTTCCATCTCGAAAGAAGGAGGGAATTGGGGGTTACTGACAATATCAAGCCAGTCAGAAGAGCAAAGTTTTGCCTTCTGGGCTAAGAATGATGGGCTATACCCTTGAGCCTCTTCTGGACGACGAGTGGCTTGTACAATCTTCGTAGGCATGGAAGATGTGTACCATGCTACAAGTAAGTTGTCTTCCAAACGATGTCAGCGGTAGATGGGTACATATGGATAAACCACCGAACTCCGAGCAAAGGGAGGGAAAGTTAGAGGATCAACAAATTCGACAAAATGATGATCGATTCGCTCTCTTAACTTGGACTCCTCAGGTTCTGGCCAGCTTCTCCAACCAGAAGCCCTAGAAGAAGAAGAAACTATAGCCTCATCCCATGCAGAAGGTTTTGGGTCAGAAGAAGAGCTTTCAATATCCCTGTTTGCAAAATTTTGGGTTAAAGAATTATGGACAATAGGTTCATAATCCAAAGGTTGATAGTTTGCAAAAGCTTCCATGACTTGAATATAGAAAGGTGGGTAAAGGTGGCTAATCAATGCATGAAGGTTCTTTCGAGGACGAACAACATTATCAAACAACTCTTCATATGCTTGATCGAGGTAAGAAAAGGTTTGCTTGGCCATGAAAGCTGTACTAGTCTTTTCGAATACTGAGATAGTGGGAATGTTCAAAGGATAAAAGAGAATTTAATGCAAATGTTTCATTGATGAATGACGGTTGCATTTCTAAAAAATGCAAAGCCCATGTACGTTCTAAGACGTGGATAAAATACCTTGATCCACTAATATCCCCAAGTTTTGGGTATATTAGTGCGGGGGGTAATGTTGGCTACATATTTTGTACAGGTCAATCGCAGTTCAATACATGGCAGGACGATGGCAATACGGGAAGACAATTCAAATCTTCAATCGTAATCACACACGTGGCAGTTAGTATTGGTCATTGTGGATCTGCATAGCACTGGATCAGTAAAGAGATGCAAGATGACGTGGCTTTAACAGTTACTCGTATATTTAAATTCAAAATCAGGAGGGAGGCCTAATTGCAGACATGGCGTAGTGGAGCTAACTATGAGGAAACACGATCAGCGATCATGGATGGATGATTCGATGGTTAGAAACTCATTTCGACGGTTATCATTGAGAAGTATAAATAGCAGAGAAGGCCCCAGAAAGAACCCCCGGACTCAGATCCAAAGAACCAGTTTTATCTACTTTATTTTCCTTCCAGTTTTTACATTTCTTGTTCTTTACATTTCTGTATTTCAAATTCCTGCACTGCACTTCGTTCATAGGAGTAGTTTCAAGTAGCTTGTTGGTGTAAACCTCTATGAGGCTGAATTGGATCATTGTAAGTCTTTCATTTTTACATAACGAAATGCTACAATTATTCTTCATTTAATCGTTATTTGCTCAATTCTCTTAAACAAAGCCACCAGTAAAAGTCCTATTCATTAAGGCTGAAAGAACTAAAACACAATCGTCTGATAATTGGTTGGCAATTAATCTTCTGTAAGGACTGATTGATCCTTACTAGCACGCTTAAAATTACAATAATAACCTTCGAAAGCCAAAAAAGCCAACAGATAGTAAATAGTTTATGGAGGAATTGTAACATTTTAGGGATAAAATGAATGTATTGAAATTGTAATGTTGTAGGATTTTAAAATTAACAAAATATGCAATGAGAGAAAGTTAGGTAAGAAAGACCATAAATGAAAATTTACCTATAAATCTTATCTTGATGAATGGTAATCTATTTAGTCTTAAAGATTTTCTTATAGACCAATTAGTCCCATTGATTTTGGAAAGGTAGATTTAATATATTATTTAAAAATTAGATTTATGGTTATACCTTTATTTCTATTATATTTCTTCTCCTTTTTTTCTTTTGTGCTAGAAAGGTAAGGTACACAATATATGAAAATTAAATTTGAGATGAATTTTTATATAAAAATCTTTTTTATTTGAAAAACATTTCAAAAGGAATACAAAAATGATTTAAAATATGAGGTTCTTTAAACATTTCAAAAGGATATGTGATTTTTCAAACATTTCAAAAGGAGTACAAAAACTACTTTGTAAATTTTGGTCAAATGTATAATTTCAAACTGTAATACTCCAATGTAACACTCAAACGTAGCACTCTAATGTAATACTTAAAAAAAAAAAAATCTTAGTGTAATACCCTAATGTAACATATAAAAAAACTCCTTATTATACTTTTTTCAAATGTAACACTTCAATATGACACTCTAAAAAAATTTCTTAGTGTAACACTCTAATGTTACACAAAAAAAAAAAAAACTTTATTGTAACACTCTAACGTAACAAACAAAAAAATTTCTTAGTGTATTTTTTCCAAACGTAACACTATAATATAACACTCCAAAAAAAATTCTTAGTGTAACACTCTAATGTAACACAAACAAAAACTCCTTAGTATAGCACTCTCATGTAACACACACAAAAACTCCTTAGTATAACACTCTAATGTAACACAAAAAAATTTCTTAGTGTATTTTTTTCAAATGTAACACTAACACAATATTCTTAAAAAACTTCTTGTGGGGATATATTTTTTGAGTACCAACACGTGGCCAAGGTGACGCCGACGTGTCAGCCGAGGTGCCACGTGTCCTGGTCGTGATGCCGAGGTTATCTCCGAAGATATCGGAATCTGAGATAAGCGGATAAGGGACAAGAGTCCTAGAATGAGGAAGGACTTTAGCATGGATAAGGATAACACTCTTAGGGAGTTTATTTTTATCTCTTGGAGAGTCCAGGATAAGCACTGAGCAGAAGTCTATTGAAGCTAGGCTTCTATAGGGACTAGGATTAAGTTAACTACAAAAGAAAGGCACCCCCGATGGGTCTAAGGTACGCAATTTATATTCGGAACAATGAGTTTAGCACTATTGATTATCTGTGAGAGATATACTGACTTGGTCGTCAGAGTGTCCCCGGGTAGACGAACCACCGCCGGAGTCTTCTTTTTCTGTTGCAGGTCAGCCAGGTGCCATCTATTCTGCCAGTGTTCTCCAGCTGAATACTGAGTTGGCAGTGTGGTCAGAAAATCACTCACACAATTTGGCGTCGTCTGTGGGAAAGAAAGGAGAATAGATGGCCAGCGACGGACAGAAGGATAAGGTTGGGGACGAAACCCCTGTTGGGAACGGTAAACACGTTGACCTAAACATGGAGGAAGATGGTTGCAACGAAGAGACTCAGAACCAAAATCACAGCAAGAAAGACGTCTACCAGGATGACGACGTACCAAAGAAGCCAGATCGAAGCGGGTACTACAATGAGACCGACCTCCAGGTGTGGAAGGACAGATGCTTATGGAGGGACGAAGAGGTGAAAGAGATGGCGAACAAATTGGAAGACCTGCAATCAGTCGTCAATTTTATGATGCAAAACAATGTCATGCAGCCACTGTTCCCGCTGCAGGGCACGCCGATTCCAGCGACCAATGCACAGAAGGGAGGGCAGAAAACAATCCCTATAGCCCCCCAGCACACCAGGAGCGAAAGACACTCTCACCGACCTTCAAGGGAGGTCGGACGAGGAGAGTCAAGGAGGGAAGAATCGCAGAAGACGCGCCGCACCAAGGAGGCAGAGCCCAAAGAACATCGACATGTTCAAGGGCAGGCGCTATGCTTCGACACAACTCATGGAGAAGGGTCAAAGAGGGCTCACAACAAAGTTGAGAGCAGTGCACCTAAAAGACTAAAGTCAAGAGATAGCCGAGCTCCTGGGCGGACAAAGGAGGACTTAAGAGATTACCTCAAGAGGAAGCAACAAAATGTCGATGCCGAGGTAAACTCCCCTGATAAGCCAAGAACACCATTCTCAGTAGTTGGACAAATTTGAGGCTCCGAAGAGATTCAGTATGCCGAGGTTCCAAATATATGATGTCTAGTCAGACCCCAACTTTCATGTTGGATTATACCTGAACTCAATGGCGTTGTATAATGGGAATGAGCCGTTACTCTGCAAAGTGTTCCCCTCATCTTTTGGGGAGATTGCATCAGATTAGTTCCACAAACTGCCAAAGGGAAGTGTGAAGACCTGGGAAGGCATGGCCGAGTTGTTCGTGGCTAGGTTCGTGACGAACAAGTTACAGCCATTAAGAGTGGACGCATTGATGGCTCTGAGAATCAGTAAGGATGAAGGCCTTAGGGCCTATGCAAAAAGGTACTATGAGGTGTTCAACCGAATACCAGAGTGTAATCAAGAGGTGGCGGTCGTATCTTTCAAGAACGGCCTAAAAGACGACTGTCCACTACGAAAGTCTTTGGCAAAAACATTGCCAAAAAGCATAGAAGAGCTCATGGTGAGAATCAAGAAGTATGTCAGAGCCGAGGAAGACACATCGGGAGCCAAGGAGACAAAGCAAGAGAAAAGAAACGGCTCGCCAAAGCGAGGCCGAGGTAACAATGGATCTAGCAAGCAAGAGATAGGACTAAGGGCTGCACAGGTAGTTACAACTGTGTTTCGAATCCTAATTCACAAAGTCCTGGACAAAATTCGAAACCAACCCTATTTCAGAGAACCAGCGAGGGCACCTGGAGAGTTTATGGAGAGAAACCTTGGTAGGCATTGCGCTTACCACAATGAAGATGGGCATATGACTCAGGGTTGTAGGGCCCTGAAAACACACTTAGAAGACCTGGTAAGGCAAGGCCATCTGAGAGACCTTGTCGATGAGGCCAGGACAAGGGAAGAACAGGCAAGACTGCCTCAGGCGCCAGCAGCTCCGCCTCTCCCAGCACAGCAGCCTCAGGCAGGAGGACCTCGGGTAATTAATGTAATTCATTCAAAGGTCAACGAAAACGAGATTCGGGGGGAGACCCAGAAGGTAAAACACCTACAGAATGTCTATCAAGTCGGGGAGAAGAGACATCGAGCAGAGGAGTGCCAAGGACCAGTAGTGTCCTTTACCAAAGTCGACCTTGAGATGGTGCAGCATCCACATAACGATGCCTTGGTAGTATCCCTCCAGGTTAGGGAATGCCAAGTGAAGCACATCTTAATTGACCAAGACAGCTCTTGTGACATCATGTACGTCAGATGTTACAAGGAGCTTGGCCTTCACCCAGATGATATGGAGCAATCCAATAGCCCAATGGTCGGGTTCAATGGAATGCCGACGTGGCCACTGGGAACAACCAGCTTGGAGGTGCATGCAGGCACCGGGAAGATAATAACGGAGTTCACCGTAATCGACACACCCTCCACTTACAACATTATCTTGGGAAGGCCATGGTTGCATACAATGAGGGCTGTTCCCTCAACATTGCATCAACTATTGCGGTTCCCAACAGAGCATGGGATTGAGGAGGTTAGAGGAGATCAGCTGCAGGCAAAGAATTGCTCCATGGCAGCAATGAAATCCACCTACAGCATTCGAGAATCAGGAAAGGCAGTGATCGAAGACGAGGACGTGGAGGTCCTAGATGATGTCGGCAAAGAGCCAGTCGAGAAGAGTGAAGAAGCATTGAAGAAAATCCTAGTCCAGGAAGGGGATGAAGAACGCTACTTTCTTCTCGGCTCGGGCTTAGCTGCAGAAGAAGAAAAAGAGTTGAAAGCCTTCTTGAGAGCAAACATTGAGGTGTTTGCTTGGACGCCTTACGAGATGCCTCGTATTGACCCCGAGGTCACTTGCCATAGACTGAACGTTGACAGGTCGGCCAAACCTGTAATCCAACGAGTAAGAAAACCGACGTTGATGCACGTCGAAGCAGTGGAAGAGGAAGTAGACAGACTTCTGGAGGCCAGGGCCATTTGAGAGGTAAACTATCCGATATGGCTATCAAATACAGTGGTGGTGAAGAAAAAGAATGGAAAATGGAGGGTCTGCGTGAACTTTACCAGCTTAAACAAAGCCTATCCCAAAGACAGCTTCCCTCTACCCAAGATTGACCAGCTGGTAGATGCCACTTCAGGGCATGGAAGGATGAGCTTCTTGGATGCCTACATGGGGTATCACCAGATAGCCATGTACCCCCTAGACGAAGAGAAGACTGCGTTTATCACTCCAAAAGGGCTATATTGCTACAAGGTGATGCCTTTTAGGTTGAAAAACGCAGGAGCAACTTACCAAAGATTGGTAACCAAGATGTTTAGACACCTGATTGGCCGACCAGTGGAAGATTACATCGACGACATGGTCGTGAAGACCAAAGAACCTGAAGGTCATCTGGCCGATCTCAAAGTAGTATTTGAAATCCTTAAAACATATCAGCTCCGACTCAATGCATCGAAGTGTGCATTTGGAGTTGGATCTAGTAAGTTCTTGGGGTACCTGGTGACCAGAAGGGGCATTGAGGCCAGCCCAGATCAGATTAAGGCCATCCTGGAGTTGAAGAGCTCAACGTCGACAAAACAGGTGCAAATGCTAACTGGAAGGGCCGCAACCCTGAATAGGTTCATAAGCAGAAGCTCAGACAAGTGCAAACCTTTCTTTAATGTAGTGAAGAAAGCCACAGATTTTTTATGGACAGAAGAATACGAGGTCGCCCTGGCCGACTTGAAGAAGTATTTGACCACAGCTCCAGTTCTTTTAAATCCAGAACTTGGGGAGGAGTTGTTTTTGTGCTTAGCAGTCTCAGAACACGCAGTAAGCGCAGTGGTAATCCGAGAAGAAAAAGGGGAGCAAAGGGCTGTTTACTATGTAACCAAAACCCTGGCCGATGCAGAAACAAGGTATCTACCCTTAGAGAAATTGGCACTGGCTTTAGTAATGGCTTCAAATAAACTGAACCATTACTTCCAGGCCCATAAAATTGTGGTGCTAACTGAACACTCTTTGAAGTCCTTACTGCAAGAAGGAGACCTGACAGGAAGAATAACCAGATGGGCAGTGGCCTTGGGACAGTATGACTTGGAGTACAGACCCAAAACAGCAATCAAAGGACAAGTTTTGGCCGACTTCGTGACTGAGTTCACACCAGAATCCATCGTACATCGGGCTCCGTTGAGCCGAGGTGAATGATGTCTAAACAAGCAAGGAGAAACCCAGCTGAATGCAACAGAACAAAGGAAAAAGGAAAAACTCAGACCCTGCAGCATTTACATCGGCGACTCCTTTCGACTGTTTGTCGATGGGAGCTCAAACCGACAAGGAGTGGGGGCAGAAGTAGTACTGGTATCTCCAGATGGAGAGATATTGGAACAATCCATTCAATTGGGGTTCAAGGCCTCAAACAATGAAGCAGAGTATGAAGCATTGATTGCAGGACTAAAGCTGGCAGTAGCAGCAGAAGCAGATTAAGTGATAGTCTTCTGTGACTCCCAGCTCATAGTTAACTAGACAACGGGCAAGTTTGCAGCCCGAGATAAAAGGATGTCAGCCTACGCAAAGGAAGTCAACAGGTTAGTGGCCTTGTTTCAGAATTGCCGACTACATCAGGTTAGCCGAGATGATAACAGTCACGCCGATGCACTGGCCAATCTGGCTAGTGCAATACAACCAGGAAAAGCAAGGACGATAATGGTCGAATACCTGTCGGGCCCGAGCATTGAACCACCGATCGCAGAGCACGAAGCAATGCGTGTAGGTATGGGACCAAGCTAGATGGATGAAATTGTAGCATTCTTAAAGGAAGGGAAGCTGCCAGATGACCACAAAGAGGCACACAAGATTAGATTGAAGTCAGCAAGATTCAGTCTGACAGCAGAAGGACATCTCTACAGAAGATCCTTCACTGGACCCCTTTTGAGGTGTGTACATCCTTCACAAGTTGAAGATTTTTTATATGAAATACATGAAGGAATTTGTGGAAGCCATGCCGGGGATAGATCACTAGCTCATAGGGCCATCACCTAGGGATATTGGTGGCCCTACATGCAGAAGGACGCAGAGGCCTATGTCAAGAAGTGTGAAAAATGCCAAAGGTTTGAACCATTGATACACCAACCAGCAGCAGACCTGAACCCAGTATCCAGTCCTTGGCCGTTTGCCCAATAGAGCATGGATCTCGTTGGGCAACTGCCCCAAGTAACTGGACAAAGGAAGTACCTGCTGGTAGCAACAGATTACTTCACCAAGTGGATAGAAGCTGAGACCCTAGCCAAGATCCGAGATGTGGACGTGAAGAACTTCTTATGGAGGAACATCATCACCAGATTTGGGATTCTGAGAGCAATAGTTGTTGACAATGGAACACAATTTGACAGCAAGCTAATTAAGAACTTCTGTGCAAAGTTCAAAATCAAGAACTATTTTTCAACCCCAAGCTTTCCCTAAAGCAATGGACAAGCAGAAGCATCCAACAAAGTTATCTTGGATGGGATAAAGAAGAGGCTGCAGGCAGCAAAGGGAAAGTGGGTGGATGAACTACCAAGTGTGCTCTGGGCATATCGGACTACGCTGAGAAGATTAACAGGGGAATCCCCCTTTGCCATGGCTTATGGCACAGAAGCTGTCATTCCGCTGGAGGTCAGCATCCCTGGGATCAGAACCCAGGGAGTAGAGGACGGGACTAAAGATGTACTCTTAGCCCGAGATTTGGACCTACTAGAAGAAAGAAGGGAGAGAGCTGCAATTCAGCTGGTAGCATACCAGCAGCAGCTTGCCAGAGCTTATAATAAAAGGGTCAACCCAAGGGAGTTTCAAATCGGTGACCTCGTCCTGAGGAAAGTCGTCGGCAACAAGAAGGATCCCAGAGAGGGGAAGCTTAGCCCAAATTGGGAAGGACCCTACATAATCATCTCGATACTGGGCAATGGGGCATATCGGCTTGAAGATAATGAGAGCAAAGAGTTGCCAAGGCCTTGGAACACTTGCAATTTGAAATTTTTCTATCATTAGAATTTTTTGTCATTTTTGCCGAAGTAAATAAATAAAGTTTTAGCTTGTTTATATATGTTTATACACTTGTGACTGATAAAGATACATTACGTTGTTTCTAGAATACGTGTATAATGTGAACCTAAGTTCACATCAGGGGGCAGAGAGAAGAAAAATGGGTTTAACACTTGTTAAAACTTGAGAAAAGTTTACAAGTTGAAGTTAAACCGAGATCATGTTTAACACTTGTTGAAACTTGAGAAAAATTTACAAGTTGAAGTTAAACCGAGACCATGTTTAACACTTATTGAAACTTGAGAAAAGTTTACAAGTTGAAGTTAAACCGAGATCATGTTTAACACTTGTTGAAACTTGAGAAAAGTTTACAAGTTGAAGTTAAACCGAGAGCATGTTTAACACTTGTTGAAACTTGAGAAAATTTTACAAGTTGAAGTTAAACCGAGAGCATGTTTAACACTTGTTAAAACTTGAGAAAAGTTTACAGGTTGAAGTTAAACCGAGAGCATGTTTAATACTTGTTGAAACTTGAGAAAAGTTTTCAAGTTGAAGTTAAACCGAGACCATGTTTAACACTTGTTGAAACTTGAGAAAAGTTTACAAGTTGAAGTAAAATCGAAACCATGTTTAACACTTGTTGAAACTTGAGAAAAGTTTACAAGTTGAAGTTAAACCGAGATCATGTTTAACACTTGTTGAAACTTGAGAAAAGTTTACAAGTTGAAGTTAAATTGAGACCATGTTTAACACTTGTTGAAACTTGAGAAAAGTTTACAAGTTGAAGTTAAACCGAAATCATGTTTAACACTTGTTGAAACTTGATAAAATTTTACAAGTTGAAGACTAAGGTTAAACACTTGTTGAAATTTTATGAAAAAATTTACAAAGTGAAACCAAGGTTATGCCAAGAAAGGTACTTTTGTACTTGCCGAGGTAAACCATCAGTTTGTATAACCGAGGTATGTCACCCCGAGAAGGTTGTACAAGGATTGAAGTGTATATTAAAGATATGCAAAATATTCTAAGTATAAGAATCATGCAAAAGTAGTAAAGAGAAGACAAAGATACAAGCATTCAGAGAAGGAAAGTTGTATTAATATTCAAAAGAGGGCATGTCGGCCAAAGCTTACAAACTGTTCCAAAAAGGAGAAAAACAAAGTGCAAGGCGCAAAACGAAGAAAAAAGGCATCAAAATTAAGACTCCTCAGTAACAGCAGATGGTTGGGTTTGAAGTTCAGACGATTGTTGGGAAGACATCTCGGCATCCTTCTCGGCCGCAAGCTCGGCATCGATTTCTTGAAGAGTTAGATCAAGGCTCTTGTCGGCAGGGGGCACGTCCGATGATGCCTTCTCTGGAGTGGCATCCTTGGGGACTTTCTCACCCTCCTCATCTTGAGTCAAGTCCAGGGCTTGCTCATTCAGAGAAGGGGACTTGGTCCCAGCAGCCTCCTTTGATTTCCTCACCAAGGTCTCCTCTTCAGACCCAGATTCGTCGTTGGATTGACTTGGAGTTGGAGGGAATGGAAGAGGAATGACGTCGGCGTTCCTGAGGGCGAGTCCTCGGGGACTTCAAGCTTTTTTAGAAGAGACATCCAACCAAGGGTGAAACCCTTGTTGCATGCCTACTTCACTTGCTTTTCATAGTCCGCTGTGACATCGGCCACCCCCTCGTTGTAACCCTTCTCATCGGCCGCCTTGAGCTCGGCGTCCTTCGTGACCAAGGCTTCTTGCAGTTCCTTTTGAGCCTGGGCCGTCTTCTCCTCGGCCTCCTTTTTTTCGGCCTTAAGAACCTTCCTAATGGCCTCAGCAGATTTCGCCTTTTCTTCAGTGACATTTTGGGCCTTGATAGCAGCCTCGGCTTGATCCTCCAAGGTCTTCATCTTGGACTGCAAGCTTTTATTGGTCTTCTGCAGACTGGAGAGCTCCCTCTTCTTTTCGGCCAGCTTCTCCCTGTTCTCGAAAGATTGTACTGAGAAAGAATGAGCATGCTGGATGGCCTGAAAGTGAACAGAAGTGATTACAAAAATTCTCTAAAGTATAAAAAAGAGAGAAAGAAAGAAAAATGACCAAAGAAAGGCACTTACTTGAACAGAGCGCTGAAGCATCTGAGCATAGTTCTCATATTCACTCAACTCGGCGTTTCGGTCGAGATCGTCGGGAAGAAACAGAGTGGTACTAAGGGCAATGCCGACAGTAATGTCATCAGCGCTATCGTTGGCCATAACTGGCTTATCTTCCAGAGTGATTTGGGGGGCCCAGAGGGAATCGTGCTTTCGAGACCCCGAGGTGGTTGCAGCAGATGACCTCGGCCTCTTTGATCGGATGGAGTCGGATGGTTGGGCCTCGGCAGGCCTTTTCTCGGCAGCAGATGTAGTCTTCTCACTCTCAGCCAATTTGGAAATTGGCAAGGTGTCCTCAGAATCAATCTGTGTCACCCTTGCCTTTGGCTGGGTCTTCTTTATCCTTTTTTGCTTTGGCTTTGAAGGCTGGTATAGACACCCCATTTTTGACCATCCTCAAGACTTGGACGTCATCGTTTGAACACTCGATGATCATCCATGTTTGTGTTCGTTTTGAGTTCCCGGTTACGCGCCTTGCCTTAGGATCTCTTAACTTGACTGTTTTGTGCTTGGCTAGACCAAGGACTTGTGGTTTTTGCACCTGAGGGTAGGAAGTGGCTTGTTGGCCATCCCCCCTTAACCTACCGGCCATGGCCTGAGGCCACCGGCCTTGCTTTCTTTCCACCGGCCAAGTGTATTGGCCGATCGACACTTTATTTAGTTGGCCGGCCATGGTGTTGGTTGATCGGCCATTTTTTTGTTGGCCGAACCCTGTTCATCTGCTTTATGCAGATATTTTGTGCCAGCTGGCACTGACCCTATCCTCCATACGCGTGTATGGAGGATTTTGAACCTTTGTTTTAGCTTCTTGAGGAAGCTTGAACCTTTTGAACCTTTTTTAGCTTCTCCAAGAAGCTTAAACCTTTTTTTAGCTTCTCCAAGAAGCTTGAACCCTCTTGTTTTTCTATAAGAGAGGCCCTCCCTCTCCTTTAGAGAGGTTGAAAAATTTGTCTAAGGCACAAGAGATATATCTCCCTCTATATCTCTATATTTTGGGTTCAAAAGAGTGAGATTCTTGGCCCCTTTGCACACCACCTCACAACCACACACCTCCACCATTCATCTAAGATTCTTAAAAAGTATTTTCAGAGGTTAAAGAGCTGGTTTTTGGTCCAAGAACCTGCTGGTTTGAGCCTATCTTGCATGCTGTTTTGAGCTTAGTCTATAACTAATAAAAGTTCTGTTTTTTCATGCTTTTAATCTTTGTTTAAGATCACTTTTGTATTTGGGTTTGTTTACCCCCTCTTAGGCCTTGTTTGGCCTCATTTTTGTGCCTTTTTTGTGAGCTTCGGGACCACCTTGTATTGGTCTTCTCACCATTGGATTTTAGTGGTGGGGATGGTGTTTGAGGTCCTAAGAAGGAGAGGGCCATCCCCTCTCCTTTGTTGTCATGTTTACTAGCATATTTGGCCTATCAAAGGAGCATATGTTTATATCATTTGGAGGCCTATTTCAAGCACTTTTTGGTGACTTTTGGGACCTGCCTAGCCTCTGTCCATGGCTGGTTTGGTCCCTTTTTGTTTGCCTCTTGCATGTGTAGAGTAATTCCTTTCATAGCTTATCAAAGTAGCGCATCATTCTTGCATGTATTGACCATGTTTCAGTGGGTTTTTGGTCATATTTTGGCATGCTATGATTCTATTTTTGGCTGGTTTGGTGCCCCCTCACATGCTTCATAGGCTTGTAGTGTAAATCATGCTTACTAGCTCACATTACATGTTGTTTTGGCCCCCTATTCTAGCACCTTTTGGCTACACTCCAAATATGTTTTGTTCATATTTTAGGCTGCCTTAGCTCTATTTTTAGGCCTCTTGGCCGATTGGTGCTTGCCATGCATAGTTGTAGTGTAATAGCCTTGCTTACCTTTGAGTTTTGGGGTCCCTTGCATGTGTTGCTTGAGGCATTTTAGTTTTTTGGCATTATTGAATGTGATATTTCAGAATTTATAGGTGTGCCATATTCTCATGTTTATCATGCCTTCAATGTGTTTAAGAGTTGTGTTTTTATACCCCATTTGTGAGCCATTGCATGAGCTTCATTTTTGTCCATTTTGCCACTATTTTGGGCCTCCATAGGGACTGTTTGGGGTTAGTTTGGTCATTCGAGCATCGCTTTGCATACCTCTAGTGTAATGTGCTTCACTAGTTTCGGTATTTGAGCCTTCCTACATGCGTTGTGTGAGTCGTTTGCATGATTCAGAACCATTTTGTATGTCATTTTAGAGCTGGAATATATGCCATTATATGCCATACTTCATCTTTTCAATGCACTAAGAGAGTTGCATCTTGTGCTATGAGTTAGAGCCCTTGCACCTTGCATGTTTGCATGTGTTTTGTTGCTTCATTTCCATCATGTTTGGCCACTGATTTTGGCATGCTTGAGAGCTACCCATGTTAGTGTAAGTCCATCTCACCATGTTGTTGCATGCTTGTTTCATTTTGCATGTTGTTGTATGCTATACATGTCCACATGTTTAGGTTGTATGCCTATTGCATATTGCATGTTAACATGCTCATGTTGCATTAGATTTGTTGCACACTTGAGTTATTTGCATGTTTGCTTGCTTACCTAGCTTGCATTGCATTGTGTGTGCATCCCTTGCCTCTTGATCAATCATGATAGAGGTTGGGGCCCTTTATGTGTTTTGTGCATTTCATTCCATATTGAGTTGCACACTTGGCTTTTTTGGCCATCATGCATTGAAATGCGTGATTGGTGGCCTGAGGGTCGAGAGCCATACTCCCTTGAGTTCATAGCATGATAGAGAGGGTGGTCGTGCATACATTGCCTTGTAAATTCTTTGCCATGCACTGTCTGTCCTCTACTGCAGCAAAACCAGTATTCTGCAGGAATAAATGGCTGGTCGGCAACTTTCAGTGCCGGCCGACTTTCAATACCCGGTCGGTGGTCCCATTTTTGGTCGATTACCATATTTCCATGGCCGGTGGTCCTATCTTTCGGCCGGTGACATCCCACAATGCTCAGGGAGTAATTTAGAGGCATCTCAAGGATTTTCACAGTTCTCAGAGGTGCATAACAGTGCAAATAGAGGCAACATGTGGCATGGCAATGGGTTTTTGAGCGAGGCGAATCGAGAATGCATGCATTTGACCCTCTTCCTGAGGTAGCTTTACTGCTTTAATAGCTTAATTAATTTGTTAATTAATTAAGATTTTGTAATATTTAATTAGCTAGAGTAGTTAATTATTTATTTGGTTTGTATTATTCTTTTGGCCCTTCCGAGGGAGGGCGAATTTTGTAATAAGCGTGCGTGTGTGTGATGCATGTCTTCCAACCCCACGTCTTTCTCCCTTTTACTTACCTGCTTTCAATGGTTAGTCTTAGGGCACATTTCAATTAGAATACTTATGATAGCATGTTTGCATACATTCATTCGTATTGCATGCACTGGGCTCGGCGTATCATACTAATTACATAGTATTTCAATTCCAACTTGAATACGTGTATCAAGTTGTCGCATTTCATATGCCATTCTTAGGGTAGCCGAGCCTATCTTAGTTGTATTTTGCATGCGTTGCATTAGCCATTGCTAACATGAACTAGGATCATGCATGATTACTAACTAGTTTCTTGTTTTGGCTCGGAGTACACTGTGAGTGTTTATGCTTTAGCATCTTGCATGTATGTGAATGATAACATGATAGCATGCTTGTTATGAGACTATTTGCTTATGTGATATAACTGCCTGAATGTCTATGGGTGAAGGTTGGATTACTCGAATTGGACCAATTCATTGAAATCTGTGTTTTAGCCTACTTGCGAGTAGCAAACCTCAAACCATTTTCCAAACAAACGGATATGCGATGCTTTGTTCCAAATTAGGCGATCCAGTCTATACTTGTATGCTGTGTGCATCACATAGTAATTCTAGGCTAATAAACCGGAATAAGAGCACATGTGTTTTCAAAAACTCGATATTATGCTTAGTAGTGGCCAATCCTTGATCGGGCGAGTAGGGGTGCTCATGAAATGACCTTCCCCAATCGTACCCAAGTTTCCGAGCTGAGGCAACTTTGGTGATGACGGACACGTGGCCTTAGGTAATGAGTTAGGGTTTCCTAAATCCCCCCAAAATAAAATATTTAGGTGGCGACTCTGTATCTGGCAAAGCAGTCCATGTTTGACACTTCTTTTTTAAAAATCTGTTTTCCAAAACGATTTGTCGGGTTTGGACTCTGTGGTGATTTATCGGTCTTGCATTGCACTTTGCGAGACTAGATTCAGAACCGTGACTATTTGAGTCCGAACTGTAGCATGAGGCCCACGGGCGCATCTACAGCTGGGATTGAACTGGTTGAGCATCGACAGAGGAAGGAATGTTGGCCAGGAGATCTTTCTCAACTGCTTTCTGACGACCCATCTCGGCAGCAAAAACAGTTTGTTGCCAACGTTGGCGTTGGGATATTGGGATCAGATAAGGAGCCGAGGTTGACGGCTGCTCGGCTAGAGCGGATGTCGATCCTTGGTCTTGCCGAGATGAGGAGGCAGCTTGTGGAGTTGTGGCGGAAGGAGGAGACAGACTCTTATTCTTCTTCTTTTTGGGGACGTCGGGAAGAGCTGACTTGTAGGTAGGAATGAAATTGAGTAAAAGAGGGGCCTTCTGTTTGAGGACTGGCAAATCTAACAGTTTCCTCAAGCCTTTATTGGGAAAGAAAGACTGACGGAAACCCTTTGGTGGCTGAGGAAGAGCTGCAAGAAAAGTAGACATTAGAAACAAATAAAGTATTGAAGACTTTAAAAACAAACAAGTTAATATGGACACAGGGCTCTTACCATTGCCTTCTACAAAAACTGTTCAAGGAAGAGGGTAAAGATGGAGGTCCTCATCTGGAGCGAACTCCCAGTTCCCCGAGGTAATGAAGTAGTCGTCTCCAGCTCCCTTGTTGGAGTCTGGGAGGTCGGCTACGATTTTGTACTCTGTAGATCTCGGCTTGAGGTAGTAAACGTAGCTCGTATCTTTTTTGAGGCCACACATGGTATAGCAAAACTGGATATCGGCTAAGGTAACCCTAACGTTTTCTTGTTTGGCTAAGGCTATGATGCCATTAATAACTCGGTAGGAGTTGATGGCGAGTTGCATTGGGTTCAACTTATAGTAGTGAATGATCTCACGAAAAAGGATATTGAGTGGGAGCCGAAGTCTGCACTCGATGAAAGCTATAATAGGAAGGGGCATGGAATCAGCTGTGAGCATGATAGAGTCATCCTCCCCAGCCAACCTCAGATGAACATCGGCCGGGATGTCAAACTCCTGCCTAAAGTGCTCTAATTTGCTCAGGGTATCTACCCTATGCTTCTACATACTCATAACGACGGCCTGAATTAGAAGAGCTGGACTTCAGAAAAAGGGAGCTTTAAGAAAGGGTTATTAGGACTTCGGCAAAAACCTAAAGTATGTGCTGGGTAAGAATTTGTGGAAATAGTTTCAGTTTTTCCTAATAATCGTGGGTTCTACAAGCAAATCCCAAACCTAGATCTATAGAAACGAAGATTAAAGGCGCGAAATCTAGAAAACAGAAAAGTAAGAATGCGCTTCAGAATCAAGAACAAAGATGGACTATCAAGAACATTGTAAGTACGAAGGGTATAAGGTCAAAAACAGTGGCAAAAGTGCAGAAAAGTTGTGAGCAGTGCGAGTATTCAAGACATGGGCAAAGAACAAAATCGTGAAATAAATACGCTCAGATGCAAGATTCATGAATCAAATATTTGAGTAAAACAGCAATGGCGACTAATGATGAAGCAAAATTTCTTGGAACACAACAAGAACTAAAACCAGGAGGAATGGTGACTTACCAGAGAAAAGAAGCTGATGTTAAGATCGCTGAAGTCAGAAGAACGGCGGTAGCGGAACAGGTTGGCAAGAACCTCGCCGGAGGAAATGGACGAAGCAAGTTGCAGAGCTTTGGAAGCTTGAGCAATGAAGGATCTTGAAGGGAAAAGTTAGAAAGAGAAAAAAAGCTTTAGACGCGAAAGTGAAAAGTGAAGAGACGAAGAGAGAGGATACTGATTTTGTCAAAAACGCGAAAAGGCGACAGAAGGGAATTGATAACCCTAGAAATACGGATTCGTCAGATGGCGCACGCAGGCGTGAGATGACTTACAAGCGCGTACGGAGTACGATCCAGTAAGAGGAAGACGCGTGGCTGAAATGGTTGAGTTATTTTGCATGACAACTTATACGCGTAAAGGAAATCTTGGAAACTTTTAACCTTAAAGAGACATGTCGGCCTTAATAGTGATCTCGGCTGAGATACTTTAAACCAATGTACTAGTAGGAAGTACTGATATAGGTTCCATCACCTTAGAATACCGAGGTAATAGAACCTAGGGGGCAATTGTGGGGATATATTTTCTGAGTACCAACACGTGGCCAAGGTGACGCCGACGTGTCAGCCGAGGTGCCACGTGTCCTGGTCGTGATGCCGAGGTTATCTCGGCAAGGCCGAGGTTATCTCCGAAGATATCGAAATCCGAGATAAGCGGATAAGGGACAAGAGTCCTAGAATGAGGAAGGACTTTAGCATGGATAAGGATAACACTCTTAGGGAGTTTATCTTTATCTCTTGGAGAGTCCAGGATAAGCACTGAGCAGAAGTCTATTGAAGCTAGGCTTCTATAGGGACTAGGATTGAGTTAACTATAAAAGAAAGGCACCCTCGATGAGTCTAAGATACGCAATTTATATTCTGAACAGTGAGTTTAGCACTATTGATTATCTGTGAGAGATATACTGACTTGATCGTTAGAGTGCCCCCAGGTAGACGAACCACCGCCAGAGTCTTCTCTTTCTGTTGCAGGTCAGCTAGGTGCCGTCTATTTTGCCAGTGCTCTCCAACTGAATACTGAGTTGGCAGTGTGGCCAGAAAATCACTCACACACTTCTTATTGTAACACTCTAATATAACACATAAAAATTCCTTAGTGTAACATTCTAATGTAACACATAAAAAAACTCCTTAGTTACTTTTTCCAAACATAACACTTCAAAAAAATTCTTAGTGTAACACTTTAATGTAAGACAAAAAAAATATATATATATATATATATTTTTTTTTGGTGTACTTTTCCCAAACGTAACACTCCAATATAATACAAAAAAATAAAATAAAAAATTCATAGTGTACTTTTCCTAAATGTAACACTCCAATGTAAACTAAAAAAAGAAAAAGAAAAAAGAATGTGAGGAGTATAAATATTCCTTAGTAAGTTTCGGACAAATGTATAATTTCAAACTATGAGTGTTACGTTTGGAAAAAGTACACTAATGAGTTTTTTTTAGTGTTTTTGTGTATTACATTGGAGCATGACATACTAATTAGAGTGTTACGTTTAGGAAAAGTACACTAAGTTTTTTGTTTTTTTTGTTTTTTTTTTTTTTGTGTGTGGTTATATTGGAGCGTTATGTTTGGAAAAAGTACACCAAAGAGCTTTTTTTTTTAGTGTTAAGTTGTTACATTTAGGAAAAGTGCACCAATGAGTTTTTTTTTTAATGTATTACATTAAAGTGTTATGTTATTGAAGTGTTACATTAGAGTGTTAGATTTTTGTTCGTAATGTAGGATTTGTTTTAGAATGAGGGTAAATCCAAAACTTCTATAGTGCAAATTGCCAAGATGTGTAATTTTATATTTTGAGAAATCCACTTTTATCCCTAAAAAAGTTAAATTCAAACATGTAATTGCCTATTCTTTTATGTAATTTCCATTTTAATGAGACTTTTGGGTTCATAAGAAAAGAGAGGACTAAATAGTTCACAAGATCACATTTTGAGATTTATTGGTATTTTATCCTAAAGTAAAAAGCTTATATTTCCTTTTCAAAAATTTCAAATTATGGTATAATAATTAATTGTAAGTAATTAATAGCCAATGGTATTTTAAAAAAAAAATAATTTTAAAATAAAAAATTAATAATTTAAGGATGAGGATTTGGAGGCCTTAGAGGCTTCCTCATTGGAAGTCTCTTTTTGCTTAATATAGAACTATATCTATATTTATATATATTAAGAAAAATGAGATTTTTAATGAGAAGGGTTTGTGAAACTCAAAATCCTCATACTATTTTTCTAGAATTCTTATTTTTTAAATAATTAAAAAAAATTCTATTGGTTAGCTTTTATTGAATCATTAAAAAAAAAAAGTATCCAACCCATTTAAAAGGAAAGTTAATTAATCTATTTAAAATTTTAAATAACTTTTATGCCTTAAATTACACATTTAAAAAAGAAAATTAATTAATCCATTTAAAAATTTAAATTTAGAAATTTGAAAAGGAAAGTTAACTAATCAGTTTTAAAATATAAATTTTTGTATTACTAAAATATAGGAATAAAAATAGTGTATACCCATACCTGAAGGCACTGTGTTAATAAAAATAAGTGAACAAAAAGGAGAAAATAAAAAGTAAATAAATAGGGTGGAAAATAAAAAAGGGAGGAAAATAAAAAAATAAAAAGAAAAGGAGGAAAGTGGGATCATGGGATTATTCATGGGATTATTGGAGGGTGGGTGAGAAAAGGAAAAAGTAAGAGAGAAAAGAAGAAAAGTAGAAGATGTACACATAAGATACATCACAGCCATTATTTTGTATTTTGAACAAATTTGAGCCATCCAAATATCCTAGTAGGACAAAAATATATTAAAAGATTCAAAAACCCTTATGCTTTATTATATAGATATTATGTTTAATGGTTTTATATGTATCGACATTCCAATATATATATATATATATATCTGTATTATAGCAAAGAGACATTTTATTAAAAAAAAGTCACGAAACCTCCAAAGTTTCATCCAAAAAATTCAAATTTTAGTAATTAAATAAAAATATTAAAAAATTATTGATTGTTGCCCTATCCTAAAAAATTTCATAACCAATTAACATATCTCACTAAAAGATTTTTCAAGATCATTAACTTTTTTTTTTTAGATAGGATAAGCAATTACACAGAAGAAGACGCCCCAGATACCACCAATGCCAGTAAAGAGGGAGGAACCTCCTCCATCCAAACTCGTGGTGAATCAAAATCGAAGGCGAGCCTACTTAAACAATGAGCCACCGAATTGCCATCTCTACAAACATGCGAAACCGATGAAGAATGAAACCGTGAAAGAAGCGCTTGAGCCACAACCACTAAATGACCATAGCAAGATAAATTATCCTTCTTGCTTTGGATTGCAGTCACCACATTTTGAGAATCACCTTCAAGATGAATATGACCCAAACCCAAATCATATCCCAATTGAAGAGCTTTGATCGCCCCCAAGGCTTCCACACAATCAACATCCTCCAAAGACGGGATCTGCTCAACCATAGAAGAATGACTGCCCCATGACAGTCCTGAATAATAATCCCAATACCAGCCCGGGCTTGGGCCTTTCTAACGGAGCCATCGAATTCAGTTTAAAGACACCCTCACTTGGCACAACCCACCTTCGCAGCCGTACCTGGGCCGCAGGAAGTTGGCTGCAATGTTGAGCTTGATCATATTCTGATACATAGTTCACCGCAAAAGAAATAACCTCTTCCACAGTCCTTGATTTATTTTCGAAGATAATTGAGTTCCGATTATTCCAAAAACACCAACATATAGTAATAAATAACTGCATGTGTTCTAAATCAGTCTTGGCCATGAGATTACAAACCCACTCCAAACAATTGGTAACAGGAGTATAGTTGATAACCATATTGAGTGAGCTCGACATCCAAACATTCATTGCAAACCCGCAGTTGTGAAAACAATGGCCTACCGTTTCAGCCTCAACTCCACACCCTGCACATAAGTCCATATTGACGATATGTCGTTTCCGCAAATTGGCCCTTACGGCTAGCAACCCAAGACACACTTTCTATCCAAAAATCTTGAGTTTATTCGGAAGATGAAGCTGCTATAAAGCTCGCCAAAATTGCCTATGGGACTGGCCATCATTGGAGGTAGCACCGTGACCATCCGAGGAGGCCATATCCACACACAAATGATATGCCGAGCGCACCAAGAACTCTCCATTGCATGAAAAATGCCAGACCAATTTATTCGAAGGTAACGTTGGACAAAGAGGAATGCTTCGGATAGCCTCCACATCCATTCCCAAAAATTTTTGAGTAAGCATCTCATCATGCCATGCACCCTTCTCGGAATCAATTAATACAGTAACCGTCACATCGTCCGAAAGAGTCGACGGTGGCAAAATTACTTTAAAAGAGTGAGGTTGTGGAACCCATTTATCATGCTTAACCAAAATGCTCGCACCATTCCCAACTCGCCATCGTAGGCCGACATTTAGAAGACTTCGCAAGCCAACTATACTCCTCCAGGTGAAGGATGGGTTGCACCCGACCAAAGCATCAAGAAAAGAAGTTTGAGGAAAGTACCGAGCCTTGAACACCCGCACAACCAACGATTGAGGCCTCTGCACTAATCACCAACACTGTTTGGCTAACAAAGCCGAATTAAACGGTTGAAGGCACCGAAACCGCATACCACCATGCAATTTTAACTTGCACAATTGTTTCCAGCTAGTCCAATGAATTTTACGAGTTCCTTTTTTTGTCCCCACCAAAAATTGCACACCATAGAATTAATGCCATGACACACTCCATTAGGAAGATGACAGAAGGACATAATGTAAGTGGGTATTGCTTGAGTAACAGACTTAATGAGTTCCTCTCTACCCCCAACCGATAACGATTTTTCCTTCCAACCATTTAATCGATTCCATATGCGCTCCTTAACAAACCCCAAAACTGCGTGCTTAGAATGCCCCACACAATATGGTAACCCCAAATACTTCCCATAAGGCGCCAACGAACCCATCGCAAGAATGGATGTCACCACTAGCTGAGTAGCCAAAGCCGTATTTTTACTAAAACAAACAGCAGATTTTTGGAAATTAATTTTTTGCCCCGATGCTTGCTCATACTTTTGGAGGATATCTCGTAACACACCCGCCTTATCTTCCTTAGCAGCCGCAAATAGAAGACTGTCATCGGCAAAAAACAAATGCGACAATCGTCAACTACCCCGGCAAATTGAAATCCCCGACAACCGGTTATCTTCCATAGCATGGGCGAGGAGCGCCGACATTCCTTCGGCACAAATAGTGAACAAATATGGCGAAAGCGGATCCCCTTGGCGGAGGCCCCTTGTTGGGTGAAACATTCTTGAAAGCTTCCCATTAACAAGTACAGAAAAAGATACTGTAGACACACAATTCATGAGTAGTTGCACAAACTGTTGTGGAAAGCCTAACTGGAGCATCATTTGATTAATAAATGGCCATTCCACTCGGTCATAAGCTTTACTCATGTCAAGTTTCAACGCAAGACATCCATCTTTTCCCGCCCGCTTGTTCTTAAGAAAATGGAACACTTCAAATGCCACCAACGCATTATCGGTAATCAAACGGTCAAGAATAAAAGCACTTTGAGTGTCGGAAATAACAGATGGCAGCACCTCTTTGAGACGATTGGCCAATACTTTTGCAATTATCTTATAGACAACATTACACAAACTAGTTGGCCGAAATTCTGACATTAGCTTGGGATTTTTAATTTTAGGAATCAGCACAATAAAAGTATGATTAATATGTGAAATCTCATCAACCCCATTCAACACCCCAAGCACCGCAGAACTCACACTAGGACCCACTACTTGCCAAAATTTTGGAAAAATAAAGTAGGCTTACCATTGGGCCCGAGAGCCTTCGTTGGATGCATTTGGAAAAGCGCATGGTGGACCTCAACTTCAGAAAAAGGTCTATTCAGATGAGACGCACAACGATCGGAAACTCTCAGCTGAATCAACTGCAAAACTGGGCCCATATTCAGACCCTTACCCGCCGAAAATAACTCCTGAAAGTAATTCACAAAGTTGTCCTCCACCACTCTTAGATCCTCCTGCCAAAGTCCATTAGGAACAACAATCCCATCAATCTTCTTCTTCTTATGACGTTGGGTGGCCTTAGAATGAAAGAAAGAAGTATTACGGTCCCCATCCTTTAGCCAATTAGCTCGAGCACGTTGACCCCAAAAAATAGACTCCCGTTCTAAAATCTTATCAATATCACATCATAGCTTACACACTTCTGCGATATCTTCCGGAAAATTAGAATTCAGCGTAAGCAACTACTGTAAGTGATCGGTTTTCTCCTTCAACTGCCACTTGACACACCCAAACACATTACGGTCCCACCGTTGCAACGAAGAACTGACATGTGAAATATTAGAGACCAAACTCCGAACATCCGCAGTAGAAGAGGGCAGCCAATTATCAACAACTACTTGCTCACAACTTGCATTCCGTAACCATATAGCTTCGAACCGATACATGTGATGACCACTAGCATGAGATTGACGTTGTTCCTTAGCCCCACAAAGGTCAACACAAATAGGTAGATGATCGGAGGATGTGCACGCCATAGGATAGACCTTTGCATGGGGAAACAAAAGTTGCCAAGCATCATTAGCTAACCCACGGTTCAATCGCTCCCGAACCAAAGCGTCGTCACCTCGGTTATTAGACCAAGTAAAGAGTGGCCCAACAAAGCCCATATCATCCAGGTGTGCATCTGCGATAACAGTTCGAAAATGTTCCATTTGTGAGGGACTACGCCCCACTACGTCACACTTCTCTTGACAGAACAAAATTTCATTGAAATCACCCGCACAAAGCCAAGGCATCTGGAAACATGTTGCTAGTCTGCGCAATAATGCCCAAGAATTTTTCCGTTGTGCCATTTCCGGGTGTCCGTAAAACCCCGTAAATGTCCAAGGTTGTTCCCCCAGACCAGCTTCCACAAATACATCAATATGACCAACCGAATAACTTTTCACACTAACCTGGATACCCGTAGGCCATAACAGAGCAAGATCGCCCGCAAGGCCAACTCAATTAACATAAAAACCACCACAAAGTCCCAGTTTTTGCCGAATCCCATCCATATGCTTCGAATCGAGCTTGGTCTCCATGAGAAAAACCAGCCTATGAACTTCCTTTTTTAGTAGAAATTAAAGTGATCGAACTGACCGTGGGTTCCCAAGCCCACGACAGTTCCAGCATAAAACATTCATTAGGATCGTGGAGGCTGAATCAGCCTCCACCGTTGGATTATTGGTATGTGGGTTTAAATCATCACCCTCATACACACACAACCATTTACCAGCATTCACAGCCCAAGACTTATCACGCTGAGGCACACCACAACCTACCACCTCCTCAATCTCTCTCTTAGTCCCCATAACAGTTGAGTTATCAGTCTTGGGATCCATGTGCTGGCGGGCCACCCTCTTCCACTTCTTTTTGGGCAACACTGTTTCACCCAATGGGCTAACCTCAACCTCCATCAAAACATTAGGATTAATGGGAGAAATTTGGGCCACCTGTAGACACCCCATTTTTGACCGTCCTCGAGACTTGGACGTCACCGCTCGGAACACTCGGTGATTATTCATGTTTGTGTTCGTTTGGAGTTCCCGGAGGTCTCGGCTACGCGCCTTGTCTCAGAATCTCCAAACTCGACCGTTTAGTGTCTGGTTTTGCACCAAACACTTGTGTTTTGCCTTGGAAGGGCAGGGTAGGGCTTGTGGACCATCCCCACCCATCACCGGCAGTGGCTAGAGGCCACCGGCTGGTATTTTTCTGCCATCGGCACTATTTGTTGCCGGTCGGCACATTTTATTGCCGGTCGGCATAGTTTGTTGTCGGTCGGCATTTTTTTTTGTCGAAATAACTTTTTTGGGCAACCGACCACTGTTCATCCACTTTATGGAGATATTTTGTGCCAGCTGTGATAGCTGGCACCAACTCTGCCTCCCTCCATACACGTGTATGGAGGGATCTCCCTCTAAGCAAGCTTGTTGTATAAGCTTTGCAAGAGGGAGTCTTATAAGAGGGAGGGCCTTCCTCTTTGATCTAGGTTAGAAAGTTAGAAGCAAAAACCAGAGCTTAGAGATATAGATACACTCTATCTCTATATCTCCCTCTCTCCCTCCTTTTGTGTGTGTTTTCTTGGCCTAATTTGGACTGGTTTTGATCAAAAGAAGAGGGCAGGGTTCTTCAAGGGTGAGCATCTTGCTTTATATTCCCCAAACTTGCAATAGTTTTTTACCTATCTTGCTTGCTATTTTATCTTTTGTGTATAACATAAAAAGGGCTTGTATTTTCATGCTTTAGAACTTTCATTAAGGTCGTTTTGTGGTTTGAGTGCAAACTCACCCTTCTAGGCCTTGTTTGGTCCATTTTGGTGCCTCTTTGGTAAGGCTTTGTTCACTTCAGTGTTTTGGTCCTTTCACCACTAAAAACTAGTTGATTTTCAGTGTTAAAAAAGGTGGTTTGAAGTCTTGCATAGGGGAGGGACACCCCTCTCCCTTCATTGTCTTGTTTCCTTACATTTTGGCCTAAAAAGGTAGCATGTATGTTTGATCATCTTGAGCCTTATTTCAGAAGATTTTTGGATGTTTTAGGTCATACGTAACCTCTGTTTTTGGCCGGATTTGTGCCTCCTTGTATGCTTGTAGTACTTGCTTTGTATTGCTCCATTTGGCCTAGAAATGCCCCTTGCGTTTAGACCATGATTTTTGCATGTGTTGGCTTGGTTCCATGAAGATGTTAGCACTATTTTTCCATGCTTAAAGTCTGTTGGTTATCCATTTGGTCATGTTTGACATGTTTGATATGGTTGCTATGCATTTTGGCTTGTGAGTCCTCAAGTATATGAGTCACAAGCATGCCTTAGTTGGTCCACTTTAATGAGTTGAAGTTGTTTGCCATGCTATTTCAGTCCCTAAATCATGTTTGCATGCTTGCATTTATGATCTCTTTTGTGTCTTGAGGGTGTGCCCTTTTATGCCTACATTTGAGCCTTGGTGCATACACTCCTTTGGAGTCATTTTAGCTGCCATGTTAGGAGGCTTTGGAGTCCCATTTTGCATGTAAAAGGTCTGTCTTTACTTGTCTTAGTCATGCCATGAGTAATCATGTTGGTGGGGGTGAAATGCCTTCTTTTTATGCCTTAGCCTTGGGACCATTGGATTGCTTGTTGGCACAGTTTTTTTGTCCACCCTTTTAGGCACTTTTGGCCACTGTTTTGGGGCGGTTTAAGGTCTGCCCCTTTATGGTTCTAGGCCCCATTGCATGCTTGTTTCATGTTTGTTGCATGGTTACTTCATTAAGCCTTGTAGTATATTAATCCCATTGTCAAATTGGTCCATGTTTGCATCACATTTTGCACCTTGCATGCTTAGCATTGCATATTTGTCATGGTAGTTGCATAACATTTGCTATGTCTTGCATGATTGGTGTCATGTTGCATTTGAGCCATGTTTGCATAACATGCATTGTATTACTTGGTTTGGGGTGTCAAACCAAGTGTGGGGATCAAGGGACATTCATACTTCAAGTGATGCAATGTACCTTGATTCTCGATCACCGGAGCCTTTGACTTCGACATGATAAGGCTTCGGATCTCATTTGTATGTTGCATGCATCTTTACATTAAGTGGCAAATTTGATCCCTTGGGCTATCATGCACCATTGATGGCTCGAGGATTGAAGATCATGCTTCCTTGAGTTCAAAACATGATAGGAAGCATGACCATGCTCACATGTGCCTGAAAACCCCATGCCATGCATTGTCTGTTCTCTGTTTGCTGTCAAAACTGTCTCTGCAGGAAGTTTCTGCCGACCGGCAGAATTCGGTGCCGGCCGGCAATATTTTAAGTGCCGATTATCAATTCAACAGCCGATGGAAATTCTGGGGTGCCGGTAGGAATTCTGTCTGGCCGGTGATGCTCTGCAGTGTGTATGGAACATGCTCCAGGACTTGGGCAATTTTCAGAGAGATAAGGCAGTACAAACAGAAGTGGCAGGGGTACGGTACGGGTTTTTCGGGCGAGCCGAGTTCCGAGCATGCATCATCTGCGCACCCCGAGGCAGAGGCTGTGGCCACCCTCCTTTTTCTTTTGCATCATTTCTTTTAATTAATTAAAAATTCTGTAATAATTTCATTTGTTTATTATTTGGGACTGTAATATTTATTTGGGCCCTCCGATTGAGGGCAAATCTGTAATAAGTGTGTGTGAGTGTGTGTATATCTTCCAATCTCACGTCTTTCTTCCCTTTTATTTACCTGCTTATGATGGTAGATTAGGGCATGTTTAATTTAGCATACCTTATGCTATGCATGCGTGCATTCATGCATTTGCATTGCATGCATTAGGCTCGGTACATCACGCTAACTGCATTTGTACTTCAATTCAAGAAAACTGAATATGTGATAGTTGATCGCATTTCATATGCCATGCTTAGATTAGCCGAGCCTATCTAATTGCATCCTGTATGTGTTGCATTAGGCAATTTAATATGAATTAGGACACGCATGTTTGCTAACTAGTTTACTGTTTTGGCATGGAGTACGATGTAAGTATTTATGCTTTAGCATCTCGCATGTGTGTGAATGTTAACATGACAGTATGCTTGCCATGCGGCTAAATGTTTATGTGTTAAACTGTTTGAATGCCTGTGGGTGAAGGTTGGATTGTTTGAGTTGGAAAAACTCATTGAAATCCGTGTTTTAGCCTACTTGCGAGTAGCAAATTTTAAAGCGTTTTCAAAACAAACGGATATGCAATGTTTCTTTCCAAATTAGGCAATCTAGTCTATACTTGTTTGCTGCGCGCATAACATAGTAATTCTAGGCTAATAAATGGAATAAGAACACACAACGTTTTCAAAATCGGATATCATGGTTAGTAGAGGCCGGTCCTCGGACCGGGCGAAAGGGGGTGCTCATAGCTGACCTTCCCCGATCGTACCCAAGCTCTCGAGCCGAGACAACTCCGGTGATGACGGACATGTGGCCTTCGGCACCGAGTTAGGGTTTCCTAAATTTTCCCTTTTTAAAAAATATTTAGGTGGCGACTCTGTATCTAGCAAAGCAGTCCATGTTTGGCACTACTTTTTCAAAAATCTGTTTCTCAAAACGATTTGCCAGATTTGGACTCTTTGGTTCAGATTAAGAACCGCGACAACAAAAATCGCGAGTCCGAACTGTAGCAGCGAGGGCCCCCTCCGCGGGCGCGTCTACACCACCTGAACTGGTTCAATTAGAGTGGGCTGAGCCCCGCCTAGGCCCAAAATGTTATGTGTAGAATGAAGCCCAGGCCCCCCTTCTTCAACAACCTCCTGCCCATTCATAAATTCAAAAAGAGTAGATGAGAGTGAATTTATGGTAAGACTCGGAGTTGTAGCCATATGTAACGCATTTCCTTGACTGATGCCATCAATCATGGGTAGCAGAATCTCTCAATCGTGGTCGTTCCGATCCCGACACCGGTCAGGGCCCACAGCCACCGAAACACAGGGTTGCGAAATACTCTGTGGTGCCCCCTCTCCCCTATGCACAGGCTCAGAAACCATCTGCATCTGAGTCCCCTGACCAACAGAAGGCCGAACCCCAACACCTCTATCAATCGGAACATTTCTATAAGGCCCTTTGGCTTTGAAAGTATCCATTCTCAACCAGGCCCCATACTACTGCACATCAACCAGAGTTTCGTCTGCAGAAGAGAGTTTGGCATCACATTCTCGATCGCTATGGCCTAGCATTCCGTAAAAATGGAAAAATATCGGAAGGCGCTCATATTTGAAATCCACCCAGAGAGGATCTGCAGAGGACAAAGATAATTTCATCCCCGGCCGTAGAGGCTTCCAAACATCAATAGCCATCCGAATCTGCATTGTTCTTCCCCATGCAATGCCACCATCTTCAAAATCCATATCAATAAACTGCCCAACAGAATTGCCAATTATTTGACCAACCTCTTTATTCATAAGAATTAGAGGAAGGTTGCAAACATGCACCTAGAATTGCACCGGTGTCAATCGAATGTCAGATGGTGGAATGTTGGGATCCATCTCTCCCAACATTAAAAGGTGCTTATCGAACGTCCAAGGGCCATTCAATAATACGCACTGTTTATCCACAACATGACCAAACACGAAAAAAAACAAGTTGTCGCCAATGACTCGCACCTGCATTCCTTTGGTGGGTTGCCACACAGATAACGGAGTACTCTTCATGGTATCAAAGTTAAACGGCCTACGAGTGAGTAACTTGCCAACAAGGCACATATCCGATTTTTCTATCATCGATCTTGTAGAGTCCCTCCCAAGATGCACAACTGTGTCCTCCTCCGACGTGAGAGATATCGTACTAGTAAGATGGAGAAGGGAGTCAGCCATCTCGCCGCGAACGCCTCCTCTAAACTTCTACCGTGAGAAGAAAACCTTGCAAAAAGCAAGAAAAACCTCCACTCTAGAGAGAGAGAGAGGACGTTAATTTGGCAGACAATTACTTGGAAAATTGCAAAAATATGTAACAGTGAAAAAGCATTAGAAATTTCAAGATCATTAACTTGTAATCCCTATAATTTTTGTTTCCTTTTTTTAATATATTTTTAGATGAGTAATTTTGTTCACTTAAACTGCCAAGTTATGCTTCCATAGCCTAAGGTAAGATCTTATACTTTTCTGCCATCCCTTATACTTCAAAGTGAAAACAAAAATGTTACCATTATTCTGCCACAATTCATGTTTTCTTAAAGTAGAAAATCATAACCATTATAATTACATCTCTCTAAATTCTAACCATCTTAGCACTCGTTTGACATAAGGTTACAAGGCTAAAATAAGATAAAATGTCACATTCAAACCACAATTACTTCATTTTTTCTCTTACAAAAGTCAAAAATTACATTCCAAACGAAGCTTTTTAGCCCCAAACTAAAATAGCCAAAAAGTCAAAAAGTTAAAAAATCAATCCACATCCTAAACGAACCCTATAACTTTCCCTTCTACTTTGCTTGGCAACATCTTTATTTGGTGACATTCACTTATCGTAACCTCGACCCAATAATGATTGAAACCTCCTTTTTTTGGAGACTCCCACAACCCTTTTTGGAACCTTTAATGGTGTGGGCCCATACATACATGAGTGGGCCCCACACATACATCAATAGTTAAGATCCAAAGGGAGTTGTGGGGGTTCCAAAAAAAAGGGTCCTAAGCATTTTTCTTTCAATATAAATGATATCCAATGATTGCATTCTCAAAGTTATATTAATAAATTAGAAAGCAGCTTGCCTCCAGTCCAAGATCAGGCTAGACGGTGTTGTTTGGCCCATGGGAGCCCACCACGAGTCCCATTTTGGTAATCTGAACCGTTCAATGTGTAGAACTCGTCAAGTATTATATGCCTGTAAAAAAACACGTTAATCGGATATCGATAGCTATCTCATCGGATTAGTTTTTTGTCAACCATTAATTTGTTCATTATCTATTTTTTTTTTTTGATACAAAACTGTTTTAATCACATAACTATCGATATCCGATCAACGTGATTTTTTATAAATATATAGTACGCGACGAGTTCTATACATTGAACAATTCAAATTATCAATACGGAACCCATGGTGGACCTCTACAGACCGAATAGCACCGTCCAGTCCGATCTCAGACTGGAGACAAGCTGCTCCTATTAAATTATGATATCATTTGGTAGTATGTATTTGTAGGAGCCGGATATTTGGAATAATCATAAGCGTACTCTGGAAGGAAGATATTACACGGCTCTACACTGCACGATGAGAGTGCCGAATATAATGAATAGGCCGAGTAGATACTAAACTGTGGAGCCGGATAGATAGGAGAATAACGAGTGACAAATGGGCCTGGTCATGAAGCCCAGGGAACAAGTATAAATAAAGGAATAACCCATTGAGAAAGGTATGTGAGAATTACTGTGCTTAACTTAGAATACAAGCTTCCTCGAGTGTAGATACTAACTTGCCCGTCGGAGTGCTAATTCTGGCACCCCCGACCGGAGTGTTTATTCTTTTTCAGGTGACCAGAAGAGGATCACGAGCGTTCCCCAGAATTAGAAGAGTATTTCCAAACCATATCCCCACAATTGGCACCGTCTATGGGAATACTCAAGCACATCCATGGCAAGCGTGACGGAAGATCCTTTGACAGTCATTGTCGACCTTATACCTCACGATGAAACTACTCCAACAAACTTGCTTGGACTAGAGACTATCGCCGCACGACGTGCCTTGAATTTCGCCTCACCCTCGACTTCGGAGCACGAGACAATGCAGGCGATCATGGAACAAGCAAAGCAAAATGAACAGAGGCTGGAGAACATGATCGCTGAGAACGAACGTCTTTGTGAAGATTTGGCCTTCGAAATGACAAAGTCCAAACAAGCTGCGCGCCTAAATCCGGAATGATCTCTGAAGGCAGGTGGTCGACAACCTCGAGCACGACAAGACATTGATAGCGACTCTGACTCATTATTCCCGGAGCCCAGGAAGAAGGGACGACATGAAACCACTAGTTCTTCCAAAGAAAGTCCCTGTACAATGCAGAAACGAAGAAGGAAAAGTTCGGACGAAGACCAACACGATCCCTTCGTACGACGGATCGCAAAGGCTGCGCTACCAAAGAAATTTAAAGCACCGTCGTTCACCCTGTACGACGGCAAATTAGACCCAACTGACCACATCCGCCACTACAAGCAGGCCATGACATTGCATGCGGACGACGAGGCCCTCATGTGCCGAATATTTCCCAGCAGTTTGGGACCATTGGCGGTCCGGTGGTATTATAAACTGGAGCTGGCTTCGATCAAAACCTTCCCCCAACTACAGAAATCTTTCAAGGCCAGATTCATTACCAACTAAGTCCAGCCAAAGCAAGCCGACTCCCTCTAGGCAATGCAAATCCTGCCAGGAGAAACACTAAGAGCTTATTCGGCGCGATATTGGGAATGCTTTAACCTTGTCGATGACGCTTGCAACGACTCCATGGCCATCATCGCCTTCAAAATGGGACTACACCCAGATAGTGCCCTCCGCAGTTCCTTGACTAGAAGACCCCCCAAAATAGTCTGGGGGTTGATGAAGAAAGTAGAGGAATACTACAAAGTGGAAGACGACGCCTTGTGGGTTAAAGCCGGACACGTGGTCAACAAAATGGCCCCTCCCGAAATTGCTCAGCGAAGTTTCGCACCACCTCAAAGCCTTGAACCACGACAGCGGGCTAAACGAGACAAGAGACGGGATTCTCGTTGATCCAGCGATCAATGCCCATACCAAGTCAATGAGCAACTGCAGGTCGATAGCAAGCACACAAAGCGCGCCGACAAGAAATATACGGAGCTGTCAGAGCCAATCAGCTCAATTATGCCCAAGATCCAACATCTTCCATTCTTCAAATGGTCGTCCAAGATGGTGGGACCTCCTGACACGAGAAGGCGGGACAGACGTTGTGAATATCACAAAGATCACGGTCATGATACGGACAGCTGCTATGCCTTGAAAGACCACCTTGAGGAATTGGTCCAAGATGGTCGGCTCCAGCAACATGTTCAAAAAAGCACAATCAAAACTGTCACCCTTCGGCAGGAGTCACCTCCCCTCGGCGTTATACATATGATATACAGTCTTCTAACGCCACATACCATACACGCAATCCATTTAGCCCCCCAGGAGCAACGCGCACAAACGAAACAGCCCCACCAAGCGCCGAGCATTATCTTCGACGATTCCGATCTTATCGGCATAACACTCCCCCATATTGATATATTGGTCATTGAACTACACGTGAACCGGTTTACCGTTGAACGCGTCCTCGTTGACCAGGGGAGCACTTCGGAGGTCATGTATTACGAGACCTTCATCAAACTCGGCTTCAATGAATCAGACCTATCTCTGGCTCCTTATCCATTGTTCGGCTTCAACGCGAATCCGGAGTATCCGTTGGGAAAAATCACGTTACCCGTTCGGGCGGGCTCCTAAACGGTGGAAGTGGAATTCCTGGTCGTCAAGCTCCCTTTGCCATATAACCTCATCATGGGGCGGACTTGGTTGCGTACTATTCGGGCCATACCAAGCACCTATCATCAGCTGCTACGCTTCCCGACCGAACACGGTGTTGAGCAAATCCGGGGTTCTCGGCAATCTGCATAAGCATGCTATCTCCTTTCTGGAAAGACACCAACGGAGACGCAGGTCAACTCCATTGAAGCGTCAAATCGAGAGTCTCGACAAAGTCGGACGGCTTCATGATAAGAAGCCACGGAAGCTGTAGGCGATACCGGTAGCAATTTCTCAAGACGTCTGATCAACGCATCCAGCTGCGCCGCTGCACGCCGATAAAGTTTCCCCTGAAGGTATTTTTGGACGATAGAAGGCTGGTTAATGGAAAATTAGGCACGCGGCCTTGCTCCTAACGCACTTGCGTGAATTCTATCATAAAACCCGACTTGTGGGAATGATATTGGTTCTGAACGGCTCACCATGTACACTTTCCACTTCTGTAATGAAAAGATGCCTGTTTACTGACTCTGCAATCCAGTTCAAAAATGTTCCAAAGTCTCCGGATTCGGAGCCCCATCGGTGCAAGACGTCTTTAGGCCGATAAAAGCCTCCGGATTCGGAACGCCTTTCGTAGATGTCACGATTGGCCAAATCAAGTCTCCGGATTCGGAGCCCCATCGGCGCAAGACGTCTTTGGGCCGATAAAAGCCTCTGGATTCGGAGCGCCCTTCGTAGATGTCACGATTGGCCAAATCAAGTCTCCGGATTCGGAGCCACATCGGCGCATGACGTCCTTGGGCAGATAAAGCCTCCGGATTCGGAGCGCCCTTCGTGGATGTCACGATTGGCCAAATCAAGTCTTCGGATTCGGAGCCCCATCGGCGCAAGACGTCTTTGGGCCGATAAAAGCCTCCGGATTCGGAGCGCCCTTCGTGGATGTCACGATTGGCCAAATCAAGTCTTCGGATTTGGAGCCCTATCGGCGCATGGCGTCCTTGGGCTGATAAAGCCTCCGGATTCGGAGTGTCCTTCGTGGATGTCACGATTGGCCAAATCAAGTCTCCGGATTCGGAGCCCCATGGGCGCATGACGTCCTTGGGCCGATAAAGCCTCCGGATTCGGAGTGCCCTTCGTGGATGTCACGATTGGCCAAATCAAGTCTCCGAATTCGGAGCCCCATTGGCGCATGACGTCCTTGGGCCGATAAAGCCTCCAGATTCGGAGCGCCCTTCGTGGATGTCACAATTGGCCAAATCAAGTCTTCGGATTCGGAGCCCCATTGGCGCATGACGTCCTTGGGCCGATAAAGCCTCCAGATTCGGAGTGCCCTTCGTGGATATCACGATTGGCCAAATCAAGTCTCCGGATTCGGAGCCGCATCAGCACATGGTGTCCTTGGGCCGATAAAGCCTCTGGATTCGGAGCGACCTTCGTGGATGTCATGATTGGCCAAATCAAGTCTCCGGATTCGGAGCCCCATCGGCGCGTGACATCTTCGGGCCGATAAAGTCTTCGGATTCGGAGAGCCCTTCTAAAATGAAAACATTTATAAATCTAAGCAGGGATATGTAAGCTGAAACCAGTACAATCACATGAACAAGATAAAACGTGCCAGCATTCAAAATAAGATGCTCAAATTAAACATATAAAAGTTCAGAACAAGATAAACTTTTAGAATGAAACATTTTATTCAATTAAATAGTAATTACAAAAAACGCCATCCGCATTCGAAGCATTACAACATCTATTCTTATATGACATTGCGCTGTACAAGCGGCAGTGCCAAATCAATGCCCGCTGATCAGAGGGCACCTGCAACTTGAAAATGCTTTGATCTGACCGCGCTTGAGTCCACGATTCACACTAACGAGATAATCGCCCTTGAGGCAGAAACCTTTGGCACCATAGACAATGTTAAGGCCAAGATCCAAGACAAGAAAGGAATTCCCCACGAAAACAGTAATACTCAACGGCCGCGGAGCTACGTCGGCCCCATTTCTCGGCTGCGGTTGCGGACAACTTCACCATTGCTTTTCTCCTTTCGAGGTGATCTGCTTTGACGACTTAAAGGCTGATGTTTCTTGAGCGCCCTGCCTCCCGTGCGAGTGTTTTCCCCGCCGCGATTCGTCGTAATATTAGACTCAACTAGAGTCTGAGCTTCTTCCCTGCTGAAGAAAAACTCCATTCGACGATCACACTTACGTAACCCCACGCAACAAAATCGTATTAAAACGGGTCTGTGCACAGAAAGCGAAGTCACTGGAGCGACAAATCCGAGGCATTTTATTTCTAAAATCTTTGCAATGGCCCCGAGGCAATTTCATTAACACTAAACTCCAAACGACGGACGCTGAGCGACATTTGCCTCAGCCACTTCATGCACTAATTTTTGCCTTGTTAAAACGACCTAATTATATAAACGGCAATTATGGGCGAATGCTTTGAAGTCCATGTACTGGCTGGGGCAATGACAGATTTATTAATCTAACTGGCCGAGCATCTTGGCCCCATGCCGATTGATACATGCCACAGCCACTTCATGCACTAATTTTTGCCTTGTTAAAACGGCCTAAATTATATAAACGGCAATTATGGGCGAATGCCTTGAAGTCCATGTACTGGCTGGGACAATGGCAGATTTATTAATCTAACCGGCTGAGCATCTTGGCCCCATGCCGATTGATATGTGCCACAGCCACTTCGTGTACAAATTTTTGCCTTATTAAAATGGCCTAATTATATAAACAGAAATTATAGATGAGCCGACTGTCTTCGGATTCAGAGCCCCGGGCGCACAATACCGTCGGGCCAGTTATGCCTCCAAATCCGAAAAACTCATCGGTGCAATTGAAGGATGCTCCTGCCAAGCTGCATATAACCATTCCGAATGAAAATGCCTAGTTGACTCGAGCCGATCAATGTTTAGACAATAAAACACATGCAAATACGTGTGTGCCGAATGAAAGTTACAATGAAACATTTAAAATAGAACATTTTATTCAATCAGGCAATAATTACATAGTTATACACGCGATCCGCGTTCAAACATTACAGTGGTATTACATAGTTATACGGCGTCGCCCTCATCCTCACTCTGCTCGCCTTCAAAGGCGGAAAACGGAAAATGGTCACGTTGGTACAGTGGTAATGCCGAATCGACTCCCGTTGCTCGGAGAGCTTCCTCGGCCTGAAGCGCCTTAATCCAACCATGCTTAAATCCACGATTTTCGCATCGGCAAACCTCCTCGGCGAGCTTCTCTTTGGTCTTCTGTATCCCTACTATCCGGCCTTCGTGGAAGCCTTTTTCATAGGCCCTCCCCTTTGCGGATTCCATCACGAACATGCTCGCCGTATCGCGATCAGCAAGCGTGGTACTGATAAGCCGCTGGGTGACCCTTTCTTCCACAATTGGGTTAGCCTGTTCGATAGGCTGTGCTTGAACGGCCTTGACCGACCTTAGCTCACGCTCAGCCGCTTCCATACGAGCCTCCAAACTTCAGATGCGTTCATCCCTCTTCTCTATTTCTCGGCGGGAAGTATGGAGACGCATGCCGATTCGTAGGCGGTATAGAGCCCCTTCACCGCATCGTGAATGCCTTCACGAGACACGTCGAAGTCCTGCCAACCTACCATCGACTGCTGGACCTTGGGACGAAAAATCTGTCGAGCAAATTCGACTGCCACACTTGAATCTCGAATGATCTAGTCCGCCTCTGTCATAGGCCTACTCCCCATGAAGACTGCAAAACTCAATGGGCGTGGGTTCGCCCGGGGCTCCCTTCCAGAACGGGGTTGCGGGGATTTGCCCCATGGCTCCTTATCCCTCCTAGGCGACCTACTTCGACGACGAGGAGATTGACGCCTCTCTCGATCCCTTGAAGTCCTACCCCCCGAGCACGAAGGTTCGCCAATTTGATTCATGTTTCCTCCCAGCTCAACTAGTGTCCTCGCTTCCCCTTTGCTATTAAAGAAGAGCCTATTCGACATTCGCGCTTGTCTATCCTTCATCAAAGACCTGAACTGAGTTGCTCACTGAGCATTTAAATAGGACCATCATTCATTTATTGCATACGAGGGCAGCGCCTCCAAGGCAATCTCATTAATATCAAAACCTCAACAGCCCGAAGCCGACTGAGTCGTGCCCCCATCAAATACTGCTATTAGGCAATCTTCAATTCCGAAGGGGCGATGGCAGATCCATCAATCTAAACGGCTTGAGTGTAGCAGCCGCGAGTGCTGCTTCATGAATCGATTTACTAGTCTTATTCGACACCTAAAGTCGATTTACCGTCAATGTGGTGATAATCGGCGTTTCAAATTCATGAAGCAGCTGGGGCAAGGGCAGATTTAATAATCTATTCGGCATCTAAAGTCGTTCAGATACATTGAAGTTAAACCAATATAATGGCCAAGGCTACACTGTTATCCAATAGATAGTTAGAAGGCAAAATCCTTCATTTAAAAAAAAAAAAAAAACTGCGTACAAGTAATGATGAAACAGGAAGGAAATTTTCATTAATAAATTGAGCCCAGACAATAACTAATTTATACGTGAAAATTACCTTGTATCCACTAAAAAAAAACGTATATTGAAATTAAAGATACCTAACAAAACTAGAATGTCTCCCAGATCAATCCTCGGGATCAGACTCAAGTGGTTCAACGTCCACTTGCTCGTATGGAACTGGCAAGGCCAATGTAACTCCAGCGGCAGCAAGGGCTTTGTGCCACCCATGTTTGAATCCCCGATTCTCGAATTTGGGGACTTTATCTACGTATTCTTTCAAGGCGGCGGTCTTCCTAGCTTCTAGCGCCGTAGTAACTACAGATTCGGCTTTTTCCTTGGCCACCTTCAATTCCTCTACCTCGACCTCGGCCTTGGAAAGCGCCTCTTGGGCTAACTTGAGCGACTCCTCGCTTACATTTGCCCCGTCCTCAGCTTCAGACCTAAGTTGGTCAGCAGTCCGAGCCCTCTCCTTTTCAGCTTCGACTCGAGCACTTTCCATTGCGGCTCTCATCACCTCGAACTCGGCCCTACTTCTTTCACCTTCAGCTTCAGACTTTAAGCGGCCAATTCTTTCAATAGCATCATGCTGCTGGCGGCCTAATTCGCCTATCCTTCCAACCGTCTGCAAAAACAAGTTTGGATCATCATATCAACCAACAGCCTATGCAAACCAAACCAAATGAGCAAAAAGGAAAGAATCGTATACGTACCAGAAGGGCCGATTGGGCAGCGAAAGCTATTGCCACCAAATCCAGCTCTTCTCGAAAGGTGGCCTTGCCAGCCGGTAACGACACCGAGGCGGCCACGCTCAACGCCACGGCTGGATCCTTAATGGAAGATGCGTAAGAAGAGATTGGAGTACCTTTAATCTTTGGTTGAACAACAAAGGGGACAACCACGTTGGACTCCTCTAAGCGAGGCCGTTTGTCAGCAGGGCTATCCTCTGAGGCGGCCTCTCCCTCGGCGGAACGTTTTTCACCCCGCTCTTTTGAAACCAACGATTCTTCCGTAATTCGCTGTTTAGCCCCCTCCGTTTCGACCACAACAACCTGAGCCATTTTTTTCTCCACTAATCGTATGTGAAAAGTCAACCGGGGCAAGCTCAAAACGAGCGACCTCGGCTTTCTTTCGAGCAACCATTCGCTCGGCATTTCTCTTTCTCACCATTTGTGTGAGATTTTCCCCAGTCGTGCCTTCTGAAAAAGTGCCAGGAAGGTCCCCCAAGTTCGTAAAAATATCTCCGAAGGAAAACTCTGCCCGACCCGAAGTCGACGGAGAGTTAGGCTGGTTAAGACCGGCTGCCTCAAATGCTAAGTTCAGAGCTTCGTCGATCTCTTCGGCCTCTGCAACAAACTCCTCTTTAGTTCGGCATCTACCTCCACAACCGGCTCTAAGCCCTGCTCCGAATTAGAGTTCTCGAGACCAATTTGCCTCAGGATCTTGAAACTGGGGAAAACAAGAGCAGTAAGGTGTTGCTGGCCGGTTAGGATCGGGATATCGTCCGCCGCCGAAAACGTAGTATAGGTGGGCTCGTACCGTAGGAGAATATGGGCAGCCCTCCCTTGCTTCTGTACGTTTGGACGGCCAAAGTATTTTAGCGCAGTTTTGATTTCCGCAAGGACTACGTCGTTAGTCAAGGTCAAAATCCTTTTCAACTTATTGCCTGCAAGAACAAAGGATAAGGCTTGAAGAAAGAGCCGTATAAAAGAAAGATCAACAAACAAAGAGTTACACGGCAACCTGGTTCACCCCTCCATTTGGGAATAGGGTCTAGGCGATCCTCGCCTTCGCCGAACTCCTAGTTACCTCGGACACTGACCATCACATCGTCAACTCGTTTGCCAGAGCTGGCAAGCATCGTTACCAAGTAATGGTCGGTGTCCTTAGCCCTGAGAAAGTAGCGCCCGAGCCGACCGGAGGATTTGGCTAAAGCATAGTAATGTCGAATTGTTGGAATGCTAAGGCTGATCCTGAGACACCGGTTCAACTCTACAACTCCCATTACGATTCGAAAAAAGTTCACATTGGGTTGCAAAGGAATCAGACTCCAATAGCGGAGGACAGCCCTGAGAAATGGGTGTAGGGAAAAGCGAACCCCGCCCTCCGCAATAGACAGGAGAGGGAAGACGATTGTATTTTGGTCGTCCCTCTCCATATCGAGGGTATTGTCCGTCACCAGAGAAAGATGGACATCCTCAGGGATAGAAAAATGTCTTCGGAACCCAGAAATTCGACTCTCGGAAAGGAGGTCTTTCAAATGCTTAGCCATTCCAGTGAAGACTCAAAGATACTCTGAATAAAAAATAAAAACGGAAAATAGGATTGCAAGGAGAAGAGAAGAAAACTTACGAAAGGCAAAGGAGATAGGGAGAGAACGGATAGGAGTTGCAGAAAACGAGCTGAAGAAGAGATACTGACTGGCAGCCCAGGAGGTTCAAATATTCGAAAAAGCATGTTTTCGAAGGGACTTAAACTTCAAATAGTATTAAATGCGAGAGAAGTACAAATGGGGCGGGAAAGCATTACGATAACCAAAAATCACATACACGTTCTGACACGCATCGGGAAGAGAATTAACCGCCGAATTTTTGACTTCTAGCCAAACACACCGACTAACTGATGCTAGCGATGTGTTTGGGGGGCAATTGTAGGAGCTGGATATTTGGAATAATCATAAGCGCACTCTGGAAGGAAGATATTACACGGCTCCACACTGCACTATAACGCCCTCAAAATAATACATAAAACCCATTACTTTAAACATGCATTGATCAGAGTAATTCTTACAATTGTATTACATGTTAACAACAAAAGCAAATGCCCTATGGGTTTACAGCTTTCCAAGTTAACACTTGGTTACAAAATGGAGTGCTAACTCATTACATATTAAGCCCTTGGCTTGAATTTACAAGTAATACATCAAAAATAAACAAAAGAGTCTTCAACTCTCATCATCATCCAAGCTATGTCCTTGGAGGTGGCATACTACCTGTACCTGAAAATAATGTCCTATAAAGGGTGAGCCAACACCCAGTAGAGATATGCTAAACATAGTATGAGCAATGACTAAGACATTAGCAATTGATAAATGTTCAATTTCCATAAACCAATTCATAACCACTATGTTCATGCTTCATTTCAATTTCCATTTCTTATCAATTTCACAATTTACATCAACGGCTCAGAACCTGGCCAACCACTTATATGAGACGATTGCTCATATTAAACACTTCCGATTTTACAACAGATAAACATATTAGTTGTATCAACATCTCAACAGATAAGCATACAAGCTGTATCCACATTTCAACAGATATGCATATTAGCTATATCAACACTTCCAATGATAAGCATATGAGCTGTATCAATACTTCCAAAGATAAGCATATGAGCTATATCAACACATTATCTGACAAGCATATGAGCTGTATCAGTGGAGTCCATCCCCTATCTCCTCCCAAACAACGTCCGGTTTAGAGGTCCATCCCCTATCTTCCCCTAAACCGTGGAGTACATCCCCTATCTCCTCCCCCCACACACAACGTATATACACAAAGGTCATATACACAATTAATCAATACATAACGTTAATGTATTCTATCAACCGTCATACTCTATGACATATCCAATTGATTAGTTTTAGTTTGCCTAATCATCATGCATTGTCTACAACAATCAAAACTACCCTCCACCGGTAGCCCAAGCAATTATTTCTAAACAGATAATAAAAGTTTCAACAAATAAAATATCAATGTTTTCATAAGTGAGCGATTAATAAATCTAACTCCACTATTCAACCATATAATGAACCAATTTCATTATTTCCAACTCAATTCCATATAACCATCGTTTTCTCAAATTAATCATACCAATTAATTTATACAACCAATTAGGGTTTTCTACCCCATTTCCTAATATTGACCCAATGGTCTAAATATCAACAACCAACATCAATAACACCATTTTGAACCCCAAAATACATACCATGAGCCCAAAATCACAAAACCCTCTTTAACACATTTTGAAACCCTAAGTCCCAAAATTACCCAACTTCACCACTTTATCAAAACAACCAAAAATCTATGTCAAAGACCATAAGAGTGAGTAGGAATCCCTACCTCAAATTCGGAGCTCAAGGAAAGAAGATGAAGAAACTCAACGTGCTCCAAAACTCAATATTCTCGGATCAATGTGTAGCCCTCGACGATCAACCCAACTCTTACAAAGGCCGAAGGAAAGGGAAGCACTCTAACTAGATCAAACCCTAGAGAGAAGGGAGTTTCTAGAGAGAGGAACTCTCAAAATGGCTTTTTAGAAAGTAAGAGAGAGAGAGCGAGAGAATGTAAAAAGTGATTTTAAAATGCCCAGCTGCCAACTGGTATACGACATTCCCGCTCGAGCGGAGAACACAACGCTCGAGCGTCAAGAACAAAAAACTAGGTCCGCTCGAGCGCCAAGACACAAGGATAAAGTACATCCGCTCGAGTGCGAAAACCAGTCCGCTCGAGCGTAGATTTCCCCCTCGCAGAACTTACACCCAAAGGTACTACCCGCTCGAGCGTAAAAATCACACCTGCAGAAGTTTTGCAGGGACACGAAAAACTGGGAGCGTGCAATCTCCGCTCGAGCACAATAAGACCCGCTCGAGCGGACCTCCTAAAATCTGGGCAACAAAGAATTGAAACCAAAGCCTAACCAACCTGTAACAACTCTGCCCAAAACATCCTAAAACTCAATCAAGTGGAATTAAAGGATGACAACAAGGTATACCACCACCAACATCACGGAACCGAGTCCGGAATACAACAGAACAGTAAAGGGATAACCGAGATCGCTATAGCACGATGAGAGTACCGAATATAATGAATAGGGCGAGTAGATACTGAATTGTGGAGCCGGATAGATAGGAGAATAACGAGTGACAAATGGGCCTGGTCATGAAGCCTAGGGAACAAGTATACATAAAGGAATAACCAATTGAGAAAGGTATGTGAGAATTACTGTGCTTAACTTAGAATACAAGCTTCCTCGAGTGTAGATACTAACTTGCCCGTCGGAGTGCTAATTCCGGCACCCCCGACCGGAGTGTTTATTCTTTTTCAGGTGACCAGAAGAGAATCACGAGCGTTCCCCAAGATCAGAAGAGTATTTCCAAACCATATCCCCACAGTATTTTTTTGAAAAATTTACCTATAAATCTTATCTTAAAGAATGGTGATCTATTTAATCTCAAGAATTTTCTTATAGGTTAACTAGTAGTGCACCCATGTTATGCACGACAATTCCATTTTTTATTTAAATAAAAAATAGGTATAAATTTTTATTTAAAATACATTCATATTATAATTTTCGTAAGAAATAATTTACATTTTTTTCTTCTTCTAGACTCTCAAAATGATAGTGTAAGTATTATTGTCATTTTTTAAGCAATAAAATCCATGAGATTTAAATAGAAAAACTTGAGATGTAAGTAAATTTTTTACAGTTCATTTTTTTTATTTAAATAACACTAACAAAATTAGTATGTAAATTAATTTACTATACAAAGAGATACATGAAATGTAAAATTAAAATTTTTTTCTACTAAATGTTAAAAAATATACCAAAGGAAAAAATATGTTAAGTTAGATATAAAACATAGAAATTTTTTAAAATAAGATATATAGTCAAATTTATTAATAGTTAGACGTATATATGAAAATTATATTAGAAATTTGGAGTTTGAAGTTATAGCAATTATCTCAAATGTCATGCATTTAATTTTTTTTTTTTGGATAATTCATTATTTGGGTCATTAGATCAACTAATATGGGGGACCAATTTCACCATCGATTACGGGAGACCCAATTAAAGTTGAGACAAAATCACGTATGGATTGGCCTCAAGAAATAGAGTCAGTTTTCTATATAAATATTTTGAAAATGCCGTTAGGAAAGAGAATTTAAATTAGTGTTGTACATGACAAATAATCAATAGTGTTAATTTTAAAGATACATTACACCTTTTGTCTTTTATATTTTAGCATTTTTTTTACGAAAAATGTTTGGGACCCCCTTTTGGGGAGACCCCCACCACCCCTACAGTGATATGGACCAATGATTTTTTTTTTGAATAATGATTTCTCCCCCGAAATTCTTCCCCTCGAATCCCTTTAATGGCCAAAACAACGTCGTTTTGGCCTTTTTTTTTTTTCCCTTCTTCTTCTTTTTCTTCTTCCATTTCGACTCTAAAACGCAGGAGGGAGAGAGAGAGAGAAAGAGAGAAGAAGAGAGAAAGAGAGAAAGAGAGAGAGAGAGAGAGGGAAAAGAGAGCCCTGTTAGATAATGTCTCAATGGGACCACATAATTAAATGTGGTATTATCATTTATAAGAAGCCTACAATTTAAGTGATTCAATTTAGTTAATAGGCTTAAGAGTATATGTGTTATGGACCTAATGTGTAGATACTAGTTGTATAATTTCTATTTCTATGAGGGGCAGAAATAGAAATTAAAACATATTGGTTAAAGTTGGTTTTCATTACCTTTCAGTTTTAAAACCAATAATGGTTAATTTATTGGTTTTCATTACCTTTCAGTTATGGAAACCAATTACAACCTTTAAAAGGTTATGGTCCCTATTCCTTCCCAAGGTGAAAAAAATAAGAATACTGTTTTGTTTTTCTAAATCCTCTCAAGGAGAAACATAAGGCACCAAAGGGAAAAGATTAGAAGGCTCTAACAAAGTCAATATTAAGGTTTTATTGACAATCAGACGCTTCCGTTTAACCGTTCATCAATGGATTCAGGTATGTCATTTTATCTTGATTTCTTGATAATACACATGGTAAATGATCCAAAGTGTAAGGTTTATGTTATGAAATTTTATGTTTACAAGTGGTCTCAGAGCGGTTATATCATGTGTATTATCAGAACATATATGCTTTTATTCATCCTATTTAGTTTCCTGGAATCAGATTCTGTTTTTTGTATTTCTGTTTTTTCCTCTGCTGCAAATTCTGTTTTGTTTTCCGGAAATGGAACATAATTCGGATGGGCGGTTCATTTTCAAATGGATGAACATCATGTATTTATATATATATAGATATATCTTGCGATTTGATCGGTTTAATTTTGAACATCATAAAAAAAAAAACTATTTGTTTTTGGACCCGTCAATTCTATTTATATATGTATATATATAATTGGAATTGCTGCAGATTATATAACATATACGGGGTCACAAATTTAGAAATCTTTAAATTTAATGTAATTTCATACAACGTCTACAGAAATTTAATTTTCTAACACTCTCAATATAAGTCAATTCAAACAAGATGTCACAAAAGTGATCTCTCTTGTCTAGATTGTTTTATATGGAATGTTTTGAAGTTCATGTCTGTGTATCTCATGCGGGTATTTATCGGTCCAAAGACATGATTAAGACTTGGCAGAATTACACACACATTTTGTGGTGATAAACATGTGCCAATTGTCAAGAAAACCTAATGTGAATAATAAATCCATCAAAAAGATAGATTTGTTATTTGACATAACTTATTGTCAATGTTTGATCATTACAACAAGAATACCACTTATAGTTAATATCACTACCCAAAGGCTTGGTATTAATGTTGTGCTAGGTATCTTGAGATGTTGTCATTAAATTAATTTATTTAGAGATTATCTGTTTGGTAACTTAATGTGAAGATGAGGTAATTGTTCCTGAGGAACAAACTCTACAACCTCAACCTCAAGAATCTGTGCCATTAAGGCTTGGTTTGGGAAGTGGGTTGGCTTTTTGACTTTTTGGCTTTTTTGGCTATTTTAGCCTGGGCTTAAAAGCTTGGTTTGGGAAGGGCTTTTTGGCTTTTTGGCTTTTTTTAGTTTTTTTGTGAGAGAAGAATGTAATGATTATGGGTTGGATGTGATGTTTTGTTTGTTATGGCTAAAATAGCCTATTTTGTTTTTTGTGACTAAAATAGCCAAAAAAGCCTGCAAACCCACTTGCCAAACACAGGCTAAGGCGATCCACCAGAGAAAGGAGATTTGCATTTTCAGATGATTATATTGTATATCTCCAGGAACATGAGGTAGAAAATGGAATGTCGAAAGATGATCCAATCAACTTTCGTCAAGCCATGGAAAGTTCCAACTCTCATAAGTGGATAGAAGCCATGAATGAAGAATATAAGTCTATGCAAGACAATAAAGTTTGGGAACTTGTCTCATTACCAGTTGGTGCGAAGCCCGTAGGTTGTAAATGGATATTTAAAACCAAAAGGGATTCAAATGGTAATGTGGAGAGGTAGTGCAGAGTGGACAGATTTCCATAGAGCACATTGGGACAAACTTCATGATAGCGGATCCACTTACGAAGGGACTACCACCCAAGGTCTTTCATGAGCACACTGCTCAGATGGGTGTTGTTCTATTTGAGAACATTCTGGTTTAGTGGGAGTTTGTATTTATATTACTGCTTTATGTCAGCCTTGAGTTTTATCTATGTAATTAGATTAATTTCTGCAGAAATGAAATATTCAGTTTATTACGCTCTGTTACGTATTGTGACGTATTGATCTCAATAAAGTTAAGTAGGACCAGTTGGAAATAGGCATGTATGGATCACATCACATGTAATTTCCATGCTATGCATTCATGATTGATCTATGTCATTTAGCTGTATTAGTATACGTGACCATTGGTGGGACGAGTTACGATTGATGTAACGAAGACCGCTTTGATCCTATATTAATATAGTTAATGGACAAGATTGTTTGGATACCCTCAAGTTATGATAACAAATTTCTGAGCTCACTAAAGTTAAGCACATTTTTCAGGATACATATGTGGTCCAGTTGGAGATTGTTAGATAATGTCTCAATGGGACCACATAATTAAATGTGGTGTTATCATTTATAAGAAGCCTACAATTTAAGTGATTCAATTTAGTTAATAGGCTTAAGGGTATATGTGTTATGGACCTAATGTGTAGATACTAGTTGTATAATTTCTATTTCTATGAGGGGCAGAAATAGAAATTAAAACATATTGGTTAAAGTTGGTTTTCATTACCTTTCAGTTTTAAAACCAATAATGGTTAATTTATTGGTTTTCATTACCTTTCAGTTATGAAAACCAATTACAACCTTTAAAAGGTTATGGTCCCTATTCCTTCCCAAGGTGAAAAAAATAACAATACTGTTTTGTTTTTCTAAATCCTCTCAAGGAGAAACATAAGGCACCAAAGGGAAAGGATTAGAAGGCTCTAACAAAGTCAATATTAAGGTTTTATTGACAATCAGACGCTTCCGTTTAACCGTTCATCAATGGATTCAGGTATGTCATTTTATCTTGATTTCTTGATAATACACATGGTAAATGATCCAAAGTGTAAGGTTTATGTTCTGAAATTTTATGTTAACAAGCCCAGCCCGTCGCCGTCGTTGCCCAGCCTGTCGCCGCCGTCAGTCGTCTGCCTAACCCCGGTCGTCTGCCCAGCCGCCCCACCGTCGCAGCCTCTGCCCAGCCCCGCCTCCGCCTCCTTCCATTTTGATGGCCCCCTCCTCCTCCTCCTCCTCCTCCTCCTCCTCCTCTGTCCCTTGCTTCTGAAAAAAAAAAAAAAAAATTCGAGGGATTAGGGGTCGCTCAGTTTCAAGCGACGTAGCATGACCCTTTTTTTTTTTTACTTGGACTAATCACAAGTGAGTGAGTATTGTGGGGGTGATGTTTTGTGCGGGTCTGAATTATTACTATTTTTTTTTCCTTTGGCCTTAAAAATTTATTTCTCTATTTTAGCCTTTTACATTTCAAGTTTTTCTTAATTTATTCTTAAAATTAACTTTTATTCAAAATTAGTTAGAAAATATTGCATTGGCAGTCACATGATATGCAAGATATTATTATATTTAACTTATACTGCTTCCTCAAACTTAAATCTAAATATAATAATATATATTTTTTTATGTCTCATGACTACCAACACATTATTTTCTAATTAATTTTGGACATAAATTAATTTTAAGAGTAAATTAAAAAAAAAACCCATAAAACATGAAAGATTTGTGGGGAAAAAGAAAACCATTTAAGGGTCAAAGTGAAAAAATAATAAAATTTAAATAGGGCAAAATATAATTTACTCTTATTTTAAATGTTAATCATCAATTTTTATTTTTTATTTTATTTTTTTGTGTTCAGTTTACATGAATATAGTGAAGAGTATGTTTATAAAAAAAAAGAAAAAAAAAATTAAATGTTACCCTGTAATATCTAAAGAGACTATAGAATAAGAACGCTTTTTTTAAAAATATATTTTTAATTTTGATACGTAACAATATTAGACTATAGAATATGCTTTTTTTTTCAAATATATTTTTTAAGTTTGATATGTAACAATATTTTGCAATAATAAATTAAATATTATAGATGCAATGATTCAAATTTCTTTGCAATCTTTATAAATAAATCAATTTTCTGAACGTATTTAGCCCAAGTGTTAATTTAGGAAAGAGAAGTTAGACCAATTATATATATATATATATATTATTTTTAATTTTTATCAATGAGTTTAATTTGACTCCTTCATGGTAAAATTTACCCATAAATCCCATATGGGAGATGTTGATCCATTTAGTCATAAGAGTTTTTATTTTTTATTTTTTATGAACCGATTAATTCTTTTTATTTTGAAAAGTTGTATTTATTTGATTTGGTGTCATTCTTGGGATTAAAATGGAAATGTAAGGTGTGGAAGATTCTTTTTCGGGAGATTGGTGGCTAAAGTGTTGGTTGTCGAGTGTGGAAATTTACATTTCTATTAGTGTGGTTTTTTAGTATTACATTATAACGTTACGTTTGGAAAAAAAAGTACACTAAAGAATTTTTGTGTTATACATTGATTGAAGTGTTACGTTTGGAAAAAAAATATACTAAAGAGTTTTTTTTTAGAATGTTACACGTTACGTCTCATTAAAGTACACTAAGATGTTTTTTAGTGTATTACATAAGTGTGCTACGTTTGGAAAAAGTATATTCGAAAGTTTTTGTGTTATAAACATTTAGAAAAAATATACTAAAGAGTTTTTGTAGAATGTTATGTTGTTACGTTTGAGAAACGTATATTAAGGAGTTTTTTAGTATGTTACATTTAGAAAAAGTACACTTACGAGTTTTTTAGATGTTACATTGGAGTGTTAAAAGTATACTAAGGAATTTTTTAGTGTGTTAAATTAATGTGTTACGTTCGAAAAAAATACACTAAGGAGTTTTTTTAGAATATTACGTTATTATATTTGAGAAAAGTATACTGAAGAGTTTTTTAGTGTGTTACGTTACAGTGTTACATTTTTTTAGTGTTATATTAGAGTGTTACGTTTAGAAAAGTACACTTATTTTTTTTAAGTGTTATGTTTAGTAATTTCAATATTATGAGAACACCCATATTTGTCTCTCAACACATAACACACGTGTTTATACTTGACCATTTATGGAATTTATACTAAAATGAAGTCTTTGGGTCCATAGAAAATAAAAGAAGGACCAAACAATTCATAAAATTTATATGTGCTTTACCCAATAATTATTTGTTGTTCAAATTTTGAAATTAAATAAATAGATTTATGAAGAAATCAAATTATATATATACTAAGAACACATGCTAATAATTACAACTAAATTTCAACAGAAATACACAAAACAATAAAATGGTAAAGAGACGAAACCGAAGCCTGCACGAAAGCAGTTTCCTTAAAACAGATTTCGCCGCCTCACTGGTCGAGTGCTTGAGGAATTCCGGTGTTTGTCTCCCAGGATACGACGGTCAAAACCAGCTACGGCAGAAGCACTCTCTGTCTAGCTTAGCGAACAAAACAGTAGCAGCACTCTCTCACTGTAGGAACTTTTAGGCAAACTGACTTGTGAAATGGAAGTAAAAATTTCTGTGTTTGAGACTTGACAGGAGGGTCTCAATTTATGCATGTATAGGGGAGAGAGGAAGAGCCTCCAGCCTTTATGGCTGTTCATAATGCACCATTAACCTCTGCAATAAAGGCGGGAGTTACAAACCCCATTAATGCAGGAGTTACAAACCCCATTAATGCAGGAGTTACAAACTTCATTACCTTTTTTCCATGAAGCTAACTTCATGAGGTAATTTCTCATTCAAATCTCAATGGTTTTTGGCCATTCTATTTGTGGGGTAAGATCTTAATGCAAAGTATCTAGACCCACTTGGACCCAATACAATAGATGGTTGGGACCCACTTTAATCTTTAATTAAAGTCACCACACTTTAATATTAAATTAAAGTCCCCAAAAATCATTTTTTCCAACAATCGCCCACATGAATAAAAATTGACTGAATGACTCAACAAACGAACACCATTCAACAATAAAGACTCTGAGAGAAAGTACAACGGACTAACCCCGACATCAGAGAAAGTAGCTTTTGGCTTTGAACCTCTTCCAGTGAAAACCTATCGAGTTTACTGGCTGATCAGTGAATATGACATCTTGAACTGCTCTGCCGTTTATGTAAACTGAGACAATAGATCTCACACGGGAATTACTCTTACCACCATTATGTTCTCACTGGTGTGCCCTGTGTGGCCCTGGACACTAGCCTGGTTCAACGAGTGGTTTCAAAGAATCTTGGCCTGCCTAATTCTTCTAGAAGCGGCCCCACTTCACACTCACATAGGTGACTCTACTTGAGTATCCTGCTATACTCAGCTCAATAGCTTAACACACTAGAGTCATTAAAAGCTCAGCTTAACCTCTACACTTGCAGGTATCACTGATAGAAGGAATGGCTGGAGGTTTAACCTCCTCAGTGACATACCACCGTTACACGCAATTAGGTTGTCCCATTGAACCTAGATCTTGGGATCTCTAGTCAACTAGGTTGGGTTTCCATTCCGGTAACTTCCAAAGGCTTCAACCCCATTCCTTTTGACGACGTTTCGACTAACACTCGATTTAACCCTTTGGTTAGCGAATCCGCAATGTTGTCCTTAGACTTTACATAGTCTATAGAGACAACTTCATTCGAGAGTAGTTGTTGTATGGAATTATGTCTATAACGGATATGTCTAGACTTTCCATTATACATATTACTCTGTGCCCTACCAATTGCAGATTGACTATCACAATGAATACAAATAGCAGGCACAGGTTTGGACCAACTTGGAATATCTTCAAGGAAATGGCAAAGCCATTCAGCTTCTTCCATTGCTTTATCCAAAGCAATAAACTCTGATTCCATCGTTGATCTAGATATATACGTTTGTTTGGAAGATTTCCAAGACACCGCTGCTCCACCAAAAGTGAACACATATCCACTAGTGGACTTTGAGTCCTTTATAGCTGATATCCAATTTGCGTCACTATAGCTTTCAAGCACCGCTGGATATCGAGTATAATGCAGCCCATAATCCCGAGTGTAGCGTAAATACCTTAACACGCGCACAATACCCTTCCAATGAGAAGCATCGGGATTACTTGTGTATCTACTAAGCCTGCTAACCGAGTAAGCTATATCCGGCCTAGTACAACTCATCAGATACATTAAACTTCCAATTACCCGAGAATATTCTAACTGTGAGACACTTTCATTATTATTCTTGGTAAAATGTAGACTTAAGTCTACAGGTGTCGATGACACACTCGTATCTGATCCACTAAACTTCTCAAGTATCTTATCAACATAATGAGACTGAGATAGTACAATTCCGTCAGAGATTCTGGTAATCTTAATTCCCAGAATAACATCTGCAATGCCCATATCCTTCATGTCAAACTTAGAGTTTGACAACTTCTTGGTAGTTTTGATCATTTCATCGTTACTACCTATAATAAGCATATCATCAACATATAGACACAAAATGACATAACCTCTGTCAGTGTCTTTGACATAAACACACTTGTCACATTCGTTGATTCTAAACTCATTTGACAACATTGCGTTGTCAAACTTCTCATGCCATTGTTTAGGCGCTTGCTTCAAACCATACAAAGATTTGACAAGTTTACAAACTTTCCTGCTTTGCCCTGGAGCTGAAAATCCTTCAGGTTGCTCCATGTAGATTTCTTCATTCAAATCTCCATTTAAGAAAGCTGTCTTTACATCCATCTGGTGAATTTCTAGATTGCGCAAAGCAGCAATCGCAATCACCATCCGAATGGATGTTATCCTAGTAACAGGTGAGTACGTATCAAAGTAATCCAGGCCTTCTCGTTGCCTGTATCCTTTGATAACGAGCCTCGCCTTATACTTGTCAATAGACCCATCGGCCTTCATCTTTCTTTTAAAAATCCATTTGCAGCCTAAAGGCTTACAACTTGGAGGTAAATCTACCAACTCCCAGGTGTGGTTCTGTAAGATGGAGTCAATCTCACTTTTGATCGCTTCTTTCCATAATGGACTCTCAGGAGAAATCACAGCTTCGTGGAAAGTTTGAGGTTCGTTCTCAACCATATAAGTTAAGAAGTCTGGACCAAAAGATTTGGATATCCTAGCCCTTTTACTCCTTCTGGGCTCATCTAAAACCTCAATTTGATCATCACCTGAATCATCAATATGATCATCCTCACTAGCAAGCTCATCAAATTTCTCCAAAGACCTTGGAACCCTTTCATGGGTTCAGCAAGGGAAAATGTCTTCAAAGAAACATGCATTCCTTGACTCCATAATGGTATTCCTGTGTATGTCTGGAATTTCAGACTTATGTATAAGAAATTGATATGCACTACTATTATGTACATAACCAATGAATATACAATCCACGGATTTCGGGCCTATCCTAACCCGTTTGGGTGTAGGAATTGCCACTTTTGCAAGACACCTCCACATTCATAAGAATTTATACGAAGGCTTAACGCCTTTCCATAACTCTTTTGCTGAGCTCTTGGAACAAAACACACTGTAGAGTGAGTCTGCCAAGCTGTTGAACACATAGTTCCGGCAAAGATAGTCTGTCTGCTTTCATGTGTCAAGCGCCATGACTTTCTGCCTATCAGGCTTATTCTCTGCCACGGCCGGAGGATCCTCGCTCAGAACCTTTGTAAGGTTTAGCGTGGTCAAGTAGAACAGAATCTTTTGCTGCCATCTCTTGAAGTTCACCCTAGCAAATTTCTCTGGGCGCTCATGATGACTGAGCGGTCCTCCCGGAACAGCCGGAGTAACGCCGTGGTTGACCACAAAGGTCACACCAGTAGGGGTTGGCAACCCAGTTGTCCCGGGGTTCAGATCCCCACCACCATTAGCAGTAGCAGTAGCATCAGTGATAGTTGCCATTTCGAAGAAATAAAACCTCCTTTTTAGCCAAGGCTAAACACTTTGGTTTCTATTCCAGAAAACCAAACCAAAATCCAAACTTACAAGCAATTTAAACTTGCAAACAATTTAAAATTGCTACAACCAAATACATGCATATAAAATGCGTCTAATAAGCAAATAAAACTTGCTACTACAAATTGGTAAACAAACCAACTAAATCTCAAGTAAAAAATTTCTTCAAACATAAAGAAAAATAACCAATCCAATTGAGGATTATAAGTAGTCCATACAATTCCTTTCTTCGCTTAGGTATGCCTACAAAGAGAGTTAGTAAAAAACGACAACATAATATAAAGCAATTGTACATACAATCAAATATTATTTAACCTTCTAGCAAATCATAGAATAGCAAAATAACTAAGGAATTAAGATACTATACAAGTTACAAAACCTTATAACTTCTACATTAAATTAAAAAATTAATTACCATAAATGATATAAGAATTTAATTCACAATAATCATGTAAATAAATATAGGCCAGTTACACAAATTTTATAACTCCAAAGAACTACATTTAGGGTTGGTTTGGGATGTTCTAAAAAAGTGCACTTTTTTGACTTATTGGCTTATATGGGTTGGGTTTGGGTTAGGTTTGATGTGATGTGTTAGAGAGGTGATGTGATTTAAATAAGATGATGTGACTTAAATAGGATAGTGACTTTTTGACTTTTTGTATTATTTAGTGTACCCCAAACTAAGCCTTAATTCAAACTTTAATTCATCCAATTAAATCACACACTATTCATGGAAATAACTTATGTGTATAACTCTAGAAAAGTAGAAGCAATTTCACATGCAAATTAGATAGTAAAGCTAGAAGCATGCAAAATCAAAATATACATATGCAACATTAGACAAATAGGATGAAACCAAATAAGTAGCATGCGGTTTATGTAAATAATTTGAATTGTTTATATGTAATAAACTAATAACCAAGCACTTCAAGTATATAACCATTCAACCATTAACATGCAAAAATTCTAAAGATTAAATCATGTAATCTAGTCTAGAAAATAATAAGCATGTAACAAATTAAAACCTAGAATAGAATAGAATTAGCATGTCAAAATTGCAACATCAATAAATTATATTTTATAACCTTAAAATTCATGCAAATCATAGAAGGGGAATGATGAACCATACTCATAAAATAAGATCAGAGTAATACAATTAAGTATACAAATTATGATAGAGCATTCTAATTAAACTAAACAATTAGAGAATCACATTGCATAATTTACAATCATTGAAATAGGGAGCAATTCCGCAACAGTTCCTAGTAACATTATACAAATGTCTATATATAAATCTATTCGATCAATTTCATAGGAAAAACATATATGAAAAATCTGTTTTAAGCTTGTTGTTCAAATTTTGAAATTAAATAAATAGATTTATGAAAAAATCAAATTATATATATACTAAGAACACATGCTAATAATTACAACTAAATTTCAACAGAAATACACAAAACAATAAAAGGGTAAAGAGACGAAACCGAAACCTGCACGGAAGCAGTTTCCTTAAAACAGATTTCGTCGCCTCACTGGTCGAGTGCTTGAGGAATTCCGGCGTCTGTCTCCCAGGATACGGCGGTCAAAACCAGCTACGGCAGAAGCACTCTCTGTCTAGCTTAGCGAACAAAACAGTGGCAGCACTCTCTCACTGTAGGAACTTTCAGGCAAACTGACTTGTGAAATGGAAGTAAAAATTTCTGTGTTTGAGACTTAACAGGAGGGTCTCAATTTATACATGTATAGGGGAGAGAGGAAGAGCCTCCAGCCTTTATGGCTATTCATAATGCACCATTAACCTCTGCAATAAAGGCGGGAGTTACAAGCCCCATTAATGCAGGAGCTACAAACCCCATTAATGCAGGAGTTACAAGCTTCATTACCTTTTTCCATGAAGCTAACTTCATGAGGTAATTTCTCATTCAAATCTCAATGGTTTTTGGCCATTCTATCTGTGGTGTAAAGATCTCAATGCAAAGTATCTAGACCCACTTGGACCCAACACAATAGATGGTTGGGACCCACTTTAATCTTTAATTAAAGTCACCACACTTTAATATTAAATTAAAGTCCCCAAAAATCATTTTTTCCAACATTATTCTCCAAAAATACATAGATTACACAAGGGTATACATCACAGAATTAACAGCAATGCAAAGGATCAAATAAATTACAAAATATTCATATATATATGAATTGTATGTGGTGTGGGTCCCATACCCATATAAATATTTAGTAAAATATTTGATAATTTATTTGAGATCCTTAACATTTTTGCAGAACTAATATATATTTAGAAATTCATAATTGTATAATCAATTGTTATAAAGAAGAGTTTGTTGCCTTATAGATTTTTTTTTTGAACAGCAAAAAACTTTATTAATGTAAAAAGCAAAACATGTTGCCTTATAGATTTATATGTATATATTGACGTGTATTGTAGTTTGGTTCAAGCAAATCCATTGTTGTAGCTCCCATTCACAAAAAAGTATATTGTTTCTCTTTCTCTCTCTAAATATATATGTATACACATCTATGGAGTGAGACGAAATTTCTGAGGGTGTCAAACATCATCTTTGCATGTTTTTTTTTCTTCTATTTATTTATTTAGGTGTTATTAATATGTAGTATTAGTTTTGTTTTTTGTTTTTTATTTTTAGACTGATCAAAATTAGTTTTGCCTGGTGATCTAAGGGCTATAATAACTATGCTCATCCATACAGTGTTTAAATTTTCATTTTATTTTTAAATTTTTACTTTGAGCTTCAAGTACACTTCAATTTTAAATATAATTTATAAATTTAATTTTTATACCCCCCAAAAAATTAGAATGATATAAGTTAGAAAAGTGAATCTTTTGTTGTAGGAAATTTTGTAGAAATTATTTTTTTATATTATTACTCACTAATTTTCTTTTGGTTTAAACAGTCATGACTAATTAATGATCCCCAGTCATCAATTTTTTTTTTTTTTATCATCTTCCAAAACACTCATAATCAATAAATATATGATTTCTTGTAGTGGAAGAATCTCGAGATATAATTCAATAACTTTTAACGTTTACATATATGTATATATATTTAAATTCATAGCATTACAAAGGTTGTGAATGCAACCTTCTATTAGATTATCGTCAAAATGTGAGACAGTAAAAATTAAATTTCTCAATAATTTGTTTTTGTGATACATTGATTCTAAATGGATTTCAGGGTGTGAATCAGTATTGAACCAAAACAATGAAGATAGAAGAGAATACCATTCTTCTTCTGTTGTTATTTTCTCCTCTTCTTTCAGGTTTTTTTTCTATACATGTTATCTTTTAATTTTTCTTTGGGGGATGCACCAATAAATTTCAAATTAATAACTTATACACTGTTTAGTCCTAAAAGTTTTTTTATAGACTGAAAGGTCCCATTACAATGTTTCAAACATCAGATTAATGTTTCAAACATTAGATTTCGAACATCAGATTAATGTTTCGAACATTAGATTGATGTACAAATGGGACTAAATGGAGCATAAGAAAACTTTTAGGACTAAATGGTTCAACTTTTCAGAAATTAGGACTTATGGGTAAATTTTCCTTTTTCTTTCTCAATTATTTTCATTCTATGTGTAAAAAAAGTAAAATGAAATACGTGAAAAAAAGTATTGAGAAAATTTAAAGCAAAGCTACATCTATTTACATTCTTACAAACAATCTTACTAAAAATACACATGTCCAAATATCATTGGTGGTTAAATAACATTGTTTTTTTGACAACCAATCATATTTAGCCTCTTGCATTTTTAGTAAGATTGTTAGCATACCTAAATTATTCAATGTATGTGTATTGAAGGAGAAACCTTTAATTTTCTAAAGATAATAAACAAAAAAATTGAAGTTAGTTTTTAGAAATGTTTATTCAATAAGAGAGGAAATTATTGAACTTAAATCTTATGAGTTGTCTTTCCATTTTAATAAGATTGTCAAATATTGTATTTCGAAATCTCGAGAAAAAATAAATACATAATCACATAAATAATGTGAATATTGGAAATATTTTTTTATAATTTAATTTTGTGTACATTCAACTAACTCTAGTATTACTAATTTTATGTATGGAAGTAAAACTAAATTCCCATGTTGAAAGTCCCAAAAACCCTCCTACAAAAAAAATTATTGGATTAACTTTTATCTCTCTAGTTTGATCAAATTTCACTTTACTCCTAAAATTTTAATTTAAATAAAGTGTTCTCTACACTTTAAGTTTAGTTTCAATTTTGTCATTCTTTTTAAATTGAAGATTAAATTAATAATTTTGAGACACTTGTCAATTTTCTAAGGTTTCAAGTTGGTCCTTCTGAGTAATGTTAGGAATATCAAATTTTCTACCAAATAAATGACAAAATGTCTCACATGGATGTGGGGCCCGCAATTTTGTAGACCCCACACCTATATGAGACCTTTGGTCATTTGTTTGGTAAAAAATTTATGACCTATAATATTTTCTTGGTCCTTCTATCTATCTTATGTTTAAATTGGAGATAATTTTGGAGTACTTGTCAATTTTTTAAAGTGTACACAATAACAAAACTAACAAAAAATAAATAAATTGAATAGCTAAATTTGAAACTAGACTTAAAGTGTAGGTACCAAATTATTCAAATTGAAATTATAAAAATTAAAATAAAATTTGAATCAAACTACAGTGGTGAAAAGTGTACTTAATCCAAAATTATTATTTAGTCTCAAAATACTATGTGAAATTGATCATATAATTCTCCCAACATTGCAAACATGATTCAATTTCTCTCTCCGAATTAGGCATGTGGGTTAAAAGTCAGTTTTTGGCACTTTTTTTTTATCACATTATCTCTTCATTTTTTTGTATATTTTTTCAAAAAAAGTTTAAAAAGGCAAAAAAAATTGACTTTTAATCTACTTCTCAAAACAATCCAGGTAATTAACAACTTATATATTTGTTTTCCAGGGTTAGTAGTTGATGCATTACCCTACGATTACAGTGCCACTCTGGAAGTAAGCTTTCATTCTTTTTCTCTTTAAAAAATTTCCAATATTGCACATACAATCTGTACAGACAGTTTTAATTTTATCTCATTAAAAATTGATTTTCTATAATGTGATTTTTTTTTTTTTTTTTTTTTTTTTTTCAGTGTTTGGAAAATCCACACAAACCTCAGTACAGTGGAGGAATTGTTGTGAACCCAGAGTTAGATGATGGATTGAAGGGCTGGACAGTGTTTGGAGATGCAAAAATAGAGCACAGAGCATTGAAAGCAGGCAACACATTCGTTGTCGCGAGACACAGACACGAATCGCATGACAGTTTTTCACAGAAGTTTCAATTGGAGAAGGGAATGTTCTACACCTTTTCTGGTAATTAATTAAAGTGTTCTTGGTAAATTTATCAGCATTGTTAATGTACAATTTTACGGTTTGTCTTTTGAGTCCATACTAACCCAAAAGCCAATTTGTCCCTTTCATGTGTGAGATGCCACGATCTTGACTTTGATATCATATTAAACTAGCATATCACCCGTGTTATGCACGGAATAAAGTAATGTGGAGATATATTTCTTGGGTACCAACACGTGGCATGACGACGCCGACGTGTTTGGCTGAGGTACCACGTGTCATGGAAATTACGCCGAGGTGATCTCGGAGTTGCCGAGGTTGTCTCCGAAGATATCGGAATCCGAGATAAGCGGATAAATGACAAGAGTCCTAGGACAAAGAGGGGACTTCGCCAAGATAAGGATAAAGCTCTTAGGGAGTTTATCTTTATCTCTTGAGAAATCCTAAGTAATCACTAAATTGAAGTCTATAGAAGTCATGCTTCTAGTAGGACTTGGATTGAGTTAAACTATAAAAGAGAGGTACCCCCATGGGTCTAAGGTACGTAGTTTTATACTCAAGCTTGTGAGTTTAGCACTTGATTATCTTTGAGAGATATACTGACTTGATCGTCGGAGTGCCCCCGGGTGGAGGAGCCATCGCCGGAGCCCTTTCTTTCTGTTACAGGTTACTGAAGCCATCTATTCTGCCGGTGTTCTCCAGCTGATTACTAGGCGGGCAGTGTGGTAAGAAAATTACTCACACAATTTGGCGCCGTCTGTGGGAATCTTAGAAGAATAGATGGCCAGTGACGGACAAGGGGAAAACATTGGGGGCGAAACTCCTGCTGGGAGTGGTAGACCAATCGACCTTGACGTTGAAGGAGACAACCACAGTACAGAGAGTCATGATCAGGGCCACGAAGAAAAAGACGTCGGCCAGGAGGGCGACGCTACAAAAAGGACAAACCAAAGCAAGTACTACAACGAAGATGACCATCAGGTTTGGAGGGATAGGTGCTTACGAATGGATGAGGAAGTAAAAGACTTGGCGAACAAGTTGGCAGACCTACAGTCAGTGGTCAACTTCATGATGCAAAACAATGTTATGCAGCCCCCGTACCCGCTGCAAGATACACCGATGCCAGCAATTAATACCCAGAAGGGAGGAAGAAAAGCAATCCCCGAAGCCCCTCAGCACACCAGGAGTACAAGCCACTCTCACCGACGTTCCAGGGAAGTCGGACGAGAGGAACCAAGGCAAGAAGAGTCCCGAAGGGCACATCGCATGAAGGATCCAGGGCCCAAAGAACATCGGCATGTTCCAGGGCAAGCGCTCTGCTTTGACACAACCCATGGAGAAAGATCGAAACGGGCCCACTACGAGGCCGAAAGTAGTGTGCCGAAAAGATTGAAGTCCAAAGATAGCTGAGCTCCAGGTAGAAGTAAAGAAGACTTGAGGGACTACTTCAAAAGGAGGCAGCAGAATGTTGAAACCGAGGTGACTTCTAAAGTTAAGCCGAGAACGCCATTCTCGGTGGAACTGGATAAATTTGAAGCACCAAAAAGATTCAGCATGCCGAGGTTCCAAATTTATGATGGTAAGTCAGACCCCAACTTTTATGTTGGACTATACCTGAATTCAATGGCATTATACAGTGGGAACGAGCCATTGCTCTGCAAAGTATTTCCATCATCCTTTGGGGAAATTGCATCCGATTGGTTCCATAAGCTGCCAAAGGGAAGCGTAAAGACATGGGAAGGCCTGACCGAGATGTTTGTAGCCAGGTTTGTGACGAACAAACTACAGCCTTTAAGGGTCAACGCCCTGATGGCTTTAAGAATCACCAAGGAAGAAGGCCTTAGGGCCTACGCGAAGAGATACTACGAGGTGTTCAATCGAATACCCGAATGCAACCAAGAAGTGGCGGTCGTATCTTTCAAGAACGGCCTGAAAGATGACTGCCCGCTACGGAAGTCTTTGGCAAAAACACTGCCAAAAAGCATGGAAGAGCTCATGGCAAGAATTGAGAAATATGCCAGAGTCGAGGAAGACACATCGGGAAACAAAGAGATAAAGCAGGAGAAAGCAAACGGCTCGCCGAAGCGAAGCCGAGGTAATAACGGACCACCCAAACAAGAAACGGAATTGAAGGGCAAACAGGCAGTGACAACGATGTTCCGAATCCCCATCCATAAAGTCCTGGATCAAATACGAAACCAACCCTATTTCAGACCTCCAGCAAGAGCACCAGGGGAATTTATGGGAAGAAACATCGGTAGGCGTTGTGCTTACCACAATGAAGAAGGGCACCCAACCCAGGGTTGCAGAGCCCTAAAAGCACACTTAGAAGACTTGGTAAGGCAAGGCCATCTGAGGGACCTTGTTGATGAGGCCAGGACCAGAGAAGAACAGGCAAGATTGCCTCAAGCACCAGCAGCTCCACCACCTCCAGCACAGCAACCACAGGCAGGAGGACCAAGGGTGGTTAATGTGATCCACTCAAGGGTCAACGAGAACGAAGTCAGAGGAGAAACCCAGAGGGTAAGGCATTTACAGCATGTCTACCAAATCGGGGAAAAAAGACCTCGGCCTGAAGAAAGCCAAGGACCAATGATAACCTTCACTGAAGCCGACCTAGAGATGGTCCAGCATCCGCATAATGATGCCTTGGTAGTATCCCTCCAGGTTGGGGAATGCCAAGTAAAACGTATCCTAATAGATCAAGGCAGCTCTTGTGACATAATGTATATCAGATGTTATAAGGAGCTAGGCCTTCATCCTGACGACCTGGAAGAATCCAACAACCCTATGGTCGGCTTCAATGGAACGCCGACATGGCCACTGGGCGCAGCAAGCGTGGAAGTACAAGCCGGTACTAAGAAGATCAAAACAAAATTTATGGTAATTGACACACCCTCACCATATAACATCATCTTGGGAAGACCATGGTTGCATGCAATGGGGGCAGTTCCCTCAACATTACATCAATTACTACGGTTCCCCACAGAGCATGGAATTGAAGAAATCAGAGGAGATCAACTGCAAGCAAAAAGTTGCTCCATGGCAGCAACAAAGTCCACTTGCAACATTCGAGAGCCAAAAGAGGCAGAGATTGAAGACGAGGACATAGAGGTCCTAGATGATGTCGGCAAGGAGCCAACCGAAAAGAGTGAAGAGACACTAAAGAAAATCCTAGTCCAGGAGGGCAACGAAGAACGTTTCTTTCTTCTCGGTTCAGGTTTAGCCGAAGAAGAAGAAAAAGAACTGGAAGATTTTTTGAGAGCCAACATTGAAGTGTTCGCCTGGACACCTTATGAAATGCCTGGCATTGACCCCGAGGTCACTTGCCATAGACTGAATGTCGACAGGTCGGCCAAACCTGTGATTCAACGAGCCAGAAGACCGACGTTGACGCATGTCGAAGCAGTAGAAGAAGAAGTAGACAAACTTTTGGAGGCCAGGGCCATCCGCGAAGTTCACTATCCGACATGGTTGTCCAACACAGTAGTAGTGAAAAAGAAGAACGGTAAATGGAGAGTCTGTGTAGACTTTACCAGCCTCAACAAAGCCTGCCCCAAAGACAGTTTTCCTCTGCCCAAGATTGATCAGTTAGTAGATGCAACTTCAGGGCACGAAAGGATGAGTTTTTTGGATGCATACAGGGGATACCACCAGATTGCCATGTACCCTCCAGACGAGGAGAAAACTGTGTTCATCACCCCTAAAGGCTTGTACTGTTACAAGGTAATGCCTTTTGGGTTGAAAAACGCAGGAGCAACTTACCAAAGGTTAGTAACAAAAATGTTCAAGCACCTAATTGGCAAAACGGTAGAAGTCTACATCGATGACATGGTCGTGAAGACCAAAGAATCTAAGGGACATCTTGCCGACCTAAAAGAAAATTTTGATATACTCAAAACATACCGGCTCCGACTCAACGCATCAAAGTGCGCGTTTAGAGTTGGATTAGGTAAGTTTCTAGGATATCTGGTAACGAGAAAGGGCATAGAGGCTAGCCCAGACCAAATCAAGGCCATCCTAGAGCTGCAGAGCTCGACGTCGGCAAAACAGGTTCAGATGCTTACTGGAAGGGCCGCAGCCCTAAACAGGTTCATCAGCAGAAGCTCAGATAAATGCAGACCCTTCTTCAACTTGGTGAAAAAAGCCACAGACTTTCTGTGGACAGAAGAATGCGAAACCGCTCTAGCCGACCTAAAGAAGTACTTGACCACAACTCCGGTTCTTTCCAATCCAGAACCAGGGGAAGAATTGTTTTTGTATTTGGCAGTTTCAGAACACACAGTAAGTGCAGTACTCATCCGAGAAGAAAAAGGGGAGCAAAAAGCGATTTATTATGTAAGTAAAACCTTGGCCAGTGCAGAAATAAGGTATCTGCTGCTAGAAAAATTAATGCTGGCCTTAGTAATGGCTTCAAAGAAGTTGAACCATTATTTTCAGGCACACACGATTGTGGTCCTAACAGAGCACCCACTGAAGTCCTTGTTACAACAAGAAGACTTAACAGGAAGGATAGCAAGATGGGTAGTGGCACTGGGCCAATATGACCTGGAGTTCAGGCCGAGAACAGCAATAAAGGGCCAAGTTTTGGCCGACTTCGTGGCAGAATTCACCCCAGAAACCATGGAACATCGGGCTCCGTCGAGCCGAGATGAGCAGTATCCCAGCAAACAAGGAGAAGCCCAACCAAAGGCAAAAGAACAAAGGAAGGAAAAACTCAGACCCTGCAGCATCTACATCGGCGATTCATTCAGACTTTTCGTCGATGGAAGTTCAAACCGTCAAGGAGCAGGGGCAGGGGTACTGCTGATATCTCCTGATGGAGAAATAATAGAACAGTCCATCCGTTTGGGGTTCAAGGCCTCAAACAATGAAGCGGAGTACGAAGCATTAATTGCAAGGCTAAAACTGGCAGAAGCAGCAGAAGCAGATGAGGTAATAGTTTTTTGTGATTCACAACTTATTGTTAACCAGTCAACAGGTGAATTCGCAGCCAGGGACGAAAGGATGTCGGCATATGCAAAAGAGGTCATTAGATTAGCAACTCTATTTCAGAACTGCCGACTACTCCAAGTTAGCCGAGATGACAACACCCACGCCGACGCGTTGGCTTACCTAGCAAGTTCAATTCAGACTGGAAAAACAAGAACAATTATGATCAACTACATGTCGGGCCCGAGCATAGGAGCAGAGAGCACAAAGCAGCAAGCAATGTGTGTGGACATGGGGCCAAGCTGGATGGATGCAATTATCGCATTCCTGAAAGAAGGAAAATTGCCAGAAGATCGTAAGGAAGCACACAAAATCAGACTGAAATCTGCAAGATTCTGTCTGACAGAAGATGGACATCTTTACAGAAGATCCTTCACTGGACCCCTTTTAAGGTGCGTACACCCTTTGCAGGTTGAAGATTTCCTCTATGAAATCCATGAAGGAATTTGTGGAAGCCACGCTGAGGGCAGATCATTAGCCCACAGGGCCATTACCCAGGGGTATTGGTGGCCTTACATGCAAAAGGATGCTGAAGCCTACGTGAAGAAGTGTGAACAATGCCAAAGGTTTGCACCTTTGATACATCAGCCAGCTGCTGACCTGAACCCAGTATCCAGCCCTTGGCCGTTCGCCCAATGGGGTATGGATCTGGTTGGGCAACTTCCCCAGGCAACTGGGCAAAGAAAATACTTGCTGGTAGTAACAGACTACTTTACAAAGTGGATAGAGGCAGAACCTCTTGCCAAAATCCGAGATGTGGACGTCAAGAACTTTATATGGAGAAACATCATCACCAGATTTGGCATTCTAAGAGCAATCGTTGCCGACAACGGAACACAGTTTGACAGCAAACTCATCAAGAACTTTTGTGCCAAATTCAAGATCAAGAACTACTTTTCAACACCAAGCTTTCCCCAAAGTAATGGTCAAGCAGAAGCATCCAACAAAGTAATTTTGGATGGAATAAAGAAGAGGCTGCAGGCAGCAAAAGGAAAGTGGGTAGACGAGTTGCCCAACGTGCTTTGGGCATATCGAACTACGCCGAGAAGATCAACAGGGGAATCTCCCTTTGCCATGGCTTATGGCACAGAAGTTGTCATCCCATTGGAGATCGGCATCCCAGGGATCAGAACCTAGAGAGTAGAGAATGACACTAACGACATAGTCTTAGCCCAAGATCTGGACCTCTTGGAAGAACGAAGAGAAAAGGCTGCAATTCAGCTAGCAATATACCAGCAGCAGCTTGCTAGAACTTACAACAAAAAGGTCAATCCAAGAGATTTTCAAGTCGGTGACCTAGTCTTGAGAAAAGTTGTCGGCCCAAACTGGGAAGGACCCTACAGAATTACTTTAGTATTAGGCAATGGAGCTTATCGGCTTGAGGACAATGAGGGCAAAGCATTGCCCAGACCTTGGAATACTTGTAATTTGAAATTTTTTTATCATTAGATGTATATAATTTTTTGGCCGATATCATCAATAAAGTCTTTTCAAAAATTCTTTCAAACACATATGACTGAAAAAATTACAAACTGATGTTTTCTGGAGACATGAATAATGAGAACCCAAGTAGAACTCAGGTTCACATTGGGGGCAGAAAGAAGAAGAATGCGTTTACCACTTGTTGAAATTTGTAGCAATTTACAAGTTGGTTAAACCAAGATAATGTTTAAAACTGAAATTAGACCGAGATGATGCTTAACCGAAGTTAAGCCGAGATAATTTCTTAATTCACTTGTTGAAATTTGTAGCAATTTACAAGTTGGAATTAAGCTGATTCCTTGTCTTCACTTGTTGAAATTTGTAGCAATTTACAAGTTGGAGTCAAGCTGATTCCTTGTCTTCACTTGTTGAAATTTGTAGCAATTTACAAGTTGGAGTCAAGCTGATTCCTTGCCTTCACTTGTTGAAATTTGTAGCAATTTACAAGTTGAAGTCAGGCTGATTCCTTAATTCACTTGTTGAATTTTGTAGCAATTTACAAGTTGGAATTAAGCTGATTCCTTGTCTTCACTTGTTGAAATTTGTAGCAATTTACAAGTTGGAGTCAAGCTGATTCCTTATCTTCACTTGTTGAAATTTGTAGTAATTTACAAGTCGAAGTTATGCCGAGATTACTGTTTCTCTTCACTTGTTGAAATTTGTAGCAATTTACAAGACGAAGTAAAGACGAGGTTATAGTTTGCACACTTATAGCAATCTATAGGATGATCCAACCAAAGAAGATGCTTAACACTTGTTGAAATTTATAACAATTTACAAGATAATGTTAAGCCGACATGTGATCATCTGTTGAAATTTGCAGCAATTTACAGGTTGAGGTAAAAGCTTAGTATATTGTTTAAACACTTGTTGAAATTCGTAGCAATTTACAAGTAGATCATTGTTATAACTTGAAGAAAACATTACAGTATATATTAACAGTTGTTGAAATTTGCAGCAATTTACAAGTAGGTTAAACCGAAATTACTGTTTACGTACTTGTTGAAACTTAAAAAGAAACTTATAGTAAACATTGAATTGTATATGTTAAACACTTGTTGGAATTTTTTCAAAAGTTTTTCAGGACTGAATCTTGCCGAAATAAAGTTTGATGTTATTATACCCGAGGTATGTAACCCCGAGGAGATTGCACAAAGGTAGCAAAATGCAGAAGCAAATCAAAAAGACATTAAAAGATTGAGGCATCCATAAGAAAAATTGTTCAGAAAAAGGCACATCGGCCATACAAAGAAACCTATATTGCCAAACAAACAAAAAAGTACAAAAAACATGGAAGTTATGATTCTTCTGCTTTAGAAGTAATTTGGGTCTGAACCTCGGCAAATTCCTATGGAACTACTTCAGCGGCCTTCTCTGCTGCCAGTTCGGCATCAATCTCTGTAAGCGTTTTGTTAAGACTTCTTTCAGCTAATAGGAGGTCAGACGATAATACCCGTGTAACAGCTTCCCTAGTCGCCTCCCCGACCTCATCACCCTCTTCATCCAAAGTTATGTCCAGGATGGGCTCAATTTGAGAAGGAGACTTGACCCCAGCATCACCCTTGGGTTTCTTCATCAAAGCCTCAGCATTCTGATCATCTTCATCCTCAGGCTCCGACCCAGATTCTTCTTCGGCTTGGCTTGGTGGAAATGGGAGAGGAATAGCGTCGACATTACGGAAAGGTGAGTCAGCAGGGAGGTCAAGTCTTTTTAGCAGAGACATCCAACCAAGGGAAAATCCCCTGTTTCATGCTTCCTTAACTTGAAGCTTGTACTCCTCAGCGACGTCGGCCATGCCCTGCGCATAAGCCTTTTCATCAGCTTCTTTGATTTCAGCCTTTTTCGTGGCCAAGGCCTCCTGAAGTTCCTTCTCGGCTTGGGTGGCCTTGTCCTCGGCTTCATTTTTCTGCGCTTCGGCAACTTTCTTTATAGCTTCAACAGCCTCGGCCTTTTTTTCGGCCAAAGTTTGGGCTTTAGTGGCAGCCTCGGCCTGGTCTTCTAATTTCTTCATTTTTGCTTGAAGACCCTTGTTGATCTTCTAGAGTGCAGAATACTCCTTCTGCAAGTCAGTTAACTTCTCCCTGTTCTCAAAAGATTGCATGGAGAAGGAGTGGGCATGCTGAACAGCCTGAAAGAACACAAAAGCAAGAAGTTATTACAGAAGTTTTATAAACAAATAAGGAAAAGACAGGTCACCAAGTGAAGACACTTACTTGAACACAGTGTTGAAGCATGAAAGCATAATTTTCATACTCACTCATTCCAGCATTCTTTTCCAGATCACCTGGGAGAAGAAGAGCTGTACTAAGGGCAACGCCGACATTAATGTCGTCGGCGCTGTCAGTAGCCATGACCGGCTTGTCCTCCAGGGTAATCTCAGGCGTCCAACGGACGTTTGGCACCTTGGATTTTGAAGTTGTTGTAGAGGAGGACCTCGGTTTCTTTGATTGGGTAGACTTAGAGGGCTGGGTCTCGGCAGACCTTTTCGCAGGAGCAGAAGAAGTCTTCTTACTCTCAGCCAGTTTTGAGATAGGCAAACTATCTTCAGCCTCAACAGCCTTGGCTTTAGGTTGGGCCTTCTTGATTCTTTTCGGCTTCGGTGGGGGCATTGGTTGGGTCGGTACAATATCAGCATCAGTCGGAAGGTCGGCTAAGAGATTTTGAGCAATTGGCTTTGTGCGACCCATTTCGGCAGTTTTGATAAGACGGCGCCGACGTTTTCTTTCTGGTATTGGGATCAAGTATGGGGCTAAAGAAGATGGCAGATCGACTGGGTCAGAAGTGGATCCTTCGTCTGCTCGTGGTATGGAAGCAATGGAAGGATTTGTGGCAGAAGGTGGAGAAAGACTATTTTTCTTCTTTTTTGGGACGTCGGGCAGTGTGGATTTGTATGTCGGGATAAAATTTAGTAGCAGGGGAGCCTTGCTCTTGTGGATTGGAAGGTCAAGGAGCTTCTTTAAATCTTTTCATGGGAAGAATGATTGGCGAAAGTTTTTTGGTGGTTGATGAAGATCTGCAGGACAAGCAAACAGTCATTAGAAACAGACAAAGTTTTGAAGACTTGGAAAAGGAATAACTAAGTATTGGCACTGGGCTCTTACCCTTGCCCTCTTTAACTGTTCGAGGAAGAGGGTAGAGGTGAACATCTTCATCTGGGCCAAATTCCCAATTTCCCGAAGCAATGACAAAGTCATCCCCGGCTCCCTTGTTGGAATCCGGGAGGTCGGCTACAATTTTGAACTCGGTAGACCTCGGCTTGAGGTAGTAGACATAACCTCTTTCCTTCAGGTTAAGGGGGCACATGGTATAACAAAATTGGATATCGGCAAGGGTGATCCTAACGTTCTCTTGCCTAGCCAGGGCTATGATACCATTAATCACTTGATAAGAGTTGATGGTAAGTTGCACAGGGTTCAACCTATAGAAGTGGAGAACCTCGCGAAAGAGGGGATTGACTGGAAGCCGGAGTCCACATTCAGTAAAGGCTACAATAGGAAAGGGCATCGTATGATCTGTGGGCATGATGGAATCACCATCCCCAACAAGCCTAAGGTGAACATCGGCTGGGATGGAGAACTCCTGCCTAAAGTATTCAAGTTTTGTTGGGGAATTTACTCGATGTCTCCACATACCCATAACGTCGGCTTAAGTTCAGAAAGCTGTGTTTCAGAAAATAGGTGTTTCAAAAGGGTTGCTAGAACCTCGGTTTCAAAACCTGGGAAAGGGCTGGTAAAGTTTGTTTCAGTTTTTCCTAAAGATTGAAGGTTCTACAGACAAATCCCAAACCTAAAATTATAAAGATGAAGATCGGGGGCACAGATCTGGTAAAAAAAAAAACAGAGAACAAAAGCGAAATTTTAGAGACAAGAACAGGGATGGGCTATCAAAAACACGAAGAATACAAAGGGTTAAGGGTCAAGAACAGTAGTGAAACAGTGCAAATGTTCATAAAATCATGAAATAAGACGCATTCAGGTGAATGATTCACGAATGACACTTAAACAGAACAGTAATGGCAAGAAACTTCAGAAACAATCAAGAATTAGAAAAAGAGAGTAAGGGGGCCAGTTGCTTACCGGATAAACTGAAGTCGAAGCAATATTCACCGAGACCAGACGACAGTTGTAACAGTAGCGAAAGCTTCGCGGAAATGGAAGAGTAAGGATGATCACAGAATTTGGGACTTAGAACAATGGCGGATTCGAAGAATGCTAGAGCTTTTAGAGAGAGAGAAAACAAGAAATCAGAATGCAAAAAGTGAAGAAAAGAAAAGGGAAAGAAAAGGGAAAGAAAAGGTTTGTAAAAAACTTAAAACGGCGACAAAACAGGGCATTTATTGCGCCTGGAGCACCGGATACGTCAGACGGCGCAGACGAATAAAAGATAGCTTGTAGGCGCGTCACAGACACGGGCCAATAAAGACAAAGCACGTGAAAGGAACGGTTAGATGTGCATGACAGCTCATGCGCGTGATAGAGTACATTTGAATTCTTATTCTCCGAAGAGAACACATCGACTTAAAAATAAGTTATTTCGGCCAAACAGTTTTTGAGCCACTATGCAGAAAGAAATATCGATGTAGGTTCCATTACCTCAGGATGCCGAGGTAATAGAACCTAGGGGGCAGTTGTGGAGATATATTTCTTGGGTACCAACACGTGGCATGACGACGCCGACGTGTTTGGCCGAGGTACCACGTGTCATGGAAATTACGCCGAGGTGATCTCGGAGTTGCCGAGGTTGTCTCCGAAGATATCGGAATCCGAGATAAGTGGATAAGGGACAAGAGTCCTAGGACAAAGAGGGGACTTCGCCAAGATAAAGATAAAGCTCTTAGGGAGTTTATCTTTATTTCTTGAGAAATCCTAAGTAATCACTAAATTGAAGTCTATAGAAGTCATGCTTCTAGTAGGACTTGGATTGAGTTAAACTATAAAAGAGAGGCACCCCCATAGGTCTAAGGTACGCAGTTTTATACTCAAGCTTGTGAGTTTAGCACTTGATTATCTTTGAGAGATATACTGACTTGATCGTCGGAGTGCCCCCGGGTGGAGGAGCCACCGCCGGAGCCCTTTCTTTCTGTTACAGGTTACTGGAGCCATCTATTCTGCCGGTGTTCTCCAGCTGATTACTAGGCGGGCAGTGTGGTAAGAAAATTACTCACACAAGTAATATATTATTTAATAAAAATATGATAATTATATTAAATTTTTTTATATTATGTAAAATAAAAATTAAATAGAAGCTAGCCAATCAGATTTTTCTTAATTGTTTAAAATTAATAAAATAAAAAAAAATTAGTATGAGATATTGATTGTAAAGTTTCTAACAAAAAATTTCATTTTGTTTATATAAATAGGAGTATAAGATTCATTTTATGTAAGCGAAACAATTTACTTTTTTCCTTCTTTTTTTGATATGAGATTATAAAATAAAAGTTAAATGAAAGCGAGTCAATGTGGATTTCTTAATTGTTTAAAAGTTAACAATTGTTTGGGCATGATATTTATTTCGAATTAAGCAATCTTAGTCGTTTAATCTTTAATTAGGTCAATTTTTAATTTTTTTCGATTGAAAAAAATTTAACTAATATATTTTGATAAAACCGCTAAAATCGAAATTAGACCAGTGAATCAGTCAAATCGAAAACGGTTCACTCTATCGGTTAGGTTAAAGGATCAACCAACTTATACAAAAATTAATTAATTAAAACTTTTAAATTTTATTTTAATTTTAAAATTTAAACTGTTTTGAACTGAAGCATACACAATACTACAATATTAAATGGAAGTATAAAGTTTATATAGTGAAACAACTCATTTTTTTCCTCATTTTTCTGATGTGAGATTGTAAAATACAAATTAATAGTTGTTTGGACGGTAAATTTATTTCTAATCAAGCAATTTCAATCGTTCAAGTTTTAATAAAGTCAATCTTTGTTTATTTTAAATCAAACAAATCTAAGCCCTATATTTTGATAAAACGGCTAAACTCGTGGTTAAACTAGTGAATCAGTCAAATCGAAAATGATTCAGCCTAATCGGTTAAGTCAAAAAACCAATCAATGTATAACAAAATTAATTAATTAAAATATTTAAATTTTTTTTAAAATTTAAACCATCTTGAACTGAAACATACACAATACTTAATATTAAATGAGAGTATAAGATTCATTTTATATAAGTGAAACAACTCACTTTTTATTTCTTCTCTCGATGTAGGATTGTAATTATTTTAAAGTTAAATATTATGAGAGTTTCAAAATTTCATACAAAATTATTTTTAAAATCAAAACGTTTATTTGGAATTGTACAATAAAAGTTAAATGGAAGCTAACCAATGGAGATTTTCTTAATTGTTTAAAATTTAAAAAATCAAAAAAAAAAAAATGCTATTGATTATAGGGCTTTTCACTAAAAATCTTATTTTACTTATATAAATGAGAGCATAAAATTCTTTTCCCGATATGAGATTGTAAAATAAAAGTTAAATGCATATGCACATTAGATTGCAGATTGAAACTATGTTTACAAAAGCACCTTCATATAGTACGAGTGGTATGCTAGGAGTATTGTACATGTATTCTTAAACACACAAAAAAAAAAAAAAAAATTGGTATTGTTATAGAACTTCTCATTAAAAAACTTCTTTTGTTTATATAAATGGGAGCATAAGATTCACTTTATATAAGTGAAACAATTCACTATTTTCTTCTTTTCCCAATGTGGGATTGTAAAATAAAAGTTAAATGGAAGTTAATCAATGGGAATTTTTTTAATTGTTTAAAATTAAGAAATTTCAATAATTTATATAAATTGGAGCATAAATTCACTTTACGTAAATGAAATAATTCACATTTTTTTTTCTTTTTCTGATTTGAGATTGTAAAATAAAAAGTAAATGGAAGTTAGCCAATGAAAATTTTCTTAATTGTTTAAAATAAAAAAAATTTAATAATTTTAGAATGAGGGCTTGGAGTTTCTCTCTTAAAACTCTATTTATAAGATTCATTTTATATAAGTGAAACAACTCATTTTTTCTTTCTTTTCCCGATGTGGGATTGTAACACTTTATATAAGTGAAACAACTCACTTTTTCTTTCTTTTCTCGATGTGCGATTGTAATTGTTTTAAAATTAAGTATTATGAGAGTTTCAAAATCTCATACAAAATTATTTTTAAGATCAAAATTATGTTGGATTATAAAATAAAAGTTAAATGGAAGCTAGTCAATGGAGATTTTCTTAATTGTTTAAAATAAAAAAAATAAAAAAAATGAGTATGAGATATTAACCATAAGGCTTCTCACTAAAAATCTCATTTTACTTTTATAAATAGGAGTATAAGATTCACTTTATGTAAGTGAAATAATTCACTTTGTTCTTTATTTTTTGCAGATGTAGGATTATAAAATAAAAGGTAAATAGAAGTTAGCTTAGGGAAATTAGAGAGGCATGGTTTAGGTTGGTGAATTTATCATACTGGATCATTTTGTAAACTCACATGCATATTAAAAAAAAAATCAAATTCATTCTAAAGTCATGTTCATGTGATTTTAATGTATTTATCTTTAAAAAAAATATGTGATCTATTTATAAAATTATATATATTATTTATTTTTAAAAATTAAATATAATAAAATTACGTGATTATAAATGATAGTCTTGCTCAAAGTAAATCAAACTTTAATTTGTTCAGAATGTTGCTAATAAAAACTGAAAATAAATCAAAGCCAATCAACTGACCTCTTCTCTTCTCCGATATGTGCCTTGTTACATTGTCATCCATGTGGTCATAATCATAGAATTAACTTGCATCATTGCATTTTGAGGAAAATGTTGTTTTAAAAATATATTTAATTGTAATCATGCAAGTAAAATGGACCCAATTAGGGGAGATGAGTGACAACTTCCAAATTTTGAAACCCTCTTATTAGAGAGGCATATTTCGAAACCCTTTTAAAAAAGCCTTTAAATTATATAACTTAAACTATGATAAAAGCTTCCAACCTAAACTATCCCAACCTAAACAATTCACTTTTTTCTTCTTTTTTCGATGTGTGATTATCAAATAAAAGTTAGCTAATGAAAATTTTCTTAATTGTTTAAAATTAAGAAAATCAAGAAAATTAGTATGAGATATTGAAACTCTTACAAAACTCCTTACTAAATGGGATGTGAGTATAAGATTCTCTTTATATGAGTAAAACCATTTTTTTTCCCTTCTTTTCCTGATGTGAAATTATTAAATAAAAGTAATTACTTAAAATTAAGAAAATTAAAAAAAATTAAAATGAGAATTTGAAACTCTTAAAAAGGCTTCTCAATAAAAAGTCCCTTCTCTTTGGGGGTGCTTGTTTCAGCTTTTCAGAGCCAACTTATGACTTTTAGCTTTGAAAAAGTTATTTTGGATTGTTTGGTTAAACTTATTTCAAACAACTTCTGATTCTAACAGCTTATTTTAACTCAAAAAAACTGATTCTGAGAAGCTGCTCACCCATTGCTTCTGATTATCAGCTTCTGCTATGGACATGTTAATTTATGGTTATACTCTTAAATTTTTTTATTTTTTATTTTTTTAAAATTAGAAAAAGACTCAAATGGACTATAGATTATTATTATTTTTTTTATGAGAAATGTAGACAAACAAAAAATAAAAATTAATTGAAAAAGGTATTTCACAACTTATTTAACAAACACTACTCAGCAACTTAAATCTATAATCCAACAGTTACACCAAACAGATTAACAACTTCTGATTAAAGTCATAATCTATAATCTATTAAATTATAATCTATAAGTTATTTTAATAGCTACACTAAACGGGTACTTTATATAATACTAAACGGGTCCTTTATATAATACATATAGATGGATGCACAACCCATATTAGATGGGTGACTTAGCTCCAACCTGAAAGTTTTGTCGTCTATGATTGACCCAACCCAGTGGTCGGTCTTCATAAAAGAGTTAGGTGTTCTACGCCATCTTATAAGTCCATCCTAGACATTGTTGACGATCATGTGGGATGACATGTGCAGAGCGATATCCAATTTCCTTTTTAAGCACTAATTATGTTGTGTTGTGGTGCAGCATGGTTACAAGTAAGCCAAGGAAATGCAAAAGTAGCAGCCATGTTCAAAACACCATCAGGCTTTGAACATGCCGGTTGGGTTGTTGCCGAGTCTGGCTGTTGGTCCATGCTTAAGGGTGGCCTTGTTGTTAATGCTTCTGGCCCTTCTCACCTCTACTTTGAGGTAATAATGTATATATAATCAAAATCACATTGAAATCGGTCTCAGAATTGGACCTATAAAAAGTTCAGGGTTCTTCTGAGTTATTTGTTTTAAGATTTTAACTATCCAGTGTCCTTTGCAGAGCAACAATACATTGGTTGAGATATGGGCAGATAGCATTTCCTTAAAACCATTCACCGAAAAGCAGTGGAGATCTCATCAACATCAAAGCATTGATAAGGTAAACAAAGATAAACTTAGGTATAAGGCATATTGCATTGAAATTTTGGGTTATTAACAATTAAACTTGACAGAATCGCAAGAGCTCAGTGAAACTTATTGCAATGGATGACAAAGGCAATCCTCTAGCAAACGCCACGTTCTCCATAAAGCAACAAAGACCCAATTTCCCATTCGGTTGTGCCATGAACAAGAACATACTCACCAACACTGGCTACCAAAACTGGTTCATGTCCAGGTTCAGAGTAACCACATTCGGGAATGCAATGAAATGGTACAGCACCGAGCCTTATAGAGGCAGGGAGGACTACTCTGTCCCTGATGCCATGCTCCAGTTTGCTAGCAGAAACAACATCCGTGTGCGCGGTCACAACATTTTCTGGGACGATCCTGAGTTCCAGCCGCAATGGGTGAAATCACTCTCGTCTAATGATCTTTGGTTTGCTGTCAACAAAAGGATGAACTCCATTGTCCCCAGATATGCAGGTATGTGAAGAAAGAAAAAAGAAAAGAAAATAGAGTTTAAAAAAGGCAAAATATCTTCTTTTTTTTTTGTTTACACTAGATTATCTACTGGATGGTCTAGTTTTTGGTCCATTAGACTTGTCATGAATTCTGTTTTTCCAATATGTTATGTTCATTTTTTAATTATTTATTAAAAAAAAATGAGATTGATCTCATAACTATAACTACATGATTTTATTGTCTTAGTGTATAAGGTTATCAATCTCAATTATTAAAAAGAATTTCTATACAAAATGATATGATCAGGGAAGGTCATAGCGTGGGATGTAGTGAATGAAAACTTGCATTTCCATTTCTTCGAAAGCAAGCTTGGGCCAAACGCTTCCGCCATTTTCTTCAACGATGTTCACCGGCTTGACCCTGGAGCCATGTTGTTCTTGAACGATTACAATACGATTGAACAGGGTGGTGACGTGGCATCCTCGCCTGCCAGGTACTTGCAGAAGTTTCTACAGATTCGGGCAGGGGGTTATCGAGGACCAATAGCGATTGGACTTGAGTCACATTTCAGTACTCCCAACATTCCTTACATGAGAGCTGCGATTGACAAACTTGCTTCTACAGGGTTGCCAATTTGGCTCACTGAAGTAGATATACAAGGCCCCAATCAGGTATTTGTTTTTGTTCTAATATTACAGCTTTCTAAGAATACAGAAACCGATCAGATAATGTATTTCTAGATTTTTAAGTTCATATTTGGTTCTGCCAGGGATAGCAATTGCTCACTATGAGGGTACTAGATTCTCTATTCTTGAATATGTATATATTTTTTTATCTATTTGTATACATCATTAAATGATATCTTCTCAACCCCCAAGGGTTGGCCTAGTGGTGGAGGCTTGGGACTTAAGAGTTTGCTTCTCTCTAGGTCTCAGGTTTAAAATCTCTTAGGTGTTATCAACTCTTGTGTTGGACCAGTCCATACAGAGCTCTGCTCTAGCTTTAAATGGGGCCCCGCCAATTCTTGTGTTGGGCCAGTCTATACAGAGCTCTGCTCTAGCTTTAAATGGGCCCCCGCAAGTGGACGGTGGGATTGGTCCCCCAGGGATTAGTTGAGGTGCGCGCAAGCTAACCCGGACACCCTAAGTTATCAAAAAACACTCTATCCACATTGTGACACATTATGGTGTCTCACAAAACACAACATAAAAGTGATAGGTCGCCCACTACTTTAACAAAAATAGAAATAAGATTGAGACGCGACATCATCTTGTCTAAAGAACGCTACATAATTTTCCAATCTAATGACAGAGACAAGAGAACAGAAAGATTTAGGTAAAGATGACCATTGGCCAATCAGGGAAAGAAAAAAAAAAAAAGGATTATTTTGAAAAGAAGAAAATAAGCAGTTTTTTTGGGCTTATTTCCTTACTTTTTGGTTTATGCCCAAAATCATTAGGAAAGACGGAAAAAGCTGTATTTTTGTTTTTTTTTAAAATTATTTTTATATGTTGTCACATGTAGGCAAAGAAATAGATGGAACATATTACTATTATAAAATTATGTGAAATTACAATTTTACCTTAGTTCTCTTTCATAAATAAAAGGGTATTTTTATAATTTCAAAAGTTGACTTGTTTTTAACTTGTCAAATGATTTTTTGCTCAAATAAATTAGCTGGCTTTTTGGAAATAAGCCAAAAGCCAATTTTTTTGTCTTCCCAAAATAGCCGAATAAGTGAGACAAAAGCTAAATATTTGGGAATAGAACCAATTGCATAATCAGACACAACACACACCCATGTGAGTCAATTATATTCAATTTTATTATCGACTTCTGTGTTCATAAATATATTCTTAATTATGTGTATTTTTGTGGGCAGGCTACCTTCTTAGATCAAGTGTTAAGGGAAGGTTACTCACATCCTAGTATCAATGGAATCATAGTATGGGCAGCATGGAGTCCAGAGGGGTGTTATCATATGTGTTTAACAGACAACAATTTCAGAAATCTCCCAACTGGAGATGTCGTCGACAGGCTCATCAGGGAGTGGAGCCATTCAGGATTGTCTGCAGGCACTACAGATTCCAACGGTCACTTTAAAACTCGGCTTTTTCATGGAGATTATGAAGTCACTATCACTCACCCGAATATGGTGAATTCTTCAGTGACTCGTAAGTTCAAGGTTGCTCCCATAAAAAAATCTCAACAAAAATCACTACATGCTAAAGTTTCCGCGTGAGAGTTGTTGTTTAGTTTTTAATTTTTGAATGGTTGTATTGTTTTTGGGTTGTTGGTTGATTCTTCACATGCATGTATTGAAATTGGATGTTTTTGAATCTCTCATTTGTGGAGGGAAAGTTTGAATAAATACCACAGAAATCTATTTTTTGTCAACGTCCTAGATGCAATAATGTTCCCTTTAGAATAGACTATTTTAGTTGGTTTTTTTTTTTTTATTTAAATTTTTTGATTATTTTAGCTTAGCTAAAAAAGTTATGTTTGAAATAGTAGTTGGTTTTTTTTATTTAGTTGATTTGATAATTGTAAGAGAAAAAATAAAATGATTATAGTTTAAATATAATATTTTGTCTTATTAACTATTTTAACATATTTTATCTTTATTAAGGGTATGTTTGGTAACCATTTTATTTTCAGTTTACAGTTTATATTTACAAAAATTTTAAAAATTATGATAAAAACTCGTTTGGTAAAAAATTTGATTTATAATTCGGCTTCCAGTTTATAAATCTTACCCAAAAAACGAAAACAGAAAAAACCTGTTTTGGCTAATTTAATAAACTGGCACTGTAGCGGAAGTTACTGTAGCGGAGCTACAGTAACTTAATTGTGGGCGTCTTGATCTCGGCTCAAATCTCCGCAGCACCAACGTTAAAATATATCATCTTCCTCCACCTCATTCATTTATTTTGTCCAACGGTAATATCTCATCTTCATCCACCTCATTTATGTTCACGAACTTCACAGATCAGGTTTGTCTCTCTCCCCTCTCTTCTCTCTCTCTTCTCTCTCTGTCTCCCCTCTCTTCTCTGTGTTCACCGACTTTGTCTGTCTCCCCTCTCCTCTCTGCTCTCTCTGTCTCCCCTCTCTTCTCTTCGATTTTTGTTTTCTTTTCTAAAACATTATGTTGCAAACATGCAGATCTTTGTAGATCTGTCAACAAATTGATCTTAGGTATGTTTCTTCTCTCTCTCTTGCTATGGTTTGTAGGTTAATAGATCTGTCATGAAATCGATTTGATGGCAGCTTCGATGGCAACAAAATGATCTCAGATTTTTGAGAGACCATGGTGGTTTTTTTTTTTTTTTTTCTGAAACGACAAATTTATTTTGCAGATTTTTTGCAAAATCTCCGAACCACATCGATCTCACTCTCAGGTCAGTTTCTCTTTCATGGTTGGTTGTAGATCTGTGCTACATTTCGTAGATCTGTACTATAATTTGTTCTGCAATTTTTTTCCCGAACCAAAAATATGTTCTGCAGAAATCTCTTTTTTTTTTTTTGTTGGTTGTAGATCTGTGCTACAAATCTTTTTTTTTTTTTTTCTGAACTAGAAATCTATTCTGCTTTGGGAAAACCTAATCTGTAGGACCTTGGAAGGAGCCCTGATTAACCTGTGCCATAGACATGAAATCAGATTGTTGTCAAGACTTGAGCATTAGAACTGAAAATATATTTCTACAGTTCTCAAAATTAAAAACCCCATTTGGGACACATCCAAAACTTGTGAAACTGGAATTGGTTTATCAAATTTGGTTAGGGACACCACCTGTCGAATTCAAGTACATGTTTGAATTTTTGTGAATTTTTTTATTGATTTTATTTTATGTTGAAGATTCTTAATCCTTTACATATATTTATATATATTTTGAGTTTTTGTCGTTTTTAATAAAAATAGAAAATACAGGAATCGGTAAATAAGAAAGAAAGGTCGAAAATGGAAGAATGGTGGGTGGGGCAAATGATATCTGAACATTAAAAGCTCTTTCTATTTTGGTAGATTTTTTGACAGTCCTTTTTTTTTCTCCCTAAAATTATATATTTTGTAAATTTTTTGAATGGATGATTTATAATACGCTATGGAATGGATAGATAATACTATATTTTCAAAACGATGCATAGAATAAGAGTCATATTTTTCCCTTAATTTCTATTGTTGGAAAGAAAAGCAACCTTGGTGTTAAGATGCGTTAGAGGATTTACAAAGATAATTGAATTTTGGAGAAGATACCAGGTGAGTTAGCCAAAAATTGAGAGAATTTTAGACATTGCTGCCAATGTTGTATCATGTTAATCTTGCCAAATAATTATTAATATATATATATATATATATTGAATTTTGTTTTGGTTATTAATTTTGAATAATTGTTAAAGAAAATAATTAAGGTGAAAAAAGAATCGAGAATGAAGAATCAATAATGCATAATCTGATTAGCGTGGGTAATGTTGAAAAACAGATCTGAAAGCTCAAATTCAAATTTGAAAGAAAAAAAGGCCAGATTATAAGCCTTGAATGTTAAAAGTAAACACACTTGGGAGCCAAAATCAAGAGTCAACAGCTGATAAGAGCCAAAAGTGGTGCAGCTATAGTCTCCTGGCATGAACAAGAGATGCACATATTTCAATATAAATTCTCATTTACAAAATAAAAAAAAAAAGGCAACTGCAGAACTCAATAATGACAATTCAACCAACCAATCCCACTTTTGCAAGTTATTTTCTGACACTTACAACACAAAACCCGTAGGACAGAAAAGGCCATGAATGCCATGAAGAAAGCATTTCTATAACCTGTTGGTCCTGTTCTAGTAGTGAAAAAACTTAGTTGTTATTCCTTATCAGGGACGTGGATTTTGGGAACTCTACAAGATATAAATATAAAATTACGTATTTAACTGAGACTGAGAGAAAGGGACTAATGAAATTGTTGGATCAACAATTGCAGAGATGTGAAACAAACAGACAAGAATAATACTAATGGGTAGAAAAAACAGATTGTTTTGGGCTCAACCACCAGAAGTGAGCATGGAAGTGAAGATTACTTTAAGAGGATATCTGTAAGCAAAGACGGGGATTATTTCTCAACTCAGGTTTTTAGATGTTTTTCAAGTACCGTTCCTCTCATCTTCTAGATACCATTACTATAGAACAAATTCTACCAAACCATGTTAAATATTGTGTGTTTTTCTTCTGTAGTATATTTTTGAATTGTTAGGACAGTTACACATCCATTAAATCAATTTTTGGACTTTGTACGTCATATATAAGGTTGAATTGGATAAAGGCTCTAGTTTTCTCTTGTATATATCCTATGTGCATATGCCATGCCCCCTTGATGTTTTTATTTGTGTCTCTTCATTTTATTTGACTTATATTTTTTTGAAATTTGTGCATATGCCACAAGGATATTTAAACTGCTATTTATTCTTCAATGTCTCTTCATTTTATTTGACTTATATTTTTTTGAAATTTGTTTAAACTGCTGTTTATTCTTCAATGTGTCTTCATTTTATTTGACTCATATTTTTTTGAAATTTGTTTATCTATGAATAAATATAAATATTTAGGTAATGGCATCAACAATACATTATGATCTCCCCATTGATGATGATGATGTTGTTGAAGTTGGTAGAGAAAACAGTAGTCCATGGCCTCAGGCAAATGAGGCTCTTTTCGTTACCCTTATGGATGAGGAGGTGAAAACCAAGAAGAGTAAAATAACTGGAACATTCACGAAACAAGCTTGGAATAGGTTGAGAGATCAAATGAACGCGAAAACCCAATACAAGTATAACACAGACCAGCTTCGGAACAAATACAATCAGCTGCGTATTATGTTCAACAAATTTACATCATTACTGAAGCATACTGGTGTTGGTTGGGATAGCCAGCGACTTACTATCACTGCACCGGATGACGTTTGGGAAGCCCTTTACAAGGTTTAATTAACTTTTTGCATTTTCTTTACTACATGTAATTAGAGAATTCTTCATGTTAACTTCAAATTCATTGATTTGTAGGTTAATACCCATGCAAAGAGGTTTAGGAAGAAAGGGATGGTTTACTACCATGAGTTGTCTCGTATCTTAGGAGACACATCCGCAACTGGTAAACTAGCTTTTCCTTCCACCAAATCACCTTCTGAAAGTAGTGCCAGTTCTGATCCTGAATTTAAGGTAAAGAATGAGGAGTTAGATGCATTGCAAATTGATAGTGATAATGAAAATGGAGATGGCCAAGGCAAGGGCAAGGGCAAGGGCAAGGGCAAAGGCAAGAGCAAAATGGGAGGTAAAAAGAGTAAGAAGAGGAGCTCTTTTCAAGCTAATATTTCTGAAGCACTCAAAGAAATGAGTGAAAATAGCAAGAGGAAGGTGGACCTAATGGAAAAGCGTTTCACAAGTGCTTCAGTTACTAATGTTGGCGATGACAGTGGTTCAATTGAAGGTGGCTCTACTCCATCACGTTCATTACTGAAAGAGTGCATGGCACTATTGCATGGTATGGAGGAAATTCCTGCTGCTGCTTACACCAAAGCTGTGAACAAGCTTGCATCGGATCCCATAATGAGGGAGGTATTTGTTGATATGCCTGCTAGTAGGATGAGGGATTGGGTCCTTAATCTTTGAGAGAATGCAGATTTAGTGTGGTATGTGTTTGTGTTGTTTAATTTATTTGGTAGTTTATTATGGAAACAGACTTATTATGGAAGTTTATATTTGGTACTGTAACTGTTGAATTGTTGGATAATCTTTTGTGCTGTAACAGACTTAGTGTATTCTGTGAACAAGCTTGTATTGTTGGATAACTGATGTATTGTAGTTTTTATTTTATTTTTTTCAGAATAATTTATTATGGAAACAGAGTTAGGTGTATTCTATTGGTGTTTTTAATATTGTACTGCAAAGAGATGGGTAGATGAGTAGATATCAAATTGAGTAAATGGTATGCAGGCTTTCCATTATTGCTACAATATTGTACTAGTATGCAGGCTTTCCATTATTGCTACAATATTGTACTAGTATGCAGGCTATTTTTATTATGGTAGTTTATGGTTGGTTAAAGTATTGAATGCTCTTTCTCCTATATAATGTTTGTTACTAGTATGCTCTTTTTACTGCATTGTCAACATTACATAGGAAGCATTGTCAACATTGTATCACTGCATTCTCAACACTGCATTGCAAGGTATGTATGATCTTCTTCTATATAAAATTCTTATGTCATTGTACTGTCAACATTGTTTTTTCCATTACCTGTTCGATGAAATCTGTCAATGTGTCTAGATTATTCACTAAATTTTGAAGTCATATGAAACATCACTAGATGTGGGTTTCTGGCATGAATTATTTTGAAGTCATATGAAACATCTAGTCCAATTTTGAAGTCATATGAAACATCACTAGATGTGGATTATTAACATCATTCACATGTTTTTATAAAAAGTTTTTTTTGCTAATGATAGTTGATTAATGAGTAGTCTTTAATAACCTCAATATATGTTAAAAAAGCATGTATTAAGATATATAGATGCTGAACTTGCATGGCCCTTAATTCCGGACCATAGTAATTATGATGCTGAACTTGCATGGCCCTTAATTCTGGACAACTTTGTTGAATGGATGAGAGCAAAGCAGAGATAAACCAAGAACCGATTGGTGCATCGGTTCTCTGTCATTATCCAAGCTTAAAGTACGTCACCATTTGAATACCATATTCAATTTTTTTCGGTCCACTCTCTTCGACTTAAATTATATTGTTTGAATATCAATTTGTTTGCAGGATTGTCTCAAACAACACACATCAAAAGTGAGCAATCAATTTTCTTTTGTTTTTTTTTTTCCCTTGATTTTTGATTGAAGGGAGGAGCTTTTCTTCTTTTCTGAATATACTATTGTTAGAACCCACCCCCCTCACTGTTAGAAGTTAGTGATGTGTTATTGATCTCTGTTTTGGTAATGTCTCAGTACATTTTATTTGTCATTATTTATGCAACTTGGTTTCAGTTTTATTGTTATGTTGTCTACTTTTATTTTAGGAAAAATTATACTTTAACCCCCTTAACTATGCTTATTGTCACTTTACCCCTCAACTAAAATTGCTGCATTCCACCCCTTTGATGTTCTGATTTGTTTCTATCCCAGCCTTCTATCTTTGTTATGAAAAGAGGACAAAAAATGGCATGTGAGCTGCACGTGTCAATTTTATAACCAATAAATTGGAGCCAACATTTGAATTGGACATCACTAGATGTGGGTTATTTTAATTATTTTAAAGTGATATGAAATTAAAATATATGGAGCCAACATTTGAATTGGACCAAACAAAATGGTTACCAAACCGAAAAAAATTCAATGAAAGAAAAAATTATTGTGTGACCATTATGTCATGTATTTTCATTATCACTAATACTTTTGTTTTTAAGGGGTCAGCACTATATCACAGTGATATATATGGAGCCGATGCATGCTCTTGATTTGAGTTTTGACTCAGACAGTGACGATGAAAATATACAATTTCTGGTGTGTGTAGCACTACATGAGTATTGTAATACTTACCTTCAACCTAGACCATGCCGAACGTCCATATTACAAGGACATGACTACGTATTAGAAATATTGAATGGCCATGAAAGAAGGTCCAAGGAAAATTTCAGAATGGAACCAGATGTATTTATTAATTTGTGCGAGGCACTTAAGGTATATGGTAAACTGGAACACTCACGTTATCTGACTGTCCAAGAGCAAGTTTGTATATTTTTGCTAACAATTGGTCACAATGAACGAAATCGTGTTGTCCAAGAGCGATTCCAACATTCTGGCCAAACCATCTCCAAATACTTCAACCGAGTCTTGAAGGCAGTGTGTAGGCTTGGTAAACAAGTTATAAGGCCTCCAGATTTTGATGAGGTGCCTGCAGAAATTCGACATAATCCACGCTTCTATCCTTTTTTTAAGGTAATCACTAACAGAATATTTGAAATATAAATTTTAGTAAAATATCCTGCATTATTAAAGTCATTTGTCAAATAGGATTGTGTTGGAGCAATTGATGGTACCCACATATCTGCAAGGGTGCCAGCATCAGAGCAAATACCATATCGGGGTAAGCATACAGTTACAACACAAAATGTAATGTGTGTTTGCTCATTTGATATGCGATTTACGTATGTATTGGCCGGTTGGGAGGGCACTGCAAATGATTCAAGAGTGTTCATTGAAACCGTACATGATCCAACAAATTTATTTCCAATGCCACCAACAGGTACGTATTATATGGCATTTTGTTAATTTATAATGAATATTCTTTTGTCAACCCATAATAATAGATACATACATGTTGAACAGATAAATACTATGTTGTCGACTCGGGTTATACAAATATGCCTGGCTTTTTATCGCCATACCGTGGTGAGAGGTACCATCTAAATGAGTTTCGTAATCAACGTCGACAACCAAGAAACAAGAAGCAAATGTTCAATTACCGACACTCCTCACTGCGCAATGTGATTGAGAGATGCTTCGGTGTCTTGAAGGCTCGTTTTCCAATTTTGAGAGACATGCCTCCGTATTCAACTAAGACGCAGAGATACATCCCCATTGCATGCTGTACAATACACAACTGGATAAGGACACATTCTCAAAATGACACATTGTTCGCTGAATGGGCCAATCCAGATCGTATCGTTGAAGATAATGGGCCTAGTGGAGGTGATAGTAGCAGCTCGACACATGCAGGAAGTAGTTCTCAGCAACCAATTGACTTAGACATTAGTCAACCTCAATTACGTCACATGTCTGATGTAAGGAATCAAATTGCTGGTCAAATTTGGGAATCTCTCGGAAACAATTGAAATATTATTTATGCGTATAATAGATTGTGGAAGATGTTTTTTTTATGGTTTGTGGAAGAATTGAGATGTTATTATTATGGTTTGTAAGTTGTTATGAACATTATGGTTTATTATGGTTATTAAATTTATCTATGGTTGGTATTGTATCAATATGATTATTATGGATAATGTGTATGATCCTATTGTCAAAAAAAAATTAAAAAAAAAAATTAAAAAATTAAAAAAATTAAAAAAAAATTAAATAAAAAAAAAATTAGGCCTTAACAAACATGTTTTTTAGTTTATGTTTTCAAAAATTTTCAAACATTTTGTCCAAACCAAACGAGTTTATTATTTATGTTTTTCAAAAAATAAACAAAAACCAGTTTATAAAATTTTTGTAAATATAAACTGAAAACGTAAACGTTACCAAACGCTACCTAATTATTTTTATCCAAATCCAACTTCCCAAACACTCCCCATGTTTGGCCAAAAGAATTGAATTATTATTTGCATAGTTGATAAGCATACTGTTACACCTATAGTTACAACTACACCTCCAGTTACATAGTTACAGTTACATAGTTAGTTTGTTAGATCAATTGTAACTATATTAGTTCATAAATATCTGTAACAGTTGATTTTGTGAAATAAGAAAGATGATTTCATATTCTTGTTATGGTATCAGAGCCAATTAAGCTCTCACGAGCAAACACAAGAAAACAATGGCAGATTCATCTTCATCATCTTCATCACTGCCTTTACCACAAAGTCTTAGTCTCTTAGTCTCAAATTTCAGTTCATTAGTTACAGTAAAGCTTGATTCTACAAACTTTCTCATCTGGAAAAACCAGATGTAAAATGTTCTGCGAGCAACTAATTTTCTTAGCTTTGTGGCTGGATCTATTCCATGTCCACCTCTAGATGTTCTTGATTCATTAGGCAAAACCATTCCAAATCTAGAATTTGAGAAATGGCAAATCATTGATGCTCATCTCCTCAGTTGCATTACTGCAAAACTTTCTTCTTCTGTATTCTCTTCCGTTCTTCATCTTCACCATTGTTCTGAAGTTTGTACTGCAATTGAGAAGAGATACACTTCTCTTTCTCGATCACATATTCATCAACTCAAACACAAACTTTAGAGTCTTACAAAGAAAGGATTTACAATGGAAGAATATCTTCATCAAATCAGAGATATTTTAGATCAATTAAGTCTTGCATCTTTGATCATTAATGATGAAGATTTGGTTCTTCTTACTTTGAATGGTCTTTCTGAGGAATATGATGCATTCAAACTACCATTTGTGCTAGAACTGAAGCCATTACAATGGAAGATTTGTCTGCTCTGTTGTGCTCCGAAGCTATACATATGGAGAACAAGGTCAGACAAGCTCTTGGAGTTGATGTAACTGCTGCCTAAACTGCAACCAAGACATCTGAGTCTGGTTTTTCCTCTTCACATTTTTTTCAACATAGAGGTCACTCTGTATCCAATCGAGGTTGACATCAGTTTTGCGATTCTCGAGGTGGTAAATATCGTGGTGGTGGTCGATCATATCGTAATGACAGAGGCAAATCTGGAAATTTCTCGTCTACTAGTTCAGGTTGTCAGATCTATGGTGTTCTTGGTCATAGTGCCCTTGACTATTGGTACAAAATGGATCCAAGTTATCAATCTTACCAGCACACAACCTCTTCTCTTAATTCTACTCCATCTGTTCGAGCATATGTTGCGCTGACACCACCTACTTCTTCTTCCATTCCTACCACTCCTCCTTGGTATGTTGATTCAGCTGCTACAAATCATATCACCAATGACTTAAGCAACCTTCAGTTGTACCAGCCTTATCAAGGCACAGATCAGGTTACAGTAAGTAGTGGTCAGACCTTACCTATTCATCATATTGGTAAGGGTCTTTTGCCTACACCTCAGTATTCTCTTCATCTCAATGATATGCTTCATGTTCCTCATATTTCTTCCAATCTTTTATCTGTTCACAAGCTTACTAAGGACAGTAATTGTTTAGTTACATTTGATGCTAACTCTTTTGTTATTCAGGACAAAATTTCGAACCAAGTTCTGTCACGACCCAAACCCGCCTCTATAGGCTTAGCGTCGTAACCGGCCAGTAACCCTTGGATTACCGAAGGCCTCTTAACAGAAAAACATATAATTAGGGGCTGCAGAAGCAATAAATAGAAATATACATAGTCCATTGAGCTGTGAAGACATACATGAGACAAATATTCTTAAACTTCAATAAAGATGTGTGTGACGTCAAAAGATACAGTTAATATATGTCACTCCAAGTACTGTACATATAAGCAGAAATTTACCCGTAATTAAAACAAAAGAGCCAAAGTCTTAAACTCAAAAACATAGCCTTGGGATTTGACATGATCTGGAACCTCCTCGGGAGGCACAAAGGGTGGCTGACAAACACAAAACTCTTCAGGCATCATCGTAAGCCTGGTCAAGCGCCTGGTCACCTACATACATAACATAAATAGTGAGCGGGAGCCCAGTGAATAATAACAGAGTAAAGATTTTAATGAATGATATCCATCATAGAGTTAGAAATCAGAGTTTTACGCATATACGGATTTCAAATCAGAAACAAATTTATATACCTGATCATATTCATTTTCAGAGTTTATACATTTCACATCATAGTACGTGGCACATCCATTAGCATTAACAAATCCGATGACCCATGAGGGATAGCCGTGAAGGCATTTTGATAACCCACAAATGGACAGCTATAAGGCATTCCGATGACTTGTGTGCACAAAGACGTTTCTGATGACCCATAAAGGGACGCATATCATATGATGCTAAGGATGCCACAAATACATTTCAAAAACTTGGACGTTCGTTCATTCACACAAAACATAGCATTTCAGAAACTAATCATGTCGTATCATCAGAAAATAATTAAGTTTAACATAACTTTACAAAGTTATTACTCACAAATAATAGGTGGCTCCAAATAGCTGAATAGAGTAGGCAACTCAGATATCTTGTGGCGCATGACCTACACAGGTACAAAACGAAATCATATTGAATTACACACCTGGAAACATTTACTATGTTCGTTTCTTATGTTGGTGTGTCTCTACTTTTATTCTCATTAGTATGCCTTAATCTAGGCCTAGGTATGCCTAGGATGAAATGAGGATGCAAAAATGCATTTAAAAACACTTGACAAAACTTGCTGAAAACAGAGTCCTCGCTTGAGCGTAACTTCTTACACTCGAGCGGACATGCAAAATGTGAGTGGTCGCTCGGGCGCAAGATCCGTCGCTCGAGCAGTCTGTAAACTTTTGTAAAAGTGCTGGTTACTTGCTTTTTCCGCTCGATGCTCGCTCGAGCGTAAGAGACATGCCCTCGCTCGAGCGCAACTTTTGTCGCTCGAGCGGATTGCAAAACATAAGAACTTCTGGGAGTTTGCATTTCATGCTTGAGCAGACTTTTGGTCGCTCGAGCAGAAGTACACGCACTCAGAGTGGTCGCTCGAGCTTGGATTCATTCGCTCGAGCGGAAGTGCAAAATTTGGAATTTTCAGATTGCACTCCCTAGCTCAAAACTCGAATCTAACTCATCAAAACACAACTCTTGGTCCCCAAAACTTGAGAAAACAAGTTTAGACTTTGAAAACATTAAGAATTAAAGATCCTTTCACAAAATCAAGAGAGTAGGTCAATTGTGCAAAAATTCAACTTGAAATGTGAGAACATGATATGAACATGACGTGCATGTATTCATTTGGGTTCATGGCTTCCAAAACATGATCAAATTAGGGCCAATGGTGAGAAATGGTATGAATTCTTCAAACCATGCTAGAATTACAACATGCATGAGAGAAAATTCTTTGAAGACAACTTCAAAATGTCATGAAATATGCATGCATGTATGTATGATTTATACTCCTTCATTCTAGTTCAATTTCAATTTAATTCTCTTGCATTCATGAACTTACCAACTCAAAAGCCAGACTAAAGGCTCGAATTCTTACCTTATACTTTGGATTCACAAGTGTAGAGGCTTAAATTTCTAAACTATCCTCAAGTTTCCAACAATTCCTAGCAATTCACTCATTCTCCCTTGTTGAACTCACTCTCACTTTTGGTCTCTCTCTTTCTCCATGTGTTGTAGCTCAAAAAGAATAAAATGAGAGTGTATGGATGCATATAAGAGTCCACGAGTGCCTTAGTTAGGCTTGGATTAAAGAATTCATCAATTAGTCTTAATTGAGCACTAGTTACTCTAATTTAATCGTTCCGAATCGAATTTCAGTTAAACCTATCATAAAATTCCAAAAATTCTAATTAACACATAAATCAAGTCAGTTTTTGAATTGGATGCCGATAAGGCCTTCAATTCGCAACTGAAACGGAAACATGAACAGATTTTTCTACGTTAAATAGAAACAAACACATATAAGGCAACATATGATGCAACATTTCACTTTAATTAATTATTAGGCATAATTAAGCATGGTTTAACATTAATCATGGGTCTGGGTTGTTACAGGTTTTGCATAAAGGCTCTAATCATCATGGGCTTTATCAGTTTGCATACTCTTCTTCATCTCCTCATTCTCAAGCCTGCATTGCTCACTCTCCTTCTCAAGTCTCTATGTCCACTTGGCATCAAAGACTTAGCCATCCTTCTTCCTTGAAAATGCAGTATATTGTCAAACATTTACCTGTTGCTTTCAAAAATAATAGTGTTGAATTTTCATGCACTCCTTGTAATGTTTCTAAGATCCATAGATTACCATTTAAGCTTCTTCTACTACTGTAAATAGGCCTTTTTCTTTTGTTCATAGTGATGTATGGGGCCTTTTTCATGCTTTTACTTCTGGTTTTAAGTACTATCTCTTGTTTGTAGATGACTTTACTAGATTTACTTGGATTTACCTTTTGCATGTCAAAAGTGAAGTTTTCTTCACATTTCTTTCTTTTGAAGCTTATGTTGAAAATTAGTTTGCTACTCATCTTCAAATCTTAAGGACTGATAATGGTACTGAGTTTGTTAATAAACAAATGGATGGTTATTTGGCTCAAAATGGTGTGATTCATCAACTTAGTTGTCCTTACACTCTTGAGCAAAATGGCATAGCTGAGAGAAAACATCAACATATTACTGAGATTGCTATTACCTTGTTATCACAGTCTTCTATGCCAATTTCTTTTTGGTTTGAGGCTATTGCTACTGCTGTTTTTCGCATTAATAGACTGCCTAGTCTATCTCTTGGTCATAAGTCTCCTTTTGAGCTTTTGTTTCACACTATGCCAGATTATTCATTCTTTAAGGTGTTTGGCTGTCAATGTTTTCCCTGGCTTCGACCCCATGTCTCTCACAAACTCCAACCTCAATCCACTCCTTGTGTATTCATTGGTTACCACCCTACTACTAAAGGCTGTAGATGCTTAGATCCATTAACAATTAAAATTCATTTGTCTAGGCATGTTTTGTTCATTGAGTCTTGCTTCCCTTATGCTCATGTTTCCAACACACCACCTTCTTCTTTATCTGATCTATCTTCTTTTTTTTGGATAGATTCTGCTTTTTCTAAGCCCATTTCTCCTGATCCTGTTTGCCTCTTATTTCATCCTCTGCCCCTATTTCTGGTCCTCTTGCTTCTTCTCCTCTGCCTCTCTCTTCTAGTCTGGAGCCTATCCTTCATTTTCCCGCAGTTTCCATACCTATTCAATCTATTTCTATTGATTTTCTTTTAGCTCATCTTTCTATTCCTAATTCTTCCCTTCAAAATTTTCATCCTATGGTTACTCGATCTAAGGCTACTCACTTCTCTCAAACTGTTTCTCAACCTCCATTTCTTGATCTGTCTCTTACAAAGCCATTGAATGCGGTACAAGCTTTACAGTCTCCCATTTGGGTTCAGGCTATGAATGCAGAATTTCAGGCTCTGGACACACAAGGTACTTGGGATTTAGCTGTTTTACTTTCCTCTAAATCCTTCATTGGTTACAAATGAGTTTTTCGTATTAAGAAGAACTCTGATGGCTCCATTGCTCGTTATAAGGCTAGGTTGGTGGCTAAGGGTTATCTTCAACAAAAGGGTATAGATTACCAAGAGACCTTTAGTCCAGTAGCTAAACAACCTACCATTCGAATTTTGCTTTGTTTGGTTCTTCAGAATAACTGGCCTTTTAAACAATTGGGCATCTCTAATGCATTCCTTCATGGGCACTTGGAAGAAGAAGTTTATATGGATCAACCTCAAGGATTCATTGATTCTTCTTATCCTACACATGTATGCAAATTGAAGAAAGCCCTTTATGGTTTGAAACAAACTCCCTGAGCTTGGTATTTTACCTTTTCTTCCTTGTTGCTTTCTCAAGGGTTTGTTCTCAGTCATGCTAATTCTTTTTTATTTGTCAGAAACACATCCACCTCCATTATTATCCTTCTCATTTATGTGGATGATATCTTGCTTACTGGGAGTGATTCTCTTGTTCTTCATAACCTTGTTCATCAAATGCATCAAGCATTCTCTATGAAAGAATTAGGAGATATCTCTTATTTCTTGGGTATCTCTGTTCATGCTTCTTCTCAGGGTTATTTTGTATCTCAAGACAAGTATGCTTTTGATCTTTTGCTCAAAGCTGGCATGGTCGACTGCAAGCCATGCACTACTCCTATGGCTCTCAAACCTGCTCTTTCTCCTACAGATGACCACCCTTATTCTCAGCCTTCTCTCTACAGAAGCCTAGTTGGTGCTCTTCAATATTTAACCATCACCAAGCCTGACATTACCTTGGCTGTCAACCAAGCTTGTCAACATATGCATGCTCCTACAGTTGGCCATTTTTCTTTCCTTAAAAGGCTTCTCCGCTATGTTAAAGGCACCCTTACTCATGAGCTTTAGTTTAGCTCAGGTCAATTTGTTCTCCATACCTATTCTGACTCCAACTGGGCTTGGGATTGTGTGGATAGGAAGTCTACCTTAGGGTTTTGTGTTTATCTTGGTCCTAATATCATCTCTTGGTCTGCTAAGCAGCAAGCCACTGTCTCACGCTCCTCCACTGAGACAGAATACAGATCCTTAGCTCATACTGTTGCTGAACTGTGTTGGATTCAGCAATTACTCAAAGATCTCTTTATTCCTTGCTCTGCTATTCCAGTCCTTTGGTGCGATGATGTTTCAGCTATGGCTCTTGATTCCAATCTTGTTTTTTACTCTCGCTCCAAGCACATAGAGATTGATTATCATTTCATTCGTGAGCATGTTATGTCTAAACAAATTGCCCTCTCCTATGTTCCTACAACTGATCAAATAGCAGATATATTTACTAAGCCCCTTTCTTCAACTTGGTTTCACTATCTTAAAGACAAGTTATTGGTGCTTCCATGCCCCATCAACTTGAGGGGGACTGATAAGCATACTGCTACACCTACAGTTACAACTACACCTCTAGTTACATAGTTAGTTAGTTTGTTGGATTGGTTAGTTAGTTTGTTAGATCAGTTGTAACTATATTAGTGTATAAATATCTGTAATAGTTGATTGTGTGAAACAAGAAAGATGATTTCATATTCTTGTCAATAGTACGTTATGAAAAGAAATTTATCGAACGGGTGTCTTAATAAATTTTTGGATAAAATACATATATAATTCTTAAAATGCGTTTTCTTATCACTTTGATCCTTTTAATTTTGTCAATTTTATCTTTAAATTTTTTAATTTGAGTCAATTTAATCAAATTCTAAATTGACCGTTTAAATAATTAATGGAATGATAATAAAATACACATGATTTTTAAAGTACATGTTTCATTTCACTTTAGTCTTTAAAATTTTTATTTTCTCAATTTAATCCTAAAACATTGATGAAGAAAATAAAACATAACGTTACAATATTAAAGGATGAAATTGATAAAATTGATACGTTAAGGCCCATAATTGAATTGAAATATTTAAACACCTTTTTAGAATTGTACCAATTTAATTTAAATTGACAACTTTAAGAATTAAAATAACAAAATTAAAACTTCAAAAAAGAAATACATACTTTAGGACTAAAATTATTATTTATCCTTTTTTTTTTTTAAAGTGTGTTATAAAATGAGCCGAATGACCTACAAAGCAATTCCTATGAGGTTGATGACAATCCCATACAATAATTTTAAGAACATTGATGTGTTCCACATAATGAAACACAAATGTGAGACAAAAGTAAGTGCCACATGATTTGGAATTTACATGTGAGTCACACCATATTGTCTCAAATGTATTCCAATTCTGTGAAACACATTCCTAGCACTCCTCAATCCCATAAATCATAAAATCACCAACTGACTAATAAGAAAATAATAATATTATAAATCCAGACTTATAAATTCAGAATTTACTCAAAAAAATGGATTACTGGTTCAAATTCATTTTATTTATAGTCTCCACACTTCATGGATTTAATCACTACTACACAAACATATTTGAGACAAATTATGAATTAAGGTTCGCTTGGGAAGTGGGTTGGCTTTTTGACTTTTTGGCTATTTTGGCCTGGGGCTAAAAAGCCTCGTATGGGAAGGATTTTTTGGCTTTTTTCAATTTTTTGACTTTTTGTGAGAGAAAGAATGTAATGATTATGGGTTGATTGTGATATTTTGTCTTATTGGGATAAAAAACATATTTTGTTTTTTTGTGACTATTTTAGCCAACAAATCCCAAACCTTAACTTCCCAAACAAGCTTTTAATAAGATTGGATTCATAACATTTTTTACAAGAAAAAGGTACATTAAATATCTTGCAGCGAAAACAAAGTAGTACAAGTGGAACTCAAATTGAGAAATGTAAAGGGTCAGAAATTAAACCTCAAATTAAGTATGGGCCTAAGTGCTGAGGTTGCCCTTCTGAGGCGATTAGGAATGAAAAAGGAGCATGGGCTAAATCCCAAGGGAAGTGGGCCGAAGCAGGTCCAACCCGCCAAGGGTCCAAACAGACTTCACGAAGGAAAATGCCTAAGTTAAGTTGTAGAGGCAACACATGCCGTGGCCAAGTTGCAGAGGCAACACTTGCGATGGTCAAGTTATAGAGGCACTTTGCCTCAGCGCCGCCACTCACAATATTGTCGGTTCTGCCGTTATCTGAAGTTACTAAGGGAAAGAGAAAGCCGACGCAACTAAGTTGCAGAGGTGACACTTGCAATGCCCAAGTTGTGGAGACACTTTGTCTCAATGCTGCCATTTCAAGTATTGTCGGTACCGCAGCCATTCCAAGTATTGCCAGTGCCGCAGCCATCTAGAGCTGCTGGGAAGAGGAGAAAACCGAAGCAACTAAGTTGCAGAGGTAGTACTTGCAACGCCCAAGTTGCGGAGGTATTTTGTTGGCGTTGCCATCTCTAATATTGTCGGTTCTACTATTTGAACTTGCCGCGGGAAATAACTGCCACAACAACTATACCTGCCGTAACTAACATGCGAGAGGAACATCCTGCCAAGGTGATAGCAATCTTTGGGAGAAGCTTCCCCTCTGCAAGTAGAGGCTAATGCTTGGCATTGATAGCAGGCCCCAAGGCATTACTAGCCTAGGGCTGATAGCAGGCCCTAAAATTCATTAACTTAGCACTGATAATAGGCCCCAAGACTTATTGGTTGAAGTCGATAGCAGGTCCAAAGATACCAGTTTATTGCAGCAATCCCACGAAGATGAGAGCTGGGTAGCCTGAGTGTAAGGGACTTCCTTTCCATTACCCAGGTCATGGACCTGCCTTAGTTGCACAAGCGGGACTAAGGAAGCCCCCTCGGGCTTCGTACTAAGGCACAACATGGCTGATAACAGGCTTGGTTATGGCCTTCACCCTGGGAAGCTGGAGAGTTTGTGGTTAGGTGGCTAAGGGTGAAGGTTTTGCAGAGGTGAACACGAACATAGCTGATAGTAGGCTAATGAAGTCTTGAGAATGCATGTATTGGCTAAATTGAACTAAGAAGGCAAGTGCAGCAGCAAGGTTTACCGCTGCAAGTGCACTTGCTGAGGTTCGAGCTGAGAATGTAACGCCCCAACTTTCGGGCCGTTAACAAATCAACTCAACCTCAAATTTAAACCTAAAACTAATTAATGACCTCAAAAATACAAAATTGTCTCCAAAATAATTACACAAATGTCTCCAAAATATAACTTATACAAATATCTAAAAACGATATATAGTGGTGAGTCCAAAAATCTCTAACTCAATAATCCTTTAAATTCTTCAACTCCAACCACCACTAAATTTGCTCTACACCTGAAAAATAATTTAATTTGGGAAGTATACAATATGACAGGAGTAACAAAGCTTGGATAAAGAACAAATTCTCAGGGATCTAATAATTACACAAATGATTCAATTCGAGATACCAGGCAATTTACCAAATTGCGCAAACAAGTCAACCCGACATATGATAATTTATCCAGGACCAAATACCTGGTCCTACTTAGTACATGACTAGTGACTGGCCTCACCCCCCTCACCCAAGCACAACCACTTATCTGGGCTATTGGTACAGAGCATATTGGCAAAGTCCACTCGATCTATATACGGAGCATTTCCACGTTATTTAGCTAGACAAATCAACATTTCCAACACAGGATAACTACACGGAGTTCATCAAATGACTAGAGTAATCAAACGAATCAACAACGGATAATTCCACAGAATTGATCAAATTATCAAAATCATCAAGACGAGTACAAATTGAAGGTGATTAAAATAACACTGTTTGCAAGAGATTTAAAGGAAGCATATTATATACCACCCGAATTACCTCAAATCAACCTCCTTCGTCGCTAACACTCTAATCTTGATATTTCTCCATGGATCTCCAAAAATAACTCTGATCTTACTTTGATAAAATCTACAACTCTCATCTGTTATATTACCAAGGCGAAACAGAATTTTCAAATTCAAAACCACTAAAAGATTGAAATGAAAAGGCCCATTTCAAATTTTTTCCAAGCCCAGCCTTCCTATGATTCATAGGGAATTTTATCTAGTTTTCAGAACATTTTTCATAAATGGAATAACTTTCCTAAATTTTTAGTTATTTAAGAAACACTCCAACGCTGTCCAGATTGGTCGCTCGTTACGAAAATCGAATTTTCTCACAAGCCGTTTACTCTTTTTCAATCAAACCAATTTTCCTTGAAATATAACTCCTTAAGGAATATTTTTACAAAAAATTGAGGTCCATAAGATTTTTCTACATTTTCCTAGAAGTTTCGGAAGTTGGTTGTAAAATAGATTTTTCTAGCACAATTCTTAAAATAAGAAAGTTGGTGAGAAAAGAGGCCAACTAGGGGAAATTTTCCAATTCTCTTGTGATGAAAACATGATAAATAATATGTATTGAACTCAAAAATTTGAGGTGAATGTGTGCCTTTGGAAATTTGAGAGATTGATATGGAAAAAGGTAGCCTTATACCGATTAAGAGATACAAAAAGGGTAGAATCAAGGCTCAAATCCTTTCATTTTTAACACAAGAATGCCATCAAAACACATCTGAAAATACCATTTTAAACTTCTAAGAGCATGTATTTGAAAGGAAAAATAAGAGAGAGTTGTGTTGTGGCTTACTTGAGGGTTGTTGGAATTGCTAGCAAACTTTTTCTTCCTCTCCTCTCTTCTACCAAGCTCACCCTCCTTCCTCTCTTCTCTCTCAGCTGAACATTGTGTGTATGTGTGTGTTCTTGCATGTAAAATGCTATGGGAGGGGTTGTTTTTATAATGAATTTGGTACAAAAGGTCATAAATGCCCATTGGTTGGAATTGGATTGGATAGTTCGGATTTAGTTTGAATTCAATGGAATAGTGAAGGATTAGAGGCCTTAATTAGGTTCTTAAACATGATCTAGTTAGGGTTTTCCTCCTAATCAAACCAACCTAGTTGCATATATACATATATATATAAGTTTGTACCAAGTCAAAGATATTTTCCTTAAATCATGCAAAATTGTCTCAAAGTACATTCATAGTATGTATATAAGTTATGGTTGGCCATAAATGGTGATTTAAGGGACTTATTTTATTATTTTTTTGGGTACAAATGTTGGAAATTGTAAAAAATAATGTTTAAAAAAAGGTTTTAGGGTACAAGTGTATGTATAAATATACAATGGTACTTGTTTGGGGTCAAAATGTGATTTAATAAAATTGTGAGCGCTTGGGCTCAATTAAAATATCTATTTCAAGTGTAAAGGTAATAAATTAGTGTTAGGAAAAATAATTCGATTTGTATTATCTTACTTTGAGTTTAAATGTGAATAATTGAACAAAAACTGTGAAAACCGGAAGTTAAGGTTTAGAGAGATTAATCTAAAATTTGAGAGTTAAATAATTAATATTAGAGTGTTAGAAATGATTTCTAAGCTTCCAGGGTTCATCTGTGATGCGTTTTCGGTTCTAGGGTTTAATTCTGTGAATAAACGGGTAAGTAAGGGTTTTCATTATAATCACTCAAAATTTAGGGACCTAATAGGGTTTACTAAAGTTAGGGGTCTCACAGAGAAGGCAAGTGAAGCGGCAAACACTCTCGCCGTAACTGCACTTGCTGAGGCTCAAGAGGGAGCTGCAGTGCCAAACACTCTCGTCGTAACTACACTTGCTAAGGTTCAAAAAGGTAGTTGCCGAGGCAAACAGATAGTACATAGTACATGCAGAGGGACACATGGCACCTTTAGCTTGGTGGCTTAAGGCAGAATATTCTGTGTGATCCTTAGGGACACATGTCTTTTCTCTATTTGGCCACTTGATTTCCTCTTGGTACCAAGGAAAAACCTATAAATAGGACCCATTTCCCTAGGTCCAACGAGAGGAATTTTGGAGATTTGGAGGAGATGCTGCCCATTTGTGCACTGCCATACATTTCTTCTTGAGCTACCTGCTTCACCCTCACCCAACTGCTCACTTTCCAACTTCCCAGACAATTGCTACTGCTCCAGTCATTCCACCATTGTTGGACCATTAGCATAGTTTTACCTCTCTAATCATCTTCCTAACCTCGAACCCCCCTACATTTATGGCGACTCTGCTATGGAGGCTGCTTTGTTGATGGTCCATACCTGCAGTGGCTTACACACTTCACTGAAAAAGATGGCAGAGGAGGAGGTTCAGTAACCCCCACGGCAGTAAGGCTTTGCAATGGCGGAGCAACACATGCTGAGGACCATGACCACAGTGTTTTGGTTGAGGCAGTCCAGTCACTTCAGGATACGCAGAGGGAGATCCTAGCAGCTTTGCAAACTCTCACTGAGGCGATTATGGCCATGGCTTCTAGACCAGCTCTAGTGCAAGCACCTCCGCCTATAGCAGTTCCAAGCCCAGTGCCTAATCTGTTCCCTGGGAATCGAGCTCTAATCCAGGTGCCTCCGGTGGTGCCCCAGGCGAACAGTACGGCTTCCAGTTCCGCTACCCAGGAACAGACTGGACCATTCCAACCCACTCACTTCGTTACCTTAGCCGACATACAAGCTATGCCCGAGAAAGAACGTAGCAAGAAGCAGTTATCGTCTCTCCCTGACCCAGATGTGAAGGCCCCATACTCTCAAGAGATATTGGTCATGCCATACCAAACTGGGTATACGGTACCCAAAATTATCAAGTTTGATAGGAAGCAAGGCAATGCCAGAGAACATGTGGTGAGATTCATTGAAACTCTTAGTGGCCAGGGTAGTGATCATTCTCTGTGCCTTCGGGAGTTCTCCAAATCGCTTACCAAAAGGGCTTATAGCTGGTATGTGAACTTGGCTCCCAACTTGATCAAGAGTTGGGAGGAGATGGTAAACAAGTTTCACACAAGGTTCTTCCAGGTCCAAGAGAAAGTTACAACCCTCACACTTGGGCGAGATATCCAAAAGGAAAGTGAAGATATACTGGACTATGTCAAGCGGTTTCAAGATGGGGCTATTGACCGTCATGAACCAGTGGATGAGGCCCACTTAGTCAGCATATGTGTGGAGGGTGCCATACGCGACTACAAAATTTTCTTAGTGAACCATAATCTGCCTACCTTTTCAACCTTTATTGAGGCAGCTAGGAACCTCAGTATCACTGGTCCTTTGCATAGATCTCATGACAGTTACCACCACTCTCGTAGTAGCAGAGTTATTACGGTAACCTCTACAGGAGGGAGCCCTCGCAAGGGGAGGCATCATCCTCTCAGAAGAGGAAGAGTTATGAGGACAGAAATCCATATCCTTGCAGCCTTGAGAACGTCAAAGCCTTGGTTAAAGAATGGGTGGCCGATGGTGAACTTACTTTGCCCCTGTTGATGTTCCCCTAACTGTAACAACCCTCATACTGTTTACCGATTAATGACTGATTGGTTACCGATAACCATCGATTACCGTTAAACTGAATTGATTATGACTGTTGATTGAACTGATTAAAAGTACTGAACCGACTGACTGGAATTGAAACTGAATTAGCCAAGTATAACTATTGTGTTGCACATTCTACCCCCGCGGACGAATCCGGAATTGATTAAAGTTTTATGATCATCATAATTAATGTGATTTTATAGTAAAGTTATCTGAAAAAGGGTTTAGGTATGATTAAATTATATTAAAACGAGTTAATTGCAAAGTTTGCCGTAATTACCAACTTGCCACTAAGTGGGCCACTATCTCACACACCTTTGAGCCTTGTATACACTCATACACTTGAATCAAAAACCATTTCCTCAGCCCTTTTTCCTTACACTAGCCGACCAAGAGAGGAGATAGGAGAGAATTGAGCTCAACTTGAGAATTGCTTGCTAATTGAAGTGTGGATTGCTAGATTGAACCTCAAGACTAGTAATTAAGGAACCTAGGTATGAATTTCATCCTTTTGGTTTGTCTTTAAGTTGATTCTTGCATGGTCCATGTTTAGTTGTAGAGCTAAGTCATGTTTTAGTTCATACATGTTGATATAGAGCATAATTCATGCTTGCATGTGTTCTTGGTTGAATTTGGAGTTGAGTTCATGGAAAAATGGTGCATGCATGTCCATAATTGTGTAATGGTCCATGTTTTCAACTTGTTTTTGGATCAATTGGCTCCTTAGAGCATCAGATTGGAACTTCCAAATGATTTGAATTCATGCATGTTTGCGTGTTCATATTGTTCATGAAATTGGTTTAAATTGAGTTTGAATTAAACACCCTTGGGCTTTGATTTCTTAAAATTGAGCTTTGAAACATGTTATTCTATGTGTTTATAAATGTTTTCCAGAAAATGGGCCCAAGAGGATCGGTTTTGATGCTTTTGAACTTAGTTTTTGGCTTGGAGGTGCAATCTGGAATTTCCAGATTTTGCATTTCCGCTCGAGCGAGGGAATTGCCGCTCGAGCGTGGAATCCGAGCATCCAGTATCTCTGCACTGTTTTACAGTCCGCTCGAGCGGAGGATTGGGCGCTCGAGCGTAGTCATGTCTCAAGCTCGAGCGGGCGTCGAGCGGGCGTCGAGCGGGCGTCGAGCGGAGATTTCACCCATCCAGTACTTTTACAGTACGCTCAAGCGGAAAAGTTTACGCTCGAGCGTGTACCTTTGTTGCATGTCCGCTCGAGCGGGGAAACATGCGCTCGAGCGGGACTCTGTTTTTCTGAAAACTCCGAGACTGTTTTCTGATCACATCTTTGCACCCTCATCCCATTCTAGGCATTCTTAGACCTAGTTTAAGGCATCTTATTGAGGATATAGATGTAGAACACACCGAGGCAAATTAGGGTTTAAGTTGTTATCTTTCCCAACTGTGTAGCTTAGTGTGTGTTCAACCTGTGAACTGTGTAGGGTTGGCGACTGGGGAGGCACGCTCTAGCATACTGTAACCCAAACTCTGTGAGTAACAACTGTGTAAAGATATGTTCAAAATGATTATTTTCTAAACAATTGAACTGTACTGCTCTCTGAACTGTTACTGTTAATTGAATTAATATATGTCCTCTATTCTGAACTGTATTGTGGCATCCTTAGCAACTACTGTTACTGACTGTTACTGTTACAGAGATCTCTGTCGGTTCCCTCGTGGAACCACTACTGTTTACTGATTGATGGCCATCAATACTGTTCGGTCTTTAAGACCTACTGTTTACTGCTATGCTAATGGATGTACCACATATGATTGAATAACTGTTCTGACTGAAATACCGATTTAATGGACTGTTTTCATTACTGTAAGGACATTTCATTCATAACCCCTTTACGCATTATGTTATTCACTGGGCTTTAGCTCACTGTTTATATATATATGTAGGTGCTCAACCACCAGATCGGAGCTAGGAGCGTGGGTTAGACTCCAGTTTTGTCAAGCCAGCCTATGTGCCTCACTGCGAGGTTCCGAGCCTATCGTGTTATGGCTTAGGGGTGTTTTACAATTTCCCCTTCTGTACCGTCTACTGTTCTGTATAGACTGAATGTTTACTGTACTGTTATCAAGGGATTAGGTCCCTGTACTGTGTGACTGTAAATTTTGTATAGACTGTACTGTTTGTATATATGAATGCATGAAAAATCTTTTTGGCATACAGACTGACACAGCTCAATGGACATTATTCATTTACTGTATTGGCTTCCGCCAGGCCCTGTACTCTGTTTTACTGTACTACTGTTCTGCAGGCCTGTGGTAATCTCGGATTACTGGCCGGTTACGGTGCTAAACCCATAGGGCCGGGTTTGGGTCGTGACACTAACTAAAAAGGACAAAGAAAGCCCAAATTATTGTATCTATCACACAGCCACCAGACACCCTACTAGGGACTGTTGGACTTTGAAAAGTATCTTCAAGAAGAAATTTGCCACGAATGAGCTAAAGTTCAAAGACACCGGTAACCGTGATGTAAGGAAGGACCAAAGGGGAAGAATGTACATATGATTGGCTATCTTGGGCATGTGCGTGATCAAGTGCACATGGCGTCCTACTATGATGAGTTAGAAGAAATCGCAATTGGCCAACTCCTTGAAACAGTACCTGCGGAGGAAAAACTCGCAGAGGATACTCATGCTCATGCCTTGCAAAACTCTGTCAAGTTTCGTACCATCTTTGATCAGCTGGGGCTAAGCCAAGCCGCCAGGTTGGAAGCAACCAGAGCCCTCATCAACATTTCTGAAGTGCATCATCCTGAAGTTGCTGAGGCTAAGGAGTATGTGCCTCGACGCATCGAGGAAGACTATGGGGCCATTACTTTTTCAAAGGCAAACAGAGTATACCCGTTTCCTCGTAACCGTCATCTTTTTATCACAGCTTACATCAATGATGTAGAGTTCAAGCGTGTTTTCCTTGATGGCGGAGCGTCCATAAACATCATCACTACCGACACCTTTGCGAAGGCCGGTATTCCAGAGTCCAGGATGATCCGCCAACCCATCACTGTAATGGATTTTGGTAGTGAGAAAAAAGTTACTAAAGGCCATGTTGTGGTGGACTTAGCAGTTGGCGAGATCCACTCCGCAACTAAGTTCCATGTGATTGAAGCGGACACGAATTACCACATGATACTTGGAAGAGCTTGGATGTACCGATATGGGGCTATCCCATCGAGTTATCACCAATACGTAAAGGCAAAGTTAGAGAAGCGAACAGTGATAATAAATGCATCTGACAAGCCATTTGGAATAGATGAGGCACACTATTTTGATGCAGTTTTCTTTACTGAGCTATCAACAGATGAAACTCCAAGGACTGGTAAAGTTACAGGGGTAAAGTTGTTGAAGTGGGAAGACATTCAAGATACATATGCTGCTCTAGAAAATAGTGGGCACAAGAGGAACAGCAAGTCCACAAGTCCTCCGGGCAAGATTATTAAGGTGCGCGAGGGCGGCAAGACAGTTTACTACCTATGACGGTCTTGGGGGCCAGACTTCATGCCTTGGGAGGATGGCCCAGAGACCAACAAGTGTGATGATGATGAATCCCAAGAAAGGTTAGTAGAGACCCCTAAGCCCACTCCTGAGTGCATACAAGACAGATCCAAACCGCAGCAGGAAGTACTTGCTGAGGTAAACCTCAACAACTTACCAGGGCACAGCAAGCCCGAGTTTATCAGTGATACAATGGCTCCAGCGGCTAAGGCAGAACTGATAACACTACTGAAGCGGTACAGTGATGTCTTTGCTTGGATACATGAAGAAATGCCTGGTCTTGACCTATCCATTGTCACCCACCACCTTGACACGTTTCCCAACTCTAAGCTAATAAAGCAGCATGCTCAAAAGTATCACCCTGACCTTGAGGCGAAGATTAAAGAAGAGGTAGAAAAGTTACAAAGAGCCAAGTTCATTGAGCCTATATAGTACTGTAGACACCCCATTTTTGACCAACCTCAAGACTCAGACATCATCGATTGAGCGCTCGGTGATTGCGCATGCTATGCTCGTTTCGAGGTTTCGGAGTTTTCGGCTAAGTGCCTTGCCTCCGGGCCTTTGAACTCTTTGTGTTTCGGCTTGGTTTTTGGACCAAGCCTTATTTTCCTTGCCTGAGGGAGGGAGAGGTCTTGTGGACCACTTTTTTGTGGTCGTAGACCACTTTTCGCGCTTGGAGACTAGTTTCTGATTTTTGGAGCCTTCGGCCGCGCGCCTTGTCTCGGGACCGCGTAACGTCCTCCGTTTGGCGTGGTTTTTGAACCACACCTTGTTGCCTCTGCCTAGAGGGACACTGTGGTCTGGGAGACCACTTTTGTGGTCGTAAACCACTTTTGGTGCTCGTAGACTAGTTTCAGGTCTCCCGGCTGCGCACCTTGCCTCCCGGACTTTCGTCTTGCATCCGTTTTGGTTTTTTTTGGTACAAACCTTGTTTTCCTTGTTTAGAAGGTGGAATGAGGGTGGGAGACCAGTTTCTCTCCCCGTAAACCACTTTCCTTTCTGCCAGCCAGTTTTCTGGTCGGCCAACTAGTTTTCTTGGTCTTTGGGCCACCTTTTCTGGTCGGCCACCACACCACCACCTTGGTCTCATGCTGCAGACCACCACTCCCACCTGGCCGACCACTTTTTGCCTTGGCCGACCACTTCCACTAGTCGGCCGACCAGTAGAAGTAGCTAGCCGACCAATTCAAGTGGTCGGCTGCTTTTCACCAACTTCCTGAAGATATTTTCTTTACAGCTGGCATAGCTGGAAGGCACCAGAACCATTCTCCATACACGTGTATGGAGGGATGGCCTTGGACCCTTAGCTTCTTCAAAAAGCTTGAGCTTTTGTTCTCTATAAGAGGGAGCCTCCCCCCTCCTCCTCCAGGTTCAGCTTTTGGTGTTAGGGAGTGATAGATACACCTGTATCTCTATATCTCTCTCTTTGTTTCATTTTTGTGCCTAAAAGTATAATTTTATCATACTTTAACACAAACTCACACTCAAACACCATCCTTTTGTTGCTGAGGTGCTTAGGGGCTGGTTTTAGAATTTTTGGATTGGTTTGAGCTTGAAAAACTTGCTGGAGTTGCAGTTTTGAAGTTGGTCTTCAAGGGTGAGCCTTTAACTCCTTCAACCCTCATTCTTGCTTAAACTTTTAGAACTATTTGCATGCTGATTTAAGCTTAACTTCCTACTACAAAAAGTTCTGTTTTTCAGTTCTTGTGATGTTTGTTTAAGGTCACTTTTGTGTTGGGGGTTGTCTACCCCCTCTCAGGCCTTGTTTGGCCTTGCTTTTGTGCCTTTTTTTTAAGCTTTGGGGACCACCTTGTTTTGGCCTTCTCATCACTGAAACTCAGAGGAATTTCAGTGGTGGAAGTGGTGTTTTAAGGTCCCAATAAGGAGAGGGTCCCCTCTCCTTGTGTCTTCAATACTTGTTTCATTAGCCTCATGCGAGAGCATGTTTGTTAAGCTTATGTTGGCCATATCTTAGAATGTATTTGGGCTTATTTTGCTATGGCATACCACTATTTTTACTAGGTTTTGTCACTCCATGCATGCCTAATACACTTGTAGTGTAAATCTCATAAACTAGTCTTGTATGCTTCATGAAGCAGCTTGTCATTCTAGTTTGTTTTGAGTCCATTTCAGCATGTTCTTGGTGTTATTTTTTCATGTCATACCTCTGTTAAGGTTTGGTTTGGTTGGCCCTTGCATGCTCCATGCACTTGTAGTGCATTTTCATTCAATAGCCTAACATGCATCATGCTTTAACATGTCATTCTAGCATGCTTTTGGCTTAACTCTAAGAAGATTTTGTCCATGTTTTAGCATGCTCTAGCTCTGATTTGTGTTGTTTTAGTCATGCATGCCATGCTTTGTATAGCCATGGTTCAATCTAGCTTGTTAGCTTTGTGTATCAAGTCCACTAGCATGCATTACTTGGACTATTTGAATGATTTGGCATCATTTGTAATGTGATTTCAGTCCATGTTTCATGTTCATGCAATTGCATTTGTCACTCTTTCAATGCGTTGGAGGGTTTGCCCCTTTATGCCTTAACATGAATCATTGCGTATGCCTTCATGCCTAAGCCTGCGACCTATCATTTCAGTGTTTATTTGGGGTTATTTTGCCATGATATAACTTTGAGTTTTGTTGGTTGAGTCATCCCATGCTTGGTCTCAGTAGGTGTAGTGTAATCCTTACTTTTGGCCTCGTATGCATCTTGCCTTATGCCCCTCATGCTAGCTTACTTTGGCTTCATTCCATACATATTTCAGTATCATTTTGACATGTTCTAGGACTATTTTAGGTTGTCTTTGCCATATGCTTCATGTTTTGCATAGCTGTAGTGCAAATACCTATGCTAGCTTCAAGTTTTGAGCACCATAGCATGCTTCATTTGTGTTGTGTACATGATTCGACATCATTTCATATGTTATTCAGAACATGTAGCATTGCCATGTTCCCACTTCATTCATCCTTTGAGTGCCTTTAAGGGTTGTGCATTTGTTGCCTTGTTTTTGGCCTAGTGTGTATGCTTGCATGCCTAGGTCTTTGAGCCTTTACCTCAGCATGTTTTGGTCTTTGTTTAGACCTAATTAAGCTTTGTCTATGATTGGTTCAATCATTTGTGCCATGTATTGCATGCCCTTTGTGTAGTCCCTTTAATGGCTTTGTGCCTTAGTCCCTCTTGCATGCTTTACTTGTGTTGTTTGAATGATTTGGCATCATTTCACACTTGATTCTAGAGCCTTTAGTATTGTCACACTTACATATTTATCGCTTCTTCATCATGCTTGAGAGTTGTGTTCTTAGGCTTACTTGATGGGCCATTGCATTGTGCATGCTTGCCTTCCCTTTTTGTGCCTTAGTTTCATCCTTATGGTCACTGATTTAGGCATGGCTGAGGTCTGTCCATCTTGGTTTAAGTCCATTGAGCATGTTCGATTGCATGTTGTTTGCATGCTTACATTACATCGCATTGCGTATGCCATGTAGTTCATCGCATTGAGTATGCCATATGATTCATCGCATTGTATATGCCATGTTCTTTGCATTATGTATGCTTATATTACATTGCATTGTGTATGCATGCCATTAGCCTTGTTAGGTTATTCATGTTGCATTGCATGTTTGCATGCTTAAGTCATATTGCATATTTTCATGCTTGTGTTGCATTACATTTTGCATGCTCCATGTTACATAGCATTGTGCGTGCCATGTTATGTGTTGCATTGTGTTTGGAATACGTGTTAGTCCAAACATGAGAAATGAGGGACATTTCATACTTGAAGTGATGAAACGTGCCTCAATTCTCGGTCGCCGATGCTCTTAATCATACATGATAGAGCTCTAGTGTAGACACCCCATTTTTGACCAACCTTGAGACTCAGACGTCATCAGTTGAGCGCTCGGTGATACTGCATATTGTGCTTGTTCAGAAGTTTCAGAGTCTTGGCTGCGAGCCTTGCCTTCGGACTTTCGGACTCTTTTACGCCTTACCTCGGTTTGCGAACCGGGCTCGGTTTTCTCTGTTTTCTCTTCGCAAAGGAAGGGAGAGGTCTCGTAGATCATCTCTCAGTGGCCGTAGGCTACGTTTCGTGGTCGTAGGCCATTTTGCCCGTTTGGAGTCCGGCTTCCGATTTTTTCGGAGCCGTTGGCCTTGTGCCTCGGTTCGGGACAGCATAACCACCTCCATTTGCTCCGGTTTTTGGCATACTTCTTATTTGCTCCCTTTTGATGGACACTGTGGTCCGAGAGACCGACTTCGTGGTCGAACACCACTCCCGATGTCTAACAGTCGGTTTTTGGGGCCTCGAAATGCGTTTTTCGGCCCCCGAACCTTCGTTCTGCATTGGTTTTGGTTCATTTTTGGCAGGGACCTCTGTTTCATTGGTAAGAAGGCCGTAGGAGGGTGGGAGGCCAGAAATTGTTCTGTCAGCCAGCTTTATCCCTTCATCGCCCTCCGTCGCCCGATTTTCCTCACTTTAGAGCCAATGTTGACCACCCTTAGACCATTTTCTTGAACCTTTAACCACATATTTGTGATGTACACATCTGGGAGGCCACCAATATTTGGTGGCCGGCCAGTAATTGTTGTTGACCCTTTTGAACCCCTTTGAAAAGTGGGTTGTTCTCTCTCCTGGTTCACTTTTTCCAGTGTTTAACCACAGGGTTGTGTTGTGCACACATCAGAGGCTCTCTATTTATGGTGGCCGGCCATTAATCACACTTGACCCTTTTGACCCTTGGCCGGCCGGCCACCTGCAACCTAGATAACTGGCCGGCCAGAATCCTTGCATTATCTACAGTGCAGATATGCATCTGTTTTCCCCCCAGATTCTGTATCCGGGGGGACTGCTTTTTGGAGGGAAACTTGGTTGGTTTTCCCTCCATTTTTCCCCCCTTTCCCCCCCCCCTTTGGCCTTTATAACAAGGGCTCCAGCTCTGTCATTAGGGTTAACAAAATTACCCTAAGAGCTTTGCATAGATACACCTTCTTCTCCCTCTCTCCCAAGCTCAAAACCCTTAAGTCCTACACCTTTCTCTACAACACCACCTAGCCCCACCCTTCCATCCTCCATTCTAGCAGCTGGAGGTTGTTTTCTAGAGCCTGGGAGTGCCGCAACTCAAGCCAAAGAGCTGCCAAAGACAAGTCTTCAAGGGTAAGCTCCATTTCCCCCTTTTTGGTCCATATTTTGTTCAATACATAAGTCATTCTTGCTTGCTGTTTTGGGCTCCGACCCTAACTGAAGTTAAGCTTATTTTGAGCCATTTTTCATGTTTCATTAAGGGCCTCTCACTGTTTGAGGCCTCCTTGGTGCACTTACTTCATTATCCCTCTTGTATTCCATTGTCTTGTGTAGTATTTTTGGCCTATGTATAAATTGTTTTGAGCTCTATCATGAACTAAAAAGTGGCTTATTTTGATCCCTTCTTCAACATTGTTGAAGGGCTCATTTCTGTTTGAGGCTTCTATCTTCCACTTTCCATTATATCTCTATTTTGGCTCCATTTTTGCATGATTTGTTAGCCTCTTATGCTTCTGTTTTTGGGCTGTGGTTTGAACTACAAATAGCCTTATTTTGACCCCATATTCATATTTTATTAAGGGTCTTTCATGGTTTGAGGCATCCTTTATACACTTTGTATTATATCTCTCTTTTTGGCCTTACTTTGTGTAGTATTTTAGGCTTGCATGTATACTGTTTTGGGTCCGGCCGTCAACTGTAAAGTGCATTATTTTTGGCCCCTCTTCAACATTGTTGAAGGGCCCCTTTGTGTTTAAGGCCAGAAACCACCACTTGCTTCTTTGACCCTCTTTTGGCCCATTTCTTGCATGTGAGCTTAGCCATACCTGTGTTGGTTTTTGTGGTTTTTTGTGTACTGTAAAATATCATATTTTGGTCCCCTCTTCAACATTGTTGAAGGGTCCTAATCTGTTTGGGGTCAGCAGCTGTGAGTTGCTTCTTTATCTCACACTTAGGGCCATTTTTGCATGCAAGTGTTGCCCTATTTGTGTTTGCTGTTTAGCCTTGCTTAAAACTGTAAACATGCTTATTTTGGGACTGCCTCGAATCTGTCTTCACATTTCATAGTCAAATAATGCATGCTTGATGTAGCTACAAGTCATTTCATGTGCTTAATCTTGCATTTCGGGACCATTTCATGCATCGGGTGCTATTTTGCCATCTTTCGGGGCTGTTTTGCATCACTTATTGCCTCTGAAATTTGAATGCTCGTATGCCATATTCCATGCTTTGCCATGTCTTGTTAGAGTGGCATTTTGTGCCTTAGGATCGGTCCTCGGTTTGCGCGCATGTGTGCGCGCATTCCGAGTTGTTTCTTTTTCATCTCATGGCCTCCTATGCGAGTGTGGCTGAGGTCCACTTGTGTTAGTGTAAGTCCATTCATGCATTGTGTATGCCATTTCATTTCATAGCATTGTGTATGCTAGATTGTATGTTAGCGCATCGTGTATGCCATGTTACCTCGTGCATCGTGTATGCCATTTCATAGCATTGTGCATGCTAGGTTGTATATTAGTTGCATTCATGCATGTCATGCATATTGCATTGTGCTTGGGATAGGAGTTAGCCCGAGCACGGGAAACGAGGTACGTTTCGTACTCTGAGTGACGGAACGTGTCTCAATTCCAAGTCACCGACACTCCAGATTATCCATGATGGAGTTAGGTTTTGTTGTGTTTATACGTGCATTCATTCTATATTGAGTTGCACAATTTGACTCCTCGCCATCATGCATCGATATGCGTGATTGGTGGCACGAGGATCGAGACATGCATACATTTGTGAAAATACATTGCTGTGCCCCTTTCCTGCTCTCTGTTGTAGCAAATCAAGAATTAGCAACCTTCCGGGGCTTGGCGCGCTTTCCAAGAGTAATTGTAAAACAGAGGCTAATCGGGGCATCCCAGTGGATTTCCGCGCAAGGCAGCCCAGACATGCATCATCCATCATCTGAAGAAGAGTCAAGGCAGTCCCTGGCTTGCATGCCAGTTTATAGCTTTTCTTAGTTAATTTGTAAATTAATTAGGAATTTGTTTATATTCGGACTGTATTATTTGGGACTGTATTATTCGGACTGTATTATTTGGGACTGTTATGCTGTCCGTTTATCTGTTTATTTATTTCCTTATTGCTTTATTTATCTTTTTACTAGGGCAGTTCTAGCACAATTGCTTCCAACCCAGTAGATATTTCCCAAGCACTTTGGACACGAGGTCGCCGACTCAATCGATCCGAGGATCTAATTGACGGATAGCCAGTGTTTTATTCTATACCCCCCGTTGTCACAGAGGTTGCCAGAACAGTGGGTTACTCCATCAGAGGACAATAGGACTGAGGTCTCGATTGTTGCTATAGAAATAGACATACCAGTTAGTCAGATGGATCAGCAAAGTACATCAGGGATGGAGGCCCTAATGCGCCAAATGCAGGAGAGCATGAGACAAATGCAGGAGGACGCTGCCCGCCAAGCAGAGTTCTCTAAGTAGCAGGCCTCGATCATGGCCCAGCAAGCCGAGCTAATCACCAGACTGCAACAGCAGAATGCGGCATCTGCTTCACATCAAGTTCCTCCTCCGCCAGGGGCTCCATTACCTAAACAGGCACCTACTGTCCAGAACGCTCTGCCAAACACCCAGAACACCGTGCCAAATATCCAGAACATACAAGAGGACACGAACCTTCCAACGGGGCCAGCTCCGCCCCCGCTTCCGCCTCAACTGTCCAAGACCCATACACCCAACCACCCGGACTCTCCCTTCGAGTTCGAAATCGACCATACAGCTCTGAAACTGAGCAAGCTTGAGAAGCTCTTCAAGAAATCACAAGGGGTAAAGGCTATTCCGGATATCGAGGACGGATATACCGATGTGGCCGTGACATTGCCCGATAGGTTCAAGATGCCGCAAATTGACCGCTTCGACGGGTCCGGGGACCCCATGGTCCATCTTCGGCTATTCTCAGACATCCTGCGGCCAATGGGCCTAACCCGACCACAAAAGCTTTCGCTGTTCAGCCGAACCCTGTCGGGTGTAGCCGCCATCTGGTACGCAAAGTTAGAAGATGAGGTGAAGAGGAGTTGGGATGAAATGGCTGAAGCCTTTGTCGCGCAGTACTCGTACAACACTCAGATTGAGATTACAACTCGTGATCTCGAAACGACAAGGCAGGAGCCCAAGGAAACTTTCTCAGATTTTGTAACCCGGTGGAGGGCAAAGGCGTCGATGATGACTTTGAGGCCCACTGATAAGGACCAAATCCGGATGATTGTGCGCAATCTCCAACTAAAGTTGATGCAAAAAATGATTGTACTCCCATTTTCCACTTTCTCAGATTTACACGAAATGGGGTACAAATCGAAGATGCGATGAAGCAAGGTCTGATTGACCAGGATAAGGAGCAACCCCGGAGGACATTCAACCGTAACAACAATGCAGGCCCGAGTGGCGCTGCAACCACAAAAGCTTCGGAGGTCAGCTTGGTCACCACCATTCCCCCTCCCCTTCCAAGGCCCATGGCAGCCACACCCTTCTCCGGTGCATCCGGAAGCAATACTCAAACCTCTAAATACCAGCCCAGAGGCCAAAGAACCTTCACCCCACTATACATGCCTTTGTCTAAGGCTCTGGGAGTCCTGATCAGAAAGGGACATCTAAAACCCCTAGAGCCGAGGCCATTACCAAATCCACTTCCACCCTTTCACAACCCAGCCAAGTACTGTGCATATCACCAGCAGCACGGCCATGCTACTGACCAATGTTTCAGGCTGCGTCACGAGATTCAAGACCTCATTGACAAAAATGTGATTTTACCACCAGAAAAACCCAACGTCACAACCAACCCCCTCCCTACACACAACCAAACTCCACCTCCCAAAAGAGTCAGTCTTATCCAGACTAGGGTCGTGTCTTACGATCCTGGCATCTATATTACTCCTACCCACCTACCTAAGCCGGAGGTGTTCCTCCCCGACTGCACTGACTTCTTGTGCATGTTGGACATCTCCACAACCCAACCAGAGCCGACGGTGGTGGCCATCGAAGATGGGGCAGGGCAGACTTCAGGAGAGAATGGAATTGTTAAATCTGGGATTGAACAGAGTTTTGTTGGGGGAGCCTATGATCCAAGTGAGTACATCTTGTCAACAGGCCAGATTGGGCTGGGTATAGAATTGCCAGAGAAGGGAGAGCTATGTGTGATCCGGGGGGATGAATTTGAGCAAGGGGCAAATGATCTGACAGTTGTGGAGGAGGACTTTGCCAACCTACAGTTTTTCGATGACCAAGAATCAGGGGATGTGGCAGTCAACTGGTTTGACTACGGGGAATCGGCAGAGGTCACTGGATGGCTCGATGATCAACCAGATGTGGTGGGAGAATCCCAACCAGAACAGGGCCCGGCAGGGGCAAGAGTATCAGCTGTGGCCGGAAGGGCCGGAAGTCAGGTTACATTGCCGGAGAGCGCCGGTACGAAGAATTTCGCTCGGGACGGAAGCATTGTGAATGCAGGAAAAATTGAATAACAAACTGCACTGACGCAGGTAGAACAACGGGGTTCTGAGAGAACTGGGAAAGCCAAAATCCATGAGGGGATCGGAAGTGCTGCGGGCACAAGAACAGAGGATGCTGTGGGCATGCAGGCTGAAAGTGTTGTGGGCACAAACACGCCCGAACCAGACGGGTGTCTTTTGAATGCCAGCGGAATGTGGTGGGAAGACGATGACTTATGTCTTGCCCACACAGACGAAGACTGGGGAAGCAATCAACCGGATGATACTTGGTACCTCGATGAGGTTGATCACATGACAAAAAGCGGGCGGTACTTCAAGCCCCCGCACCTAGACCAACCCGAGGCATCCGGGAAGGATAAAGAAGCTGAGAAACAGAAGGAGAAGCAGATCGAAGAGGAAGCTGTGCTGAAACAGCTAAAGAAAATACAAGCAGACATTTCCATCTGGGGACTGCTTATGGCGTCGCGAGTACATAGACAAGCTGTCTTATCTGCCATGGACAAGTCCAAACTCTCCATAGATACTACGCCAGAACAGCTGGTTGGGCTGGTTTTTCCGGGAGGAGGTTCCCTGGCATTAACCTTTTCAGACAAAGAACTACCGCCTGAGGGCACAAATCACAACAAACCTCTCTACATTTTCGTGGAATGTAGAGAAAAGTGGATACCGGTGGTCACTTGTTGATACCGGGTCCGCCATTAATGTCTGCCCAACTAGAACAGCGTATGGAATCGGGTTGAAGCCCGCGGACTTCGTACCGACTACTCAAGTGATCAGAGCATACGATAATACTAGCAGGGAAGTGATGGGGACTGTCAAAATTCAGACTCAGGTTGGTCCAGGACAACACAACATTGAATTCCATGTCTTGGACGTTCCCGCAACCTTCAACTTACTTTTGGGGCGACCGTGGTTGCACCAGGTCAAGGTAGTCTCTTCCACTTTACATCAGATGTTGAAGTACCCTCACGGGAAGGGGGTAGCGATTGTTTTTGGGAATTCATCAATCCATCCGCCACCGGAAGTGTCCACACCAGTCTTGGAAATCGAGCATGGCACTGAGGATGTGTTCTTATCAGGTTTCACTTTGGCTGAGGCTCGAGTGGTACAGAATGTTATGGCTGTGAATGAGGGGGTGTACATCAGTGCTCAATCCGTCTACCTCATGAACAAGTTACAACACATCCCCGGAATGGGATTGGGAAGGAGCGGCCGGAAAGGCGTCGCAGCGTTGGCCGAAGTGCCACACAACCCTCACACCTTTGGATTGGGTTATCTGCCCACCAAAGAGGACTGGGTGAGGAAGGGTAAAGAGATGGCCGGGAGAGCCAGAGCGAAGAAGGCTGGGAAACCTTTCGAATTAATGCATAGGCCCATTCAGGGTACCCTAAACGGACGCTTCATCCGGGAGGGGGAAGACTTTCCGTTTTGCGGCTTCCCAGAACCATGGCTGAACGCGGAGAGGAAGCGCGCGCCTGGTTTCGAAATATTCTTCGACCTGTAACTACCCGGGGATGACGTTGCCGAAGAGCAGACAGACCCACCAGCTAAGGTTGAGCAGTGTAAAGCAGTGGATTCCGAGAGCACTGAACTTGAGATGGGGGTAGCGCTGGCGTGTCTACTTTCAGATCCTTCGATCGACCAAAAGTGCTTGGGGGATAACTCCTCGGTTTCCATGATTGAGGATGAAACAGCTGCGGGCCTTCCAGCGACTATCTTGGATGCATCTATCGCACCCTCTCTCACTTGGCAGTACGAGGAGGGATTTTTGTCCAGCAACACCGGGTCAGGTAGTGAGCCGGAATCTGATTCCACCGAGTCCTGTGAGTCGGAATCAGGTTCCAGCTCGACTGAGTCTGAGTCTGGTAATCTTGGGGATGATAACCCGGATGCCACAGTTATGTCCAGGTCGTCTTTTTCTTTCTCATTTGAGTCTGTTGTAACCGAGATTTCGGACGATTTGGATAAGCTTAATGAGAATCAAGTGACTGTGGTTTCTGAGTACTTTTCTGTGCCCTTAATTTATTGCATAAACTCAGACTTTTAAAATTTTGATGAAAACGACGAGGACGAAATTCCTCCGATTTTGCAACGTTTAATTGAGCAGGAGCAGGAGAGATTTGTCAAACCCTTAACGGATGAAATCATTACCGTGAACATTGGTACTGAGGAGGACCCGCGGCTGGTCCAGATCGGGTCCACGCTGTCTTCGGAGGAACACGAGCGCTTGGTCGCTTTATTAAAAGATTTCAAAGATGTTTTCGCGTGGTCCTACGAAGACATGCCTGGGATCGATCCTGAGATTGTACAGCACCAGATCCCCCTTGACCCCGAAGCCCGACCTGTTAAGCAGAAACTCAGAAGGATCCGCCCCGATTGGGCTCTCAAGATTAAAGAAGAGGTCACCAAGAAAATCGATGCAGGCTTCCTGCTGGTATCCGAATACCCGACTTGGTTGGCCAACATCGTTCCAGTGCCGAAGAAGGATGGCAGGATCCGGGTATGCGTGGATTTCAGGGATTTGAACAGAGCTAGTCCGAAGGACGACTTTCCCTTACCGCATATTGATGAGTTAGTGGATTTTACAGCAGGGCATGCTTTACTTTCATTCATGGATGGCTTCTCAGGGTACAATCAGATAGTAATGGCACCAGAAGACAGAGAAAAGACTGCATTCACCACCCCGTGGGGAACATACTGCTACAGGGTAATGTCGTTTGGGTTGAAGAACGCTGGAGCTACTTATCAACGGGCCGCGACCACGATATTACACGACATGATCCACAAAGAGGTTGAGGTGTATGTGGACGGCATGATTGTCAAATCCAAGGAAAGAGAGGGCCACTACACCGCCTTCCAAAAGTTCTTTCAAAGGATCAGGGAATTCCGGTTGCGGCTAAATCCTCAGAAGTGCACGTTCGGTGTTACAGCGGGAAAAATGCTGGGATTTCTGATTACACAAAGGGGCATCGAGGTCGACCCTTCAAAGATCAAGGCCATCTTAGAAATGCCACCACCAAGGACTGAAAAGGAGGTGCGAGGCTTTCTGGGTAAAGTGCAATTCATAAGACGGTTTATCTCAAAATTAACCTTGACTTGTGAACCACTTTTTGGTCTCCTGAAGAAAGGCAAGAAATTCCAATGGGACGACCGATGTCAAGCTACTTTTGAACAGATCAAATAATACTTGCAGAACCCGCCCGTGTTGTCACCGCCAGAGCCGGAGAAACCATTGATATTGTACCTTTCAGTGACTGAGACTACAATGGGCTGCATGCTCGCACAAGAATCGAAAGATAAGGTGGAGAGGGCCATCTACTATCTGAGCAAGAAGATGTTGGATTACGAGACCCGCTACACTCCGCTCGAGAAGGCTTGCTTAGCTTTGGTATGGGCTACCAGGAAGCTGCGGCACTACTTGTTAGCTCACTCCGTAATGTTGGTTTCACGACTAGATCCCATCAAATACCTTTCGAGAAACCGGCACTTACGGGTAGGCTAGCTCGTTGGCTGCTGTTGCTCTCCGAATTCGATCTGAAATACGTAACGCGCAAGTCAGTCAAAGGAAGGGCAGTGGCAGAATTCTTGGCCGATCATCCAGTCGAAGGAGGTGAAGCGGTCGAATACTTATTCCCAGATGAAGCCATTTTGCACATCGACGACGAACATTGGACGATGTACTTTGACGGAGCATCAAATCAATACGGGTATGGGATAGGAGTGTTGCTGATAGCACCTGACAATTCCCGTATCCCTCTAGCCTTCAAACTCCGGTTCAAAGTCTCGAACAACGAAGCAGAATATGAGGCGTGCATAGCCGGCCTAGAAGCAGCCCTGGAACTAGGGGCAAGACGTTTGGATGTCATCGGGGATTCGAACCTCATTGTATCTCAGGCAAACGGAGACTGGAAAGTCAAAGAAGAAAATATGATGATGTACCACCAGACCTTGGACTTATTAATTCCTCGGTTTGAAAAGCTAAACTTTGCTCATCTTCCAAGAGAGAACAACAGGTTCGCAGATTCTTTAGCAACTCTATCTTCCCCGATAGACATCCCGTTTGGAATCCGGATGCGTCCAGTCGTCATTGACCAGAAATTTGCGCCAGCCTACGAGTCGATTGCTGCTATAGATGAGGTTCAGGACCAAAACCCCTGGTATTATGACATTTGGAATTTCTTGGAAAAGGAAGCATACCCGCCAGGGGTAAATGCCAAGGATAAGAGGGCAATCAGAAGAATGGCCGTTCAGTTCATCATCTGTGGGGGTAAGCTGTATAAGAGAGGTCATCTGGGAATGCACAAACTCTGTGTTGAAGCCGAGGAATCGAAGCGCCTGATGGAGGCCATCCATGGAGGAGAATGCGGTGCGCATATGAACGGAGTAATGCTAGCACGGAAGATCCTCAGACAGGGTTATTACTGGTCCACCATGGAGGAGGATTGTATTAGTTTTGTTCGGCGATGCCACAAGTGTCAGATTCATGCAAACCGCATGAACATCCCGCCGGCGAAGCTGTACAGCATGACTTCGCCATGGCCTTTTTCAGTTTGGGGAATCGATGTGATCGGGGCTGTCACTCCAAAGGGGTCGAATGGGCATGAGTTCATCCTGGTTGCGATAGATTATTTCACGAAATAGGTCGAGGCCCAATCGTATGCGGTGTTGAAGGCGTCACACGTTGCAAAGTTTATCAGAAACAACATCATTTGTCGCTATGGGGTCCCGAACGAGATCGTTTCAGATAATGGTTCCCACTTCAAGAAGGAAGTGATTGACTTGTTGGAGAAATACAACGTGGCTTTTCATAAGTCATCTACATACCGGCCGCAAACCAACGGAGCGGTCGAGGCCGCCAACAAGAATATCAAACACATACTACAGAAGATGGTGGAAACCTACCGGGATTGGCCAGATAAGCTGCCATTTGCTCTGTGGGGCTACAGGACTTCAATCAGAACTTCTACCGGAGCGACTCCGTATTCATTGGTTTATGGGATGGAGGCCGTTCTACCTATCGAGATTGAGGTTCCGTCATTACGAGTATTGACTGAGTGTCAAATAGCCGAAGCAGATTGGCAGCAGAGCAGATTTGAGGAACTCATGCGTTTTGACGAGAGAATGCTGAAAGCACTGTACCATGTTCAAGGCTATCAGCGCATAATTGCCCGAGCTTTCAACAAGAAGGTTAAGTCCAGGAGTCTAAAAGAAGGAGATTTGGTGCTCAAGGACAACCGAGCTCCCATCCACGACCCAAGGGGCAAGTTCAAACCCAATTGGACTGGTCCCTACATCATCAAAGCTATCTGGTCAGGTGGAGCCATGGTTCTGATGGATCTAGATGGCCTAGAGTTCTCCCAACCGATCAACATGGACAAGTTGAAGAAATACTACCCCTGAGAGGCTCGCTAGACCGAAAACCCGAAAGGGCGACCTAGGCAAAAGTTAGAGCGCAAAAAATTGGAAAATATAAAAACTGAGCTCGCAAGGTTGAAAACCCGCAAAGGGCGACCTTGGCAAAAGTTAGAGCGTAAAAGGAGAGTGAAAATACCCGAGTGAACCTAAGCCTGAACTACGTAAGGCTTGATTCCCATCTTTGGGATACGTAGGCAACTTCACCTTGAAATTCAGCCATAAACTTTTCCCCGATCAACTTTGTCCATTTTGACCATCTCAGTCATCTTTATCCACCAGCATTTATCGTGATCTCCGGTGCAGTGCTATTCAGACTAGGGGCAACTTTCCGTTGCCACGACGGTGTAGCGCTATTCAGACTAGGGGCAACTTTCCGTTGCCATGTAGTGCCGCGGTACTCTTCAAACTAGGGGCAACTTTCCAGTTGCAGGGATCTGGGGTTGTGCATCTCAGTGACAGATCTTAGGCATGTCCAGTTCTGATCCATATCGAAAATGGTTTTGAAAAGTTTTAATAAAAGTTGACTTTGTTCAAATTAATCTCTTTACAACCAAGACCATTTTTGGACCAAAGCGGAAAATTTTCAGTACCACAACCTTCAATTTCATTGATTTCAAAACAGAGTTCTCCTGCTCTTGCATACAATCGAAGTTGCTTTTTATTACATTCATAAAGAAAACTTGAAAGTACTAATAAAGCAATAAATCTGGGGCATAGTCAAGTCAAGTATCCCTGCGCCCCCTCCCAGAGCTGGTCGAAGCCTCTAACGCCAAGCTAGGCCCAACCTATGCCTCCTCATTAAGCCAGTCCAAGCACTCGTCAGACAAAGTGCAACTGAAAGTGGGAGTAGGAGCCAGGAGCTCTCTAGTCCTCCATGCTGTGGCATATCGGGCAAGCTGTGCACCTCGGACCGGGAAAACAGTCGGGTACTCAATCCCCTCTGGTGGGCAAATCTGATCATGACCGAACTAGCGCAGGAACCGAAACGGAAAGTAGAATACACAGTGGGTTAGACCAATCAATTGGATCTCGATCAGCCGGGACATGCTATAGCTTATTGCCGAGAGATTGAGCCAAGGACAACGCCAAGCAATGCGATCTGCGGACAAATTGCACATCCAGTCAAACCACCACCTTTCGTCAGGAGCATCGACTAGGCGTTGTCGAAAGAAATAGCCTCGAGCTGAGTAGGCTGAGCAAGAGTCCACAACCTGCAATTTGTCCATTAACCATACCTAGGGAGGGATGAAAAATGAGAGAATAAAGAATAGAGAGGTGTACGATGAGAGAAAAGTAAGACAAGGGTTTTGTGAGAAAAACCGAGCCTGAGGGCCGAGTGATGTGAGCAAATACATATGTAAGGTTGGGTGGGAAACATTACCTGCAGCAGCAGTGGACTCCCAGCAAATCTAGTCGTCTCCCGGCGATAGACAGAATCCAAGCCCATCAGCGTCTCGGCCAAGGTCATGGCGATGCAGCTCTTTCCTTCCTTCAAGCCTTGGGCAACTTCAATCAGACGGATGCTAAATCCACCAAAACCCAGGGATAGCAGAAAGTGAGACAGCAAGCACAAGCAAAGGGCGTGTTGCCGGAAACCTTGCCAATAATGGTTGCTGCGGTCACCGGCGTCAGAAAATGGATGAATCAAACCAAGGATGTGCAGTTCCCCATTACAGATCAGAGACCGAGCATCATGCGCGGTGAGTCCACACATCCGCCCTAAAGCCTGGGCGTGGCCAAAGCGGAGCTAGGGTAAGATCTCTTCATGGCATTCAGACTCCATCAAAACCTGAAAATCTTCAAAAGTTGGACATACCTCTTGACCGCCGAAGCTAAAGACGTGCGTCACCGGGTTCCAAAACCTCACCACGGCATGGAGAAAAGGGAGATGCAGCGGAGTGCGACTCAGCGTGAATAGTGCATTCAAGCCAAAACCCCGGAAGCTCAACTTTTTCGAGCCATCTAGAGAAGCGACCCAAGCTGTGAGATTTTCAATGAGAAACGCCTCCATCTTTGTGCAAAACTAAGATGAATTGAATCAAAGCACGGAGCTAAGGCTTTTAAAGAGGGAAAAACACTATTCAGGGGGACAAGTGTCAAAAATTGGGCGGCTGCAGGGTTAAGTGGCCGGCCGGCCACTTTTTCTGGCAGGCCGGCCACTTCTTGTTACAAAACTGGCCGGTGGCCCCCTCTCTGCAATAAACCTGGCTGGCCGGCTCCCAAAAGTGGCCGGCCATGCTCCAATGTGTGTCCTTGGCCCTGTTTTACCCTCCGAGGGAAAGTTTCAAGCATTTCCATGCAACGGATGTGTCAAAGGCGGCCATTTCCCTCTGTTTCGGATGCGTTCCGTTGGCCAGATCGTCTGAAGTGCACTTCGTTTTGTTAAGTTTTGTTTATCGAGTTGTTGTTTTAATTATCGAGTTGTCGTTTTGCTTATCGAGTTGTTTGTCGAGCTGTCGTGTTTCGCGTTTTGAGTTGTTACTCTTTGTTTAAAGCTTTTGTTTGAGTCTTGTTTATCGAGTTGTCAACATTATTGTGTTTTGCTTATTGAGTTGTAAACTTGCTAAGGTTTTGTTATATCTTAGAAAGTTAAGTTGTTGCGTCGGTTCACTACCTGACTGGGCCAAATGCACAATACACATTTCCATTCAATCTCATTATGATGCAGAATGATGCGATACGATGCTAAGTGTTTAAAATACAATACTTTTTTCAAAAGCTGTTTCATCCCATCATGCCTCGCTTGTTACAACATTTTACAGACTAAGGCACAAGTTTTACAGAAAATAAAACTGCCTGATAATGTACAATGTGCTACAACTACTAACAAAACGATAAATAAAACAGGAAACAGCCGCATCTGTGCTCTCAAGAGCAGTGATAAGAGGCCCTCTTCGTCCTCTTCTACGGAATAGACTCTCCGCCACCATCGCCATCGCCATCATCTGAATCGGAGCCGTCATCCTCGAGATCCCCCTCAGCCTCGCCTCCACTCCCGGAACCAAGGCCAGAGCCGTCATCTCCATCAGCAGATGTCTCCGACTGACGGTCTGCAACCTCCTCCTCCTCCTCATCCTCATCAGGCTCCTCCTCCACAATATGTGCTCTGCGTCTGCGAGACGACCCCTCCCCTCGAGAAGGCCTGGATGGCCCAGCTCCCCGGAAAGGCCTGGATGGCCCAGCTCCGTGAAAAGGCCTAGATGGCCCAGCTTCCCGAGAAGGCCTAGGTGGCCCGGCCTGCGGCTAAGCACATACCGGAGGCATCTGAGAACAAAGAATTCAAAGTAAATACATCAGTCCAAATATGTACATCAGATGCAGATGCAAGCAAAAACTACATGAAGTGGGTGCATGTAAACACAGTGTACAAGTAGGGTGTGTGTCAGACGTGCTCTACACAAGTAGCCTATCAATGCAGTAGAAATCAACATGTCATCAGAAGTATGATAAATGCCAGAAAACTAAAGGGTACCCGGAAGCCCATGATAGACAACTGTGCCTCTCTCCGCAAGACCATGCCCTCGAGTGACGCCACCAATCCGATCACCTCCTCCATGTACTCCCTGGGTGGCTGCAGATACAAGCTCAAATCATCAACGAATAAAGGAGTGTCTAAGTATTTGAATGATAGATGAAAAGCAGTAGAGCATACCGGCGGTGAGTCGGGATCAATGACATATCAATGACCGGGCATCGGAGGCTCTATCGGGATCGAAATCAGAAAGGTAGTCCCATACTGCCACCCCATCAGCTCAGTCGGCATGTCCGGCCACCCAGGATGAGGAAAAGTCGGAGGAATCGGGGGAACCGATCTACCCCCACCTCTAGATGTACCAGCCCTGCTAGTGAAAGGGGCGTCTGCAGCCCGAGCCCGGGCTTGGCTCGAGGATGGCATACCAGCAGACCTCATCATTGGAGTGCGAACTCCCGTCAATGGTGGCATCAGGTATGTATGATGGTAAGTGGCGTAATCCCCCTCCTCGAGATATAGCAAAGCGTCAGTGCCCAGCATAGCATTGACAACATCCCGGGAAATGAGTATATCAGCAATCCGTATATTGGCTGGGGGTGCTGAGGGAGGATCCTGAGAAGTGTACCCCCAAACCTGGCGCAAGAAACGCTCTCCCAAAAAGAAGGCCCTACCAACCGGCCCTTCGAAAAGGAGTCTGTACCGGGAGGCACCCCACCCTCCGGCAAACTGGAAACGGAGACCCTCACCTAAGGGCACCCACGGCTGCCATGTAATCTGTGGATAACAGGTGCATAAACCAAACAGAAATCGAAGATGTCCAAGACAAATCAAAGATGAAAACAGAAAGAACTGAGAGTTCTGAAATACCTCCGATGGGCGCACTGTGTCGAAATACTGTCGCAGGTAAAGGAGAGACTCCCGAGGTCTTGGCTGATGCCGGCCTTCAAACACCAGTGAGTACGGGGTCATGAGAGGTCCCGCTACCATCATCTCCGGGGCCAATGTCGGGAAATATACATAGACCCACAACTGTAGAAAACAAAGTAGAATGTGAAATGCTGAGGACAAAATGCACGATGCAGAGTATAAAGTGCGCCGTGTGTGCAATGTGCAAGTAATAAAGAGCAGAAATGTAAATCAAGAGGGCAGAAAGTACCTCCCAGGCTCTCTAGTAGCCGCCAAGTAAGTCCCTGCGCCCGCGGGAAGTCGCGCTCATATAGCAATAAAGGATAGCCAAGCCAGCGCCACCCCAGCCGTATCGCCTAACCTATGACAGGCCCACCAAGGCACTCAACAGATAGAGCGCGACAGTGTTCCCTCTATTAGCAAACAGAGTGGTCCCGAAGAGGAACATCAAAAAGCCGCGACCATACTATGCCGCCTCATCAGGAGTCGTGGGCTCCATCTCCACCCGCCGGAAATGGGAAGAGAACCAGGTATGTCGGACTCTCCCCGAAGCTCTGTCAACAGGCGGGCGAGTCCCCAGCAGATATATCCAAGCGGCCTCCCACTCGCCCATGTCATCATCATATGGGATCGCCCAGCCTCCCACATCAAGGCCGGTCAACACAGCGAAGTCAAAAGGGGTCATAGTCATGTCTCCAGTGGCAGAGAAATGGAAAGAGTTGGTGGTGTCCCACCATCTCTCCATCAGGGCAGCCATCAATGTCCTCCTAGCAGGACAACGAGACAGCCCAGCACAGAAGGGCCCAAACCCCGTCAAGTCGACCAAATCCCGAACGGCCTCCGGGAGCTCAGCATACCAGTCTCTCACCGTAGTAGAGCCGTACCCCCGCACATTGCGCGAAGTCACCTACATTCAGAATGAATAGGTGTTTCAGCATAAAATGAATAAGCTGCGTGCAAATAAAATAAATAGGCTGCGTGCAAAGTAAAGTAAGTGTGTGCTGCGTGTTCACCATCAATTTGGGTTGTGTGCTCAGAGCATCAGTATTTGGGCTGCGTGTTCAAATCTCAATCAGTGTGTGCTGCGTGTTCACCTTCAAATTGGACTGTGTGTTCAGAAAATCAATTTGGGCTGCGTGTTCAAATCTCAATCAGTGTGTGCTGCGTGTTCACTATCAATTTGGGCTGTGTGTTCGGAAAATTCGTGTGGGCTGCGTGTTCACCTTCAATTTGGGCTGTGTGTTTAGAAAAATCAATTTGGGCTGTGTGTTCAGAAAATCAGTATTTGGGCTGCGTGTTCAACTCTCAATCAGTGTGTGCTGCGTGTTCACCATCAATTTGAGCTGTGTGTTCAGAAAATCAGTATTTGGGCTGCGTGTTCAACTCTCAATCAGTGTGGGTTGCGTGTTCACCTTCAATTTGGACTGCGTGTTCAGAAAATCAGTGTTTGGGCTGCGTGTTCAACTCTAAATCAGTGTGGGCTGCGTGTTCACCTTCAATTTGGACTGTGTGTTCGGAAAATCCGTGTGGGCTGCGTGTTCACCTTCAATTTGGGCTGTGTGTTCAAAAAAATCAATTTGGGCTGTGTGTTCAGAAAATCAGTATTTGGGCTGCGTGTTCAACTCTCAATCAGTGTGGGTTGCGTATTCACCTTCAGTCTGGGCTGTGTGTTCAGAAAAATCAATTTGGGCTGTGTGTTCAGAAAATCAGTATTTGGGCTACGTGTTCAACTCTCAATCAGTATGGGTTGCGTGTTCACCTTCAGTCTAGGCTGTGTGTTCAGAAAATCAATTTGAGCTGTGTGTTCAGAAAATCAGTGTTTAGGCTGCGTGTTCAAATCTCAATCAGTGTGTGCTGCGTGTTCACCATCAATTTGGGCTGTGTGTTCAAAAAATCAGTGTTTGGGCTGCGTGTTCAAATCTCAATCAGTGTGTGCTGCGTATTCACCATCAATTTGGGCTGTGTGCTCAGAACATTAGTGTTTGGGCTGCGTGTTCAAATCTCAATCAGTGTGTGCTGCGTGTTCACCATCAATTTGAGCTGTGTGTTCAGAAAATCAGTGTTTGGGCTGCGTGTTCAACTCTTAATCAGTGTGTGCTGCGTGTTCACCATCAAATTGGACTGTGAGTTCAAAAAATCAGTGTGTTGGGCTGCATGTTCAACCCTCAACCGATGTGTGCTGTGTGTTCACGATCAATTTATGGGCTGAGTGTTCAGTAATTCAAGTGATTGGACCGTGTGTTCAAAACGCAAGCAGAATGCAAGAAAAATTCGTAATACGTTACAGAAAAGGTAGGAATGAAGTAAATACCTCTCGTGCCTCATGGGAGAAATGATACTCAGGCTCCCGCATGAGGAGATCCCTGGGTGCTCGCGCGTCGAACTCGGTGAAATGATGAAAAATAGCCCACGGGAGAACATGTACTGGTGGATCATACCTCTCGGGGATGAAGGGGCGAACCCTCAGAGGCAGAGACATGATGTCAGGCTCGCCTTTGGCACCTGGAGAACCTCCACCGTGGGGAAATTGACCCGTCATTTCAAGAAATCTGTAAAAAGGGGCAAAAATGAGCAAAAATTGGAAAAAGTCAACAAAAGTCAACCCTCGGGAAGTGAAAAAGTCAACAAAAGTCAACTCCCGAGGAAATCTTCCAAATATTGAGACAAACTCACCTCAAGTGGCGAAAATGAGAAAAGAAGCCCCGAAACCAAAATTTAATCGATTCAAAGTGCTTGAAATTGAAAGATTTTGCGAAAACAACTTGCGTAGGGCGTTGGAAAACGCGTATAGAGCCCGAATCTAAGGGATAAAATGGTTTGGGAAGCTAGAGAGGAGAATTTCGGAGCTGCACATATGAGCTCAAAACGTTTGGATGAGTGTAGTTATAAAAAAAGAGGCTAAAAGGACAAAATTGCCCCCAGATTTGGCAAAGTGGCCGGCCGGCCACTTTTTCTGGCTGGCCGGCCATTTACTTTTCAAAAAATGGCCGGTGGCCTCCCTCTCCCAATAAAACTGGCCGGCCATGTTCCCCACATGCTCCCCAAGGTCCCTGCAAATTTTGAGGAAGATTAGAGTCCCCGAGACCTGAAAAAGTACAAGAGAAGTGCACTTTCTGTCGCGAAATCGCTCCGCCGGAACTTCAGCTTCAGCTTCCAATGCATGTCTCATTGTTTACTCATCGAAAGTGAGATGTATCCTTTTGAACATGTTGTAACCTCTCCTGGAGGTGAACCGGAGGCCGCGATCGAGTCGCCCTCGCCGAAACGCACGTTTCTTCCCGCATTGCGATGCACTTTTCTATCAACACCATGGTTGTCTGCATTCGACATCACATTGAACATATGTTGTTAGATATGTTGTGCTTGTTGAGTTTCTTTATTTTGCAGCCACGATATTGTATGTACGGTTCATTTGAAGCTGGTGCGACCAGACGAATCGCGCAGGTATCGTATCTTCTCCGTGTGAGACGCGACGAGAATTGAATGATTCTCTGCATCCTTAACTGCATGAAATGTAGTTGTTGCTTTGCATTCTTGCTTAAAATTGTTGCATCTGTTTGCGAATACTTGCTTCATTACAGCTTGCTGCATTTGCACGATCATTGAGTTACCTTCGGCTTCTTGCATTGTCAGTTGCATTTTGCCCCTGCCTGCGGGCATGCCTGCGAGCACATCTGTGTTATTTTGTATGTTTGTCTAAGTCTTCGGCCTTGTCAAAAATGGGTCGTCTCTGGGCTTTGACATTCACTCCCGTCACTTATGACTTTCGAGTTCTGTCAAAGAGGGGCAACTGTAGACACCCCATTTTTGACCGACCTTGAGACTCAGACGTCACCAGTTGAGCGCTCGGTGATACTACATATTGTGCTTGTTCAGAAGTTTCAGAGTCTTGGCTGCGAGCCTTGCCTTCGGACTTTCGGACTCTTTCACGCCTTACCTCGGTTTGCGAACCAGGCTCGGTTTTCTCTGTTTTCTCTTCGCGAAGGGAGGGAGAGGTCTCGTAGATCATCTCTCAGTGGCCGTAGGCTACGTTTCGTGGTCGTAGGCCATTTTGCCCGTTTGGAGTCCGGCTTCCGATTTTTTCAGAGCCGTTGGCCGTGTGCCTCGGTTCGGGACTGCTTAACCACCTCCATTTGCTCCGGTTTTTGGCATACTTCTTATTTGCTCCCTTTTGAGGGACATTGTGGTCCGAGAGACCGACTTCGTGATCAAACACCACTCCCGGTGTCTAACAGCCGGTTTTCGGGGCCTCGAACTGCGTGTTTCGGCCCCCGAACCTTCGTTCTGCATTGGTTTTGGTTCATTTTTGGCAGGGACCTCTGTTTCATTGGTAAGAAGGCCGTAGGAGGGTGGGAGGCCAGTAATTGTTCTGTCAGCCAGCTTTATCCCTTCATCGCCCTCCGTCGCCCGATTTTCCTCACTTCAGAGCCAATGTTGACCACCCTTGGACCATTTTCTTGAACCTTTAACCACATATTTGTGATGTACACATCTGGGAGGCCACCAATATTTGGTGGCCGGCCAGTAATTGTTGTTGACCCTTTTGAACCCCTTTGAAAAGTGGGTTGTTCTCTCTCCTGGTTCACTTTTTCCAGTGTTTAACCACAAAGTTGTGTTGTGCACACATCAGAGGCTCTCTATTTGTGGTGACCGGCCATTAATCACACTTGACCCTTTTGACCCTTGGCCGGCCGGCCATGGGAAGTAGCCGGCCGGCCACCTGCAACCTAGATAACTGGCCGGCCAGAATCCTTACATCATCTACAGTGCAGATATGCATCTGTTTTCCCCCCAGATTCTGTATCCGGGGGGGTTGCTTTTTGGAGGGAAACTTGGTTGGTTTTCCCTCCATTTTGCCCCCCTTTTTCCCCCCCTTTTGGCCTTTATAACAGGGGCTCTAGCTCTATCACTAGGGTTAACAAAATTACCCTAAGAGCTTTGCATAGATACACCTTCTTTTCCCTTTCTCCCAAGCTCAAAACCCTTAAGTCCTACACCTTTCTCTACAACACCACCTAGCCCCACCCTTCCATCCTCCATTCCAGCAGCTGAAGGTTGTTTTCCAGAGCCTAGGAGTGCTGCAACTCAAGCCAAAGAGCTGCCAAAGACAAGTCTTCAAGGTTAAGCTCCATTTCCCCCTTTTTGGTCCATATTTTGTTCAATACATAAGTCATTCTTGCTTGCTGTTTTGGGCTCCGAACCTAACTGAAATTAAGCTTATTTTGAGTCATTTTTCATGTTTCATTAAGGGCCTCTCACTGTTTGAGGCCTCCTTGGTGCACTTACTTCATTATCCCTCTTGTATGCCATTGTCTTGTGTAGTATTTTTGGCCTATGTATAAACTGTTTTGAGCTCTGTCATGAACTCAAAAGTGGCTTATTTTGAGCCCTTCTTCAACATTGTTGAAGGGCTCATTGCTTTTTGAGGCTTCCATCTTCCACTTGCCTTTATATCTCTATTTTGGCTCCATTTTTGCATGATTTGTTAGCCTCTTATGCTTCTATTTTTGGGCTGTGGTCCAAACTACAAATGGCCTTATTTTGACCCCATATTCATGTTTCATTAAGGGTCTTTCATGGTTTGAGGCATCCTTTATACACTTTGTATTATATCTCTCTTTTTGGCCTTACTTTGTGTAGTATTTTAGGCTTGCATGTATACTGTTTTGGGTCCGGCCGTCAACTGTAAAGTGAATTATTTTTGGCCCCTCTTCAATATTGTTGAAGGGCCCCTTTGTGTTTAAGGCCAGAAACCACCACTTGCTTCTTTGACCCTCTTTTGGCCCATTTCTTGCATGTGAGCTTAGCCATACCTGTGTTGGTTTTTGTGGTTTGTTGTGTACTGTAAAATATCATATTTTGGTCCCCTCTTCAACATTGTTGAAGGGTCCTAATCTGTTTGGGGTCAGCAGCTGTGAGTTGCTTCTTTATCTCACACTTAGGGCCATTTTTGCATGCTAGTGTTGCCCTATTTGTGTTTGCTGTTTAGCCTTGCTTAAAACTGTAAACATGCTTATTTTGGGACTGCCTCGAATCTTTCTTCACATTTCATAGTCAAATAATGCATGCTTGATGTAGCTACAAGTCATTTCATGCGCTTAATCTTGCATTTCGGGACCATTTCATGCATCGGGTGCTATTTTGCCATCTTTCGGGGCTGTTTTGCATCACTTATTGCCTCTGAAATTTGCATGCTCGTATGCCATATTCCATGCCTTGCCATGTCTTGTTAGAGTGACATTTTGTGCCTTAGGATCGGTCCTCGGTTTGCGCGCATGTGTGCGCGCATTCCGAGTTGTTTCTTTTTCATCTCATGGCCTCCTATGCGAGTGTGGCTGAGGTCCACTTGTGTTAGTGTAAGTCCATTCATGCATTGTGTATGCCATTTCATTTCATAGCATTGTGTATGCTAGGTTGTATGTTAGCGCATCGTGTATGCCATGTTACCTCGTGCATCGTGTATGCCATTTCATAGCATTGTGCATGCTAGGTTGTATATTAGTTGCATTCATGCATGTCATGCATATTACATTGTGCTTGGGATAGGAGTTAGCCCGAGCACGGGAAACGAGGTACGTTTCGTACTCCGAGTGACGGATCGTGTCTCAATTCCAAGTCACCGACACTCCGGATTATCCATGATGGAGTTAGGTTTTGTTGTGTTTATACGTGCATTCATTCTATATTGAGTTACACAATTCGAATCCTCGGCCATCATGCATCGATATGCGTGATCGGTGGCACGAGGATCGAGGCATGCATACATTTGTGAAAATACATTGCTGTGCCCCTTTCCTGCTCTCTGTTGCAGCAAATCAAGAATTAGCAACCTTCCGGGGCTTGGCGCGCTTTCCAAGAGTAATTGTAAAACAGAGGCTAATCGGGGCATCCCAGTGGATTTCCCCGCAAGGCAGCCCAGACATGCATCATCCATCATCTGAAGAAGAGTCAAGGCAGTCCGTGGCTTGCATGCCAGTTTATAGCTTTTCTTAATTAATTTGTAAATTAATTAGGAATTTGTTTATATTCGGACTGTATTATTTGGGACTGTATTATTTGGACTGTACTATTTATTCGGACCCTCTGCGCGAGGGCACAACTGTAATAAGTGTGCGTGTGTGTGTTGTATGTCTTCCAACCCCACGCCTTTCTCCCTTTTATTTATCCGCTTATGATGGTTAGATTAGGGCATGTTTCAATTAGCATACAGTATGATAGCATGTTTGCATTCATTCATCTGTTTTGCATGCACCGGGCTCGGCGCATCATACTAACTGCATTTGTATTTCAATTCCAAATTGAATACATGTTAGCTGTAGCATTTCATATGCCATGTTTAGAATAGCCGAGCCTGCTATAGTTGCATTTTTACATGTGTTGCATTAGGCATTTCTGTATAATTAGGATCATGCATGGATTTCTAATGAGCTTCTTTTTTGGCTTGGAGTACTTGGTAAGTTTTATGCTTTAGCATCCTTGCATGCGTGTGAGTGACTGTCATGAATAGCATGCTTACCATGAGGCTATTTGCTTATGTGATATAACTGCCTGAATGCCTGTGGGTGAAGGTTGATTTACTTGGATTGGAATAAATCATCAACTGTTTGTTTCAAGCCCACTAGATAGTGGCAAAACCATCTTTTCTAAGCCCACCCGAGGGTGGCAAAATCTGTATTTTAAGCCTACTTGCGAGTAGCAAACCATCTTTCAAAGACAAACATGAAATGTTTTGTTCCAATTCAAGCGACCCAGTCTATACTTGTATGCTGTGCGCATCACATAGTAATCTAGGCTAATAACCAGAATAAGAATACACAATGTTTTCAAAACTAGATATCATGGTTAGTAGAGACCGATCTTTGATCGGGCGAGCGGGGGTGCTCACAAAGTGACCTTCCCCAATCGTACCCAAGTTCCTGAGCCGAGGCAACTTTGGTGATGATGGACACGTGGCCTTAGGCAACGAGTCAGGGTTTCCTAAATTTCCCAAAATAAAATATTTAGGTGGCGACTCTGTATCTGGCAAAGCAGTCCATGTTTGGCACTTCTTTCAAAATCTGTTTTCTCAAAACGATTTGCCGGATTTGGACTCTTTGGTTCAGATTGAGAACCGTGACAATTTTAGAGTCCTGAGCTGTAGTGACCCCAATATCGAACAGAACGGGAGCTCGTTCTTCCCGGGGCGTTCGGGGACGTCTACATCTAGGCATTTATGTGTTTATTTGTGCATTCATTTTATATTGAATTGTGCAACTTCGCCTCTCGGCCATTATGCATCGAAATGTGCGATTAGTGACCCGAGGGTCGAGAACCACACTCCCTTGAGCTTGTGAAATGATAGGGAGGGTGGTTGCGCACACATATCTTGCAAATACATTGCCATGCCCTTTCTTACTCTCTGTTGCAGCAAATTGGAAAAGTGCAGCAATAACTGGTCGGCCAGCCAGAAATACTAGCTGGCCAACCACTTTTTCTGGTTTGCAACAACAAAAAGTGGTTGGCAGGTGGTCTCTTACATCAACAACTGGTCGGCCGTCCTCCCATAGGTCCCCAAGATGAGTTGGAAGCTTTCTGGAGCTTGGTGCAAGTTTCTGAGAGTAGTTGCAAACAGAGGCAAATTGGGGCATCGCGATGGATTTCCGAACGAGGCGACCGAGCATGGATGCACTCCTCATCCCGAGGACCTCTGTTTATTGCTTTCCTTAGCTAGTTTATGCTTTGGTTCTATATTTAAGTAGTTAATGCATTTAGCTGCTTATTTGTGTTATAATAGCTTAATTAATTAGCTTGTTAGTTCATGAGTTTTGTGATGTAATAATTAGTTTAATTAGCTTAGATTAGCTAGTTAGCTTCTTATTCGGACCCTCCGTCGAGAGGGCCAATTGTTGTAATAAGCGTGCGTGTGTGTGATGCATGTCTTCCAACCCCCATTTCTTTCTCCCTTTTACTTAACCGCTTACGATGGATAGTTTTAGGGCATATTTCAATTAGCATCCTTATGCTTGTATGCGTGCATCTATTCATCTGTATTGCATGCACTGGGCTTGGCGCATCATACTAACTCCATTGTATTTCAATTCCAATTTGAATACATGTACCAAGTTGCATTTCATATACCATTCTAAAATAGCCAAGCCTATTTTAGCTGCATTTTTGTATGTGTTGCATTAGCCATCTTAACATGAACTAAGATCATGCATGATTTCTAACTAATTCTTTGTTTTGGCTCGGAGTACACTGTGAGTGTTTACGCTTTAGCATACTGCATGTGTGTTATTGATTAACATGTAAGCATGCTTGCCATGAGGCTAACTGCTTATTTGATTAACTGTCTGAATGCCTGTGGGTGAAAGTTGGATTACCTGAATTGGAACAATTCATCGAAACATGACTTAGCCTACTTACGAGTAGTAAACTTCAAACCGTTTTCAAACAAACAAACATGCAATGTTTTGTTCCAAATTAGGCGATCTAGTCTATACTTGTATGCTGTGCGCATCACGTAGTAAGATTAGCTAATTAATCAGAATAAGAGCACATGTGTTTTCAAAAACAAAATATCATGCTTAGTATAGGCCGATCTTTGATCGGGCAAGCGGGGGTGCTCATTGCATGACCTTCCCCTCTCGTACCCAAGTTCCCGAGCCGAGGCAACTTTGGTGATAACGGACACGTGGCCTTAGGCACGAGTCAAGGTTTCCTAAATTCTCCCAAAATAAAATATTTAGGTAGCGACTCTGTATCTGGCAAAGCAGTCCATGTTTGACACTTCTTTATAAAAATCAGTTTCCCAAAACGATTTTCCGGATTTGGACTCTTTGGTGATTTATCAGTCTCGCATTGCACTTTGTGAGATTAGATTCAGAACCGTGACATGAGTCTAAACTATAGTAGCTCAGAACAAAACGAATTCGCGCCCCTTTGCGGCGCGAAGAGCGAGAGTTCTCGGGGCCGCCTATAAGTACCTAACTTTGCTAGCAAATATTGTGCCTATGAAGAAGAAAAACGGCCAGATCAGGGTCTGCGTAGACTTTCGTGACCTGAATAAGGCCTGCCCGAAAGATGAGTTTCCATTGCCCCATGTTGACACACTTGTTAATTCTACTACGGGCCATCCGATGTTCTCCTTCATGGACGGGTTCAGTGGTTATAACCAGATCAAAATGGCACCAGAAGATGCAAAAAAGGCAACTTTTAGAACAACCTTGGGAAATTTTTTTTATACGGTGATGCCCTTCGATTTAAAAAACGAAGGGGCAACCTATCATCGGGCTATGACTGCTGTGTTCCATGACATGTTAGATCATAAAGTAGAGTTGTATGTGGACGATCTGATGGTAAAGCCTACCAAAGAAAATCGGCACCTCTGCGACTTGGAAAAAGTTTTTCAGCATTGTCAAAAATTCTGCTTAAAGATGAACCCTCTCAAGTGTGCCTTTGGAGTTGCCGTAAGCAAGTTCCTTGGCTTTTTGGTACACTAACGGGGGATTGAAGTAGATGGGGATAAGATCAAGTCAATTATGGAGATGCCACCGCCACACTCTCAAAAAGCCTTGAAGAAATTCCTAGGCAAGTGTCATACCTTAGGAGGTTCATCCCAGCCCTCGCTGAGATAACCTTTTCCTTGGGACACTGCTGAAAGGGAATCACAAGTTTGAATGGTTGAAAGAACACCAACAAGCATTCGATATGGTGAAGCAAGCACTTACCTCTCCACTTACAATGCTTGCCCCATAACCTGGAAAGCCTCTGCTACTATATCTTACCTCTACACCTCGCTCTATTGGAGCTTTACTTGTCCAAGACATAGACAGCGTTGAGAAACCAATCTATTATATCAGCCTTAAAGTCGATGGTGCCGAATCACGGTATACCCCAATTGAGAGACATTGCTTAGCCTTAATCTTCACCGCGCAAAAGTTGCACTATTATTTTTTGGCACACCCGATTCAAGTTGTGACTAGGAGTGATCCAATCCGTTACTTACTGAGCAAGCCAACTCTGACCGGAAGAATGGCAAGATGGCTTTTGGCTCTAGCCGAATACGACATAACATACTCTTAAAGCTATCAAGAGCCAAGCACTTGCAGACTTGCTAGCACAATTCCCATCTGGTGAACACGAACCTGTAGAGGTACCCCTACCTGGTGAGGTCTATGTCTCGGCAGCAACGGTTGAGACTTATTGAGATTTAAAATTTGATGGAGACTCTGGAGCTGGGAAAGGTGGAGCTGGCATAACCTCACTAGTCAAGAGGGGGAGAAGTTCCATTTGTCATATAAGCTTGACTTTGCATGTTCCAACAATGAGGCTGAATATGAGGCGTTGATACTAGGTCTGATTGCTGCTCGAAAGAAAGGCCTCTGCAAGTTGAAAATTTGGAGTGACTCCAAGTTAGTTGTCAAACAAACAATGGGTGATTTCGCCTTGAAAGAGCCCCTGTTAGCCCCGTATTGCACCATAGTTCAAAAGTTGCTCACTCAGTTTGATGATGTCTAAATCCAGCACACCCTTTGAACACATAACCGTTTCCCCGATGCCTTGGCTACATTGGGGGCAAAGGTGGATATACTAGATGATAGTATAGCCATCGTCTCGAGAAGATATGTAAAGACAATGAAAAGGAAGGCAATGAAAAGGAAGGCAATGAAGTAAGATTCGACTACTCAATCTCTTTGCTTCTCATAAATATCAAAGTTTTCCATAGCATGATTACAATGTTCAAAAAGAAAAGAATAAAAAAAAAGAAAAAAAAAAAGAGAGAGACAGCAAAAGCACAAAGAAAAAAAGCCATAACAAAGCCATAATACATCAAATCAAACCCTTTATGAGGGAGTCCATCAGAGTCACATCCTGAGGCAACTGAGCAACAAGCACGGAGTCTTTTTCCTTGAACCGAGCTAGGTTCTGTCAGTGTTACTCCAAGGCACCCTCACATTCCCTGCTAGTCTCCTCCAAAGATGCAATCATTGTCACAATGTTTGCATGCTCAAGGAAACCATCGACTGTCTGAAACCTATCCCTCATCCACGATAGGTCCAAACCATTCCTCTCAAAGCCACTCAAATTGGCCTCAGCACTTTCTACGAACTTGTTAGGAGTTGTTAGAATCTTCTTAGTAGCAAGGTTGCGAATGAAACTAGCAAGTGACTCCAACAGCGCTGTCTACACCATAGAGCCAGGAACATTAAAAACAGTAAAGGTGCCAAGGTGCAACTCTTGGATACGGGCAAGAGTGGGAGCAACTTCAGAAGAGACCCAATAACTTAGAAAAGAAACTCTCCCTAAGGACTGAAGGGACTCTCTCACAACACCGCTAGCTTGAATCACGGGAGGGAGACTAGCAGAGCGATCAAAGGTTTGAAGGTGACACACCTCTCCTGAAGATGACTGTCCAGAGACATTGGAATGAATAGATGCTGGGTGGTGACTGGGCGACTGACCTCGCAAGAAAGGCCAAAGCTGCCAGCACCATTATGTCGCTTTGAAAAGAGGTCGTCCATGTGGTAGTCCTCAACATTCAGATCTGGCACAACAGTGGTGTCCATGTCCACATAAAAATCCTAAGATACCCCAAGGTTAGCTGGCACCTCGGGAAAGTGAGTGGGGTACAGGTCAGCGAGTTGTTCAAAAGTTGTCGAGGTAACTGGGTCTGAAGTACCAACAGCGGTAGTATCAGCGTGAGTGGCTAAACTGACAGCTACCTCTGCAAGTTGAACTAAATTTGGGGGACCCACAGCAAGAACAACCGCTACATCTGCACCTCCCTCATCAACTTGTTCATTAGGAAATGGAGTCTGTAGAACCAGTAGAGACTCAGTAGGCTGGGAAGAACCCCCAGATACAACTTCCAAGGGAGGTGGTACAACTTCCAGTGGCTTCCTTATGCCATGCTCTTCTCTTGGAGTCTCAGGAACAAAATCATCCCCGTCGACGAAGAAATGGTCAGAATGAACAGAATTAGTAGGGTTTGGGGGCTCTGAACCCTCAACAACTACACCACCCATTACAACTTCCACAGCAGGGAGAACTTGTTCGTTTTTAGCAATGGGGTATCACGACCTCCTTCCATATCTGCAACCTCAACAATTGACTCAACCTAATAACTGGCTCATCCTCAACAACTGGCTCAGTCTTGGTTTAGCCTTAGCACTTGGTTCTTCTTCAACGTCTGAAAGTACCATTCTGCGAGTTCTGAGTCTTGTGACCCTTGAAACAATGGGAAGGTCGTCGTCGTCATCTGAATATGAAGAAATTCTGATGGCAGTAGAAAAACCTCCGGGGCCCGAATGTGGTATAGCCGATGGGCCCTGAAAAGGAAAAAGATCATGTGATTACTAAAGTAAAGATAAAAAGCCCAAAGAAGTATGAAAAATGCAGAATATTTTCTAAGTATGGATACCTTCCAGAGTTTTTTCCTACTTGGTGAGGCACGGTGTAACGCCCCAAAGTTTCTCCAACATAATCTAGGTACATCAACTAACATTCATTATAGAATAATAACAATTCACAATTCATCATAACATTGATCTGAAAAGTTTGTACAAAATAGTCCCACATGCAAGTTATACATTCAATGATATTACATACATGAATCTATAGCATGTGGAACGTCAAATTCAAAAGTAAATAAAATGCCCTCGAGGCTTACAAATTCCAAGGCTTAAGTCCAGTTACAGAAAAATAGTCTCTAAGACTCAAACAGTTATAGCCCTAGGCTTACAAAATACATTCACAACAAAACAGAGCCTTATGCTCTATATACATATATCCACGCTCTAGATTGGTGCGTTCACCACATCTTTTCCTGCACCAAAATCCCATAAAGGTGAGCATAAAGCCCAGTAGAGAAATCCTTAACAAAGTATATACATTTTATACAAGTCCAAAGGAATGAGATGCGTATGTCATGCTATGCTCTTTTGAAGGAAATCACATTCTTCTCATCTTTTTAAAAAAACATCATGCTTAATGATATTATTATATCTTTGACACATTTAAAGTTTATCAAATTAATTCAAGGGCGGTAAATACGACTCAGGTAATCCCTAGGTTGGTGTCTGCAAGTAGGCATAACTAGCACTACCAAAAATCCCACTTTACCGGTTACTAACCAGAAGGGAAGTGGTACCTCATCCACTCGTGTTTTCGGTTTTTCATCCCGAACACTCAGGGCTACTTAATCAAATCCATATACACCTCATATCCGAACTTACCAACGTATTTACCCCAAAACATTTCAATAAGTTTCTTTTCTCAACATTTATTTCTCAATGCAAGTTTCAAATCCCATATTCAATGTTTACAATAAGCAAGGTATTTAGGGTGTTCATGCAACAATAATCCATGCAATGAAATGATCAATCGTGTAATGAGGTGATTATCCATACTATGCATCATCCTACCATTCACAAACTTTCCCACAAATTTTTCGTTTGTGATCACAATTTCCATTTTTCTTTTCAATACAATTCCACATATATAACATATGTATTTATATAGTTGTCCAAATGTAGTAACAATCCCACATCTCATGTATCCTCAACCTTTTGTTATTTCAAGATTATATACATATATACTTAAACAATAGATTCCAGGAAAATTTACTAATTCACATATACTAAGAAGTTTGATATTTTGCATCCAATATCATGAAATTTCCACTTGAACATTCATTTAACACAAGTAAATTCATAATTTCTCAACATCTACCAAAACCCCCAAATTTCTAGGTTTTTCACCCAAATAATGCATTTCTTTATTTCTTGGTAAAATCTCACCAAAAACATCATTCTTAAATCAATATGATTCAACTCCTCAAGAACATCTTTTTAAAGAGAGCAAGAGATAAACCCCTTTTTCAAACCACTAATTTCTTGAGCCAAAAACAAACTTTTAAGTCAAACAAGAAGGAAATCTCAAAATTGACCAAAACTTGCAAAAACATATATAACTCCAAGAGAAATCCCTACCTCAAGTTCTTGGAGAGAAAGAGATGAAAGCCCCAAGATCAACGATGATGAAACCCGATCTTCACCGTACACAATGAAGCTCTAGCTTAGCTCTTCAACTTTAATCAAGGAACCAAGGTCAAAATGTTTGAGGATTTTGAGAAATCAAGGATTTAGTGGGTCTTGATGTAGAAAATATAGAGAGAAAAAGGAGAAAAGGATTTTTAGAGAGAGCGAGTGGTGTATAAAATGTTATACACTCAGCCCAAAGAAAGAAGAAAAAGAAAATTTTCAGACACAGCGACTCCCACACGTGCGGCACTCACCCCCGCACGTGCGGAGCGTGCTTCCCGCACGTGCGGCCCTCATCCCCGTACGTACGGCCCTCCCAACCCACACCTCCTCCCGCACCTGCATATAATGCAGTGTGCTAACGAAAATTCCTCAGATTCCCGCACGTGCAGCAATGGTCCTTTTGGCTAGAATTTCCTCGACTCAATCCCTGGCACTCTGGACCGAACCCTTACCCTCCAAAACAAGTGGAATGCAACACCCGAATAAAGAAGAACAAGGTTTTGAGAAAAACTCCCAAACACAACAAACCCAATCGATTAACAAGATTTCAAGTCAACCGACACCCTAACATGACCAACGTAAAGTTAAATGAGGGAAAACGAAATGAGTGGCGCACTCGGTCATCACAACGGGCCTCAGTAACTGATGTTGCTGCCTCCTGGACTGCCCTCAGGTAGGAGCGGGTCATGCGCATTGTTTACAAATTGGGAGAGAATAACTTGCAGAGGCTGGACAGACATTGCCCTAGACGGATGAGGCTTCTCTACTGCAGGCAAGAACAAAAGCTTGAAATAGCAAAATACACTGGCCTATTTCCCGTAACCAGAGATGAGACAAAGGGACAAGTCAGGTTGTGGAATGGGTTCCACTGCAAGGATGACTGGGTCACTGTTGCAAAAATTGAAAAAGGAGTTGAGGTTGCGGTGCCAGAATAGCCTGTTGATAGAGGTGAAGGTGCATTCTCTTCCAAGTGAAGGCAGCTCCATAAAGCCTAAACCCTCCACAAGTAAAACGGTGTAATCATGAGCAAACCACTGAAAGCTCTGATGAAAATCTGTCTGAGGCGGGGGGGCATGTGGGACACCTTGATCTATGCCAAACTTTCTAAGGACCCTGTCCGGTCAATAGACGATGCTGGACATGCCCTCCTCGTTCTCTACAGGCAGAAACCTAGGGCGTATCATAGCAGTGACAAGAAGGGAGTTGGCCTGGACGCTGTCAAGAGAAAAAAATCGACATGACAAGCCTCAGAAAAATAGAACGAAACAATAGAGATGCCTGGAAGAAGCAGGGTAGAAGGGTGGAACACGAACTCCTCCATACGGTCAATGTATCCACGAAAGGTTTGTTGGTGCCAACACCAGACCACCTGGAGATGCGAGGGAGAGAGTAGCGCACTTGTCTTGTGACGGGCCGTCCCTCTGCATCTAGGACAGGACGACCCTCTGCATCAAGGACTTCATCAGTAAAAAAAGGCTCATGCTCTTTAGGGATGGGGCCCATGGCAGGAAACTACTCGTAGAAGAAGGCGGTCAGGAACTGGGTATGAACAAAGCTCCATATGTAGCAGCCCATGGATCTCTCCATGTCCGAATGAATGAGGTCCAGACAGGAGTATAAATTCCCCAAGAAGAGGGAAGCCAAATGGATCTAACTGTCGTTGTAAAGTTTGACAGTGAGAGGGAACACCAAGGGATTAATTCTCTTAGTAGGGCTGCTGGGAAGAACAAAAAATGAGATAAAATAACTAACAAAGATGGCCAGGTACAAGTTGTCGTGGTAGCCTGGCCCAACTATGGACTCGTGACTGTCTTTGGTAATGTCACCCACAACTGGTTGCATGTCCTTGAAAAAATGTTTCAGCCAGGAGAGGTAGGTGGTCTTGTTCCTCTTGGGCCTCTCTTGAATTAGTTCCTCGATCTTGAGATCGTACCAAGAGCCATACTTCCGTGCCTCTAAAAGGCACCTTGGAGAGCAGTAACAACAGTCAGGGATGCGGGATCAAAGGGGTAGTCCCCACGGGTGCTCAGGTAAAAAAGAATAGCAACATATTCAAGAGTTAGGGTTATCTCCCCACAAGCCAGGACGAATGTATGAGTGTCATGGCTCCAGTGGGAAACAACCGTGTCAGTGTTAGTCTGAAACCTTGCGCATGGACAACTCCCTTGAAATCAAAATGGCGTAAAAGAGACAAACGTCCCTCAAGCGCTGCTTGAAACCATCATCTGCAATGATATTATCAACCCAAAGAGACCAGTCCACTAAAGGGCCCGAGTGAGTGCAATAATAGATGTATGAGTGGGAAAAATTACCGCGCTCTACACGAAACCGCAGCACAGAGACTGGGTTCACTATGTCGGCGTCATCCAGAAAGACCTCACCAAAGGGGAGCAGAGGCTATTCCAGAGAAGGGGCATCAGGAGCAAAAGAATCAACGGCCTTCCAGAAGGGGTCAACGAGCCCCCCGAAGTATGGGGCCCTCCTCCGCTCAATGCTAAGTGGGACAACCCTGTTGAATAGAAGTCTAGTGGTGGCCATGAAAAAGAATAAAGAAAAGAGAAGAAAACTTTGGAAGGTAGGGGCCAGAGAGAGAAAAAAACGAGACAAGAAAGTGTGTTGTGGCGGAAGTGGAGATCTAGTGGACCCAAGAGGCACTATTTATAGAGAAAGCAGCAAAAACATGCCAACACGCTTCCCTAGGCCCATTATGACTGTCAGTCAAAAGACACATTTTCAGAACCATTATGACTCTACAGAAAACTGGCACAACTCCTGCCCAGCTGACGCAACTTCTGACGCAACTTCTGACCCAACTGACGTAACCCCTAGGTTACTTGTTGACATCATGCACGTGCAGGAAACAAGGAGCATGTCCCCCATACGCGCGTGGGGCAAATGTAGAGGGTCAGAAATTAAACCTCAAATTAAGTATGGGCCTAAGTGCTGAGGTCGCCCTTCTGAGGCGACTAGGAATGAAAAAAGAGCATGGGCTAAAGCCCAAGGGAAGTGGGCCAACAGTGGGCCGAAGAGGTCCGACCCGCCAAGGGTCCAAACGGACTCCACGAAGGAAAATGTCCAAGTCAGGTTGTAGAGACAACACATGCAGCAGTCAAGTTATAGAGGCAACACTTGTGACGGTCAAGTTGTAGAGGCACTTTGCCTCAGTGCCGCCATTCATAATATTGTCGATTCCGCCATCATCTAAAGTTGCTGAGGAAAAGAGAAAATTGACGTAACTAAGTTGCAGAGGTGACACTTGCAGTGCCCAAGTTGCAGAGGCACTTTGTTTCAGCACCACCATTTCAAGTATTGTCGGTACCGCTGCCATTCCAAGTATTGTCGGTGCCGTTGCCATCTAGAGCTGCTGGGGGGAGGAGAAAACCAAAGCAACTAAGTTGTAGAGGTAGTACTTGCAGCGCCCAAGTTGAGGAGGTATTTTGTCTGCACCACCATCTCTAATATTGTCGGTTCTGCCATTTGAACTTGCAGCGGGAAATGACCGCCGACGCAACTAACATACGAAAAGAACATCCCGCCAAGGTGATAGCAACCTTTGGGAGAAGCTTTCCCTCTGCAAGTAGAAGCTAATGCTTGGCGCTGATAGCAGGCCCCAAGGCATTACTAGCCTTGGGCTGATAGCAGGCCCCAAAATTCATTAACTTGGCGTTGATAGAAGGCCCCAAGACTTATTGGTTGGATTCGATAACAGGCCTAAAAACGATCCCGCTAACATGGGAGCATGGTAGCCCGAGTGTAAGGGACTCCCTTTTTATTACCCAGGTCATAGACCTGCCTTAGTTGCACAGGCAGGACTAAAGAAGCCCCCTTGGGCTTGGTGCTAAGGCACAACATGGTTGATAGCAGGCTTGGTTGTGGCCTTCGCCCAGAGAAGCTGGGGAGTTTATAGTTAGGTGGCTAAGGGTGGAGGTTTCACTAAGGTGAACACGAACATAGCCGATAGCAGGCTAATAGAGTCCTGAGAATGCATATACTGGCTAAATAGAACTAAGAAGACAAGTGGAGCAGCAAGGTTTACTGCTGCAAGTGCACTTGTTGAGGTTCGAGCTGAAAAGGCAAGTGCAGCGGCAAACACTCCCGTCGCAACTGCACTTGTTGAGGCTCAAAAGGGAGTTGCAGCGCTAAAAACTCTTGTCGCAACTACACTTGCTGAGGTTCAAAAAGATAGTTGTGGAGGCAAATAGATAGTACACAGTACATGTAGAGAGACATGTGGCACCTTCAGCCTGGTGGCTCAAGGCAGAATATTTTGTGTGATCGTTAGGGACACCTATCTTCTTTCTATTTGGCCACTTGGTGTCCTCTTGATACCAAGGAAAAGCTCATAAATAGGACCCATTTCCCAAGGTCCAAAGAGAGAAATTTTAGAGATTTGGGAGAGATGCTGCCCACATACATTTCTTTTTGAGCTACCTGTTTCACTCTCACCCAACTGCTTAGTCTCCAACTTCCCAGACAATTGTTGCTGCTCATTCTACAGTCATGCCACCATTGTTGGACCATTAGCATAGTTTTGCCTCTCTAATCATCTTCCTAACCTCGAACCCCACTACAAGAAATAATAGCATATTGGAAAAACAAAAAACGTTGAAATTCATCTTGTTCTTCTTACTGCTATGAAACAGGACACAGCAGCCATGATCACTGTCACTGCAAAAGAGTTCACATCGTCGAAAATGGCCAAAAAGCACATTTCTTCTTACTTACATCCTACATGTGTGTGGCTCACTTTCATGTGAAAATTTCTGTGCATACTGTGCACTGATTTTTGTGCATATAACATGGTTCTTTATAAAAACATATTTATAAATTATAATTATTTTAAATGTCACTTACATTTCATTAATTTTAAATTTACACTATATAATTTATTTCAAAATGAAATTCATCATAAAATTTTACAGTACATAGCAGGTTTCTTAACCTTATTAACCTTATTTCAACTTTTGTTCATTATTTTGCACGAAAAAGTGCCACAATGAAAGTGTTGCTTAATCAAATTATGGGTTTTGAAAATTTTAAATGAAAACATTTTTTTATCTTATTTTTTAAATTCATGTTGCTTGATAAAATCATGTTAAGTAAAAATCACATTTTCTACACTATTTTAATGAAGTCGTGGACACTTGCTTTAGACCATGCATTTTAGCATTCACGCAAGGATCCAATTTGTCTTTAGAAGTCTCAAATTTTTACTTTCTCTAATGTCAAATAGCTTAAGTGATTGTACTTTTAATGTTTTAGAGAAAGATTTGAGATTTGATTTTATAAAAAACTATTGAACGTTAATTCTTAAACAAATATTGAATGTAATAGTGATACAAAGGTTAATGAGTCTTTGTATAGAAGTTAGGAATGTGTTTTTTCTCCTCAAAGGGTGTGTTGCCTCTGGGCGTTACTATAATATCTAATTTTTGGTATAAAACTTATAATTTACCTAGCAATCCCACCCAATGTAAGAAGTGTCATTGCTTGGGAATACCACCATGTTATAGTATCACCATTATACTTCATTTATATTTATATTTTCAGTTGTATTAATTTAATTTACTCCTTGGCTAGTTTTATTGGAGTATATGAGTGATTGGATATTACATTATATAAAATTTATTTTGTCCAAGTATAAATTGTGTGTTAGTAGTTAGGAGTGTTGTCCCTCTCTTCAATGGTGTGTTGTAATATCTAATTTTTTGATATAAAATTTATGACTTATCTAGCAAAAATTAAAATAAATTAATTTGTTAATTTGTCAATATTCTACCCACAAAATAAAAATAAAATAAAATAAAAAATAATTAAAAACCAGTTTATTAAAAGATAAAGAAAAAAAATTAGTGATTATCAAATTTTTAACTTACGATAAATTAAATTAAACACCCATTAAGTATAGATTATTGTTGGGTATAATTTTATGGGACCCAATTGAACCCTTTTTTTTTTTTCTTTCTTTCTTTCTTTTTAACACAAGTGCGTTTCTGTTACAATTTCTTTGATTTATTATTTAGACCAAGTTTTTCAATTTGTATTTAATCATTTTTTATTGTAATTTAAAAAAAATCAAAATTTCATGTTAAAAAATTTAGCAAGAAAAAAATATAGAAAAAATTGCTAACATTATAAAAAATTATTATAGATTCATAAAAAAAATTATAATTTTAATTATTAATGTGTATAAAATTTAGGAAAAATTAGTTTAAGGTCCCTCACCCATTTTCGATAATGGAAGAGGTCCACAATATTTTTTTATGATATTTAAGGTCCCTTCCCATATATCATAGAGAAATTTAACTCTCTCAAAACAAACTCATTTTTCTCTTTCTCTCTACGTACTCTATTTCATCTCTCTCTCTCTCTCTCTCAAAATCCCAACCTCACTTTACTCCCTTCAATGGCCGCCGTCGTCACCTCCCCCTCTACCGCCGTAAGACTGCGTGTCCGCAATCGCAACCCCAATCGACAACTCAGACATGATCGTCACATCTTCTCGCGACAAATCCCTCATAGTCTGGCACCTCACCAAGGAAGAAAGAGTCTACAGCCTCCCTCGCCGCTGCCTCACCGGCCACTCTCACTTCGTCAAAGACGTCGTCCTCTCTTCCAATGGCCAGTTCGCTCTCTCTGGCAACTGGGATTAAACTGTTGTTTTCTTTAAGATTATGAATCCAAATGGACAGTGAGATCAACTTCAATACATGTGGGGGTTAAGATTTTTGGGCATAACAAAAATTAAGATGGATAAGAGCAAGATAGATTTGCAAAAGTTCCTGGTATGATTTAGTTTTTTTTTTTGTTTAATCTGTAAAAGTTTGATATATTTTGGTTTCAATTCTACTAAATATTGTATTGCAATGTGTGTGGGTGATTTTCTGACCACACTGCCCGCTTAGTAACCAGCTAGAAAGCACCGGCAGAATAGATGGCACATGGCTGACCTGCAACAGAAAGAGAAGATTCTGGTGGTGGTTTGTCCACCCGGGGGCACTCCGACGGCCAAGTCATTATATCTCTCAAAGATAAATCAAGTACTAAACTCACAAGCTTGAGTATCAAAAGCATACCTTAGACTTATGGGGGTGCCTTCTCTTTTATAGCCAACATAAACCTAGTCCTAATAGAAGCCTAACTTCTATAGACTCAGGATTACTGCTAATCTTGGACTCTCAGTAAGATTAGGATAAACTCTCTAAGAGTCTTATCTTAATACAAACTGAAGTCTTCTCTCATTCTAGGACTCTTGTCCCTCATCCAGGTTGAGTTCCCTTTTCATTCTAGGACTCTTGTCCCTTATCCACTTATCTCGAATTCCGATATCTTCGGAGATAACCTCGGCCTTGCCGAAATCACTTCGGCGTCATGACCAGAACACGTGGCACCTCGGCTGACACATCGGCGTCACCTTGCCACGTGTTGGTACTCAGAAAATATATCCCCACAACTGCCCCTTAGGTTCTACTACCTCGGCATTCTGAGGTGATAGAACCTACACTGTTCGTTCATCTATGCCCCTCTATTCGAGATCAAACTCGCCGACCTCAAAGTTCCCTGGACTTTACTGTCCACTTCTGTCAAGTATTAAGATTCATGCCTTCCAAGCTGTTTGAAATGGCACCTCCTAGCCGAGGTTCTGGTTCCATTAATTCGTAAACCCCAAGAGCTTTGCAAATGCTTTTACTCACACTCTCTCTGGTGAGTTCCCGATTTCCAGTCATCTATTTGACTCCGGCGATTTTCATATCAGCATTCATTTCACTTGGTAGGTTCATAAACTCTTTACTTGCTATTAAGCTCGATCTTTCATAACTCTTCTGAATCTGTTTACTTGCCATCTGTTGCCTTCTATTTTCGTCTCTCTTCAAGTTTTGAATTGTGTGAATGCCTGGCCCTGCTCTTGTCATATCCGCTTTCTGTTGCTAGCATCGTGTCTGGGTCATTGCTTTCTTGTTCTTCACATACTTACTTAGTGCCTGTGCACTTGGCTTTATTCTTGAATTTTGTCGTCTTCTTGACTATTTTTCTCTTTTTTCATTCAATCCTCTGGCTTTTTCTCTTTCTAGCTCTTTTGTTTAAATCCGTCATTGTTCCAAGCTTTCAAGCTTCTGCAACTATCTTCGTTCCTCTCCTCCGGTGACGCTTACGTCATTCTGTCATTGTCGTCAAACTTCGGCAATTCTCATTTTGGCTTCCCTCTTTCTAGTAAGCCACTGTTCCTCCTGGTTTTATTTCTTGTTGCTTTCCAAGAAGCTCTGCTTCATTATTAATCACCATTGTTGTTTTACCCGTTGTTTCCAAATCATCTTCTTGAACACACACTGTTCACACATCTGTTGATTTCTGCCACTGTTCTTGGCTTGACACACTTGTGCAATCTTTTTGTCTTGATTTCCTGATAGCTTCATCACCATTCTTGATTACAAATTACATTCTTGTTTCTGTTTTCTGTGTAGTCTTAGAACCACGTCCCTTCTTAAAGTTGTTGCTGAGATAATGGTAGAGAAGCTCTCCCAGCTGACAGCCAATGCTGAACCACCGTCAACCGTTGAAGTAGATTAGTCCGACGTTCTTACCCTAGTCCCTAGTTCTTAGGGTCTTCATCTTTGTACTTTTGTTTTCTCTGCATATGTAACCCTTTTTTTTGCTTTTGAAAAATGTCTGTTGTTGGCCGATGTTAACATTCCTTGCTCCTTGATTATCATTCCTTCTTTCACTGTATTTGATAGCCATGTCGGGTAATTAACTTCTTGAATGGCCCTGTTCTCCAGAAGTCTGTCTACTTCTTCCTCTACTGCTTCGACGTGCATCAGCGTCGGTCCTTTTGCTAGTTGGATTTACAGGTTTGGCCAACCTGCCGACGTTCAGTTGGTGGCAAGTGACCTCGGGGTCAATGCTAGGCATTTCGTAAGGTGTCCAAGCAAATACCTCAATGTTTGCTCTAAAAAAAAGCTTCCAAATCTCTTTCTTCTTCTTCAGCTAAGCCTGAGCCGAGAAGAAAAAAGCGTTCTTCATCTCCCTCCTAGACGAGGATTTTCAGTGCCTCTTCACTCCTCTCAGCTGGCTCCTTGCCGACATCATCTAGGACTTCTATGTCTTCGTTTTCAATCTCTGCCTTCTCTGGTTCTCGAATGCTGCAGGTGGATTTCGTTGCTGTCATGGAGCAATTCTCCGCCTGCAGTTGATTCCCTCTGACTTCTTCAATCCCATGTTCTATTGGGAACCACAGTAGTTGATGCAACGTTGAGGAAACTGCCCCCATTGCATGCAACCATGGCCTTCCCAAGATGATATTGTATGGCAAGGGCGTGTCAATCACCATGAATTCTGTCTTGATCTTCTTCTAACTGCTCTTGTATGATTCTATACTTAGAATATTTTGCATGTCTTATGTACTTTTCCTTCTTTGTGCAATCTTCTCGGGGTGACACACCTCGGTTATGCCACCTGACGTTTTTCTTCGGCAAGTACTTGTCCTGTAAATTGCTTACAAATTTCAACAAGGATAAACATATACTAGTTTAATCTCAACTTCGTAAACTTTTCTTAAGTTATAACAAGTGTTAAACAATATATATCGACTTAACTTCAACTTGTAAATTGCTACAAATTTCAACAAGTGAAGGTAAACAATGATCTCGGCTTAACTTCAACTTGTAAATTGCTACAAATTTCAACAAGTGAAGATAAACAATTATCTCGGCTTAACTTCAACTTGTAAATTGCTACAAATTTCAACAAGCGTTAAGCATTACTTCGGTTTAACTTCAACTTGTAAATTACTACAAATTTCAACAAGTGAAGATAAACAATTATCTCGGCTTAACTTCAACTTGTAAATTGCTACAAATTTCAACAAGCGTTAAACACATTCTTCTTCTCTCTGCCCCCCCAGTGTGAACTTAAAATCCACTTGGGTTCTCATCATACATGTAGCTTCAACCTTGTTGCCGAGGTTTAATTCAAGCCGAGGTTGTCGGCCTTGGTTTCTCTATTGATCTTACTTGGCTCCAACCTGAGTTTGATTTTTCGGCCTCGCATCGGCGAGCCGTTTCTCTTTTCTTGTTCCGACGCCTTTGTTCCCGGCATGTCCTCCTCGGTCCTAGTATACTTCTCAATTCTGGCAAACTTTAGTCTGATCTTGTGTGTTTCCTTTTTATCTTCTGGGATCTGAGATCTACTCATTGTGCTCTTCTATTCTCGAACTCAGGTCCCGAGATCTTATCTTCTGGAATCTTGGATCTGCTCACTCAGGTTGAGCTCTTCTTTTCTTGGACCTACTCATCTAGACCGAGATCATGTCTTCTGGGATCTGGGATCCGGGATTTGCTCACTCAGGTTGAGCTCTTCTATACTTGAATGTTTTCTCCTTGGGAGCGATCAAGCCCCCTTGTCTTTGCATCCCTTCTAGAAGGGTCTTCGTTCCTCCACAGGTATCTATCCTTCCATACCTGGAGGTCATCTTCGTTGTAGTATCCGCTTCGATCTGTTGTCTTTGGTGCATTACCTTCCTGGCCGGTGTCTTTCACTCCGTGACTCTGGTCACAAGTTTCTGTGTTGCGGTTGTCCCTTTCAATGTTGAGGTTGATAGGTCTCTCATTCCCAGCAGGAGCGTTGTCTCCAGTCTGATCATTTTGTCCGTCATTGGCCATCTATTCTTCTTTCTTTCATTGGCCATCTATTCTTCTTTCTTTCCCACAGACGGCGCCAAATTGGGTGGATGATTTTCTGACCACACTGCCCGCTTAGTAACCAGCTGGAAAGCACCGGTAAAATAGATGGCACCTGGCTGACCTGCAACAGAAAGAGAAGATTTTGGCGGTGGTTCGTCCACTCGGGGGCACTCCGACGATCAAGTCAGTATATCTCTCAAAGATAAATCAAGTGCTAAACTCACAAGCTTGAGTATCAAAAGCATACCTTAGACCCATGGGGGTGCCTTCTCTTTTATAGCCAACATAAACCTAGTCCCAATAGAAGCCTAACTTCTATGGACTCAGGATTACTGCTAATCTTGGACTCCCAATAAGATTAGGATAAACTCTCTAAGAGTCTTATCTTAATACAAACTAAAGTCTTCTCTTATTCTAGGACTCTTGTCCCTCATCCAGGTTAAGTTCCCTTTTCATTCTAGGACTCTTGTCCCTTATCCACTTATCTCGGATTCCGATATCTTCAGAGATAACCTCGGCCTTGCCGAGATCACTTCGGCGTCATGACCAGGACACGTGGCACCTCGGTTGACACGTCGGTGTCACCTTGCCACGTGTTGGTACTCAGAAAATATATCCCCACACAATGAATAAATTTAGCTACATGGCCTATCAACTGAAATTGATCTCTTGCTAGCTCGTGAATAAGGCACTACTTACAAAACAAGATTTGAGTATTATTGTAAATGTAAATTTCCTTTATTTATTTCTAAACTACCAATTCTTAATTGAAATTACTCCAGCTAAGGAAATAAACTAGACCAATCTTAAACATTAATTTAAAATTGGAAGATCAAGGATGCTTTTACTTCAAGTTTTGCTCGTTTCCTAGGCAAAAAATAAGTTGTAAACAATGAAAAAAAGGCATCTAGGGATGATCAAACATGAAATTAATGAGAGAGAGAGAGAGTTTAAACTCATTTCCTAGTTCCTAGGTTAACTGCTGAATTAATTGATCAAAAATCCAAATGAAAATGATCTGAGAGGAAGAAGAAGCATAAGGCACAGAAAAACCTATCTTAGGAATGCAAAAACAAAGCAACTCCAAGTCCTCAAAATGCATTACAGGAGGCTCTGTTCTTGCACTGTTATGTCATTTTCTCTTTATCACCCTCCTGACAATCATAATCTTCAACTAGAGAAATATTGAGGTTTATGATTTTCAACCAGAGAAAGATTTTGAGGGGGAATTTCTCTGGGTTGGAGAAGGGGAATTTCTCTGGGTTGAAGGGAATTTCCTCTGGGTTTCTATGAATTTCTCTAGGTTGGAGGGAATTTTCTTTGGGTTTTTGTGAATTTTTGTGAATTTCTCTGGGCTGGAAGAGAATTTTCTCTAGATTTTTGTGAATTTCTCTGAGTTGGAAGGGAATTTTCTTTGGATTTTTGTGAATTTCTCTAGGTTGGAAGGGAATTTTCTATGGATTTTTGTGAATTTCTCTAGGTTGAAGTAAATTTCTTTGGACTAAGAGAATTTCTCTGGGTTAAGATTTTCTCTCTCCTCTGTCTTCTTGCACCAAACAACTCCTCTCTATGTCTTCTCCATCCGCAGCAATGTTCAAAACTTCGTTGGCGTTGACTACGACGGAGGAATTCGCACTAGCAAGATTTATAAAGCTTTGCCAATGGAGAGCGTCGATTTATATGAAGATCCCTGATAGTGCTTTATATAACAAGATTTATATGAAGCAGAACACTAGTCCTCATTGTTGTTCCTCCGATCACTAGTCCTCCGATGAAGATTCCTCCGTCGACAAATATCACTACCCTCAAAGGACTAATATCAAGAAGCAGAGCACTATCCAGAGAAATTCTGTGAATCGAATTTTCTTTAGATCGATGTTTAGCGACCTTAGACATTATGAAAATATTGAGTGTCCTTTATGTTATAAAAGCTTAATACTAGGGAACTTATAAAAAAATCCCCTAAAATTTATCACTTATCTGTAATAATTTTTTTTAAAAAAATTACACTGCCACGTGCGGCAACATAATTAAGACACAAAGAATGACTCACTTAGTATTAGTTGCAATCCCTCATTGGTTGAAAATACCATATAAGTCAACAATTTGTCAAATTAGACAAAAATTAGTCACGTAATTAAATTTAAAATTTTAAAGACCAAAGTAAAATTTAAATAAAAATTAGAGTAAAAAGTGTGATTCAAATTGAAGGCAAAGTAGTTAATGTATTAGTTAATGGGTCACATGAAAATTAAGTAACAGTGTTTGCCTAAATTTCAACATTGATATTTTACTACTTAATTTTAATTTATTAAACAATAAATAAGTACAATTTAGAACTCTTTTTTTTGGGGGGGGAGGGGGGGGAGGGAGGGTCTAGTTAGCACTCTTACACTTTTACTAAAATCTTAGTGTAGTCTTTACAGTTTTACAAAAATCTCACTTTAATCTCTCAACTTTTAATTTATATAAGCCTTATTTATAATAAATAAAAAGAAGAGTGAGATTGCAGCTTGAATAAACTATAGTGGATTGACTAGAACAATTGAAAAAAAGAAAAAAGAAAAAGAACCAAAGTGAGATTTTGATAAAAGTACAAGTCTGATAAATATAATTAAAAGTTAGTTTTTTGATAAATAAGTTAAAAGTTATTTTTATTTTTATTTTTTTGAAAAAAACGTGTAAAAAAATAGAGGGGTGATGTGACTCAAAAGAGTTTAAAAGCCAAAAAAATATTTTTAACCTTTTTGCCAAAAGTGGCCGACAAACCAATCCCTTTCCAATAGTTGGGGAAAAAAAAAACTTCACAAAATAATTCAAACGACCAAAAAATTTAAACTAACATTTTTTTACAGGGAGAGACATATATACAATCATAAGACTATTAAAAAACTCAAATGGGCATAAACTTGAAGCTGCTTCGAAAATATGTTCATGCCGTGTAAAACATGTCCCTAATCTCTGAAGTCATCAGTCTTCCTCTCTTACACATGAAAACATCACATAATGCAATGTAAATAAATGAATGGTTTAACCAACATGACTATTCATTTTCTCCTTAATTTTTCACCACAACCAAACAAAGGCAAGAAATTAGCCTCTCTCATTTTTTTAGCAAATAAAATTCTCATTTTACTTTTAATTTCTCTCACTTTCCCTTTCCTTTTACTTTCGCTTAAAAATCTAGGGTAGAATATAAGCAAGGCATTTGGTTTTGAGAAACTAAACTACCTAATTGGTTGGTGGTTTAGCATTACTAATTGGAAAATACCGTTTAAAACACAAAATAAATACCTGTTCTAGGATGCACTGTTTTTTGATGAATTGAGTCCTTGCCTTGCTTACTAGAGAATTAGGTGACTTCTCAAACCTCTGTTGTACCTGACTGCACATGCTCTTTCTTATGTGGGGTGAGAAGTATTTAACTTTAATCTGTAGAACCAAATGTGTGTTATACATTATTGAATCTAAAAAAGAAAGACAATCAAAACACAAAAAGAGTAATAAGTGTATGCATAATACAAAAAGAAATTCAACAAAGTGTATCAAAATGATATTAAAAAGCAATGAAGTATCAAGATTAAAAATAGTTCTTTAAAACCAAAGAATTTGGACTGAAAGTTTAACCCCTTTTGGATTGAAAGTTTAAACCCCCCTCCCCCCTTTTTTCCTTCAAGGACACAAAGTTTGGGACAATTTTTTTTTTTTTTTTTTTATTTTGAACAGAAAGTTATGGACAATTTGACTTGAAGAACTTTGTAACTGAGAGGGTAATTTTTGATAAAAATTGGGCCGAGCTATGTGGTGGGCTTCGTGGCCCAAAGCACCAAGGACTTGGTAAAAAGGCCGCAAGGTTATTCCGGCCCAGGAGAGATAAAAGTTACTCCGGCCCAAGCTGTTAAAGTTACTCCGGTTCAAGAACGATAGATTTACTCCGGTTCTGAGGAGATGTTGGCTTACTACGGTCAAAAGAGATTAAGTTACTTCGGCTAAGGAATTGTAAAGCTGCTTCGGTTTGGACAACTTGAGTTAGTATGGTCCCAAAAAGATAGTCCGGTCAAGATGAATTCGGGGTAGGTCGGTCGGAATGTAGCTACTCGGTAGATCGGTCCAAGCACACCACGGTTCGTGTATGAGAGAACCGAGATATGGTGTAGCATGAAGAAGAACCAAGCTACTGTTAGTACGGCCCACTTTGTGGCTCGGCATAGCCAATGTTACTTCGGTCAAATAGTAATTCGGCCATGGAGAAAACCATCCCACTTGGTTTAAGCAGTGGGGGAGGGTGTAAAAGGATAAGCATTATCCTTAGGAGAATGAATCCTAGGAGGACTCTGCATGAAGAAATACAAGTCCTACTAGGATTGTGCCACGGGAAACTTATAAAAGCCCACAAGCACCACCTTGGAGGAGGTAATTTGAACACAATCTTTCTGAGAACTTAGAGCTTTGTCTATTTGTCAAGTTTTCTGACTTAGGCATCGGAGAGGTTTCCGGCACACACCCGCCGGCTAGCTCACGTTTGTGTTTTCAGGTGACAAAGCGACGTCGTACGGAGGAGCGTGGATTTGGTCAACAGGATTATACGAGGAGAATTATTTCCTCCCCGTACAATTGGCGCCGTCTGTGGGAAGAACAGACAAGAACAAAAAACCTCTTGACTAAGCTTCTCCTTTTTCTCAAATCAATGGCACACATTGAAGAACTACCGCAGTCCGCCGTCGACGGGCTAACTCCTGACGGGGGCGCAAGGCGAGAAGGATTACCCTCTGTCCCTCCTATGGCAGATCTGGAGCCCCAACAACATAACTCCAGGAGGAGTGGCAGGGGAAGGCGGAATAGCAGCCCTCGTCACTCTCAAAGTCCTGATAGGCAAAGGAGGAGGATTGATCCTCAAGCCCTGGAAGATCGCGTGAAGGAACAAGATGAACTAATTCGAAAGATGGCGGCGGACATGGAAGCATTAAAACGCCAGATGAAGACTAAAGAGGTGGCGACAGGAGAGGGGCGCAAGCACAAGACGCCCCCTCGCCACTCAGAGAATCGTAGTAGGAATACTACACCCTCCCAAGGAGAGAGCAGAAGCCTCAGGACAGGCGACACTCATTCCTTATCTTCAAGGACTCGTCACTCCAGGTCTGAGAGGACGAGATCCGAAAGATCATACACTGAAGGAAGCACGTATTGGCCTTCACATTCACACCAAACCAGATCTAGACAAACGGAGCTGCCCAGGTCATCCGACTTACGAACCGTGCTCGAAGAAAAAGCACGATGCAAGGAGGATGCCAGGGCAAGGGATCCACACCGAGTTTCGGCCTTACAACGGTTGGCTCCTCGGATGCATGGAAGCGTCGAGGTTGGAATGCCAATACCGCGACCGGCCTACGAACCAACGGACAAGGCATTGGCAAGACTACAGACTTCGCCGTTTGTTCCAGCAATCGAAAACGCGCCCCTACCATCAGGCTTCCTTCAGCCGAAATTCACTACGTATGAAGGGAAGACGGACCCGTATTCACACCTGAGCCACTTTCGCCAAGTCATGGCTGTGTACAGGCGAAACGAGGCTTTAATGTGCATACTCTTCCCATCAAGCCTTGGCGACCTCGGCTTGACTTGGTTCGAGAAGCTCCCAGAGGGCAGCATAGCCTCCTGGGCCCAATTGGCAGAAGCGTTCGTAACAAGGTTTCGAACAAACACTAAAACGCCGGTGGAGATAGACCAGTTACTCTCCATCGACATGGGTGAAAAAGAGACCCTCAGATCTTACAACAGTCGCTACTGGGAGACATTCAACCAGATTGGAGACTGCCCCACCAATCTAGCCATTGCACAATATAAAAGAGGCCTACCAGTAGGGAACAGACTAAGGGATTCGATTACCATGACGCCACCCCTCACCATGGAGGCCCTGATGGAAAGAGTGCATCAGCACATCAGGGTAGAAGAGGATGGCGCACGTGCAAAAGCAAAATCTAGTGCAACCACACTACCAGAAAAGAAGACCTCAGCAAAGGTCAATACAGTAGATCGGCAGAATAAAAACGGGCGTGGCAGACGAGATAACGGAGAAGACCCAGACAAAAGATGGTTGAGAATCCGCACTGCCATAACAACGGTGTTCAAAAAACCAATATATCGGATTCTGAGCGAAATAAAAGACGAGCCTTTTGTCAAGTGGCCAACCAAGCTAGGAGAAGCTCAGAAAAATTACGACGACAGATCACGGTGCACCTTCCACAAAGAAAAGGGGCACCGAACTGAGAATTGCACGCCACTGAGACAGCACTTGGAAGAATTGGTGGCAGCAGGCCACTTGGACAAATACATTGAAGGAGGGACGCAACCAGCCCCCCAAGATCATCCCAACAGAATGCCAATCGACGCCCCACCACAAGGCATCATCAATGTAATACATGGAGTCTTTGAACCTGAGCGTGTATGTGAGCTCAGGGGATCAATCAAGAAGGCTGAGCACTTTAGGGAAGTGTTAAGTGCCCAACCTGCCATCAAGAAGGGGAAGACAGAGGCAACGAATGTCATGTCCTTTTCGGATAAGGACTTGGATCGAATATACTGTCCTCACAATGATGCGCTGGTCTTCACTCTCCGAGTCAAGGATTTTGACGTCAAGCGGATTCTGATTGACCAGGGTAGTTCATGTGAGATCATGTACTACGACACATTCAAGCAACTGAAGCTGCAAGACAAAGACTTGGCGCCTGCAGTTTCTCCCCTGATTGGATTCAACTCCATGCCAGAATGGCCTGTCGGCAAAATAATCCTTCCAGTCAGAGCAGGGACTGTAACAAAACAAGTGGAGTTCTGGGTATTGAAGGTCCCCTCCACATACAACATCATCTTGGGAAGAACGTGGCTGCATGCCATGCGTTCGGTAGCATCATCTTACCATCAGGTAATGCGGTTCCCCAACGACACCGGCATAATTGAAGAAGTCTATGGCGACCAAATCATGTCAAAACAATGCTTCGCCACAGCGAATGGAAGCCGAGCTGCCAAAGGATACGTTCATTCGGTGGAAGAACCAGAAAGTAATGAACTATTCGCAGACGTCGGCAAAGAGGCCGATCAGAAAGCAGTGGAGGATTTGGTAGAGGTAAAAATAGATGAGAAGAACCCGGATAAGTTCTTCTTGCTTGGCTCATCGTTGTCCAGCACTGAGAGATTAGAGGTCTTGGAATTCTTGACCTCTAATATCGAAGTGTTTGCCTGGACACCCTACGACATGCCAGGAATTGACCCAAACTTCATCAGTCACCAACTCAATGTCCACCCATCCGCCAGACCAGTCATTCAACGCACACGCAGGTCGGCACTCCACCACGCCGAAATAGTGGCAGAAGAGGTAAGCAACCTGCTGGAGGCAGGAGCAATAAGAGAAATGCACTACCCAAGATGGATCTCCAACACAGTTGTAGTGCCAAAAAAGAATGATAAATGGCGTGTCTGCGTCGACTACAAAACAGTCAACAAGGCGTGCCCAAAAGATAGCTTTCCTCTACCAAGGATAGATCAACTGGTGGACCTAACGGCAGGGCATAACCGACTTAGCTTCCTGGATGCATACAGAGGCTACCACCAGATCGCCATGCATGAACCAGACCAGGAGGTCACATCCTTCACAACACCAAGGGGGTTATATTGCTACAAGGTCATGCCGTTCGGCCTAAAGAACGCAGGGGCGACATTCCAAAGAATGGTCACTAAGATGTTTGAACCATTGTTAGGCAGAACAATGGAGGCTTACATCGACGACATGGTGGTCAAAAGCAAGGATGAGAATGACCATCTTAAAGATCTAGGCGAGATGTTCCAGATCCTGAAGAAACACAAGTTGCGCCTTAATGCGTCCAAATGCGCATTCGGAGTTGGATCTGGCAAATTCTTGGGCTTCCTGGTGACCAACCGAGGTATAGAAGCAGACCCCTCTCAGATTAAAGCAATCCAGGAGTTGGAGAGACCAAACTCAGTCAAAGAAGTACAGCATCTCACTGGCATAGCGGCTGCACTCAACCGGTTTATAAGCAGGTCATCAGACAGACTACGACCGTTCTTCCAAGCTTTAAAGGCCAAGTTTGAGTGGGATGAAGAATGCGACCGAGCTCTGGAAAGCTTGAAGGAGTACATGTCTTCCCCACCACTACTTGTTACTCCAGTACCTGGTGAAGAACTCTTTTTGTACCTGGCAGTCTCTCAGCACGCAGTCAGCGCAGTGTTGGTTCGTACAGAAGGAATACAACACTTGCCCATCTTTTATGTCAGCAAGACATTGTTGGGAGCCGAAACAAGGTACTTGCCCTTGGAGAAACTAGCATTAGCATTAATGATGGCATCCAGAAAATTGGCGCACTACTTTCACGCCCACACCATAGTCGTCCTCACAGCCTTTCCACTAAAGGCTCTGTTTGAAAGGGCGAACTTTAGTGGGCGAATTTTGAAGTGGGCAGTAGAGTTGGGACAATTCGACATCAAGTTCCAACCCAAGACCGCAATAAAAGCCCAATCCTTGGCAGACTTCGTCGCAGAGTTTACTCCTGGAAGTCATCATATCTGCCCAGTCGACCTAACTGACACAACCGAACTAGGGATGGAAGTTGACGCCGGAATAGCGCAACCCCTAGAAGAAGGTAGTCAATCAAGCACCAAGGCAGACCACACTAAGGACAACAAGGAAGAGACAAACAAAGGCTCACCAACAGTTCAAACAGAGGACGAAGGGCAGACAGCCAACATGGACCTTGAAGAAAACACCATTCTTGACCTCATGACATCATCTGATCCTTCCACTTGCTGGAAACTATTCGTTGGAGAGATGTGGAAGCTCTTTGTGGATGGAGCATCCAACCGACATGGTGCAGGGCTTGGCATAGTCCTCATCTCTCCAGGCGGCTTGGTTATAGAGCAAGCAATCAACCTTGGCTTCCCAGCATCCAACAATGAAGCGGAGTATGAGGCGCTTCTCGCAGGACTCAAGTCAGCACACTTCATGAAAGCAACCGAGCTAATGGTATACAGTGACTCTCTGCTGGTGGTAAACCAAATTTCTGGCGAATACGAAGCAAAGGATGACAGAATGGCCAAGTACCAAGAGTTAGTCAGAACAGAGATCAAGAAGTTTGATGTGGTAAGGATAGAACAAATTGGCAGGGAGGAAAACTGCCGAGCGGACGAACTAGCAGGCCTTGCTTCAATGGCAGATACATCAATCCCTCATCCATTACTCATCGACTTCTTACCAAGACCAAGCATAGAAGACCCCGAAGCAGAAGAAGTATGTTGCACAGAATTAGGCCCTTCCTGGATGGATCCCATCATCCTGTTCCTGAAAGACGGCATCCTACCAGAAGAGAAAAAAGAAGCCAACAAAATAAGGGCAAAGTCGCAGCGATTTTGGCTATCTCCATCTTTGGCATTATACAAGAAGTCATTCTCTGGGCCTTACCTCAAGTGCGTTCATCCCAGCAAAGTAGAAGCATTCTTGTTCGAAATACACGAAGGGGTGTGTGGAAGTCATCAAGGGGGAAGGTCGCTCGCTTACAGGGCTATTTCGCAAGGATATTGGTGGCCATATATGCAAGCAGACTCAGAGAAATATGTGAAGAAGTGTGAGAAATGCCAAAAATTCGCACACCAAATACATCAACCAGCAAGAGAACTCCTACCATTAACTAGCCCATGGCCTTTCGCAATGTGGGGCTTGGACATAGTAGGACCACTTCCAACAGCGCCCGGGGGCAGAAAATTCTTTCTCGCAGCAATAGACTACTTCACAAAGTGAGTGGAAGCAGAAGCATTGGCGTCAATCAAAGAAAAAGATGTGAAGAAGTTTGTTTGGCAGAATATTATCACTCGGTTTGGCATACCAAAAGCACTGATCTCAGACAATGGAACTCAGTTCGACGGCAGAATCTTTAGAAGCTTTTGTGAAGAATACAAGATAGAGTTCTACAATTCCACACCGGCATATCCTCAAGCAAATGGGCAGGCTGAAGCATCAAATAAAGTCGTCTTGGATGGACTAAAGAAAAGGCTAGAGAAAGCAAAAGGCAAATGGGCAGATAAACTTCCTCACGTCTTATGGGCTTACCGCACCACGCCTCGGCGATCAACTGGAGAAAAACCATTCTCCTTAGCCTATGGAATGGAAGCAGTGATCCCACTAGAAGTTGGCCTCCCTACAATTCGAAGCGAAAATTTTGATCCAGGCTTAAATGGAGAAGCCATAGCCTTAGAACTCGACCTTGCAGAAGAAAGAAGAGAAAGAGCACTAGTCCACATCGCCTCATACCAACGAGAGTTAATCAGAAAATACAGCAAAAAGGTGCATCCAAGACAATTCAAGATCGGGGATTGGGTACTGCGCAAAGTAATGGGAAACACCTTAATCCCAGGAGATGGCAAGTTAGGCCCAAATTGGGAAGGTCCTTACAAGGTGGTCGGGTTAGCAGGCAAAGGGGCATACCACCTAGAAAACAAGGATGGCAAAGCAATCCCTAGGCCATGGAACACGGCCAATCTCAAGTTATTTTACTTTTAGCCTTTCTTCTTCAAACATGTGTAATTTCTTTTTCCTTCAATAAAACGAGCAATTCTTTTTCAGCACAAGTTATTTTTTGTAAAAGTTAGCTTTAGTAAAGAATAAGCACATTACAAGCATTTTACTCTAAGTTAGCTGGAAAAACTAACTTAGGGGTTGGCTGGAATAAACCGACACCTGTTACTCTTCAGCCGAAGTAAGGGTAAGGCTGAAGAGTGGTTGGCTGGAATAAACCAACACTCGTTACTCTTCAGCCGAAGTAAGTGCAAGGCTGAAGAGTGGTTGGCTGGAATAAACCAACACTTGTTACTCTTCAGCCGAAGTAAGTGCAAGGCTGAAGAGTGGTTGGCTGGAATAAACCAACACTTGTTACTCTTCAGCCGAAGTAAGTGCAAGGCTGAAGAGTGGTTGGCTGGAATAAACCAACACTTGTTACTCTTCAGCCGAAGTAAGTGCAAGGCTGAAGAGTGGTTGGCTGGAATAAACCAACACTTGTTACTCTTCAGCCGAAGTAAGTGCAAGGCTTAAGAGTGGTTGGCTGCAATAAACCAACACTTGTCACTCTTCAGCCGAAGTAAGTGCAAGGCTGAAGAGTGGTTGGCCGCAATAAACCAACACTTGTTACTCTTCAGCCGAAGTAAGTGCAAGGCTGAAGAGTGGTTGGCTGGAATAAACCAACACTTGTTACTCTTCAGCCGAAGTAAGTGCAAGGCTGAAGAGTGGTTGACTGGAATAAACCAACACTTGTTACTCTTCAGCCGAAGTAAGTGCAAGGCTGAAGAGTGGTTGGCTGCAATAAACCAACACTTGTTACTCGTCAGCCGAAGTAAGTGCAAGGCTGAAGAGTGGTTGGCTGCAATAAACCAACACTTGTTACTCTTCAGCCGAAGTAAGTGCAAGGCTGAAGAGTGGTTGGCTGCAATAAACCAACACTTGTTACTCTTCAGCCGAAGTAAGTGCAAGGCTGAAGAGTGGTTGGCTGGAATAAACCAACACTTGTTACTCTTCAGCCGAAGTAAGTGCAAGGCTAAAGAGTGGTTGGCTGCAATAAACCAACACTTGTCACTCTTCAGCCGAAGTAAGTGCAAGGCTGAAGAGTGGTTGGCTGCAATAAACCAACACTTGTTACTCTTCAGCCGAAGTAAATGCAAGGCTGAAGAGTGGTTGGCTAGAATAAACCAACTCTTGTTACCCTTCAGCCTAGGTAAGGGTATGGCTAAAACTGGATTGGCTAGAATAAACCAACACTTGTTACTCTTCAGCCGAAGTGATTATATCGGCTAAGGAGTGGTTGGCTAGTAAGCATATTTTAACCAGCCAAAACCGAAAATAACAGTTGGAGTAATAGAAGACATTACAAAGCACAGGTATACATATCACAACCGGAATAAGAGCGAAGTAAAATTTTCATTCAAAAGAAAAGTCAATACAAAGGGGCATAGTTCGGTTACAAAGGAAAAGAAAAAAAAAGTACAAAATCAGGAAAAAAGTTCATCAATTTCAGCATCAAAAGCCGCATCATCACCAACTCGAAGACCGGTTTCAAGAGGAAGCTCACTCTCGGCTGCCAGGATTCCTTCGGTTGGAACCACGTTTTCATTCGGCTGCTCGATAGGAAGGTCCTCTACCACGGGTTCCAACCGAAGTGATGGGTCGGCACCAACAACCGGAATGTCTTCAGGAGCAGAGGAGTCATCAGTGTCTGAGTCCTCCAGAAACTCTTGTTGCAAGGCGTCTGCATACGCCGCAAGGGACTTCGGTATAAAGTAAGCTGGAGGGTCGAAGACCTCGGTCTGTGTATCATGACCGAGCTTCTCCACAGCCGCCCTCCAGCCACACTTGAAGAAAAGCTCCTTGGCGGCGTCGCATTGTTTGACATAGGCCTCCTCTGCCTCCTTGTAACCTCGCTTGTACCCCTCCTTTTCGGCCACCTCCATGTTCTTTTTTAGTTCGCTTATTTCGGTGTCTTTTCTCTTCTCAAGCTTCAACAACTCCCGCAGATACTTGTCCTTCATAACGATGGCGGCTTTCTGCTTCTCCGCTTCAGCCGAGTTAACCAGATCGGCAAGCCGGCCGTTCTCAGCTTGCATCTCGGCCATTTTCTTTTCCGCTTCTTCTAGTTCGGCCGCCTTTGCCTCGGCTTCCGCCATTGCTTGCCTTGTAGTTTTTCTTAGTTCTTGGACTTTCTTGTATGTAATATTATTCTTTTGTAAGGCCTGGCAAAAACAAAGGTTTCTTTTCAGCCGAAGTAAAAGTTGGAAAATTTAGGCAGAAAAAACAAACAAAGCTACTTACCAAGATCATGGACTTGGAAGCAGACCGAATTGACTTCATTTCGGTGTTCAGTTGCTTCAAGTGGTGCTCCATGTCCTTGGGGAGGCACACACTTTTGGCCAGGTTAAAGGCCAATTGGTGGTCTTTTTCAGCCACGACCGAGTCAGTAGCTTTGATGTCTCGGTCGTTGAAGGTCAGCGGCGGAGCCCACTTCGGAGATTCAGCTCGGTCAGTTTGCTCCGGTTGAGGGGAAGGTTGAGGACTCTGGGGGATGGATTCAACCTCATCGACAAGTTGCTGTTCGGTCGATGTAGATCAGGCGCGTTTGAAAGGGCGAGATGAAGAAGGCTGCTGAGAAGGGAGGGCCACAACGGCAGGCTGCGCCTCGATGGATGGCTGTACTTCGGCTCTGGTTGTTGCAGTTAGAAGGGCCCTGACTCTGCTCTTCTTTGCCATTTCTTCCTCAGCAGTTAATGGAACAAGTCTTATTTCGGGCAAAGTTGGGTCCGGTTCTGGTGCTTCCTCAAGTAGGAAATCGGTTACTCTTGCTTTTCGGCGACTGCTATATCGGTAGGTCGGTTCAAAATTTAGAAGCTTGGCCCAGCCTCTTTCTTTAATCCGTAGTGCGGCTCGCAAAACCGCAAGGTTGGGATAGCTATACAGGGAACGGAGGTGGGCGAAATCTGCAAAAAAGAAAAGTGTTAGTTCGGTCAATAGACTAAAAAAACCGAGATAACATACAAGGAACAAGACCGAAGTTAAATTACCAGGCTCTCCCATTTTCCAATTTATAGGTCGGCCAGGAATTTGGGCTTGAAAATCCTCAAAGTTCCCAGAGACCCAGAAGAAATCATCATCATTAAGATCTTTGTTCGGTGTGTGTTTAACTATCTTCTCTCGGCGACGGCGGATCCTAAGGTAATAGACCCACCCAGCATCTTTCGAGCCGATGGAATATTGATGGAATATTTCGGCAAGGCCAAGGTTTAATCCGGTTTGGTGGTTTAGTGCGGCTATTCCCATAATAATACGGTATGTATTGGTGGACAGTTGGGTGGGGCACAACCTAGTTTGCCTAAGGAACTCACAGATCAATGGTTGGACAGGAAACCGTAGTCCGGTTTCTATTATGGATTGTAGGGTAAAGGGGACAAAACCTTCGTTGTCCCATGGAATAACGTTCTTTTTTGCCAAAGTCAAATGGACGTCATCCGGTATGTTATAGTCCTTCCTGAATTCGGCCATCCCACCAGGGGTCTCAACTACATACCTATACTTACCCATTTGTTGGATAATTTACGGATAAGTTATTTCGGTGCAAAAATCGTGCTCAGTAGCTCGGTTGAGCGCACGCAGGGGTGCCTGGGTAACCTAAGTCTGCAAAGTAAAAAACAGAGGGGGTTAAAGCACTGATCAATGGACCGTGCTACAATTTAAAAGCAAGGTATAAGAGCCCTACTTCGGCCTCAAATAAACTGGTTCTATCTCGGTTCATCAAAAGGTTTGGTAGCTCGGTTTGAGCAGTTTGCTCGATAGACCGGTTTAACGTCTAGGGGCAGCTTTCTGAGTTCGGTCTAAAAAACTAAGAAAGCTGGTTTAGCCCCAAGGCCTAAATCGGTTGCAATATGAATAAAGTTACTTCGGTTAAGCCTCTAGGGGCGGCTTTCTGAGTTCGGTTTAGGAACCAAGAAAGCCGACTTGGCCCCAAAAGCTTAGTTCGGTTGACCACCGAGGTTCCTAGTTTGCTATATTCAAAACTTGGTGATCTTATTTCGGCTAAAGCGAGTTAGGCTCTGGTAACCCCTTTGAAACTTTCAAGTTCTAGTTCGGTTATTGACTACAGAGATCTACCTATTTGGGGGCAAGCAGGATCCTAGTTCGGTTGCTATGTGATTTTGAATCTAAGACTGATTTTCTACATAATAGTTCATACACACATGGAGTTCTACTGGTTTTTTCATAAAAGTACAAAAGCAAAGCAACAAATGGAGAAAAGTGTTTTCAAAAAAGCATACAAAACAGAAACAGATGATAACACAGGCAAAAGAGCAAGAAGGATAAGCTTGCTTACCCGAGTAAGAGAGAAGCTAAGAGATGGAGGCAATGGCAGCAATAGAGGCACGAACACAGCAAGCTCGAAGCTCAAAGGCTCAGGAAACAGGGGAGAAGAGAAAGTGAAGAATGGAAGGTGAAGTGATTCAAGAAAAAGAAAGGTTGTTTTGTGAAAGAGGGGAGAGAAAAAGGCGGCAAAAAGAGGCGGGAACTGTACAAAATTTCTGCAGGACGGCGTAACAGTTGGCCACGGCTTATCAGAGCCTGCCACATGTCACTGGAATGGGAAGCGTTACAGACGCTATGATTGAAGAGACGTTTTTTACCGGACAAAACGGAGCCCGGAGTAAAATTCAGCTCGGCTTAAAAGTTCGAGAGTTTTCAGCTCGGCTGGAGAGGCTAAAGTATTTTTAGCTCGGCTGGAAAAGCTTAAAACGGCGCCAGCTCGGCTGATGGACTGGTAATCCCAATCATGCTATGCAGATGGAATTAAAGGGCAATTGAGAGGGTAATTTTTGGTAAAAATTGGGCCGAGCTATGTGGTGGGCTTCGTGGCCCAAAGCACCAAGGACTTGGTAAAAAGGCCGCAAGGTTATTCCGGCCCAGGAGAGATAAAAGTTATTCCGGCCCAGGAGAGATAAAAGTTACTCCGGCCCAAGCTGTTAAAGTTACTCCGGTTCAAGAACGATAGATTTACTCCGGTTCTGAGGAGATGTTGGCTTACTACGGTCAAAAGAGATTAAGTTACTTCGGCTAAGGAATTGTAAAGCTGTTTCGGTTTGGACAACTTGAGTTAGTATGGTCCCAAAAAGATAGTCCGGTCAAGATGAATTCGGGGTAGGTCAGTCGGAATGTAGCTACTCGGTAGATCGGTCCAAGCACACCACGGTTTGTGTATGAGAGAACCGAGATATGGTGTAGCATGAAGAAGAACCAAGCTACTGTTAGTACGGCCCACTTTGTGGCTCGGCATAGCCAATGTTACTTCGGTCAAATAGTAATTCGGCCATGGAGAAAACCATCCCACTTGGTTTAAGCAATGGGGGAGGGTGTAAAAGGATAAGCATTATCCTTAGGAGAATGAATCCTAGGAGGACTCTGCATGAAGAAATACAAGTCCTACTAGGATTGTGCCACGGGAAACTTATAAAAGCCCACAAGCACCACCTTGGAGGAGGTAATTTGAACACAATCTTTCTGAGAACTTAGAGCTTTGTCTATTTGTCAAGTTTTCTGACATAGGCATCGGAGAGGTTTCCGGCACACACCCGCCGGCTAGCTCACGTTTGTGTTTTCAGGTGACAAAGAGACGTCGTACGGAGGAGCGTGGATTTGGTCAACAGGATTATACGAGGAGAATTATTTCCTCCCCGTACAGTAACTAACCTCTTCAATTTCAGCTACATAAAATGCAGGATCAGATGGATTATTTGTTGATGTGATGTCAAAGACTTTGTGGAGGAGCTCATTTTCCTGCATGAATTATAGATTTTAAATGAGAACTACACACAACAACTTATCTCCAAGAAAATGAAAGCAAGATGATTGAGAAGGGAAAACCAACCGTAAACTGCTATATAAACTTTATCTGTTGTAAATTTGGGAAAATAGCAAGGGATAAAAAAAAAAAAAAAACAACAACAACAACAACACTCAAAACCCCAATATGCAACAGACAATTATAAACATACAAAAAATTACTAGATACCTTTGTCAATTGTAACAATGTTGAAAATTTTGGACAATTTTTACCAATATTTTTAAAAGTTTCCAAACTATTTTCATCTTAAAATAAAATAAAAAATTATATCAATATAGCAGAGCAAAACGCAAAGCAATAGATGTATATCTTCATATATGAATCCAAGTAATACCTCAAAAAGCCTTACCTCAAAATGCCTTACAATTTCCCAATTCAGATTACGTTCTTCTTTGATTTGCTATAGTCTTGCATTGTTTTTTATCTATATATGTATCCCCTTTGTTAATTGCTGTAACGCCCTGGAATTTCTCACAATGAAAGGCCAAGATAAACACAAGAATATACTCAAAAGTCATCTTTTTCATTGAACTAAAAGTTAAAAGATTACAATTAACCATGTATAGTCTCACAAGATTCAGGATTCAAATGCCAGTTCAATTAACTAGATGGCCTTACAAATTATATGCCTCTAGGGCGCACAATAACAACAAAATACTTAATAATCTTGTTACAAAAATCCCAACTCAAAACATCAAAATACGCTTGAGACAACTTCTTCCCAAAAAGAGCTACAACTGGATCTCATCCATCAAGGAGGTGGTACTTCAACCTCTAGGACGTACAATAACAACAAAATAACTTAATAATCTTGTTACAAAAATCCCAACTCAAAACATCAAAATACGCTTGAGACAACTTCTTCCCAAAAAGAGCTACAACTGGATCTCATCCATCAAGGGGGTGGTACTTCATCAATTCTTGAAAAAACAACATAGGTTTGAGCTATATGCCCAGTAGGAATACATTTAACCAAGTATTTAATCTTTTCGAACTGGATTATGATATCTTTGTGACAAGATAGAACAAGGAAATTTTTCTCCACAAATGATCTTAATCAATCATAGCGATACAAAATGACTCAAGAGTGATAATTTATAATTTTCATCATCAGACACCACGCAATTCATGTCATCAAGCACCACACTTAAACAATCACAACCATGGAAGACAAACCATGAATCCGCCTATAAGAGTCCAACCCAAAACACCCTTTGCCTTTGTTTTAAAACCACCCCCACATTTGTCGGCTATTATACGATAGGGAGTGGCAACCCAAAGAAAATCATCCGTTTTTCCACTTTCGCCGACTATTATACGGTAAGACTGTGTGGGCACCCAAAAATCATTTTTCCCACATTTGTCTAGCGATAAGCCTAGACATGGAAATTGGGCACCTTTTAAACTCCCCGCGCGGGTACCAACACAACACCACACTTTCAAAAGTGACTCTTACCCGGACTCATGCACAATCAACAATTCAATCACATTTTAATTCAATCAACAAGCATCCAACATTTGCCAACGCATGGAATACAACACCACATTTTAAAGAAAACAACACCCAAGCCTCAATTCATTTACCATAACAATTCTCACATCTTTCACCTCTTTATTATTCACAACATTCCATAAGTTAAAGGAAATTCCATTCAATTTGGGGTTTTCAACTCACATTTAATATTTAGGATTTTAACAAATTTGGGGCTTTGCCTTGTTTATCATAGAAATGGGTTTCAATAATGTGTGTGTATATATATATATATGTTTTGAGAGGAGAGTATAAGAAATTTCAAACAAGAGTCAAGTAAAATGGTTTGTTATGTAGAACATGGGAATAATCCAACAATAATCTCAAATAGGTCCATGAATCACAACCACACCATGAAATCCAGTCAAAGCAAAGAAATACTAGGGTAAAAGTATCCCTACCACTACAAGTACAAGGAAAATGAAGCCCCAAGAAGAATCCTTCGCAAAATCAAGATCCAATCGGCGGAAGAGTAAGATTTCCAAGTGTTCTTCACTTTCTACTAGGTGATCTAAACCAAATCTTAGTGAAATGAAAGGTATTTTAGAGTGAAAAACTAGGGTTTTTCATAAAAGAGGGGAGGAGAGGAAAGTTAGAAATAAAAAGTGGAAAGAAAGATCTAGTATTGTGCTTTTAAAGTTGCTGAATTCGCGCAGTCCACTCGAGCGCCACATTTCCTGCTCAAGCATAAGACACAAACTAAAAGGCCCGCTCGAGCGAGGCTCGAGCGACGAATCCCTTGCTCGAGCGTAAAATGACAAGTCTTAGAAGTTTTACAGAGCTACAAGAGAACAACTGGGAGCCAACATTCTCCACTCGAGCGCCACATCTTGCGCTCAAGCGTCCCGCCTGCAAACTCAAAAGATACTGAGAGTTAAGATTTTCCGCTTGAGCGCGTCTTTTGATGCTCGAGCGGACCCAGAAACAAAACTGTCACAATTGCACTATGCATAAAAGCCTTATAAACTTCAATTGAAAATTTCTCATTACAATTATTTTCAAATATAATGGCAAGTGCGTCAACACATGCCGCACACACAGATTCTTCCCGTTTTCAAATTAAGCTAAGCAGCCATAGCTATTAGCTACTACAATAAGGGATTATTTACCAACGAACTCATATTTCTAGGTCTCACAAACACTTTGTGAGATAGAAAATCAGAAAAAATGGGATTAACACAAATCCTTCAAAATTCCCAAATCACTCTTCCAAATCCCCATTGGAATTCCCTCTCCAAAATCACCACTACCAACAAGAAGATCAATTCCAACAGCATACCCACCATGCCTGAAATCATGGAAGCTTTAAAGGCCAAAAAACTCACCTTCAGCTTCAAACCCTGGGAACCTTTTTCAGAATCACTGCTAAGAGCTTGAAACCCAGAATGAGCTTGGGAGAGCCGAGGGCCTCATAAGGGTCTGGTTTGGAGGCAGAGTTCTTCACCTGGACTCCATTAGGTTGCACAGAGAGACTTTGGGGATGAAAAGGTCGATCTTTGGCATTGGTTTATTTATTGGAGCTGTGGCTATCAGATATGGGTATGAGTGTGGTTGTAGGTCAACTGAGTTGCTTGCCATCGATGACTCTGAGCTTTACCATTCCAAGGCTCCTTTTCCAATTCTTTGTTAACATGTTTGACTCGAGCCTAGTAATAAATTGTTTAAGTTTGATTTGAAAATTTTAATGAATTTTGAGTCAATATTAAATGAGTTTTAATCAATTCAAACTGAACTAAGTTGATTTTTTTTAGTATTTAACCAAATAAATTGTTTGAAATTAACTTGTAATCTCAAAGAAATTTTTAAGGAGCCGAATATATGTAGAATTTGAGTAGTTTGGTTGGTTTTATCCCTTGCTATCATGTTTACGGTGGATTTGCTGCCTCAGAATTGTGTCTCATCACTTCATGTTCTCAAGACTCTTTACTGGTTAGTACTAGTAAATCCACATGTTCATGCTTTAATCATAACAAATTTTTACAATAAGAGCCTAGGGAACATGGAGCAATGACCAAACATCATTCCCCATGAGCTATGTACGAGCACGAAATAATCTTCTCGTATAATCCTGTTGATTAAGTTTGCACTTCTCCAAACGTCGTCGTCTTATCACCTGAAAACACAAATGTGAGCTAGCCAGCGGGTGTGTGCCAGAAACCCCTCCGATGCCTAAGTCAGCAAATAGACAATAAATAAAAGCTCTGTGTATTTGAGAGTAAGAATTGTGATACCTGTCCATAGTAGAGATGGTAATTTGAACCCGGCCCGATGGGGACCTGATCCCCCGACCCCGATTATAACGGGTTTTCCCCAAAAACTATCCCCATAGTGCTGAGGATGGTATTAAAAATTGAATCCCCGACTATTCTTGGGCCGGGGACGAGGATAGGTACCCCAACCCTGGCCCCACCCCGAATTATCCCCGTATAACTCCCCGAATATTTGCCAAATATTCCCAATATATATATGTAACATGTTTGACTCTACTTCTCACTCACATGCATTTCGTTTCTCTCTCTCATAGTCTCAGCCTCTCTCCATCTCTCTCTCTTTCTACTCAGTTACTCTCACGGCATCGCCGTCGTCCCTCCACCGTCGATCTCCTTTCTCCTATCACCGCCGATCGTCGGCCTCCTCCCCATCGCCGCTGTCCGTCCTCCCTATCGTCGCTGTCCTCCTCCCCTCTCCCCATCACTGTTGTCCCTCCTCTCCATCACTGTTGTCCGTGACGCCAATCGTCCTCCTCCGTCGTCGCAGTCACAGTCACCCATCTTCCTCAGATCTAGTTCAAAACCCCCAGATCTGGTTCAATTTCAACTATTTTATGGAAGTCCATCCATGCATATGAAGATCAACTACCAGAATGTGAAGAGCTTTGATTTGCTGTTTAAGATCAACTACAAAAATGGAGATCACTTGGTTTGCTTTGAATATGAACATTTGTTTGATTTTTTTTTATTTATTATTTTTTGATGAACATTTGTTTAATTTTTTTTTTTTTTTTTTTTTTGTTGGTGATAATGATGATGGAGTCACTGATGTTGGATGGATTTGTTTTAGCTTGTTTTACAGATTGCTTAATCTTTCTTTTGAATGAAAAAATAAAATAAAATAAAATAAAAAAATAATCTGATATGCTATTTAATTTGGGGATTTTTCGGGGTCGGGGATACCCGATCCCCGTTAGGGGGCAGGGGCGATAGGTTCGCCGCCGGGGATCGGAGGCAGGGATAGGAAGTGTAGTCCCCAACCCCGCCCCGCCCCGTTGCCATTCCTAGTCCATAGACCCTGTCATGAGCTTTTATAGATTTCACTTGGCACAATCCTAGTAGGACTCCAACTCTCCTTAGTATAGTCCTCATAGGAATCACAAATCCTTGGCACAATTCTAGTAGAACTCTAACTCTCCTTAGCAGAGTCCTCCTAAGAATTACATTTCCAAGGATTATGCATATTCTGATAACACCCTACTCACTGCCAACCAAGTGAGATGGTTATCACCTTGCTCAGCTCGCTACGCCTAGCGGAGCTATTTGGCGCAAATACTCTGACCGGGCCGCACGATCACCAATTTGCTTTGAATCCTCTCGTCGGGCTACCTCTAGCTCAGCTTCCTATATGTGGCTGATATAGTGCTTCAGCTCGCCTACCGACCGCAACTAGAGCTCACCGACGAGCCTATCAACCATTGTTTCCACACTGAGCTATCCTGAGCTCGTAACTTGGTCCACAACGCGACCCAATATTCAAAAACAATACTTCCTAGCTCGGTCCAATTTGGCTATACAAATTACCCTCTCAATTGTCCCTTAATTCCATCTGCGAAGCATGATTGGGATTACTTTCCTCTAGCCAAGCTAAAAATGCTCAACTCTACCGAACTAGAGAAGTTGTTCGGTCTCACAACTCGTTCAATCCCAACAAGTCTTGTCAGTTGCTCAGCACGTCCTTTCACTAATCTGACATGTCTGATACGACGTCATTCCTAGGACACATGGCGTGCCCCTATTAGCCCCATTCTCCTGTTACAGCCATCATGTACCTCCCAAAAATTTGAATAGCCCCGCACTTTTGCCTTCAATGTATATAGTTCGCCATCGTATGACAAGTCGTTCTTTTTGTGTCTTGCCAAGCAAACTAACTCGGTTTACTAACCCTGCCAACCTTCCTTGGCTGAGATAACCATCTCGGTCCAAGAGTTCAAAAATTTGTTGATCAAACCTGCCAACCTGCTTTGGCCGAGGTAACTATCATCCCGGCTAAAGAGTGTAAAAAAATTTGTTGGTCAAACTTGCCAACTTGCTTTAGCCGAGGTAACTGTCATCCTGATCAAAGAGCGCCATAAATTTGTTGGTCAAACCTGCCAACCTGCTTTGACCGAAGTAACTATCATCTCGGTCTAAGAGTGAAAAAATTATGTTGGTCAAAACTGCCAACCACCTTTGGCTGAGGAAATAGTCATCTTAGTCAAAGAGTGCAAAAAGTTTTGTTGGTCAAACCAGCCAGCCTTCTTTAGCCTAGATCCTCATCTCTGCTAAAGGTTGCAAAAATTTTGTTGGTCAAACCTGCCAACTTCCTTTAGCCTAAATCCTTATCTCGGCTAAAGGGTGCAAAAAAATTTGTTGGTCAAACCTGCCAACCTCCTTTAGCCTAAATCCTCTTCCCGGCTAAATGGTGCAAAAATTTTGTTGGTCAAACCTGTCAACCTTCTTTAGCCTAGATCCTCATCTCGGCTAAAGAGTGCAAAAAGTTTTTGTTGGTTAAACTTGCCAACCTTCTTTGGCCGAGGTAACTGTCATCTCGGTCAAAGAGTGTAGAAAAGAGTTAGTCAAACCTGCCAACCCACTTTGCCCCCTACTGGACAAAGATTTGTTAAAAGAGTTAGTCAAACCTGCCAACCCACTTTGCCCCCAGTTGGGCAAAGATTTTTACTGGTTGGTCATTCTTATCGACTGTGCTAACTTGTGCCAAAAGTGTTTTGTCCAACATCGCTATTGTGTCGGACTCTGCCTTGGTGCGCACCTCATCTTCCTCTACCAAGATGTATTGGTGCACTCTCTCCATCAAGGCTTCCATAGCAAGGGGCGGCGTCATTGTCATTGAATCTCTCAACCTATGACCCACTGACAGACCCTGCTTGTACTGTGCAATAGTTAGGTTGGTAGGACAATCTTCTACCTGGTTGAAAGTCTCCCAATACTTATTACTGTAAGATTTCAACATTTCTTTATCGCCCATGTCAATGGCAAGTAACTAATCTACCTCGACTGGCGTCTTGATGTTCGTCTTAAACCTGGTGACAAACATCTCCGCAAGTTGTACCCACGAAGTGATATTACGTTCTGATAAGTTTTCAAACCAAGTTAAGCCCAAGTTGCCCAAGCTTGATGGAAACAAAATGCACATTAAAGCTTCGTTCCGCCAATATATGGCCATAACTTGGCAAAAGTAGCTCAAGTGTATGTAGGGGTCTGACCTCCCCTCATAGATTGTAAACTTAGGCTGGCTGAAGCCCAAGGGCAGTGGTGCGTTCTCTATTGCCAGAACGAAATGTGAGCATTGCAACCTTGCCAATGCCTTATCGGCTAGTTCGTAGGCAAGACGCGGTACTGATATTCTAACCTCGACGCTCCCATGCATTCTAGGTGCCAGCCTTTGTAGAGCCAGGATCCTCTGAGGGTCATGGACCTGGGGCGTCTTTTCTCCTTCGCGCCCTTTCTCCTAGAACAATTCGCAGATCCACCGGTCTAGGCATCTTAGTGTGCTGATAAATGATTTGATGCGTATGTGAGGGTCGATAATTGCTTTGCTTTGTGTAAGACCTTTCAATCCTCATTCTCTCAGACCTGGAGTAACGAGCCTTAGATGTTCTTGATTATGTGTTGTTTGTTTTGAGGCTTCTGGTTTTGAATTGCGATGGTGTGACTCGCCTGTCGCGATCTCTTGAGTAGCGAGAACGCATTTTGCCTTCGCGGATCTCTTCCCCTACCACGCCTTCGCCTTTAACCTGGCGCTTCATCATCTTCATGTCAACCGCCATTCTTCTTATCAATTCATCTTGCTCTCTTACTCAATCCTTCAGAACCTAGGTATCCATCCTCTGCCTCTGTCCATCTCAGCTTTGAGAGTGACAAGGACTTAAGCCCCGTTTTTCTCGCGCACCCCTATGTGGGTTCCGTCACTAGAGGTCCAAATCCGCCATGGGTGGAACAAAAGGCAAATCCTCATGCCTCCTTTCTCCTTCCGGAGTTTGTCCATCGACAACAGACTGAGGCAAGTCTTCATTGTGCACCATTGAAATCAGTTGAAGAAAAAAACTTAATCAAAAGGTTTGTTCTTTGTGATCTTTCCCACAAATGGCCCCAATTGTACAAGCATGAAATAATCTTCTCATATAATCCTGTTGATTAAGTCTGCACTCTTCTAAACGTCATCACCTTATCACCTGAAAACACAAACATGAGCTAGTCGGCGGATGTGTGCTGAAAACCCCTCCAATGCCTAAGTCAGCAAATAGACAATAAACAAAAGCTCTGTGTATTTGAGAGTAAGAATTGTGATACCTGTCCATAGGTCCTGTCATGAGCTTTTATAGATTCCACCTGGCATAATCCTAGTAGGACTCTAACTCTCCTTAGTATAGTCCTCATAGGAATCACAAATCCTTGGCACAATCCTAGTAAGACTCTAACCTCCTTAGCAGAGTCCTCCTAGGAATTAATTCCCAAGGATAATGCATATTCTGACAACACCCTACTCACTGCCAACCAAGTGAGATAGTTATCACCTTGCTCGGCTCGCTAAACCTAACTAAGCTATCTGGCGCAAATACCCTGACCAGGCCGGACGATCACCAATTTTCTTTGAATCCTCTCGTCGAGTGACCTCTAGCTCGGCTTCCTATACGTGGCTGATATAGCATTACGGCTCGCCCACTGACCGCAACTGGAGCTCACTAACCGGCCTATCAACCATTGTTCCCACACCGAGCTATCCTGAGCTTGTAACTTGGCCCCACAACGCGACCCAATATTCAAAAACAATGCTTTCTAGCTCGGTCCAATTTAGCTATACAAATTACCCTCTCAAGATACTTGTTAGATTATCGATTATTGATTGTTCTAAAAGCTTCATTCTTGATGATATACTTGTTACATCATTGATTATTCAAAAAAATTAAATGGTTAGTGAACAAACACAGCATAATCCACAATTAACAGAGATAGACTTGAACTGAGAATCTCCCAGTGCTTGAGCTGTATCATCAAATTTTCTCAAAAGCTTAAGCAGTTAAAAAATAGACTTAACAATATATATGAAGAAAACAACGCACAGAGTCATATGTTCTAATTTTATCTGTTCCATTCAAACACTTTTCTCATTTCATGACGTTCGATCTCCTAATTTAAAAAAATTAATTAAGGGCACAGAATAATTTTTTATTTTTGATGTGTTTAGCTTGTTAGGTTCTACAAGAGAATTGGATTTAAGGTTGTGCATAAAGTGACTGGTTCTTCGATTGGAAACCTTGCTCACTTGTTGGTTTGGGGCGGCATTGGGACTCGAATGGATGCCAACATCTTAGAGATTCTCCTAAAGTGGTGCACCAGATTCAAGTCTCCAAATTGATTTTGATGTTGTTTTTTCTTTGCTCTGTTGGGTGCGTTTAATTGGACGAACTGGGTAAGGGAATTAAAATCTATCAGATTTGAATTTTGGGATTGTGAATCCTCCGGATTATTTGGTTGGATTGGATGTGTATCATGTTTTTCTCATGGGATCAGATGTGTGAATCCAATGTTTGGTTGGACGAACTGGATATGACAAATGAGCAAAATACTATTTTACTCTTTTTCAATTGTTTACTAAGTAATAACAATATTAAACATATCTTTAATATTTTATTTTATTTTTTACACAATTAAATAAATTTATTTTTTAAAAATAAAATAAATAAAATATCAATAAAAATATATGTTATTTTTTTAATTAAAATTTTAAATAAATTTATTTTAAAAAATAATAAAAAAAAAATAATGAAATTAAATAAAACATGTATTAAAATTTAAATAATGAAATTAAATAAAATATAAACAAAATTTTAAAATGAAACATCAATAAAATATCTATAAAAAATTATTTTAAAAATTAAATAAATAAAAAATGAATAAAAAGTTACATAAAATTATTTTATGTTTAAATTGAGACATTTAAATTATATTGAATTTTACTAAATCTAATACATAATTAAATAGTAGAGGATCAAAATAGTTATTTCGCTACTTAATCCCAATAGTAAATTATCCCATGAAAATTGTCCCACACCCCCTCCCGAGACAGTATAATCCCTACATATGCGAGATAAGGAATCCAGTCGAACTTCATGTCCGGGGGACTAAAAAAAACGTTAGATAAAAGGCTTCTAATGGATTACAATCCAAATAATAAATAGTCTCCCTCTTAATCTCCCAATCAAATGCACCCTTTGAACACTGAACTTTGTGTTTGGTTGTGAAAATTTTGCAAAAATGTCTTAGGTAAGATTAATGGAGACTTTCTTGTTACGGATAAACTTGTGTTTTGAAAATAAAGTGTATGATGTATTAAATTGAAGTGATATGAGTCGCATCCATAATAACATTTTTGAAGTACTTATTTTTGTATTTTTAAGATCCGCATTATAATTTATATGAACCGTGCTAAAGGCCTCGAAATTGGAGGCGCGAATTTGCCTCGAAAAGTTGTTTTGTCTGTGTTTTTTTTTTTTTTTTTTCTATGTCGGTTTGGTTTTGTTTTTGGTTTTTTTTTTTTTTGGAAAGGTTTTTATGTGTATTTTAAAACCTAAACCCTAATAAATAAATAAATAAATCAACACAGTCCAACAAATAAAATAAAATAAAATAAAACCAACATAGCCCAACAAATAGAAAAAAAAAAAAAAAAAAATTGGGTTAGATTGATTGGGTGATAAAATTGACTGATCAGTTAGACTGCTAGTTAAAATTTGTTAATTTCATATAATTTTGTACGAATCCTTACTATATTTTTATTTCAAATAATAAAAACTCAGAAGAAATAAAAACCTAAAGCTTAAATCCTAAACTCTAAACCCACCCCTACACATAACTATCCTTTAAAAATAAATAAATAAATAAATAAAATTACAGCAACCCAATAAATAAATAAATAAATAAAAACAACAAAACTAACACAACCTAACAAAAAAAAACAACAACAACAACAACAAAACCAACACAGTTTGAAAAAAAAAAAAAAAATGATTCGAGCCACATTCAATGCCTCAAATTCGAGTCCTCAATCTTTTTCCAATTTGTATTTAGCGTACCGCTCTTACCACTAAGATTCTAAACCCGCAATAGCTGGTCAATAGTTCAAATAAAAACTACTGATAAAGTTTTTCCACCCTATCTCGTCTCTAGCGAGGTTTAGATTCTAGCCTCTCACACGAGAGTTTTGAAAAGTCGCCACTTGTATTTACAGGCTATCAACCCAAGCATTTGTTTTGAATTTATAATATCATGTTCTTGTTATAAAGTTGGGATTCAATTTTTTTTTTTTTTTTTTTTGGGGGCAAAATTATAGCGCGCATGGTAAACATTGTGATTCATGCGTTGGTAGAATATATAAAAGATGAAGCACTTGTTCTGAATTTATAATATCATGTTCTTGTTATTAAGCTGGGACTCATTTTTTTTAGACTAATTAATGTTCAGTGCAAATATCAACATGGCAGAACAATCTAATTATTGTGAATTTATTTGATATCGTGTTAGTAGATGAGATTACAGAAGAAGTTAAGATTAGGTTGGAGACTTTGAGAGAAACACTTAAATCTAAGGCCCCGTTTGTTTGGAGTTATAGAGAGGGGATTCAGATTGATAGTGAGGTGGGACCTACTATATCTTATGTTTGTTTTAAGAGATGGGGAGGGGACTCTTAATCCCTTGGTTTTAGGATAGACCTCGGAAGGGAGATTAGGATAAAGAAGGTGGAGATGGTATTAAAAAAATAATCCGCCGGACTATTTTTTTATATTTATTTTTTACATGTTGACATTTTTTTTTTTTTTGTTGAACATTAATGTGTAATTTTTTTGTATTTTTTTGTTAACTAAAAATCATTGTTTTATTTATTTTATTTTTTCTAGAAATTTTTTATTTATTTTTTATTTTTTACATGTTGGACATTTTTTTTGAACATTAAATTTTTGTATTTTTTTTATTTTCTTTATTATTTTATATAAAAATAATATAACAATCTCTACACCAACTACTATCATCAAAACAAATATAATTTTACTTAATCCTCTTACTATCAATCCCCTCACTATTAATCTCTCACTATTAATCTCATCCATTCTATCTTTGAAAACAAACGGGGTAGAATTTAGGATAATTATAATGAAAATAGTATACATAGAGTATAATTTTAGTAATAGTAATAATGGAAGTATATGAGAAGTGAATATTGAGAACCAAGAATTACCTAAGAGTGAACATTTTCGTTATTTAGGACCGATTATCACAACAACTAGGGAGATTAGAGCGGATGTGATCCATAGAATTAAGCGGGGTAGTTTAAGTGAAAGAGTGCGTCTGGAGTACTGTGCGATAAATGAGTACCTACTAGACTAAAAGGAAAGTTCCATAGAATGACTATTAAACCAACGATATTGTATGGGACAGAATGTTGGACAACTAAGAAATAATATGCAGATAAGATGAGGATGCTAAGGTGGATGTGCGGCAAGACTAACAAAGACAAAGTTAGGAATGAGTATATTCGTGAATGAGTAGAAGTAGTACCAATAGAAGATAAGTTGAGAAAGAGAATAGACTGAGATGGTTTGATCATATACAATGGAAACTAAGAAAGGCATTAGTGAAGAAATCAAATGCAATATAGTAATGGTAAATGAAAGTGTTAAGGGAAGGGTAGACCTAGATTGACGTAGGCCAGTTTAGTAAATACAAATATGAATCTCCTTAATTTGACTAACCAAGTGATTGTTGATAGAGTCAAGTAGAAAATAAGGATTCATATAGCCAACTCCATTAGATGGGACTTAAGACTTGGTTTAGTTTGGTTTGATTTAGGTAAATTGTGTGAACAATATTGAAAAGAAATACATATGTTCTCATATGAGAAAATTTGTATTTAAAAATAAGGACAAATTACATTGATGGGACTTTCAATTTGTCTCTTATATCAATTTGGTCCCTATAGCCTTATTTGTATCGATTTTGACCTTGAATTTTTTATGTTATGTCAATTTGGTCCAATTTCTTTTCATTTTAGAATTTTTTTGTATCAATTGTTGGGATTTGTGTGCTTGGTAATTGTTGGGTTTTTGGAAATGTATTATTGGATTATAATTGTCTAATTTAATATATTTATTTCATATTTGTAATTAATCTTTTATAAAATGGCCAAACCACAATGAACAATGTAAGATGTCCTCTCCTGTGAAAGACTTGTAATTGTATTATAAATTTATATATATCAAAAAAATAAAAATAACAATATGAATAATAAAAAAAAAGTTCTACATATATAGAAAACTACACACACACACACACAAAAAAAAAAAAAAAAACAAAAAAAAAAAACAAAAAAAAGAAGAAGAAAGAAAGAAAAGCTTGCAATCAACTCCCAAAATAAAGAAAACTGAACACTTGTATCTTTATTATCAATTTAGTATATTAAAAAAACAAAAAAAAAGTACATAGTTAAAAAAAATCACAAGAAAAAAAAATCTTAATAAAAAAAAACTTGAAATAAGTTTAGACTATTGGCTAATAGAGTAAGACTAACCTTCGCACCATTACATATGGAGAGAATTGGCGAGAATTGGCCAAAAAAATCAAATAGAAAAAAAAATGAATCACACAAATATAGAAATTTATGAAAGGAAAAAAAAAATTGAACTATTAACAAAGAAAGGAGAGAGAGAGAAAGACTAACATTTGCAACCATTACATGAGAGAGTTGGCCGACTTGGAAAAAATATTGAGTATAGGATATATCATAGGTTTCTAAAGTTTTAAGTTTTATATTGTTTTTATTATTTTGAATGAGCAACCCAACGAACTTCAACCCAGATCCGATCACGAATTCTCAAGAAAAGAAAGACCATTTGATACGTAGAACCAAGAAAATCAAAAGCAAGAAGGACATAGAGGCAAAGGGAATGGTTATTGCTGAAATTCCTACCTCATCTTCCTCCCTCTTCCTTGCAGAAACTGTTACCCATCCCCCACAGCCAGAGGGCCAGAAGCAAAATTCATTCAGAGACGATTTAGTAGCTCCTAAAAATAATGATTTATACTTTGACGAGGACATGGACTCATTTTCAGCGAATAAGGAAGATGCTGGGGGAGACACCCACATATATGATGGTAATCCTCACCAGATGTGACAACCCTCACCTCTGATTAGTGCTAATCTATGATTAAGCATGATAAGTAACTGATAAGAATGAAATTCTGAACTGATTGTATGAGTGTATTGTTTGAATGTATTTCTATCTGTTTGATTTCTGAATGAATCAATTCATGTTTTAACTTTGAACTGCGAATTGAAGGTCTTATCGGCGACCGAACCAGAAATTGATTAGTATTTTATGCTAATTAGAATTTATGTGATTTTATGGTAGGTTCAATTAAAAGTTGGTTTGAAATGATTAAATTAGATTAAATAATGATTAATGGTTGAAATCAAAGTTAATTACACTTTTGCCATGCTTAGTGGGCCACTTTAGGGACATTGTTTGGAGTTTAATTCATTCTTGATGCACCATTATTCAGCCATTTTCTTAGACCGAACCGAGAGAGAGAGGGAGAGGAGGAGAAATTGGTTTCATCAAGAGCTTTGCTTGAAAACTTAAAAGACTTAAGGGGAATTTGTAAAATTGAGCTTGTACACTTTGAATTCAAGACCTAAGGTAGGGAATTCATCCCCTCATCTATGTAATTGAGTTGTTTCTTGCATGGCTCATGGAGATTTGGAGTTTAAAGTCAAGAATTATTGTGAAAGAGTTGAATTGAGAGTTAATTCATGCATGCATGTTCATATCATGGCATTTTGAAGTTGTTTTTCATAGAATCCTCACATGCAAGTTCATAATTTTGTTGTAGTCCATGAATTCACCATGTCTCTCTATCAAATTGCCAGTTTAATCTTGGTTTGAAGTGTTGAAATTCAAGGGAGATCATGCATGTTGCATTTAAGTTTTATTCTTGGAGGTTTCTTTGAAATTGTGTTGAATTGTCTCACATTTGGGCTTGATTTTACAAAATTAATCTTCAAAACATGTTGTAGTATGAGTTTGCAAGTGTTTTCCAGAAAATTGGCCCAAAAGGTTGAGTTTTGATGTGTTGAATGCTTGGTTTGAGCTTGGGAGGCAAATCTGGAAATTCCAGATTTTGGCTTCTACGCTCGAGCGAAGGATTCCACGCTCGAGCGACTATCGTTTTGTTCAAAGCTCCGCTCGAGCGAAGGAATGCTGGCTCGAGCATAGATTGCAAGCTCTCAGGTTTTTGGTGCACGCAGATGCACACTCGAGCGACGAGACCTACGCTCGAGCGAAGAGTTGTGTCTCACGCTCGAGCGAGCATCGAGCGGGGATTTCCAACATCCAGTACTTTTGCATTTTTACAGACCGCTCGAGCGAGGAGGTTCACGCTCGAGCGACCCCTCTGTTTTGGCAAGCTCGCTTGAGCAAAGAAAGCCACGCTCGAGCGAGACCCCTGTTTCAGCAAAAATTTGAAAAGTATTTTAAAGTGCATTTTGGCATCCTTATTCCATCCTATGCATTCCTAGGCCAAGTTTAAGGCATCTTAATGAGGACAATGTTATAGAACCACACCATGCATAGTTAGGGGCTAAGTTATTGATCCCGAGTGTGTGTTCATTCTGTTACTCTGTAGGGTTGGCATCCGAGGATGCTCGTTAGCTTGTCTATAGCCCAGTGCTCTGTGAGTAACAATGTTGTAAAGATATGTTCAATTATGATTATTTTCTGAATGATCAACTGTACTGCTTACTGAAATGTTAGTGTTCAATAAATGAATGTTTGTCCTGTTTGTAAACTGTACTCGTGGCATCCATAACAACCTACTGTTACTGTTACTGCTACTGTTACAGAGATCTCTGTCGGCCCCAATGTTAGGACCACTACTGTTCACTGTTTGATGGTTATCAACTGACTATTCGTTCTGTTAAGACCTACTGTACTGTTTTGCTATTCTATGTACCACATATAACTGTTATGGTTTCTAAATGACTGATATGACTATTTAATTATTGAAAGGGACATTCATTCTTAACCTCTTTAAACAGTTGTTATTCACTAGACTTTAGCTCACTGTTTATATTTATATGTTGGTGTCCAGGCACCGAACCGATGCTAGGAGCGTCAAGTTAAGCTCTCGTTTTGTCAAGCCAACCACCGTGCCTCACCTCGAGGTTCCGAGTCTGTTCAAGCTAAGGCTATCTTTTGGGGTGTCTCAGTTTCACCCTTTTGTTTCTAAGTTGTAATAAATGTTTAAGACTTGACTATACAGTTATAGTTAGGGATTTGGTCGCTGACATGGATGTTTGTGTATATGTCGCATGTACATATGTTTTGGTTATCAGGTGTGGCATGTTTATAAAAAGTCTTTTGCATCCAGATTGTCACAGCTCATTGGGCATCTTTTATTTACTGTTTTGGCTTCCGCCAACCCCTTTACTCTGTATTACTGTCATCACTGTTAAGCAGGCCTTCGGTAATCACGGATTGCTGGCCGGTTACGATGCTAAACCCATAGGGGCAAGTTTGGGTCGTGACACCAGACCCAACCAGGTATCCCACAAGTACATCTTCCTAAGAGATTGTTAGAACAAATTCGATAGCACTAGACCAATACTCTGATAGTCCGACTGCTGGGTAAAAGCATTAAGTAGAAAATACTTTGCACAAGAGTAAAGAATCTATGGGGCCTACAAGAAGAATTCAATGCTATCGATCTAGGTAATAACTACTTTTTGTTTAAATTCTCATCATGGGATGACTGTGCACGAGTTTATTCAGGAGGGCCGTGGGTCATCATGGACCATTACCTTACTGTGCGCAAATGGGAGCCTGACTTCAAGGCATTGAAAGCTTTTGAAACCACCACTGCTGTATGGGTTAGGTTTCCGGAGCTTCCGATAGAATATTTCCAAGAGAAGGTCCTATATGAAATTGCTAAACAGATTGGCAAACCACTGAAGATTGATCTGACCACAACCATGGCTACCAGAGGCCGTTTTGCACGGGTTTGCATTGAAGTGGATTTGCACAAGCCCCTTTGCCCCCGATTCTTATTAGGTAAGAAAAGTTATAATATAGAGTATAAATCTATCCACTCATTCTGTTTTTTCTGTGACAGGATAAATCACCGTAAAGAATTCTGCAAATACCAAGAAGCGAACCTCAAACCTCAAGAGACCTACCAGAGCACCTCGCCACCCGAGGAAAGCCAACTAGTCATTTCTGGTCACAAAGACCAAGCTCCAACAGGTAATTCCAATAACAACAACAGTAACCTACAACCACCAGAGGCAGACGATGTTACATATGAACCTTGGATGATGGTGACCAAGCGAACTCGTAAGCCCACAATCCACAGAAAGGCCCAATCTATTGGGCCAAGTCCCAACAACAATAGATTCACCAAACTGGGCAAAGGCATCCAACAAAAGGAGAATCAAGGTTGAGAAAAGAAAACAACACGTTTGGGTCTAGAAAAGGAAGCCCTTAGTCCGCCTATTCCAACCCAAGTTGGACTAAGTAAGACTAGAGCCCAAATTCCACAAGACTCCACTAACCCTAAAACACCAAGTCAACCATACCAGCCCCCCTCCCCCTCAGGAAAATACAGCTAATGGCAAGGACACTCTGTCCTAGGTCTCTCATAGCCAACAGACTAGTGATCTGATGCATGCTAACCCCAGTCCATTGGGAACAAACACCGAATCTACAGTAATCTCCATGGTAGAACTTCATAAGGAAGTACCTTTAAGCCATACACCGAACCCACCACCCCCAGACATTACAACAGCGAGTAGAGATGGATCCTCAACCACCAAACAGTGGAAACCTCTCGTTCCAGGGACTAACTGTGGAGACCGAAGAGACCACAAGACTAGAGGTCTCATCACACAGGATGAAGAATCACCCTTTGAGCTTGTCATTAGATCAAGGGAGAGAAGCAATTTACCTCATCGCTACGGTATGGTAGATCGAACCGATACGACTGAGGATAGAACCAAGCTGGAAAGTAAAGTTATCCACTCACTCAGTACAGATGGCATCCATGAGATCAAGGGACAAAAATCATAGACGGATCTGAAGTATCATCAAGTTTTTGGTCACTGATCCTCTCTCCAACTACCCTACTATGGATTCTCTCACAATGATGTTCTGGAATTGCTGAGGGGCAGGCAATAATGCCTTCAAAAGCAACATGCGTGAGCTCATCAAATCTCACAAACTAGCTATCCTTATTCTTATGGAAACCAAAGTTCCCTATAGTTCTATGGGTACCTACTTCAATAATATGGGGTTCACGGTTGCAACCATCGTGGATCCAATAGGAAGATCAGGTGGTATTTGGCTTCTCTGGGACACAACTCAAGTTGGGTCCCACACCACCAACCAAGTCATCCAAGCTACCATCCACAAAGAAGACTATGAGGAGTGGATCTTATCAGCTGTTTATGCCAACCCTAATGCCTCTCAATGGGAGGAACTCTGGGATAACCTTGAAGAAATTGCTAGCAGCATGGAGAAACCTTGGCTTGTAGCAGAGGACTTCAATGACTACATTAATTGCAATGAAAGAAGAAACTACTCCACCAACTATAACCACAACAAAGCCCATAAATTTGCAGAAAGAATCAATAATTACAACCTCATTGATCTTGGTAGCGTCAACCCTAGACTCACCTGGACCAATAATAAGAGAAGATTAGCAAACACCATGGAGCGCCTAGACAGAGCCATGAGCAATGACAAATGGAGAGCTCTATTTCCTGAAAGCACAGTGAGGACACTACCTTGAACATACTCTAACCATTCTCCCCTTGTTGTACTCACCCAAGGTATGCACCCCTCTAACCCTAAAAGTAAGCCTTTTCGGTTTGAAGCTGCTTGGCTTTGCCACCCTAATTTTTCAAATGTTGTTTTGAAATCCTGGGCTAACATGAATACTAACCTTGTGGGGGCTATTACTGAATTCACTCACAATGTTAAAACTTGGAACAAAGAAGTCTTTGGCAATGTCTTTAAAAGGAAAAGATCTATACTTGCTCACATAGAGGGCATCCAAAAAAGCCCAAGCCCAAGCCCAAACCCATACCTAAAACTTTTCCCATAACCTTTTCATTCCAGAACAAGATCTCATTAAACAATACAACCCAACCCTTTTTCCAAGAAGAACTTATCTGGTTCCAAAAATCTAGAGTAAATTGGCTCACTATGGGTGACCTCAACACCAAATTTTTCCACATAACTAACCTCAACAAGCGTCGAAAATTGAAAACTAATATGCTCAAGGATGAGAATGGTAACTGGCTATCTAATCCTGAGGATATCAAAACTCACATACACCTTTATTTTAGTAATTTGTTTAAATAGGAGGAAACCCTTATATTTGACCATTGGAGGGATATCACCACTGCTTGGTTCACTAGAGAAGATAACAAGAATCTGCAAAGTCCTGTAACTAATCAAGATATTTGGCAAGCCATCAAAAGCATCAAAGCCTTTAAAGCACCTAGGACTGATGGTCTACAAGCTATCTTCTACCATCAAAACTGGAATATTGTGGGATCCTCTGTGTGTGCTTTTGTTCAACAATGTTTTACTAACAAAAACATACCTAAGGAGGTTAATGAAACTCAAGTTGTTCTTATTCCTAAGATGCCTAATCCTGAAACTATCTAGCAATTTAGGCCCATAAGTCTGTGTAATATGACCTACAAGATCATTACCAAAATCATTGTCAACAAGATTAGACCACTGCTCTCTGCCCTTATTAGCCCTAATCAGAGTAGCTTTATCCCAGGTAGAACCACCACTAATAATTTTATTATAACCCAGGAAATTATTCACACCGTTAGAAATGAGAAAGGCAAAGCTGGTGGTATGGTCTTTAAAATTGATCTCGAGAAAGCCTATGATCTTATTTCTTGGGATTTTGTTCACCACACCCTCAAGGAATTCAATCTAAACCCTGATTGGGTTACTCTCATCAAAAACTGTGTGTCTAATGTTAATTCCTCTATCATCTGGAATGGAGAGAGCCTCCCTAACATTAGTGTTGGGAAAGGCCTCAGACAAAGAAAACCGCTATGCCCTTACTTATTTGTGCTTTGCATGGAGAACCTCTCTAACATGATTAGACTCAAAACTCAGAATGGAGCTTGGAAAGGCCTTAAAGCTACCAGACATAGCGATCCTATCTCTCACTTGTTCTTTGCTAAAGCCAACACTAGAAACTGTGATTGCATCATGGAAGTCTTGAATGAATTTTGTGAGATTTCTGGCCAAAAAATTAATCTTCAAAGTCCAAAATCTTTGTTTCCTCTAATATCCCTAGGAGTGAAGCCCTTTCCCTGAGCTACCAATGTGGTATAGCCCTTACTCATGACCTAGGTAAATACCTAGGCACTTATGTTCTGCATAGTAGAATCAGTAGAAATCATGTTAAAGACACCATTTGTGAAGATCGCCAACAGGCTTTCTGGTTGGAAGGCCAAAACCCTCTCCCTTGTAGGTCGTATTACCTTTGTGCAATCTGTCACCTCTGTCATCCCCAATCACCTTATGCAAACTATGGAAATTCCCAAGAATATTTGTGACAAAATAGATAGATTGAACAAAAATTTCATCTGGGGCAGCACTGACACTACCAAGAAAGTTCATCTTGTGAACTGGAACCAAGTTTGCAAAAGTAAAAGACATGCTGGGTTGGGCATTAGAAAATCTAGAGACCAAGACTCTGCCTTAGTTTCTAAACTGGAATGGAAACTTGCTAGTAATGCTGACAATCTCTGGTATAAAATCCTCCATTCCAAATACATTCAACATCATTCCAACTCCAATTAGCCCAAAAAGAGGACTGTATCCCTCACCTGGAAAAGCATAATCAATAATAGAAAAGTTATAGAGGATAACATCAAATGGAATGTGGGAAATAGGAAGAACATCTCTTTATGGACTGACTGGTGGTGTGGCACTCAAAGTAATAGTAATCAAGGGTCTCACATTGAAAGTACTACTAAAGTTAGCTCCATAATTAATGAAAAAGGTAAATGGGATCTGACCCCTATCCAGCATCTGCTCTCCCAACACGATAAAGATAACATCCTTAGCATCTATAGACCTAGATTTGTGAATTTCATGGAGACACCCTCCTGGCAAGGAACAACTAATGGCAACTTTTCTACTTTAGCAGCCTACAATGCTATCACTAAACAAGATGAAGATGGGTTAGATTGGCAGTGGATATGGAAAATTAAAGCCCCTTAAAAGCTCAAATGCTTCCTTTGGCTGACCATACATGGTAGGCTCTTCACAAATCAGATGAGACTCACCAGAAATCTAAAAGATTCAGATATTTGCTAGAGATGTCAAGGCCACACAGAAGATATGTTACACCTTCTAAGAGGATACATCAAAGCTAAATCCATTTGGCTTAACTTGCAAGATCTCAACTGGTGGCAAGAAAAAGATAGGAAGTCACTCCCTGATTGGTTAAAATCTAACTTGAAAAGCCCAAGTAAGATGGCTGGACTACAATGGGCAACAATTTTCTTAACGACCATTTGGAACATCTGGGAAGACGGGAATAAAGAGGTGTTTGAACATCACACCCAGCCTGCTCCCATCAGCACAGCACAAATACTCTAGCAAGCAAAACAGATTCAAGAAGCCTTCCAAAACCCCCTCCACCCCACCTATTCTGAACCAAGACTAACTAACTGGTTTGCTCCCTTTGCAGGTAAACTGAAGCTGAACACTGATGGATGTTCCAAAGGAGATCCAGGCCAGTCTAGATATGGAGGTTTGCTGAGGGATGAAACAGGCACCTGGCTGTAGTGCTACCATGGCTATCTAGGGAATGGCACCAACTTGGAGGCCGAACTTTGGGGACTCTACAGAGGGCTCACAATCATAATGCAAAAAAGAATGGCCAACATAAATCTGGAGACTAATTCCTAAACTACAATGAAGCTCATCCAGGAAGGAGCAGAAAGATCATCCCCATACAGAGCTCTGATCGAGGATGCTAATTTCATGCTACGAAAATGTAACTGCAGTATTCAATATATCCCAAGAGAAGCAAATCTATGTGCCGATGCTCTAGCCAATCTTGGAGTCAACCAAGCCAAACACCTGGCATTCTTAGATGACCCATCCAGCTCTATTTTTCCCTTTTTATAGCATACATGGTCTTTGCTAATTCCACAAGGGTCTCATCCCCTCTATTTATTTGGTGTATGAACTAATACTTTTCTGCTTTGTTTCCTTTCATTTGAATCAAAAAAGAGATCAATATTATTTTGAAAAGGGTGACGGTAAGCGACCATATTATTTTGAATTTTGAAATTCAACATTATTTAGTTGAATTATTTTGATCAACATTATTTTTAGTAAGGGTAAGAGTGATTTACCATATTGGTTTGAATTTTGAAATTCTAAATCATAGATAATTAGAACCTTTTATTTTTTTAGTTTAATTAACTAACCAATATAATTATTATTTTTTTTTACATTGTAAATTACAAAAATCAAGAAATTTAGTCTGAGAATTTGGAGCTCTCACATCCCTTTTTATTAGAAATTCTCTTTTCCTTAATATATAGTAAGTATGGATATATAGATTGGGTAACAACCTAAGAAGCCAATTTGAGAACAAATCATAACTCATATTGCAATTCATACAACCTCTACAACAAAATTTAAAAAAAAAATTAAATAGAAAATCAAAACAAATAAATCGAAAGTGTTTTAAAATTGAATGCTTTATTACATGCATGCATTCACTATTCTTATATTGCATTTCATACAACTCTTACACAAAAATAAAAATATAAAAAATAAAAAAGTCAAAACAAATAAATAAAAAGTTTAAAAATTAAATGTTTAATTACATACTTTTATTTACTACTCACAGATTAATTTTTTTTTAGTAACTTTACACATCATTATTGCTAAAAAAAAAAAGTGTGAAACATAATTTATAATGTGGCAAGAGGTTGAATAGGCATTAAGTTATACCAAGAGAAAGCCTAAAATAGAAGAAGAATGACGATAATTTCAATAATAATCACTTCACAGTTTTCCTCTCCATGGTTTTTTTTTTTTTCTTTTTTCTCTCTTGCCATGATTTCTTCTTACCGTGTAGGTATGAAGTGAGGGATGATAGTAAATAGCTTATGGAGGAATTGTAACAATGTTTTAGGGATAAAATGAATGTATTGAAATTGTAATGTTGTAGGATTTTAAAATTAAACATAATATGGAATGGAAGAAAGTTAGGTAAGAAAGAGCTTAGTAAAGGAAAATTTACTATAGATCGCATCTTGATAAATGGTGATTCATTTAGTTCTAAAGATTTTTTTATAGACCAATTAGTCCCATTGATTTTTGAAATGTAGATTTAATATATTATTTAAAAATTAGATTTACGGTTATACCCTTATTTCTATTATATTGCTTCTCTTTTTTTCTTTTATGCTAAAAAGGTAAGGTACACAATATATGAAAATTAAATTTGGGATGTATTTTTATATAAAAATCTTTTTTATTTCGAAAATATTTCAAAAGGAATACAAAAATTACTTAAAATATGAGATTCTTTAAACATTCCAAAAGAATGTGAAATTTTTCAAACATTTCAAAAAGAGTACAAAACTATTTTGTAAGTTTTGGCCAAATATATAATTTCAAACTGTAATACTCCAATGTAACACTGAAACGTAGCACTCCAATGTAATACAAAAAAAAATTCTTAATGTAATGTAATACAAAAGAAAAAAAAATCTTGATGTAATTCCCTAATGTAACATATAAAATAAGAGTAATGTTAAGGATCTCAAATATTCTACCAAATGTCTCACATGGGTGTGGGAGTGGACCCACACCCATGTGAAACATTTGGTAGAACATTTGGGATCTCTAGCATTTCTCATAAATAAACTCTTTATTGTACTTTTTTTAAACGTAACACTCCAAAAAAACTCCTTAGTGTAACACTCTAATGTAACACACAAAAAAATTCTTTATTGTAACACTCTAATGTAATACACAAAAAAATTTCTTAGTATATTTTTCTCAAACGTAATACTCTAATATAACACTCCAAAAAAACTTTTTAACGTAATATTCTAATGTAACACACAAAACCTCCTTAGTATAACACTCTAATGTAACACATAAAAAAATTTCTTAGTATATTTTTTCCAAATGGAGCACTCTAATATAATAGTCTAAAAAAATTTCTTAACGTAGCACTCTAATGTAACACACAAAAACTCCTTAGTGTAGCATGTAACACACAAAAACTGCTTAATGTAACATTCTAATGTAACATACAAAAAAACTCCCTAATTACTTTTTCCAAACATAACACTTCAATATAACACTCCAAAAAATTTCCTTAGTATAACATTTTAATGTAACACATAAACAAAAATATTTGGTGTACTTTTCCCAAACATAACACTCCACTATATTACAAAAAAAAAAGAAAAAAAAAAGAATGTGAGATCTTTCAAACTATTCCAAAAGGAGTACAAATATTCCTTAGTAACTTTTGGCCAAATGTATAATTTCAAACTGTAAGTGTTACGTTTAGAAAAAGTACAATAAGGAGTTTTTTAATATTTTTGTGTGTTACATTGGAATATGTTACATTGGAATATTTTTGTGTCTTATATTTTTAATATAAGATAACGCATAGTTGCAAGGGTGGGCTGGGTACATCATCATGACCAAGCTAAGATCATTAAAGTTGGCATTGAAAAAATGGAACTGTGAGGTGTTTGGGAATATGGAGACTAGAATTAAAGAAGCTGAATCAGAACTACATACCATTGACTTGTTGGCTGAGTCTAGAATTCTCAATAAGGAAGAGATTGTGAAGAAAAAAGAGGTGCTAGGCATGGTTTGGAAACTCAGGAAGAGAAAGGAATGGTTATGGTTACAAAAATCAAGGCTGGATTGGGCATTAAAAGGTGACAAGAACACAAGTTTCTTCCATGTCATGGCAACAGTAAGACAAAGTAGGAATATGCTTAATTCAATAAAGGTTGGGGAAACTATTTTAGAAAAGCGCAAGGATATTAAACAAGCAGCTGTTAATCATTTCAAGGCACACTTTGATGAAGTATGGAAAATCAGGCCTAGAATTAGTGGGCTCTTCAAGAAAGTGGATTGCAATCTAGCAAAGGATATACTGGAAAAAGATTTTTCAGAGTCCGAAGTGTGGAGAGCAATAAAAGAGCATGATGGCAATAAAGCCCCAGAACCAGATGGGTTTAACATGATATGTTTTCAAAAGGGGTGGAAAGTTATGAAAAAAGACTTAATGAAGTTCATCAATGAATTTCATAAGAATAGTAAGTTGGGGTATGGAGTAAATTGTTTCTTTATTGTTTTGATACCTAAAAAGGATTGCCCATCCTCTCTTGGTGATTACAAGCCTATTAGCTTGATAAACTTAGTATATAAAATTTTATCTAAGGTTTTGGCTCACAGATTCAAGCAAGTGCTGTCTTCTGTAATTGACAATGTCCGGTCTGCTTTTTTGGGTGGGAGAAACATCATAGATGGAGTTTTCATTGCTAATGAGGTTGTGGAATGGTGGAAGAAATCCAAGAAGAAAGGAATAATCCTTAAGTTGGATTTTGAAAAGGCATATGATTCGGCAAATTGGAATTTTCTGTTAAAAATGTTAGAGAATTTTGGATTTGGTTCTAGATGGATTGGGTGGATGAAAGAATGTATTTCTTCAGCAAGAGTATCTGTGCTTGTAAATGGTTCCCTATCTGAAGAGTTCAATCCCCAAAGAGGGTTAAGGCAAGGAGATCCACTCTCACCTTTTCTATTCAATGTTGTAGTTGAAGGGCTTAACATTTTAGTATTGAAAGCAAAGGAGTTGGGAATAATCAAAGGGGTGGAAGTGGGTTCTAGAAGGATTAATGTTTCCCATCTTCAGTTTGCGGATGATACTTTAGTTTTATGTGAAGCTGATTGGTCAGAAACTAAGGCCATGAAAAGAGTATTAAGATGTTTTGAAATAGTATCTGGGTTGAGAATAAACTTCCATAAAAGTGTAGTTTGTGGAGTGGGTGTGGATGATGAGTTGGTAAAGGAGTTTGCAGCTAAGCTTAATTGTTTGGGTCAAAAACTTCTTTTGAAGTACTTAGGGCTGCCACTGGGAGCCAATCCTAGTCGAAGACAAACTTGGCAACCAATTATTAACAAGGTCAAGTTGAAATTGGCAGGATGGAAAAGAAGACTTTTGTCATTTGCAGGAAGATTGGTTCTCATAAAATCAGTGTTGTCCTCATTGCCCACTTATTACATGTCCTTATTTAAGATACCAAAAGGTGTAGCTAAAGATATCAATAGATTGCAAGCAACGTTCCTGTGGGGGGATACAGAACTCAGGAGAAAAGTGCAACTGGTAAGATGGAAAGAAGTATTGTTGAATAAGAACCAAGGGGTTTGGGAATCACAGATTTAAGTTTGGCAAATCAGTGTTTGCTATTAAAATGGTAGTGGAGGTATGCTTTGGAGGAGGGTGCATGATGGAAAGAAGTTGTTTGCAGCATATATGGATCTGTTGGTAAGCAATGGTTGCCTTTGGTTACAGATTCAGGTCATATGTCTAAAATTTGGAAGGGCATAGTGGGAGCAACAGTCAACAATTCTGATCTGTATAATTTTTTTGAGGAGAATATGGTTATTCAATTGGTAATGGTCAAAGAATAAGCTTGTGGGATGATGTATGGATGGGGGAAGTTGGTCTCAAATCTCAATTCCCTAGATTGTACCAATTGAGTGAAGAGAAAGAGATCTCATTGAGCAATCTGATATCAAGGAAAGATCTGTCTAATGAATGGAGCTTTAGGTTTAGAAGATCTTTACATGCTTGGGAAGAGGAAGAAAATTCAAGGCTTATTGCTTTGCTGGATGTTGGTCCTTGTTTGCATATGGAACAAAGTGATTCCATGAGATGGAAGGCAGGCCCAAATGGGCTTTTCAAGGTGAATACTATTTACAAATGGTGTCAATTGGCAAATGGTTTAAAATCCACCTCCACAGGGCTAATCTAGAATACTTTTGCTCCACTTAAATCCAAGTTTATCATGTGGTTAGCATGGAAAGACGGGTTAAAGACAACTGAGTTCCTGAATAGAATTGGAGTGTTGAGGGACAATGTTACCTCATCTTGTATTTTTTGTAAAGAATAAATGGAATCTTTGAACCACATTATTCTTTTCTGTTCTGTTATTTGGAAAATCAGGTCGAATATAATGCAGTGGTGGGGGCTGCCATGGGTAGTTCCAGGGTCTTTGGAAGAGTTGCTACAATGGTGGATGAGTTGGAAGTTTAGGAAAAAGGAAAGTCAAGTTTGGAGAGCAATCCCAGCAGCTGTGATATGGTCAGTTTGGAAATGTAGGAATGATTACCTGTTCTCTGGTATACAGCCTAACCTGGTGGAACTATGTGAACTTATCAAAGTTAGGGTAGCTTTTTGGTGGAAATCTTAGGACCCAAAATGCTCATTTTCTATTACGAATGTTATCTATAAATTGCAGCAGGTGAGAAATTGCCTCTAAGCACAAGGTGAAAAGGATTGGGATCTGAGGAAGCTGGAGTCTGAACTGTAGTCTTGTGGTGTATGTTGCTCTTATGTTTGGCCTGCTAAGCAAGATTGAATCCAGCAATCAAAGGGGATCCTCATTCAGATGTAGAGTTATGCTAATGTCTGCTGCTATATGTTGATTTGTGGCTGTTGTTGAGTTGAATCATTAGGGCTACTGTTGTCATGACCCGAACCTGCCCCCAAGGGTTAAGGACATAACCGGCCAGTAATCATGAGACTACCTACGGCCTCAAACCAAACCGGACATAACTCATCAGAGTAAAGGGGGCCAAAGGGAAGCAAAATTTAAATCTTTGTCCATAGAGCTGTGCTTACATGGCACATCATAACAACCATACATAGACATATTAATAACTCACAGCAGAAAACACAGTAACATAAAGTTCTGTACAAACAGGATCATTTAAGTCTAAGTCAACCCATGAAACTATGTACAACAGAATCAAAGTCTTCGCTAACATGACAAAATATAAATACACAACAAAAGGGCGAAGACGAGTCTCGTGCGTGAGACGCAAGGGCTAACTCTTCAAAACCTTGGTTGTTCCACACAGACTTCATTGAGGCTGGGTCTGGACCTCTCTTGGCTCACTTACAAACACATGAATGAGCGTGAGCGAAAGCCCAGTGTATAATATCAATTAAAGAAAATGCATTGGAACAATATACATCGAACGGCCTTAGGCCAAATTCATATTTCTATCTAGTACATAAATAGATATGGATCAAGTAACTTCAGTTTCAAACACTTCGGACGGCCTCGGGCCCAATCCATTCATGTCAAACTGGCCTTTGGCCCATTTGTCTTTCATTCATGTCAGACTGGCCTCTGGCCCATTCATTTTACCATTCAAATCATACTGGCCTCTAGCCCATTCATTCATTTATTCATGTCAAACTGGTCTTTGGCCCATTCATTCTTTCATGTCAAACTGGCCTTTGGCCCATTCATACTTTCGTTCACATCATTCTGGCCTCTGGCCCATTCATTCTATCATTCAAATCGTACTGGCCTCTGGCCCATTCATTCTATCATTCAAATCATACTGGCCTCTGGCCCATTTATTCATTTATGTCAGACTGGCCTTCGGCCCATTCATGTCAAACTGGCATTTGGCCTACTCATACTTTCATGTCAAACTGGGCTGCGGCCCATTCATTTAGCATAGCAAACATTGTCCACCAATCAAATCAACAAACCTATAAACTTACATAGAAGTAAGCAATTGGATAACAACATATTTCAGATATCTTTGTGAAGATATTACTCACAGTGATCGGTTGGTTGGTTTGCCCTGGAGCTTGACCCTACACATCACATAACACATACGGGTCACAAATGATTTAATCCGTTCTTTAATTCACATATTCCTCTTTAGGCTTTATTCTTATCCCTTTACTTCAATTACAATGCTCAATGTATGCCTAAGAGTACTTAGAAGTGAAAGAGAATAGAAATGAAACACAGAATGCCTTTTTAAAATTTTTAGAAACAGGGTCCCCGCTCGAGCATGGACTTCCCCGCTCAAGCGGACCCATGAGGTCTACAAAAGTGCTGGTTACATCAAATTTACACTCGAGCGCGAACTCGGTCTACATAGCTCCCCGCTCGAGCGTGAACTTCCCCCGCTCGAGCGGACGTCATGACTGCAGAAAATACTGAGAGCTCGTATTTCTTGCTCAAGCGGCGGTTCCCCCGCTCGAGCGGACATCAAAATTTTTGGGTTTTCCAACAATGTTCTTGAGCTCAAATTCAACCTTCAAATCAATACATCTTGCATTTTATGGCTCAATCTTCACATAAACATGTACTAACATGATACAAACACCAAATTACAACATTATGAAGCTCAATTCCATGAATTACTTACATGCATGACCCAAATTACCCCAACTTGCTTTCATGATAACAATTCCATGTATTTCAAACCCATTTCCTCATAAATTGTACATGCATGTGGAATATAACTCCAATTTCAACTCAAATGGTGCAAATGGTGATCACAAGCATGAGTTCTAACCAAAATTCTACATGGATCATACATTTTGTGCTCAAACATGCAAATCCAAAGCAATTACACACATGCATGCATACATTGATCTCCAATTCACCAAAACCAACTCAATTCCATCTTAATTCTTGCTCTTGATTACTCATCTAGCTTGAATACACAAATCTACAAACATATACTCATGAATTCATGTTCAATTGCTCACCTAGAGGTTCAATTCTTCCAATCTATAGCAAATTCTTGAGCAATCTTCAAGATTTCCAAGCTTCAAGAGCAAAACTCCAATTTTTGAGCTCCCTCTCTCTCTAACCGACCCTCACCCTCCCTTTCAAGAGTTATTATCAGCCAAAATGTATAAGAAGAGAGAGGTTGAGTGCTTAGTGCCCCACTGTATACAATTTCCCTTAATTAAAATTATCAACATTACATATTTGAGTACTAAGTCATTAATTTAATCTATTTAATTCGATCCAGATCAATTTTTAATTAAATTTCACCATAGGCTCTAAAAATTATGCCAATCACAATGGCGCAATCAATTTCGGTTTCTGTGGCCGATAGGGCCTTCAATTTAATTTCCAAAGCAGATAATCAAACAGATATTTCTACGGCGAACAGATAGAAATTCAAAACCACATATTTTCACATAATAGCGCACAAAATCATATCAAACACATAATCATATTCATATTAAGAACCAATTAGCATACTACGGAACAGGGATATCACAACTACAGTATGCTAATTTGGTGTGCCTGCTGCTGTAGAATGTATTAGGGCTACCTCCAGATGCAGTGTTATGCTAATTTGGCTGTGCCTGCTACTGTATGCTAATTTGGTGTTTGTTGTTTAGGAGTGCAGGATTGAGGCTGGTGTTTGCTGGTTGGTTGTTGGTTTGTTGTATGGTATTGGAGGTCTGTTTGCTATATGAGGTTGATTGGTGGCTGCAAATAGGTGTCTGAGAATGATTGCTGCTATATACTGTAGTTCAGAGGTCAGCTAGATGATGGTGGAAGCTGGACTGCTCTGTGTAGTTAGATGATGGTGGTATGCTGCTCATAAAAGGCCTCAAAAAGCAAGTTTGCTACTGGTTAGGGACTGTTAAGGTTGCTAAGTGTGTTTGCTAATATTGTTGCTGGTTCTTTGTTGTTTCCTCTTTCTTTCTTTTTGGTTCTTTTGATTGGTTCCTCACCAATCATGGGTTAAGTACTAGCAAAGGATTGTGCTACCTTATCGGTGCCAATCTAGTTGGGATTAGTAAGGTTAGTTATGATGTTTTTTGCATTTCCTTTCTTTGTTGATGTAAGTTTACACATGTATCTTGCTTTCTTCATCAATAAAGTTTTTCTTTGCTGATCACAAAAAATATATATATATAAGATTTGTTTTAGAATTAGGGAAAATCTGAAACTTCTATAGTGTAAATTGTCCAAATGTATAATTTTGCATTTTGAAAAACTCACTTTTATCCTTAAAAAATTAAACCCAAACATGTAAGTGCCTACCTTTTTATGTAATTTTCACTTTAATGAAACTTTTGGATTTATAAAAAAAGACGGAGGACTAAACAGTTCACAAGATAACATTTTGAAATTTACTGGTAGTTCACCCTATAGTAAAAAGCTTATATTTGCTTTTCAAAATTTTCAAATTATGGTATAATAATTAATTTTAAGTAATTAATAGCCAATGGTATTTTTTTAAAAAAAATAATTTTAAAATAAAAAAAAATTAACAATTTTAGGATGAGGATTTGGAGGCCTTTGAGGCTTCTTCATTAGAAATCTCTTTTTGCTTAATATATATATATATATATATATATATATTAAGAAGAATAAGATTTTTAGTGAGAAGGCCTTGTGAAACTCAAATCCTCATATTATTTCTCTAGAATTCTTGTTTTTTAAATAATTAAAAAAATATTTTATTGGTTAGCTTTAATTGAATCATTTAAAAAAAAAAATAGTAACTAATCCATTTAAAAAGGAAAGTTAATTAATCTATTTAAAATTTTAAATAACTTTTATGCCTTAATTTACACATTTTAAAAAAAATTAATTAATCCATTTAAAAATTTGAAAAGAAAAGTTAATTAATCAATTTTAAAATATAAATTTTTGTACTACTAAAATATAGGAATAATTCACATTTCCTATTGATATATATATATATTATGTTTAATGGTTTTATATGTATCGACATTCTAATATATATGTTATAGCAAAGAGACATTTTATTTTTAAAAAAAAAACAGGTCCTGAAACCTCCAAAGTTTCATCTGAAAAATTCAAATTTTAGTGATTGAATAAAAATATTTGTTGCTGCCCTATCCTAAAAAATTTCATAGCCAATTAACATATCTCACCAAAAGATTTTTCAAGATCATTAACTTGTAATCCCCGTAATTTTGTTTCCTTTTTTTAATATATTTTTAGATGAGCAATTTTGTTTACTTAAACACCCAAGCTATACTTCCATGGCCTAAGTTAAGATCTTATACTTTTATGCCATCCTTTATACTTCAAAATGAAAACAAAAATGTTACCATTATCCATAATTCTTGTTTTCTTAAAAAATCATTACCATTATAATTGCATCTCTCTAAATTCTAACTATTTTAACACTCGTTTGACATAAGGTTACGAGGCTAAAATAAAATAAAATGCCATTTTCAAACCACAATTATTTCATTTTTTCTCTCACAAAAATAAAAAAACACGTCCCAAATGAGACTTTTTAGTCTTAAACTAAAATAGCCAAAGAGTCAAAAAGTCAGAAAATCAACCTACATCCCAAATGAACCCTACAACTTTCCCTTCTACTTTGCTTGGCAACATCTTTATTTGGTGACATTAACTTATCGTAACCTCGACCATGCCAAATTTGTACAACTCATCCACAACACTAATAGTATAATATCATGTATTGATTTTTAAGTACTGGGCCTTATTTTTTTTATTATTATTATTTTTTTTCTCATTCATAATCTTGATTTGTTTTTATTTTCATTATTTTTATGTAACGTTCTTGTTATGGAATATAAATGTTACCTTTCAATATAAATGTGTTAGAAATGGGCGCCCATGTGGCATGACCATTTCAATGCTTTGAATTTATAACTGTAACTCCTGCATTAATGGGGTTTGTAACTCCTGCCTTTATTGCAGAGGTTAATGGTGCATTAATGACCAGCCATAAAGGCTGGAGGCTTTTCCTCTCTCCCCTATACATGTATAAATTGAGACCCTCCTGTCAAGTCTAAAATACACAGAAATTTCACATATTCTGACTCTCTCCCAAAAACAACGATCAAGCCATTTTACACTGTAACTTGTGTGAGTGATACTCATTTTGTAGTATCACTCCACTGCTGTAGACACCCTATTTTTGACCGTCCTCAAGACTTGGACGTCACCGTTTGAACACTCGGTGATCATCCTTGTTTGTGTTCGTTTTGAGTTTCGAAAAGTCTTGGCTGCGCGCCTTGCCTTAGAATCTCTTAACTTCTCTGTTGTGTCTGGTTTTGCACCAAGAGCTTGTGGATGTGTTCCTGAGGGAAGGGGAACACTTCGATCGGCCAAATGTGATGGTCGGCCGGCCAGTTTGATTGCCGGTCGACCACTTCGATGGCCGGTCGGCCAAATGTGGTTTTCAACAGATATCTTTGTAGACAGCTGGCAACTGTCATTCCAGACCATACCCCAGCCCATACCTGGATGTGGGTGTTCTGAGGAGCTGCAGATTGATATATATCTATATCAATCAAGCTCTCTCACATATCAACAAGGATAGATACAACTTGGAGCAAGTTTTTTTTTCTCTCTCTCTAGAATTCTCAGCTCTCTCTCTCTCTCTCTCTCTCTCTTCCTATATTGTGTGTATAGAAGCATATAAGTGCCCAAAAAATGAGTGTTCTTCCCATTTCTTGAGCCTCCACCCTTGATCAAACTTGTCTATCTTGAAGAGGTGATCCTTAGAGGTGTATTTGGAGCTCCTAAGGCTGATTTTGGTCCAAGAAGGACCTGTTTTGGTGCTGAGCTTTAAGGGTAAAACTCTTCTCCTCTTGAGCGCATTCTTAGTGTATTTATATAGCCATCTTTGCATGCTTCTTTTGGCCCGGTTTTCGACTGAAAAAACCTTTGTTTTTATGGCTAAAAAATGATGGTTTAAAGCCCTTTTTGAGTTACGGGTGATCCACCCACTTTTGTAGCTTTTTGGCTATGTGTTGAGCCTTGTTCTAAAGCTTTTAAAACAACCTTTCTTTGGCCTTTAAACCACTGAATTCCAGTGGAATTTCAGTGGTGGAAAAGTTGTTTTGAGGTTCCAAATGAGAGGGGATAGCCTCCCCTCCTAGTTTCCTCATGTCATGCATTGTTGGCTTTGTAAAAGAACATCTTTTTTGGGTTGTTTTAGCTTAAGCCCAGCATGTTTTAGGCCCTATTTTGCCATGTTTCAGATCTATTTTGGGGTGGATAGAGCCCTTGTTGCTTATTTCTTGCACTTGTAGTGCAATCTCGCTTTCTAGCCTAACATGCTTCATGTTTTAGCCTAACTTCCTAACACATGCTAGCTTAACTTTGGCCTACAATTGTTCATATCTCAGCATGTTTAAGCTCTCTTTTAACTTGTTTAGATGGTTTGTGTATGGCCTTGCATGGTTGTGGTTTGAGTGCTTAGAATGGCCTAAAAGAAAGCATGCTTTGCGAGTTTGTTTTGGTGCATGACCAGCATGTTTTTAGCTCATATTTGACATATAGAAACTCTGTTTTGAGCTAGATACAACTCTCATGCATTACATTACATAGTTGTAGTTCATGTGCTTCAAGAGCCCAATGAGTTGGTATACTATATCGCTTTGTTTTGGTGCATGTCCATAGCATTTTTAGCATTGTTTTGGCATGTAGAAACACTGTTTTGAGGAGGTTGAGACCTACATGCATCGTACCATATAGCTATGGTTTATGTGCTTCATTAGTCTCTTGCATGAGCATGCTTCATTGACTTGTTTTGGCCTTTGTTCCATGCACTTTAGCTACTGTTTTGAGGCTCCATAACTCTGTTTTGAGTTGATTTTGTTGTTTAAGGCTTGCCTTGTGTGGTTACGGTGTAATGCTCGCATGCCTAGTCGATTGGTCCATTTGAGCATGAGTGCTTGAACCATTTGCATGTTGTAGTAGTGTCTTGCACACAATTTCAGAGCATGCTTCATGCCATTCATGCCATTTCCTCACATGTTTCACTTTCATTGCTTTGAAAGTAGCCTTGAGCCTCTTGTTGGTTTGAGCATGAAGTTGAGACGTTCATGCTTAATGGCTTTAATCCTCTTGAGGGTTTCTACTAGCCAACGGCATGAGGTCCTCTTCACGCTCAAGGCACTTGAGGCTTAGGCCCTCTTTCCCATTAAAGGACTCTCATTTGGACTTAATCAATTAAAGGATGGATGGGTAATGCTAAAATGAGTGAATAAAACTGACCAAGTAAAATGGCAAGATAAGCATAACATGAGTTGGCATTGCATGTGTCAGGTGTTCGATCGGACGTTGTATCGAATACAAGGCGGATTAGTCCATTTCATATTCAAAAGTGATGAAATGAGCTAATCCCCTTAGTCGTCAATCCCCTTGACCTCAACATGATAGGGTGTTGGCATTCATCTCTTTTGGTTGCATGCATTTACATCAGGTTGCAAACTTGGCCTCTTAGGCCATCATGCATCAAAATGCATAATTGATGGCCCGAGGGTCGAGGGTCATGCTCCCTTGAGTCCCTTGCATGATAGGGAGTGTGCCCATGCTCACATTTGCTTGAGAATTCCATGCCATACACTGCTTGCCCTCCGCTGCTGTCAACTGCAGGTTTTAGCAGGAGGATTTGGCCGGCCGGCAATGTTGAGTGCCGACCGGCAAAGAATTTTGGCCGAGAGCACAATATTTAGCCGATAACATCATTCCCATGGCCGGTGGCCTTTTGATCTGGCCGGTGGCACTCCACTGCACTCAGAATGAAGTTTAGAGCAGTTCTGGAGACTTTCATAAATTTCAGAGGGGTGAGGCAGTGTAAACGGAGGCAACAGTGCTATGGTAGCGAGTTTTCGCGCAAGGCGACTCAAGCATGCATCATCCATCATTCGGAATAGAGCTAAGGCAATCCATGGATTTGTGTGCCAATTTACTGTTTTCCTAGATTAATTTGTTAATTAATTAGGGTTTTGTATTTATTTGGACTGTAATTATTTATTTGGGACTGTATTATTCTTTCGGACTCTCCGAGTGAGGGCACAATTGTAATAAGTGTGCATGCGTGTGATGTATGTCTTCCAACCCCACGTTTTTCTCCCTTTTATTTACCTGCTTATGATGGTCAGATTAGGGCATGTTTCAATTAGCATACAGTATGTAGTATGTTTGCATTCATTCATCTGTTTTGCATACACCGGGCTCGGCGCATCATACTAACTGCATTCGTATTTCAATTCCAAGTTGAATACATGTTAGCTGTAGCATTCCATATGCTATGTTTAGAATAGCCGAGCCTATTATAGTTGCATTTTGCATGTGTTGCATTAGGCATTTCTGTATATTTAGGATCATGCATGGATTTCTAACATAGCTTCTGTTTTGGCTTGGAATACTCGGTAAGTTTTTATGCTTTAGCATCCTTGCATGCGTGTGAGTGACTGCCATGATAGCATGCTTACCATGAGGCTATATGCTTATGTGATACATCTGCCTGAATGTCTGTGGGTGAAGGTTGGGTTATTTGGATTGGAACAATTCATCAACTGTAAGTTTTAAGCCCACTAGATAGTGGCAAAATCATGTTTTCTTAAGCCCACCCGAGGGTGGCAAATCCACGTCTTAGCCTACTTGCGGGTAGCACCATCAAACCATCTTTCAAACAAACAAACATGAAATGTTTTGTTCCAATTCAGGCAACCCAGTCTATACTTGTATGCTGTGCGCATCACATAGTAAATCTAGGCTAATAACCGGAATAAGAACACATAACCTTTTCAAAACCAGATATCATGGTTAGTAGAGGCCGATCTTTGATCGGGCGAGCGGGGGTGCTCACGAAGTGACCTTCCACAATCGTACCCAAGTTCCCGAGCCGAGGCAACTTTGGTGATGACGGACACGTGGCCTTAGGCACGAGTCAAGGTTTCCTAAACTTCCCAAAATAAAATATTTAGGTGGCGACTCTATATCTGGCAAAGCAGTCCATGTTTGGCACTTCGTTCAAAAAAAATCTGTTTTCTCACAATGATTTGCCGGATTTGGACTCTTTGGTTCAGATTGAGAACCGTGACAATTTGAGCCCGAACTGTAGTGAGTCCAAAATGAACAGAACGGGACCCATCCTCCCGGGACGTTCGGGGACGTCTACAACTGCTGGGTTCGTTGACTGATCAGATTTTTGAAACACGTGATTTACCCACGAGGTTGTGTCATTAAGGTATGATCCGAATTATTTTTATCCGCTGCGTTAATTTATAATGCTTTATGATTTACATTGGTATCAAAGCCTAATATGGGTATTTTCGTGCTTAGTTGTATGCGATAAAATATGTGTATAATTTTATACAAATATACATACATATTATACGCATGAAAATTAATGGAGGAGGAAGATGAAGTGCACGGTTTTTTGCACTTCAACTCTCATTGATTTCAGAAGTGATACAGTTTCTGTTATGGCATAATTTGAATATTCAATACAGCATATTATTTTTTTTTTTTGGGTTTGTAATGTGTTGTGATTATAATAGCATGATTAGTTTTTTATTTATTTATTTGAATTCCATTATTAAATGAATATAGCATGTATTGATTGTGAATCTACATTATGATGCTATTGTATGGAATTATAATTTTTTATCATGCTTTTAAACATGCCATAGTTAGTGGGAGGTTGTTCGGTTGAGAGAAATCTTTGTAGATTTACTCCCGAAAACCAATATTTTGCGCATAAATTAAATTAAATTTTGGATAATTGTCACCTGTGGCGCAAGAGATGATTACGAGCATAGCAGATTTTCGATCTTGCGACTTATGTAATATTGTCACTATTTAATTTAGATTTTTGTGGCAAAATTATATTATTCTAATCAAATTAATCCCAATGCGAATTTCTCTCTAAATTGACTTAGCTTATGGAAGTTAATTGGTTGACCTAGACTTAGTAAAGATGTTCAAATGTGAACAATGTAATCCCATTCTTTAGATGAGCAAAAGTCTTGGAGACTTTAGGTCAAGTCTTAATTGAGCCAAAGTAAGGAAACATGACTCAAAGTCGCCGTGGTTTTGTTGCCTTGTTTGGCATAATAAAAACTAATATGTGCGCTATGGTTAGCGGCACGCTACGTAGTTTTGGTTGGCGAGTTTTGGAGTTATGAAATTAGTAATCCATCAATAGATCTGTATATGATCTTGACTATTGAGCTGCGCGGATTGACTTTGTAATTTGACTTGTAAATAATGTTTCATCATTGGATGAAGTAACATTCAAGAGTCACGTCATCTTAGAAATGCGAGCTTAAATAAATTAGTCATTAAGTGTAAGACGAGTAGCCAGTATAAGCAGTGTTTTGCTCTCTACCCAATTATTGGGAGTGGATGAAGCAAAATTTCATGCACTATAATAGTGTGCGTTGAAATATCACGTGAAGTGAAAAGATTAGCGCTTAGTGGCTGCAAAATCTATTAACACTAAGTGAAAAGATTAGCGCTTAGAAGCTGCAAAATCTATTAACACTAAGTGAAAAGATTAGCGCTTAGAAGCTGCAAAATCTATTAGCATTGCCGACTTGTCCAAGTCTGGACACTTACTGTTTCCATACTTGAGTGTAAGACATGAGGAGGGGCTTCTTTGTATGATTCCTTGGCTAGGCTAACGTTTTTAAATAACGTTTAACACTAAGCGCAAACGTTGCGGCATAGTGATGAAAAGGTCAAGACCGACAAGGTTGTTATGACTCTAAGAATTTGACGCATCGCTTGTAGGAGCATTGTGTTGAGTTAGACTCTTTAGCCTAATTCGCGCTTAAGTTACTTTGGAGCTGTCATAGTTGATAGCTTATTCTCTCCTTCTTGTGGATAGTAGAATTAATTGCAAGTAACTATGAAGCGAGAAATAGATATGGCAAGAGGAGTATCGTCATCTTTCAACTAGATGCAGTAAAGTGTATGGAGAATAAAATTGACTTGAAATGCAGGGGATTAGCATTTACTAGTTAAATTTGCGACTTAGGCGCACTTGATATCTCCATGACATCCTTTTATGATCTAGTGAATATGAATTAGTCGTAAGTCATTACCTAGTTAGGCCTAAACCTTTAAAACTTGTCTTCGAGAACTCACACATTAAGATGATTGGAATTAGTTTATGACATTGGTCATGAACCAGGGCTTATTATACTTAATCACATTAATGAGATGATGACACGATGGTTTGCGTAGGCCTTCTCGGGTCCACTCGCTTATGACATCCTGCTCTCATGTGAATGTGTAACTTTGTTCGCAATAGGTGCGCACAAATAAGTAGGAAAGCCGTAGAAGGTCATTTGTTTTGGCGCATTTAGTCCACTATGATATTTGTGACTAGATATGCGTGAGGGCATGATAGCTAAGCCTCAATCTCGACACATTTATAGATTACGATACGCATCTGAGTTAAGACTATTTGATCTCCCATAAGTCAAAAGTTTTGAGATGATTTTTGACATTGCACATATGAGGTCGAGATCAATTAGATAAGAGCTTTTGTGTTTTTAGTTTTGACCAAGGTGGCGAGTATCTATTTGAGTTATTGTTTAGAAAACTCTGTGAAGAGAAATGGATGCTTAGAAAATTGATTATTCCTAGTACTCAACAACACAATGGTGTAATAGAGATAAGGAATTAAATATTGTTAATGTTAGGTATATGATGGCGCAAAATGTTTCCCAATTGGGAATTGCACTAGTTTGTTGCCTATATCCCTAACTAAGTACCCTCCATATCAGATTTTACACTCCATTTTGAGTAATGGGTTAGCAGAGAGCCATCTATGGGCGATCTGTAACCGTTAAGCAGCTTATCTTTATTTTACTTCTCATAAGATTGTGAAGTTAAGACCTAGGGTTCTATAGCGCATTATTGTATGCTGTCTTGTAAACACAAAGGGTCGTGTGGCACATTATTGAATGCAGTCATGCAAACTCTCCGGGTCATGTGCATATAGGTAAGCAGCTTTGTGGTAGTGTAACTAAGTCACATAAAGTTTTATTAGTAAAGGTGATGTGAATAGAGTTTTTTGGAACTCTATAAGATAGAGAATTCTAAGCATAGCGCTCTATATAGCCTAGTTGAGAATGGAAATAAATTTTCAATATCCTAGGGACAATGGGAGCGATGTGCCTACTAATGGATTACTCCATTAGAGAAGAATACTCTACATTCTTAGTTGCGTGGTAGCGAATGTGAAAATTTTCCACGTCATCACTAGGTGATTGAGAGGGAAACATTCATGATTGCTCCGCAAGATGATAAAGAGCTTAGGATAATGCCAAAGGCTCTAGTCCCCTGTTTTTAGAAAGTGGATTAATGTTGCGTAGCTTAAGACAAAGTCTTTGAGGATTAACCATTTCTATAATTTGATTGACTTTCCATTATGACGCGAAACTGTTCTGAAGTTATGCGTAATTTGGATAGTCATTGTTGAGGCATAAGGCTCGCTAGATACCGAAAAGTCGCACCATTGAGGAAAGTGTAGACCATGAGAAGACTTCCTCCTGGGGAGTGAGGTTATTTTGACTTAGGCTATGATTGACATAAGTTCGGAACATTGATTTGTGGACATTGTGACCCAACTTTCTCGTTAGGGAATTGGATAAGTAGATCCGTAGGAATTTACCTTCTGCTTTTATGGTGAAAAGTTAAGAGCGCAAAAAGGTTGCTAGTTCCAATAAATCTTTTACAGCCTAAAACAGTTATCCAAATAGTGGTTCTTAGATTTCGTCAAGCCATGATAGGCCAACGATGATCGATGAAGACCACTGAGGCATGATTAATGGTCCAAAAGAAGTTTTTCCTTACTTAGTCATTATGAGCCAGGAATTTATAAGGTTGTCGCCACCTAGGGTGGGCAGTCCTCTAGTTTAGATATGATGGACATGGGCGATGTAATTTATATGCTCGGATGTACGATCCTTAGGGATTGTTTTAGGAAAATTCTCGGTTTGTCTTCAATGACTTACATAGAGAATATCCTAGAATGATTCTAGATGCAAAATTACAAATCCATTGACTTACTTGTCGGCAAAAGCCAGAGCCTTAGCTATTGAGTGAATCCTCGGATTGTCTTTGGGAGAAATAGATGACCTATATTCCTTAATCTTTTCTTTGTTGTGAGAGCCTAAAGTACGCTATGTGGGCGTATTCGGCATGATAAGTGTTATCTTTGGTAAATGGTCGACTGAGTTGTTTAGACATTGACCTTACTTATTAGACTGTAGATAAAATGCTTTACTAGTAGTATATTAATTTGCTCCTTGTAAGATTCAATGCGCTAGTTGGGTGCATATGCGCTAGTTGGGCGCATCAAGAATAACGCAAATTTGTTACCAAAATATCTTTAGAGAGGTTATTGCGCAAGAGGTAGTGATCTTAAATTACTTCATGTGAGGCGCACATGGTGGATTCCGTTGTATATACTTATCGCAAGAGGTGCTGATGTGACGCCCCAAATTTTTTTTTTGAAACGTCATAAGATTTAAATAACAATAACTTGCTAGATAAAGTTTTAACTACTAATTAGGAACTTTTAAGTTCTTACAAAGCCAAAGTCCAACGACAAAATAAAACTACAAGTTCACACACAACGTCACAACATAGTTAAATCCTAATACAAGGGATAACAGGATTTTATTTTGATAAAATCTTGACTCTAAGTCAGCCAAGGTTCGACATTGGCAGCAGCTCCAATTTCAGCCTCAATCCCTTTTTCGACATAATCTGGCATAAAACGCTAGGGCAACAAAATATATGCCATGAGTTTTGCAACACAGTAAGAAAACGTAACCAACCTACCATTCTTTTTAAGAGACAAATAATAATATTCTAAACATAAGATAACAATATAATTATACACAGAAATTACAACCATTAGAATAGTTTCAGTAATTTTAATAATTTATGTGACACTCGAAATCTCACCAAAGAGATTTAACTTACCAACCACTAAGCATGGCAACGGTTAATTTGAAACCCTCCCTTGGTCAAATATTTAAATGTTACCAACCGTAACTACCAGGGATGCCCACGTCCGGAGTTATATACCCAAGTAGTGGCATCCGTGGTCTGCCCCAAGGAAACGGTCTGCCAGGGGTAAGCAACCTCCCTGTGTGCCACCTGCACATCCACCCTTATTCCAAAACCGAATACCGAAAAGGGTTCAAATAAGTCCCGTGCCATCTTAGAGTTTCGCAACACAATTTACGTGAGAATTCTCAAAACCAGGGCTCACCTTGAACAACCGGTGTTAACCGTCAACTCTTAATTCCGTACAGTCTTTAAACCAAGACTCACCCCGAACAACTGGTATTAATCGTCGATTGTTAACTTTGTATATGCCGTTAATCATTTCAGTTAATTTTGATATTAATCACAAATAACTCCAAATTTTTAATCACAAGTAATGTTATACCAACTCATTAAAATTCCCAATCATAAAATATTGCATGGGTCACACAATACTAAATAAAAGTACAGAATTTAAATAAACAATTTATTTAAACCATGGTATGAAATAATAACTTAGATACAAGAATTAAACCCTAAATACACACATGCACAAATTTTTGATTTACAAAATTAGACTAGCATAATATTAAAGTGGTGATTTTATTCTGTCTAGAAAAATTTTCAGAGTATATATCTTGCAATTAAAATTATAAATACATTACTTATACAACTCTAAAATTCATATCAATCTACAGGATACTCAATAAACATGTTATGGTTATTTTTCAGAAAGCCTTTTCCAAAAATAACTTATAAATAATTCTAAACAAATTCCAAGGGTGTTTATGACACAGATTTGTCACATTTCCTTACATTAATTCCATGCTTAAATTTATAGATCAAACCCATAATCTAAAAATTTATTATGAAACTAGACTTCTCAAATTTCATCTTCTAGTTAGAAATTACCAGATTTGGCTTAGTATAGAATTTTAAATAAATTTTCAAATACATGGTAAAATCTGTCTCACAGTTTCAGATTTAGTTAGAAATTTGTATAAATTCGTAGAAAGCTCGAAAATTGTTTCCAAAAATTTCTGGATAAACTAGGCATCATTATCAACAACTTTGTAGAAGAAATAATCTCGAAATTCTGAGTATAAAATTATCTAAAAATTCGGGTAACATGCTGGCAGATTCAAGACAAATTTCTCAACACAGTTTCAGATTTAGTTAAAAATTTGTATAAATTCGTAGAAAGCTCAAAAATTATTTCCAAAAATTTCTGGATAAACTAGACATCATTATCAACAACTTTGTAGAAGAAATCATCTCGAAATTCTGAGTATAAAATTGTCTAACAATTCGGGTAACATGCTGGCAGATTCAAGACAGATTTCTCAACACAGTTTTAGATTTAGTTAAAAATTTGTATAAATTCGTAGAAAGCTCAAAAATTATTTCCAAAAATTTTTGGATAAACTAGACATCATTATCAACAATTTTGTAGAATAAATTATCTCGAAATTCTGAGTATAAAATTGTCTAAAAATTGGGGTAACATGCTGGCAGATTCAAGACAGAGTATTCTCAACACAATTTAGACAATGTATCATATGTACGCAATCTGAAAATTTCAATTATGTAAAAAAAAAAATGAGAGGATTGAGAGGGTTTTCTTACTTAGTAATAGAGTGACAAAATGGTTGAGAATTTTGGCTTCTTTAATCTCCTACTCTTCTTCCTCTCCTAACACCAAGCTTGGTGGCTTTGGGGATCTCTCTCTTCTTCTTCTTCTTTTTTTTTTTTTTTTTTTTTCTTTCTCACCGGATGCTTGCATGCACAAGGAAGGCTTGCATGCATATAAATATTGAAGACATCTCTCTCTCCCTCTTCTTTTTTTTTTTCTTTTTTTTTTCTTTCTCACCGGATGCTTGCATGCACAAGGAAGGCTTGCATGCATATAAATATTGAAGACATCTCTCTCTCCCTCTCATTCTTTCCATTATTTTATTTTCTCAAAAACATTCAATTCCCTTTCTCCAATTTCTAAGAGAAAACTTTCTCTAATTTTCATGGTTTCCTAATTTCTAAGAGATGGTGGATTTGGTAGGAACTATGGGTTATTTGCCCACGGTTTGTTGGTTTGTATTTTTATTTTTATTTTTTTTTTTTTTTGTTTGGGTTTCTGAAAATTGACACACTAAGATTTTTAACTAAGGTATTTAGTAAAAATAGTTATCATAATTAAAATAATTTATAAACAACAAATATTGAACACCCACAAAATTATTATTCTTAATAATGTCTTGTTAGTGATTGAATTGAGTCAATTTAAAACTAACTTTTACACTAATGTATAATTCAGATAGACTGTAGACAAAATTAATTAATAAATTAATTAATTAATTTTCTTTAAAGAATAATTAAAAGATGGGTTTTCACAGCTGATAAGGCTTATGTTTGAAATCTATGAGTGCGCAAGCTGTGGTCATCTTTTTTAAAATCGATCACTTATTTTGAGATGATGGGATGTTGACACTATTATGGTTTGTGTCGTAATGATTAGCAGATGATGATGTCAGCAGGCAAGATTGGCTCACTCACACGAGCAATCGCCCTTGGCGCTTGGGAGCGAGCAAGGATGAGACTAGTGATTTATTTTTATTTGGAGCCAAGAGAGGCTTAAATAAATTACTATGCATGTCGCCTTGGTTACAACCAAAATGAGGTCGTGTTAAGGATCAAGCATGGATATTAGTACCCACTTTCCATGTTGTGCCTGTTATGATTAGCCAAATGCGAGATCTCATTTGGCACCTAGAAGGCGAGCAAATAGAGAATTCGAGTTAGGCGCTAGAAAGCGACTAGACTTATATTTGTACAGTGTATCGAGGATGACATCACTCTTTTGGAAGAGTTACTCCACCGTAACATATATTCATACTATATGTGCTTGGCAACTGAGTAATGAGGTGAGAGAATGGATCCCTGTTTCCTCACCGTATGAGTCTTACGTGTCATTATTGATATGACTTTCATTTATGTACCCTTTTGTGACTTTTGACTATGTCATAAGGTAAGGGGTTGATGTTCTGCTACTTTGGTATGTTGCCTGCGGTCATGTATGATTCGGCCTTAAGGGACATCACTGGGAAAGCGATCAATCCTAAACCAAATGGCATGAGGGCAAAGGGAAGATCATCTAGTATTACACCACTGTTGTATATTCACTGCCGGCAACTCACATCGCTCTGTATGAGAAGCAGATTGAGTGTGAATATATGCAAGAATTGAGAGGGTCAAACATGCTCTTTTGAGGGATTAGAGATGTTTTTTGGACTGGTGTAATTAGATGGGTCTGGGGTATATGAGATACTATTTCTGTTCTTTTTGGGTTGATGTCTCTATGCTAGCTCATTTTGAGTTTCTAGTATAGAGCTCCCACATGCAGGTGTTCTCAGCAGTCGCACGGTGCATTGGCTAGTATGAGATTGTTCTTTTTTTGAGGAGATTGAGATAAGAGATGTGGCAGTGTCATGCCAACTCATGTGCGAGTGGGAGATGTTAGAAATGGGTGCCCATGTGGCATGACCATTTCAATGCTTTGAATTTATAACTGTAACTCCTACATTAATGGGGTTTGTAACTCCTGCATTAATGAGGTTTGTAACTCCTGCCTTTATTACAGAGGTTAATGGTGCATTAATGACCAGCCATAAAGGCTGGAGGCTTTTCCTCTCTCCCCTATACATGTATAAATTGAGACCCTCCTGTCAAGTCTAAAATACACAGAAATTTCTCATATTCTGACTCTCTCCCAAAAACAACGATCAAGCCATTTTGCACTGTGACTTGTGTGGGTGATACTCATTTTGTAGTATCACTCCACTGCTAGGTTCGTTGGCTGATCAGATTTTGGAAGCACGTGATTTACCCACGAGGTTGTGTCATTAAGGTATGATTCGAATTATTTTTATCCGCTGCGTTAATTTATAATGCTTTATGATTTACAAAATGATATCCCATGATTGCATTCTCAAAGTTGTATACTTAATAAATTATGATACCATTTGGTAGTATGTATTTTTTTGAAAAATTTACTTATAAATCTCATCTTAAAGAGTGGTGATCTATTTAATTTCAAGAATTTTCTTATAGACTAACTAGTAGTGCACCCATATTATGCACAACAATTCTATTTTTTATTTAAATAAAAAGTAGACATAAATTTTTAGTTAAAATGCATTCATATTATAATTTTTGTGAGAAATAATTTACATTTTTTTTCTTCTGGACTCTCCAAATGATAGTGTAAGTATTATTGTCATTTTTTAAGCAATAAAATCCATGAGATTTAAATAGAAAAACTTGAGATGTAAGTAAATTTTTTGCAGATCATTTTTTTAAATAACGCTAACAAAATTAGTATGTAAATTAATTTACTATACAAAGAGATACATGAAACATAAAATTAAATTTTTTTCTACTAAATGTTAAAAAAAATATACGAAAGGAAGAAATATGTTAAGTTAGATATAGGACATAGAAATTTTTAAAAATAAGATATATAGTCAAAGTTGTTAATAGTTATACATATATATGAAAATTAAATTAGAAATTTGGAGTTTGATGACATAGCAATTATCTCAAATGTTATGCATTTAATTTTTTTTTTTTTTTTAATAATTCATTATTTGGGTCATTAGATCAACTAATATGGAGGACCAATTTTACCATCCATTACGGGAGACCCAATTAAAATTAAGACAAAATCACGTATGGATTGCCCTCAAGAAATAGAGTCAGTCTTTTATATAAATATTTTGAAAATGCCGTTACTAAAGAGAATTTAAAATAGTGTTGTACATGACAAATAATCAATAGTGTTAATTTTAAAGGTAAATTACACGTTTTATCTTTTATATTTTATCATTTTTTTTACTTTGGCCATAAAAATTTATTTCTCTATTTTGGCCTTTCACATTTTAAGTTTTTCTTAATTTATTCTTAAAATTAACTTTCGTCCAAAATTAGTTAGAAAATATCGCACTGGTAGGCACATGATATGCAATATATTATTATATTTAACTTACATTTCTTCCTCAAACTTAAATCTAAATATAATAGTATATTTTTTTATGTCTCATGACCGCCAACACATTATTTTCTATTTAATTTTGGATAGAAATTAATTTTAAGAGTAAATTGAAAAAATAAAAAATAAAATGTGAAAGAGTAGCAGGGAAAAATAAAAACCATTTAAGGGTCAAAGTGAAAAAAATAATAAAATATCAATAGGACAAAATATAATTTACTCTTATTTTAAATATTAATCATCAAAAAAAAAATTGTTCAGTTTACATAAATATAGTGAAGAGTATGTTTATAAAAAAAATTAAATTAAATTAAATGTTACCCTATAATATCTAAAGAAACTATAGAATAAGAATGCTTTTTTTAAAATATATATATATATATATATATATTTTTAAGTTTGATACGTAACAATATTAGACTATAGAATATGCTTCTTCTTTTTAAAAATATATTTTTAAGCTTGATATGTAACAATATTTTGGGATAATAAATTAAATATTATGGTTGCAATGACTTTCAAATTTCTTTGCAATTTTTATAAATAAATAAATTTTCTCAATGTATTTAGTCCAAGTGTTAATTCAGGGAAGTTAGACTAATTATATATATATATATATATTATTTTAAATTTTTATGAATGAGTTTTATTTGACTCCTTCATGGTAAAATTTACCCATAAATCCCATATGGTGATATTGATTAATTTAGTCTTAAGAGTTTTTTTTGAGAACCAATTAATTCTTTTTGTTTTGAAAAGTTGTATTTATTTGATTTGGTGTCATTTTTGGGAATAAAATGAAAATGTGAGGTGTAGAAGATTCTTTTTAGGGGGATTGATGGCTGAAGTATTGGTTGTCGAGTGTGAAAATTTACATTTGTGTTAGTGTGACTTTCTGGTGTTACATTAGAATGTTACGTTTAAAAAAAAAAAAAGTACATTGAGGAGTTTTTGTGTGTTAATTGAAGTGTTACGTTTGAAAAAAATATATTAAAGAGTTTTTTTTAGAATGTTACAAGTTACATTTCAGAAAGTACACTAAGATGTTTTTTAGTGTGTTACATTGGTGTGTTACATTTAAGAAAAGTATACATAGAAATTTTTGTATGTTACAAGCGTTTGGAAAAAGTATATTAAAGAGTTTTTATGAAATGTTATGTTGTTACGTTTGAGAAATGTACATTAAGGAATTTTTTAGTGTGTTACATTTGAAAAAAGTACACTTAGGAATTTTTTAGTATATTACATTGGAGTGTTAAAAGTACACTAAGGAATTTTTTAGTGTGTTACATTTGGGAAAATACACTAAAAAATTTTTTTGGAATGTTACGTTATTATGTCTAAAAAAAGTATACTGAAGAATTTTTTTTTAGTGTGTTATATTAGAGTATTACATTTTTTGAGTGTTATATTGGAGTATTACGTTTGGAAAAAATACACTAAAGAATTTTTTTTAAGTGTTACGTTTAATAATTTCAACATTATGAGAACACTATATATTTGTCTCTCAACACATAACACGTGCATTTATACTTGGCCCTTTATATAAGTCACATTAGAATGAAATCTTTGGGTCCATAAAAATAAAAAATAAAAAATAAGTTGATAAGATCACTATTTGAAATTTATTGGTGTTTCACCCAATAATTATTCTCCAAAAATACATAGATTACACAAAGGCAAACATCACAGAATTAACGGCAAGGGAAAGGATCAAATAAATTACCAAATATTTTACTAAATACTCACATAGATGCACTACAAAAAATTAAGATTTTAGAGATCAAAATTTAAGGATAATTATTTTTTAGAGACTAAATATTTTTGTTGCGAAAAGTGTAATTATAATTTTAGCAACGAAAATTAGACATTAGTGATGAAGTATTATTCTTTTGGGATCAAATCTTTTGTCTTAAAAAATAAATCATTTTGAGATCAAATTATTTTATCCCTAAAAGTCTATTTATTAGTGACATTTTCAAAATTCGATCACTAAAAGTCTTGTTTTTTATTTTTCAGGACGACATTTTAGTAACTATTCTGATAACGATAGAAATTGGTCCCTCAATGTCTTTTGTAACAAAATTTTTACTTTTAGAAACCAAAATATTTGGTCTCTAAAACTCTTATATGTTGTAGTGATGTGAGTTGCATATGGTGTGGGTCCCATACTCATATAAATATTTAGTAGAATATTAATAATTTATTTGGAATTCTTAGCATTTTTGCAGAACTAATATGTATTTAGAAATTCTTAGTTGTAAAATAAATTGTCATAAAGAAGAGTTTGTTGCCTTACAGATCATGTGTTTATGTATATATATTGACGTGTATTGTAGTTTGGTTCAAGCAAATCCATTGTTGTAGCTCTCATTCACAAAAAAAGTATATTGTTTGTCTATTTCTCTCTCTAAATATATATGTATACACATCTATGGAGTGAGACGAAATTTCTGAGGGAGTCAAACATCATCTTTGCGTGTTTTCTTTCTTCTATTTATTTATTTATTTTTGGTGTTATTAATATGTAGCATTAGTTTTGTTTTTTATTTTTATTTTTAGGCTGATCAAAATTAGTTTTGCTTGGTGATCTAAGGGCTATAATAACTATACTCATCCATACGTGCAGTGGTTAAATTTTCATTTTATTTTTATATTTTTACTTTGAGCTTCAAGTTCACTTCAATTTTAAATATAATTTACAAATTTTAATTTGTATACCCCCAAAAAAATTAGAATTATATAAGTTAGAAAAGTGAATTTTTTGTTGTAGGAAATTTTGTATAAATTCTTGTTGTATATTATTACTCACTAATCTATTTTTAGTTTGAACAATCATGACCAATGTTCCTCAGTCATCAATTTTTTTGTCATCTTCCAAAACACTCATAATCAATAAATTATATGATTTCTTGTAGTGTAAAAATTTCGAGATATAATTTAATAACTTTTAGTGTTTATATATATATATATATATATATTTAAATTCATAGTGTTACAAAGGTTGCGAATGCAACCTTCTATTACATTATCGTAAAATGTGAGACAGTAAAAATTAATTTTCTCAATAATTTTCGTACGTATTAATTTATATATAACTTGTTCTTGTGATACATTGATTCTAAATGGATTTCAGGGTGTGAATCAGTATTGAACCAAAACAATGAAGATTGAAGAGAATATCATTCTGCTTCTATTGTTATTTTCTCCTCTTCTTTCAGGTTTGTTTTCTTTACATGTTATCTTTAATTTTTCTTTCTCAATAATTTTCATACATGTGTAAAAAAAGTGTAATGAAAGATGTTAAAAAAAGTACCAATAATGTTAGGGATCATGAAAAATATATCATAAAATTCATCATGAAGAATTTTCATCCCTTGATTAGTGTGTGATTAATGTGTGGTGTTTTATTGTATGGGTAATCTAAAGGTGGAGAATCTTTCATGATCACCTTTATGATATTTTTTTCATGATTCCTAACATTACTCAAAAAGTACTGAGAAAATGTGAAGCAATACTACGAGGGTGTTTGGGAAGCCTTGAAAGAGGCTATTTTAGCCTCAAATGGCAAAATAGCCAAAAAGCCTCACCGACCATTGATTTTCAAAAAAAAGAAAAAAGAAAAAATAAAGTCAAAAAGCAATGGCTGCTGCAGCAACGCAGCCTACACTGCCACCAACAATTTTGGAAAAAATAAAGTCAGGGGTAAATTTGTCATTTCAATTTAAACATCATTTCAAACATATTTTTCAATACAACAATCAACCCAAAAATTTAACCCAACTTCCCAAACACACAAACTAAAATAGTCTACTAAAATAATCAAAAAACAAAAAACCTACTAAAATAGTCACTTCCCAAACAAGGCCTACATCTATTTACATTCTTACTAAAAATATATATGTTCAAATATCATTGGAGGTTTAAATAACATTGCTTTTTTGTCAACCAATTATATTTAGCCCCTTGTATTTTTAGTAAGATTGTTAAAATACCTAAATTATTCAATGTATGTGTATTGAAGGGGAAACCTTTAATTTTCTAAAGATAATAAACAAAAAAATTGAAGGTAGTTTTTAGAAACGTTTATTCAATAAGAGAAGAAATCATTGAACTTAAATCTTATGAGATGTCTTTCCATTTTAATAAGATTGCCAAATATTGTATTTCGAAATCTCGAGAAAAAATAAATACATAATCACATAAATAATGTGAATATTGGAAATATTTTTTTATATTTTAATTTTGTGTACATTCAAGTAACTTTGGTATGAGTGTTTTGGTCTCTAGTATTGCTATAATTTTATGCATTCCCATGTTGGAAGTCCCAAAAACCATCCTACTAAAAAAATTATTGGATTAATTTTTACCCCTGTAGTTTGATCAAATTTCACTTTACTCCTATAATTTTAATTTGCACAATTTGTTCCCTACACTTTAAGTTTAGTTTCAATTTTGTCATTCTATATAAATTGGGGATTAAATAAATAATTTTAGGACACTTGTCAATTCTCTAAGCTTTCAAGTTGGTCCTTCTATCTATCTAAAAAAAAAAAAAGTTGGTCCTTATGTTTAAATTGGAGATAATTTTGAGGTACTTGCCAATTTTCTAAGGTGTACAAATTGACAAAATTAACAAAAAAATAAACTGAATAACTAAATTGAAACTAGACTTGAAGTGTAGGTACTAAATTATCCAAATTCAGGCATCTGGGCAAAAAGCCAGTTTTTTGGCTTTTTTGATCACATCTCCTATCTACTTATTTTGCGAAAAAAAAAAAAATTTAACTTTTAACTTTCTTCGCAAAACAAGCCCAGCAATTAACAACTTATATATTTGTTTTCCCAGGGCTAGTAGTTGATGCATTACCCTACGATTACAGTGCCACTAGGGAAGTAAGCTTTCATTCTTTTTCTCTTTAAAAATTTTCCAATATTTGCACATACAATCTGTACAAACAGTTTTAATTTTATCTAAGTAGAAATTGATTTGCTTTAATGTGATTTTTTTTTTTTTTTTTTTTTCAGTGTTTGGAAAATCCACACAAACCTCAGTACAGTGGAGGAATTGTAGTGAACCCAGAATTAGATGATGGATTGAAGGGCTGGACAGTGTTTGGAGATGCAAAAATAGAGCATAGAGCATCGAAAGGAGGCAACGCATACCTTGTCGCAAGACACAGACACGAATCGCATGACAGTTTTTCACAGAAGTTTCAATTGGAGAAGGGAATGTTCTACACCTTTTCTGGTAATTAAAAGTTGTTTTTGGTAAATTTATCAGCATTGTTAATGTACAACTTTACGGGTTTGTCTTTTGAGCTCCATCCTAACCCAAAAGCCAATTTGTCCCTTTCATCTTGTGAGATGCCACGATCCTGACTTTGATATCATACTAGATGCACAACCCATATTAGATGGGTGACTTAGCTCCGACCTGATAGTCTTGTCGTCTATGATTGACCCAACCCAGTAGTCGGTCTTCATAAAAGAGTTAGGTGTTCTACGCCATCTTATAAGTCCATCCTAGACATTGTTGACGATCATGTGGGATGACAACATGTACAAAGCGGTATCCAATTTCTCTTTTAAGAAATATTAACCATTAATTATGTTGTGTTGTGGTGCAGCATGGTTACAAGTAAGCCTAGGAAATGCAAAAGTAGCAGCCATGTTCAAAACACCATCAGGCTTTGAACATGCCGGTTGGGTTGTTGCCAAGTCTGGCTGTTGGTCCATGCTTAAGGGTGGCCTTGTTGTTAATGCTTCTGGCCCTTCTCACCTCTATTTTGAGGTAATAATGTATATATAATCAAAATCACATTGAAATCGGTCTCAGAATTGGACCTATAAAAAGTTCAGGGTTCTTCTGAGTAATTTGTTTTAAGATTTTGACTATCCGGTGTCCTTTGCAGAGCAACAATACATTGGTTGAGATATGGGCAGATAGCATTTCCTTACAACCATTCACCGAAAAGCAGTGGAGATCTCATCAACATCAAAGCATTGATAAGGTAAACAAAGATAAACTTAGGTGAAAGGCATATTGCATTGAAATTTTGGGTTATTAACAATTAAACTTGGCAGAATCGCAAGAGCTCAGTGAAACTTATTGCGATGGATGACAAAGGCAATCCTCTAGCAAACGCCAAGTTCTCCATAAAGCAACAAAGGCCCAATTTCCCATTCGGTTGTGCCATGAACAAGAACATCCTCACCAACACTGGCTACCAAAACTGGTTCAGGTCCAGGTTCAGAGTAACCACATTCGAGAATGAAATGAAATGGTACAGCACCGAGTTTTCAAGAGGCAGGGAGGACTACTCTGTCCCTGATGCCATGCTCCGGTTTGCTAGCACAAACAACATCCGTGTGCGTGGTCACAACGTTTTCTGGGACGATCCTAGGTTCCAGCCGCAATGGGTGAAATCGCTCTCATCTAATGATCTTTTGTTTGCTGTCAACAAAAGGGTGAACTCCATTGTCCCCAGATATGCAGGTATGTGAAGAAAGAAAAAAGAAAAGAAAAGAGAGTTTAAAAAAGGCAAAATCTCTTCCTTTTTTTTTTTTAACACTAGATTATCTACTAGATAGTATAGTTTGGCCCATTATACTTGTCATGAGTTCTGTTTTTATAATATATTATGTTCATTTTTTAATTATTCATTTAAAAAAAAATGAGATTGATCTCATAACTATAACTACATGATTTTATTGTCTTAGTATTCAAAAAAATGGGCAGCAACTGTTTATTTTTATAATCATGTGTATAAGGTTATCAATCTCAATTATTAAAAAGAATTTCTATACAAAATGATATGATCAGGGAAGGTCATAGCGTGGGATGTAGAGAATGAAAACTTGCATTTCCAGTTCTTCGAAAGCAAGCTTGGGCCAAACGCTTCCGCCATGTTCTTCAACGATGTTCACCGGCTTGACCCTGGAGCCATGTTGTTCTTGAACGATTACAATACGATTGAACAGAGTGGTGACGTGGCATCCTCACCCGCCCGCTACTTGCAGAAGATTCTACAGATTCGGTCAGGGGGTTATCGAGGACCAATGGCGATTGGACTTGAGTCACATTTCAGTACTCCCAACATTCCTTACATGAGAGCTGCAATTGACAAACTTGGTGCTACAGGGTTGCCAATTTGGCTCACTGAAGTAGATATACAAGGCCCCAATCAGGTATTTGTTTTTGTTCTAATATTACAGCTTTCTAAGAATACAGAAACCGATCAGATAATGTATTTCTAGATTTTTAAGTTCATATTTCTTTTTGCCATGGATAGTAATTGCTCACTATGAGAGGGTACTGGATTCTCTATTCTTGTATATTTTTTTATCTATTTGTATGCGTCATTAAATTATATCTCCTATGATTTTAATGAAGAGATTATTTCATTCTCTAGGATCAATACTACACCCTATCCAAATTGTGACGCATTATGGTGTCTCACAAAACACAACATAAAATTGGTAGGTCGCCCACTACTTCAACCAATAGAAGTCAGATTGAGACGCGACATCATCTTGCCCAAAGAACACTACATAATTTTCCAATCTAATGACATAGACAAGAAAACACAAAGATTTACGTAGAGATGACCATTGGCGAATCAAGAAAATAAAATAAAATAAAATAAAATAAAAGCCTTCTAGGAAGGATTATTTTGGGAAGATGCAAATAGGCAGTTTTTTTTTTTTTTTTTTTTTTTTTTGGCTTATTCCCTTACTTTTTGGTTTATGCCCAAAATCAGGAAAGATGGAAAAAAGCTATTTTTAATATTTTGTTTAAAATTATTTTTATATGTTGTCACATCGCTAGGCAAAGAGATAGATTGATCATATTACTATCATAAAAATTATGTGAAATTACAACTTTACCTTAGTTCTCTTTCATACAAGAAGCATATTTTTGTAATTTCAAAAGTTGACTTATTTCCGACTTGTCAAATGATTTTTTGCTCAAATAAGTTGGCTGGCTTATTGGAAATAAGCCGAAAGCTAATTTTTTTGTCTTCCCAAAATAGCCCAAAGTGAGATAAAAGCAAAAGATTTGGGAATAGAACCAATTGCATAATCAAACACAACACACCTATGTGAGGCAATTATATTCAATTTTATTATCAACTTCAGTGTTCATAAAAATATTCTTAATTATCTGCATTTTTGTGGGCAGGCTACCTTCTTAGATCAAGTGTTAAGGGAAGGGTACTCACATCCTCGTGTCAATGGGATCATAATATGGGCGGCATGGAGTCCACAGGGGTGTTATCGGATGTGTTTGACAGACAACAATTTCAGAAATCTCCCAACTGGAGATGTCGTCGACAGGCTCATCAAGGAGTGGAGCCATTCAAGATTGTCTGCAGGCACCACAGATTCCAACGGTCACTTTAAAACTCACCTTTCTCATGGACATTACGAAGTCACTATCACTCACCCGAATATGGTGAATTCTTCAGTGACTCGAAACTTCAAGATTGCTCCCTTAAAAAAATCTCAGCAAAAATTGCTACATGTTAAAGTTTCCGCGTGACAGTTGTTTAGTTTTAGTTTTTGAATGGTTGTATTGTTTTTGGGTTGTTGGTTGATTCTTCACATGGATGTATTGAAGAATTAAGGATGTCTTTGAATCTCTCATTTGTGGAGGGAAAGTTTGAATAAGTAACACTGAAATCCATTTTTTGTCATATCCTTGATGCAATAATGTTCCCCTTTGGAATAGACTATTTTAGTTGGGTTTTTTTTTTTTTTTTTTTTTTTTTTTTTTTTTTTGACTATTTTAACTTAGCTAAACAAGTTATGCTTGGAATGATAGTTTACTCTTTCTTTCTTAGTTGATTTAATAATTATAAAAGGAAAAATAAAATAATTATACTCCAATTTAAATGTAATTATCTTATTAACTATTTAAACATATTTTATTTTTATTGGCTATTTTTATCCAAATCTAACTTCCCAAACACCCCCAATGTTTGGTAAAAAAAAATTTAAAAAAATTGAATTATTATTTGCATAGTACATTATGAAAAGAAATTTATCCAGTGGGTATGTTAATAAATTTTTGTTTAAATACATTTATAATTCTTAAAATGCGTTTTCTTATCACTTTGATCCTTTTAATTTTGTCAATTTCACCTTTAAATTTTTTAATTTGAGTCAATTTAGTCAAATTTTAAACTAACTGTTTAAATAATTAATGGGATGACAATAAAAGACACACTATTTTAAGGTAATATGTTTCCTGTCACTTTAGCCTTTAAAATTTTAATTTTGTCAATCGAGTCCTAAAACATTGATAAAGAAAATGAAACATAACTTTATAATATTGAAGGACGAAATTGATAAAATTGATACTTTAATAGCCAATAATTGAATTGAGATATATAATTATTCCATTGATGATTTAAACACCTTCTTAGAATTAGACCAATTTAATCTACATTGACAACTTTAAGAATCAAAATAACAAAATTAAAACTTCAAAAAAAAACAACAATGCTAGGTATCATAAAAAATCTTTCATAAAAATAATCATGAAAGTTTTGTGACCTTTGGATTACACTTACAATAAAGCACCACACACTAATTAAGGTAATCTAAGGATCATAAATCTTTCATGATCATTTTTATGAAAAAAAATTCATGATACTTAACTTTTCTCAAAAAAGAAATGCATACCTAGGACTAAAATTATTACTTATCCTTTTTTCTTTTTTTTTAATGTGTTATAAAATGAGAATGACCCAAAAAACAATTCATATGAGGTTAATGACAATCCCATACAATAATTTTAGAAACACAAATGTATTCTACAGAATAAAATATAGATGTGAGATAAAAGTAAGTACAACATTATATGGGATTTGCACGTGAGTCCCACCATTTTGTCTCACATGTATTCCAATTCTGTAAAACACATTCCACTCCTCAATCCCATAAATCATAAAATCGCCAACTGACTAATAAGAAAATAATAATGTTGTAAATTCAGACCTATAAATTCAAAATTTACTCAAAAAAATGAATTATTGGTTCAAATTCATTTTATTCATAGATCCCACACTTCATCAATTTAACACTAATTCAAATTGATTTTGTACTTGAACCTTATACTTCATCAATTTAATCACAACCACACAAACACATTTGAGATAAATTATGAATTAATAAGATTGGGTTCACAACATTTTTTACAAGAAAAAGGCACATTAAATATCTTGCAGCAAAAACAAAGTAGTACAAGTGGAACTCAAATTGAGAAATAATAAGAGACTAAAAAAAAAAAAAACTTTGAAATTCATCTTCTTCTTCTTCTTACTGCTATGAAACAGGACACAGCAGCCATGATCACTGTCACTGCAAAAGAGTTCACATCGTCGAAAATGGCCGAAAAGCGCATTTCTTGCAGATCCCAAAGCGTCGACACACACAGCCAAAACCCATCAAGAATCACTAGCAACGTAGCCATCACTCTACACAGCTTGCACACCAAATGCACTTAGCATCACAATCCACAGAGAGAGAGAGAGAGAGAGAGAGTAACGAGAAGAGAAGGAGAGAGACTACTGGGGTCTTTGAAACTTAAAACGTGAAGTTCAAAAACCAGAATGAAGAAAGAGACGTTGAAGTAAGGTTGTAACACGTTAGTACATTGTTGTTTCGAATCGAGCTAATTTTCGTTTTACGTTTTGCATCTTTTACTATGCGTGTTACATTTAGGAGGAGAATTTTGAATGATTGAAGAAAAAATGTTGCCGATGCTTCGAGGATGCTTCCTTTATCTTTGTCATGTGGTATAGTGGGCCCCCAATAATCATGTACATATGACACAATCATGAGTTCCCAAGAAATTTCTTAGTTTAATTTTACTACAAAATCCCAAAAATATTTACAAAAGATAAATATTATTGACAAAGAAAATATATGCACAGAATGCAGATAAATTCTCACATTGAGGCATGTGTGGGCTCACTTTCATGTGAAAATTTATGTGCACACAGTGCACAGAATTTTGTGTATGTAGCATGGTTCTTTATGAAAACATATTTATAAATTATAATTATTTTAAATGTCATAACGTTTCATTAATTTTAAATTTATACCATATAATTTGTTTCAAAATAAAATTCGACATAAAATTTTACAATACATAGAATGTTTCTTAACCTTATTAACCTTATTTCAACTTCGGTTCATTATTTTGCTCGAAAAAGTGCCACAATGAAAGTGTTGTTTGATCAAATTTGAGTTTTGAAATTTTTAAATGAAAATATTTTTTTATCTTATTTTTTAAATTTATGTTGCTTGATAAAATCATGTCAAGTGAAAATCACACGTTCTACACTATTTTAATGAAGTCGTGGACACTTGCTTTAGACCATGCATTTTAGCATTCACGAAAGGAACCAATTTTTCTTTAGAAGTCTCAAATTTTTACTTTCTCTAATGTCAAATAGTTTAAGTGATTGTACTTTTAATGTTTTAGAGAGGGATTTGAGATTTGATTTTATAAAAAACTATTGAAGGTCAATTGTTAAACAACTATTAAATGTAATGGTGATATAATGCTGTGTTTGGTTAGAGGATTTGGGGAGAGATTTGAAAAGGGAAAGGGAAAAGGTATGTGAAACTATGTGAAATATAAGTATGATTAATTTACATTTCATCTACCTTTTTCATTTTTCTTTCCAAATTTCTCCCTAAATCTCCCGACCAAACACAACATAAAAGTTAATAAGCCTTTGCGTAGAAGTTAGGCATGTTTTCTTTATTGAATGGTGTGTTGCCCCTGAACGTCATTATAATATTTATTTTGTGGTATAAAACTTATGACATGCTTACTCAAAAAAAAAAAAAAAAAAAGCTAAGAAAAATCATAAATCGAATTAAGTAAATAACTGTTCTTTCGCTATCCTAATCGTGTGATTTTCATTATCCCACCCAATGTAAGAAGTGTCATTAATTGGGAATACCACCATGTGGTACTTAATATATATGTTCAGTTGTATTAATTTAATTTACTCCTTGACTAGTTTTATTGGAGTAAATGAGTGATTGGACAGTACATTATATAAAATTTATTTTGTCTAACTATTGTGTTCTAACTTTGAACTTATTTAGATCTACTCAATACATTATTTTGCATGTTAATAGTTAGGAGTGTTGTCCCTCTCTTCAAGGGTGTGTTGTTTTTTAAGCATGTAATGAGTTTTATTGTAATATCTAATTTTTTTATATAAAATTTATGACTTACCTAGCAAAAATAAAAATAAATTAATTTGCTAATTTATCAACATTATACCCACAAAATAAAAAATAATTAAAAACCTGATTATTAAAAAGATAAAGAAAAAAATTATTGATTATCAAATTTTTAACTTACAATAAACTAAATTAAACACCCATTATGTATAGATTATTGTTGGGTATAATTTTATGGGATTTTTTTTAAGGTCCTTGCTATTAAGATTTTATAACATAAATGATATGCAATATTTTTCATAGTGGTTGGGATCCCTCGACATTTTTTTAGAGAAATTTCGATCTGGAGAAATTTTGACCTAGAGATTTCTTTGTGTTTTGAAATTTTTTTGGTTTGAAATTTCTCTAGTTTGCTCAACTTCTCTGATTTTCTGTGTTCTGAAATTTCTCTAGGTTGAATTTTCTCTGATTTGCTCAAAAATTTCTCTCTAATTTGCTCACAATTTTCTCTATGTATTTGACTAATTTTCTCTGATTTGCTTATAATTTTCTCTGTGTTTTAACCAAATCAGAGAAAATTGTGTCTTTTCACAGATAAACTTCAAGCAACCTTCAACAAACACGTACACAAAAAAAGATTGACGATTAAAAATGCTCTTACTCAAATTTCTTGAATATGAGTTTATCGATTGGAGTAGTCAAATTAAGTATAATAACAGACTCATATGAACAAATATACATATATGATATAACTTTGGCAGCTGTGTATGTGTGTGTGCGAAATTTTCTCTGGCATTTGAAATTTTCTCTGACATTTGAAATTTTCTCTGACCACATTAGACTCTCAGATTTGTGTGCGATAGGTAAAGAAATTTGTAAAAATGAAATTTCTCTAACATGTTGATTTTCTCTAGTATTAAGATATTCCTTTGAGATATGAAATTTCTCTAGAATTCCCATTGTGCTTGTTAATTTTCTTTGGAATTTATTTACTACTCCCCCTTTGAGTTTCTTCTTCAAGCTAGTTATGTGTGTGTAATTTTCTCTGATATGTTGATTTTCCGTCTTTATAGTAAACATTTTGAAAGATTGGGATAATTTTTGTGTGATGACAAGAGAATTTTGATTTTCTTTCCCTTGTTATGTTGATTTTATCTAACCAAATCACATACTCTCACTTGTAATTTTCGGTGGCTAGATTAACTCGAAATCAATAAACAATGAACACCTCTGCCGCAAATCAACTTGAAATCGATGTATATAATTTTCTTTGGCATGTTGATTTTCTCTGTCCTGGACTTTCTCTACCTTTACAATGAACATTTTTAAAGATTGGGGTAAATTTCTCTATGATGGCCAGAGAAATTTGTTGATTTTCTCTAGCCAAATCATATACTCCTCTCTGTGATTTTCTTTGGCCAAATCAACTCGAATAATGTTTCAAAAACAAAAATCTCAACAAAATTACAAAAAACACGATCTCCAAATCGCAAATTAAAATCAAAAACCTAATGAGAACCATAAATCATAATTGAAAACCTAATGCGAAATCAGAATTCTTACACAAATCAAACCAAAATTAAATAACAAAGAAAAACTCAAAATCAACTCCACTAGAACAGCGAACGACGAAATCACAGAATGATGGCTATCTCACTTTTGGTCAAAGGTTCTGAACCTTTGTCTATCCATAGAATAATCTACTTTGATTTTTTTGCTTTGCTATACTCTGTGTGTGTGTGTGTGTGTGTGTGTGAGACAGAGAAAGAGAGAAACTAGGTACGCTCGAGCGCAAGAAGGCCCGCTCTAGCGCCAAGACACAAGAATAAAGTACATCCGCTCGAGCGCGAGAACCAGTCCACTTGAGCGTAGATTTCCCCCTCCCAGAACTTACACCAAAAGGTACTACCCGCTCGAGCGCCAGAGTACCCGCTGGAGCTCCAACGCTCGAGCGTAAAGAAACCCGCTCGAGCGTGAAAAACATGCTTGCAGAAGTTCTGCAGAGCACCAAAATACTGGGGTCGTGCAATCTCCGCTGGAGGGCAAGAAGACCCGCTCGAGCGGACCTCCAGAAAACTGGGCAACAAGGAATTGAAACCAAAGCCTAACCAACTTGTAACAACTCTGCCCAATACATCCTAAAACTTAATCAAGCGGAATTAAAGGATGACAACAAGATAGATACAACTATCCACTTCACCGAACCGAGTCCGGAATACAACAGAACAGTAAAGGGATAATCGGGATCGCTATAACCTCCCCCCCTTAAAGAATTTCATCTCCAAAATTAAACACAAGTTTTTCAAAAACAGGTTTTCTCCATTCTCAACAATGCTACAACATAATATTAAACAATCCGACCCACTAACGGTCAATCCCCCCTCTTTCAAGAGGCATTTCACGTTACACATAACAACCTGCATTATCAACATGCATTCCTTTGAAATTTACCAATTTCAACTCATTTTTCACAATTCCATAATACATGCAACATTATCATCATGCTTGCATTTCCACAATACATTGAACATATGCAATGTTATAACAAATTTCCATTAACCAAAACATTCACAATGTTTTACAACTTACGACACATATAATGTTCTTAAAGTTCAACGATATTACAGAATCACCAATACATGGTTACACATCAACAAACAAGTCCGGATATTTCTCACGGACTTTCAACTCACGTTCCCAAGTGGCTTCCTCCACTCCGTGATGTTTCCACAAAACTTTCACCAAAGGAATGGTCTTGCCACGCAGGACATGATCCCGCCTATCCAAGACCCGAACCGGTCTCTCCTCATACGAGGCATCCTCATCTACCTCCAAGTCGGTCCAATCTAACACATGGGATGGATTCGGCTCATACTTCCGAAGCATACTCACATGAAACACGTCATGCACTCCGGGCAATTGCGGCAGTAGAGCTAAACGATAAGCAACCTCGCCAACCCTCTCAAGGATCTCAAAGGAACCGATAAACCGAGGGGATAACTTCCCACTCTTCCCAAACCTCATCAAACCTCGCCTAGGTGATATTTTCAAGAAAACATGATCACCTACCTCAAACGCCAAAGGCCTCCTCCTACGGTCGGCATAACTCTTTTGGCGACTCTGGGCTGTAACAAGCCTCCTACGAATAAGCTCAACTTTCTCCGTCGTCTCTCTAACCAACTCCGGACCCAACAAAGGTGCATCACCCACCTCGGCCCAACACACTGGAAACCTACACGGTCGGCCATACAAGGCCTCAAACGGTGCCATACCGATGCTAGACTGAAAACTGTTGTTGTAGGCAAACTCCACCAAGGGCAAGTGCCTCTCCCACGTCCCACTAAAGTCAAGGACACAACCTCGAAGCATATCCTCAAGGATTTGAATAGTACGCTCGGACTGCCCGTCAGTCTGAGGATGATAAGCCGTACTAAAGGTCAACTTAATGCCCAAGGCACTCTGCAAACTCTGCCACAACCTAGCAGTAAAACAAGGATCTCTATCTGAGACGATCGTCACTAGGACCCCGTGCAATCTCACTATGTCCTGAATATACAAGTCGGCGAGATGATCTACCGAATCTCTCACGTGCATAGGAATGAAGTGCGCCGACTTAGTCAACCGGTCTACAACCACCCAAATGGCATCACTACCCCGCTGAGTCCTTGGAAGACCTACAACGAAGTCCATAGTGACATGCTCCCACTTCCACTTGGCAATAGGCAAGGGTTGCAACAAACCCGCTGGCCTCTGATGCTCGACCTTCACTTGCTAGCAAGTAAGACACTTCGATACGAAAACAGCCACATCTCTCTTCATACCCCACCACCAAAACTGGCGACCCAAATCCCGATACATCTTAGTGCCTCCCGGATGCACAGCAAGACATGAATGATGGAACTCTCGGAGTACTTCCTCTTGGCGAGACTCCGGCACAAACAAACGGTCTCGGTATCTCACACTCAGGTCGGGATACACCGTCAAACCCTTCTCAACCTTCCCGTTTGAGATCTTCTCTCGGAGGGATTCTACTTCAAGGTCGGCTCTCTGTGCCTCTAACACTCGGGTCACAAGTGTAGGCTGCGCAACAACAGAAAACAAGGCCGCAGCCTCAGCTGATTCACTCAGAAGCAAGTCAAACTCGTCAAGTGCACCCAACATCTCCCATTCCCGGATGGCTATACAAGCTACATCACTAATGGATTTCCTACTAAGGACATCGGCCACAACATTGGCCTTCCCCGGGTGATAGTGCAACTCAAAATCATAGTCCTCAATGAACTCCATCCATCTCCTCTGCCTCAAATTCAAGTCCCTCTGTGTAAACAGATATTTTAAACTCTTGTGGTCCGAGAACACCTCGAACCTCTCACCATAAGGTAGTGCCTCCAAATCTTCAAGGCAAAGATCACTGCTACTAACTCTAGGTCATGTGTAGGGTAATTATTCTCATGTATTTTCAACTGACGTAAGCCATAAGCTATCACTTTCCCCTCTTGCATCAACACACAACCCAAACCCTCTCGTGAGGCATCACAATAAATCGCATAACCCAACCCTCTCTCCGGAATAATCAAAACTATCTAACCTTCAACTCTTGGAATGACTTTTCGCAAGTCTCACTCCACACAAACTTGATCCCTTTTCGCGTCAATCTAGTCAACGGCGAAGCTAGCCTGGAGAAATCTTTCACAAACCGACGGTAATACCCAGCTAATCCCAGCTAATCCTAGGCTGTGCCCAATCTTGCACTGCCCCTACCTTGGATGTATCAACAGACACCCCTTCCCTGGATACCACATGGCCTAAGAATTTGACCTCTCCTAGCCAGAACTCACACTTCTCAAATTTGGCATAAAGCCTATGGGCTCTAAGCAACTCAAGCACCACTCTCAAGTGTTCCTCGTGCTCCTCCTTTGAAGGCGAATAGATAAGAATGTCGTCCACGAAAACGACTACAAATCGATCCAAGAATTCCCAGAAGATCCGGTTCATCAAGTCCATAAAGACTGCCGGTGCATTGGTAAGCCCGAATGGCATCACCAGAAACTCATAATGGTCATACCGCGTACGGAATGCCGTCTTAAGAATATCCTCCTCCCTGACCCTCAACTGGTGGTAACCCGATCTCAAGTCTATCTTAGAGAAACAACGGGATCCCTTCAACTGGTCAAACAGATCATCTATACGGGGCATAGGGTACTTATTCTTGACCGTAGCCCGATTCAACTTCTGGTAGTCTATACACAATCTCAAGGCACCATCTTTCTTTTTAGCAAAGAGGGCCGGTGCTCCCCACGGTGAAACACTAGGGCGAACAAAACCCTTATCTAGCAATTCCTGGAGCTGAATCTTCAACTCACTCAACTCGGCTGGGGCAAAACGATAAGGTGCCATAGAAATCGGCGCTGTGCCGGGCACTAAATCAATAGAGAACTCTATCTCTCGGTGAGGTGGCAAACTAACGAGGTCCTCGGGAAAAACGTCTGAATACTCACAAACCACCCTCGGCAATACAATCTGGGTCTCATCACACTCACCACTCATAAAGCTAGCAAGTAGACCACTAAGCTCACTCCGCCCTCGCGGATCATATATCGGTGGCAACACACTACCAACCTGATCCCCCAAGAAATGGAAACACTCCCCGCTCAAGGTACAAACTGTAACCCTCTAGCGGTAGCAATCAATAACAGCCCGGTATGACGATAGCCAGTCCATACCCAAAATGACATCAAAACCCTTCATGGGCATAACAACAAAGGGAAAAGGAAGCCTATGGTCGGCGACCTCTATATCGCAACCTCTAACACCTTGTTTCAAGATCAACTCACCACCAACAGGCGATACTACACAAATAGGAGATGCTAACTGTGCCAACTCCAATTCCAAAACAGATGCAAATGTAGCAAACACAAAAGAATGAGATGTATCCGTATCAATCAAAACACTAGCAATCGAGTTGCAAAACAGAAAGGTACCTCTCACTACTGACGGAGCCGGTACTAGGTCCTGCGCGGTAACAGCATACGCGTGCCCTGTAGGCCCCTGATCCACCTGCTCACCTCTAGGAGCAAAAGACTGCTGCACTGACTAGGATGACGAAGCTCCCAGATTGGCCCTCGAGGCTTGCACAGACTGAGCTGGCTAATAACTCTGCGTCTACCTAGAACCAGACACTCATGATGTAGCACTCAACTGTGGGCAATACCTCTTCAGGTGCCCAGGTTGACCACACTGATAGCAAGACAAAGGCTGGCCTCTGCCCTGACTTTGGCCCTGAGGTCTAGCTGAAGAAGAAGCAGCTCGCTGACCCCCTCCCTTCTGCGGGCAAACCGAAGACTTGTGACCCAGCTGGCCACACGCAAAACAAGTCAAGCCTCCCTAACTACCTCTCCCAGAGCCCGCACTCGGCACTGGAAAGGTCAATCTAGCCAAACCACCCTGAGATTGCTAAGGGTTAGAACCCCTCTGTCTCCTGCCGTCACCTTGACCATCTTGGCTCCTCTTGGAGCCTCTCTGCCCTTCATCCTCCTCCTGCATCATAATCTCCATATGAGCAGCAGCATCAACCAAACGTCTGTACTCTCGGATAAAGGACCCTCCAACTCTCAACTTGAGTCCACGCCTTAACTTCCGCTCAAACTCTAAACAACGGCGTTTCTCGGACGCCACCAGTTCAGGTGCAAACCTGGACATACTAGCAAAAGTAGCCTCAAATTCGGCCACTAACAAGCCCTGCTGTTTAAGCTGGCAAAACTGCTCCCTCAGCTTCTCCCTTGCAGCTGAAGATAAAAACTTCTCCTGGAAAGCATTCACAAACGCCTCCTATGCACCACCAACACTGCCCTTCTCGTACTTCCACCATTGACCCGCATCTCCCTTCAGCTGGAAGGATGCCAAGGTCACCTTTAAAGCCCCGTCCTCGATGCCAAGCATCTCGAACGTCTTCTCCATCTGTTCTAACCACTCGTCAGCCTTAAGTGGCTCCTTCGGATTCCCAACAAACTCGTCCGGATTGGACCGGAAGAATTCCCTCTTCAAGAAGGAAGGCCCTGCCTCAACAACCTGGGCCTGAAATAGAGCCTGAACTGGATTCTCAGCTCGAAAAATACCCACAGACTCCTTCAAAGCATCGGCTATCCCTCGGGTTAAAGCGTCCACAGCCTCCTGACCTGCTGGCTCGGCTACATTGGTCTGGCCAACCCCCTCGTGCTGTGCCAGAATATCATCCGGTAAAGGCATCTCCTGCCTACCACGTCTGCCTCGTTTACCACGTCCTCGTCCTAACATCCTAATAAAGGTAACCAAGACCATTAGCACATTCACAAATGTGCCGAAACTATAACACTCACGTCCTAATGCATGGACAACTGTAATTCACTCCATGTAAGCACATAAACACATAAGCACTTACGAATTTCATTTCCGGATAATGATAGTCCCGAGGCGTTACTAGAGTTCCGGTTAGAAACAGCATTAATCAAGTGCTTTTCCAACAAGACTCCCAGAAACCCAAGGATCCAATCAATATCCCAGAAACTACATTCCATACTCACATAGTCACATAAGCATGTTATCAATTAAGCACATAGCATATGACACTACATCTAAGTCTCTATCAAACGAGACAAACCCATTGTGATCCTAATCACTTCCCACGTACCCAAAGTATTTGAACCCGGTACGCTCTGATACTAAGTTGTAACGCCCTCAAAAAAATACATAAAACCCATCACTTTAGACATGCATTGATATAAAAGAAACCAACCATTTATATTCATCAGAGTAATTCTTACAACTGTATTACATGTTAACAACAAAAGCAAATGCCCTATGGGCTTACAGCTTTCCAAGTCAACACCTGGTTACACAAAAGAAGAGTACTAACTCTTTACAAAATAAACCCTTGGCTTGATATACATGTAATACAAACAAGGTAAACAAAAAAAATAGTCTTCAACTCTCATCATCATCCAAGCTATGTCCTTGGAGGTGGCATACTACCTGTACTTGAAAATAATATCCCATAAAGGGTGAGCCAACGCCAAGTAGAGATATGCTAAACACAGTATGAGCAATAACTAAGACATTAGCAATTGATAAATGTTCAATTTCCATAAATCGATTCATAACCCATTTCCATTTCATTCCAATTTCCATTTCTTATCAATTTCACAATTTACATCAACGGCTCAGAACCTGCCCAACCACTTATATGAGACAATGACTCATATTAAACATTTCCCACTTTACAATAGATAAACATACTAGTTGTATCAACATCTCAACATATAAGCATACAAGCTGTATCCATATTTCAACAGATATGCATATTAGCTATATCAACACTTCCAATGATAAGCATATGAGTTGTATCAACACATTATCTGACAAGCATATGAGCTGTATCAGTGGAGTCCATCCCTTATCTCCTCCCAAACAGCATCCGGTTTAGAGGTCCATCCCCTATCTTCCCCTAAACCGTAGAGTACATCCCCTATCTCCTCCCACACACATACAACGTATATACACAAAGGTCATATACACAATCAATCAATACATAACGTTAATTTATTATATCAACTGTCATGCTCTATGACATATCCAATTGATTAGTTTTAGTTTGCCTAATCATCATGCATTGTCTACAACAATCAAAACTACCCTCCACCGGTAGCCCAAACAATTATTTCTAAACAGATAATAAAAGCTCCAATAGATAAAATATCAATGTTTTCAAAAGTGAGCGATTAATAAATCTAACTCCACTATTCTACCATACAATGAACCAATTTCATTATTTCCAACTCAATTCCATATAACTACAATTTTCCCAAATTAATTATACCAATTAATTTAAACAACAAATTAGGACTTTTTTCCCCAACTCTCAATATCACCTCAAAGGTTCAAATATCACCAACCAACAACTATATCATCATTTTGAAACCCAAAATACATATTATGTGCCCAAAATTACAAAACCCTCTTTAACACATTTTGAAACCCTAAGTCCCAAAATCAACCATTTAAACAATATGCTCAAAATCTAGGTTAAAACCCATAAGAGTGAGTAGGAATCCCTACCTCAAATTCGAAGCTCAAGGAAAGAAGATGAAGAAACTCGACGTGCTCCAAAACTCAATATACTCGGATCAAAATGTAGCCCTCGACGATCAACCCAACTCTTACAAAGGCCGAAGGAAAAAGAAACACTCTAACTAGATCAAACCCTAGAGAGAAGGGAGTTTCTAGAGAGAGGAACTCCCAAAATGTCTTTTTAGAAAGTAAGAGAGAGAGAGAGAGAGAAAATGTAAAAAAGTGATTTTAAAATGCCCAGCTGCCAACTGATATACGACATTCCCGCTCGAGCGGAGAACACAACACTCGAGCGTCAAGAACAAAAAACTAGGTACGCTCGAGCGCAAGAAAGCCCGCTCTAGCGTCAAGACACAAGAATAAAGTACATCCGCTCGAGTGGGAATGTCGTATATCAGTTGGCAGCTGGGCATTTTAAAATCACTTTTTTACATTTTCTCTCTCTCTTTCTCTTACTTTCTAAAAAGACATTTTGAGAGTTCCTCTCTCTAGAAACTCCCTTCTCTCTAGGGTTTGATATAGTTAGAGTATTTCTTTTTCCTTCGGCCTTTGTAAGAGTTGGGTTGATCGTCGAGGGCTACGTTTTGATCCGAGTATATTGAGTTTTGGAGCACGTCGAGTTTCTTCATCTTTTTTCCTTGAGCTCCAAATTTGAGGTAAGGATTTATACTTACTCTTATGGGTTTTAACCTAGATTTTGAGCTTATTGTTTAAATGGTTGATTTTGGGACTTAGGGTTTCAAAATGTGTTAAAGAGGGTTTTGTGATTTTGGGCTCATAATATGTATTTTGAGTTTCAAAATGATGATATAGTTGTTGGTTGGTGATATTTGAACATTTGAGGTGATGTTGAGAGTTGGGGAAAAAAACCCTAATTTGTTGTTTAAATTAATTGGTATAATTAATTTGGGAAAATTGTAGCTATATGGAATTGAGTTAGAAATAATGAAATTGGTTCATTGTATGGTAGAATAGTGGAGTTAGATTTATTAATCGCTCACTTTTGAAAACATTGATATTTTATCTGTTGGAGCTTTTATTATCTGTTTAGAAATAATTGTTTGGGCTACCGGTGGAGGGTAGTTTTGATTGTTGTAGACAATGCATGATGATTAGGCAAACTAAAACTAATCAATTGGATATGTCATAGAGTATGACGGTTGATAGAATACATTAACGTTATGCATTGATTGATTGTGTATATGACCTTTGTGTATATACGTTGTGTGTGTGTGGGAGGAGATAGGGGATGTACTCCACGGTTTAAGGGAAGATAAGGGATGGACCTCTAAACTGGATGTTGTTTGGGAGGAGATAAGCGATAGACTCCACTGATACAGTTCATATGCTTGTCAGATAATGTGTTGATACAGCTCATATGCTTATCATTGGAAGTGTTGATATAGCTAATATGCATGTCTGTTGAAATGTGAATACAGCTAGTATGCTTATCTGTTGAGATGTTGATACAACTAGTATGTTTGTCTATTGTAAAGTGGGAAATGTTTAATATGAGTCATTGTCTCATATAAGTGGTTGGGCAGGTTCTGAGCCGTTGATGTAAATTGTGAAATTGATAAGAAATGGAAATTGAAATGAAATGGAAATGGGTTATGAATCGATTTATGGAAATTGAACATTTATTAATTGCTAATGTCTTAGTTATTGCTCATACTGTGTTTAGCATATCTCTACTGGGCGTTGGCTCACCCTTTATGGGACATTATTTTCAGGTACAGGTAGTATACCACTTCCAAGGACATAGCTTGGATGATGATGAGAGTTGAAGACTCTTTTTTTTGTTTACCTTGTTTGTATTACATGTATATCAAGCCAAGGGTTTATTTTGTAAAGAGTTAGTACTCTTCTTTTGTGTAACCAGGTGTTGACTTGGAAAGCTATAAGCCCATAGGGCATTTGCTTTTGTTGTTAACATGTAATACAGTTGTAAGAATTACTCTGATGAATATAAATGGTTGGTTTCTTTTATATCAATACATGTCTAAAGTGATGGATTTTATGTATTTTTTTGAGGGCGTTACAAAGAGAGAGTGGGTTTAGAAGAAGTTTGATATCTGTAATTACAGGTGATGTATCTGAGGACCTTACACTACAAAAAAAATACATTGTGAACCTCTTGCACTAATAAAAGTTTAAGAGGAATGTTAGACTAATTTTTCCATAATTTTATGGGACCCAATTGAACCTTTTTTATTATTAGTAGCATTATTATTATTATTATTATTACTTTTTAACGCAAGTGAGTGTCTATTACAATTTCTTTGTTTTGTTATCTGGTTTAGACCAAGTTTTTTAATTTGTATTTAATCATTTTTTTTTATTTTAATTTAAAAAAATCAAAACCTCGTGTTAAGAAATTTAGCAAGAAAAAAGTCCAGAAAAAATTACTGACATTATAAAAAAAAATTATAATTTTAATTATTAACGTGTATAAAATTTATCACTTATCTGTAATTTTTTTTAAAAATCTACACGGTCTCATTTGGCAACATTTAGTTTTAGCCAAAAAGGCAAAAAATTACTATAAGTATCACATCATTCTCTCTATTTTTCTGCGCATGGTTTGATAAAAATACAAGAATAATGTTTTAGAGTACTAAATTGGGAGCTCTAGAGCATCACTAATGATGTGGCACAGTGGCCCCCACCAAAGTGATGTGATGTTTTGGCTTGAGTTTTTTTTTTTTTTTTTTTTTAAGCTCATTAGAGCTATTAGTGGTCCAAAAATTAGTGGGATGAATCACCACTCAAAAGACAAAAATTACTAAAGTAACTTGTTCCCAAACGAGGCAATATTGAAATTCTTCGGGTAAATTATACTTTGCCCCTTTTATGTTTGATCACTTTTCTACTTTGGTCCTTAAAGTTTATTTTTTTCTCACTTTGACCCATATTTTTCAAGTTTTTCCCATTTTATTCCTAAAGCTAACTTTTGTTTAAAATTAAATATAAAATATCACAATAACTATCACATAATATAAAAATATATTATTATATTAAAATTTAAGGATAGAGGATACTGTTGTGCTCAAAGCACAGCAACTCCTGTTGGGTAGCTTTACAGTGCCATTTTGGGCCAACAAAACTTTGATTTACTTCTTGGCTGCATTTTTAAAAATAAAAATAAAAATTTGTCCCTTTGTTTTTTCATTTTAAATAGTATTTCTATGAAATTCTTTACGTCTTCACTTTAACACATTTTTTATACAATTTTTCAATACTAACAAAGGTCTTTAGGGCTGCTTCTATCATTTTTTAATAAAAAATAAATAGATTTTGATTTTTGAAATAATATTACAAACTCACTATTATCAATCCAGAATTTACTCAGAAAAATGAATTATTGGTTTAAATTCATTTTACTCATGAATCCATATTTCATCAATTTAATCTCCACCACACAAACACATTTAGGGTAAATTATGGATTGATAAGGGTGGGTTCATAGCATTTTTGTTTTTGAAATTTAGAAATCATATTGAGTTAGCAAGTGACTATTTTATTTAAAAAATCAAAAAAAATTACAAATATTTTTAAAAGTCACAAATTCATATTTTAGTCAAAAAATCACAAAAAATCAATTCCCAAACAAGGCCTAATTTTTATAAATAATTTCATTTGTATTTACCATGGGCTAGTGGGCGGTGGTTAATATTAGTATGTGCATAAAAATTAGGAAAAATTAGTCTAAGATCCCTCTCCGACTTTTAGTAATGGAAGAGATCCACGATATTATTTTATGATGTCTAAGGTCCCTCAATCTCACACCCATATATCACAAAGAAATTTAACCCCCTCAAATCAAATTAGTCCGTAAAGAAGGAGCGACGAGAGAGGATGAGGCGGTGAAGACGGTGATCATACCACACGATCCAAGCCATTCCCAGACAGTACACTGCCCGCAAAGTCTACGCCACAGACAGACTCTAAGGCCAAATCCCCGCCGTCGTGTTAGCCCAAGACAATGGCAACCATACCACCGCCACCACCACCTGCAGGTCGGCCTCCAGACACACCTCGTCACCACCGAGAGGAAGTAGATTCAAGCCATCCTCAACTCCGTTCAACTCCCCTTCTTCTACTCCACCACTTTCCCTCTCTAGATCCGCGCTAGTTCTGGTTCCTTCACTCTCCTCAAATCTGGCACTGTTCTCCCCATCAAGATTCATAGCGATGAGGAGAATGGAAATATTTTGAATTTGGTGTTTGTTTGTGTCACGACCCGCTCTCCGTACCCAAGGGTTAAGGATCGTGATGGCCAGTAACTGAAGTTACCTACAGCCATTTCTTAAACAAATTAATAAACGCAAGCGGAAGTAATATTTAAATGAGGGTGCCAAAATAATCATTGAAGCTTCTATTTTTATTACAAAATTATATTGACCAAAAAGACCGATATTTACATATAAAAAAATATCATAAAAGTGCTGTGTGTGTCTATTCTGTAGTCTTGCGTCAAAGACTTTCCAAAAGTTATTTCTGAATTGCATGTTTCGTGAAAATTGGTAAACAACTATAAGCACATGGCAGAGTGAGAAATATTACACCAAGAGTATAAGGGATACAAAATAACCATGGATAGTTAGTTAGGCCAAAACATTTATATAACTCAGTTTGGTAAATAAATCCTTTAAATGGCAGAAACTGAAATACAGAAATCATGTAAGTAAATGACCATTACCACGGTACAGGACAGAATAGAACAGAGGTCACAGATGTGACAATCAGAACAGAGGTACAGATTCAAGAGGTGGTTCGTACGGATTCTAGAGGTGGCCTCCACAATAGTGTAGCACTTAGCTCCACACAGCACTTTGCTCCGCACAGAACAGAGGTACAGATTCAAGAGGTGGCTCGTACGGATTCTAGAGGTGGCTCCCACAATAGTGTAGCACTTAGCTCCGCACAGCACTTTGGTCCGCACAGAACAGAGGTCAATGGATCCATGACAAACAGAGGGTCACAAAGTGGTCAAACAGAGACCAATGGTTATTTAAGTCCCCCAAGGCTCCCGTAGTGTTACTTACAAAACATAATTGCATATAAGGTCATAGTCAAATATTCTTTAAAATATAAACAAAGATATCCATGGTTTTCCTTTTAGGCAAATAGGGTTCAGAAATAAAACCACGTAACTGAAATGTTTATATAATTTATAATAACTTATAAAACATAACTTGCATAAAATAAATATGGTAAGTCAAAACATATATAACATGTATTATGATGACTCAAGATATACCTTACTCTTTCTTTCTACTATCAAAGACTCTCTCAGCTTTCACTATTTTTTCCTTCTTCCTATCTTTTCTTTCTTTCTTTTCCTTTCTTTCACGCAGGTTGATCACCTCCTCCCTATTAGGAGGAGCAAGCCACAGTCGGTCAACACGTGGCAAGGTGTTTCTATCGCTAAGATTTAATTCATAATTATATAGATTTATTTTTATCCTTATCCTTAATAGATATTTAAGATAATTACCCTTTAACTTAATATTTTAATATAATTATATAAATTAATTAATCTTAATTAAATTACACTTTATTATATATTAAGGAAAAATTAATTATTTATTTTAGTACCACACTCATTATTATTATTATTTATATTATCTATATTATTATTATTTATATTTTGACCCCTAAACTTTTAATAATTATATTATTTTACAAAATTACGCATAATAATATATAATAAATTATATATTTTTCAAAACTGAGATTAAATAATATTAATATAAATTCTACAAAATAATTAAAAATCTGGGTTGTTACAATCTTCTCTCCTTTTAAAATTTCGTCGTCGAAATTTGTCATATGTAAACTATCTGCTGCGCACTCTGATAAATATATATTAGATGATTAATCTGATAGAAAATAGTACCTTCAAAAAAATTTTACCAAAAATAACTCACTGTCTAGTTGTCAAAAATTGTTTTGGGCCAAAATAGGAAATAAAGAGCGACTTTAAAAACTTTTCACTCGTTTTGTTTACGATAAAAATAAATAAAAATGAGAACACAATGACAGAATTATATGCAAGAATTGAAAAAAATTTGAAATGAACTTTTTATTGATGGAAAATAGTTTCAAAATTAATATCTTTATAATTTGAACCAACTTTTAAAAAAACATCAAAATAATTTTTTTTTTTGAATACTGAACTGAAAATTATATGTATTTAATTATATTATAATTTTGGTAGGTGCTTGAGCCCGACATCCTTCTTTTCTTGTCATTCTTTTACTATAACAAATATAAATTATATCTAATCTCCTTCACAAGTTAGGGACACTAAAAAAAAAATTATTATATATATATAATCATATAAAATTATAATATAATTAAATCGACTAACAAAATGTAATATTTAGATACTAATTACCCGCTGTCCTGCTTCTTAAATGTGCATGTGTCCTATGCTCCAATGGCGATTTTTTTTTTTTTTTTTTTCTAAAAAAAACCATTGCTCTGATACCATTTGTCACAACCCGCTCCCCGTACCCAAGGGTTAAGCATCGTGATGGCCAGCAACTAAAGTTACCTACGGCCAATTCTTAAACAAATTAATAAACGCGAGCGGAAGTAATATTTAAATGAGGGTGCCAAAATAATCATTGAAGTTTCTATTTTTATTACAAAATTATTTTGACCAAAAAGACCGATAGTTACATATAAAAAAATATCATAAAAGTGTTGTGTGTGTCTATTCTGCAGCCCCGCGTCAAAGACTTTCCAAAAGGTATTTCTGAATTGCATGTTTCGTGAAAATTGGTAAACAACTATAAGCACATGGCAGAGTGAGAAATATTACACCAAGAGTATAAAGGACACGAAATAACTATGGATAGTTAGTTAGACCAAAACATTTATATAACTCAGTTTGGTAAATAAATCCTTTAAATGGCAGAAATTGAAATACAGAAATTATGTAAGTAAATGACCATTACCACGGTACAAGACAGAACAGAACAGATGTCACAGGTGTGACAATCAGAACAGAGGTACGGATTCAAGAGGTGGCTCGTACTGATTCTAGAGGTGGCTCCCACAATAGTGTAGCACTTAGCTCCGCACAGAACAAAGGTACAGATTCAAGAGGTGGCTCGTACGGATTCTAGAGGTGGCTCCCACAATAGTGTAGCACTTAGCTCCACACAGCACTTTGGTCCTCATAGAACAGAGGTCAATGGATCCATGACAAACAGAGGACCACAAAGTGGTCAAACAGAGGCCAATAGTTATTTAAGTCCCCCAAGGCATGGGACTCCCATGTGGTACTTACAAAATATAATTGCATATAAGGTTATAGTCAAATATTCTTTAAAATATAAACAAAGATATCCATGGTTTTCCTTTTAGGCAAATAGGGTTCAGAAATAAAACGACGTAACTGAAATGTTTATATAATTTATAATAACTTATAAAACATAACTTGTATAAAATAAATATGGTAAGTCAAAACATATATAAAATGCATTATGGTAACTCAAGATATAATATAACTTACCTTAATTTTAATACCTTACTCTTTCTTTCTACTATTAAAAACCCTTTCAGCTTTCATTATTTTTTCCTTCTTCCTCTATTTTCTTTCTTTTTTTTCCTTTCTTCTTTTCCTTTCTTTCACGCAGGTTGATCACCTCCTTCCTAAGGGAGGAGCAAGCCACAGCCGGTCAACACGTGGCAAGCGTCTCTATCGCTAAGATTTAATTCATAATTATATAGATTTATTTTTATCTTTATCTTTAATAGATATTTAAGATAATTACCCTTTAACCTAATATTTTAATATAATTATATAAATTAATTAATTCTTAATTAAATTACACTTTATTATATATTAAGGGAAAATTATTTATTTATTTTAGTACCACACCCATTATTATTATTATTTATATTATCTATATTATTATTATTTATATTTTGACCCCTAAATTTTTAATAATTATATTATTTTACAAAATTATGCATAATAATATATAATAAATTATATATTTTCCGAACTGAGATTAAATAATATTAGTATAAATTCTACAAAATAATTAAAAATCTGGGTTGTTACAGTTTGGGCTGATAAAGGATCGGAGTTGAAGGTTGATATATGCGCTGGCTGTTTTCAAAGGAGAAGATGTTTGTCCTGGTCTTAAGAAATGAGGTATTTTAAATAGGATAAGAACCACTTTAAAATATCTATGCCTAGCTGAACACATCCCCTCCAAAATTGAGGTGGACATAAGCAATCTAGACATTGAAGATAAGGTGTTTATGCACGATATTGAGGCTCACCCATTGTTGAAGCTTTTCAGTAAATATGAGAGTGTTCCCATATGCAAAGTTGTGGCAATGACATTGGAAAACTCCGAACCTGCGCTGTAGGCACCGAAGCAGCACAATGCAAGAAAGTTGCAGTTTTCACTAGCCCAAATCAAGAATTTTCAAATAATGAAATTCGCTTAGCTGTTGTAGGGCTTTCGGATGCCCAGTGAAAATGATTATGACTTTTGTTTACAACGGTGCCGTTTAGTAATACTTACGTTTTCAGTTTATATTTACAAAAATTTAAAAAACTCAAATAAAAACTTATTTGGTAAATTTTTGATTTATAAATCAGTGGTCTCAGTTTATAAATCTGGCCAAAAAATGTAAACTCAAAAAATGTCTTTTTGAGTTTTTTTTTTTTTACCACCCAACACTAGCTACCACCCGCCACCATTTTCCATCACCGTCCTCCACCACCACCACCCACCACCACTTACTACCCACCTCCCATCACCACCTGCCACCACCACTCACCACCCACCTGCCATCACCACCAGCCACCCGTCAGCACCTGCCACCACCACTCACCACCCACCTGTCACCACCACCAGCCACCTGCCACCCACTCACCACCACTACCCACCTCCCGCCACCACCACCACCACCACCCACTCGCCACCACCACCTACCTCCCGCCACCACCACCACCACCACCCACCCGCCACCATCCACCACCCGCCACTACCATCCATCCGCTCGCCGCCACCACCCGCCACCACCACTTACCACCCATCAGCCACCACCACCCACCAGCCACCACCATCCACCACCGACCACTAGCCACCACCACCCACCTGCCACCCACCCGCCACCACCACCACCACCATCCACCCCTCACCCGCCACCCGCCACTACCATCCATCCGCTTGTCACCACCCACCTGCCACCACCATCCACCACCCGCCACCACCCACCTGCCACCACCACCCGCCGCCACCACCACCACCCACTCGTCATCACCCACTACCGTTACCCACCCACCGTTACCACCACCCACCCACCACCACCCGCCATCCACCACCCATCTGCTATACCATCCACCCACCCGTCACCACTTTCCACCACCGTCTTCTGCCACCATCACCCACCATCTGCCACCATTTTCCACCACCGTTTTCCGCCACCACCACCCGCCGTCATTTTCCACCACCGTCTTCCGCCGTCACCACTAGTCACCACCCACCACCCGCCACCACTTGCCATTTCTCACTATTTTTTATATTTTTAAATTTTTTTAAACATTTTGTCTAAACCAAACGCATTTGTAGTTTATGTTTTTCTAAAAATAAACAAAAAATAAACAAAAACCAATTTATAAAATTTTTGTGAATATAAACTGAAAACGTAAACGTTACCAAATAGGTAGAACATAATCAAATGCAGGTTAGTTTTTTTTTTTTTTGGTTGATGACTAGATCATTTTTGCTATTATAATAAACATGTAGGGTGGCATTAATTATTGTGAAATGTTATTGAACAATTTTAATGAGATGACTATTTTAATGGAACTCGGTAGATGCACATCTTCGACCAGGAAAATGTTGTATTTTCTTGGCGGGATTGTCTTTCACTTTTGTGCATAATGATCACTGCTTCTGCTTTGTGTATTGAATTGAAGTTCTCTAGTTTACCAGAGAAATTCTCTGATTTGAACTGAATTTTCTCTGAGTTAGTCCAGATAAATTCTCTGGTTTGAACTGAATTTTCTCTTGGTTAGTCCAGATAAATTCTCTGGTTTAGACTGAATTTTCTCTGGTTCAAACTGAATTTTCTCTGGGTTGGTCCAGAGAAATTCTCTGGTTTGGACTAAATTTTCTTTGGTTTAGTCCAGAAAAATTCTTTGGTTTGGATTGAAATTTCTCTAAATTGATTTGAAGGACCTTAGGCATTATGAAAAATATTAGATATTCTTTATGCTATAAAATCTTAATATCAGGGACCCTAAAAAAAATCCCCTAAAAATTATATTAAAATATGTAAAAGGTATATAAAATATGAGAAATAAGAAGTTTTAATAAGTTAATACTATTTTTATTTTATTTTTATTAAAGGACTCATTCAAATTGAAAGCAAAAGAATTATATTAAGCTTAAATTCTATTTTACATACTTTTGTATTCAACTAAATAAAATTATATAAGAAATTGAAATTTTATAGAAAGGAAATTTCACACCCTTCAAATAGTGTGTATTATAAACATCTTACGTATTATTGTAGTATTATACATATTTTATAGTTAAAAAATATTATTAAAAAATATATGACATTATCACAAAATACCAATTTTATTTCTAAATTACAAATTATCATAATTTTATCAAAATTTTACATAATATTTATTAAAAAAAAGGGTAACATATACAACCAAAATGTAAAAGAATTTCTTAGAAATACTATATAAAAAGAAAAAATAAAGGGAAAATTTTTGGCTGTGTTTGGAAGTGTTTTAGAATTATAGTTCCACCTTTATACTCTAGTATGATGTTTGGTTTGAGTTTTGAAAAGTTAATTCCACCTCTTGTTTTGAAAACTCGTTCTTAAATTTTGAAATTTGGCCTATCGGATGTCCAGCCGGTTGATCTCTACAGTGTGATTTTATTTTATTTTATTTTATTTTTTTGCACTTGTGTGTTTTTTTATATTTTTAATAAAACAATATTTTTGAAATTTTTTAAAAAAATTTATGAGGTTTAATAGATTTTGAAGTTGTATATTTTGTTATGAATTGTAAATTTTTGTATCACATATCATATGTCACATTAAAAATTCTCCACTCAATTCAAAATTCTTTTCACCAAACAAATTTTCTATACTCAAATCATAATTCTAAAACTCATAAATTTAAAATACAGCTTATATTTTCAAATCATACTTAGAAAATTCTACCAAACGTAACTTTTATTTCTTTTTAATAATGCAATCAAAAAGTAAATCAAAGTTTTTTTTGTCCAAAATGGCATTGTAAAGCTACGCAGCAACAGCATCGCCCATCCTAGAATTTAAGTTTATGTTAATAGCGTGAATTATATATAATAAAATATTTTTATGTTATTTAAATATTAATGTATTATTTTTTATTTAATTTTTAATAAAAAATAATTTTAAAAATAAAGTAAAAAAAACTTAAAATGTGAAAAGTCAAAATAAGAAAATAAATAAATTTTAAAGGCCAAAGTAAAAATGTAGGCAATCATCAAAAAAATAAAATAAAACAAAAAAGTAAAGTGTAATTTATCCAAATTCTCTCTAAAATTTATCCACGTGAAAAAGTTATTAGGTAGTCTTGAGCCATCTTTACGTGGTGTGTCAATAGTATTGTAATTAGGGAAAATGAGTGAAAGTACTAATTAGTGCTATCACTAATGATGTGGCAGTGGATCCTACCATAAATGATTTGATGTTTTAGCCTTGGTGTTGTATTTTTTTTCTTTTTTTATTGAGTGCCATGTCATTAGTGATCTTTTTAGAGCTCCAAAATTAGTGATCTCTATCATTGTTGTTGTAATTAGTAGGAGGAGTAGGACTCAAGAATTTGTGTTAATGGATTGGCAAGTGGGTTTGGATAAGTTTAGGATTATTTTAGTCATAAAAAATAAAATAGTCTATTTTAGTCATAACAAATAAAATATCACATTCAACCCATAATTATTATACTTTTCTCTCACAAAAAAAGTTTAAAAAGTTAAAAAGTCAAAAAAATCCTTCCAAAACTAAATTTTTTAGCCTTAACTAAAATAGCAAAAAAATCAAAAAACCAACCCACTTTCCAAATGAAGCCTGAGTAACCAGGGAACAACAGACATGGTAAATTATAATTTGTGTGAGGGTATGATTACGTGGTGTCTGAATCAAAGGGTGGCATCGTGATCTTCTACAACCTGGCAATTACAACCGACCAGCGGGACCACGTCTCCGGCGAAGCAATCAACAAATGACAACACATTCAATTCAAAATACACTTAGTCCACTCCTCAAAGTACCCTAAACTACATCGTATCTCTTCTCCACAAACAGTTCCAAACCACACACAATTTGGCGCGTGGAGCGTGAAAAAGCTTCCCATTCCTATTTCATCACTACATCACCTTCCTTTTTTCTGATGAAACCAAATTCAATCCTCAGATTTACGAATTTGAAAGCTTTCAGGAGTTGAACAGTGAATTCAATACACACCCATATATATATATATATATAGAGAGAGAGAGAGAGAGAAGTGAATTCAAGTATATCTTTTTCTTCAGATCAGGATCAGAATCAGAAACCTTAATTGGGTTTTTATTTTTTTTTTGGGTTCGATGGGGTTGTGGGAAGCTTTTCTCAATTGGCTTCGGAGGTAAGTTTTTCATTCATTAAGTAATTTGATTTTGATCTTTTTGATTCATAACTTCACAGTTTGATCCCATATGAATTTTTTGGCATTGTGTGATGTATTATTAATGGGTTTTTGTGTTTGATGAAATTCTGGGTTTGTCTCTGTTTGGTCACTCAGAAGCTGTAGAAAAAGAAAATGAAAAAAAAAAAAATTAGCTACTTTTTGAGCCATGTGGGTTAATGGGTTTGTTGATACTGATGTGTTTAACGAAGTTTTGATTGATTTGTTTTTGTCACATAGAGTGGGCAGTGTTTTGGACTTTGCTTTTTATACTTTTTAATGGTTGATTCCATTCGGTTTTGGCTCTATTGATTGGTACTTGGGTTTAATTTGTTTGATACTACTATTGAAGCTAGTCAAGAGCATGACAGCAAACAATTCTAGTCCTGCCCTTGTTTTCAATTTTAATTTTTTTAATTCTTATATATGGCTAACTTTTAGGGAAATTACAATTCAGTGTAAGTTTAACAAAAAAAATTCAGATCAGTGGTAAAGGTTATAAATGTTAATAATTAAAATCTTAAACTTTTCCATGAATCTGATATTATTTTCTAGAAATACACTGAATTGTAATTTCACCTAACTTTTAAAGTAATGGAACAAAAGTTTTGTGAACTGTGAGCTTTTGAAATTTTCTTACGGTATATAAAATTTGAGTCATTAAAGGGTGACTATTGGTTCAATGGTTAAGACTTGGTCTAATAATCTTGAGATTATGGGTTCAAGTCTTGGGACCTCCACTTTGTGTATTATGTCGAAGATTAGATGTGTACTCATCTTTCCCTTTCCAAACACACATTAATGTGTATTAATTGGCCCTTGTTTTTTATATAAAATTTGAGTGATTGATATGATTTGCACGTGTTGTCAAGTTGCTACGGTAGCTTGGGCACTGCTTTACCTAGTTGGACTGCCTACGCGTGCGTAGATCCCATACTGGAGATTATAATCTAATTAAGTTATTTGCAATGGATGCATTTATAAATGCTTTAATTTAATTACATGGTTTTCAACTTTTGTAATTGATTAGCTTGATGTTAGCGTGACTCTAATTTTTTGAGATTTTTGGAAAGATTAGAACTGAGATCTAAATAGGATTGATATGATCAAATTTGAAATCATTGAATTCTATAGGATGGGAAGATGTTACAAAAGAATGATATTTATGTGTGCAAATCATAAACACCTAAACATCACAAAATGGGAAACACACATTTTCAAGAAGAGTTTGTACCCAGATTGGGAACGTGATTTGATGGAATAAGTTTTCCCTTCGAAATGAGCTTCCTAGTATTTATGGTATGATGGTTAGTTTCCAATATATTGCCATATATGCTCTAAGTTGGGAATCTCTTCAAAGGAAAAGAATTTTAGTATTTTCTATCCTATCAATCTTCTTACGCATGGTGTCATTTTTTAACTATGTTTTGAGTTAATGATACATAACTCAACGATCCTTTATCCCAATTAGTTGGGGTTGGTTGCATGAATCTTTTCCTCAAATTGGCTCTATTGAAAGCCATATCCCCAGTTAAGATCAACACTCAAGATCAAGACAATCTTATCATTTAATAGCTTAATATACATTGTTGGGCTCATTTCTGAACAACTTAAATTTTTCGGACAATTGGTAATCTAACATGATATCAGAGTTTAGGTTTGAGTTGGTCTTGGGTTCAAGTTTGTTTGTTTGCGTTTGTTCCCCATTTGTATTTTTCTTCTCTTGTTTGCATTTTTCTTTTCTTTGTATGTATGGATGTTTGCATCTTCATGTGCAAGACAAGTTTGCATGTGAGGGAAAGTATTGAATAGCTTGATATAAATTGTTGGGCTCATTTCCTAACAGCTTATGCTTTTGGAGCAATTGGTGGTCTAACATCCATCTCAACTTTCTCATTTCCATTATACTCATGTTTCGAACATATTGTTTCTTAACCATCTGACATTTTGCACTGTGTATCATAGCAAGCTGGATAGAAGTCCTATGAAACTATCCTTTTTAACTTTCCTGTTGCTGTCACTCTTGATGCACTTTCTATTTCATCTAACTTGATCTAATTTTATGAGTCTCATTCTATAAATAATTGATCGAAAATATAAAAATTGGTTACTTACGGGTATCTCTTGGCTTTAAGTTATACTCCATCTTATTTTCCATTTATTGTTCTGCTAAAATTATACTTAACATGTTATGTTTTATTCTAAAATAGTTTATATCCCATCTTTTCTTTTCTTTTTTGTTTATTCATTTATTTGGGATCTAGGTTATCTTCTCAAAAATTTTGGTTCAGTAAATAGGTTATACCATCTTTCCCTTGTTATGTGTCCATGTGGTAACTTTGTTGGAATTATGTAATCTAGTACGAGGATTTATTGCATGTGCTATGTCAGGTTGGGTAAGAAATTACATTTGATTAAACTGCCTTGCCTCTCCACTGTACCCCCAACATTTGCCTTTTTAAACAAACCCTTTTTTCTTTTCTTTTTTTCGTATTAGTGTATTATTGGACGATTGATACATCAACTGGGTATTGCCAATCAATTGGATTTGTTTTTTTTTTTTAACTTATATATTTGTATATTGCAGCCTTTTTTTCAAGCAAGAAATGGAATTATCTTTGATAGGGCTTCAAAATGCAGGGAAAACATCGCTCGTAAATGTCATCGCAGTAAGCAAAATTCATGAAATTTTTGAGAGATTATTTTTGTTTTTGTTTATATATTGTTTGAGGCTAACTGCTGTGAAACTGTGGCTGAATCTCATTCCAAGACGGGTGGATATAGTGAAGACATGATTCCCACGGTGCGTAATCTATATCCTTGTGTGGAACTTTACCTATAAGCTAACTTTTTTTTATTATAATTGCTTGATTTCCCTACAGTTTTAAATTATTATAATTGCTTGATTTCCCTACAGTTTTAAATAGAATTACATTCATTGCAGGTTGGATTTAATATGAGGAAGGTTACTAAAGGGAATGTCACAATAAAGTTGTGGGATCTTGGAGGTCAACCCCGGTTTCGCAGTATGTGGGAGAGATATTGCCGTGCAGTTTCAGCCATTGTGTATGTTTTAACCTTGTTAACTTGCTGTTTGGACTACCTTGTCTATTTGGTCTCACAATTTTCTCCTTCGCATACAATTCATTGGACCTGAATAACATAAGATGCCCAAAGATATTTTATAGGTCTCAAAGTGAATTACCATATACCAACAGTATGATTTTGTTTTGGTTTTGACCACTTGGCTTAGCTATATTTTATTTCAGTGTTCTATAACACAGTTGAACTTTCACAGCTGAGTATAGCCTATAGGGTGATGTGCTGTAGCAGACCAGCCATTTCAATTCCCCATTCATCATATTGGGATTTCAGTTGATGTTTCTAACTATGATTGCTTTTTATGCAGTTATGTAGTGGACGCTGCGGATCAGGATAACTTGCCTGTTTCAAGAAGTGAACTTCACGACCTACTGAGTAAACCGTCATTGAGTGGTATTCCTTTGTTGGTACTTGGCAACAAGATTGACAAACCTGAAGCATTGACTAAACAAGCTTTGACCGATCAAATGTAAGTATATATATATATATATATTCATGGCAGTATAATTTTCCTTGCAATGTAAGGGTGGTGCTCTGTGGGTTAGCATCTTAATTCTGCCTTTTGTTCAGAGGGAAAGGATAAAAATAAAAATAAGGGCTGAAGCAAATGCCCCTTCCCACGTTGTCCTGTTTTGCAAAATAGTTTTTCTTGCACCAAATAGCACATCTTATCTTACGAAAATACAGAACCTCATCTAAATTGTGGAAAATAATGAGAATATTACCAATGGGGATTGGAAAGGCATTGGACGAAGATTTAGTGATTTATTTTGGCATTATTTTATATTTATTGAATTTTATTATTTTATCAGGTTTTATTGCTTTATGAGGATTTAATTATGATATATATTTTTTTGCTAACGTCAATTTAAGTAGGGTTTCTTAGGATGCTTATATATATATGTCTATATGTTATGGTTCAGAGACTGGTAGATTTGATGAATATATTGATTATTGAGATTGAGGTATTTTTGGGCCTAATGGTAACAAAAACACATAATACACGATCCACTTGTTCTGCCTGTAATTCTTTTGGTTCCAACAATCTCAGTAAGAGAGTGTATTATTGTCATGGTGTTGAGAACATTGTTATTTTGTCCAGGGATCTCAAGTCCATTGCAGACCGGGAAGTTTGTTGCTTCATGATCTCGTGCAAGAACTCTGCCAACATTGATACAGTTATTGATTGGCTTGTAAAGCATTCGAAAGTGAAAAACTAAGTATCATTTCCCACCATCTTTGTGGATGTCATTCTCTTGATTTATAAAAAAAGCTTGATTCTTGGGTTGGCAGGGTTCATATTGTCTGACGACTCTGACCATTTTCTTCTTTCTTTTGAATGTGTGCCTTAAATATATATATATATATATATATTTTTTTTTTTTTGCATTTTGTTCTTTCTTTTTAGTGCTTGGCTTAAATTTTTATTGTTTTTTTGGGTAGATGTCATGGATGGTGACCTCCACTGCTTGTTTGAATGGGAAGGTGATCTCAAATTTGTATTGATACCGATTGTATGAATAGAATTGGTTGCAATTATTTGGTGAGTGGTAAGTTTTGGCCTTTTACTAGAGTATCCAACATGCATTGAATTGGGTGAAGCAATTGCATTTTCCAATGAGTAGTTTCTTGGCATTGTTTTGATGGAGAGGATGGCTAAGCACACAAGAAAAGAGTGAGTTTATTACAAAACTTGCTACGGTCTATCAATAATAGAGGATACATGGGTAACATATGAATATGTCTACCATAAACATAATACAACAATAATACACATGATTTGAATGAAGGAGACTCAACAACTATTATTAAGCTCTTAATGTCAGATTTTTCTGATATTAGTGAGTTGATTGGTAGCACCGGGACAAATTGAAATTTTCAACTGTAGTGGTTTGTTCTCCTGTGTAAAGGCAAAGAAATAATGTGGCGTATCATTCAATGAAATTAGCTCGATGACTAAAGGGTTTCTGTGTGTAGATAAAAGATATTTTTAAAATTATTAAAGGTTGTTTTTTGATAAATAGATCGTGATATTTTTGTTTGCATTTGTTCATTTTTTTAATGAGCTTTTCAAATAATAAAAAATAAAAAAGGGAAATTTATTAGAAAGTCTCACTAGAGGAACATGTGATCCATTTGGTCCTACATAATTATTATTTGATTCTAAAGTCCTCCATATGCGGGATTTGTTACCAACAGGTCATTTTTTAAATGTTGATGGTATTTGTTTGCCAAAAATACCCTCACACGTTTGTTGGGATGTTTTGATTATATTTAGAATTTGTAATCCCACGTTTTTAGGACGGAGGAGAATCAGTACACAAAGATTTTGCAGTTGGGGGGGGGTAGGGTTGTGTGGTTCAGTCTATCGTGTGTGGAGAACAAGAGTTGTTCCAGCCAACGTGAAGGCTCCCGACGGCGCTCTGGTACGGAACGCATTACCACTCTCGTGAATATTGAACAATCGTTGTTTATGGCATATATGTTTACATTGAGTTGTTACATCGTTCGAAGTGGCGAACACATGCAACTAAAGTAAGGTCTGGGTTTCAAATGTTGCTTGCAACGCAGGATGCAATCACGGTATTTTTCAAATTTCAAAAAAATAAATAGTAGTTGGAGTGGAGTAAGACCTTTTTCCATGAGTTTGGGATGTTGAATATAGGCTATGAAGCCACTAGCACTGGAACTGTTGAAAAAAACATCATGAATGCTACCCAATTCTTGAGCTGCTTTCACAGTGAACCCCATTACAACATCTGAAACTACGCATGCAAGTCTCCAAAGGGTTGAGTTTGGCGAGTAGGACTCTAAAGGGATCTAAGAAGTTGTGTAAAATGGAGGCCGTTGGGAATGGTTTCGAAGCGGAAGGAGGCGGTGTTGGAGAGGGAGTAGTGGCCTTGAGATTTGAGGAGACAGTGGCTGTTGAATTCAGTGTTGACGAAGGTGGTGTGGAAGCCTTTATGGTGGAGGAGCTTTGTTAGTTTCAGCATTGGGTTGATGTGGCCTTGTGTTGGGCATGGTATGCACACCACAAGAGAAGGACATGGGCACAGTGGTTTTTGTTGTGACTAAGAACTCATCTCTCTCGTGGGCATCTTGTTAAGATTCAAAAGAGCTCTTCTGAAGAATTTTTGTATGGCTAGTTATGCCAAGCATACAAATTCCACTAAATCTATTTAAGCAAAAATATTTTGACTGTTGGTTTGGGTTGATTTAAACAACTCAATGTCCACCCATCTGCCAGACCAGTCATTCAACGCACACGCAGATCGGCACTCCACCACGCCGAAATAGTGGCAGAAGAAGTTGGTAACCTACTGGAGGCAGGAGCAATTAAAGAGGTGCACTACCCAAAATGGATCTCCAACACCGTCGTAGTGCCAAAAAAGAATGGTAAGTGGCGTGTCTGCGTCGACTACAAAACAGTCAACAAGGCGTGCCCAAAAGACAGCTTTCCTCTACCCCGGATAAATCAACTAGTGGACCTGACGGCAGGGCACAACCGACTCAGCTTTCTGGATGCATACAGAGGCTATCACCAAATCGCTATGCATGAGCCAGACCAGGAGGTCACATCTTTTACAACTCCAAGAGGACTATACTGTTACAAGGTCATGCCCTTTGGCCTGAAGAACGCAGGGGCGACATTCCAACGAATGGTCACCAAGATGTTTGAACCATTGTTAGGCAGAACAATGGAGGCTTACATCGACGACATGGTGGTCAAAAGCAAGGATGAGAATGACCATCTCCAGGACTTAGGAGAGATGTTTGAAGTCTTGAAGAAGCACAAGTTACGCCTCAATGCATCCAAGTGCGCATTCGGAGTAGGATCTGGCAAATTCTTAGGCTTCCTTGTGACCAACCGGGGTATAGAAGCAGACCCCTCCCAGATCAAAGCAATCCAGGAGTTGGAGAGACCAAACTCAGTCAAAGAAGTGCAGCATCTCACCGGCATGGCGGCTGCACTCAATCGGTTCATAAGCAGGTCGTCGGATAGACTACGACCATTCTTTCAAGCTTTAAAGGCCAAGTTTGAGTGGGATGAAGAATGCGACCAAGCTCTGGAAAGCTTGAAGGAATATATGTCTTCCCCACCACTACTTGTCACCCCAGTACCTGGTGAAGAACTCTTCTTATACCTGGCAGTCTCTCAGCAGCAGTTAGCGCAGTATTGGTTCGTGCAGAAGGAATACAACACTTGCCAATTTTTTATGTCAGCAAGACATTGTTGGGAGCCGAAACAAGGTACTTGCCCTTGGAAAAATTAGCATTGGCCTTAATGATGGCCTCCAGGAAATTGGCACACTACTTTCATGCCCACACCATAGTCGTCCTCACAGCCTTTCCACTAAAAGCTCTATTTGAAATGGCGAACTTTAGTGGGCGAATTTTGAAGTGGGCAGTAGAGTTAGGACAATTCGACATCAAGTTCCAACCCAAGACCGCAATAAAAGCCCAATCTTTGGCAGACTTCGTCGCAGAGTTTACTCTTGGAAGTCATCATATCTGCCCAGTCGACCTAACTGACACAACCGAACTAGGGACGGAAGTTGACGCCGGAATAGCGCAACCCCTAGTAGAAGGTAGTCAATCAAACGCCAAGACAGACCAGACTAAGGACAACAAGGAAAAGACAAACAAAGGCTCACCAACAGTACAATCAGAGGACGAAGGGCAGACAGCAAACATGGACCTTGAAGAAAACACCATTCTTGACCCCACGACATCATCTGACCCCTCCACGTGCTGGAAGTTGTTCGTTGGAGAGATGTGGAAGCTCTTTGTGGATGGAGCATCCAACCGGCATGGTGCAGGGCTTGGCATAGTCCTCATCTCCCCAGACGGCCTGGTTGTAGAGCAAGCAATCAACCTTGGCTTCCCAGGATCAAACAACGAAGCGGAGTATGAAGCGCTTCTCGCAGGACTCAAATCAGCATGCTATATGAAGGCCACCGAACTAATGGTTTACAGCGACTCACAGCTAGTGGTAAATCAAATTTCTGGAGACTATGAAGCAAAAGATGATAGGATGGCCAAGTACCAAGAGTTGGTCAGAACAGAGATCAAGAAGTTTGATGTAGTAAGGATAGAACAAATCGACAGGGAGGAAAACAGCAGAGCAGACGAACTAGCAGGCTTCGCCTCAATGGCAGATTCCTCCATACCTCATCCACTACTGATCGACTACTTACCAAGACCAAGCATAGAAGACCCCGAAGCAGAAGAAGTATGTTGCGCAGAATTAGGCCCCTCTTGGATGGATCCCATTATCCTGTTTCTAAAAGACGGCATCCTACCAGAAGAGAAAAAAGAAGCCAACAGAATAAGGGCGAAGTCGCAGCGATTTTGGCTATCTCCATCTTTGGCATTATACAAGAAGTCATTCTCAGGGCCTTACCTAAAGTGCGTCCATCCCAGCAAAGTGGAAGCATTCTTGTTCGAGATACATGAAGGGGTGTGCGGAAGCCATCAAGGTGGAAGATCGCTAGCTTACAGGGCCATTTCACAAGGTTACTGGTGGCCATACATGCAGGCAGACTCAGAGAAATATGTCAAGAAGTGTGAAAAATGCCAAAAATTCGCACACCAAATTCACCAACCAGCAAGAGAACTCCTACCATTGACCAGCCCATGGCCTTTCGCAATGTGGGGCTTAGACATAGTAGGACCACTTCCAACAGCACCCGGCAACAGGAAGTTCTTTATCGCAGCAACAGACTACTTCACAAAGTGGGTGGAAGCAGAAGCATTGGCATCAATCAAAGAAAAATATGTGAAGAAGTTCGTTTGGCAGAATATCATCACTCGGTTTGGCATACCAAAAGCCCTAATCTCAGACAATGGCACTCAGTTCGACGGCAGAATCTTCAGAAACTTTTGTGAAGAATACAAGATAGAGTTCTACAATTCTACACCGGCATATCCTCAAGCAAATGGCCAAGCAGAAGCATCAAATAAAGTCATCTTGGATGGACTTAAGAAAAGACTAGAGAAGGCAAAAGGCAAATGGTCGGACGAACTTCCTCATGTTTTATGGGCTTACCGCACCACACCTCGACGATCAATAGGAGAGACACCATTCTCCTTAGCCTATGGAATAGAAGCAGTAATCCCACTGGAAGTTGGCCTCCCCACAATTCGAAGCGAAAACTTTGATCCAGACTTAAATGGAGAAGCCATAACATTGGAACTTGACCTTGCGGAAGAAAGAAGAGAAAAAGCACTGGTTCACATTGCTTCGTACCAACGAGAGTTAATCAGAAAATACAGCAAAAAGGTACATCCAAGGCAATTCAAGATCGGCGATTGGGTACTGCGCAAAGTCATGGGAAACACCTTAGTACCAGGAGATGGCAAGTTAGGGCCGAACTGGGAAGGTCCTTACAAAGTGGTTGGGTTAGCAGGCAAAGGGGCATACCACCTAGAAGATAAGGACGGCAAAGCAATCCCTAGGCCATGGAATACAGCCAATCTCAAGTTGTTTTATTTTTAGCTTTTTCTCTTTCAAACATATGTAATTTTCTCTTTCCTCAATAAAACAATCAATTCTTTTTCAGCATGAGTTGTTCTCTATAAAAGTTAGCTTTAGTAAAGATAAGAATATTGTAAACATTGCTCTAAGTTAGCTGGAAAAAGTTAACTTAGAAGTTGGCTGGAATAAACCAACACCTTTCCTATGCCCAGGATAAGGATCCAGGCTGCAGGATGTTTGGTCGAAATAAACCAAACATTGTTCTAAGTTAGCTGGGAAAAAACTAACTTAGAGGTTGGCTAGAATAAACCAACACCCTTCCTAAGCCCAGGATAAGGATCCAGGCTGCAGGACGTTTGGTCGGAATAACCAAACATTATTCTAAGTTAGCTGGAAAAACTAACTTAGAAGGTTGGCTGGAAATAAACCAACTCTTGTTACTCTTCAGCCGAAGTAAGGGTATGGCTGAAGAGTGGTTGGCTGGAATAAACCAACTCTTGTAACTCTTTAGCCGAAGTAAGGGTAGGGCTGAAGAGTGGTTGGCTGGAATAAACCAACTCTTGTTACTCTTCAGCCGAAGTAAGGGTAGGGCTGAAGAGTGGTTGGCTGGAATAAACCAACTCTTGTTACTCTTCAGCTGAAGTAAGGGTATGGCTGAAAAGTGGTTGGCTGGAATAAACCAACTTTTACTCTTCAGCCGAAGTAAGGGTATGGCTGAAGAGTGGTTGGCTGGAATAAACCAACTCTTGTTACTCTTCAGCCGAAGTAAGGGTATGGTTGAAGAGTAGTTGGCTGGAATAAACCAACTCTTGTCACTCATCAGCCGAAGTAAGGGTATGGCTGAAATTGACTTGGCTGGATTAAACCAACTATTTGTACTCTTCAGCCGAAGTAGAGGTATGGCTAAAGAATGGTTGACTGGATTAAACAAATTCTGTGTACTCCTCAGCCGAAGTAATTATGTCGGCTAAGGAGTGGTTGGCTGGTAAGCATAGTTTAACCATCTAGAACCGAAATAGCAGTTAGAGTAATAGAAGACATTACAACGTACAGGCATACATATCACAACCGGAATAAGAGTTGAAGCAAATTTGACATTCATTGAAAAGTCATTACAGAGGGGCATAGCCCGGTTACAAAGACAACAGGTAACAAAAAAGAGAAAAAATGCAAAATCAAGAAAAAAGATCTTCAATTTCGGCGTCAAAGGCAGCATCGGCATCAACTTGAAGACCGGTTTCAGGCGGAAGGACGTTTTCAGTCGCAAGAGTGGTTTCGGTCGGAACCACGGTTTCACTTGGTTGTTCAATAGTTAGATCTTCCACCGTGGGCTCCGACCGAACTACCTGATCTACATTCGCAACCGGAGTATCCTCAGAGGCAGAATCTTCATTAGAGTCTGAGCCCTCAAGAAACTGCTGTTGCATGGCATTGGCGTATTCCGTGAGGGAGTTCGGTATGAAGTAGGCTGGAGGGTTGAAAACCTCGGTCTGAGGATCATGACCGAGCTTCTCAACGGCTCCCCTCCAGCCGCACTTAAAGAACAGCTCTTTGGCGGCCTCACATTGTTGGACGTATACATCTTCCGTCTTCTTGAAGCCTCTCTTTTTCGGCCTCTTTTGCACTCTCCTTCGCCACTGATATTTCGGCATCTTTCTTCCTTTCCAGCTTCACCAGCTCGCGTAGATACTTGTCTTTCAGAGCAATGGTAGCCTTCTGCTTTTCGACTTCGGCCGAACTAACCATTCCGGTCAGTCTGCCGACCTCACCCCGTAGTTCGGCCATTTCCTTTCTGGCCTCCTCCAGCTCGGCCGCTTTTGCCTCAGCCTCTGCCGCTGCTTGCCTAGTTACTTTCCTAAGCTCCAGTACTTTCCTATGAGTGATTTGGTTTTTCTGAAAGGCCTGACAAAACAAAGATTTCCCTTTAAACCGAAATAGAAGTTGAAAAAAGAAAGTAGACAGCAAAACGACCGAAGTTGCTTACCAGAATCATTGATTTAGTCGTAGACCGGATGGCCTTCAGTTCGATATTTAACTGTTTTTGGTGATGCTCCATGTCTTTGGGAAGACACACACTCTTGGCCAGATTGATGGCCAACAGGTGGTCTTTCTCAGCAACAACCGAGTCTGTATCTCGGATGTCTCGGTCGTTGAAAGTTAGTTTTGGGGCCCAGCTGCTAGTAGTTCAGTCAGAAGGTTCCGGTTAGGGGCTCGGTGGCAAAATCGGTGGAAGTGCAGGTTCTGCTTCATCAACCAAAATTTGTTCGGTTTCAGCAGTCCGGGCGCGCTTGGTTCGGCGGGAAGAGGACGGCTGTTGAGAAGGGAGGGCCACAACAGCAGGTTGCGATTGGCTGGGTGGCGTTACTTCGGGCCTTGTTGTCTCGGTTAAAAGAGCCTTGACTCTGTTCTTTTTCGCCATCTTTTCTTCGGCTGTCAGTGGGATCAGTCTGATCTCGGGCAAGGAGGGGTCCGGTTCTGGGGCGTCTTCAAGAAGAAAGTCGGTCACTCTGGCTTTCCAGCGACCACTATATCGGTAGGTCGGCTCGAATTGCAGCAATTTGGCCCAGCTACGTTCAGGATATCGTAATGCGACTCGCAAAGTAGCAAGGTTTGGATAACTGTATAGAGAGTAAAGGTGGGCAAAATCTGCGAGAAAAGACAACTGTTAGTCCGGCTGAAACATTAAAACACCGAAGTAAAAAATGCAAGGAAGAAGACCGAAGTTAAATTACCAGGCTCTCCTTTTTTCCAATTTATAGGTCGGCCAGGAATTTGGGCTTAAAAATCCTCAAAGTTCTCAGAGACCCAGAAAAAATTGTCGTCATTAAGGTCTTTGTCCGGTGTATATTTAACTATCTTCTCTCGGCGGCGGCGAATCCTAAGGTAATAGACCCACCCATCCTCTTTTGAGCCAATGGAGTATTGATGGAAAATTTCGGCCAGGCCAAGATTTAGTCCGGCTTTTCGGTTTAGTTCAGCTATTCCCATGATGATGCGGTAGGAGTTGGTGGACAGTTGGGTAGGGCATAATCTGGTCTGCCTAAGAAATTCACAAATCAACGGTTGAACCGGAAGCCGTAGTCCGGTTTCTATGATGGATAAAAGGGTGAAGGGGACGAAGCCCTCATTATCCCAGGGAATGACGTCTTTTTCAGCCAAAACCAGTTGGACGTCGTCAGGGATTTGGTAGTTTTTCCTGAATTCGGCTAGGCCGCCCGGAGTATCTACTAGGTATCTATACTTCCCCATCTATCATGTAATTTAAGAATAAGTTATATCGGTGCAAAAATTATGCTCAGTAGTTCGGTTGAGCGCACGAATTGACTGGGCAACCTAAGTCTGCAAAGTAGAAAACAAAGGGGTTAAGCACAGATCACTGGACCGTGCTACAAATTAAAAGCATGGTAAAAGAGCCCTACTTCGGTTTTAAAGACAGGTTCTATCTCGGTTCAGCAAAAATGTTTGGGAGCTCGGTTTGAGCAAAGTGCTTATTGATCAAATCTTGGAAGACATCTCGGCATACTGGCTTTGGAAACAATTTTTAGACCGGTTCATCGTCTAGGGGCAGCTTTCTGAGTTCGGTCTAAAAAACTAAGAAAGCTGGTTCAGCCCCAAAGGCCTAAGTCGGTTGAACTAGGAGTTTTGTTATTTCGGTTGAGCCTCTAGGGGCAGCTTTCTGAGTTTGGTTTAGAAACTAGGAAAGCTGGCTTAGCCCCGAAGGATTAGCTCGGTTGAGACCGAGGTTCCTAAATTAAGGAGTTCAAACTTCGTTCGGTGGATTTATCTCGGCTAGAGTGACTTAAGAGTTGATAACCTACTGAAACTGCTGCTATTTCTACAAGTTCTAGTTCGGTTATAATCTAAAGTGATCTACCTATATAGGACAAACAGTGTCCTAGTTCGATTGCTACTTGATTTTGGATTCAAGACCAGTTTTCTACAAGATAGTTCGTACACGCATGAGTTTTTACTAATTTTTTCATAAGAATACAAGAAGCAAAGCAGAAAAGGAAGAACATGTTTTTCGAAAATACAGTAAACAAAATGCCTAGAACATGTACGAAAGCAAAAACAAGGAAGGAAAATAGATTTACTTACCAGATTGGAGAGAAGGGGACTAGAGATGGAGACAGTAGCTGCAAATGAAGAACACAAACACAGGTTGGAAAGGCAGAGGCATGGGGAGAGAAGAATGTGAAAAGTATGAGTGAATGATTCAAGAATAGAAAGGTTGCTTTGTGAAAAAGGAGAGAGAAAAAGCGGCAAAAAGGGGCGGGACTGTTCAAAAATTTCGTAGTACGAGGGTGGCGTGATAACAGCTCACAGCCTATCAGAACCTGCCACGTGTCATTGGAAAGTGAAGCGTTACAGTCAGTGATTGAAGAGACGTTTTGACCGAACAAGTAGAGCCGGAGTGAAATAAGCTCGGCTGGAGAGGCTGAAACGATGTTTTAGTTCGGCTGGAAAGGCTTGAAAACGTTTAGCTCGGCTGGACACTTGGTAATCCTAATCATGCTGTGCAGATGGAATTAAGGGGCAATTGAGAGGGTAATTTTGAGTGAAAATTGGGCCGAGCTATGAGACGGACTTTATGGCCCAAAGTATGACGGACTGAGTAAAAAGGGCCGAAAAAGTTACTCAGGCCCAAGGGAGATAAAGTTACTCCGGCCAAAAGAGATGAAGTTACTTCGGCTCGTGAATTGTTAAGCTATTTCGGTCTGGGGGCAACTTGAAGTTAGACCGGTCTTGAAGGAACATCGTTCTTGAATTTATACCGGCTTTAGAGGTATATCGGTTTTGGAGTTATACCGGTCGAAGAGTCGTTGGTTCGGTCCAAGCACACCATGAGTTGAACAGGTGAGAACCGAGATAAGGAAATACAAGCGGAAGGGCCGAACTAAGGATAGTTCGGCTTACTCTGTGGCTCAGCATAGCCAGGTTTATCTCGGTCGTATGGTAGTTCGGCCATGGTGAAAACCATCCCACTTGGTGTAAGCAGTGGGGGGGGTGTAAAAGGATAAG